>NC_134873.1:50094110-51464110 GCF_049852395.1 Peromyscus maniculatus bairdii | reverse complement strand
ATCTGACTGACCTCCATGCCCCACCAATGTGGAAGCCATGCATTGCCTCACCTCAGGCTTTACTGGGGGCCACATCTAGTGCCCAGACTCTAATAAAAGAAAGCAGGACATGGATGTATATATCACTCACTTTAGGAATGAGAGAGAGAGAGAGAGAGAGAGAGAGAGAGAGAGAGAGAGAGAGAGAGAACTGTATCTCCACCCTACTGTCCTCCACTTCTTCTCTTACTCACTTTTCAGCTGGAATAATCTGTCATGGTGTGGACTTCTCTGTAGAGACACGACTAAGGACCAAGGAACTGAGTGATTTTCTGAAATTGAGGAATCATGTTCATTGGTCTTAAGGAACTGAAGGTGACTTATAAACACATGGATGTTGAGAAAAATCCTCCCTAGTTGAGTTTTCATAACTGAAGCTATGACTTCTTCTCCTTCTTCTTCTTCTTCTTCTTCTTCTTCTTCTTCTTCTTCTTCTTCTTCTTCTTCTTCTTCTTCTTCTTCTTCTTCTTCTTCTTCTCTTTCTCCTCCTCCTCCTCCTCCTCCTCCTCCTCCTCCTCCTCATTATTATTGTTATTACTATTGCTATTTGAGCTGAGGACTAAACCTAGGACCTTGTGCTTACTAGGCAAGCTTTCTATCACTGAACTAAATCTCCAGTCCAATGTGGCTGATTTTAACAGCCTGTTTTATGATGTTTTATGAGGACTTATTTAAGCAGTGTCCAGATTCTTAGCCACACACATTGTGAGCTAGGAAGAGTGTTAAATATGTTGGGCTTTGGGGAAGTTTGATATACAGTGACACATTATGGAACTATACTAATTCTAACATGACCAGTCTCCACTTTTTTGAAACAAATAATTCCTTTCTGAAAAGATGGACAGGAATGCTTTATGTTCACATCAGCTAGAAGATCTTGCAGCTCCTGAGGATCAACCAAAGAGGAAATGTGTCAAGTAGGGGCACCCTTTAGATTGCTTGGACCTCACCATGAAAGGCTATGAACCTACTGGGCCACTGGCAGGTTGGAGGTAAAAAGGTTAAATTACAGCTGGGGGGTGGTGGCCCATGCCTTTAATCCCAGCACTTGGGGAGGCAGAGGCAGGCAGATCTCTGTGAGTTCGAGGCCAGCATGGTCTACAGAGCGAGTCTCAGGACAGGGTCCAAAGCTACATAGAGAAACCCTGTCTCAGAAAACCAAAACAAACAAACAAACAAACAAACAAAAAACAACAACAAAAAGGTCAAATTACAGGTCACAGTAATGGAGAGCTGCGCCACTATCAACTGGGCACTTATAGTAATTTTAATAGTAATTTTTTTTGTGATGGATGCTTTGTTGTGGTAGGTGTGGCAGATCTCTCTACCCCATACACAGCCTTCTGTTGTTCATGGAAAATCATAGCAATTGTCCCTGGAGTTCTGGAGTCAGCAATCTTGCCTTCTGTTCACTCTACATCCTGACCAAATGTCCCATACTGGTTTAAGTTACCTTTTCTTTTCCTTTGCTTCCTGTACTGTGGTTTCAGTTAACATTCTTGATTCCAACTCTATTTTGGCTTAAGCTACAACTGTCTTCATAGTAAAGGAAGAGCAAAGTCTAGATTTAGTCTCAAGTTACAGCACCTGGGAAAGCTTTAATGGTTTCTCCCTCAAGGCTGATAGCCTATACTTTTTTTTTTTGATAGCCTATACTTTTATGATATCAGTCATAGGTAACAGCTGGGAAATTCTACTTGGAAATATTTCAGCTGGTTCTTGGGGTGCAAGGAATGTATCTGCTCAAGTTTAAAGTTTGAAGCTAATCCCTATAATAATTGCAGGAGTTTTTCTCTTTTGTCCACATTGGGTAGAATGAATTTTATTACATTTATAATTTCAAGGGCTTATTCTTGCTTTGTTGATTTTTTATTAGCATGTAGTAATTATAATAAGTAATGGGTTTTGTTGTGGTATCTCTAAACATGCATATAAGGTACCTTGATCATATTACCATCTTCTCACCTTCCCTCTCTCTTGTCTCTTACACATCCCTAACAAGCCTCCCTTTGCTTTCACGTCCTGTGTTCTTCTAGATTCCACACATGAGAGAAAATACATGGTACCCACCTTGCTTGTTTCACACAACCAACGATCCTCAGTTCCATCCATTTATTTTCCTGTAAATGATATAGTCTGTTTTTCTTTGTGGCTTATTAAAATTCCACTGTGGTGTGTGTGTGTGTGTGTGTGTGTGTGTGTGTGTGTGTGTGTGTGTGTGTGTGTTTGTGTACACGTGTACATATATTGTTTTAATCCATCCTACTATTAAAGGGCATGTAGGCATGTTCTATAACTTGGCCATTGTGAGCAGCCAAGTGCTTGTTTCTCAGACTCAGAGATCAGTGAACCACTCGTGCTTGTGCCTTCAAAGCACACCTCCAACCTTCAACACCTTCTCCTCCCACACTGCTGGGAGCTGGGGACTGTAGTTTACTGCACTGAGAACATTAAAGCCGTTAGAAGAGGCTTCCACAGAGGCTCCACTGCCAGCATCTGCACCATGCCCCCTGTGCTTCTGCTTTCCTGTCTAAAGAAGCTGATCCTAGCGTCACCTCTGCCCTACATCCCCACCCCCATATTGCTCTTTCAGATTGTGATGGCAGCCACTCTTCCCTTCTCAGTGACATCACTGACTCTTCTTCTTTCCCGAATCCTTCCTCTGAATATACCACTCCCCTCCTCTCTTTAAACAGTGAAATTTCTCCCCACCAGCCTGTCCCTTCATTCTTTTTCACTGGCTGCAACAAAAAAATCCTGGAAAACAGTATCTATGCTCCTTATCTCCAATGTATGCCCTCTTGATCCCTCTTATTCCTGCCTCATCAGTCCTTTTTGCCAATCCCTCCTTGGAAATTGCTTTTATCACCATTACTTGTGATATCCATGCTGTTTCAGCCCATGGACTCTTCCATACACTGTCCACACTTGACATGCAGTGTGCTGCATCCTCATGGTCACCATTTGTAGCATGAATCTTAAAAGTTCTTATTAATAAAATCAAACCCGAGGCCAGTTATTGGGGTCAATGCTGGTAGATCAGAGAGACAGAACAAGCCACTGCTATCTCACCTCGCCGGATCCTCAGCTGGTCTTGTCTCCTCAGACTGGAGGCCTCTGAGTCCTCATCCGGAATGGGTCTCAGCTGAATTACTGCTCAAAAGCCTGAATGCTTAACCAGCCAAAATCTTCTTTTTGCTTTCTACCACCACTCCCTGGGATTAAAGGCTGGCTTTCTGGGATTAAAGGCGTGTGTCACCATGCTTGCTATTTCCAATGTGGCCTTGAACTCACAGAGATCCAGAGGGATTTCTATCTCTGGAATGCTAGGATTAAAGGTGTGAGTGCCACCATTTTCTAGCCTTTGTATCTAGTGGCTGTCTGTTCTCTGACCTCAGATAAATTTATTAGAGTACACAATATTTTGGGGAACACAATACCACCACAACCATTACTTGAACTTTTTGCTGGATCTTTCTCCTTGTTCTGATCTCCCATTGGAATAGTCTCAGTTCTCTCACGTATCCATCCACTTTCCTCCAAATCCCACCCTGTTCCATAGCTATAGCTACTTTCTTTGTGCCAGCAACACAAAAACTTAGAGGACCAGTCCAGATTTCACACTCCAGATTCCTGTATCCAGCTGCCTACTTGGCACCTCCGCTCGAAAGGCAGACCATTTTCTCAAGCTCAAAGTCTCTCAAGCCTGAATTCCCCTTCTCCCTGTTCCTGCCAAACCCACAACAGCTGCAGAGTACCTTATCCTTGATGGCCCTTCTGGTTTTAAAGTCCCAGACCATGAAGTTATCCTTGATTTTTTTTCTTCGTCTTCTTCAGGTCTAAGCATCAGGAAGTATTGCAGCCTGTCTTTGGTATCTGTCTGGAATCTGATCGCTTCCACTGCCTCTTCTCCTGTCTCCATCCCAGCCATTGCTATCTGTTTTATGAACCTCTGTGTGTTTGCCTCCTGGCTGTCCTGGCTGCCACCTTTGCATCTGTTTTCCCCACAACAGCCTGGCTGTCCCTTTCAGAGGATCATATCACATTGCTTTTCTAGTAATCCAAAACCTGCCTGTTACACATGCTAGCTCTTTAAACAGCCTGTGCTGTCTGCTTCCATCCTTTCTACGATCTCAGTTGCAATCCTTGACTCCTCTATGTCCAAACACCACACTGCACTCCCAGAACTTCTAGTGGGACTGACTAAGGTTAACATGCAATAGAAAAGGAGATAGGAGCAGTTACATCATCAGTTGTGGGTAATTACAAAATAGCATCGTCCGTTTCCATGCTCTTCATTTGAAATCTTGGACCCTTTATGATGTTTCCCCTGAATCTTTTCTAACATTGTATTTTTCATGGTCCTTCCTTCTGTTTCTCACTTTCCTTGCTTGTAAGATTTGTAAACTGTAGCAAACTGTGCCCTTCCTCACAGGAGTGTTGTGAAAGCGTGCAAGATCCTTCATGTCCAAGTCTTCTTGGAAAATAGACCACACAATCAGAAGATAACATCTCAGACTCAAGCCACCAGCATGGGTCTGGTGCCCCTACACTCTTGCAACAAAGGCTTTTCCTTCAAATGTTTCACCTGCTCACCTGAAAATAATGGAGCAAACCAAACTAAACCAAACCAATAACAACAACAAAACCTAACCCACTTGTGTTGCTATGGCAACATTAGAAAAGGAGTTAGCACCCAAGGAAACTGTAAGCACCACCCCCAAGCAGGGTGCTGGGAAAGATACTTTGACCGTTTAGAAAGCAGCAAGAACCTTTGCTTCCCTGCCTTGTGAGAGCACTTATCCCTGTCAACTCCACTTGATTAATTAATGGTCCTGCAGAAAAGAAATGCCACTCATGTGTATTCGTCTCCAGGCCTTAAGTTGATGGGGCTTACTTCTCTCTGCTAATTGAAATGCTTCCCACACAAAAGCAATAAGGCTGGCTTGTCACTTTCCCAGAGTACACACTCACCTGTAGATCTAGAGCATAGTCATTGCATTCAAGCTGCAACAAAAGAAATGTGTCATTGTTCAATCATCTGGTTAAAAAAAAAGACTCTTTTTTTTTTTTTGTTAAACAGATTAATGGGTCCTGAAAAAGAAAAGATTGAGACTCAGAACATTGCTGATGGGTCTTTATCCCATCAGTTTAAATTCCTTACAAGCTTCCTGATGTGAGAGGGCTTTGTCTGTAGAGGGGCATCTTTGTTGATGGAGCTGCGCACCTTAAGGTTGGGGGTGGGTAGAGAGGGAAGCCCTGAAAAGAAGTGAGGCAAAGCCATTTTCTGCAGGGAGAAAGGGAACTAAGTCTAACTAGCTTTCTGTTTTAAATGTGAGCAGAAAAACAGCAACATGAACACCACCAAAATGTATGAGGCTGGAGCCAGAGAATCTGAGTTGGTTTGTACAGCATGTTGCAGTTGAACAACCACTAGCATTCATTTATTAGTTGGATAAAATTTAATTTAGTGTTCACCTGGCGAGCCCAGGCTGTATTCATTGCCTTGTGCTCAGTTGTGTGCCATGGTGGGATACCCAACAAACACCTCTGCAGGCAGGCTGGCATCACCCATTACCTCTGGGTTCCGGGGGTTAGGCATTGAATTTCTCTGTGCCTAAGTGTTTTTTTTTTCTATGAAATGAATGATAAAGTAAAAAATGATAGTAACTGCATATAGAGTAGTTGTGAAGATCAAAGGAGAGAATGTAGGTGAAAGTCACTGGGGAAGAGTTAGAGCCTTTGTGCTTCCAGGGGATGAGACAGAAGACCACAAAATGATTAACACGGCATGATAACAAGCATGAAAACACAGTTGCTTGCCCACCAGGTATGGCAGGCATATAGAAAGACAAATAACGCAAGCGTTGCACCTGCTATAAAGTACTGTAGTTAGAAAAGCAAAGGAATGAGCTTCCGTTTGGTGAAGGAGAATCAAGGTATGCTGGAGAAGGTGGAGCAGGTGGGCCGAGTTAGTGGGAGGAAGGGGAACGGTCTTTCTAGATGGGAGGGAGAGTCCAATCAAGACGTGGAGGCTGCCGAGCACAGGCCTTGGTGGGGTCCCCTCTTCCAGATGGCTGCTCAGGAATGGCTCTGTGGAGGGTATTAGAGAAAAGGCTTCGAGTGCAATTAGATTAAGGAGTGAATCTAGATGAGTAGTTTGGGTTCATTCTGTAAAAGGTGGGAGCCAGAGAGTCCTGCCCCTAGGACCTGGGCCCTGGGACACAACCAGTCCCCAGGAACCCCTACCCAACTCTGCCCCAGTTTCTGGCCAGCAGGGAAAACTTCTGCAGGCAGGCCTTCCCACCAAAATCCCCTATTGGACCCTGCAACCTACAAGACCCACGCCATACCCTAATACCCATCTGCCTGTGACCCCAGTGACTTCCTGAGACATGGAATCCACCAGCTCTTATTGAACCAAGAGTAACTTCCTAAGACATGGAATCTGCCAGCTCTCATTGGACCAAGAGAGGCTTCCTGAGACACAGAATCTGTCAATTCTGACTGGACCAAGAGCTCTGATAAGACCAAGAATGGCTCCCTGAGCCACAGAATCAGCTAGCTTGAATTGGACCAAGAGCAGCTCCCTGAGATACAGAATCTGCCAGCTCCAATTAGACCAAGAGCTAAGACTGGACCCAGAGGGGCCCCCTGAGACACAGACACAGCAAGCACAGATTGGAACAACAGCAGCTCACTCAGACACAGGCACCTCTTGCACCTATTGGAGGAAGAGATGGGTAGATGCCAGTGCAAAAATACATACAACATAAAGAGCAATATGGCATCACCAGAATCTAGCCCTTCAATAGCAGCAAGACCTGAACATCACAATGTATTTTAAGGTCACAGAAGAATGCGACCTTAAAAATAACTTATAAAGATGCTAGAGATCTTTAAAGAAGAAATGAAAAATTCCCTTGAAGAAATTGAGGAAAAGACAAACAAAAATGGAGGAAATCAATAAATTCCTTAAAGAAAGCCAAGAAAACCATGAAAAAGCAATTAAACATGTGAAGGAAATAGTTCAAGACCTGAAAAGTGAAATAGAAACAATGAGGAAGATACAAACAGAGGGAATGCTGGAAACAGAAAATCTGAGTAAATGAACAGGAAACACAGATGCAAGCATAACCAACAGAATACAAGAGATAGAAGAGAGAAACTCTGGTGTAGAGTATATAATAGAGGAAATAGATTCATCAGTCAAATAAAATAACAAAGCCAAAAAAGTCATAACATAAAATGTCCAGGAAATCTGGGACACCATGAAAAGACCAAACCCAAGAAGAATAGGGATAGAAGAAGGAGAAGAATACCAACTCAAAGGCACAGAAAATATGCTCAACAAAATCATAGAAGAAAACGTCCCCAACTTAAATAAGGAAATACCTATGAAGATACAAGAAGCTTAGAGAACATCAAATAGACTAGATCCCCCAAAATAGTTCCCTTGCCACATAATAATAAAATCATTAAACATACAGAATAAAGAAAGAAGATTAAGAGCAGCAAAGGAAAAAGGCCAATTGACTTATAAAGGTAGACCCATCAGAATAACACCCAATTTCTCAATGGAGACTCTGAAAGCCAGAAGGTTTTGGACAGATGTAATGAAGATACTAAGAGACCATGGTTGCCAGCCTAGACTAATATACCCAGCAAAACTTTCAATCACCATAGACAGAGTGAATAAGATATTCCAAGACAAAACTAGATTTAAAAAATACTATCCACAAATCCAGCCCTACAGAAAGCACTAGAAGGAAAATTCCAACCTAAGGAATTCAGATACACCCACAAAAACACAGACAATAGATAACCCCACAGCAGTAAATTTCAAAGAAGAGAAACACACACACACACACACACACACACACACACACACACACACACACACACACTACCACCAAAAGATGACAGGAATTAACAATCACTGGTCATTAATATCCCTTAACATCAATGGACTTATATAAATTTACCTATAAAAAGACACAGGCTAACAGAATGAATATGAAATCAGGACCCATCCTTCTATTGCATGCAAGAAACACACCTCAACTTCAAAGACAGACACTATCTTAGAGTAAAAGGCTGGGGAAAGACTTTCCAATCAAATGGAATTAAGCAGCAAGCTGTTGTAGCCATCCTAATATCCAGCAAAATAGACTTCAAACTAAAATCAATCAAAAGAGATCAAGAAGGACATTACATACTCATCACAGGAAAGATCCATCAAGATGAAGTTTCAATTCTGAACATTTATGCCCCCAAATAAATACAAAGGCACCAACATATGTAAAAGAAACATTACTAAAGCTTAAATAACACATCAAACCCCACACAGTTGAAGTGTGAGACTTTAACATCCCACTCTCACCACTGGACACATCTACCAGACTGAAACTTAACAGAGAAATTAGGGACCTAACAGATGTTATGACCCAAATGGACTTAATCAATATCTACAGAACATTCTACCCCAACAAAAAAGAATATACCTTCTTAGCATCCCATGGAACCTTCTCTAAAATCAACCACTTACTCAGTCATGAAGCAAATCTCAACAGATACAAAAAATTGGAATAACCTCCTATATTCTATCAGACTACCATGGCTTAAAGTTAGATTTCAACAACAACAAAAATTACAGGAAGCCTACAATCTCATGGAAACTCAATAATGTTCAACTGAATCACCAATGGGTCAAGGAAGAAATAAAGAAATTAAAGACTTCCTCGAATTCAATGAAAATGAATATACTACATACCCAAACTTATGGGATACTACAAAAGCTGTGCTAAGAGGAAAATTAATAATACATAAAGAAGTTGGAGAAATCTCACACTAGTGACTTAACAGCACACTTAAAAACTCTAGAATAAAAAGAAGCAAACTCACCAAGGAGGAATAGACACTAGGAAATAATTAAATTGAGACCTGAAATCAATAAAATAGAAACAAAGAGAACAATGCAAAGAATTAATGAAAGAAAGAGTTGGTTCTTTGAGAAAATCAACAAGATAGACAAGCCCTTATCCAAACCAATCAAAAGGCAGAGAGAGAGAGAGAGAGAGAGAGAGAGAGAGAGAGAGAGAGAGAGAGAATCCAAATTAACAAAATCAGAAATGAAAAGGGAGACATAACAACAGACAATGAGGAAATCCAGAGAATCATCAGGTCATATTTCAAAACACTGTATTCCACAAAATTGGGAAATCTAAAAGAAATGGACAATTTTCTGGATAGGTACCATATACCAAAGTTAAATCAAGACCAGATAAACAATTTAAATAGACCAATAACCACTAAGGAAATAGAAACAGTCATCAAAAGCCTCTGAACCAAAAAATATCCAGGACCAGATGGTTTCAATGCAGAATTCTACCAGATTTTCAAAGAAGAATAATATCAATACTCTTGAAATTGTTCTACACAATAGAAACAGAAGGAACATTACCAAACTCCTTTTATGAGGCTACAGTTACTCTGATTCCTAAGACACACAAAGATGCAACAAAGAAAGAATTACACACCAATCTCCCTCATGAACATTGATGCAAAAATACTCTATAAAATATTGGCAAACCAACTCCAAGAACACATCAAAAATTGCCCACCATGATCAAGTAGGCTTCATCCCAGAGATGCGCGGATGGTTCAACATATGAAAATCTGTCAATGTAATACACCATATAAACAAACTGAAAGAAAATAAACCACATGATCATTTCATTAGATGCAAAAGGCCTTTGACAAATCCAACACTCCTTCATGATAAAAGTCTTGGAGAGAACAGGAATACAAGGAACATACCTAAATATAATAAAGGCAATTTACATCAAACCAACAACCAACATCAAATTAAGTGGAGAGAAACTCCAAGCGATTCCACTAAAATCAGGAACAAGACAAGGCTGTCCACTCTCCCCATATCTATTCAATATAGTACTTTAAATTCTAGCTAGAGCAAATAAGACAACAAAAGGAGATCAATGGGATACAAGTTGGAAAGGAAGAAGTCAAACTTTCACTATTTGCAGATGATATGATAGTATACATAAGTGACTCCAAAAATTTTACCAGGGAACTCCTACAGCAGATAAACACCTTCAGTAGTGTGGCAGGATACCAGATTAACTAAAAAAAAAAAATCAGTAGCCCTCCTATATACAAATGATAAAAGGGCTGAGAAAGAAATCAGAGAAACATCACCCTTTACAATAGCCACAATAATATAAAATACCTTGGGGGTAATAACTAAGCAAGTGAAAGAGCTGTATGACAAAAACTTTAAGTCCCTGGAGAAAGAAATTGAAGAAGATACTAGAAAATGAAAAGATCTCCCATGTTCATCGATAGGTAGGATTAACATAGTAAAAATAGCAATCTTTCCAAAAGCAATCTACAGATTCATTGTAATCCCCATCAAAATCCCAACACAATTCTGCATAGACCTGGAAAGAACAATACTCAACTTCTTTTGGAAAAATAGAAAACCCAGGATATCTAAAAGAATCCTGTACAACAAACCCACCTCTGGAGGCATCACTATTCCTGACATCAAGCTCTACTATAGAGCTATCTATAGTAATAAAAACAGCTTGATCGTGGCATAAAAACTGACATGTGGACCAATGGAACCTAATTGAAGACCCTGAAATTAACCTACACATCTATGAACACCTGATTTTTGACAAAGAAGCCAAAATTGTACAATGTAAAAAAGAAAGCATCTTCAACAAATGGTGCTGGCATAACTGAATGTCAACATGTAGAAGATTGTAAATAGATCCATATTTACTGATATGCACAAAACTCAAGTCCAAGTGGATCAAAGACCTCAATATAAAACGAGTTACACTGAATCTGATAGAAGAGAAAGTAGGAAATAGTCTTGAACTCATTGGCACAGGAGATCACTTCCTAAATATAACACCAGTAGAACAGACACTGAGAGCAACGTTAAAAAATGGGACCTCTTGAGACTGAGAAGCTTCTGTAAGGCAAAAGACACAGTAAATAAGACAGACTGACAGCCTAAGAATGGGAAGAGATTTTCACCAACCCCACATCTGACAGAGGGCTGATCTCCAAAATATATAAAGAACCCAAGAAACTAGACATCAAAATAATGAATAATCCAATTAAACAATGGGCTATAGAGCTAAACAGAGAATTCTCAAAGGAAGAATTTCAAATGGCTGAAAGACATTTAAGGAATTGCTCAGCATCCTTAGTCATCAGGGAGATGCGAATCAAAATGACTCTGAGATGCAATCTTACACCTGTCAGAATGACTAAGATCAAATCATTGCAGACAGCTTATGTTGGAAAGGATGTGGAGCAAGGGAAACACTCCTACACTGTTGGTGGGAGTGAAAACTTGTACAGCCATTTTGTAAGTCAGTGTGGTGGTTTCTCAGAAAATTGGGAATCAATCTTCCTCAAGACCCAGCTATATCACTCTTGGGTATATACCCAAGAATGCTCAATCATACCACAGAGACACATGCTCATATCAGCATTATTTGTAATAGCCAGAACCTGGAAACAACCTAGATGCCCCTTAACTGAAGAATGGATTAAGAAGATGTGGCACATATACACAATGGAGTACTACTCAGCAGAGAAAAACAATGACATCATGAAATTTTCAGGCAAATGGATGGAACTAGAAAAAATCATCCTGAGTGAGGTAACCCAGACTCAGAAGGACAAACATGGTATGTTTGTGGATACCAGAAGCAAAGCAAAGGATAACCAGACAACAACCCACAACTCTAGAGAAGCTAGCTGACAAGGAAGACCCAAAGAGGGATGCATGGATCGCCCTGCAAAGGGGACATAGATAAAATCTCCATGACTGAACTGGTGGTGAGGGGTGGGCAATGGAGGGTACGGGATAGGGGGTGAGAACATAAGGGAATGGGATGGTCAAGCTGAAACAAGGATGGAGTGGGAAAGCAATGAGAGAGATACCATGATAGAGGGAGAAATCATGGGGATAGAGAGAAACCTAGTACTAGGGTAGTTGCCAGGAATCTCCAAGGATGACCCCAGCATGGACTACTAGCAATAGTGGAGAGGGTGTCTGAACTGAACTGGCTTGCCCCAGTGATCAGATTGGTGAATACCCTAACTGTCATCATATGGCTTTTCTCCAATGACTGATGGAGGCAGATGCAGAGATCCACAGCCAAACATCAGGCAGAGCTCCAGGAGTCCAGTAGGAGAGAGAGAGAGAGAGGAGGGATTCTATGAGCAAGTGCATCAGGATCATGATGGGGAAACCTGCAGAGATGATCAAACCAAACTAGTGGGAACTCATGAAAATTGGATCAGTGGCTGTGGAACCTGCATGGGACTGGACTAGGCCCTCTGCATGGCAAGACAATTGTGTAGCCTGATCTGCTTGGGCCCCTCCCTGGCAGTAGGATCAGAATCCATCCCTGGTGCATGAGGGGGCTTTTTGGAGCCCGCTACCTATGATGGGACAATTGTGCAGCCTTGATGTGGGGAAAGGGCTTGGACTTGCCTCTACTGGATGTTCCTCCCCATGGGATGCCTTGCCTTCTTGTGGGGGGGAATTGGGGGATGGGTTGGGAGGAATGCTGGGGGTGGGGCAGGAGGAAGGAAGAGGGGCATCTTTGGTGTGTAAAATGAATGAAAAAATTTTTAATAAAAAAAAGTTGGGAATGAATGAAAAAATTTTTAATAAAAAAAGTTGGGAGCCATGTTTAAAAAGCTCTTGAGCGACAAAGACAAAATACGTTTCAAAAGTCCAGCCTTGGTGTAGCCGAGGCCATTGCTCTAGGGAAGAAGTGTTGAAAGGATTAACATGCATGGTTAAGATGCAAAGGAGACGTAACATGTGAAACACATTACCAAGGGAAAGTCTGCAGACTGAGGCAACTAACAGATGTGGTGGTGAGCGTGAGCCAGAGACCAAGGACAGGTTAGCTTTGAGGCTGTCAGTAGTGACAGGGAATGGATATGTTAGGGACCTGTGGTTGTGAAATGAGGAATTAGCATCATTTATGATCAGTGATGTCAAAGTGGAAAAAAAGTTGAGTGGAACAGAAAACTCCTACAGATCCCACTGGAGGTCTCTGGATGTACAACTTTGCACGGGAATACTGACACAGCACTCACACCACCCAGCAACCCTTGAGATGAAGCTTGAATTTCCATTCACCTTTATCCTTTCCACTTTAGGAATAGAGGTCTGAGCCTGCTTGGCCTTGATGCTGACATCCCTAGCTGTCTGTCTGAAAACTGAGGCATTGCCAACTTTCAGCAATCTGTGAGGGAGCCAGCTCCCATAACCAAGGACAGGATGCCTCTCAGTGGGGTCTTGCTGTTGTGACCGATCCTGATTCTAGCTATTGGACCTATCACAATTATCAGGAATAGACAAACCTTTCAGCCAGAAGTTGCCATATAAAACCCAAAGAAGGAAACATTTTTATTATTCTTTTTCTCCCTTTGTCCAGGTTCTATTTTCTGTTATTATTTGTTCCATTGGTGAGCAGTTCTTGAATGCCCACAGTATGCACAGCAATATTATAATGTGATTTACAAATCACTCTGATGTGTTTACTCTGCACATGCGTGCTACCGTGTGCCCATTTTTGTCTGGGAATAGGAAAAGAATGACTCAGGAAAAGTTAGTAAGAGGCTTTAAAGGTGGGCTCAATTTTTGGCACAGTTTGTTATGGCATTATTTATGGTTAGAGCCTGCAAGTTTCTTTGTAAATCTTTGGCCCTCATTTTGCAGACACATAGTAGACCCAGAGAGAAGGGCAAGTGGCTTAAAAGTTCATTAAGATACCTTGTCAAAACTGGGTGAGGAATCTTCGTTTCCTGGAAGATGCCTTAAAAATCCCTCTTTCTCTCTCTTGGTGCTGAAAACCCAGAGAAAGGTCTTCACCAAACATCCTAGCATAAATTCTTAATTCTGTGGGATTATTTATTTTTTCCCTTCCCACTCCCATCACTTCATGGAGGGCGGATGAGACAGCAGTGTGGACTGACACAGGCAGAGAGGATGGAGGGGTGCGTTGCGTGGGCGATGCAGACAGTGGAGACTGGCTTTGAATGGGGCAGACCCATCAAGAGCACCACGGGAGCCTGCACACGGGATGGTGGAAGGATGCACTCCGAGAAAACGATTGGCTATGAAAGAGAGGGTGGTACCCGAGGGTTCTGCACGCTCGTATGCTAGCCTGCAATAGCTCTTCTGTTTGGCTTGGATACTTGATACTTTCCCTCCATTTTGCACGCTCTGCTGTAGTTCATCCGTCTTCTGGCAGAACTACCATCTTACTTTGTCTCAGTTTTTGTGTCCTTTGTGTGTATGAGTATCACGCCTACACTCACCTCCATCTGTGAGCATGCATAGGGGCAACCTTGCTTCTGAGATGGACCTCTTGTGCCACTTGGAATCAGGACAAAGTAAATGGGCCATTCTGTACCTGGGACGTGAATGTCAGGCTGTCTAGGTGGTGAGCTTGAACTCGGGAAGATGTGATCTGAGCTGTTTGGGCCACTACGCAGAACTTTGCTGTGGGATGGTCTGTATGTCAAATTACTCTGATTGGTCAATAAGTAAAACACTGATTGGCCAGTGGCTAGGCAGGAAGTATAGGTGGGACTAACAGAGAGGAGAAAAGAAAGAACAGGAAGGTAGAAGGAGTCACTGCCAGCCACCGTCACGACAAGCAGCATGTGAAGATGCTGGTAAGCCACGAGCCACATGGCAAGGTATAGATTTATAGAAAGGGATTAATTTAAGCTATAAGAACAGTTAGCAAGAAGCCTGCCACAGCCATACAGTTTGTAAGCAATATAAGTCTCTGTGTTTACTTGGTTGGGTCTGAGCAGCTGTGGGACTGGCGGGTGACAAAGATTTGTCCTGACTGTGGGCCAGGCAGGAAAACTCTAGCTACAAATGGCACCCAACGTGTTGGCAAGAGTTTCCACCTAAAACCTGAGTAAAAAGATTATAAAACGGAGCTAAAAACAGTTCCTAGTTGTCTCTTTCAAGTTAGTGGCAGCCTGCGTGTTTGAGCTACTGTGGCGGGTTCCTGGCGTGTGTGCTCGCTCGATCTGCAGTATGGTGGGAATGAGGCCTCTGCAAGTGGCACATTAAGCTGTGTGGTGGATTTAGCCGTTGCTATCACAAAACAAAAAGAGGTTTCTGAGCTACACGCTGCTTTGATAGAAGCATAGACCCACTATTTCTGAGAGTTAATGGCTCCCAGAGCTGGTGGAAAATGTACCACCGCCATGTTGGGAAGCTGAGGTGGGCGGAGCCAGGAGCCATAGTGCCGTTTCAGTCTTACAAATGCTGCAGTTTAAAGCAATAGATTCACAATAAGACAGATTCAGATGTAATAGTTTACAATGTGTGTAAAATATATGTAGGCTTGAAAGAGACAAAAAAGGTGATATATACAGTTATATAAACAAATATATAGTTTTAAAAAATAAAGTCTTTAAAGAGACAGTAAAATTAATATAAAAAATAAGCCACCTAAAGATGAATATTACACAGAGAATCTGGATTGTGTTGTCTTTGGGATTTTTAACTGCAGAAAAACATTTGATCATAAAAGATGTTGAGTTAAACAAATATGTATATTTTAAAGATTCCTTGACTTTAAAATTTGGATATAAGGACATGTTGCTTTGGAAAGGAGGCTCTGCTTTTGTTTCCACAGAAAGCAAGAGGCTATGGATTTGTTCCAGATTAAGATACATCAGATTTGACCAGCCAAGACCCCCTGAAAGATCTCCGAAGACACCATGGCCCAGATAATGCAACGTCCAGATTGGATTCAAGGCAACTGGCTCAGACAATACAGTCTCATGGACTATTTCATAATACTAAAATTTTCTTTGTGTCCCCAAAAGATACAGCGCCCCCCTCCAGCAGGAAGTAGTAAGAGAAGCTACGCCCAAATTGCCAAATTATTTGTAATTTTACTATGTTAAGTTTAAAACCTTCCTTTAAAAAAAAGGGGGAAGTGCTGCAGGGTGGTCTGTATGTCAAATTACTCTGATTGGTCAATAAATAAAACACTGATTGGCCAGTGGCTAGGCAGGAAGTATAGGCGGGACTAACAGAGAGGAGAATTAAGGGAACAGGAAGGGAAAGGGAGTCACTGCCAACCGCCGCCATGACAAGCAGCATGTGAAGATGCCGGTAAGCCACAAGCCACGTGACAAGGTATAGATTTATAGAAATGGATTAATTTAAGCTATAAGAACAGTTAGCAAGAAGCCTGCCACGGCCATACAGTTTGTAAGCAATATAAGTCTCTGTGTTAACTTGGTTGGGTCTGAGCAGCTGTGGGACTGGCGGGTGACAAAGTCCTGACTGTGGACAAGGCAGGAAAACTGTAGCTACAGAACTTGAAAATGGAGCTGGAGGCAAAGACCCGAGAGATAGAGAGTCGCTGGGTTCTGAGGACAGTACTTGGGTTCATATATAGAATTATACCTGACCAGATCTGTCTCTGGACTTCCCAGCTCTGCGACTTCATAAAGTCTTGTTTTCATGTAAGCACCTATTGATTTAGTATTGTGACATTGCTAAGTGAAAGATCCATAATTGATGAAGTGACAGTGTAAGAAAGGAAACTATCAAAGGAGACCCAGTGTCTGTCAGCCACTCTGTCTCACGGAGTGTCATTATTGCTGACAGGACCAAGTAGACATCATAACAGGCCGCTCAGTCTTCTCTCAAAGATCAAGTCCCAATTTCAGTTTCCTGAGACTTGAGCAAGCAGTTTCTGGGAGGGCCATGAACAAAAGACTTAGTCCTTGCAGTAGCTCCCCTTCTGTATGTAGTCTGACCACTCAAGGTCCAGCCAATTGTTTACTGTCTGGGACCCCTCACCAACTTAGAGCTACATGCATGGGTCAATGTGAACGTGCTAGGCCAGCCAGTCTCCATGGCAGCTCAAGAACAAAGCCTGGGACCTGCCCAAAAATGGTAACTGTAACTCCTAACTAACTTTAGCCAATTAAAAGTTACTAACTTCATTGCCACTTACATAAACCAATCCTGAGTCTGTTTCTATGTAGTCTGTAAACTCCAAGCTCCCCTTGCTTTAAAAACCCTGCCCCATTGCTCCTCAGAGTCTCTCCTGCTCTGCTGCTGTGTCAGATGGATGGATGGAGAGTCCTGAGTTAACTCGAAATAAAAACACTCTTTGCTTTTGCATTGGATTTGGTCTCTTGGTGGTCTTTGAGGGACTATGGGTACAACAATTGCTATTAAAAAGGTCCTCAGGAGATTGTTGCCAGATAAGAGACAGTGGGATTCTGCCTCCACAATAGTGCAAAGAGGGCTAGAATTTCACCAAAATGGAGAAGCCTGAGGTGAGTCTGGCCTTCAGATGGTGCCTGTCTTTCCTCTAAGCCACTGACTGTTATTTAGATAGTTGTTAATGCAGCCAAAAAGATAAATAGACACATTGAAAGCTGAGTGTAGCGGCAGCCTTAGCTGTCTTCCCTGACTCACGTTCCTCCTTTTCTTCTTCCCCTGTCACCCCACATAACCAGTGCACACAATGAAAGTGTTGCCCAATGAGCAGAACAGGCGTGTGTGATTGGAATGAGTCAAAGTGCTTGTTTTTAAAAACTGATTTTAGGCCTGGGAATGTAGTTCTGTGGAGGAGTGCTTGCTTAATATCTGTGAGGCCTTAGGTTTCATCCCCAGTTCTGGAAATGAAATAAAGTAAAATAGCCAAAGGATGGGAGGTTAGGTTTCTAAATTGTAAAGAGTTTCCATGTAGTGCACATTCAATTTCACCCTGAATGTCTTGCATGGGTCTGATATGATTTTTTTCTATTCATAAACTAATGTTAACACAATATTATTAATTAAAAATTCATGCTTTATTCACATTTACTTAGCTTTTACCTGGTGTCTTTTTTCTGTTCCAGGCTCTTATATAGGATGTCACATTACGTTTAACAGTTGTATCTCTTAGACGCCCCCTGAACTGCGAGTTTCTCAGGCGTTCCTCGGTTTTGATGACTGAAGGCATTTGAATTCTTTATTCATGTATTCATTGTACCTAGCGATGGCTTCCATGAAAACATCTTCATTGATGCGTGTGTCTTTAACCACACCTGTTTGTTGTGGCTTCTCCTTTCTTCCTTCCTGCTGGTCCCCTTCCTCCTTCTCCGTGGTCCTGCCTCCACTTCCATGGATGACTGACAGTTCTGATAGCCCCGCCTCTCCTGTCTAAGGAGACCGTGATGGTGAGTTTTGTGGAAAGATGATCACAGAGATTCAGGTCTCTATCTCAAAAGACACCAGCGATCTGAGTTATATAAAAATGCCGTTTTTGATGTCTTCTATGTGTCTCTTTGGGTAAAGTCACCTTCCCCTGTTTCTGCACTAAACTCTTTCAGACGGAGGCTCTAGGCTCAGCCCAGAAGCGAGGAGTGGTGAATTGTGCTCCATGTTTGAGAGAGGGAGGGGAAAGAGATAGATAAATGACAGGTAGAGGATGGATAGATTATAGATCTACTTAAATTGATATTCTCCTACATGAGAGTTATTTTTCCCCTTTATTTGGCTATACTGGTAGTTGCAATTTATTTTATACTTTGAGTTGTAATGCACCATTATTGATTTATTAATTGTTGTTGCTCACAAAGAGGGAGTGGGAGTTCTTTCTATGGCACCTCAGTTGCTTCGACAGACTCCCCCCAATTTTCAAAATAATTTTCTTACTTTCTATCACAATAAAATGTTAGAGATTTATTCTGTAGGTTTCGTTTTCTAGCTCTAGCACTATCCATTTCTAGAAGATGCTCTCGTTCTAGCTATTAGAGAATGATAGTATGGTGATATTTTATTTGTATTAAAATATTATTTGTATGTTAATAAATAAAGTTGCCCGGGGGTCAGAGCTATTAGCAAGCCATAGAAAAGCAGGGCAGTGGTGGCATACACTTGTAATCCCAGCACTTGATAGGCAGAGCTAGGTAAATCTCTGTGTGTTCAGGGATACAGCCAGTATTGGATATACATGCCTTTAATCTCAATACCAATCATAGAAAACCTGGAGGTCTATACAGACAGGCTGTGATGAGGCAGTCATGTGGTTGGGTTTACAACCAATGAGAAGGCAGAACAGAAACACTATGAAAAAATAGACACACAGGAAGTAGCTCTGGTTTGGAGAGGTAGGACCACCACAGGAGGAAGGGTAAGGTTTTAACTCTTAGCTCTGACTTCTTGGCTTTCTTCTTTGCATTGGTTCTGTGTTTCTTATTTTATAAGACGGTTGGTTACATCTACAACTAAGATCTGGGTGATAGTCACACTGGTGGTTACTGGGGTATTGTTGTTTTTAGGTGTTCCCAGATGATGGAGTGAGGAAATGTGTGTGTATGCCAACTTATATATGAACATTTTGATAAATACTCTTATATGCAAATATTTCTCCATACCTACATATATATGTGCCTCCAATTCTAAGTCATCTGCTTCAGCCTAGACCCTTTCACTTGTTGGCCTATAATTTTCCATTTCAACAGTGAGAAACGTAGCTCACCATCTATTACATTTAATTAAACAACTCCAGTCTATACGTACAGATGTGGTGGCTTGAATGAACACCCCCTAGGCTCATATCTTTGAATATTTGTTCCCTGGTTGTTGGAACTATTTGGGGGGGATCAGAAGGTATGGCATTATTGTGGGAGGTGTGGCGCTTGGGGGCGGGCCTTGAGATTTCAAAAGCCTTATGGTTGTGTCTCAAGATGTAAGCTCTCAGCTTTTGCTCAGCACCATGCCTGGTTGTCTGCTGCTGTGCTCCCTCTGATGGTCATGGACTCACCCTCTGAAACTACACCTCCAATAAACTGTTTTTCCTATAAGTTGCATTGGTCATGGTGTCTTATCACAGTGATAGAAAAATAAGACAACAGGAGTATCAGAATTGTTAACTTATATCCCACTGCACACTGTTATCAACTAGAGCACTTCCTGACTCAGTACGTGCATGAAAACCCTTCTGCATTTAGTCTCATAGGCTCCACTCATCCCCAAAGTGACCCAGTGCATCAAGCCTCTACCCTTGCACCTACCAATTCAGCCAGGCTGTTTCACGGTATAATTAGAGTCTTCCAACATAGTCTGTATCCCATTCTGGGACACACGAACCTTCTAAATGCTTTTCCCAAACAACAACAAAAAGAGAGAGAAATGCATACATTAACATTTTCTGAGAAAGAAAACCCATTTTCTGCTGTGACATTCTATGGATTTTGATGAATGTATATATGTGTCCTCTATTATGGAGTAATACATAGTGGTTTTTGCCATTCCAGAAAGACCTCTTCTGCTTTATTTCTTCAACACACCCTCACGTTCCCCAGAATCTCAAGCAATCATGGGTCATTTTTTCTGGCACTGTAATTTTGCCTGCTGTAGAATTTCATGTAGTTGAAATCAAATGCGTATATTTTCCCGTCAATTAACAGCAACAGTAAAGATGGTTCCTTTTTTGTTCATGGCTTGACAGTTCTTACCCTTTTAAGCCACCAAATAGCATTCTATTGCACTGATGACCCAGTTTGCTGATCCAAGTCTGTGGGTCTAACTCTTGGTTTGCAAGTGGCACAGAGATGTATTAAATGACATTAGCAAATAGCAACTCAAGAATAAAGAGTTTCTCTATTACCTAGTTTCTCCAATAAACACACCCTTAGGAAGAATAATACACGGGAGGAAATAAAATTTAGTAAGACTGATTTTTAGGAGAATATCAATCTAATGAAATACATTCCTTACCTGGCTATGATTCAAGAAAGCCAACTCTATTAAAGAAAAAACTTCAACGAGACTATCGGAGAAATAATATTCTCTGGCTTTTTAACAACAGTAAGGATTTTTTTTTTTTTTTTTTTTTTTTTATTGTTTTGAATAGATTTTTGAGTTTTATTGAAATCTTACATGAACAAGAAATTGGAAATACAATCACATCAAAGAACAAATTGTCACGGCTTTGACGTTTAAGCCAAACAAATTTTGTAGGGCAGATTTCAAAAAGGTGTGAAGTTATAACAATTTAAAAACACAGTTAACCTGCTTCTAGGAATGCAAAACATACAGTCATAGGTTATTTTCAATACAAGGAAACTTAAATCTGTTTGATTTAATTTCTTAAAACTACTAAGACAGAGCACTAGCTTGTACTTTTTTTATTTACAGCATACTTCATACTCCTATGTAATCTATTCCAAATCCAAAAAAACAGAACTGTCCAAACCAAAGGTTCTGCAAAATCATGATTTAACAGTCTGTTCTGAAGCTTAAATGAAGCCTGGAACGATAAAAGCATTGTAACCCCAGAATAAGGGAACTCTGCAAGCCCAATAATGTCCAAGAGCATTTAGAAAAGAAGAAAAATAAAAAGACTTGAGTATATACACATAGTGATTTCTTCAGCTGAATACAAATGGCAGCAAACTGCTACTTAAAGATGAAACAGTTAAGCCAATTTTGTTTTGAAGAATGTAGATCTAGAGCCAATCGTATCTTGCCAGTATCGTTTTTCAAACCCTCACTTGTCTATTTCCACTGTTGCCCATAAGTATCCTGATAAAATTCTTGGTTGTCATTATTGTAACCATAGTTACCAGAATAGTCACCACCTTGTTGAAGCGGCTGCTGAGCGATGGGTTGGGAACCCCAGTTCTGTTGGTTGTTGGTCTGACGACGTTTGGAATCAGGCTGGTTGTACCCATCTGCCTTTCTCTTGCCTCCTACATTGCCCCCTCGATTGCCCCGAGCTCCACGAGAACCACGGCCTCTCTGCTGCTGTGCAGGACCCCCTCTGCCACCCCTTGAGCCTCTTGGTGGTCCCAAAGGTGCCCCCCTCTGTGAATAGCCAGCTCTACCTCTTGGAGGTGGTGCTCCCCGCCCCCTTGGTGGTGGTGGAGCACCTCGCCCTCCCCTTCCTCCTCCTCTTCCTCTTACTGCATAGCCATCATCATAGCCGTAGTAGGGATCTTCATAGCCTCCACGATAATCGTGATAATCATAACCATAGTAATCATCATAGTAGTCTTCATAGCCATAATAATCTGGAGGGTAGCCATATCCACCTCTCCCGCCACCACGACCTCGACCTCTCATTGGAGGTGGCATTCGGGGAGGAGGGTGATAATAATAATCTTCATACGCAGTGCTTCTGGAGGCCTGTCTAGCAGCTTGACGCTCTTTCCTTTTCTTGTCTGGTGGCTTAGCTAAGACAATTTCAATTTCTTCCCCTTCTATTTCTTTTCCATTCATTTCATCCATAGCCTTAACAGCAGCTCCTCTATCTTCAAAATGAACGAAGGCATAATCTTTCAACTTTTTCACCCTCTCCAGTTTTCCAAATTCAGAAAATGACTTTTCTAATATTTCTTCTGTCACCGTAGTAGCCAAGTTTCTCACAAATAAAACTTTCACCTGTGACTTTACTGAACTCTTCCAGAATGTTTTCTTTTGTCTTATTCTTTGGAATGGATCCAACAAAAAGTCTGTTGTTTGCCACAGAAATGCACACTCCCAGGTGTTTACCAGGGCGAATTTCATAGCTGTCACACAGTTTAACTGCTTCTTGGGCTGCTTCCTTTCCACAGAAGGTAATAAATGCATATCCTCTATTTTGACCAGAGAGCGGATCCATCATGAGGCGCAGATCCCAGATAGGACCAGCCTTTTCAAAAAGGGGTACCAACTCATCCTCATATAAGTCTCTTGGGATCTTACCTACAAAGACCTCTGTTCCAATTCCAGGTTGCACACCCGAGTACACATTGTCTGGTGGAGGACCACCATACTTCCTCTGTCCTGTGGTTACATCCAGAGTATAACCAGTCCTCTCAAGCAAGGCCTTGATCTTTGCCTCATCTGGCCCTTTTGTGGACTCCTGCACCTTGCTGCCCTGTTTCTCTCTCTGCCTGTAGGTCTTCATAACTCCACATAAAAATGCACTTTTGTTCTGAACATGAGATAAGTCACTTTCCTTGAACTGCTGTAGTACAGACAGAGCTCCTTCTTCATTAAATTCCCTGAGAGCATCAATTGCTCTTTCATCAAGATCGACATAAGCTACCAACCCAGGGCAGAGCGGGGGGCCGGCGGCCTGGCCCGTGAGAACCAGCGCGAGGCGCTTTGAAAACGACTAGAAATGGCGCGCGCGCCACCCCCTCCCCCCCCCTCATGGACGGAGACGCGATCCCGGCCTCAGTAAGGATTTTTAAGAGAATGAATTATGATTGCTGTGTGGCTAAAAGCAGTTATGTACTAGAGATGAATGCTAGTGTATTTTTGAATGCAATGACAATGATTTACTGAGGTTTGCTTCAGAGCAGACAAGGTGAAAGGGAAGGAAGTGTGGTGAAAATACAACTCACTGAGCATGGAGATGCCGATCTGGTGCCTTCAGAGCCTCCGCCCCCATGCGCCAGTGTCCTTGGTACAGCGCGGTACTCTGCATGACAGAAATGTAAACACTGAGCTGCCATGAGCCCTTTATCTCAATGGTGTGCTACCTGCAAGGTAGGCCAGGGCAATGGTGGCACAACGCTGGTGGGAGTAACCAACCAATAACTGATTGGTTGACATTGCTTGGGTGACCAAGAACCTGAGACTAGATAGCCCAGGAACCTAGAGCAAAACCAAATAACATTGGTCTAAAAAAAAAAAATCAGAAAAAAAGTAGCAATAAAATGACCCCTAATGATATTCTGCTATACTCATAGAAAAGTACCTTGGGTAGACATCCTCAGAGAAGTTTCCTCCTGCAGCAGATGGGAACAAATATAGACACCCATAGCTAGACACTATGCAGAGTGAGACCTTGGAACACTCAGCCCTAAATGGGATGTCTTCATCAAATCCCTCCCCTCAGAGCTCAGGGATCATCCCTGGAAGAAGAGGTGGAAAGAGTACAAAAACCAGAGGAGATGGAGGACAGTGAGAAAACAGTGCCTTCCAAATCAACAGCACTAAAGCTCCTGAGATCTCACAGAGGCTGAGGCAGCATGCACACTGCCCACACGGATTTGCACCAGGTCCTCTGGGTGCTTACTATGGCTTCCAGTTTAGTGTTTTTATGAGATTCCCAAGTCTGTGAATGAGTAGGTCTCTCATTATTGTGCCTTCTCTTGGGCTCGTTTTCTTTTGCTGGTCTGTCTTGTCCAACTTGATGTGATAGTTTTCTAATTTTGTTTTATTATATTTTATTTTGTTATATTTAAAAATGAATGAATGAATGAATGAATGAATGAAAACCTAGCCACCAGGGTAAAGATTACCAACTGAACTGTCATTTATACCTGCTGGGAGATGGAAAATAAATTTCCTCCAATGGAAAGACACTGGGCATTTTAACCACTCCAGGGCAGATCTCATGTTCAGGAGTTGTTGACCAGCATATAACGGACTCCACAGTTGTTTTTTTTTTTCTCTGTGTGCTTTTATTTGGTTACAGTTTGGTGTTTTCTTTTTGGGTGCATTTTATTTTTTTTTATTTTTATTTTTTTTTGTTTTTTTGAGACAGGGTTTCTCTGTGTAGCTTTGCGCCTTTTCTGGAACTCACTTGGTAGCCCAGGCTGGCCTAGAACTCACAGAGATCCGCCTGGCTCTGCCTCCCGAGTGCTGGGATTAAAGGTGTGTGCCACCACCGCCCGGCGTTTTCTTGGTTTTGGGGCTGTTGTTGTTTGAGAAAGAACTTAAAGTTGGGTGGGTAGGGAGGGGGAGAGGATCTGGATGCACTTGGGGTAAAGGGGAGAAATGATCAAAACATTTTAAACTTAAAACTTGTTATAAATACTAAAAATATGTGGCAAAAATAGAACAAGATTGGCTGTCCATCCACAATTTGGTTGGGTAAAAGATTCATTGGGACATTATATTACTCTTTAAGTCTTCTTGTGTGTATTTGGAAGTTTGCACAGTACATGAGTGATGGAATCTGCTGGTTGTATTTTAGCTTAAGTGTGAAAGATGAAACAATGGTTCTCTGTAAACAGGAGACTGTCAATATAACCTTCAGGGAGAAAGACAGCTGAGCTTTACAAAGCTAACGCTCTTTGTTTATTAGAAGAAACTACTGAAAGAGAAAAAAAAATGCCGGGCACGAGAGACGGTTCAGTGGGTGGGGTGCTTGCTTTGAGCACAAGGGGACCCGAGTTCCATTCCAAGAACCTTTCTTAAAACCCTGGCCATGGCACCTGCTCGTGATCCCAGCACCTGGGAGATGAAATCAGACAGGTTCCTGGGGCTCATTAGTCAGCCTGGCCCCAATCAGAGAGCACCAGGCCAATGAAGGACCCTGTCTCTAAATGTAAGGTAGACATCTCCTGAGGAATAACACCCGAGGCTGTGCCCTGGCCTGCACATGCCTGCATATATACACACATGCATGTGCACCTGCTCACATTCCTGCACCCACTTGAGCACACGAACACATTAAAGGAAAACGGTAAGCCATCGAGGGGGAAAACGTATTTGTGATGAACATCATCGACAAAGCTCTCATGTTGAAAATCCCCGAATCCAAGGTGGATCATGGCGCATGCCTTTAATCCCAAGCTGGGAGGCAGAGGCCTCTGAGTTCCAGGCCAACCTGGTCTACAGAGCGAGTTCCAGGACAGCCAGGGCTACATAGGGAAACTGTCTCAAAAAGAGGGGAAGAGACCCCTTTTCAGAACAGGGTATCTAATGTCTAATATGGGAGAAAAGTTATTCACTCATTAGGTAACAGAGACATGCGGGTTATAATTACAATAGTTCATTTTCAACATACTTGCTAGCGTTATTAAAATAAAGGAAACAGGCTGTACTAATACCTAAGAGGAATGTGGAACAGTAGAAGTTTTTAGATGCTCCTGAAATGAGGGGTAATTTCTAGAACCTTGGAAAACTGTCAATATCTATAAAAGTTGAATATCTACATCCATATATACATCTCTGCATACCCTCTGACCTAGTAATGCCACCCACAGGGCTCAAGTTCTCAGTTGAACTCTAAGTATACACTAGATGTTCACGAATATTCAGAACACCCTGAAATGGCCCAAAACACATCAATAGAATGAATAATAGTGATACAACACTATGTAAGAATACAAATTAAGAAATTACCTTTTCATTTCTCTGACACCAAAAGTTACAAAACTGATCGTGCGCCTCTGAACCTTTATTAGTTTTTTCGTTTTGACACAATGTCTTACTATATAGCCTGGGCAGTCTTGAGCTCATGATCCTCGTGCCTCAGCTGCCCAAGTGGTAGAACTGCCCAGCATGCCCCACTCTTTTTATCTGGCTGGATATTCATGGTCAAGTGAATTAGACACATGCATAATACCCCCACACAGTGACATACAGAATATCTTTTGGAAAACAGGATGCTGCCCATCCTATCCTTCTGAGTGGGCCATTTAAGCAGGAAGTCGGTCCTCTGAGCAGCACTGGTTCTCTGTCACTATGATTGTGGACAATCTCTACTAGGGTGGAGAACTGTGCTCTGTTATGGCCATGGAAAGGGTCACACATTTGATAGAGAAGCTGTGTTTTATTTTCAAGTGCTTTTCTCCAGCCTACTGACGTCTACTCTGAAAGGAGAGTGGTTCGGTTCTGTGCAAGTGTGTGTGTGTGTGTGTGTGTGTGTGTGTGTGTGTGTGTGTGTGTGGTGTATGCACACGTGTGTATGTTCATGCATACCTGTGCCTGTGCTTGCAGAAACCAGAGGAGGAGGCTGAACGGCCCACTCTGTCATTCTCTGCATTATTACTACTTTGAGATGGCATCTCTTACTGAACCCGGAGCTAGGCCGGTCTCCAAGAGGCCCCCGGAGAGCCTCCTGTCTCCACACCCCTCAGTGGGAGGGTCACAGGTACTCAGGAGCACTTCCTGATTTTCACATGGGTTGTGGGCATTTCCACTCAGGTCCTCATGCTTGAAAAGCAAGCATTCTTACCTGCCCGGTCATCTTTCTAGCTCCCCGATAAGCTCTCTAGAGCCCAAGACCACGTCTGTTTTTTTCACTATTGGCCCCCAGAGTCTAGTATAGATCTGGCATACACTGGGTGCTAAAATGATCCATTGAATAAATCCTGTTCAATTTATTACTAGGCTGACCCAATAAAACCGGTCACATGTTATGTATTGTGTGCAGAACTGATCAAAAGTAAAAACACATATAATTCACTTGTCTGTGACTGCGTTTATGTCTAGTCTCTGGTAGGTAGAACTCAAATTTGGCACAACCTGGTAAATGCTTTTTCTCCTCCTGCACAAAACTCATGGATTCAGTTAATGTGTCCTCTAATATCCACCATACTGTAGTTTCACTGGGTCATGGAGTCATGCTCATCTTTGAGGATGGGTCCTCCATGCTCAGAAAGCCCTTTTTTCATCTCAATAGTTCCTAGGCTCCAAGGGAGCGTCTTTGGAAGATTCTGTGGTCCAAACTCTTATATAATGCTACAGCCTGTCTTCATCTTCTGATACTGTTAACGCCCCTCTGTGAGCTCTGCAGGACCACAGGCCTTGCCCCGAATATACAGAGACGGAGCATACATCCTATCCAGTCCCCCGAACTGATGCCTAATTATAGGAAAACCTAAGAAATATTAATATAGGCCATGGTGATAGCTCTTGGTGAGGTCAAACAAACTTTAGTCGAGAAGCCCTTCTTGCTGTAGCTCTATAGACCGTAAGAAGGCTGACTACTGAGGCGAAGCGTGACCCTGTCATACTCTCATTGATTTCTGGTTCCACATCCAGGGCCTTACATAATCCCACTCTGTCTTTTCCATGACAGTTCTTCAAATGTTTCAAAGCAGCTTCTTTCCCCTGGAGGCTTTTGGAGGCCAGGGCCATTCAGAACTTGTCTCACAGAATACCAGTTTTCTAAAATGTTCTGTGTGAACAAATGGCTCAGTGATCATGTAAGCTGCACCTCTATTTCATCTTGGAAACTTTCTTTTGAGGCTCTGAGAAGTTTAAAAAAATCTCTTAATTTTGCTTCATCTAATTACTCCAAGCTAATTGTCTAGGGAAATTTCCACTCATGTAACAGCTAGTAATACGATGAAGAGGTGCAGATATATTTTGGGGAAAGTAGTTACCAAGTGGAGTTTCTTCAGTTATTCCATGGCAGGTTGAATAATGTCCTTCCACTTCCCAAGACATCCAGGTCCTGATTCCTGAATCTTTAGAGGTTTCCTTTTTCAAAGGAAGGGACTCCGTGTAGATTAGTGATGCTGAGATGGAGAGGCTGTGGTGGAGGATCCTGTAGGCTCTCAGTATAATCACTATCTTTGTAAGATGCTTCAGAGGGAAAGTAATAGTCGCCACAGAAGCAAGAGCTTGGGGTGATACGAGGAAGGGAGGTACTGGCCAAGAATGAGGAATTCTCGGAAAGCTATGAAAGATTAAAAAAAAGGGAGGGGAGATTCTTCAGGGGAGAATAGTCTACCAGCATTCCAGACCACTGAAGATGATTTGGTAACTCTGGCTTCCAGAATGACCAGAAAATAAATTTGTGCTTGTGAAAGCCACCATGTTTATGTTGTTATGGTAACAACAAGAAACAAATGGATCCTTATCATGTCATTGCCAGGCTAAACCCTTCCCTGACTTCTGAATATTCTTAGGAAAGAATGTCCAAGCTCCTTGTCACAGTCTACAGGTCTGTGCCCAATCTCAATTGCTTTTCACCCGGAACTGTGCCACACACACTCTCTTGTCCACGATGGAATGGTGACACTGCTTCTTCTTCTGTTACTTAACCCTACAAAGTACAACCTCACTGTAGGGGCTTGGGCTGTGCCTGCTAAGCCTCCTGTCTTGGGGACTCTGCTTTCTACATGGCTTGCATCTCTAGGATGGCCTTCGATCCCTAGCCTACCTAATTCTCCCATCTCCCAGTCTTTCTTATTGCTTTGCTTACAATCTCCATTACTTCACATTGTTTGTTTCTACCTTTGCTGACTTATTTATTATCTTAAACATTTATTGCATAGAGAAGCTATCCAAACACATGGCAAAGTGCTTGGAATACATTGGTTGTTGATGTCTAGATGGCTAATGGAGTACAGATGTAGTTCTGACTTTCTTTTGTCACCCTGGTAGCTTCTCTTGGAGCATGTCCTGGTTGATTTATGTATCTGAAATTAAGACTTCCAGAGCTGACCACAATAGCATGTGCCAGAGAGGACCTTGGCAGGCAAAGCAGAGAGAGTATTTCTTGGGTTTCAGGGAGCTTATTCTTCATGATAAAAACATCAAGCATTTGTTTTTGAAAAGGAACAAAGTCATGATGTCTTTAAATCAAATTCAGATAGTATCTCAATCAATTCTGGCTATCATAGGGGATCACCTTAGACTGCTACAGTTTGTGTATTAATTTTTTAATTAATTAAAATTAAAATGAGAAATTAATTAATTTTCTTGTGGCTTTTGGAGGCTGGAACCTGAGATCCAGATGTGGTGTGGTGTGGGATGTATTCCTGTTCCTATAAAGCACTGTCTCGTAGGGTCAGGAACCTACTCTATGGCCTCATTTAGTTTTACCTCTTATATTCCTGGCTGAATACTGGAGGTAAGGACTTCAGAACACGTCTTTTGGGGAAAACAGTTCAGCCTTTGAGCAAGGTATTGACATCATCCCTGCCCATTCTATCTGAAGTTGTAAGAGACTTTGCATAGACATTCCCAATCTCCTTCTTCCTACTTTATTATTTTTCTTAGTATTTGTCACTGTATGGTTTCTATAGCCTTTACTTATGAAATGTCTTTCTTACCATGCTAGAGTATAAGCTATACTGCTTGTGAAGACTTTGATACACACACACACACACACACACACACACACACACACAATCATACATATACATATATGTATGATTGTATATCCTTGATGCCTAACCAGTGGTTAGCAGGAAGTAGGCCCTCAATAAATGTGTCAGTGAGCATTTGATTACTTAGCTAGCAAACTGTATTCACATAAATGTTGACTAGAAATTGATTTCAAAGTAATGAGTATTTCATATGATTTCTACAATGAAAGACCCAGCTGCTTGTAGAGTTCTACTTCCTCCTTTTTCTGGGAGCACAGCTGAGTTATTTCTCATTCCCCCCACAGGTCCATGTAACCAAGGGAACATGAAGGGCAGAACGGTGCTTCCCTCTCCAATCGGCTCCATCCAATCTCCCAAACTTAGTTCTATCTGCTCTTTACCTTCTTTCCCATGACACATTAATGCCAGGACAGCATCGAACACCATTTCTTGAGAACAGGGGGAATTCTGCTAGTTTGGAGTCTTGTACGGCATCCCAGAAACAAACCTGAAATGCCTTTAATTATTTTTTTTTTTGATAGAGAATTGCTTCTGTGACACATGGGCTTCATATTGTTGATGTGTTGGTCTATCTGTCTGCCTGTCTATCTATCTATGTATTCATCCATCCATCCATCCATCCATCCATCCATCCATCCATCCATCCATCCATCCATCCATCCATCCATCCACCCACCCACGCACGCACGCACCCATCCATCCATCCATCCATCCATCCATCCATCCATCCATCCATCCATCCATCCATCCATCATCTATCTCTATATCTATCTATCTATCTATCTATCTATCTATCTATCTATTTATCTATCTATCTTCTATCTATTAATCTATCTGTCTGTCTGTCTACAGTAGTCACCTTGTCTTGTCCTAGCAAATAAATTTGCACAAATAATTTGTCAATCCATGAAAGGTGTTAGCATGCAGAGATGTCCAAAACAGATACAGGCCAATGTTTTCATTAATGCCTTTCTTCTCTCCAGTGTTCAAATGCTGAGTTCTCTGGAGACACACAGCAGCTTGGGATGATAGTATTGAGGAATGGGTTATTGGAAACTAGGCCACACTTAAAGGACATCTTTAAGCCATTCACTCTCTCTTCTAGGTGGCAGCGAGCAATAAATCTGCTTTAGCTTTTCTTTCTCATCAGAATGATTTATGGAGGCCTCCGAATTACTGGGTTTGCAGCATTTGGTTGTTCCCCAGGTGCCAATGCACCGTGCTTTAACGATCGACAGCCTTGCAGTTACCCTCGCACACATCCTCATTTGCAAAGGCACATGGACGAGCCATGAACCCCTGAAGCCCTCAGTGAAAAATCAAATCAGCAATTTGGTGTTTTCAGTACAGAGATGCTAAAGCCTGGCAATAGGGCCGGCAGAGTCCATTAGCACTGACACATGCATTCTGTGCCAATATGGAACACAACTGCAAACCTTAACCCACAATTTAGAAGACATTTATTTCTGTTGCTTCTTTACTTGATAGCTGCAATATGCCATGAGACAGATGGAAACATGTTTACGTTTCTAGGGTTTTGTTTTTTTGAGACAGGATCTCATGAAGTCTATGCTGGCCCTGAACCCATCATGTAAATGAGGATGATTTGAATTCCTTATCATTCTGCATCTACTTCTCAAATCCTGGGATTCTAGGTGTGTGGCCACATGCTTGATAAGTTCTCTGGTTTTGAAGAAACCGTTATTTAAAAGAATTAAGGGGAATTAAACAAACAAGCAAGCAAGCAAGCAAACAAACAAACAAGTTCTTTATCCCATGGTGCCCTTGAATTTTCTATATAGCTAAGGATGGCTTTGGACTTCCGATTCTCTGGCCTCTAACTCCGGAGTGCTAGGGATATAGTTGTGTATTGTCACACTTATGCCATATATGATTTGAGAATAAAACCTAGGGCTTCCATGGGTGTTAGGCAAGCACTGTATTCACGGAGCTACATTGCCAACCTGTTATTATTTGGTAGATAATATCCTCTAGGAGAAAGGAAGCAAGCTCATCAGATAGGGTGAGCTGGCAAATCCTACATGAACCATGAACATACCCTTTCATGGTAAGGAGGTGTAAGTCTGAGGTCTAGGTGGGCATACGCAGATGTGGTATCTTGATGGCTTACCAACAGTGTGCTTGCGTATATTTTGCTAGAGAGGGGGTCCAGAGACCTCCTCTGTTTTTGAAAGGGTATGAATAACTGTTGATGCCTTCTATGGCTGGAGTTATGTTGGACTCTGCATAAAGAAGCAAGGGCAAAACCAAACTGTGGAAAACAGTGCTTTTGTACAAGAGGAAAGGGATAAGGATCCTCTAAGGCAGAATGTCTGCCTCCTGGATACTTACTGCACCGAACGACACAAGTATCATTTTCTACAATCCCAGAAAATCCTTTTTGTTACATGTTGATCAGATTTGCTGTCTTGCCAAAAACAGGGAGGGAGAGCCTGGCATTCTAAGATGAGAGCGCCTAGTGTTTACACAATCCCGTGAACTCATCCCAGGCACGGTGTGTAGAAGTCAGACTGCTCTGTCTGTCTGTCCCACCGAGGTTAGTCTACTCAGTTACTGAAAGCTGCCACAGTTGCTTGGGCATGACGTGAAAAATGGGGACTTGGAGATTTTTATAAGCATTTCTTTGCCTAGAATTTCAGAGGGGTTGACAGGGTCACACTTACAAGTCTGGATTCACATGTCTGCCCTAGGGACACAGTCTTACACTGACATTTCCAGAAGCCGGTGCTTAACCAAGTGTGGACCAGAAATGAAAACACTGTCCCAGAAGGGCAGTGTTCTCAGGGCTTGGGATCAGCCAGGGAGAGAGCGTGATGGGAAAGGGGACTAGCCCTGAGAGTTTCCCCCAAACAATAAAGCTCATTTCTTTATTTGGCTTTAAATATCAGGCTGCCTGGAACATCAAGGACAAACCACTAGAGCTGGTTGTTGCTACCAGTGACTTTATTTTGTATTTTGACCTCAGGGACCAGACTCCAAGGAAGCTCTTTTTTCCTTTCCAGGAACTGAAGTTGTGATGCTGATTTTATAGACACATTTTCATCTGTGAAAATCCAGGGTTCTGAACCCTGACAGAAATCTGAGTGGAGGCAGTGGGTCATGACCCCGGCTCCCCCAGGCTATCTATTTACGTGGAGAGAATCTCTTGCCTTCCATAAGAGATTGGAATTCCACAGATGTCACTCCTCAAAGCAAACAGTGACTGGGGCTCAGTGACTGGGGCTCCTCTTCCTCCCAGAAAGTAAAGCACGCTTTGCAAAGCATGAAGCATCCATCTCCTTTATGTCCCCTCTCTTCCTTTCTTCCTTTTGGCAGAGAGTCTTCTTCAGTTTACCCTTTACTCTCGCCGATTATGAAAATACTCTTTAATCATTATTTTTGTGTATGGTGTGTGTGTGTGTGTGTGTGTGTGTGTGTGTGTGTGTGTGTGTGTGTGTGAGAGAGAGAGAGAGAGAGAGAGAGAGGGGGGGGGGTACGAGTGTGCTGTGGCCCGCACGTGGAGATGAGAGGTCAACCCTGAGTGCCATTTTCACTTTCTACCTTTCTTGAGGTGAGGTCATTTGCTCTTTATTGCTGCATAACCCAGGGTAGCTGGTCCATGAACTTCCAGAGGGTCTCCTTTCTCTACCTCCCATCATGCTGTGGGAGTGCTCAGGCTGCAGATGCAGGCTACCACATGGTGTTAGGTGAGATCTTGGACTCTGAACTCAGGTCCTCAGACTTGTGCAGAAAGCACTTGACAAGTGGAGCCAGCTCCTTAGCCTGTGAGGTTACTCTTCCTTCTGGTGTCCCTCTCGTTATCATTTCAGAATGTATTGCCTATTAGCACATCATGTGACATTGGGGCCACATTTGAGCATCCCCCTAACTCTATGTTTTAAACACTTATTTTTTTAAAAACCAGATTCTTGAATCTTTATTGATGCTTAAAGAAATAGATTAGGATTCAGAAATTCATCTCCCCAGAGAAACTAAGGAAGTCTGTGGTTGTATTCTTATTAGTGACAGATTAACGAGACAATGGAGACAGGGTAGAGATGACAAAGATAATATGGGGTTCATTCTAGCCATGTGACTTTGAGAAATTCAACTAATCTTCCTTGAGTTTTGTGGTGGTTTGAATAGAAATGGCCCCCATCGACTCATGTGTTTGGATGCTTGACCTATAGGGAGTGGCACTATTAGGAGGTGTGGCCTTGTTGGAGGAAGTGTGTTAGTGTGGAGGCGGCTTTTGAAGTCTTACCTGCTCAAGTCAGGCGACAGTCTCAGTCTCCTGCTGAACTCTCAGCTCCTGCTCCAGTGCCATATCTGCCTGCATGCCACCATGATTCTCAAAATGATAACAATGGACTCACCCTCTGAAACTGTAAGCCAGCCCCAGTTAAATGTTTTTCTTTAAAGGAGTTTCTGTGGTCATGGTGTCTCTTCACGGCAATATAAACCCTAACTAAGACAAGTTTCAACTTTGTTTTAAAAGTAATACCAGTACATAGCTTTCCTAACTTACTGACTAGCAAAATAGGCTAATGCCTTATTAAAATTTAAGATGCTGTTTTGGTCAGGTGAAGCTAGGCTATGCTGTAGTAACAAACATCCCCAACATCTCTTTTGTTTAAAGTAGTGAAAGTTTATATTTTGCTTGTGGTACATGTCTAAAATTATTTGAGTTCATAGCTGGGCTCTTTCCATTGAAATTTCTCAGAGATCCAAGTTTATAAAGTTTTGCCTTCTTGTATCATGTCATTCCTTGCACAACCATCATGTGGTCTCATGTCTACTGAGGCAGAGAAGGACAGTCAGATCTGGACAAAAAATGACATGTCAGTTAGAAAGGGCAGTGTTTCTGATAACATCTCATTGCCCTAAACCAGTTACACAGTCTTAACTCACTTTAGAGGATGTAGAAGTACCATTCTTCACGAATCTCATCGGCTTTAGTGACACCTGGCATAAGTGGTATATTCATTCAGTGGAATCCATTGATTCTATGATGTAAGTTCCATATTCATATTTCTGAAACTAAGATGGACTTTTCAAAATGACCGGTCTTCTCCCATTCCTCAACATTGGATCTCAGTTCTGAGATGTATTTTGAGGCTAAAAATGCCTATAAAGCTTCACAAGACTATAGTGTTCCTCAATGCCAATGAGAGTATTTCTTTTCCTCTGTTCAATAATTCTCTCAGGGGTCCAGAGGGTCAAGACAAATGCTGATTTGTTATTCAGCAATTCCATAGCTGCTACTGAAGATCCTTGCTTTGGGTAATGATGTTTTTTTTTTTTTTCATACATCCCTCCTACCTTCTAGGTCATTGTCCAGAGATAGTAGATATTTCTTTTTCTCTCAATTCTGCTTTCTCTTAATAATCTATAAGCTTTTATAGTGGTCGCTTCAGTCATCCATTTGCTTAAGTCACGCTGTCTAATCAGTGGAGAGATGAAGGGTTGGGGGCATCAGGAGATGGCTAGAATAAAGGAAGGACTGAAAGCCAGAGTGAAGCCATCTGAAGGACAAGGCAGGAAAAAAGAGGCATATCCCCCAGTTCTCTCCCTTTCTGCATGGGGCTCCTGGGCTCCAGATCATGTAATACAGTGCCCATTTTGTGTTGCCACGAATGACATGTTATTTGGCAAGAAGGACAAGATTAACCTTCCACACTATTCTCATTTGCACCCCAGGCAGCCTTTTATGTTTAATTTGGCATTAAAATCCTCTAATTACAGCCAAGATAATGACCTTTAAGGAAATCAGTGACTGAGTAAACACATGCCCCTTTTTGGGAGCATCCTGTTAACACAGTATGGTAGACAAAGCTCACTGGCATCCTTGATTGCTTTGACATCACCTGGAGCAGACCCAGGGGTCACACAGCCATCCCCCTCTCAGGCCATGGCTGCTGTCAGAGAGCCAACAGTCATCTTGCATAGAGCCCTCCTTTATTGAGCTCATATTTCCTGGGCCTTAACTTTTGTAAAAAATTTATCTTTTCTAGCCTTTCCTATCAACTGATCGCCCTTGCTTATTTTTTTTGAATACTTCAAATATCATGGTATTTGTGGGCTACTGTCAGGTCCCACCTGACATATCGAACAGTCCTGAATAAGAGAGTGAGGACTGAGAAAAAATAGATAGGAAAAACAGGCATTAAAAAAAGATAGAGACACAGGATAACTTTGGGAGGGCTCTCAGTTAATACCTCAGCAGCCCTGAATTTATTTCTCTCTCTCTTTCTCTCTCTTTTTTTTTATATAGAAGCAAGGAGGAAAAAAAGACTTCCCCCTCTCAAGGACACCATGGTTCAAGGAACAAACAACTCCTTAATTCTCAAGACATCTGGTAACCATGCCTTTGGTCAAACATCCTGTTATCCAACCTTGAGGAGTAAGACATCTGGTAGCCATGCCTTTGGCCAAGCATCCTGTTATCCAGCCTTAATGAGCAAAGGCAAGCTTGAACTCTCTGACCTTGAGTCAAGGCAGAATCAAGCCACAAACTGGAGTCACTGTGGGCTCCCAAAGGCCATTGTCTACGGTTTCCTGGTTGACATATTGTCTATGTGTCATCAACTTTCTCTCTGTCCCCATGCCCCATGCATCTCTGAATACTTAGATCTCTGTTTATACTACAACCTTCTTTCTAGCCTGGCCCTCTTGCCTGCTTTTATTTGCTTGCTGCTGATCACGTGGTGTGCTTTGGTTCCTTCCTTCTGTAGCTCCCAGCGTCTGGAAGGTCCATTCAGCTCACTTGTGGCTTTCTTGTAGGGTAGGTGAGCACTGCTGAGCTACCTCCTAGGCTGTCACCACCAATATACTGCTGCTTCTTTCCCAGTACAGACAGTCCTACTTGGGTTCATTACCAGCAGGCCTCCCGGGCCCCCGTTTGTGGTTTTCCAACCTTAACCCAATTCTGTCTCCTGGGCATGTGAGTGGTACCACAGCTGGCTTTGGAGTCTAACAGGGGCTCAGAAATTTGTACTCCGTCATCACTAACTGGCATAGCAAAGCCCAATCAATCACTCAGCATACATTTCATGTATCATAAACACTATCCTATCATGGCTATGGGAAACAAATAATCAGGGTCAAATCACGACACTCAGAGAGCCAAACAGACTTGAGTTTCTTCTATCACAGCTTAACAAATGTGAGTTTCCGACTTTTAACAGATGTTCTTGCCATTTCTTTGGACTCTCTCTCTCTCTCTCTCCACATCATGCTTCTGATGCTTCCAGATGTGGACCTGGCCAACTCCTTGGACAGACAATTGTAAACTGCTGGGTCTGAATACGGGGTGGACCTGAGTGCAGATGACAGAATTTAGGAGTTCTTGACAGCCACTCCAGTCTAGTCTCTTCACAGAATACTGGCTTTGCCTTGCTCCAGATGGCTCAGCTTTCTTTGGCTCTGACTATTTTTTTTTAGAGAGAAAAAAAAAAAAACTATTAACAGAGACATGAAGATAACAAGATGCTTGAATGAAAGAGTATGTGCCTTCTTTGGAATAACAAAGGGGTAGGGACATCTGTGTGGCTGGGCTGGACTAGAAGGGATGGGGCACAGAGCCTGAGAAATTCGCAACCAGATGTTTCTTTGCGGGGTGGCAGGGGGAGAGACAAGCCTGTGATTCAGCATTCCCTCCCCCCACCTACCTCCAGGGAATCAGAAGCTGGAGGGAGAGTGAGCAACAGTTCACAACTTGGAAAGGAACAGATTATCTTTTCTGGATGCTTCCCTGTACTCAGGCTAGTGAGAGACAGGGTGGGTATGGAGAGCTGAAATACACATGTGATTCCAGATGGTGAGGATGACAGCCTCTCTCACATAGCCGGGCTTTCTGCAGAGCTGTTCAAACAGCAGTCATGCTTGCTGCTTTTCAATTTTGTCTTTGCTTAAAATGTATTATTTCCCCCTCCTTCTCCTCTCTCTAGCTCCTCTACCACTTCCTCTGCTCTCCCTCAATTTCATATCTGTTTGAAATTATCATTGTTACATGCACATACGGACACACAAAGGAATAAATATACGACCACAACCTGCTGAGGCTGTGTGGTGTTATTTGTACGTGCGTGTTTTTAGAGCAGAACACTTGGTATGGATACTGAATAAGCAGTTAGGGGGCTCATCCCCACAGATGACTGATTCTTTCCCTCTCAGCAGTGATTAATTGCTTTCATCTAGAGCTGGGCCTCCTGAGACCTTACCCATCCCCACTGGCATGTCAACTGGTGTTGGGATTGTTTAGGTCTTCTTTAGACAACCATGCTCAGGAGATTTCATGGGTGTTTAGCTTCCATGTGATGTCTAGAAGACATAGTCTTGCGGCAGACTTCCTAATCAGCAGACTCAGCAGGAGATCTTTTATGTATATATTATATTTATATGTATTATATATTTTTGGTAAATATAAAATAACAATATAATATAATAATATATAATAATCCCCCATCTCCTTTTCAAACTTCCTTAGTGTTATTTATCTTCCCTCTCCTCCTTTTGTATCTCCAGTTTGTGTCCTTGTCTTTCCATTTTCACCCTTCACCCACCCTGCTGTTCTCTTCTCTTGAACTTCCCCTCCCCAGCCATAGTATTTTTCCTTTCCTGGCTTCTGTGGTTACTGCAGGTCATACACTCAGATCTGAATATTTGGACCAGGAATCACGGATGAGTGAGAACTCACAGCATTTGTCTTCCTGGGTTTGGGTTGCTTCACTTAATGTAATATATACTAGGCCCATCCATTAATTTTCAAATTTCATTTTTTTCTCCACAGCTGAATAATATCCCATAGAGTAAATGCATCAGATTTTCATTATTCATCCATCAGCTGAAGGACATTTAGGTTGTTTCCATTTCCTAGCAATTGTGAATAGAGCAGCTGTGAACATTGGCAAGTATCTATGGAGTACGATGTTGAGTCCTTTGAGCATATGCTGAGGAGTGGTAGATATGGGTCATATGGAAGGTTTATTTTTCGCTTTTTGAGTATTCTCCACACTGATTTCCAGAGTGTCTGCTCCTGTTTGCAATCTCAAGAACAATAAATGAGGGTTTCTCTTTCCCCAAATCATTGCCAGCATTTTTTTTTTGTCAACATTTTGTTGGTCTTAGCCATTTTGACTGGGGTAAGATGAAATCTCAAAGTAGTTTTAGTGTTTCACTAATTTCTAAGGATGATGAACACTTTTGGAGATATTTCTTAGTCATTTTTATTTCTTCTTCTGATTACTCTGTTCAGATCTACAGCCCATACTTATTTGATTTTTTTTTTAGACTTGTTTTATTTTCTCCGAGGGGAGCTGGAAACTAGGGTTGAAACTCCAAGATGAACTAACCAGGAAGAAGAGAGGATCCAGTCGCACAGGGTCTGGAGGTTTGAGTAGAAGGTGGCACCAGCCAGAGGGATGAGAGTTGCCCATCCACCTCTCTCTTTCACCTAATGGCTTACATCTCCTTTATCCCTGGCCATTTGAGTCTGATGAGCTCTTAATCACTAGGAACTTTCAGGCTGAGCATGGACCAGCAGCTACAAGATGTTTAATCTTCCATTGTACGACTTGAATTCCCGGACTCTCCTTTTTGTTTTGTTTCATCTATGGCTCTCCTGTTTGCCTGAAAGCCTGTGCCAAGTGTGCATGCAGTGCCCACGGAAGTCAGAAAAGATCATTAGGTCTTCTGGGACTGGAGTTGCAGGTGGTTGTTAGCCAGCATGTGGATGCTGAGAATTGAATCTGGGTCCTCTGCAAAAGTAACAAGTAGTACTCTTAATTGCTGAACCGTTTTTCCAGCGCCTGAAGTATCTTCTATTTTTACAATGAATTTTTATTTTTTGAAATGAAAAGATAATGACATCATTTCCTCGATTCCCCTTTCTCCTTCCAACCCCTCTAAGACACCACCCCCTCTCTTCCTCTCAGATTCATGACCTTTTTATCTTTAACTATTAGGAACACTCACATACTCTCTCTCTCTCTCTCTCTCTCTCTCTCTCTCTCTCTCTCTCTCTCTGTCTCTGTCTCTGTCTCTCTCTGTCTCTGTCTCTCTCTCTCTCTCTCTCTCTCTCTCACACACACACACACTCAAACACACATTCTTAAATTTATAAATTCAACCTGTTCAGTTGCACAGTGTGTATATGAATCATATACTTATGTGTATATGATTCAGGGCTGGCCACTTGGCATTGTGTAGCCCGTTATGGGCAGCTCTGCCTTGAGGAAGACCATTTCTCCTAATCTCAGTCATTGTAGTTGCCTTCCATTCTTATTTTAATTGCATCAAAGTGTGAATTGCACTTGGAATGAACTAGAGAGCATTGCTAATTAGTGATTTTGTGTGAGTAAACCCCATTCTTTAGCATCCCTTTGATCATCATCATTCATTGATTTTTATTTGTTGTAAACAGAAATTGAACTGGAATAAAGCTGCAATCATTGTGTCCAGAAGAGCCAAGATACCAACAACAGTTAAAAAAAAAAATCAAAAAACCCAAAACCAAAAAACAGTTTCAATTTGGAGAAAAGTATCACAGATACTGAGAGCTGCATAAGATTCAGTCTTAATTTCCTGTGTTACTTGAGACTTTGGCCAAGTCAAGTTCTTTCTTTAGTTGTTCAGTGAAATTGGTCAAATCTTGGTAGGACTTCCTGTTCCTGCCTCAACTTGCATAACTTTAGTTGAAGCAGAGAAATAAAATTACAGAATTTAAGATAAAAGAGCTTTGATGTGAATCCTTTCAGAAGTACAGAAATCCCTATCTTTAGTATATAGTAGTACAACTTTGTAGGGTACAATACAGTTTTTCTGTGCATTTATATGTTGTATAATAACCAACTCAGGCTGACATCTGTATTACCCATCATCCCACACCTTTGTCAAGGAATTCTCTTCAACAATCTTTTTATGAAGCTGCATTTGCTGTTATTTATATGAAATCATCTTAGTTTGTCATCTTTCAGGTTGACATCACGGAAATAATTGGCAATTCTCAAATTTTGTTTTAAAAGTAGTGATGTAATTTCTCTTCAAAATGTCAAGTGCATAGAAATTCTGGCTGTATTTCTTGAAAAGGCTTGCCTTCCCCAGGGATTCACTGTAGACTCTGAAGCACTGAGTGATGATGGGGTATATCCCCAGGATGCTACAAGAGGAAAGGAAGGGGAAGTGTCTGCAAAACACACACAAAGAGAAGTTACCTGGATGAGAAGCCTGGGTAAAGGCCTCACAGTCCTGAGGGTTGAGAAATTGCTTTTTGGATGATCTGCCTGTGAAAGTTTCAGGGACGCAACGGGGCTTATTAATAGTGGGGCCATCAAAACCTTGGCTGCTTGTAGCGTAGCTCTCTGCAATAGTAAATTTGTGTCTGAGAATATCTAGACTCTGGACTTGATGTTCCTCACTGATTTAAGCTGGGAAAGTAGGCGGTAAATCAGCTTATCAGCATCCTTGGGAAGGACGGCAACCTGGAATGTTAACTTTCCAACTGAAAGTCCTCGAAGTTTCTTTTTGGTTTCATTTTTTTCCCCTAAGGAAGGGAATAAAGGAAGAATAAATGCTAGGAATTAAGAACATGTTTTAAAGAGAGTGTGTATATGCCACAGACCCATTCTTCTCACGGGGGTACTTCCTAATAGATCTCTTTGAGTTCCTTTAAAAATAACACTGTTTGACCTTACCACTTTAAGTGAGCCAAAAGATTTTGTCACTTGGACTGTTGCTATTTTCTTTTCTTTTATGTACTTCTGGACTGTAGGAACTTGGTTGGGAGCATTTATAAGTGATAAGCAGACTTTGTTATGGCACATCGCGTTAAGATAATGAGTTTCAGAATTTGTCAACTGTGGGTATAACAGAAAATGCCTTAGTTTATTTTTAAACTAATGTGGTATTTGGTCAATGGTTAGCCTTTCCTCTCTTTAATTGTAAGGTAGTGTTTTCTTTCCTTTCAGTAGGGAAGTTTGACACTCCCCCTTTGCCCACAAGACTTGTCTTGAATGTGCAGTATGATCCACATGCCACCCTGCGCCCAGAACAGGTGTTTGGCAGTATGTCAAGGGGGTGTGGGACTGACCCAGGGAAAGGTCCTGGAGAGACCCAGGCCGAGGCTCTGTTTCACGCCAACTCTGTGGCCTTGGAGCCAGTGAAAGCACAGAATAGCAGCCTCCTCATTTCTCACCTCCAATATGATGGTAAGAGTCTTGAAGAACAGCTATGATCACACGAGTACCTGAGTCTGAAGTGCCAGCAAAATGTCTGGCTCATCTGCTACTTTGTGGACATCTGATTGGTCCAATCCAGCAGCATTCTCCTGCTGAGTATCTCTGACAACCCGGCTTTTTTGAGGTTCCTGATTGACATTGGAGGGAAGAATATTAACATTAGTATGAACAGAGACATCCTGTAGCCAGAATCTCAGGTCCCTTCCAGACAAGTGACATACTATCAAAGCTCTCATTGGTGGGGAATGCTGTGGGAAACTGAAACACAACTCTGAAATCTTCCTTGGACTGATAGGAATTGCAGGGTAATTATGGTGTCAGAACAGTGTCTCCCCAGCAAGGCATTCTGGATCCACTCCTAAGAGAAGCAATCAGTGTATCTTTGGGAGTCTTCCATGGTTCTCTCTTAGCAGCAACGGCATGAGATTTGATTTGTTTGGACACAGACTAACAGCCTAGCATATAACAGAACTGACTTCCTGATGCTCAGTTTCATAAGAGTTGTCTTTCTTTTGGATCTTTAAACACTTAATTATTTAAAGACATGAAAACTTTTTTTTTTTAGAAAATTCATCATGATTATTGAGGCTCTAGTTTGACCATTTGTTTGTTATAATTAGTGGGTAGAAATTTATGCCTCTTACAGGGACACAGTGGCAGAGCAATTGTCAAGCTCTATTTCTTATCAAAGGACTCTTGTTGGGATTAAGCATTTGAGGCAGAACAAGTGACATTTTCTTAAACTGATATCAAGGACAGGGATTTATATGGTGAAGGGAATATTGGCTTTTGGGTGACCACCTGGTCCCAGTTTGGCACCTCTCCTGTTAGCACTGAAAATCTTATATGCTGGGAGATGACTCAGTCCCAGGCAAACAGATGTGGTCCGCTGGGAATCGTCCTGCTTTAGAAATGGAATGCTCAAGCTGTAGTTGGGGCTCATGTCCTTGATGCCAGTCCTTGAGAGGGAGAGGCAGGTGGATCTCTGTGTTCCGGGATAGTGTGGGTTTTGTAGTGAGACCTTGTTTTAACAACAACAACAACAACAACAACAACAACAACAATCGAACATATACAAAATAAACAAAAACCCAACAGCAACAAGCGATGAAAGCTCTTTGTTCTTGGAGTGCTTTTGGTCCTGGATGGTTAGTTATTACGTTGGGCTGGGAGTGTTGAGAACCAGCTTCTCACCTGAGCTGAAATGTCTTCAGCGTCAATGCTGTATCCTAGGGCAGCTGACACGGGAATTCTCTTCCCAGCAGTCTCTTCGGGTGTGTGTGTGGGGATTCTTTTTTTCCGAAAGAACAATTATTTCACCCACTCTCAAAGGTCACATAAGTTAATATGGATTTCCAACTAGATAAAGATACTCAGGATGCTTCTAGAGCACATCTAGGATGTGCAGGCAGGCAATGCTGATGGGCATCAGGTGGCTTGGATAATCAAGGGCTGTTCTTTCCGGTGTTATAAACTAAACAGGCAAAGTGAGTATCCCATGTTTCATGGCTGGGGAAGAAAATGAACTGCCGTTTTCTGTTTCCCAACTGGTGAGATGGAATCCTAGGTTATAACATTTGTTTTGAGCCTTATTTATAACTTAGAACACGTATCTCCAGGTCAGTTCCATCATGTGTACAAACTCAGATTTGGGAAGACAGAGAGGGAACCGGGAGTGCTGGTTCTCAGGGCCTGAGGATTGCTCAGTGGAGCTTTATCTTCATAATCAGTCACCATTAGCTGGGCTCTGTGCCTAGAGTCCACAGATAAACAAGACATGGCCCTGTTCTTCAAGGGCGCCTCATCTAGGTGTCAAGTGCTATGGTGGAGCCATATACAGAAGCATGTCTGGGGGCAAAGGAAGAAGTGACTGATTCTATTACTCTGCCTTATACTAATTTATACCTCAATATCCGATGGGTTCATGCGTGTGTGTCCATAGCTTACATGGCTATTATGCCAATGTGCCCGAAGCTGTGATTTTTTTTTATAGTTTTATTTTTGAATACAAGAGGGCAGAATGTCATTTCTATAGTTACTATTCAAGGCAAAATAAATAAACATATACAAGAAAAATGATTCATGGGAAGATTTGAGTTTTCCTGAAATCCTATATCCAGTTTACTTCCTTGAAGATTTCCACCTCATTAAATGGCAATTCACACCCAAATACTTTATAATCACATTATTTAAAGCCCAGGGCTCTTACTTATTTCTAGCAGATACAAATGGCTTCTGTCATTTTGAATTATTGTTTTTTTCCTTTTAAATAATAGCGAAAGCATGACTTCAATGTGGCATTCCCAGGTAGAATGGAAACCAACATAGTTTCATGGTCAGAAGTGTATTAATTTTTCTGATATGAAGTAGGCAAGATGCTGACTTTAACTATTTTATGTTCTGGGATGCTCGATTTTTGTGTATAACAATGAGAAGCTCAAGAATTTATAGAGTGATTCCCTTCTGTGGCGCACAAGACATCTCATATCTTGCTGATTTGTCTTGGTAACTTCCTTGAGAGAAGGCGGGGGCTGTGGGGGGGCGGAAGGAGACCTTGAAGTGAGTGGTTGGCATAATGAGCATTGCGCATATAAAACCCTGGCATGGCCATGGATGGGTCTGTTGGCGATGTTAGCCTAGGCTCTCTTAGTGGGTTTCCAAAACGGTTTCAGTAAATCACCGGGATTCCTTAGGAGCTCTTCATGGCTCTGAAAACAGCAATGGAAGTCCAAAGATTAGCAGGAGTTCTGAGTCCCTCACCCTGGCTCCGCGCAGGGCCACCGCGGCTTACTATTGGAAATGAAGTAGAGACTATGTTGTTGAATCACCGTTGGATTTAGGTTCTTTCATAAACCTAAAAGTAGCTTTGCCCTCTCACTTTGTCTTCCCCTTCTTCACTCCGTTCACAAGCTCCAGAGGAGGAAAGGGAAGAACGGGGGAGCATTCTAGTGATGGTGAAAGAATACGTGCCCCCTCACAGCCAGGAACTGTGGGAGGAAGGCATGGAGGCATGCACGCCCTGGCTGTCGTCACTGCCTAAAGTCTGGAAAGAGGAGTTGGGTTATCAAACTGAAGGAAGATGGGGTTCTGTCCTGTTTTCTATTTGAGACCTGGGTGCTTCACCTACTGCAAGCTGGAATGGCCATTTGGTTAGGCAGCATGACCTTGGCCCCTTAGAGAGCAGAAGGCACTTTTAGCTAGGGACCTTGGGTGGCAAGTATACTGGAAGGAGCTCTTACAGGGAGGGGAGGGATGGGCAGTTTGAGTGGCAAGGGTAAGAGGAGGCAGTGCTATCCCCAAACTTTAGATGCACCACGGGGCTGGTGAGACTCGACGAGGGGTCATGAAAGATGGGGGGCCTGTTGAAAATAACGTTCCAGGAGTTATATCTGGTATGTACACCAGCACTGGAAGCCAGCAGAAATGGTGTTGCAGGACTAACCAAAACCAAAACCAAAACCAAAACCAAAACCAAAACCAAAACCAAAACCAAAACCAAAAACAATCAACCAACCAACCAACCAACCAACCAACCAACCAACCAACCAACCAACCAACCAACCAACCAAAAAACTCATGTGGATCCAGGTCAGGACCCTACTCAAGAACCTCCACAAAGCCATGGTGAAGTACAGGGCTTCTCTCCCCACCATCCACAGGCTCGCTATGCTTCTGCACTCAAAGAGACCACCTCAGAGAGAACCTTGAGGGAGGAGTAGACCGGGAAAATAAATCAGTCAAGTTGAAACTGAGTTTTTGGAATTATAGCACTATGTCTGTCTTTCCCTATTTATTGATTCATTTACCCAGTGTGAAGTGTGTGTGTGTGTGTGTGTGTGTGTGTGTAGGCTGATGGTCCAGGGGCTTAAAAACATCAGAGCCATTATGGGAAATAAATAAATTATGTCTTTTGTTTACTGTATAGTGCAGTAAATGATGACCTTTCCCCTTTTACCTTGGCCTTCACTTGGAGTTGCATTTGGGAAAAAAGTGTCATCAACCTTGAAAGTGTTGAAAGTCACTGATGAGACTATCTTAGGGGGGACATTTTCTCTAAACTTCATGATTTTATTATAAGATGCCACAAAACCTGTGTACCTATCAACCAACAGACTGCTCAGTCAGCCAAGTGACTTTTGAGCAGAGGCCCTCGGTTGTAAGCCCTGGGGGTCACATGCTGCTTATGGTTGACTGTGTATCTAGACGAGTTCAGGATATATTTCCTACAGTGGGTCATGGTCAAACAAGTTGGAGAATACTTGTCTACATGAAGAGATAGGATACACACATGTAGACTGTTTTCCAGGTCATTTGGTTTTATGGGTAACACATTCATTAGTTGCATCAAGCGCAAGCTCCACAGGAGAAGAGGAGCTACCTGCTGATATGCAATCCTGTAGGACCCTTTCCTGACTTTGGATTTGCCCAGCGAACTCTCCTTCACTTGCATTTTTGTTCTGTAGTTGGCCAATGTGTGTTTGAAGAGATTTTTAATTACTTAATAGCAAAAATTCCATTAAAGGTCTTAAAAGACCTGGAGATTAGGGAACAAATTTAGAAGACTCGCACAACTAGGGAATCACCCGAGAATGGAACTAAATGCTCTTCCCCTTTTTATCCCATTCAAGATGCTTTGAATCTGACCTCTTATTTCTCACCGCATTTCTCTCTGTTGTCAACATGACTCCTGAGCTCTAGCAAGGTACGTCTCTCCTCCATGGTCTCCATCTGTGTTCCTAATTCTGTCTCAGTGATACCTTCCAGGTTTAGTTTGCTTCCTCAATGCCTGCCTGGGCTACCTTTGAGCTCTTTGTGGAGGCAGCCCTGTGGAGTGGTTCAAATCCCGACTCTGGCAGTTACTCTGTCTGTGCAATCAGAAGACTTTGAAGTCCTTACCTTAGTTATCTGATGTGTAAAATGGCATTTACCCCTTAGGGTTGGTCTGGTTGAGGATGTGATGAACGCAGTTTGATTTCTTCAGTGATCCATTGGTTATGCCCACTGCCAACTACATTTCTTTGTGTGTTAGTAGTGGTCCCCTGCCCTTCTCTTTCCTGACTACTGAATTCTCAGCTTGTTCTGTTTATTTATTAGCACTGCAGCCTCTCAGTGCATACTTTCCCAAATTTTATAGATTGCAGCTACTTTATTTTGTGCTACCCGAGGCAGTATTAGCCAAGCTCTAGCCCTTGACACTGTTTTCTCTGAGATTTGGAGCTCTAGGGCTCTGATATCATCTGCAGGTTTTCTCTATCTTTGGTCAGGATCTTCAAGGCACATAAAGCAGTCACAGAGTCTTGCTGTTATCTCATCTATTCCCAGCTTCCATTCTTTGCAGAAAATGCATGCTCTGCCCTCTGAAGAGACATCACTGCATCTCTCAGGACTAAGGAAGAAAGCAAAATAGGAGCTGAATAATTCTGTCTTCTCTCTGCAGCTGAGTTAACGATCTACTTTCTGACACAGATTATGACTGTCCCTTTAATAAACAATGTAAAGAGTCTTTATGGTGTGTCTGTCACATCTTATGAGCTTCCCTAATGCCCTGTGGGTCACTGGATCACTACATCATGACTGAGCTTCTAGGACTTTCTCTCTTTAGCTCTTATTATTATTATCATTGGTGTGTGTGTGTGTGTGTGTGTGTGTGTGTGTGTGTGATAATAACTTTGTGGAGTCATTTTTTTTTTTTTTTGCTTCACCATTACAAGGATTCTAGGGACCGAACTCAGGTCACTGAGCTTGTACAGTATGCACCAAACCTGCTCAACTGTCTCACTGGCCTAGGTTCTGTTTTATTTGATTTAGGGTTTTCTTTTTGCTTTTTCCTCTTGCCTTCTTCATTTCTGGAGTCTGTAAGTTCAAGCTCTCTCTGAGATGTTCCTGATTTCCAGTGCCTTTGGTCTTGCCTAGGATGCTTGGAAAGACAGAACTAAACTGTACCTGGGGATGTGATTGGTTGTACATTGAACAGTGAGTGCATTGATCAGCTTTAGATTGTGTCCCTTTTTACCTTTAATCATGGGCTCTAATTACAGTGATTTGAACCTTTCCTCAGGGGAGAGTTGCTGGCCCATATGTCTTATTGAAGTCAAGAAGACTTCACAGGGACATACTTTCTAGTTTGCCACATAGAAATTCGAATAAGCTGCTCCCCAGGGCAGTAAATTCGCCAACACAGGAAGTGTTCAAACTGAAGCGGATGATCCTGTGTTGAGGATATGGGAATCGGTTTTGGATACTGATAGATTAGAGCCAGAAGGACTTCTTGGTCTGCAGAGAGTTAAACTTTAAGACAATGTCATCAATCAAAAGGCATGTCTAGGTGACTCTGCCAGAAATCAGGAAAAACAAGTGTTTGGTGTAGGGTACACATCGGAGAAGCTTAAAAGTGCAATTTTTCGGTTTTATGCTCATCTCCCACTCAAGACTCCAAGGATGTTTCACTGTTGGCCCACTTAAAAATACTTCCTGTTGCCGGGCATTGGTGGCGCACGCCTTTAGTCCCAGCACTCGGGAGGCAGAGCCAGGTGGATCTCTGTGAGTTCGAGGCCAGCCTGGGCTACCAAGTGAGCTCCAGGAAAGGCGCAAAGCTACACAGAGAAACCCTGTCTCGAAAAACCAAAAAAAAAAAAAAAACAAAAAAAAAACCAACAAATAAAAACAAAAAAACAACAAAAAAACAAAAACAAAAAACTTCCTGTTTTCCCTCACTTCCCTATCTTTGAAAATCAAACTTCATGCTCACACCCTGTCTTAGTTAGGGTTACTATTGCTGTGATGAAACACCATGACCAAAAATCGAGTTGGGGAGGAAAGGATTTATTTGGCTTACACTTCTACGTTGTAGTCCATTGTGATATTGTGTTCCCCAAAATATTGTGCACCCCAATAAACTTACCTGGGGTCAGAGAACAGAACAGCCACTAGATATAGAGGCTAGAAAATGGTGGCACTCACACCTTTAATCCTATCACTTGGGAAGCAGAGTTCCTCTGGATCTCTGTGAGTTCAAGGCCACACTGGAAACAGCCAGGCACGGTGTGACTCACGCCTTTAATCCCAGGAAGTGATGGCAGAAAGCAGAAAGGTATATAAGGCATGAAAACCAGGAACTAGCTGTTTAGGCTTTTAGGCTTTTGAGCAGCACAGTTCAGCTGAGATCGATTTGGATGAGAACTCAGAGGCTTCCAGTCTAAGGAAACAGGATCAGCTGAGGAATTGGCAAGGTGAGGTAGCTGCGGCTTATTCAGTCTCTCTGATCTTCCAGCATTCACCCCAATACCTTGCTCCAGGTTTGTTTAATTAATAAGTTCTTCTAACAATTCATGCTACAGTCCATCATTTAAGGAAGTCATGATAGGAACTCAAACAGTGCAGAAACCTGGAGGCAGAAGCTGATGCAAAGGTGGTGGAGAGGTGCTGCTTAGTCCTTTGTGGTGATAGTGTGGGTCCTTCCACATCAATCACCGCTTAAGAAAATAGCTTACATGCCTGCCAGATCTTTCTGCCTCCCGAGTGCTGGGATTAAAGGTGTGCGCCACCACTGCCCGGCCGATAGCCTGATCTTACTGAGGCATTTTCTCAGTCGAGGCTCTTTCCTCTCCAGGGACTCTAGCTTGTGTCAAGTTGACATAAAACTAGCCGGCACACACCCCTCCCCCACTTCCATGTCACTCACTCGTGTTTTGAAGTACAGAGACAGTCTGGCCTGGGTGTCTTGTCAGCATCCTTCCCTGTACTGTGGCCTTTGCTTTGCGTTCCTAATTCTTGTTGCATTGCACTGTGCAGCATGACCTTGGTGCCTGGGGACCATGTCTTTGTTCCCTTGAGTGCCCATCACAGTGCCTAGTATTAAACAATAAAGTGAATGGCAACCATGGGTTTTAGTAGGTCTTACAGTCCTTAACTACATTTCTTTTTCAGTTTTGTCTCTGACCTTTCCTACTTGGGAATAAATTTGAAAGAACTTTGGGAGGAAAGGTAAATGATGTAAGAACAATTGCCAGGGTGCATCGGAGACAAGGAACCACCCAGCATTTCTTTCCTCCTGTAGTCAATATTGTGACATGGCAGAATTAAACTGGTCTCTATCTTCAACTCCAAGGAGGAGGTAAGTATTTTAAAACTCAAACAAGTACCTCATGTGGGCTATCATATCTAAGGAAAAAAAAATCAAGACTTGGGGGAGATAAAAATCACACAGTGTATGCTGAAACTTTCTCTAGTGTCTGTTTAATCAACGAAGTTCCTTTCAAAGGTATTCTTTCATGCTTGCACACCATTTCCTAATAAAACTGATGGAAATGCACTGGGTTATTGAGCATTCCAAGAGCTTCAGGGAATAAATCAGAATCGAAGGTTCCCATCAATGTAGCTATTACGGTATGCATATTGTGTGCAAACTCCTGGTCCTCCTGGGAACAGACTAACTTCCCAGAGAATCTTATTAATTAAACAAATCTGCTGCAGGGCATTTTAATGCTCTTCTGTGGCAATACCGAGAGACTCACTTCAGCTTCCTTGCCTGGGAAATTAGAGACTGTCCCTCTTTAGGATGTTTTCAGCTTTATCTATAAACAAGGTCCAAGTTTATGCCTTTTTTTTTTTTTTCCCTCTGAGGACTTTCACCAGGAAAGTAGCTCTATGGTTGAGATGTTAACAGAGCTTGCCTATGTGAGGTATGTGCAGGGACCTGGGCAGGTCCCCAAGTTTGTAGCAATGTCTGCTTTATGAATCACACAGTTGAGACAAGGGGTGGGTAAACTTTCTGCAAAGAGCCAGATAAGAAATGCTTTTGGTTTTACACACTAGTCACAATCAGTTCTGCCTTTAGAGTAGAAAGCAGGTCCAGGCATTATGCAAAGCAGGGGGCGTGGTTATGCAAAATCAGCACCAGACTACAAAAGTAGGCAGTGGCTTTGATTTGGCTTGTCAGAAAAAAAAAAAAAAAAAAAAAAAGTAGGTAGTGGTTTTTTTGATTCGGCTTGTATAAAAGTAGGTAGTGGCTTTGATTTGGATTCTACAGTGCCCCTCTCAAATGCCACCAGTCATTTGGCAACGAAGGGCAGAGCACTGAGCTTTACTCTGCATAGTGGCTAATTGTAATTTGCCATTAGGATTGCAATGAGTATTGTGCTTACAGATCTCTAAGGAGGAAGATGGAGATGTTCAAATACATGAAGAAGTAGACACTTGCTTTTTTAATGGCAGGATTGGTTTTGCTGACACGTGTGATCAATGACTTGTACAACACACATTAACAACTGCTTTTGATCAACACAATTTCATCTTTCACAGACTTAAAGGTTGACTGGATGTTTCCTAGGTGTGGAAGCCAAGTACATTAATGTGAGGAAATACTTGGATTCGTGAGGAATAAAAGGTAGATAAGGAAAGCTGTGCCAACATGGATTAATCACCTCTGTTTGACCCTGTTGTGTCATGAGAGAATTAAAGGCGGTGTATCTGACCCAGGTTGAGGAGATAAAGCACATGACCTACTTTAGCATGTGCAGTGTGGGAAGCTACTAGGGGAGACACATTTCCACTGACGTCGGTGATTTTGAAATTACGATCTAAATATATGGATTGGGCTGTAACTCAGTTGTAGAATTATTGCCTAACCAGCACAAAAAGCCCTGCATTTGATTTCAAGCACTGAAAAAAAAAGCATTTGATTATATGTAATTAATCAACGATATTAAAAAATTAATTCCTGGTTTGCTCCTGTCTATTCGACATTAATTTGTAAAGCTTTTCCTCTGATTAAAAAAAATGAACCAGAAGGAGAATAACATGTCTAGTCATTAAAAATATATACCCTCAATGGAAATTCATCTTTTATTTGTTACCTGTGGCGAGGGAAAAGTGCATTTGCTCTGTGGTACCAGATTGTTTAAAGATATCAGCAATGTATGCACACTCTTGTGCAGAGTGTAGCTGGAGACTTTCTTGGGAGACTTAGAATTCTACTATTTCACAACCACATCCCCCTCTCCCATTATTGCTGTAATGATGATGCCACAGTCTATTTTGTTCCTTTGGTTTTGTGGCAAGCAGTCGGAGGCTGTGTCCTTGGTCATACTTCTCTCTGTGGCCTTTCCCCCATACCTGCCGAATCAGGACTGTTAGATAGATGGATAAACACAGATAAACACCCACTGATAATGTGTCCGGACATAAGAGCAAGTGACACTTAGATGTCCTCTGGGGCAGACCTCAGTACACAGATAGAGAGTAATAATTGGCCCCAAGGGAAGCAGAGGCAGGATTCCCTGATGTATGTGAGAGTCACCAACTGGGCTCCATCACTTAACCATTCACATTAATGGGTATAAACCCATTAATACACACTGAATCTCCTCCTTCCTTTGCTTCAGCTTGCTACTGACACTCAGGGATGGAAGCAAGTTCATCAAGAATCCTTAGGGGAGATGAGGCAGGGCAACAATGGGCAATAAATGACATTTTATATACTTATTATCCTCCTTATAGTATCTCATCAGGTAGGAACGATTATATCATATATCTGAGAAGGAAATCAAAACCCAGAGAGGTTAAATAACTTGATCCAAATCATACAACCCATAGTAACAGAGCAGGAATATAATTGCAAGTCTGACTCCAAAGGATCTTTCGCTATACATTGCTTTAAAAGAATTTAGTGGAAAAGACTCCAAATCAAAGAGAGAAATAGACCTGTAACCTCTCATGTATTAGAGCCTAGTACAAAAATTTCCAGTTTTTAGGCAAAAAAAAAAAAAAAAAAAAGGCACGGTCCTTGGAGTAGTTCTCAACCTTGAGGACACTGGGGATGCTTGACAAAAATGCTGATGCTGTATCTCAAGCCTGGTGACTCGATTAAATTATTGTCTTGGGGTGTCACTTCACCAAGGGGATTTTCAAGTCTCCCTGGCTGATACCAATGTGCAGCCAGCCACAGTGGAAATAAATGGTCTCCGGAGATGCTGTGATATTGTGATAAGGGCTCACACGCTTTCCAGGCTCCTTTGGAGGTTGTTCACAGGAGGCTTAACAAATCCAAACAGTTCTGAGACAGAGAAGTTGTAATCTCTAGAGTTTCCCATTGTATCAGCTCCACCTCCCCCAATCATGCTAAATTTCATGGCCTTGTGTAGATGCTAGCTTGATGGCCTTCCAGACTCTGTCTCCCAGGGTCCTGTAGAGGGGAATTATGAAGTGTTGTAAACTATAAACCTGGGATTTGATTTTTGAAAGAAAACATGATACCTCGAAAAAAAAATGATGGAATGTGTGCTTTCAGAAAGGGCAGCTATAAGTGACACCAAGCTCAGACATTTTTCTTTTTGATTTTTTAAATTCTGGAAGTATTTTTAATTTAGTAGAATGTAAGTATGGCTTGATTCTCAGGGTAAGGACCTGAGGAAGCAAAGGGAACATGTCCTCTGAAATCAGAGTACTTAGGAAAAGCCTGACACATGATATTGTCTCCTTTCTATAAACTCAGCTCAAAGACATGACAGCTATGAAAACAGGCTCTCCTTGGACTGCAGAGCTACTGGAATTTTTCAGTGAGAGTAAATTGTAGTTAAGAATCCAGTGGTATGGTAGTTTGCAGTTTACAAAGCATATTTACGCACATTCTATGGTACAGTGATGGCAAAATACTCCAATTCTTCACTCTTTGGATTTGTGCCATTTTCAATGTGATTCTATAGTCTAGAATAGCCCACTTTCAATCTAGGCTGGGTCTGTGACTTATTTTAAATAATAGAATGGAGTGTAAGTGATGTGCCAGGCTTTGACCCAAAGGCACAGGAGGATTTCCATGCTTTCTTTCTCAGGATTCCTGCTCGGTACTGGGAACAGGCTTAGAGCCTTGCGTGTGGAGATGAGAGGCCACAGGAGCACAGTCAGTCATTTCAGAGACACTATTGTTCATCCGCCAAGATGGTGATAACTTCCCCACCAAGTCCAACAAAGATCTGTGACTCTTTAGACTGCTTAGACCCAGGAGAAGTAAATTGATTTCTGTTTTTTTGTTTTGGCCAAAGTCACTGTGGCAAAAAGCTAAAAAACACACCTTCTCCTGACTTTCCTGCGGAAAGGGAGGGTGATTTTAAGTCAATGCCTTGCAGCTGGTAAGAACCCTGGGGTCCGACATCTACTAGTTGTAGAACCTTGGGCTGATTAAGTTTTCAGAATCACTTTCTCTAGCTGGAAAGTGATATACTAGGATTTTGCTTGGAAAGTTGCTCTGAGTATTAAAGTAGATAAGCCATGTAAAGGGCCTGGTTCATGTAAACACTATAAATTCAAGCTTTTACAATGATAGCGATGTCAAGAATTGCTCAATGTGTCATGCCTAGGAGTCATGGACCAGGTCTTCACATTTCTTCTTTAGCCGACTTCCTAATTCCTGACTCAGAAGAATTGTTATTTATTTCTCTCTTCCATTTCCTTTGCCCTCTCTGCTTATTTCCCATTTCTGCTTATTTTAAGTTTTCAAGCCACCACCAGGCTGTTACAATTCATAAGACACTATAAAAAGTGAAAATGAGCCGAAGCCATCTTCCAACGGTGCGGTGAAATGGATTATCTGATTCAAGACTTATCAGGAAGAAAGTAGAATATTTTTCCAGGAAAACAATGGGTCTTCCACACTGTAGTCCCTGTTAAAACCAGGAATGTCTCCCAAACATATCTCTTAGGTATGAAGAAAGCTTGCTACGTAGAAATTTGAGCAGTTGCGGTCAAAAGGTAGAGGAACTCTAAAGACAGAAGCTAGCAATGTCTCATGAGCACTTTGACCTCTGGGGCAGTTTCACAAAGTGAGTGCCTTGATGGATATATTCCAGGATTATAAAAACCAACCAACTAATAGTGCTTTGTTCTTGAAGCATTTTTTTTCTATTCACCCCACATGAGAATTATTCTTCCTCCTATTGAATTCATCTTTCTTTGCCTACCTCTGCGTATTTGAGAATACAGTTTCGTTCTTGTACTTTCATCTTATGAAATGAAGGGACCTTCTGGGAGCAACCTCTTTAGTCTAGTTAGACATGTCATGCCCATTTAAATACTATGTCTCATTCAGATGGCATTTTTTTTCACATGCTCCGCGGGAGCAAGATGTCTTTCTGCCCAGTGCCCAGGGGTGTGATGGTCAGCAAGCATCACTTGTGAAGTAGCACTAGATACAGATGCTTTGGGGAAGGAAAGGCATCTCCAAGTGCCGACATCTTAAATTCTGAAGAGAAGGGAAGCGTGTATCAAGATTATCTGTGGAAACAGTTACTCACTGCTGCTGGCTTCAAAATGTCTCTTAGCTGAGAGTTGGAAGCCTGCTATTAATCAAGTTGCCTTGGGAAAGATCACCACTTCCCTCAGGATCCTGCTTTTAGCAGCAAAAAGCAGATGTTTTTCTAGATAAGAAACACGCATTTTTAAGTTACAGCATGCAGAGTTTAGTCAGCAAGAAACAGGGAGTCTGATTTACACTCACGGTTGTGCTCTGCCCTCCTGGAATTATTCACTCCAATCATGCTAATGAGACCTGGTTTCCAGCCTTCTACGGTTGCTGGTATTTCTTTTTTGGGTCAAGATTTCCTATCATTTCTGCCTCCAACCTGTTTTAACCACTGAAAGCCTAATGATTTAACTTGGGTATAATTATATCCCTGTTTCTAAAAAATCAGTAATTGTGGATATACAAGCATACTTTCTGAAAATATGCCTGTAGCTTGCCATGTTCATGTTGTCTTTTAAGACTTTCCATTTCTTTAAAAATTTTGTTTTATGTATATGGGTGTTTTGCCTGCACATATATCCATGCACCACGTATATGCCTGAAGCTTGTGGAGGCCAGAAGAGGGTATCAGATCCTTTGGAACAGGAGTTACAGACAGTTATGAGCTGCCATTTGGGTGCTGGGAATAGAACCTAGGTCCTCTGGAAGAGTAGCCAGTCATCTTAATCACTGAGCCATCTCTCCAACCCTGAAAATGTCCACTTCTTTGTACTGATAATCTTTGACATTCCATTAGGTAGCAAACCAGATGTTATTTTGAATTGAAAATGACTCAGATTCTAGATGCATTATAAGAAAATGATAAGACTGAAGAAGATGGCCCATTCAGTTTGTAAATAAGAACAGGATTTTGCCTGTTTGATATTTGCCTTTCCTGCGTAATTGTTAAGGCAGGGACTCTCATAGCAAAGAGAAGGCTGTGTGGCCAGCTAATGATCCCTCCCTTCCTTTAACAGCAGGGAGACCTAAATGTTTGGAATGTTGAAGACCATGTTATTTAGTACTGAGGGTAGGGCTTAGGCTACACACTGTAGTGAAGCCCTTCAGGTATGCCAAATACAGCTGTGCTCTCATTGTTTGGTCCCTTCCAGAGAGGCGCTCTCATCACTAGAAGAAGCAGCATATCCATTATGGCATAACTCACTGTGGTGGTTTGAAAGAAAATGGCCCCCACAGGGAGTGGCACTCTTAGGAGGTGTGGCCTTGTTAGAGGAAGTATGTCACTGTGGGGGTAGGCTTTGAGGTCTGCTAGGCTCAAGTTACACCCAGTGTCACAGTTCACTTCCTTTTGCCTGCAGATCAAGATGTAGAACTCTCAGCTCTTTCTCCAGCACCGTGTCTGCTGCATGCCACCATGTCCTGATGATAATGGACTGAACCTCTTAAACTGTAAAACATCCTTTATAAGAGTTGCCCTTCACAGCAATAGAAACCCTAACTAAGACACATATTTTATTATAAAAGTTATGATTAGCTACTTAACCCCATTCTTTTCAAAGCCCCATTAGTGGGGTGGGCACAGGCAATGAAACCACCTGAAAAATGACTCAAGGGTAGATCTAAAGCTCTTTCATCCACATACTGCTTACAGTCATGTTGGTGGAATCAGGTTGCCTTGTCTTTGCCTACTAATGTTTTCCTTTTTTTCTGAATGACTTTAGAGCAATGGTTTTCAACCTATGGGTTGCGACCCCTTTGGGGTTGAATGACCTTTCACATGGGTCGCTTAAGACTATTGGAAAGCACAGATATTTACATTATGACTCGAAACAGTATAAAATTACAGTTATGAAGAAGCAATGAAAAAAAAAATCCTATGGTTGGGGGTCCTTACAACAGAGGAACTATATTAAAGGGTCGCAGCATTAGGAAGGTTGAGAACCACTGCTCTAGAAACACCATATATTTGAGAATAGGGTCAGCATATGTTTTTATTCTACACCCCAAATGTCACAGTAGACTTTGAACTTAACATGCATAATACTTGTCTCCAAATTTAACCATACTATTCGAGTGGGGATCGTTGGTCTCTGGACATGGCTTGGCACTGGGGCCACCCAGAACTTTGTTTTCATCAGCTTTAGTAAGATTGCATCCTGGAATGAGTTGAGGTCATAGATACAGGAGTTCCCATGTCCTGCAGAATGTCATTGTGAATATCCTGTTGTGACAGCTTGCAGTATTTTTTCCTTATGAGGCTAAAACAAAACAGAATTTAAAACATATAGCCTTGTATACATATAAATGAATTTTGGGATAAAATGTTAAATTTCATGTTATAAAAGAAAATCCGAGCACTTTTCCTTGGGCAGGTGAGCTTTCTCTTTGTGTTAGAGACTTGCTGGCTGTTAATGAACTCAGTTTCCTCTTCCTTGGTGCTCAGGAAGACTGTACTTCTCTTTATTCCCCATAGTTATTTTGGGGGCCATGTCCTCTGCTTTGTCCCACGAAATACGGGATATCAAAGTCATTATAATTTTTAATTAAAAAGGAAAAAGCAATGCACATTTGCTTACATTATGTAGTTATTTTAATTTTGAGAGCAGAATAAGAAATTAAAAAAAATGGTAAGTTGGCAAATTTAAAGCAATGAAATTAATTCGAAAGGAAATTGCTTTGTACCTGAAATAGTTAGGAAGAAAGGCTTAAAAAAATAGGAGATGCTAAGTTCAGGCAAATGGAACACTAACAAATAACCTTTCAAACTCATTTAAGACACAACATTTCTAAAGCCTGACTGTGTCCTGGTGCCAGGGTCAGAAGGAATGCACTTTAGAAATGCTAGAGTAAACGATTTCAAAGACTTCATTTCTTTCTCCAACATACCTTAAAATATACTCTGTTTGCAATAGAATTTACCTCTCTCTCTATTTCACTGAAATTGCCTCAATGGTCTTGATGAGTGACCATACATAATATATTTAAAAAATTGATCTTAATAAAATGTCACCCATTTTCATATTTTTTTTGGGGGGAGTGTTTGATATATTCTCATCAATATGGCACAAATCTTACTGAGAAATAACAGGCGAAACACAAAAATAAGCATACATTCAACTCAAAGCATAGTTTGTAATGACTACTGTGTAGGAATCTTGACGGACCAGTCAGCACCAGCTCAGAATGGCAGCGGGACTCTGGCTTATCATTCATTGTCCATCACCCACTGAACTGCTGCCTCTACTTCACAGAACCCTCTTTGAAATCACTTTTCAACTCTTCTTGTTTTTGTACATGCGGCTGTTTCTTTTAGTAAAGCATCTCTACAGCTTAATTAACCTTTACTACTTGGAAATTCATATTCATGCTTAGGCCCAATTTATGGCTTTACACTTTAGAATTTTCAAAGAGGGGATTGGCTAACAATAGAAGCGTTTGAGAAAAATCTAATAATTATCCCAGCTTGGCCACTACCAAGTTGCATAATTACAAGCAAATTATCCTACATTGTTGAATCTCTAATAATTGACTGTTGGGAACTGACAGCAATTACCACTATTTACCTCCAAGTAGATTATTCATTTTGATATTTGTCTTTTAAAAAATGCTAAAGAAACCTATTATGACCGAGAAGAGGGCTGTAAAAATAGCTTGGTGCTTTGCACCAGAAAAGCTGTGTGTGTAAATCCAGGATCTGTCATTTATTGGCTTAAAGTCTTAGACAGGGTGTGGCTGGATGGCTCATCCTGTGAAGGCACATTGCTGCAAAGGCACTTGCCTCCAAGCCTGATGACCTGAGTTAGAACCCCTGGAGTGTTCTGGGAGGAGAGAAGTGACTCCCACATGTCCTCTTACTCCCATATGTACGCCATGGCATATGCATGTGCATGCCAGTGTGTCCAGAATAAATAAATATAAAAGTATCAAAATCTTATACAAGTTATTTAATATGTGGGCCCATTTCTTCAACAATGGGATGGGTCATCTTAGCGCTCTCACAGGAACGTTTTGAGGACGGGGAGACAAGTGTCCCACATAGTGTTGGTTGGTTGAGAGGACCCAGTAAGAATCTGTTTTCTCTGAAGACTTTGAGTAGGAAACCTAAATTCTTCAAGTGTCACTAAGCAGTGAAGCCTGACGGAGTCCCAGGAACAGTTATCTGTTTGCTGATTCACAGTGACCACCCGTTTATTCTGAATAATGAGTTCTCCATTGGATGCAGAATTCTGATTTCATTATTCTTTCTTAACTAACCTTGAAAGTGGTAATGAGATCTTTTTCTTTTTTGACTTACTACTTATAATTCCAGAAGGAAATTGGTCATTAAATCAAAAGTCCTGTTAGTTCATTTCTTGTTCTAACCCAACTGATGGGTCCCACCATACTTGGAGTCAAATTGAATCCTCATCAGTGCTTGCAGGGCACTGCAAAGTCAGAGGTGGGCAGCATCTGTCTTGTCTCCTTCTGCGCTCATCCTCACTCTCTCTTCTCCAGCCCCACATGTCTTCCTGTTGCTTTTACATACTCAGTCCATGGCCACCTGAAGTCATTCTTCATAGACAGCATCAGGTCCTTTCCCCCCGATTTTCATAGTTGGGTCCTTTCCAGCACCCAAGATTCCTCTCCAAATCACTTCCTCAGGAAGAGATCTTTAAAATATCCACCTGTTCCTTGAGCCCAACACAATCTATCCAAGAAACATGTATTCTTTCCTTACAAAAAATAAAAACATGGAAGAGTATTTATGGTCCATAGAGCTGCATTGTAAATCATCTTTACTTGCCTGTTTGTTATCCATCTTTTCCACTAAAACACAGGTTGTAGGTGATGGAGAATGCTGCTGTCTCCCAGTCCTGGAGTGCTGCTTGATCACACACACACACACACACACACACACACACACACACACCACAGACACAGATGCACACACATAAATGCGCACACATACACAAATACACACACAAAACACACATACACAAACACATACCACACATACATAAATGCACACACATACACAAACACATACCACACATACATAAACACACATGCCATGCACACACATAAATACACACACATATACAAACACATACCACACACACACAGGCACACACACACACACACACACACAGATTCAGTTCTTTGTATTATTTCACTTAGCTTTGTTTCACTGAGGCCAAGCCTCTTTTGTGTGTTTAGTTCTGATGCCTAATGTCAAAACTCTAAAATCATCCTGTCTAATAGAAATTTAATACAAACCACATCAGTAATATTAAATTATCTAGTAGCCATGTTGGAAAAGTACACACACATCAAATTTTGATAATAGTTAACCAATTAATCTGTTATTATTGCAACCCACAATTCACATAAATATTATTGCTGAGTTTATATTTTTGAATTCTTTTCAAAATTTGTGGTATGCTTTAAGCTTGTGGGTCATGCCAACTTGAAATACATATACATATATAAATATTTTCTGCTTACAAGCCATATGTGACTGGTGGTAATTATATTGCATAGTGCAATCCAGCTAATGTGTGAAAAATAGTATTGACTTACAATATATAATGTATATTTATTACATATAACGTATAGTGACAAGATTTTCACTTTGTGATGAATGACGAGGCTGCCCACACCCTGCTCTCTTCATCTGCTTTTTTCCTAATGTTTTTAGATCTATGTACTTCTGTGACTCTAGATATATGTATGTAATCTGTGCTTACAATTTCAATTTTTAATTAGTTTCTTCTACAGCTTTAAATATTAGACTTGATAGTGTTTTTAATTCTTCAGTTTTGGGAATATTAAAATGACATCTCAGGCCTTCATTTCAGGATGTTACCATTTCTACAGAGTTCTGGACCTTTGCTTCTCTCTGTTCTGGCTTCTGTGGAGCTCAGGTTGTAAACATTTACAATTGTTTCTGCAGCCATGTGCATTAGCCTCTCATTTTTCTTTTCTTTTTTTGTGGGGGATATATTGTGTGTGGGTGGTGTATGCACGTGTGTGTACGGCCAGTTAGAGATCTCTGTCACTCTGTCACTCCCCTCCCTATAGCCCTGAGACAAGGTCTCTCATTGAACTGGAAGTGTGGCATTTCAGCCAGGCTGTTCTTTGGATCTGCTTGCTTCCTTCTGCTCAGTGTTGGGTTTGCAAACATGTACAGCACGCTCAACTTTTCATGAAAATACTGGGGAGTTGAACCCAGATCTTCATGATTTCCAGTAAGTGCGTTTACACACTCAGCTAGCTCCCTAGCTCCATGCTTTGGTCTTTCTAAAGAGTCAGATAGGCTGCAGCGGAGAGTGAGAGAGCTTCTGTAAAACTGTGACGGATACAGATGGAGGCACAGAAAATGCAAACTCAATTGTCCTGGAGCTGAAGACCGAAGAGAGGAAGTTCCCGTACTGGGAAGCCAATATATTAATTATGTAGTCGTGGTTTTAGATAATGGGATGAAATACCAGACACTAATTTGAACTTGACTTTTTATTATTTTATGATTTTATTAAATATAGGATTAAGTATAGTAAGGAAATAGATTCACATTTAGTATGTCAATGAATTTTTTTTTCCTCCTGGAAAGCTGGCTCTTTCTGGATCAGGATTTTGTTCTTCAGAAGACTGAATACCGAGAGACAGAATCAGCAGAGACTCGTAGGAAAGCTGTGATGCTGCTGTCATTTGTAGAGGATGTGTTTACGGTTGTTTTCTTCTTAAAATTAGAATTTGATGCATAAAAATTACAAATGCAAATGTTTGTAGTTGACCCACGGAATCAGGCCATAATATCTATTCTACTTATAAATCTAGCAGGCTGATTATCATTTTAAGAGTTTAGCAGTTACCTCGACTAATTGCAGTTTTTTTTTTGTGCGTTTTGAACATTAATAGACTTGCTTTTTCTAAGAACTAAGTGCTTGGAACAAGCCATTTATCTCTAGGTACTGTAAAACTAGATTATCCACTCAGTGGAATTTCAAATATTGTGGATGTTAATTTCTTTTGTAAATTCTAATCATATGTAGAAACACAGAAAAACCATTTATGCATTTTAATTTAAAATGTGTAAGTCTGAAAAAAATCAATTATTCAATTATACATTTAAATTGGAATCATCAAACAGATGTTAGACATTTCCATGCCTTAGATTTCTAAGGCACTTAAAAACAGTGAGACCATGCATCTGCTCACTTTATGACCCCTGTTCTCTTCTCAGTCTTGCTGGCATTGATAGAACCTTACTTAGCTCATTGAAGACAGGAGCACCATCCTGAGTTAAGGTCTCTTCTCAGGTGGCTGTGGAAGCTAACTATCTGGCTATGTGTGCTTGGGACAAGAGCTTGAGCTACAGCCTGTCAGGAGAAGTTCTAATATGGCCATGCTGCATCTTGCCCAAGGCCTTGATCTATAGAAGCTATTTGCTTTGCAACCTCAGTTACTGAAGATCTGGTTAAGAGCCTCTTTGCCTATGGGATGGAGAGATGGCTCAGTGGTGAAGAGCGCTGGTTCCTCATACAGAGGACCCGTGTTCAGTTTCTAGATCCAGATGGTGGTTCACAGCTACTTGGCAACTCTAGTTCCAGGGGATCTGATGCTCTCTTCTGCCCTCTGCGGGCACCAGGCATGCACATGGAACACATACATGCATGTAGGCAAAACACTCACACACATAAAGAAATAAATCTATACAAAGAGTTTCTTGTTTTAAATGTGTGTGCGTGTGCGTGTGTGTGTATGCATGTACATATGTATTTTGTGTGCATATTTACAGGGGAGAGAAGGCACAAATTGCACGTGAAACTCAGATGTCCACGTGAAGGAGTTAGTTCTGTTAGCTATGCAGTCCCTGGGATTCAACTCAGGTCTTTCTCGGCAGCAAGCTCGTTGACCCCTGACCCACTGCTCCAGCTCTCTGATGTGATATAGCTAGACTTGACTGCATGAGCTGGGTAAATGAGGAAGAAACGTACTACTAGGTGAGAGCCAACTAGTTTAGAGCCTGAGTCTCTCCTTTCCTCATCTTACTCACATGGCAGGGCTGGGGCACACGGACTTTTCAATGCGTTCTGTATGCTTTAGAGGTTTTCCTGGCTGTTCCGCTACCATTTTAAAGCTGCACTAACAATGAGACCAAGGTTGGATAAAGCACAGGGACAAATAGTGAAACGAATGGAAACACATGAACTATGAACCAAAGGCCGAGGGGCCCCCAACTGGATCAGGCCCTCAGAGTAGGTGAGACAGTTGATTGGCTTGATCTGTTTGGGAGGCATCTAGGCAGTGGTACTGGGTCCTGTGCTCACTGCATGAGTTGGCAGTTTGAAACCTGGGGCTTATGCAGGGATGCTTGGCTCAGTCTGGGAGGAGGGGACTGGACCTGCCTGGACTGAGTCTACCAGGTTGATCTCAGTTGTCGGGGGAGGCTTTGCCCTGGAGGAGGTGGGAATGGGAGGTGGGCTGGGGGGAGGGGGAGGGGGGCAGGAGGGGGGGAAACAAGGGAATCTGTGGCTGATATGTAGAACTGAATGGTATTGTAAAATAAAACAAAAGGGAAAAAAAGAATGCTTATGATAAAATTGTATTCACTGTAAATAATAAACTGGGTCCATTCAAAAAAAAAAAAAAGAAAAAAATAGGAGCCGCTTAAAAAATACGATTTTATTTGATGCAAGATGATAGCACTTTATGTATCCACATACATATATACACATATGTATGGAACAATAAGAATCAAAATAAGTGCTTTCTATAGGTCAATAATTTGGAAGTCATTATTTTCTTTGGGTACTATGAAAGTGACTCCTGTGTTGGGTCTTGCCCTGGAAACTTGAATCAAAAGAGAGCTGTCATTTGTCATTCAGTGGAAATGGGATCTTCAAGGAGTGTTGAGTAGTCCACCACTTCAAGTACATAGACTTCATAGCTTCTAGTATTCCTTCTTCTCTCCATATGTAAGACAGAAAAGCAGAGGCTATCAAAAGTTTGGGTCTTTGGGCTATGGAGATAGTTCGGTGGGAAATGTGCATGTAGCACAGGTGTGGACCTGAGTTTGGGTCTCCAGAAGCCACATCAACCCAGTCATAGTAGCACTCGTCCGTAATCCCAGCATGCCTGTAGTGAGATGGGAAGTAGAGACAGGAGAATTCCCAGGAGTGCATGGGGCAGCTAGCCTGGGGTATGCAGTAAGCAAGATATGCTGGTGTAGACAGAGTAGACTGAAGACTATCACGGGAGATTGTCATCTAATCTCCACGTGCATGCCATGTCATGTGCATGCCGGCGCTTACATAAGCATGCACACACACACACACACACACACACACACACACACACACATGCACACACACACACACACACACACACACACACACACACGCACATCATACACATATACAAATCACACAGCTTAAAAAGAGTGTGAGCTTATTTTTTTAGACTCCATTTCCATTAACTGCAGCAAACACTACTCTGTGTGTCACTCCTTACCAGCATTTAAAAAATTTTCACGAATATGTTCATTGTACATATATGGCGATCATGACTTGAGTGGCCCGGATGTGTTAGGTACAGGCTGTGTTAGCCTCTTTAGCAAGAGGAGGAGATTTCCCATGACTTTTGTGGTATTTCTGCCTTTAGTTGGTTGCTGGAATCGGTTACCCGATGAGCAGCTCATCTCATTCTTCACTGTGCAGTGTGAGAAATGGCTCACATTTCCCGAATGGAAAGAGGTGAAGGACTGTCGTCCTTTATGTGACTCTCTCTGCTGTCTCTCGCTGCGGTGTGCTTTAGATCCACGTTCAACTCTTCTAAAATATTTTATTTATTCATATTCTATATCCTTATCTATATCCATTTGTGCATCATGTGCATGCCTGGTGACCACAAGCTGGGAAAGGGTGTTGGATGCCCCTGAGACTGGAGTTCTAGATGGCTGTGAGTCACCATGTGCATTCTGGGGCTTGAATCCCGGGTCCTCTGGAACAGCAGTCTGTGCTCTTTTCTGCTGCACCCCGACTCCATCACCCATACTCAAAGCGTATAGCCTTTTGGATTTTTTTCTATTCAAAGGAACATACAGACCCAGTGGTGGCACCATTTGTCTCTTTTGACCTTCAAAGGCCCAGGGACGGATCTGTGAATAGATGGAAATTGAGAGGGAGTTGTGTATTCCTCGCTGATCTGTTTGCTTTGCGAGTGAGGTGTGCAGAGCACCTCACGTGTATTCCCTAGCAGCCTTCAATGTGCCCAGCCATAGTGCACTGCAGCTCGGTTTTAAGGCACCCCGTGGGATGCAGCAAATGTGGGAAAGCTGAAAAATCCAGGGGCTGTGCCATTTTAATCAATTAAATGGCATTAACAAATTGCTGTTCTCTTCCTAGGCTTGTAAAAGTAAAGCCTATTAAGGGAAAAGTTGACATTTATTGCATAAAGAAAAAATGTACTTGGTATTTGCAAGCAGCACATTTTTTTTTGTATTGTTTTGTACTATGGACTGGATTTTGTAGCTTTTTGATTTTTTTCCTTTTGCTGGTTGTCAGGGAGATGTTTTAGAGAAGATGACAATGACTATGTTCACAATGAACTATTATAAACTTTATGAGCTTAGGGGCCGCAGTTTCCTCCATTTTTGGCTCTAGATCCATGTACTATATTACAAAATATAGCACTTAGTGTGTACTAAATGAAACTGAATTTCAATAGTCATTCCTTTCCACAAAATTGGTAGTATCATACCACATGTATGTGCTCATGCTAGGATATGTAGGAGAGTAATGGAAAGCTCAGGCTTGTCGTGTGGCCCCCAACGAGTAATGTGCCAGAGAAATGAATCTCTGAGCAAAGAGTTGACTTGGGAAAAACAGAAGAATTTCCATTCAGGATGTACAGACTATGATGCTCTCCAGAAAACAAAGTAACAGAGGAGTGACGTCATGCAGGATGTTTTGAAGGCGAGTTCACGGTGCTGGCCGCAGTTGGCTGGAATTGGTGAGTGTCAGTAGTTACTAGGTTAGAGTTGTAATCATACAGCTACTGCAGTTTTACTTGGATTGTAATAGGGCTTTAGAATGGCTATGTGTGACTTTCATGTCTATCTCTACCACCTCTTGACTCTGAGGTAGCTGGGTAGGGCTTAAGTAACTCCATTTTTTTTTTAATCATCATCTTTCACAAGGGATTATAGAGTTGTCAAATCCTTAAGATCCTTGGAACAGAACAGACCCCAAAGACAGAGAACCTTCATGGGCTCAGTGATTGATTTGAGGAGAGCTGAAAACTTAGAGGGAACTTAGGGGGTGCCCATACAGAGGAGCCAAAAGTCAGTCCTGGATGACAGTCCTAGGTTTATAGACTCTGTTGCTGTAGGACTTAATTCCATTGCTATGTTCTGAATTGTGTCCCCCCTAATTGATATGCTGAGATCATAGCCTTCATAGCCTCTATTGTAATTGGATTTGGAAATGAGGTGTTTAAAAACACAACTGAGATTAAATGATGTTGTGGGGGTAGGCCCTAATCTGGCAGAACTGCTGTTCTAGGGAGGCAAAGGGGTTAATTTAAAGTGGTCATGCACAAAAAGGCAAGACCATGTGAGGACAAGGGAAGGAGAGAGGCCTCAGGATAATTCAAACCTGCTGATAGCTTGATTTTGGAATTACAGCTTCCAGAACAGTAAGACATACATTTCTTCTGTTTATGCCACTCAGCCTGTGGCACCTCGAGACGGCAGTGTTACTGGACCACTCCTTGCAGGAAGGAGGGATAGTTAGCTGACAGTCTTGGAGGGGTGTACCATGTTCAGTGACAAAGGTACAGCGTTAGTTCATTGGCTTCCAAACCCTTTTACCTCTCTTGCTGTGATATTACTGCTTTTTTTTTTTTTTTGGCCAAGACAAGAGAGAAATGGATTTGAGGGTGGACTTGCCCCAGTTCACAATCCGTTCGCAGCCCTGTCCTGGCTTGTACTTCTTTCTGTTTCAGAATATTGAGTGGTAGGATTTTGCTGCCTACTTAGGGACAGGTGTTGGCTGCTAATCTCAGTGGCAAGGAAGGAGGCAGGAAGTCATGGAATATATAAGCAGATACACCAGAGGGAGGACATGGTAGTGCAGTCAAGATAAATGGTGCTGCTCGTTACACTACGTTAACATGGTATTTAGAGTCTTGACCACTGTTTAGATGATGATCCTGGAGAGATGACAAAATTCTGATGTGCCCCAGTCTCCTTATCTGTAAGGAAGATAGTAGCAGAGTTGCTGGAAGGTTAAAATGAGTTAATAATACGTAAAATGCCTGAAACAGTGCTTCACAAATGATTGAGAGCACTGTGGGAGTTTGTGGGCCATGAGCAATGGTATTGATGGTAATGATGATGGTGTTATTGATGCTGACAATGACTTTTGTCATTGTTTTTCATGTGTACTTGAACCAAAGTTACTTGGCCATACTGATATCTTTCCTCCTTCCCAAGGTTATTTATTTTTCCTTTTCTTTTTCTTTCTTTCTTTTTTTTTTTTCCGAGACAGGGTTTCTCTGTGTAGCTTTGCACCTTTCCTGGAACTCACTTGGTAGCCCAGGCTGGCCTCAAACTCACAGAGATCCGCCTGTCTCTGCCTCCCAAGTGCTGGGATTAAAGGCGTGCACCACAACCGCCCGGCCCAAGGTTATTTTTGGCTCCATTATCAGATAGTTGAATTAACTCAGGCAGTCCAATCCCACCCAGCAGCCTTACTCATAACCTGTAATGTGTGTAGGACTCCATCCTCCTTAGTGAGAACAATTTATTGCATGGCTTGGGTAGTCAACCAAAGCCAGGAATGCATGTCATATTGATCTTGGACCTTGATGGCAGTTTAGCTTTTTGCTGCTTTGTGGCTTTAGGGCATGAGCTGGGGCCTCTTTCTCAACAGTCCCTTCTTTTTAGATTGGTGTTTCAATTCTTTTCCCACTTGTATCAATTTGCTTCCTTCCTTCCTCAAGGGGTTCCTAGAATGCTCTGACGTCCAAGGCTGGCCTGTGAAGTTTATGATACAATAATTTTACTTCCATGATTCCTTCCCCCTTAGAATGTCATTCCCCATCATATCTGCAAGTGTATCCCCTGAATATTAGCCAAGTTCTGCTTCATATGATACTTTGCTACAAAACCTCTCTATATTCTAATATTTTACTCAAACTCTGCCCTCAATGAACAGCTTATGTAACATTTTGTATAAATTTAAATTCCTGGAGTAGGTGAAGGGTATTTCTGGAAAGCACAGATAATTCTGTGTCAAGTGTAGCAGAAAATAGATGAGTTGGCCTGGAGCTTGTATCACTACAGTCAGATTTTCATGGAAAGTCCAGTAAAACAGACCTCTTTTAAGGAGTTTTTCATGGAAAAGCTATTCTCTTGAATGCTTAACAAAAACTGTATGTAATGAAGCCTTCTGAATTCCAAGACTTTGATAAAGATATCCATCCATATAAGAGATCATGTCATGTTTATCTTTGTAATTTTTGCACCCAGAAAAGCACCTGGCACACTGTTGGAGCTTCGATGTTGGTTGGGTGAGTAAAGATGCTCTTGAAGGTACACCTATTCCCTCCCTCCTTCCTTCCTTCAGGCTTTAGTCCTGGCAAAATTGTTCATGGAAGAATGACACTAATTTGGTTTTACAAATCTTCCTGTCAAACCATTACTTTAGGATTTACTGTCTCACTATTGGAGGGCAAGCAGGGGCAGGAAGGGAGGGATGTAAAGGCTGCAGGTATTTATTCTAAGCATCAGTGCAGAGGACTGCAGTAATCACTGGTGAAGATAAAGGAGGAAGCGGGTACACAAGCATCTCCGTCTTAGGCTTGTTTTGTTTATATAATGTAGGCTCCAAAATGAGTATTCAGAATGCTTTATAATCTCCTCACCATTCCGACAGTCTATGCAATCACAGGAATATGCATAACCTGGGTGACTGTTTTTTGGAGGCATGTCAAAACGCATTTGAATTTCAATTTTTTTTTGTATGTGTGACATCAAGAGATACTTTCTGGCTCTTTCCATCTTTTTCTTTCCATTTCAAGTATTTTACAAAGTTTATGCCAAATCTCATTTATTCAAGTAGGCTTAAAAATTAGTCTTAAATATAGCCAACAGAAACAGCAAAATGCAGCGGTGACATTATTCTTCTTTCCATTCAGAGGGGCTCTGCTCCAGACTCTTTAAGTGTCTTACTCAACGTTGTTTATTTCAACTATCATTGAAGTATTTAAGTAAAGATAAGAAGCGTGCAGAATGTTTTGAACTGCAGTAACTGAAACCAACAATTTTATAAAACACGCTTTAAGCACTGAAAAAAAATGTGATGTTGAAAAGAATTTTTGAAAAAGATTATAAAGTTAACTATAGAGCAGGGTGTGCTTGACTCATGCTCTCTTTGCCGAGAGAGGCGGGAATGGCAGGACAGGGGCTGGACTCGTCTTACAATGGAATGAGTTCAGGACGAGGCTACTTTCAGCTTTATCAATCTGGCTGGCAACCTCTGATTCTTAATTAATTTGTTTATATTAATTTTCACTGTATATATTTGTTGCCCGTGGTACTGGATTATATGAAGTCCAGTCAGCTTTGTGAATTAGTTTTCAGTCGCTGCAACAAAATACCGGAGAAGAGGACATTCTTAGTTTGGCTCATGATTTCAGGAGCCTTAGTCCATGGTTAGTTGGCTCCAATGCTTTTGGGGAAGGAACTTGCTCATCTTTACAAGGCAAAAAGCAGAGATAGGAAAAAAGGGCCGTGGAGTCCTAGAAATCCCCCTTTAGGATGTTTTCTCAAAGACTCCACTTCCTTCACTTGGCCCTACATCCTAATCACAACATTATCTTCCAACAGTGCCAAAGGCTATTGATCAAGTCTGCAACACACAGGCCTTCATGGGCTGTTTCAGCTTCAATGTGTAACAGCTTTATATTGTAAAACTGAAGGAGATTGAGGAAGATTCTAGGCTTCTCATGCTCATGGCTTGGTAGGATTAACATCGGGGAAACAACCATTCTACCAAAAGTAGTTAACCAATTCAATATAGTCTAGATCCCCACATTCTCCACAGAACTAGACAAAAAGCATGCTGAAATTCATACAGAGCCACAGAAGATGCTGGAGCCAAAGCAGTCCTGAGGGAAGAGGACAATGTAGAGGCAAGACCATCCCAGATAACTTACAGAGCTCTATTAGCAAAAACAGTATGAGACCGGCACAAAAACAGACACACAGACCAATGGAACAACAACAACAATAAAAGTACCCAAATGAGACTGTATGTAGCCACAGCCTAACTGATATGTGACAAAGATACCAAAATTGTGCATTGAGAAAAGACAGTGTCATCCACAAATAGTGCTGGGAAAAACTACTACGTATCTTCATATAGAAGAACAAAACTAGGCTCATTTCTATCACTCTGTACAAAAATCAGCTCTACAGGGATCAAAGACCTCAGTGTGAAACCCGGAACACCAAACTGCCAGGAGAAACCATGGGTGGTACTACAAGAAGCAGGTGTAAGGAAAGGCCTTCTGGGTTGGACTCCATTATCTCAGGAATTACGGTCAACCATTGACAAAGGGGCTATCACAGAAGTGCAAAGATTTCTTTTAACCATCACTTCTCTCCAGTTCTCTCTCTCTCTCTCTCTCTCTCTCTCTCTCTCTCTCTCTCTCTCTCTCTCTCTCTCTCTCCTCTCTTCCCCCCCCCCATAGGGCTGTCCTGGAACTCATGCTGTAGACCAGGCTGGCCTCGAACTCTGAGATCCGTTTGCCTCTACCTCCTGAATGCTGTGATTAAAAACTTTCACTACCACCACCCGACAACCCATCTTTCTATTCCAGACAGGAACCAGGTCTAGTGTTCTTATCTAGTTTGCATTGAGAATCCTTCAATGTGCTGCGTCTATAGAAGAGACATGGAGGTGAACAAAATAAAACAAACAAACAAAAAAGTCTACACCAGTGGTTCTCAACCTTCCTGATGCTGGGACCCTCATGTTGTGGTGACCCCTCCCCCCAAACATAACATTATTTTCGTTACTGCTTCATAACTATAATCTTGCTACTGCTGTGAATCGTAACGTAAATAGCTGCGTGTTTCCCAGTGATCTTAGGCGGCCCCTGTGAAAGGGTCATCTGAGTTCCCCCCAAAGGTCGCGACCCACAGGTTGAGAAACACTTGTCTAGATGCTGTGCTGGCTGATGGGTATTGGAGGACGGGCTTTCACTCAGCAGGTCCAGCTAAGCCTTTAATTTTTAAATTGCTCTAGCGCACGCGGGGGGCGGAGGGGGGGGCGGACTTATTTCCATGACATTTAAGAAGAAGAGCCTGCTGGTTGTGGTCGCCTGAAATAAAGGCATTATGTTCTCAAGTAGAAAACGTGCTTGCCCCGAGAGACACAGACTGCGCTTATAAGGGAAGAATCACGAGGGAGGCGTGTCCCTGGCCACAGTCAAAGGGATTTCGGGAGGCTTCTGTTTCTCAGATGGTGGTCCCTAAGCCTTGAGGGTCAGAAATGCAGACAGCTGGAATCCGGGGTGTGGGAGGTGCTTCCAGGGAGCGGCTCACTGCGCTTCTTCCCTCTGCCCCCTGGACTGTGTTCCTCACACAGCGATCTCAGAGTGTGCACGGTTTCCTACCTGCCTTTCTTTGGCATGGGACCCTCCAGAAGACCTTGTGGTCGGAAAAGCAAGATGAGGGAGGGGCTCCGAGGAAGGGAAGCAGAAACGCATGCTCACTTCGTCCAGCAGGTGGCAGTGAGAGTACGTGGCTAGGCTAAGAGCGGCGCCCCAGACCCGAGGACCAGCGCTGGGAGCTGTTTTTTGCTCATCTCCAAAGCGGTTCCAAGACCTGGTACCTGCCTCCGCCGCTCAAGCCCTCGGCAGATCTTGTAAGAGCTTTTCCGTTTGATAATATATAGGGACATCACTTGTTTCCCTTCTATCTAGAGGCTTATTTTGAAAGGCTGAGCATGTTTTAATAAATCAGCAACCCTCCAAGTCTGAAGGGAAATAAAATGTTTTGCAACCTGGTGAGGGCAAGTGTTTGCCTTAAGCACTCCATCGACAGGATGATCAAATAAGGACAAGGTTGTGGTTTTGATCTCCGTGGAGGCCAATTACTTTGTTCTATTGTGTGGTCAAAGACTTCGCTGCCAATGTGTTGAACGACCTGGAGATGCCTGCTTTGCATGTAAGAGGTCAGCCTTGTTGCATGGTCAAAGACATTCGCTAGGACTAGGGAAAAAGTTCAGCCTTAGCGTCGTGCAGTCGGGTTAAAATCCCCGTCCTTGAAGCCGATGGACAACGTGCCTGAAAGTACCTGGGCATAATGTTCATACCCATTGACTATTTCTGGGATAGTTTGCTTGTACACAGGAAGAATGGGTTTTGCCATTTGAAAACACAGTCAGTTCTCTGCTTCAGGGGACCATCTCTGTAGATCCCTGTCTTCTCTCCCCTTGCTGGTCTCAGAGAGGGTCAGAGGTGGAGAAGAATCTGAAAAGAAAGAGCGGAGGGAATCTACTTCCTTTTCACATTATTGCCTTTTAGACCCACACATGACTTTGGATGAGGTGTCCTTCTTATCATAGGTATGCGGTCAAATGGCTTCTTTAAGGGAGGAACACGGACATCCCACGACCTTGCCTTGTCCATACATGAGGGGCCACCTTTCCTTTTTGTTTCATTTTGTACTGGCCCAGAGAGCCTGGTCTCATGCTGTGCCACCTCAGTGGCTGTGTCCACGACTGGGTCAATTCTGCAAGTCATATCCCAATGACCTATGCTTGACACCTTACTTCTCTTGACTTCTTTTCTCACGATCAAATCTTGACAACTTTATCTCCTTTAAATCCAACATATCTTCATCTGCAACATCACCTCTGTTTTCTGTGGTCTCCATTTCTTCTGGATGTCTTAGCAACCTCCATTGGTATGCTTGCATCCATTCTATCCCTCACTACTACCCTTTGCAGAATGAAGCTTCTCTTGGTTTGGCCACAAGCTTGCCTCAAAGTAGGTGTGTTAATATTCTCTATATAAAGGGTTAGGGCCACTTTAACCTTGAGATCTATTATTTGGACTAGACATGGAAGCAGAAGGAACATGCTTTCATACACTAAGACATTGAGTATCTCTGGTGTCAAGTATCTCACATTCGTGCTCACGCACTGACATGTGAATGGAATTCTATGAACCAATGCCTCATACTTTTATGAGCAGGAAGGACACTACAGGCAGAGGGAGAGGTGGTGAGGTGTCAGGAAGCCTTCATGGAGGCCTCTGCTGGAGAGACACTTTGCAGAGCTCAGGGCTATCTGCTAGGGACACAAGTCTCATCTCTGGGGAATTCAGAATCTAGAGTGTTGGCACTCAGAAAGCAAGACTACACATTATGGCTCTTCAGCTGACTTCTTTGAGTTGAAGGATGTTGGGATGGCCTCAGAAGCAAGGTCTCTTCATGACCTCCCCATCCTTCTTCTCCTGATGCCTGCTCTATATCATGGCAGGCCACAGAAATGAGGATTCCTTCTCTACAAGATGAGTCAGAGCAACCAGGATGTTTCATCAAACCAAGTTAATCTAGAAACATTACTCTAACCTTTTTTTAATGGTTTTAGTTTTTTTGTATAAGTGTTTACCACAAGGAAATTCTTTGATCTTCCTTGCATGATTATGGATCATAAGACTCATTTTAGAATGACTCCTGCCCCACACTCTGGGAGGGAGAAGAGGTGTATGGCAGAACCAAGAAAAATCTCGTTTCTCCTTCCAATCTCTTTCTCCCCCCAAGTTGTTTATTCCCCCCCCCACCGTGTGTGTGTGTGTGTGTGTGTGTGCGCGCGTGTGCGCGCACATGTGTAAAGAGGTCAGAAGATGCCATTGAACATCTTCCCTTTCTTCATCTATTCCTTTGAGGAAGGATCTCTCCCTGTTGTATCCTCAACTAGTCTGGAAATTGGCAAACTCTGGGATCCTCCCTTCTCTGTCCCTTTTGGGGCTGGGATTATAGGTATGCACAGGGCTTATTACATGGATGTTTTGATTTGAACTCTAGTTCTCATGGTATCTCAGAAAGTGCTCCTAATAGCTGCAGCTCATTTTTTTTAACCAAACTGCATTTCTGTGTGCTTGTTCAGGCTACATGAAATGTTAACACAAAAATAATCTCCTCTGGGTCTTTTGTGTCTTCTCTTCTGGAGATACCACATAATGTAAAACTTTGGTCAAATAAAGTTGTCTTGGTTTTCTCTTGTCTACCTTTCTATAGAAATATGTTTCTGACACACAGGATATGGAGGAAAGGGGGTCACACCTCTAAGGCTGTCCCTGAAAGAGAAGTAATGTTCTTAAGTAAAATATGCAAATGCATAAAGAAACACAATTATAATTGCAATTAATCTCACGAATTAAAAGGCAAGTTTATTGCAAGAGAGAATAATAGGGTTATAATTGCATTTGAAGGTCAGGAAAGGGCTCCCAGAAAGAGCTAAGATGGGCATGAAAAGGTGGGTGAAGCCTGTAGAGGATTGGTGGGCAGCATTCTGCACAGCAGGGGCTGGTGTAGGGAAAATGATCTTAGGTTTCATGGAGCCCCAGACTGATAAATGTGGCTGGTACAAAGCGAGCCTGGAGAACAGAGTGAAGGGTGGGATGGTGAAGGATCTCCAAGGTCATGCTCAGGATTGGACTTTTCTAAAAGGTGACAGAAAGAGAGCCACTGAAGGTTTTGAGAGTGTCACCATGAACTCGTGTGGAAAATTCAGCCTGATTACAGTTTGGAGAGTGCTTTGGAGAGGGGCAAATGGGAAAGCAGAGAAATTATACTGTACTGAGTGGGTGGTGTGTGGCTCCTTGGATGGACTGGAAAACACAGCCCTGGTTGGTATAGAGGACTGTGGCAGGGACAGAATGTCCACAGTCAGGAGGCAGACATGTCAGGTGGCATGGACTGGCTCTCAGAAGAGAACAGAGAAGTATGGGCAAGTGCTGGCAGGCAATCTAGAGAAGGGATGTGGGGTTGCAGGTACAGGGGCTGCCCCCAAAGTTTGAGCTGTATGTGCTCAAGGAGGAGTCAAAAGAGATCTGCTCCATACTGTAAGGAGTCAGTTCTTTGGGCAACCGATGACACCCGGAGAGTGGTAAGGCCTGGAGTTATTTAAGCATCAGGGACATGAAAAGATGGTGTTTCCATAGTACCGTCAACAATGATAACTGCTATTTACCAAATGCTTTGAATGGATTTCGCTCTGTCAGGCACTTGACATGTCATTTATAATCTACTCTCTCGATTCTCCTCTACACCTTCCCAGAGGGAGGATTTGTACCAACAGGACCACAGAAGGATCTGGGGGCCTTTCCACAGCCACCTCTACTTGCAGCCATTGATCCTTTTACTTTCCTGCAGGGGAGTATCTTGTTGCTATTTTTAGAGGAAGAAACTGGAGTTCTTTCAGTGAGCTTGCTGTTCTAGAGGAGATGGAGCGGAACGCGTGGCAAAAGCGAGATTTGAATGATCATCTCTCTGGTTCTAAAATTCACGTCCATTCTTCCATCTGTATTGGTTAATTGTCTGTTGATGTGATAGAACATCATGACTAAAAAGCATCGTGTGGAAGAAGGGGTTTATGGTGGCTTATGGTTCCAGGGGGATAGGAGTATCTGGTGGCAGGGAGGCTTAGCACTGAGTAGCAAACGTGGTAGCAGAAGCAAGGAGCTGGGAGCACATATCTTCAAATGCAAGCAAGCAGCAGAGAGCTAACAGAAAATGGGGCCAGGCTATAAACACCCCCCCAGTGATGTACTTCACTTCTACCAAAGGTTCTACAAACTCCTCAAGCAGTGCCACTAACCATGGACCCAGTGTTCAAATATTTGAGTCTATGGGGGACATTCTCATTCAAACCACCACAACGTCCTATTAAAGAGCTACTTGCTGCCAATAAAGTCTATGAGGGGCAATGCATTTATTTATATGAACATTTATTCTCCTATTAGAATGTGAATTTATTGAGGGCAGTGACTATGTATTGTTTGTTTCTTCATTTTTTTGGTGTGTGTAAAGATGTTGTTAATTAAACCCTTTTGTTAAAGAAAGGAATGGTAGTTCTTCTATTAAGAACCTAAAGTCTACTTTCATTTCACTGTCCACTAGAGTGCTGTGTCTTTTCCTGTAAGAAAGGGAAGAGCGTGGGTCTCCAGCTTCGCAATAGACTCCTTAGCTACTGTGGCTGTAGGGAATACAGTCAGAGGAGAAAGAACACTGATGTCATCTAAGCTTCCTTTTTATGTTCTGCTTTTACTCACATGTAACTTCCCTAAACCCTCATGCCCTTAGTTCACCGTCCTCCACCCTGAAGCATCTGCAGGTCCCATAACCGGAGAATCAGAGTGTAGGTCCTTTGAAAAGCTACTTAATGGAATCTTAAGAATTATGTACACACATCACTGCAGAGGAGCGGGGATGCTGGGAGAAGGGATGCTTCTCGTGTGGCCAATTAGGATGCACACTGAGTAACACCAATGTTTCCTCACAGTGCTAGTCAACAGTAGGTTTTAATTATGCAGTAATAAAAACGGAGAAACAGCAGTAAATTATAGTCAGTTTCTATGAATTATCTTAGTCCAATAATGAAAAATCTACAAATTACATAAAACAAATATTTCAAGTTAACCACAGAGTGTTTGTAGTGCAAAAGACAGCAACATTTTTTTTTTTTTAAATCATCACCTTGCTGCTTCTGATTGAGGAGCATGGCAACTGTGCTGGGCATGGACTGAGAGCCCTTAATGGGGCAGGAGTGGATTCAATACACTGGAGAGACTGTATGCGAGAAATCATAAGGCCTGGGGGGATGAAAAGGAGTCTGCATGGGTATAGCAGAAAACCAACAAGTGGTTGTCAGTTGGAGATAGCTTCTGGGTTAGGGTGTGGGCTTGTGTCCACTTCCCCTCCCAGTGCTGGAACCCCCTTGGGGCCAGACCTGGCAGGCCCTATGCATGCTGCCACAGTCTTTATGTGTGAGTTCCCATGTGCATCAGTCCTTCTGTGCTTAGAGAGCCACCTTTCCTTGGCATCCTCCATCCTCTCTGGCTCTTATAATCTTTACACCTCCTTTTTTGCATAGTTCCCTGAGACCCCAGGGGGAGGGGATTTATGGAGACATTCCATGTAGGACTCTTTCATTTTGCACATTCTTTCACTCTCTGTGCACTGTGCAGCTGTGGGTCTCTGTATTCTCATCCCTGCAGGAGGAAACATGTCTGATGACGGCTTAGCAAGACGCTGATCTATGAATATAGCAGAATGTCATTAGGAGTCATTTTATGGCTACGCTCCTTTAGCAGAACTGTAGTATTTGGCTTTTCCCTAAGTCCCTGGCCTATCTGGTCTGATTCTTGACCACCATAGCAGTGTTGGGGAGTGGTTCCATCTCATGGAATGTGTCTTAAATCCAATCAGATACTGGTTGACTACTCCTACAAGCTTTGCACCATGATCGCAGTAGCTCATTTTACAGGCAGGGCATCATGGTGGATAAAAGACTTCACAGCTGGATTGGTGTTTGCTTTTCTCTCCTAGTAGCACCCAGAGTAGCTGTACTACTATAGTGCTATAGGGGTGAAGACTGTAGGTGGGCACCAGCTTGGCATCTCTGTGTTCAACAAGTTGTGTAGGTGTTGTCTTCAGCAATATGTCCTTGCTGTCAGATTGTGGAGAACAAACAATAGCCTTGGCAATAGCCTGGGTTGTTTGGGTGTTCTCATGGGTCCCCTTTAGCCAACAATTCATTTATATGTAACCCATTCCTGGCACTGGAAGCTTCATTTGGTGATAAGAGGTATCCCAGTTGGGGATCCATCTCCCCATTATTTGGCAATTTCATTCAGATCACCTTCATACACGTATATATTTTAAGAAGTTTCTACTCTATTAGTTTTCCATAAAACTCTTCAAGTGGCATTCGTTTTAGCTGTTCCTCCCCATACTGCTTCCCTCACCCCCTTCATCCTCTTCCCTGTTTGATCTTTCTGTTCCTGTCCCCCACTCTTGTCCATCCATAAGTATCTACTCTATTTCTCCATCCTAGAGAGATCCATTCTTCCACTCTATTCCCTTACTTCTCATGCATAACTTCTGTGGTTATATGGATTGCAGCTTGCTTATCAAAGACTTAACAGCTAACATTCACAAAGAAATATTTGTCTGTCTGGGTCAGGGTTATATCACTCAGTATGATTTTTTTCTAGCTCCTACCATTTACCAGAGAATTTCATAATTCCATTTTTAAATGGCAGAGTAATACTCTTCTTTAATCATTCTTCCATAGATGAGCATCTAAGCTGTTTCTAATTTTTGGCTGTTATGAATGGAGCAGCAATGAACATGATTGAACAAGTGTTTCTGTAGTAGGCTGAGGCATCCTTTGGGTATACTCCCTAGTGATATAGCTGGACTTGAGGTAGAACTATTTCCAGATTTCTGGGGAACTGTCATGCTGATTTCCATATTGGTTGTACAAGTTTGCATTCCCACCAAACGATAAGGACAGAACAAGGGGCACAATATGCCTAGATATGGATGATAGGAAGAAGAAGCTGGAAGAATAATGGAAGAAAATAACAAAAGGCAGTATAGTTATGCATTTATTATGTGCTCACAATTACACTAAGTACCTTCTGTACATTTTATCTTTGATGCAAAACCACTCTTCTCTTCCTTTTGGAAATAAGAGCATAGAGTCAAGTATGCTAGCTAACCTCAGTTTACACCCCAGTGAAGGACAGAGTTGTGATTTGAACCTGGACAGCAGTACATGAAAGGCAATGCTTTTTCCTTTGTGGTTAAAGTGCCATCCAATATGAGTGAAGCTATAGTGTTTAATACCAGGGCTGGGTTGAAATAGTCAACATTGCTCAGGTACCCAGGAACCTGAGAAAGGCCATGAATCTATGGAAAAACCAAATATGATAAAGGAATGTAACTATAAAATGACTCCTAATGATATTCTGCTATACTCATAGATCAGTGACTTGCTCAGCCATCACCAGAGAAGCTTCCTCCTGCTTGGATGAGAACTAATACAGAGACCCACAGCTGCACAATGGGCAGAGAGCGAGAGACCTTGGAACACTCGGTCTTAAGTAAAATGTCGCCATAAAATCCCTCCCCTGAGGTCTCAGAAAACCATGCAGAAAAGAAGATAGAAAGATTATGAGAGCCAGAGGGGATGGAGGGTGCCAGGGAAACAAGGCCCTCTAAGCACAGCAGGACTGATGCTCGTAGGAGCTCACGGAGACTGAGGCAGCATTCACAGGGCCTATCAGGTCTGCATCTGAGGGGAAGTGGACCCAAGTCTACACCCCTAACCCAGAAGCTATTTTCAATTGATAATTGCTTTCAAATGAAAACTTGTTTTTTTCAAGGGAGTCTTACTGGATACAAACCACCCTTAAGGTCAGGCGCCATGCCCAGCAGTAGATGCCAACACAAAATGAACTCATTAGTATTTTGGAAGATTCTTTGTCTCATAATGCTTTGTCAGGGTTTTTTTTTTTTTTAACAGATCCTTTGCATATATGGTTTCTGGTTTTGCGTTCTTATGGTATTTTCTGTGTGTGCAAATGGATGTGTCTCTGTGTTTATATATGTCATGACCTTTTTCTTTCACTCTCCTTCTTTTTGCTGGTTTTATCCTATTCTGCTTTGTTTTTATTTTACCTAATTTTATTATTATTATTATCATCATCATCACCATCATTATTATGATTATTTTAGATTCCTGTTTGTATTACAATGAGAGAGAGAGAGAGAGAGAGAGAGAGAGAGAGAGAGAGAGAGAGAGGATGTGGATTTGGTTGGGTGGGGAAGTGGGAAGGATATAGGAAGAGTTGGAAGAGGGGAGAGTATAGTAGGAATATCTTTTTTAAAGAACTATTTTTGACAAAAAGAGAAATTTTAGAATGCTTTGCTACCTTCAATGGCTTCTGTGCAACACATTAACATGAATTGTTAATTCAACATGAAGTGTGTGCTGTGGGTTCCCCAGGTAGCCAGTGGCAGAGACCTGAAGCCTATGAGCATGTGACTGTATCTCTGATGTGTGACACTGTGGGGCTTTCAAATGACTTAGCTCCACCCATGCACTTGACCACATAACAAGGAACAGTGGCATGGGTGGAGGGGGTGCCCATGAGCAGTGACATAAAATGGTGCTGTGTGTCCACCTGCTTGGTGGGCAGCTGGTTAATAATGTCAGGCATTGTCTTCAGGAGTGTGAGCTTGGGATTCACACAGTCTAGGATTGTCCCCTGTGACTGGCTGGATGCTTCATCCACCATGGGGCTGCATTTGGTATCTATTGACTATAACAGATTAAATGGATTTATATCTAGTCATTGTCTCGTGGTTCTGTGGGTCAGACATACAGATGAAGTATGACTCAACAACAACATCTTCTGCTCTTCTCTTGAGACTAAAATCAAGGTGTTGGCTGGGAGGGGCATTTGATCTGGAGGTTCTTGGAAAAATTTAATCCAAGCCCATTTACATTGTGGCAGAATTTGGTTCCTTTTCACGCTCAACTTCAAACTGAAACTGGTGTTATCTAGTCCTTATTCTTTTAGTCTCTAGTATGCTGTTCCGTAAACAACTAGAGAAAGATCTCTGCTTCTAAGAACCACGTGATTAAGTTCTTCTTGGTGGATAAGAGAGGGCAGTCTCACTATTTTAAGATCAGTTGAGTAAGTTCAACTTCTACCATGTGCTTATGTACCATCAACACTAGGGGATCACACTAGGGGCAAAGGCCATAGGAGTCCAAATTCTACCTACCTTACTGTCCTTGGACTTAGTGGCCCGAAACCCCACCAGTTTTAGATATACTTGATATTTCCTGAATCTGAGATGATTTTATTTCACTCTCATGTAAGGAGTGATAATATATTGGTCTGAAATTCTGTGCTTCATTCAACAACCGTGTGCGTTTTCCAAATGTTGGTTTGAAAGCTAAAAATAAACTAAAATAATTTCTTTTGGAAAAGCTGCAAAAAATAATATCCAGAAACAGCATGTCCTATTTATCCTTCCTTATCCTCCACCTACCCTCCCACCTCCTCTCTCACCATGAATCTCTGAAAAGTTTCTAAAATCCTTTTCATTAAATCCTGGAGTATAAGGCTAATGGACACCATTAAGCTCAGAGACAATGCTAGGCCATACTTTAGTGTGTTTTTTTCCCCACCTAGAAAATGCATACCTCCAAGCAATGACATTTAAAAAGTGTATTCGAACCAATGTCTAATTTGAAGAAAATGAATGCCTTAAGAAATAACATGGCCGGGCGTTGGTGGCGCACGCCTTTAATCCCAGCACTTGGGAGGCAGAGTCAGGCGGATCTCTGTGAGTTCGAGGCCAGCCTGGGCTACCAAGTGAGCTCCAGGAAAGGCGCAAAGCTACACGGAGAAACCCTGTCTCGAAAAACCAAAAAAAAAAAAAAAAAAAAAAAAAAAAAAAAAAAAAAAAAAAAAAAAAAAAAAAAAGAAATAACATGGATACCTTATAATTTTCAAGTCAAAAACTGTCAAACAGAAGTTCTCACATACTGCAATTTTTCCCCCAAGTAATTCACTCAAAAGTACTTCTCTTACATCGTGCCCTTTGCAAAAGCTGACTGAGATGCCCTACTCTCCTGTATGTTATTGGGAATGAATGTGGTCTTTCATTCCGTGTACTCTCCAAAGAACATTGTAACACTGAACGACAACAATAAGGTTGGGAAAACGAGAAATTAAATTCTCATCTACTGTTTCTGGGACTTATTGCACCATTTTTCAAGATTGGCAAACGTCATGTCCATGCTACTTCCTGACAGTATGATGAGAACAGGAGTCTTAATTTTTCTGAGCACAAAACAGCAGGAAAAAAAAATCTGTTTTTAATGAGCCCAAACAGACATGAATGATGAGGGCAATGCAGACTGTGTATTTTTATTTGCATTGTTTTTCTAGCTTCACAGATTAAAATGTCCTTAGATTCAGAATAATGGATGAGTCTTTTAATCAGTTTTTATATGAATAGCTGACTGATCTGACTTTTTTTTTTTTTTTACTGTTTTGTTCCATCCAGTAAAGAATGATTGGTTAGTGGAATAGATCTGCAGTCTGATGTGGATCTCATAGTGTTTTATTTTCTCCAGCATTGGTGTCATCCTGTTGTTATGGTTTGATCTTGATGGTCCCCCAAGGCCCATGTGCTAATGTCTGGGTCACCAATCTGTGTTGCTATTAGGAGATAGTGGAACCATCAGAAGGTAGGGGCCTAAAGGAGGGAGTCAGGTCACTATGGGCTTGTTCTTGAATGGGAGATGAGGACCCTGCCCCAACCCCCTGCCTCCTGGTTGCAATGTGAATAAGTTTCTTCTGCTTTTCTGTTTCCACCATCATGCTCTGCCTCACCACAGGGTCCCAGAGCAGCTACAGATAGGAACATCTGAAACCGTGAGTCAAGGAACCCTTTCTATCTCCCCTCCCTGAACTTGACTCTCAGAGATTTATGGCAGCAGCTCCCCGCTGACTAACATAATGGTTCTATGTGTTCTCATTAGAATAATTAGAAAATACAGATGAGCGAGAGGGATGAGAAGAGCCTACCTCACAGACAGCCCCCACCATGTATATGTATGTGCCTGTATTTCCTGATTAAAATATAGCCATGAGATAAGTTAAGCTTCATGCTACAATGTACAACACGTCTGTAGTTAGTAGCTGGAGGTTATAGAGGCAAAGCGTGCTGTGATCACCCATTATTTTCATGATTACAGAAACCTTTCCTGCCTTCAGGTTTCTGGCCATGACCATTTGAACTGAATGCCTCATCAGGTTTCCTGCTCATCCAGTGTTCCAACGTTTCCTGAAAAGGTTTAGAGCACAGAGAATGGGTCAGAGCCTAAAAAAGGTTGGGCTATAAATATTAGTTAGACATGGTATTTTTAGCTTTCCCCTTTCAGAGCTCTGGGAATGTGTTTCTGGCTACTATAGCCCAATTCCATAGGGTTTAGAAAGTCACTTCACTTAATTCCCATAATCTCTAAAGGTTGACATACGCCACTGGTGCATTAACAGGCAGCTGGAGCTGGTACTCCTTAGGTCCAAGGCACTGCTCTTCATGTTACTTCACTCTACTTCTTGGCTCAAGGAAAGGGAGTGTTATGTAAATATTTACACAGTCAAAGGCTACAAAGATGAGGAAACTTGGAAGACTCAATGTACAGCAGTGGAGATATAGTAACAGTAGTGCATTATAGATTTATGGTAGGTTTGGAGTATTTTATCACAAGTGATTGTGAGGACAGACATGTTGATGAACTTGTTTGAAATTTCACAATGTGTGTGTCTGTGTGTGTGTGTATCAAAACATCATATTGTGAAGCTTGAACATGTATAATTTTCATCCATTATAGTTTAACAAAAATGAGTAAAGTGGATATGGTCCCCCAAATATGAGAAATAAGAAATTTAAACAAAATATACTCACATGGACTTATACATCTTAAGTGGGAGAATTTAACAAACATGTTCAGTATTCTTTGAAATTTCTGCACAATTTTCAACATACTCATAAGCCTCAGAGGAACTTAATAAAAGGCCAAACATTTAAAAATTCAAATGTTTTCTGAGATCAAGAAAACCGCCCAAAGCAAACAAAACTCAAATAATCATACTCGAGGATCCCCTTAAAACATTTAGCTTTATTGAATAGTGCTCAAGTCTATTTTGAAGCAGATCTTAAAAATTATCTTATACAACTCCAAGATAGAAATATTTCCAGAAAATTTCTTTAAAGATGTCAGAGGAGAATGAATAATGAGCCACAAGGAAAAAGTAATTTCCCACAAGAAACACAACAATACTAAGTGGTTATTGAGAAAGTGCTGGCCTTGGGAGTGAGTAGGAAAGGATCTGGTTTTGTTGTTACGGTCCTGTCTCAAGTTACTTTGAAATTAATTATAGAATTAGTGTCAGTTTATAAGGAAAATACCCCCAACAACTCACAATCTCACCACCAACATTTGAGAAAACTAAATATAACTACCCAACTTGAACACTTGTTTCAGTACGTTGGATGGGAGTGAGACGTTCTTCTGGGCTATCTGTAGTCATGTGGTTGTAGGAAAATGCTGTACATTGCAAATCTCACAAAGCCAGAAGGAAAGATTTTGAATGTTTTACCATAAATATTTGGGGAACTAGATGTGCTTACCCAAGCTTAACACAGTGCAGACATGTGGCCTATCAATATGTTTAATTTTTACATACCCATTAAAAATAAGTTTAATTGTGTTGTAGGTGTATCAGTTGGGGCTGGGAACCACATGATTTCTGTTCTCTGCATTTTTATCAGTTTTGGTTTTCTGTAACGTTCTCCATCTGTTGCAAAGAGACGTTTCTTTGCTGAGGGGTGAGAATGGCTGTGGGCGTAAGGATAAATGTTTAGAATGTAGTTAGGAATCGTGCTGGTTTAGTCAAGTGGAAGTTGTAGGTTCATCTCCAAGACCCATGACTTCACTAACTCTGGGTAATTGGTTGGGTTTCCGGTACCAGGCATGATTTCCCTCTTGACGAATGGGTCTAAGGTTCAGTTAATGGTTACTGCCAAGTCCTGTGTGCCACTACTGCGTTCCTAGGGCTATCTTGCCCTTTTGGTCATTGGCATAGGTTCCCAAGCCATGGTTCATGGGCAACATAGTGGGGCAGGAAAACTGCTTCCCTCCTTTGGATGCTTGCATGAAGCTTATTGGTATCATGAAAGTTAGGGGGGAAGGGAACGAGAGAGAGAGAGAGAGAGAGAGAGAGAGAGAGAGAGAGAGAGAGAGAGAGAGAGAGGAGAGCACATGTGAGGAGTTGTAGGGAAGAAAGGGAATGGCAGAAATGATGTAATTTCAAAAACCTAAAGAAATTATTAAAAATTTAACCTGCATTAAAAGTTATTTTTAAAAAGGAACAAGAAGAACTCTTTCATGGTAACAATTTGCTACACAGACTTAAAAAAGCAACAACAATGTGTAGTAGAGGTGGGGATACATGCCTGTAATGATAGCAGTTAGGAGGCTGAGGGAGGAGCATTGCGAATTTAAGGCCAAATGGGGATGCCCAGCGAGACCCTGTCTCAGTGAAATAAAATGCAGCTACAAAAAGGACATCAGGCCTGGAAACAACCCTGAAAGAGGAACTCCCAGGTGCTCTGGGGAAAGACAGCATCGCCTTCAAAAGCAAGTGAATTTGTCCTCTGAGTTGACAGCTCTGAAGGAGATTAAAAATCACTTGGATGTTGAACTCCGGCGAGTTACTCAGACTGGGAGTTTTATTGCCTTGCATTTTCATCCGTGTATAAGATTTTTGTTTTATTTATAATAGCTGTCATGCTTTTCACCTGCCAAGTCAACGACGAGAATTTCTATGCTGTCAGAAATTGTGTGTGAGGAGTCGTTCTTTTGGAATGATCTACTGGTTAAATAATTGAACAACCCAGCTGTAGAGGGTGATACAGTTTTTATCATTTGTTTAGGTAAAAGAATATGGGTTTTCTGTGTAAGCACTAAAAGCCCGTGATTCAATCTAATTTTTAAACATAAGTTTATTTTTTTACAGTCTGCCTTTTATATTATGGATATAAAATTATGCGTGTTTATGAGTACCATGTAGACATGTGTCTTCATTGCTTATTATTGAATTCAAGGTAAAAATGTCTATCTCCTTAAACATTAGTTTGTTCTGGTCGAAACATTCATTTTTTATTAGTTCTCTGAGAACTTCAGACAGTATATTTTGACCATATTCACGGCCCCTTTCCAGCTCTTTCCAGATCAACTTCCCCTTCCTGGTATACTTTTTTTTTTCTTAAAAAACATAAAGTCCATCCAGAGTCTGTGAGCTCCCACTAGCTTGGGTCAGCTGTCTCTGTGGTTTTCCCCATCATGTTCTTGACCCTGCCTTGTTCATATGATCCCTCCACCCTCTCTTCAACTGGACTCCAGGAGCTCAGCCCAGTGCTTGGTTGTGGATCTCTGCATCTGCTTCCATCAGTTACTGGATGTAGGTTCTATGAGGACAATTTGGGTAGTTACCAATCTGATTACAGGAGAAGGCCAGTTCAGGCACCCTCTCAACTATTACTAGTAGTCTTAGCTGAGGTCATCCTTGCGGATTTCTGGGAATTCTCTAGCACCAGGTTTCTCCCTAACTCTATAATGTCTCCCTCTATCAAGATATCTCTTTCATTGCTCTCCCACTCCATCTCTTCCCCAACTCAACCTTCCAGTTCCCTCATGCTCCCATCCTCCACCCCTTCCTTCTACTCCCTCCTCCAAGTTTACCCAGGAGATCTTAACTATTTCCCCTTCCTGTGGCCCTGTGGGAACCTGCATGGGACTGAACTAGGTCTTCTGAATGAGGGTGACAGTAGTGTGGCTTGATCTGTTTGTGGGGCCCTTGGCAGTGGGACCAGGACTAATCCAGGGTGCATGAACTGACGGTTTTGGAGCCCATTCTCTGTGGAAGGACGCCTTACTCAGCCTTGATGCAGGGGCTCAGTTCGGTCTCAACTTGGTGTGCCAAACTTTGTTGACTCCCCAAGGGAGGCCTTATTCCCTCTGAGGAGTGGATGAAGGGTGGGATGAGGAGGAGATGGGGGGAGAAGGGGGGAAGGGAACTGGTGTTGGTATGAAAATGAAAAAAAATTTAAATAAAAAAATAAAAATAAAGTCCAATTTGTGATGCCATTATACTCTTGGTTGTGTGGCCATCCACTGGCTTTAAGGATGTGGCCCCTGGTAAGTCAAAAACACTCATCTGATCAAGTCATTGTTAGAGAAGAGTAAGAAATTCTGCCATGCACAACACACTAATTAACAACAATGTACCTTGTTTTTTAAAATGAAAAACGAATTTAAAAATAATACTTTTATTTTTTCTTTGAGAAATTTTGTATAATGTATTCCCCCCACCTCCTCTGGCAGAGGACCAAACCCAGGGCCTTGCGCTTGCTAGGCAAGTGCTCTACCACTGAGCTAACTTCCCAACCCATGTATAATGTATTTCTATCATAGTCTTCCTTTTAGTCTTTCTGGTAATTATTAATCCAGTGATACTATAAGAAATAGGAGAGATACAAAAGGAAATAAAAATAGAGTGGTGAGGCATGCAGAGGTGACCAGCTTTTTCTCCCAGACCAAGACATGCATATGACCCTGACAGTATGATGCATTTTTTTTTTTTTTTCATTTCAGCTAGGAGGAAGCATGAACCCAGAGCTGACGCCAAAAATCTTTGACGGCTCTAGTAAGAACATACCATTCTGGGTAAGCATGGACATTCTTATCTAAAGGGCATGGAGGTGGGCAGAGAAAAGACATCAATTCAGAACCTAGCTACTCAAATGAGGAAGCTTCAGTTTACCTGTGCACCTTCTCTACTGAGGGGCGACAGCAAGATGTGATAAAAACTTGAATGTTAAAAAATGATGCCTTACCTCTTTCAAAGGAGATACTCACATGAAATGATCATATTTGATCTTATCACCATCCATAGTGATTTTTTGGAGATAATGAGCCCATGCAATTCTTATTTTCCTTATTAAAACGATGCCATTAGTAGTCCCTGAAAGGCTGAAGATAAGGGATCAAGTAAATGGCGAGGCTACTGGATATTTTTCTGAAGTATGGAAAGTCTATCCGAATCCTCAAGCCTAACGGACTCGTATTTACAGAGTGATCTACCCACTTTGTATTCACCTTTTCCTATGCAACTCACTTCCTACTCCAGTTTACTTTTGTCCTTGGACAGCACACACTGCAACTTGAATTTCAAGGTAAGGTACATTAAGCGTATTTAATATATGGTCTGCATGCTATATAATTCTGTTCTTGATTAACAAATGCTTTCTTCCTAAAAAAGCCCATGTAGAGATGCACACAACTAAAAACATATCACTTTATATATAAGCGCCTCTGTGTAGGGACCAAGGGCATCACAGTTCAGAGCAGTGTGAAAAACAATGGTGTTTGCTTGCCTGTATGAAGTTACATCTTCCTTTTTTATTTTGGATTATCTTTGTGACAAAACGTCCCAAGCAGTGGTTTAATTGGGTCTTCTGTAAAACACAGTGCCTCAGTTTTAGATCCTGAAGTGCTTTTAATTAGGCAAGTAACTTTGCAGAAAGGAAATGGAAATATCCAGTCATTATGTAGAAAACTTAATGAAAGTATCGCTAAGTGAGCCAAGGAAGATATATTTTTGGATGCAAAGAACAGTAACTTTCTGTGTATAGCTTTAGTTTCTGAATAACTTAGGAAGTAAGGGGTGCATAGCAATTCAGATTCTCAGAATTCAAGGAGCCTAGAAGTAGAGCCACCTGAACTATGGCTTTGTGTTTCTCCAAGTGTAGCTTTAAGCTTGACAAGACCGGGGAGGTATCCTAGAGGAATAAAATCAACAGGATGTATACGGATAACAAAAGGGGACTTTTTAGGTTGGCTTACATGAGAGGGGTGAAGTCGTCCAACAAGGGCAGCTTGCATATCAGAGAACCCAGTAGTTGCTCAGTCCTCAAATCCAGATGCCTCTGTGTGCCGAGCCAGTGCTGAAAGTTCCCTGGAGGGTCACTAATACTGAGTCCATGTTGGAAGGCTGAAGATCTACAGTATGATGTCATGGAGATTGGCAGTGGCATTAGATTTGCTCAGAAAGAAGCTAAGGAAAGCAAGTGTGCATTGCTTGCTTAGATCTCTTGAAGTCTAAGCCACCCATTGAAGGGTGATTGCTTTGAAGGAAGATCTCCCTCAGTGAACCCTCTTTGGAAGCAATCCCACAGACAAAGCCACAGATGTGTCATTTCCATTATTCTCAGATCTGTCAATCAAGATGAGAAAAGGCTAGGAATGAGTGTGAGATTTTATGTCAAGACTTGATTTGAGACCTAAAGGGAAGGACCAGAGAATTAGCTCTTAACGTTTCTTAACTGCCGTGTTAACAAGGCACCAAGACTGAAGTTATAGCCACAAAGTGGAGCAAATTGATGTACAGAGGAACCTCAAATGCTACCGGTGAATGTGCCTACTGAGTACAATGCTCCTTTTAGGACCAAAATAGTAAAAACTAAAAGTTGGACTTAAAAAAATGAAATATGTAAGTATAAGATAAAGAGGAAGCCCAAAGCTAGAAATAAAGTCTTAGGCTGCTGGGATTTTCAGGCTTGCTTTGGCATAGAACACACAGATCTGAGTAGCTGCCTCATTCATAGAAAGGATTGAGGTGAATCAATGACTTTCTTGGGCATTGCAGGCTCCAAATGAGGTTAATAGAGTCATTGATGAGAGAATTCCAGAATGTAACTTGTTTTACTCTTGCAATAGTAAAAGCATGTTGAAAACTCATAGGTTAAACTACTTCAGGCACATTTGAGATCCTCTGGGAAACGACACTGAACTTCTCTACATAGATATTTATATAAATCAAAGCCCTTGAGAAATTCTAGATCACATGACCCCTCCTGAAAATGAGCTCATAATGAAAACAGGTTATATAAGAAAATTATGCATTAGAGGAAAAATTACCTAATTCCCATAATTAATGGGTAAGAGTTAGTGTCCATTAACGGGAGAGAAGAGAAGTCTTAGAAAGATTTTTTACATAATAAATGTATCTTAAGAGCTTGTAGAGCTTCATGGGGTAGAAACCGCAGTGAGTGGACTGGTGGAAAAGAAGATAGTGTCCAAAAAAGATTCCAGAAAAGCAAACCCCACACTGTCACCATCTGGAAAAGGCAGCCCTGTGGTGACAGTTGAAAGGTCGGTGGTTGCCAGGGGAGAGAGGGAGGGAGAGGGGAAAGGCATCGTGCAAGGTCATTTAGGGCAGTGAAAAGACAGTGTGATGCTGCAATCGTAGACAGATGTTTGTTGCTAGATACTGTTCAAACCCACAGATGTTCTGTACCAGCAGAACTCCCTAACACAAGGTCTGGGATGTTGTTGGTAACCATGTGCTGACTTACATCCTTGAATTGAGGAAATATTATTTCTGGTGGGAGTTGGTAAGGATCAGGCCATGCACACGTGAGGATGGAGGAGCATCTGTAGAGTCTCCATGCACTTGGAATTCTTTCAGTTTTTCTGTGAAGATAAATCTCCTCCAAAAAAAAAAAAGACAACAAAAAAATACAGTTTAGTGAGGTTACTGTATGTTGAATCAAACTTACAAATACCAACACTATTCCTATATGACAGCAATAGCCAAGGAAACATACTATTCGATAGAGCAGATGGTTGGTTAAACATGTAAAGATGAACTTGCAGACTATGTGTAAGATTTTCTGCAGGGAAAATACCCAAGTCAAAAGACACAAGAGAGATGTGAGTGGAGAGCAGGTGTTGTCCAGTTTCCTAAAGGTATCTTGTATATCCAGAACAAACTTAATCAGATCTCTGGCAAAGTTCCTACTGGTTTTGTAGATATGTTAGGAAAGCTGTTTTCAGTAATGGACCTTAAGAAAAATAAGTGAAATTCCTGCCCTTTAGAAGGTGTAAAGACCTCAGTGGGAGAACATAGCTGTAAAGCCAATGGATGGAAACTGTGGAGCACGTCTCTATGGTTTCGTGTAAAAAGATGCTGTAGAAAAGTTTCTGAAGGTAAAAACTAAGACAAAGACAGATGGATTATTTCACCAAGGATGACAGACAAAGCTCAAAGTCAGAAAAGAGAGTGGAAAAATTGTTTGCAATGTCTAAAATTACCAATATCTTAGTATCTGGAATAGATAAGAAAACCTCAAATCTCGGAGAAAACATGAATAATCAAGCCGTAGGAGAAGAACTCTGAATAAGCATGCGAAGAAAGAATGCACAGTTGTTAGCAGCTGGAGAAATGGGAGCAAGACAACATGGAGTCATCCTTTACAGCAGACAGCTTGCAAAGCCAGGGACGGCCAGCACAGCGTGGATAAGAATGCAGGAGATAAGCTGACAAGTCACTGAAACTAAACACAGGAATATTCCATCACTCTGCAGCGTCACTTCTCAGGAAGAAAAAATCTTACTCTAAATCACAAGAGAATGTCAGAGAAGCCACACTGTGAAGTCTCATCAACATGGCTGCCTAAAGAAGACCTGAACAAGGATAACAACAATGGACATGTGGACATGGAAAGGGGAATTCTCACAAGGCCTCAACCCTAAACAGAGAACTTCAGGGAACGAAGGAATCTTGAGAGTGGGAATATTGTCTTCCCTAGGGAAGAGCTCCCAAAGTGGTTGTCTAATATGAAGTGGTCAGCCTTGAAATCATATACACACTACACACAGTAACTTTATGGGGATTGAACAGGTTGTCTTTATATATTAAAAATATACATATATACATGTAACAACAATTAAGGAAATAGACACCATGAATCTGAGAGAGAACAGATAGGCTACATGGGAGGGTTTTGAGAGAGGAAAGGGAGGGGGAAAACGATGTAATTATATTTTAATTAAAAAAGGAATGTATATGAGTATTCCTCATAGTCTTGTTTATGGAAGTGGAAAATGCAGGAAAAAGTAGAGGTCCCAATGTTGGGGAATATCTAAATAAAAAGTACTAATATAAAATGATACACACTATCTAGGATAAGCACACACACACACACACACACACACACACACACGAGCACACACGCATGCACATGTACATACATACACATGTTAATACAGCCACATGAACAGAACTTATTTATAAATAATGCTGGGGTGCAGAAGATGGCTCAGTGGGTAAAGATTCTTGCCTCCAGGCTGTTGATCTGAGTTCAGTCTCCTAGACCACATACTAGAAACAGAGAACTGACTCCCACAAGTTGTTCTCTGGTTTCCACACAGATAATGTGACACAGGTGTGTGCACGCACACACATATGCACATTCACACGAACACAAAAATAAATGTAATAGAAATGTAAAAACAACATTGGGGGCTGATGGCTATGTGTAGTGATGCAGCAAGAACACTATTTCTAAGATATGCTTAATGACATGGCTAAAAATACATAGACTTACAAAGAGGACAGGACACAAGGACAAACTTATAAAACTTTGAATCATAATAGGATATCTAATATGCTTCTCTGAAGTAAACACAAAATAAATTCAGGCGAGGAGGAATTTGAATTACGCATTAAGCAGGATTGATTTGGTATGCAGATAGACGTAAAGATGTAGAGCTATGAGTGGGCTTCTGTCCCTTGAAACTATAGACTATTCTCATCAAGCCTAGAAAATCTATTTTAAATTTTAACCTAATTTTAAGTAAAAAAAATTGTCTTAATATATTCCAAAGACTGGCTTTCACAAAGCTCTCATCCTCTGACTATGATAGAATAGTATTTGGTACTAACAACAGCAACAAAATCAAAACAGCAATTAACAAACACTCAAGGCAACAATCCCCTTTGTGAGGAAACCACAAAAGCAGCATTCCTAAACTTAAAATGCTAATCCCGACACGGAAGGGCTTTTTTTTTTTTTTGAATAATGGATAAAGTCAAAGATATGGAGACACACAGAGAGCTAATAAAATCTGCTTAAAAGCAACCATGTTATTTACCCCTTCCAGGAATCATGAGGTTGATGTCTCTATTCTGTAAGTGAAGGCCAGAGGGTGAAGAAACTTGCAGAGTCACACAGCTTATAAGGTGTGGAGCTGGAATTCACAAACGTTTTCTTTTACCTGACACACATGCACACATGTTAAAGAAAAGGGTAGGTCCTCTAAAGAGGAGATTAAGTTCTTGCCTCTATGAGAAATCTAAGAGCAGACCACAAGCATCACGTTAAAGGGATGATGTTAGAGGATCAGTCTGTCTGAGAAGTAAGAATAGTTCCACTCCTTGTTTTCTCCAGTATTTTAATCTAATTAATTAATTAATTAGTTAATTATTTTTGTTTGTGTGTATGTATTCGTGTGCATGTGCGTGTGCATGTGCGTGTGTGTGTGTGTGTGTGTGTGTGTGTGCGCGCGCGCGCACATAGATGCATGTCCATGTGTATAGATAAACTTGGAGGCCAGAGGTCAATTTTGGAAACAGTGACTCTCATTGACCCTGGAGTTGACTTATGTGGCTAGGCTTAGAGCTAAGCTGCACCCAGCTTTGAAATCTTGGTTCTAGGGACATTGATTCAGATCTTCAGGTACAAACATTTTCCATATGAGCCATCTCTTTGACCCCCCCCCCCTTACACATTTTACAAAGCACAAATCATATAACAATGACTAGGTATTATCATAGATATTATATATTATACACATTATATAATACAGATATTATATATTGCCTGGAAGTCCTTGTGCTTCTCAGAGCTTTTCTGGAAAAAACCCAGATTTTTCTTTTTTTTAGTAATAAATTTTAAGATCGCTTACAATAAAAAATAACATAAAATTACTAAGCAATCCTCACCCACCCTGCCTCTAGACTAGAGAATAATACAAGGCAGGACACATCAAACTTCAAGAATTTATGTGGTTTCTGCCACCCCACTGTGTCAGCTAACCTGGAGTTACTTTGATTTCTCAGCTTGAGTTAACACAGTGAAGGTGGCTGGAAATTGAGTTCAGATCTGGAAGGAAAAAACAAAGCATTAGATTCTGAATTCTCAAGAAGCCTACAATTAGTACTACTAAATTTTTACAAAGTTATTCAAACTGATGAAATTGGACTCTTACTTTATATTATATATAAAAATCAACTCAGTGTGGATTAAAGACTCTAAACTATAAAGTTTCAAGAAGAAAACAAATGGGAAAGGTCCCTTATATTATTGTGATTTTTTTTGCATGACAACAAAGACACTACCAAGGAAGGCATAGCGACAGAGACTCCCTCAGACGAATGAAGGGAACACACAACAGTGAAAGGCAACCTACGGGCTGGAGAAAATGTCTGCAAACCCCACACTACCTAAGAAATTCATATGCAAAATATGTAAGGAACCTGGCAGCAAAAAGTCCAAATAACTCAATTTAAAAATGGACAAACACTTGAAGATGCCCCAAGGAACAACGGATAGAGAAAATTCGCATCATGACTCAGCATGAGAGAAAGGCAAACCAAACCCACACATGAGAGAGATCGCAAAAGAAAAGTGTTGGAGAGAAAGGAAGAGGTGGAAACTTGAAGATTGTTGTAGAAATGTGAGAAAGTAGAAGTTATGGAAAGGAGAATGGAAAAAAATTACAAAGACAATTACCAGATGATCCAGCTGTCCCTTCTGTGAAACCTTCAAATAACCAAAGTCAGGATCCTGAAGAAAGACTGCAATGACTTTGTTGGCACAGGCCCATTTCTGGCCTTGTGTCTTTTGTTTAGCAGCAACCCCTTATACATCCTTGAAGGAGGCATTTCTTTCTTTTTTCTTAATTCAGTTAGTTTTTGATTGTTTCTTAAGTGTACATAGTGTGCTGTGGTTACTGCCCCTCTGCACTGTCTTTTACCTCCCTTCCCCCACTATTAACTCAATGTACTCCATACCTGGCCCTTTCCCATATTCATTACTTTTGGTTTTGTCTTGTGAACTGTTTCTGGGTCCTAACAGCTCCCTTGGGGGAGGGGGTGAGAAGCTGCGGAGTCAATGACACAGACCCTGGGAGTCAGGTGAGAGGCAAATAACACACTCTTTTACTCAGTGATGGGCAAAGTCTTATATACTCCTCCCAGCACCCAGGCTGTATCCCAATCTGATGATAATGCATGGTCACCCCTCATTGGCCAGGCATAATCAGGAGCTCTGACAGCACCTGTTGCTAGGCCCTTAGGCAGACCCCAGGTTGGCTCATAAGGTAGTATGTTTATGTGCATGCTTTGGTAACTGGTTTGAGGCAATTTCCTCAACCCTATGGGCCTGTCCTACTACAATGACCCCTATAGTTTAGCCAGGGGTGTCTGTGTGACCGTGATATTGGGACTAATGATTGGAGTCTGGTGTAAAGACAAGTAAGCACACAAATGAAGCAATGACTCCTCCTTCCTATGAATCAATCAGTGGGAGATAGTTCAACAGTGAGGGATAGGGTCCCCTGAGTCCCTCCTCCATCTGTGCATACTTGTTAATAGGCTATTTCTTGTGTAGAACCAATGTAATCATTGTAGTTGTTGAGATTCATGGTGGCAATGGCTATTTGTTGCCCAGAAATGGCATTTTGCAGCCCATTTCTCTGTCTTCCAGTTCTTACATTTTTTCTAACCTCCTTTCTGAAACATTCCTTGAGCCTTGGAAAGGATGGTACAAATGTCTTGTGTAGGTCTGAGCACTCAATTGTCATTTATTTGTTGATTTATTTATTTATTTATTTATTTATTTATTTATTTATTTATTTATTTATTTATTTATTTATTTGAGTCAGGGTTTCTCTGTGTAGCCCTGGCTGTCCTGGAACTTGCTCTGTAGACCAGGTTTGCCTTGAACTCAGGGACCCACCTGCCTCTGCCTCCGAGTGCTGGGATTAAAGGAGTACACCAACACTGCCTGGCAATCTATTAACACCTTTTACAGCAATGAGTCTCTATTGTTACTGCAGTTTTAGGTTCTTTTTGTGGTTGCTGAGTGATACAGGGGAAATTGGGTTTTCTCATTAATAAAATAATTTAGGAATAAACTCAAATTCAAGGGTAATTTTATTACTTTAAAGGAAAAATCTGGGACTGGAGAGATGGGTCTGTGGTCTGAGCTCAATTTTCAGCACCCACATGGTAGCTCACAAATGTCTATAACTCCTGTCCTGGGGGATCTGATATCTTCTTCTGGCCTCCACCAACACTGCATGCATGTTGTGCATAGAAATATGTGCCGGCAATCACTTATACGCATAACATATAAAAAAATGAAATCTCAATGCCGCCTCCAGAAATCTCATCAAATGCTTGGAAGAGAATGAAAGAGAGGAGGAAAAATAAAAGTTATGCCATGAAGTCAGAGCATGGTGCTCAGACAAGCAGCCATGTGACTAGAAAGAAAGCTTTGGAAGAGTCAAGAAGCCCAAAGTATTGAGGAAAGCATCAGGAAGAAAAGGAGTAGTTAGACATTTCTAAAAGCAGGTTGATGTATGAAGCTGTACAGCTGTAATTCCATAAGCTATTATGACAAGGGTGTGGATACAGGGAAGGAAAATCACATCACCCCATTAAGGGCTAATTATCTTGCCCATCTCAGCATGGCTAGAGATGGGACTGGCTTCCTAAGGGCGGTCTCTTGGCCAAGAGATTGACCCATCCCAACTGGAATGTTAGCTTTCCACCCAGGCCAGAGATTCCATGTTTTTAGCAAGAAGCACTTTTTCTATAGTTCACAGGAAAGAATGCCTCCTCTATTTGACTGAGAGTGGTAGTTGTCTATGGGATAAACATATACATTTAGACAGTCAGTTGACACTATGTCAATTTAACTAAACAACAGAATTAAGTTCCTGCAAAGGCCTATGACCTCCCCTATAAAAAACTTGTGAGTGATTTATGGTAACAAGTGTGGGTTTCTTCTTTGCAAATGGGCCTCAAAGCCAACCAGAGAGTGGCTGGCAATCCTCACAGCAGTTCTGTTGCTATTGCATAAATGGGCGTGTCTTGCCCAGCAGGTTGGTGTTGTAGGTTTTTTTCAAGGCTTTTGAATAAAATATTCTCTTTTCCTGAATCATTTTCTTCAAAGTTTTTTATTAGCACATAGTAAATGAATGATGGGTTTCATTATGGCATTTCCATACATGTGCATGGTCCACTTGGATCAAAATTCTCAAGTTCTTTTGTCTAATTACCTCTTGTGCTGGAATCAACTCTCATGAGGGCCAGAATCATCCATGCGTATGCAGTGCTGAGTACTCTATGCTCTTAGACTAAGTGGTACTTCACAAACACTTGTTAAATAATTGGAACCATTCAAGAGAGAATGTACAATGGGTGACCTTCTCTTTTCTCTAGTTCTTACTTCCCTTCTCTTTTCCTCTTCATTCTGCCCTCCACCCTCCTCCTTCTCTCCCTTTCTTCTCTCTTCACCCTCCTCCCCTGATTCTCTTCCCTTCCTTTCTTGCTTTGCCTCCTGTGTTCTTGTCTCTTGAACACAATCTGTCTCTCAGTCATCCTAGTGTCCTTCTTCTTTCCTTTATGCCACTGATCTTCATCCTAAAAGAACATTGTCCTCTCTGCCCAGTGCAGTCTGATCTCATTATTTTTTTCCCGAATGATCACACACGTTTCCTAACCAATTTCCTTGCTCTAGCTTGGCTTTTGTTAGCTGCTCTGATCATATTCTCCCTCTCTTGAAAATCCTTGGATAGCCTCGACGTCTTGGTTTGACATCTGCAGATTCTGGTGTGCCTTCCTCAATTTCTCCCCCTCCCCTATTCCACGTGTGTCCATTGCTATTATGAACACCATGACTAAAAGAAGAAAGGTTTTATTTTAGCTTACGTCTTGTAGTTTATCATCCAGGGAAGTCAGGGCAGGAACCTGGTGGCAGGAAGTGATGCAGAAGTCACGGGGGGTTGCTGCTTACACAGCTTTCTCAGTCTGCCTTGCTATAGCATCCAGGACCATCAGCCATTATGTGTGGCACTGCCCATAATGAGCTCCTACATCAACCAGCAATCAAGAAAATTCCCTACAAGTTTGCCCCATCAGCCAATCTGGCAGGGCAATTACTCAATTGTGATTCTCTCTTCCCAAGTGAGTCCAGCTTGAACCAAGTTGACATACAGATAACCAGCACGCTATGATTTTCAAACTTTAGCTAAACTGAACAAATATTTATAGAATATATATGATGGATAAACCTCTGTCCTACATAGTATCTCATACATAACTTCAGAGCAGAGACATAGAGGGAAAAGCCAGCCCTTCTGAGGCCGACCCTCATTTCCCCCCTGTTCTCTCGCTGGTGTGTTGCCAGCAAGGAGAACAGAGAGTCTTTTGAGGAAGACAGGAATCTATCACAGAGTCACTAAGTCACTAATATGATGTCATATTCATAGAGAGAGTAGATACCAGACAAAAGGGTGCACTTTTAAAGGGTTCATTTTTAGAGGATTGTGAGGGAAAGGTTGTTTTTTTTCCCCCTAATTGTCTTATCACCTCTGCCTTCCCAACAGTGTGGAGACAAAATCAATTAGATAGACAAGCTAAGAGCAGCTCCAGTCCCTACCAGGTCTGAAAGGCCGACTCCCGGTTAGTGATTGTGAGATGTACTTTGGCAGGGTTTGGAGTCAACATTCTCTTGACTTGAAATCATAGGCATTACTGTCTGGCCCTCACGCTTTCCATCCTGCCATTCACATACAAAACGAACTCCTGGGACCCACATGTTCTACTCCAGTTTCATTCCCTGGCAATGGCCCGAATTCTGATCCTAGTCATTGGCTTTTAGAGTTAGGATCCTGATAGTCAGAGTGACCTTGTCTGCCTAACCTCACTGTTCTCCCTCTAAATAGTTTCAGAATTCTTTGTGTCCTCTCCCATCAGGTTTCCTATCCCTCCACCAGCTCTGTTGTGGATCTGTTCCGTACACAGTTTCACTGTTTCCAGGGTAATCTATTTAAAGCACGAGTTAGACTGTGACATCCATTTTCTTAAAGTGTTTCAGTGACTTCTAACTGCACAGGGTAAATGTCAAACAGCTTAGTGTATGTGACACCTGCCCCTCTCCCAGTTTTTCCTCCGAAAATGTAGCAATATTGAATTTCTGTGGTTCCTGAAGTTCTGAGGTTTCCTCGTTCCATGTCATAGCTCACCCCAAGCCCTTCTTAGTCATCATTTATTTTGACTTCTGCTAAAATGATGCTTCATTAGAGAGGTTCATCTTATACCACGCTATCTAAGCAGGCCTTCCATTATTATACCCTCTTGCTTTATTGGATTTTCTTTTACATGCTTCCTGCTATCTGCCATTATACTGCAATTCTTGTCTTTGTTATTTGTCTCCACTAGCAGGATTGGTAGTCCGTCTTCCTTGCAGGTGTGTATTTCCCAGTGTATAGAACAGGACCTGGCACACAGCAGGTGTTTAATGAACATATATTGAATAAATAAGTAGAGAAGCGAATGGAAGCTGTGTCCTCTATCTGGAATTCCTTTCTTTTTCTCTGGTTTGCCCTTCTGTAACAAATAATTTTTCAGTTTAGGAGTTAGCTCTATCTTAAAGCCGCCGCTGTTGCAACATGGCTCTCATTAGATCTGTGTAAGGTGTTGCTCTATAATGACTCAACCTGCGTATCAGGTGATTCTGTATTGTGAACCTTTGCATCTTTCAAAGATACCTACAATGAACCCCCAAATTCCTGAGAGGATGTTATTTGTAGGTGTGCTGGCTCATTTTTGTCAGCTTAACACAAGTTAGAGTCATCTAGAAAGGTGGAGCCTCAGTTGAAGAATTGTCTCCATCATATTGGGCTGTGAGCAAGTCTGTGAGGTCATGTCCTTGAGTAATAACTGATGGAGGATGACCTAGTCCACTGTGAGTGGTGCCATTCCTTTAGCAGGGGTGGTCTTGGGTTGAACATGAAAGGTAGTGGATTGTGAGCCTTGAGACAAGGCTCAAAGCAGTGTTTCTCCAGGGTCTCCAGGTTCATCCCTCAAGTTCCTGCTGAGTCCTACCTCAATGCTGGACTATCACCTGCAAATGAGAACAAATCACATTGCCCCAAGTTGCTTTTGGCCAGTACTTTGTCACAACAACCAAATGCAAACTAAAACAGTCTGTGAAACACTTTAGGGAAGAATTGAGATTTGATGAGGTGATAAGGGTGAGGTACCCATGATGAGATGAGGGCCTTTCAGACCCCTCTCTCTCATCATGTGAAGATGCAGTAAGATAAACTGCTGCAAATGCTTTACCTGTGTTATTTCATATAAGCTTCATAGTTATTCTATCAAGCGCATGTTTGACTGCAGGAAGACTCCTTGCTGGAGTAACAGAGATGAAGAAGGTGAGCTTCAGTTGAAAGCACAGGGAATTATGTCCCTAGAGGTTTTGTTTTTAGCAAGGAGATGGAGGTAAGGAAACAAGAAAACTTACAATAGCATCCAGAATTAGTACTGGATTTTACTTTGTATTTCATAAAGAGACAAAAATTCATAGAAACTACTGAGAACAATAATCTGGTTTCAAGTAGCTGATTTTTATACATCTTGAGAGAGATGAGGTTGCTCAGGGTATTTTGGTACCTCTGAACATGCCTATTGGTTAGTATTCTTTTAAGGTACTCCAAGGCAGGGTGGAGTCTTAATTTATTCCAGTGCCATGAAAGCAAACTTGCTCATCACAAAGTGTGATGCAGAAATCATCTGAAATGGAGCCAGATGAGGATTTGAGGCCATTTTAATTAGAAGTTGGATATGTGAATGGAAATAATTAAACCACATGAAACCCCCTTTTTAGGTACTCTTGTGTAGAAGTTCTCAAGTTGTCTGTTTGTTTTGCATTAAGTTTGAGCATGCTCCACCCCTCAATTTCTACACGCCCATCCCAAAAACAGATATCACAAACACTCGGCCACTCAGCCTTTCACTTTTTGTCTTGGAGGGCATAAAACAACCCCAGGTTCTCTATATAATGGGGTGGGTATCAAGAACTTTCTCTGCTGAAATTTTGGAGATTTAGGGAGAAGAAAAGAGATGACATCATGCCGTTGTAAAGTAGCCAAAAGGAAACAATAGGAACATTACATGCCAAGGAGAGTCTGAAATTAACACAGCACCAAGAAAGGAAAAATAGATTATAAATGTGTTTTAGGCTGTGGAAAAAAAATCTAATAAGATTATGAATTTGATAAAGCCAGAGCCCCAAGGCATCATGATGAAACAGTAGAATTAGACACGAGAAATGACCGTCGACATAACACGATTTTGTTGCAGTTGAAAGTGTGCCTCAAAGAGCAAGTGACAGAACAGGCAGAGGTTCAAATCAAACAAGTGCCATCATGAATAGCTTGGGGTAGTTTCTATAACTAGGAAGAAAGTTATGAAAAGAACTAAAATAATTACAGAGCCATGCTTTGTATGCTGGACAAGGGATTCCTAATGGGGGAATGTGTTCTCAAACTACAGAAAGCAGTAAAAGGATGTGAAGATGTGTTCTGAACAGGAATCTGAGATGATTCTTGTGAGATTAGGAAAGGAAAAGAAGTAAAAGATCACGTTGGAAGGATGTAGCATGCTAGAGGAGTGTGTACATATGGTCTCCTAGATTACGATGCACTCTGCTAAGCATTATGCTGAAATAGTAAAGACGAAAAAAGGATGGAAGAAAAAAGTGTGTCTGGGCAGAAGTGAAGGACATATATGAAGCCAGTATTAGAATCAGCTTCAGATATCTTCTCAGCATTCAGCAGTGGGAGGCATGAAGTCCTTTCTATAGAGTTCTGAATGAATCTCAACACCAAATAATCAGTCATTCTTCTAGCTCCTGTACTTTTTTAAAGGCAAATATTCTTCAAGATAAAAGTATTAATAGGATATAATTTCTGTAATCCTTTATAAAAACAACAAGAGCTGACCATGGGGGAGTTAAAAACACTGATCTCATCAAAGGAGAATTAGTGTCCAAAGAAGTACGAAACTAACGCCAGGGATGTGTGGTGGTAAAGTAGAATGGAAATCTTGTGTTTCTTAGTGACCAAAAAGGTGAAATACCAAGGTAAATATAGAAGAACAGGAAAGGTGAGGAGGGAGATGAACACACAAGAGTATGACATAGTTTATATAGCAAGAAATCAGTTGACAGATTCTAAGACTTATGCACGGAGGTATAAGAAAAAAATGGAGTTGTAAGAAAAACAATGACTCCAAGACCTTAATGACTTTCAAAATCTTTTTCTCTTTTGCTTAAGAGGAATGCAATATTTTGGGGGTGAATAAGCATTTATCTGAAGGTCAGCAATTGCCTAACTTCTGTTAAAATCATGTGAAATTAAATCTTTCTAGTTAAAATATTATTCATCGTGTCATTTTAGTGACACAGACTTATTTCTGCTCATCTCTGCTTGACTGCCCCAAAGGCAGTATAGTTCAGAGCCAAGCTTTGTGCAGTATTTGCATATAGCAATCCCTCAAGGATCTCATTAGAATATAGGCCTGAGATGGGGCAAGAGACCACATTTCTAATACGCCTTTTGGTGTTGTTGCTTCTGGCCCCTGGACGTCAACTTCAGCAGCAAGAGTATGACAGCTATAAGGTCACTCTAGTCCTAGATCCCCGGTGTTAGACTTCTGGTGCCATTATTTAATGGTTTTATGACTTAGAGCAAGTTCCACACCTGGCCTTCTTTATCTATAAATGGGGGACTAATGACTGAGCCTGATGTGGTTAAATTGAATTGTCCACCGTACGCTGTGTAGAATCACCTAGGATGGGAGTCTCATTGAGGTTCTGTCTGGATTATGTTGGCCAATGGGCATGTTGATGAGAGATTTTCTTGATTGGGTTGGTTGACGTGGGAAGACTCATCTTGAATGTGTTACTGTTTCACTCACTGGACAAGGGTGAGGATGGAATTAAAATGAAGTAGGGAGTTGCTATAATTCATTGCTCTCTGCTCTTGGCTGTGGATGTAACATGACCAGCTGCTTCTAGTTCCTGCTGCTTTGACTTCCTGGCACTGTTGGACTATAACCTGGAATTGTGAATTAAATACATCCTTACTATCTTGAGAAGCTTATGTCAGGGTGTGGTGGTTTGAATAAAGATGTTTCTCTTAGGCTCATGTATTTGAAAGCTTAGTCCTTAGGCAGTGGCACTACTTGAGAAGGATTAGGAGGTGTGGCCTTGGTGGAGGAAGTGTGTCACTCACTGCGGGTGGGCTTTGAGTTTTCAAAAGCCCAATCCGACCTAGTGTTTCTTTCTTCTTGCTGCCTGAGGATCCAGATGTAGAACTCTCAGTTTCTTCTCCAGCACCATGTCTGCTTGCACGCCACTGTTTCCTGCCATGAGGATAATGGACTAAGCCTCTGAAACTCTAAACCAGCCCCATTTAGATGCTTTCTTTTATAAGAGTTGCCGTGGTCATGGTGTCTCCTCACAGCAGTAGAACACTGAGTAAGCCATAGGACATTTCATGTAAAATGCTTAATACAATACCTGACAATAAATGTTAACTGTTATAAAAATTTGCAATTTTACAGTCCATGTCAACTAGGAGCCAAATCTTTCTGAATTTCAATTTGTCCCTTTTTGTAAAAATAACTTCCTCCCAGACATGTTTTAATAATTAGAAAAATATAAGTTGTACACAGTGGTATAGTAGTATAGTAAACCAGTATTGATAATTATCAACAGCTACAGTCAACTATACAACTTACTGTGAGGTAATACTAACATTTTTTAAAAAGGATATTATTGAAATTGTGCCAGTTCATTTGCTCAGATGCACTTACTCCTATTTCATTCATTCAGTGACTTTTTTTTGAGACTTTCCCCCCATATGTGTTAGGAAGTCTGACTCAGGCATTGGGTTCCCTCCAATAAACAAGACAGTCCTAGTACAGCCTTTGTCCTAGTGGGAGAAGAGAAACACCTTAACAGCGTTTAGTGTTGTAAAGGAAACTGGAGTAAGCTAAAGACTGGGATGTGTGGCTGGGCCAGGGAGAGAGGTTGTGACAGACGGGCTGTCCGAGGAGATTTGGAGAAAGGGACAACGATTAGGTACCCGAAGGAGGTGAGTCAACAGGCCCATAGAACTTCTAGGGAAGCATTTACATTAGAGTTCCTTCAATCATGGGCATCAGTGGGAGTTACAGTTTGAAAGAAGGGTAAGGTTTGATCCACTTTGGGGTTCAATGACTGCCTGAGTGTCCTTACCATGTCTTTTTCCTTTGTTGAGGTTAATTGCTTTCAAGTATCCTTTGACTGGTTTTGTTGTGTGTATTGTAAGTCAGAGTTTAAAAAATCGGAGTTCATGGTTTATTGCCAGGGGAGTACTGGTAGCGAGCAAGCTCAAGAAATGAACACAATTGTGTATAGGTTGTAGGTTCTGGTTTAAAAACACATTTCTTGCTATAGACAAATGACTCAAATATACTGGGCTGAGTGAGGTGGAATATTGTAGGTAGTTATAAGGATTATGTGCTTTAATCTGAAGGTCAAGAAGCCAGGGAATGAGTCTGGGCAGGGAAGTGATATATGTGGTCATTGCTTTCATGTCCTTTGATGGATGTATGACAAGGTGACTGAATGATCAAGAATAAAATAAATGTGATTACTTCTCATCTACAGCGTCATGACTGGCAGAATAATGTGACTGCTTACCTCCTATACCCCAAACCCCATGTACTAATTCATGGAACCTGTAACTAAGTTATGTCCCATGGTGAAAGACACTTTGCTGACATGATTATAGCTGACACCTCAGAGGAGATCTTTTTTTCAAGGTCATCCAGTCCAATCCCATCACAGATCCTTAAATGTGTGAGAAGATGAAAGAAGGTGATCAGAGTGAATGTGGCGTGAGAAACTCTTGTCTCACCATAACTGGCTCTGTAGACAGAGAAAGGGGCCATGAGCTAATGGATGTGAGTGGCTGCTCAGAGGTGGAGAATTCAAGGAAATGGACCCTAGAGCTTACAGAAGGAAACATCAACTCCTTAACACTGACTTTGCCTTGGTAACATCTGTTACCAAGTTCAGAACATAGTTCTGAACCGTACAATGGCAAGATGATAAATGTGTGTGTGTGTGTGTGTGTGTGTGTGTGTGTGTGTGTGTAAAAAAGCTTCTATAGTTTGTTATAGCAGCAATAGAAAACTGATGCAAGCATTTTGCATTTGAATCTCTCTTTATCTTTCCTCATAGACCTTGTCAGCTGCCTAGTTCCAGTTTACGTAATTGTTCTTACTGCCTCATGATACCAACACAGACAACTCCATTCTTTCTTTCTATCAACTCGATGTCTGGTTTCCATTTGGAATTTTCAGGCTCTCTTTCCAATTATTCCCAGTAGGGATGATTAGCATCATTGCACACTCAACCTGAGATCTTATTTGTTGTCCAAAAGGGATATAAAACGAGGCTGAGGAAATCTACAGAGTAGAATTGAGCTTGAGGGTGGATTGCAATTAGTTCATTTCATTAAAGGAGCTTGTTTATTTTCATTAAAATGCTAAAACAGGTGGATTATCTCATAGCTGCTGCCACCAAATGATGAAAGTTGGTGATTAATTCATTCCAGGGTTGTCATAACAAAGGACAATGGCTTAATTTTCCAACTTCAAATGTGGGGCTGAGCAAACAACATTTAATGAATCCTATAAATATTCAGGCAATGTTGGAGCTGATTCCTTTGTGTTTTGTCCCCACTGGCTGGATTGGTGTTCTTTAAATGCCCACTGGCCAGATGGTCCTCCAGTAGAAAAAATGCATTATAGATTGTATTTATCATCTTCTTGGTCTAATGGATTTTAAAGATAAATTACTCATAATTTACTCAGTAATAATGTCTTCGATTGGGGAAGTTGTTTATAACGTTGACAGTGTTCTCCTATGAAAATATTCATATACATTGTTTTTGGTGGTGGTGGGTGGGCAGATGTTAGTGAATTCTTATGAAGAAGACAAGCAAGAAATTCTGGGGGGTTACTGAACATCCTAAAGCAAGCAGCAGAAGCTAGAGCCCATTGTCAAATCAGCAATTTCATCTCTTCTCCGACATCATAAACATCCTCTTATTTGTGTGATAACCATTGTGTGTGTGTGTGTGTGTGTGTGTGTGTGTGTACACGAGCATGTGTGAGATCCCTCTGAGTTTACTAACATTGGTACATTGAGTGTTCCTCTTAACCATTTCCAACCATTTAAACATTCAAATAGATATTCCCTCTCCTTGGTAACCACAGAAGAATGAATATGTTATAACCACTTCTGGGTGGTTGGATGTGTTTTAGCATGGATTCTAAGGACTCACATATTAGGATTATTGACCACAATGTGATTGACACAGCTAACCCTTCTGAGTTTTTTTGGGGTGGGGGTGGGATAGGGGATTGTCCTGTCTCTTCTACTTTCAGCATTTGGGGACTTCTAGTATTTCATTGTTTCCTTCTGAAGAGGTTGTTAGGAGGACGCAGATCCATGGCATCCTTCCTTTTTGAGTCACACCTATTAAGGAGACTCCTAAACACATTGCATATCACTATGAAAATGGAAATAGTGCTCACTTAAAGATGTAAGTCAATTTTAGAATACCCTCCTTAAACTCTTCCACCCGGGGCTGGAGAGATGGCTCAGAGGTTAAGAGCACTGGTTGTTCTTCCAGAGGTCCTGAGTTCAATTCCCAGCACCCACATGGCAGCTAACAACTGTCTGTAACTCCAAGATCTGACATCTTCACACAGACATACATGCAGCCAAAACACCAATGCACATAAAATAAAGATAAATTATATATATATATATATATATATATATATATATATATATATATATAATATCTTCCAGCAAACGAATGAAAAATATGGAATAAAACACAAATATATGGAACGAGTGTGTCACTTTGGAGTCTGTCCTCATATGGGATTCTTTTCCCCTGCAGAGCAGCAACAAATCACCAAGTTTAAATAGCAGGTTGTTGAAAAGAACATAAGGTCAACTGAGTAAATTGTATAATTTATTCCTTGCCAGAGTCTTCAAATCTCCAATAATGCTCTTGTTGGCCATTATTAAAAAGTTCTTTTTATTTTTGAAAAGATCAATAGTATTTATATATTAATCTTGAGATGCACCTTTTAATGCATTGGATTTCATCCTTCTGGAGCTGTTAAAACTTGACACTGGCTTTACTTGTCATTATTAAAAACATTGAAACAATATTGGGGAAATTTTTAGCTTTATATGAGAGAGTTCCTTAGATAAAGTAGTCACAATGCCTAGGAGAACTTCAAATGAAAACGTTTTAAAAAGAACATAAAAACCAGTTAATATGCAAAGAAAGCAATTTTTATTACTCAGGGAAACATAATTTCATAGCCTAAATATGCTCACAATAGAAAGCAAGTTCTGGAGCAACCGGCCTCTTGTGCACTGGAAGACACTAGAATTCCCTGGACCTGGCCTGTGGGAAGCTTGTCTGGCAGGCTGGTTGTAGAGTAGACTCTCAGTGCCCTGTGAGCAAGCATCCTTATGCCTTCCTTAGGTTGTCTGCTGTTATGTCTTTCACCGGCCAGTACACATGCACTCAGAGATGATGCTGACACTTGCCTATGCAGATCTTCATCTGCAAAGTTTATTCTGCTGTCACACTGAGCAGCGTTCAAACCCTGATTCTTTAGCTAGATGATTATTATTATTATTATTATTATTATTATTATTATTATTATTATTTGCTCTGAGCAACTCTGTGAGCCATGCTGGTTTTCAGGTTCTTGTTATCTACACAAGAGATAATGGTAGTTCAAACATCATCTTGCTACAAAGGCTAGGTGAGTTAATATGTGTAAGACGTCTGGATCAGTTCCTGATACTGTAACAAATTTAGCGTAATAAGAACCATTAGCAATTAGCAGGACTAGATGGTAGATTCTCTGAGGTCACTTAATATACATTTAAAATTTCTACATCCATGCTTTCTAGGAGGATGCCTGCCACACAGTTCAGTGAGAAGCATGAAGATGTGTGTGCATCACCTATTTCTGCACAGTATTTTTTCCTAAAAATCAGACCTATACAGCTGATACTAAAATGCTGAATTTCCTGGTATTCTGTGATGTATCAAGTAGATGTTAATAAAAGGTCAGCTTGAAAGATCAGACTGAAAACATGCCCTCTAAAGTGTGTTGATGTTAAAGCATTTACATTTAATCTGTTTCTCAGAAGCACCCTGGATGTGGATGGCTAATGCTCAGCTCAGAAGTTTTATGTTATTAAATGAAAATCCAGATACCAGTAGTGAGGTGCCTTCCTGGAAGTGGTTGGTCGGGGGGGGGGGGGGCTATGCTCCACCCCCCAAAAATACAATTGGCCATTGCTATTGGTTGCCCAACAGAACTAGATTGGTAAAGCTACATTTCTAAGATACCACATTCTTTGATCACAGAATACAGACCTATGGAACCGGAATAGAAGCCTCCCTCATGCTGCCTAGCTTCCATAGTGCCAGAGGATGCTCTGCCGGGTGCTGGGGGAGAACTGCTATCCAAAGTCTTGCTCAGTGGACCGTGTGTGCTATAATTATCAGCCAGCCAAGCAAAAGTGCCCAGTGATCCAATAATTGGCAAGTCAGTAACCGGGCCAACTAACCGCTTAATGGTTGAACTTGAGGCCCATTCCGTAGGAAGAAATTCATTTATGGTAGACTGGTATTATAAAACTGACCAGACGCCCATGGCTGGGAGGTTATTGGCCTTAGTAGAGAAACTAATGCTATTATTTTGCTAAATGAACATGATGTGCCAATCAAATTGCAGTTTATATAATTATGTTTATACCCTTAAGTTAGTGTTATCATTTGCTTTGGTCATAGAAACTTCTTTTTGTAGCTGGCAGTGGTAATAGCAGAGTTTTAAAATTGTCAAAGTGCTGAGAATATGGGACTATTGGATGTTTATCCATAAGTGGGTCTTTTATGTCATCCCCTACAAGGATCAGCAAACATTGGGGAAGACAGCTCAATGTTTGTGGCTACACTCTTGTTCTCAGTTGAGTTAGCAGCACAAGACTCTTGCAAGACTGGGCTTGTCAACATCCCATCATGAAGAAGAGACCTCATCCATCCCAGGACAGATAGGCAGATAATCATAGCTAGAGAGGAGTAACTGATGAGGCCCTACCTCTTCTTAAGGATATATAGGCAGTTAATGACCATTGGGGGAAGAAAAGGTCCCCTCACCAGTGGTATAGCTCCTGGTAAAGAGCCCATGCTTCTGTAAATAATCCCTTAGCCAGGATGCTGTAAGCAACTCTAATGAAACTCATTAGAACATTGAGTACATAAAAATTAATTAAAAATAATGACATGAAAGTAGAAGAGGGACTTGGAGGAAAGAGGAAGGGGATCTGTGGAGCCAGAGGGGATCAGGAGAAGGTAATGAGGAGTGAATGTGATAAAAGTATATTTTATGTATGTATGAAAATACCACAATAAAACCAATTATTGTTTATAATTAATATATACTAATAAAAATAAATTAAAAAGCCATTTCTATTGAGAGAAATTAAATAACACAGATAAATTTATATTTATAGCCAGGCAGTGGTGGTGCATGCCTTTAATCCCAGCACTCAGGAGGCAGAGGCAGGCTAATCTACGTGAGTTTGAGGCCAGCCTGGGCTACAGAGTGAGTTCTAGGAAGGGCGCAAAGCTACACAGAGAAACCCTGTCTTGAAAAACCAAAAAAAAAAAAAAAAGATATATTTATAATCAAGTATCTACCTCAGAATTTTCATCAGCCTCCTCTCCATCACTGATGCTTTCTTCTGTTGCTTCCGTCAAGATCTGGGCATCTTCTCACACATGGCTTACCCATTTGTTCGGTTTATTGTTTGTTATCTGCTCATCCCTTCTAAAATATGCTTCACTGAAATATTCCAAAGGCTTATGATACTGTTTATATATTTATATTATAAAAATACAATAAATATTTATTAACTGAGTAAATGAGCAGAATCATATGACTAATTTTCTGTCTGCCTACTGTCTACCTATGATCTGTTTTTATATATCCATTTGTCTAGCTCTCTACCTACCTACCTACACACCTACCTTCCTACTTGTTTTTAATACCAATGTCAATGTAGAAAATTCTCCAAGTTTTAGAGCAGGATTTCCCACATGCTTCTATTCCTCATTAGCATTCTATATTTCTCAAATACATCACTCTGAGATTATATTTTCTTTGATAAAAGTGATCTAAGAGGATGCTAATATTTGATTCCCAATCTAATTAGAAATGCTGAGGAGACATTGAAACGCAGGGTATTTTAAAGTGAGTGTGATTGTCTAAAAGATTTTATGTTAGCATCATATAAATATATAGATATTTTCCCCCATGGGAACTCCTAGAACATATCTTGTTTGGTGTGTGTGTGGTCTCTCTTTTGTAAAACACTTGCAAAACATTTTGACTATTTGTGAACTGGACCACTCAGATTGTTTTTAATAAGCCTAACTTTCAGTGTAGCGCACTCCTGACCCTGGTGGTCCTGAACACTTTAGAGAGAATTTTGGAATTAAACTCTTGAGTACATTGTGCTGTAATAAATGAAAGCAACTCACTGATAAGATGGTTACATTTCTTTTTGAATTCCTCCAAATTAAATATGCCAGAGTGTTTTAAAGAAGTAATCTCTTTCCTAAATGTCACTGCGGAATTAGTCGTTGCAAGAGATAGTAATAAACCACCTGGGGTGTTGATGTATAAATATTACTGTAATTTGGCACCGTTTCTGAACTCATTTGACATAAGGAAAAATCAATTTTCTTCATATTTTCAGACATGTAATTCAGCTGTAGGTATCAGTATTCTCTAGGAAAAAGCAGTTTAAAAAGGTTTATGGCTTTACCTTATGATTGACAATGAAGTAAATACAAGTCTACTATCTAACAGGATTGGTGAGTTACCACCCTATGTGAGCTGATCTTGTCAAACCATTTATTAATATTTTAAGTAAGTGGATCTGGGGAAGGGTTTGGGGAGGACCTGAGAGGAGTGGAGGGAGGGAAAGCTGTGGTCGGGATGTGTTTTATGAGAGAAGAATCTATTTTCAATAAAAAAATCTTTATTAACAAGTTTAAGCAAAATCTTCAAAAATTAAACTAGTTTCAAGGGAAAGGAGAAGAACCTATTAACTTCACTGCTCTATGGCACAGGGCAAAGCTCCTAAGATTTACAAAACGGAAAAAAAAAACACTTTTAGCATGAATGCCCCCTTTGCAAGGTCATGAGTAGACTTTGAACATATGGAGTCCCTGTGGGCAAGAGTGGCATTGTATGTTTGTGTTAGAATGAGGCAGATTCTGAGCTTTTCATAGCAGATGTCTTGTTATTCTGGTTTTTTTTTTATGACTTCAAGAAATAGAATCAGGAAATTGGGGCAAAAAAGCTTAGGGCATTTTCCTGGGAATAAACACTTGACTTTCAGGTGACAGAATTTCAGAGTAGAATGGGAGGCTTATGTCAAGAGGGTGGGTGCAGAGTAAGAGAGTGAGAGAAGGGGAGAGAGAGAGAGAGAGAGAGAGAGAGAGAGAGAGAGAGAGAGAGAGAGAGAGAGAGAGAGAGAGAGAGAGAGCGAGCTCATACAGTTGGATGGGTCAGGAGGTAGGTAGGATGTGGTAGGAACTGGGGAAATGGAAGCATGATCGAAGTGTATTATATGAAAAAATTAAATAAAAATATAACAAAAAGATCTGGCACCCTCACACAGACATATATTCAGGCAAAGCACAAATAAATGCACATAAAGATAAATAAATCTTAAAAAAAAGAGAACTGGGCAATGGTGGCACAAGACTTCAATCCCAGCTCGAAGGAGACAAAGGCAAGTGGATCTCTAGGTTCATGGCCAACCTGGTCTATAGAACAAGTTCCGGGATAGCCAGGGGTACACAGAAAAGCTCTGTCTTGGAAAAACAAAATATTAACATTAAAAAAAAGAAGGTTGGTAGAAAGGGCTGCAGGTTGGCTCTAGATTCCCAGTGTATTGGAGGTCTTAGGAGGAATGAGCAGTGTAGAAATGGAAACCAGAGAAGATGGTTTTAAAACTTTAAGAGAGAGAGAGAGAGAGAGAGAGAGAGAGAGAGAGAGAGAGAGAGAGAGAGAGAGAGAGAGAGAGAGAGAATCTTCCTATGTAGCTCAGGAAAATCTTGAAATCTTCCTGCCTCTCCTTCCCAAGTGCTGAGATTACAGGTGTACAAAGCCAACAAGAAGCCAACACAGAGTTATAAATCTTTTTGTAAACATTTCTATTGCTATTGATTTATTTGCACGTGTACACGCTAAACTGTGCCTCTTTGGACACATGGAACTTTCAGGAGAGTCGATTCTTTCCTCTTTGCATGTGGGTCCAGGGGAGAGAATTCAAGTTTGGCAGCAGGCACCACTGCCTGCTGAGCCATCTCTCTGGCCCAGGAGTAATAAATCTTTATTGGAATTAGAATTTAGCCTCATGGTGCAAGGAAAAGGCAGTGACAAGAAGAGCCAATCTCCCCTCCCACTTACTGATTGATTTGGGCTCGCCGGCCTCTCTAAAATGATCGAGGCCTGCTTTCATTCTCTTACCCTGATTTTATTTTATGTCCCTCCTAGCCTTCACTCTTAAGGGAACCGTTATCTTATTTTACAGAGTGAAGATTGCCTGTCTATTTCAGTTTCTCAACTAGCTGAGGACATTCATGACCACAGATCATTCCCAATAGTTTATCACAGCAAGAGACATTCTCAAATCTATGATTTACCATACATTTGAATCCACAAGATTGCCACATGTGTTTTGAAATAAACAATAGGTATTTCAGCATATATTTTCCCCTGGTGCCTTCTTTATTAAAAGGTTGCCCAAAAAATATTCATGGAATGCATCAAATCAGGCAGAACCAAAATTACTTTTCATTCCGGAGATCAGGGAAGGAGAAAAGTTCATTTAGCAAAGTAAATAGTTTCATTGGGTATGTCTCATTCAAACCTTAATATCCTCCCGAGGTAGCTTGTGGAGAAAGGAACTGTACACTTCAGTGCATATTCTGATAGGTTTTGCAAAACGCATACTCCTGTATGTTCACAATTTCAATCAAGATGCTTAGTAGTTCTTCCCCTTTGTGCCAATTTCCAATTAATTCCCAAGCCCACAGGAACCTTGCTCTATTTAAATCACTATAGACTTACAGCTGTTTTGCATGTATGTAGATGGAATTGCATGATAACCCTATGTCTAGCTTTTCTTGCTAAGTATAATGCTTTGAGATTAATTTACATCATTAGATAACATCTATCAATAGCAAGAAATGAAAAATATTATTTCATTGTGTGTCCATGCTACAGTTTGTTCTTCTAGACTTCTTTCGATAGAAAGAGAGCTGTTTTCAGGTTTTGACTATTGTGTGAAGAGCTATTTGAAGAAACACTTCGAGGACACGTGTTTTCATTTATCTGAAGTGACTAGGAGGATATGTATTTTCTGCTTTTCAGCTATTCATACATTCTGTAAGTAACTACCAAACGTTATAAGAAATTTCAAACCCAATTTCTCGTAATTACCATATGAATTTGAGAACTTCCCAGTTGCATGCTCCACTGGACCTTGTAGACATTTTTGTTTCCTCAATTAAAGACTTTCAATCCGAGTTTCAGTTCTTTGAGTTAATCTAAAGGTAGAGTCAATCTGTTGATGTGCTGTTTCGTAACAGATCTAAATATCAATTCAAGTAAAATGTAAAATGAAGTAAATAATTTTTGGTGTGTAGATGTAATTGGTAATACTTAATACAATGGATGCTCCCATAAAATGTCTAGTTACTAAGACAATCGAAAGAGATACAAGGGCTGCAAATGCAAAGGTGTCCAATTATCCCTGTTTGTAAGCAGTTTGAATCTGCGAATAATAGTCCTTTAGGATTCTACCAGAAATCCATCAGCACCAATGTGGTTTGAATGTGACAGAACTCCCATTGGCTCATGGGTTAAAAAACTTAGTCCCAAGGTGGTGGAGCTATTTAGGAAGGTGATGGGACCTTTAGGTGCTTGAGGAAATACATCACTGGTGCAGGCCTTTATGGCCATATCTCATTTTCTTTACTCTCTAGTTCCAGACAGGCTAGCCTCATGCTGCTGCTGTCCTACCTGCCCCTTCCTGTGGGGTCCTATCAAACGAACCCTTTCTCGTTGAGTTGCTTTCGCCAGGTTATTTTAACACAGCGTCATAAACGTGACTAAGGCAACTAATAAATACTTGCTATTATTACAGTTATTAGCAAGCTGTAAAAACAACATACAAAAGTTTTAAATTTCATTGTTATTTATTATTTTTAATATATATATATATATATATATATATATATATATATATATATATATATAGTGTGTGTGTGTGTGTGTGTGTGTGTGTGTGTGTGTGTGTGTGTGTGTGTGTATAAGCACACAGGGAGGGTAGAGGCCAACTCTTGTGAGTCAGTGCTCTTCTTCCACAATGGATTCGGGCTAGCCTTGTATGACAAAAATAGCTTTACCAGCTCATGCTCTCATCAGCAGTGTGCTGAAATTCTCTTAATGCAATTAATTCAAGCTTTTGGTTTCTTTAGCTTTTGTCAAGTTTGGTGAGTTTGAAAGGGGCTCCCTGATTTGATTTTTTTAAATCAATATTTTTATTTTATAATTAATTTAATTTTACATATCAGCCGTGGATTCCCCTGTCCTCCCTCCTCCCATTCCCCAGCCTTCCCCGCCCCAATGCAACCCCCATTCCCACCTCCTCCAAGGCAAGGTCTCCCCTGGGATTCAGCCCAGCCTGGTAGATTCAGTTGAGGCAGGTCCAGTCCCCTCTGAGAGCGGCAGAGATTTCCCAAAAGGAGAAACGCAGGTAGCTAAACATGCCCGGCACCTTTGCATTTTTGGCTACCTGTGTTTCTGCTTTTGGGAAATCTCTACTCTGCTCATTTTTTTTTTTTGTAGTAGGTATTTCTTTAAAAATATTTGTAGGTTTCCATTTTTAGCTCTATAGTGGATTATTCATGTCACAAATGACTTCTGTTAATTTTTAAATCTGAAATAGTTGAATTTCTCAACCATTACTTACTTATTTACTTTTAGCATTTATGCCTGTCATGTTAAAATACTCTTCCTTATTTGGACATCATAAAATAATTTTCCATTATTTTCCTCTGACATATTTTCAAATTTTTCTCTTTTTTCTTCGTTTGATTTTATCTTTGCTCATTAGAAGTACCTTTTGCTTCTGCAGATTTTCCTCCACCAAACCTGTGTTAATGGATGATGTTTGTACATGTGCATAATTCTGCTAATGGATTTTCTGCCCGCTTCTATTCATCTAGTTTTCTCTTCCTTTGCCAAGGCCATATAATCACTTGTGATTGTAAAACACAGAGCATCATCACAGCAGTAGCTAAAGACATCCCATCCCTGGCTTTCATAATCTTTGAAAAAGTTTGTGCAAAATTGAAATGGTTTATTCTTTGACTGTTTGGCAGCAACTTGCCCATCAAGCCATTTAAGTGTGGTGTTTTTCTTTATATAAGAGTTCTAAATAACTTGATTGTTTCATTTTGTAAAGGGATTTTTCAGGTTGTTCTACTGTTATATCTGTGCTGTCTTTTTAATCTTTCACTCTCTATTGTAATGCAGTTATGTTCTCTCATAATCAGTTTTTTTTCTGTTTCCCTTATCCTTTGTTTTTGCAAAGATGGCTTTCAATTTAATATACTTAAAAAAATTAACTTTAGATTTAGTTTTTCCCACAATACTTTTATTATCTACTCTTTCTTTTTGTCAGCTGTGATGTACACACCCACAATTCCATTCCTTATCGGGATAAGGTGGGGGGGGGTCACAAGTTAAAGGCTAACCTGGGCTATATAACAAGATCTTTTCTTAAAATGTATATTGTTGTATTTCTTATTCTTGTCTTTTGTTTTTCTTTAATTTTATTTGTAGTGCCTTTTTTTTGGTCTCAGGGTCTTAAATTGAATACATAGATGATCAGTGTTTACTATTTAGTGATATAAGCACTTCTGACTTAATTTCTGTCACCATGGCATCTTAGGTATGTCTTCAAGTGACCATATGCCGAACTTCTCAGAATATTTAGTTTTAGACATTTTACAACTTCCTTGTGATGGATTCTTCTTCCTCCTTGACTTTGTTCTTCTCTTTCTCTTTCCTCTTCTTTACATTAGTGATTAAACCAAGGGCCTAATGTATGCTAATTGAGCACTCATTGCTCATCTACACCAACCTGCTCTTTATAGTGTTTTTGATCTTTTATTCATTCACAGTGTTCAACACGGTTTATTTTTGTATGCCTACCATGTGCCAGGGTCTTTTCCAGTACCCTAGAACATTTAAATGAGAATAAGTACACAACATATGCACAATAGCGTGCTGTTGGTAGCTGTCTGTATCCTTTCTGTTCACAAAGTCCCTGGTGGGCAGTTTTGCATATATCCAGAATCTTCCTTCATGTCTCTGATCAAAGTTGTTCTCTGGTCCCCTGATGGAAGCTTAACTACCTGGTCAATTCAAACCAACTATTGCACTAATGTCTCAGAAATGACTGCTAACAAGTGAGGTAAGAAATGATTCTTGGGTAAATTTGATATAGCACTTGTAGGTTTTTTCCAGTGGGATGGACTTTTGTTTCCCTACAGCTAAGTGATCAGTAGCAAATACTTTATTGGTTTTCTTTTCTTTGTTGAATCCTCACCGAGACTCTTAGTGTTAGCTTTCTGATGGGCTACTTTGCATGCCTGTCTTTATTTCAGTGCTTATTTGAAATAAACTAAGACACTCATAAAAGTTACATTCCATCGAGGGAGACAATGAACAGTAGATATAACAACTAACTCACATGTCACATGTATAGTTGCATCATAGTCTAATATTATTTTCCCTTAGTTCTAATAAAATTGTGCATCTTCTGTTATATTCCATTGGCGTTCATGTTCTTCTTTCTCATCCCCCCCTACGCGCCCCCCCCCCCCCATGGAGTAGTTGTTTAAACCTTGCCCACTAAAGCAAGCAAACGAATGAACAAACAGATAAAACCTACAAAAGTTTGAGTGAACTTGAAAAGAGTTGGTTTCTAGAAGTTTTTAAAAATGGAGATAGTTCAAGTTCATCGTTATAGAATCTGTGTCAGGTTTTTGTCTTTAAATAGAATAAACACATTTATTTCAATTGTGCATCTGATTATTCTACCTCCTACAGTCTGTGGCTCTGACATTGCCTTTTGTTAGTTTTAACTGAATTTTATACCTAATTTGATTTAGTATACCTAGGTTGATTTCTCATCTGTTTGTGAGTTTTCTGGTGGGGGGTTTAATGTGCCTCAGAAATTTATGTAAAAGTCTTTTCTTCTGGAGTACAGCCCACTTCAAAGTACTGGCTAAAGCCTGTGGGGAAGGGCACAATTTCAAATTCATTTCAAATCAGACTTCCACAGAGTTCTTAGAAGACACAAACATCTCATTTTACAGCTATGACAACAACAACAACAACAACAACAACAACAACAACAACAACAAAAATTGGTCATTCTTCATTATTTCGTCCTTGTATAAAAACTTCTACTCCTTTCTCTAACTGTGGTGTCAGCTCCCAGGGTTTTTTTTTTTTTTTTTTATCATTTTGTGGCAGTCTTTGCTTCAACTTCCAATCTTCTGTGGCATCAAGGTTATCCTTGTCACTTAGTCACTCAGCCTGCGGCAAACATGACGCTAAGGCCTCCAGGGACTCACGGTTATTCCATGGCAAATTCCTGCATCGGTATATATTTTCATCATATCTCCCTGGAGTCTACTTCTTGCCATTTGTTTGGCTTCTGAGAATCGCTGTCATTTTTTTTCCTCAGTACCTCTATGAAGTTACAGAGGTACTTTCTTTTTTGGTCTATCTTTCTACCCCCTCTGTCCTCTGCCAAATACACCCTGTATTTTTAAATCATTCTGTCCACCAGGATTTTCTGAGATACCATGTGTCATATGCTAGAAAAGGAGATATTTTGTTTTTCTTAAGTAAGGTACAGAATAGATGATAGATAAATTGGTAATTGTTTTAGAATACCACATCATTTTATTTTATGTATTTCTTGAATGGACTAGAAATGATTTGGATGTTGAAAATGTGCATGCAAGTTTAAGTAAGGGATGTGGATTGGAGGAAAAAACATGTGAGAACTATTAATAAATAGGGAGAGGGGTCAGGTAGGAGGCCCGCCCTTCATTTTCATGGTTACCTCATAGATATTGACAAGGGGGAGAGAGAGGGAAAACATTTGTACCTGCAAGCGATTTCACAAACTGCCTGGTTAAATTTGATGACCTGAGATATTAGAATGGAAATCATTTTTTTGATATGGTATGTTTAGCATATTATTTAAAGGATATTTAGTAGATAATAAAATGTACACATTTGTTTTGCCGACACTGTTGACTAACATGTTGTGCTACAATAGATCCCAACTATGTAAAAATTTAATACTCCATAGAAATTTATCTGGGAAACTTTGATTCTTTTTTGAAATGATCATCTTTGGGTTTTCAGGCACCGGGTGAAATTTCTTATTCCCTTGAAGAGGATGATTATAAAGAAATAAAATTCTTTAGTAAACTCCATTGTCCTGAGCTATCTTTCCTTCCTTCCTTCCTTTTTTTTTTGAGACAGGGTTTCTCTGTGTTGTTTTGGTACCTGTCCCAGATCTCGCTCTGTAGACCATGCTGGCCTCGAACTCACAGAGATCTGCCTGCGAGTGCTGGCATTAAAAGCGTGTGCTACCACCGCCCGGCCATCCTTCCTTCCTTTCTTTCTACCACTACGGACATCTAAGCTCGAGTTCCCTTTGCCACACTGCCTTTCACCCACTTTTATCAAGTGGTATTTCTAAAACGCAAACCTCCCCTAGCTCTGAGCTTTCATACTCTGGTGCAGTTCTCTCCAGGATACACCTGCTGTTCTTAGACCTCACGGGATGTTGTCTCTTCTTTCATTCTGATCCTTCCAGACTCTTCTTTGGACATTTCTCTCCCTTCTCCCGCCCTCAGCTTTAGTCTTTCAAACTTCTGTGCCCCAGATTCTTCTCATACTGTGGCCTGTTTGTTTAAAGAGCACCATAAAGAGCAGGTTGGTGTAGATGAGCAATGAGTGCTCCCCTTTCTTGGCATTGTGTAGCCCTTTTATAGGTAGAGAAAACCCTTCATGCATTTTGGTGTGAACAAAAAGCCTGTCAGAGAGATTATTGCCAACAATTAAGAAGCACATTTTGGGATATTTTGTGATTTAAATTTCATTAAAGTTTTAGTGATTTCCACTGCTTAAAATATAAAACTTAAATATTAAATATATAATATATGTGTTTTTGAGGAAATGATTTTGTATACGTGGAAGGTAAAAATATACTTTATTAGTTAATATCACTCACTGACAGGCTAATAATGCTTTGTCTTGAAGCTCAAAAGCAAATAATTTTTTTTAAAAGAAGAATTCATCAGTATAGTTTAGTAACATTTCATTTTGTTCCTGCACACAAAATAAAAAATTAAACATTTGTTTTGTGTCTTAAGCTTAATTTATAACACATCCCTGAAGTACTATAAAATTTATTACTCATTTAAACTATTTTTCCCGAGGACTATAATAGCCTAATAATTGTGAAGTGTTGACTCAAGGAGGTTATTTTGCAGGTTTCATTGGTCTCTTTTAAATATTTTTTTCCTTATTAGGAACTTAAGTGAATTAAAAATAAAAGCTAATGTTTATTTAAAAATAGCCAAGGGAACAGAATTTTCTTGTAACTGAATTTTGCTGCCTGTTACTGATTTACTGCCTCAGCCAGGACAGAATGCACTGGCATTGGAACTTATGTGCCCATGGGAGGGATGCTGATGATGGAGAAAACTCCCCATTGTTTCAACATTTTTAATCTTCAATACTTTTTCATAAATTCATCGAACAGTATTCTTCTGTGGCAGAAGTTGGTAATTATTCTCCATTTACCGTTCCCTTAGTCTTATTTTCAGGAATAACATCCGTCCCTATACCTATTTGCAGCTGGGCACAAGAGCTATGCAACTTAATTCTCTTTCCTAGACTCCTTGATAGCCAGGTGTAGACTGTAGCCATCTTTTAGACAAAAAGGTGTTAGAAGAAGTGATGTGTGTGGTCCTCTGGTTGTGTTCTCTGTTGAGGAAATTCCTTGTCTTTCATTACTTTGTCTCTTTCCAAGAATCAGGAAAAAAGCTAAAATGTTCCAGAGGATGCTGTAATCGTGTAGACTAGAATAGACCCCAAAGGGAAAGAAACTGAGAAAAAAGGGCCCGGGGTCTTGGAGACATCATGGAATCAGACAAATTGTACTTAATGGGCTATCAAAAAGAAAAAAAAGAGAGAGATGATGTTGAGAGGATGAGGTGTTGGGGAAGATCTGGGGAAGTAGTTGGAGGGAGAAATGGTAGTTGGTTATGATAATATTTTATTATACACATATGAGACATTTTCAAAAACAAAAAATTAAAACTTAGCAATGTCAATAATATTTGTATTAATTCTTTCAGAATTTCATTCACTGTGCTTTGAGTCTATTTATGCCCCATTTCTCTCTTGTCCACTCTTATCCCACTACTCCTCAACCTTGAGTTGTCTTTGTTTTCTTCTGTTGAGTCTGTTTGTACTTCCTAGTTAGTCTTGAGAGTGGCCTGAATAGGGCTGGAGAGATAGCTCAGCTATTATGGGATGAAGCTCACAACCAAAAAGAAAACCCTTTTGTAGAAAAGATTGTATATTAGATTTTCATGTTTGAGGTAGGGTCTCATGTCACCCAGGCTGACCTTGAGCTTGATGTGTAGCTGAGGATGACCTTGAACTTTGGTTTCCCCTTGCCTCTTACAGTTGCCAGGATTATAACTGTGTGCCACAGTGCCCGTTTTATGTTTTATATTTTACATTTTATTGAAGTTGTTGAATATCTGTTTCAAAATATTAAAATTAGGGCAAACATATACTATAAAAATTAGTTTAAGATCCACTGTACTCCCTGTTAAGTGTATTCAAAGCAATATGGAAGTCTTGACTCTGCATTTAAGTACAGCTTTCACCTTATCATGTAATGTTATTATATCTTCCTTCTTAGCGTTAGGACTTTTCTTGAACATTTTCAAGTCACAGATTCTTGATTACCAGGTAATTGCTTTGCATTGGGATGTTGAATCATTGGCAATTGAAGTCTTCTGCATAGTTAACTCTGCGTTGGGCTTCATTTGCAGGCAAAAATCTGCTTTATGATGGAACCTTTTAAACTCACCATGTGTGCCTTATTTAGGCTTCAGTTATTCCCAATGGTAGGATAAGGTCTCCTTACCGAGTGTACACGTTTTGAAACATTGTGCGTTTAAATTTTTTTATTTATGTATGTATTTTATGAGTACTCTATCTGCATGTGTGCTTGCATGCCAGAAGAGAGCATCAGACCCCATTATGGATGGTTGTGAACTGCCATATAGTAGCTGGGAATTGAATTCAGGACCTGTGGAGGAACATGCCAGTGCTCTTAACTACTGAGCCATCTCTCCAGCCCCAAAACATTGTGTTTTGACATGCTGTGCAATATACCCCTTATACATTAACAATTTAATTAAGTGAACCAACTCATTGAAATTCTATCCTCAAAGAGTCGGGAGATAAAGCATTTGTAAGAAAATTCCCCCACCCCCATCTCCATTTGGGCTCTAGGGATTGAACCTATGGTCTCATGATTACTAGCCAAGAACATTCGCCCAGAGTGGTAGCCCCAGCTCCAAGCATTACCATTTTGGGATTTTTCAACTTCCATTGTTTTGGAACCCCATTGTGCTGAGTACATCCAGCTATGCTCATTACCTCTGAGTCGTCTTCTTATTTGGTTTTTGTGGGTGACCACTGCTGACCATTAGTGCTTCCTCTTTGGGGACAGTTCCTGGTATTACTGAGACCATGTGACTTATTCTAGTTCTTTATCTCTGTTGCATTTATACAGGAAGAAAATGGTATGAGTACACACTTTATATATTTAGCAGGACAGAATGCTCACATAAACCAACCTTCCTCTCTATATTAAAATTAATTCCAAGTGACTCCTTCCTACAGAATTACATTACAGTTTTATGTTAAATTTCTTTCTTTTTTGGGAACACTATAATGGACACTTACTGGCTCAATTTTGATGGATCTATTATAGTATTTTTTTTTGTCTGTTTTTGATACTCATCTACTGCAAGGTGGTTAAGGAGTGTTCTGTTAGCTGCTTCTTTGATGACCTCAATATTACATGGGATTTACAAGCATCATTATGTTCTGATGAAAAGATGTTGCATTCATTTCCTGAGAGTTTACATGGGATTAATTATGTTCTACCTCTCCTTGTTCCTTTTGACAGAAGAGGATTCAAATGAGTTTTGATGATGAGAAGGCATTTTGAGGTGAATTATTTCTAATGATAGAAGTAGAAGGAAGTGTTTCTATTTAAGGCTTTGAGTTCACATTGGATAGATCCATTTGGACAGCTAATGGCAATAGGTCCTTTACACTTTAGGCCTACTGTACATCCCATTTTTTCCATTTAGAGTTTTAACCTTCTATCCATACTTACAAAATTGGACTCATTTTTGTTGAAATATTTTATGTCTATTCCGTAAGTATTTTCACGCTAGTTTTCTTTATAATTCCTTCTTTCTCTTTCTGTTAATATATATATTTTTTCATTGACAACTTTATACATGTTTATAATGCACTCCAGTTACTTCCCCCTTCTCTTATTTCTCCCCTACCCTCGCTAGTCTTCCCTCTCCCTTAGAAACATATTTTGCCTTGTTCTGTGTTGTTGAGTGTTCCACAGAATTTTCTGTGTGGCCTGGGGTTTGATGGGCTAGCCAGTGGGTACATAACCGGATGCTATGCCTCCCCCTCTCCCAGAATCTGTTTGTTGCTAATAGTTCAGCAGTAAGAGGTAGACTTCTGCGAGCCCCTTCCCTATCCACAGCTGATTGTCTCAGTGTATGTGGACTTAGCACATGTAGGTGCAAATGCTGTGAGTTCATGACTGTCATTGACGGTCATGCTTACATGATGGCATTTTACAGCCCTTCTTCCTATCTTCCAGCTCTTACATGTATCGTCTTTCTACTCCCTCTTCTGGAATGTTCCCTGAGCCTTAAGGGGGTGGTCTTATGAATGTCTTATTTAAAGCATCAGCCATCCTTAAATCTCAGCCTCCTGTGTAGACACAATTTGCCATATTCATCTCTGTTCATTGCAAAGAGACACTTCTCTGATTGAATTTGAGAGGAGCTTTTGTCCGAGGTTTAAACAGGCATCTTGGAGGCACTTAATGCTATGTCAAGTTAGCTAAGCAGCAGGGGTAGGGTTCTCCTAAGGCCTACAACCTCTTTCTTTATAAGTTTTGACCAGATTTACATTGCTAGATACGAAGTTCCTCTTGTGGAGATGGGCCTCAAGTCCAATTAGGGAGCAGCTGGGTACCCTCACAAACAATTCTTCTATTTGTACTACAGCAGGCGTGTCTTGCTTGGTAGATTGGTAGCCAACCCATTTCACAGGCCAGAGTGTTCAATATTTTAAGAAAACTTCAAGACAAATAGCTGTATGACTAAATTATAGCATTCAAACTTAGGAAAAATGGAGTTGCTAGTTGGAGAATGCTGGAAATCATGGGACCCAGTGAGTTCAATTTCTTTACTTAGGCAACAATACAACAAATCTTGCATAAGTTTTACAGGACTCGACAGCATCAGAATACACAGTGATCAATTTGTTCTGCTGATCTTTAGTTCAAATAAAGTAAACAGTATTTTACTGTAATTAAATAGAAAACATGTCTATCTCATTAAACATTAAAGTCTTTGTGAGTTATTAAAGTTAAAACTTGTTATGTAATATGCTAAACCATTTTGATTTCAAATAGATGTCAGATAAGCAAACCACTATGCTAGATTCATTAAAAACACATTTTAAAAAATTGCTTCAGTATAGAAACTAAGGGGTGAATGTCCATTAGCATTCATCTTACATTTAATAAAATACATTTCACATAATGATCTAAAATTGCTGGACTGCCATCCTCCCTGCTTCATAGAAACTTTTTCTCTAATTACACTCTACTGTGTTTGTATCTTTGCATCTCATGTTGGAAAGATTACGTGAGTAAGAGCATGATGCTAAAATACAAATCCCTCATCAGTAGACGAAACTACTTTCTTGCATATCTTAGAACTTAGCCTGACAGATAAGGAAGTATGATAACTTATGGGAGATAAATGGATGTTTCTATGATAAAAGATAGTAAGAGTGTTTTTTTCAGAACTAATTTTATGTACATGTAATTAACCACAATATTATGAAATAACTCAAAAATAGAACAGTGGTCAATTGCTCCTATAATTTTAACAACCACTTTCTTAAACCCAAGGAGCAAAGAGCAGAACTACATCTTTACTCTAGAAGATGCTGTTTAAAAACTGTCACTGAGTCAAGGAAGTAACTTGATAAAGATGGCAGTCGACTAGAAATAGAAACCACTATTTAGCTCCTGGAACAAAGCCCTGGAACAAAGCTACAGAGCTACGTTTTATAGACTTCCCTGGGTTATTAGCTTTATTGTGCAGATCATATTGATTTATGCAAAAGAATAAGCAATCTTAACTATTTCTTTGAGGAAATGAAGTTATTTTCTATTAAGATTCAAGAAAATAATAGACAGTTCATTTACATCCGCGGAGCTGCCTTGGTAATTTTCATTATACCAATTTGCAAATCTAATAACTCACGTCTGAAATCCCCTCATCTGGCACTTTCCCTCTCCCTAGCAAAGCTGAGCAGTGCAGAATAGCAGTGAGACGCATGTCAGAGTTATCTCTCTCTTTTACTTAGTTATTTTTTTTAACCTACTTTTGAACAGACAGGAAAACAAAGTGATGAAGGAGTGAGTTGTGGGTCAGTCCCCTTAGTTTTGTATCAGAAGCCACTTCCTAAAGTCATGGGCAAATATTCACTGTAAACTTACTAAGGGGATAGATATGCATCAATACTAGAACATCACTCAGATGTGTAAGGAAAACCATCCAACTTCCTTTATTTTAGGACATATCTTTTGTCTTCAAGCCTTTACATTCACCCAAGGAAAGAAAAACTGGGTTAAAGAAGAATTAATTTTCTCATGCCTACATAATGTTTGGGAATGGCTTGTCATCAAAGGCTTTTCTTAGTTCTATATCATTCATCCAAAGCTGTCAGCCCTGGAAAAAGAGCCCACTGTGCCAAGGAATAAAAGGGGGAGTGCCAGAGGCATTTGTCAGTTTCCACTTTGGGTATGTTTAGGTTTCCAGGCCACATCACTTGTCCTTGTGGACTACCCCACGCTGTTTCTGGTAGATGGCTGGTGGGATTCTTGATTTGTTCTCTGACATGGTCATGATAGAATTGTGGTCCTCTTCCAGGTTGGTTCAAAGATCTCCCATGATGTCCAAGCCTTGCATTCGATCCTTGTTGGTAGGTTTATCTGAAACACCCTGAGATGTATTTTCTCATTTCCCTGGATGATCTCTCTGTTAGGAGTCTACTGCAGGATCACTTGTCTTCTCTCTGAAACAATCTTTAAAAAAAATTAGTGTGTGTGTGTGTGTGTGTGTGTGTGTGTGTACACTGCAACATTACTTGTCATCTCTCTGAAACAATCTTTAAAAAAATTACAAAACATAATTGTGTGTGTGTGCATGTGCGTGCGTGTGCGCGTGCGTGTGCGTGTGTGTGTGTGTGTGTGTGTGTGTGTGTGTGTGTGTGCGCGCGCACCACAACATGCATGTAGAAGTCAGAGGACAGCTTTGTGGAGTCAGTCCTTTCATTCTACCATGTGGAGTCTTGGGGGAATCAAATTCAAATCAAGTTTGGCAGCAAACACCTTTATCTGATGAGCCATCTCACTTGCTCAGTGTTAGGTATATATTTTTTAAAGAAAATCATCTATGTAATGGATACTGTGAAAATAAGATTAGCCAAGCAGTGTCCTGATACACCGCTAGCTTTGACCTGATTCACAGGTTTCTGTAAAGGGTATATTGGGAGATTAAAACCTGCAATATGTGCTCTGTTCAGCAGGTGGCAGCACTGGGCACTAGTGACACATTGTGTTAGCAATTTGTAATTTATAATTAATTATAACCAATGGTGTGGTCAGTGAGCAGGCTCCCAAAGTGTGGATACTAGTTGTATTTTAGCGGCATTGCAATGCTGAGCGAGTGTGAAAGGAAGCTTAGAGACTTCAGATGTAGATGGAGCATAGATTCCCGCTCTGGAGCAGGTGGGTCGAGGGGGAGTTTTTATGGTTGGTGGAAAGGCTCCAATACAAAGTAAAATTCCACTCTGAAGACAAGTTTTAGTAGGATCTTTATACCTGGAGGGGTCACTAGGATAGTGTTACAGCCTTGATTGATAGCAAGGGTCACTTAAGCTCTCCATGAATCTATCTCATCTAACCTCGGGGCTTCCAACATTCTCTCTTATGGACGATGCTCAAATACATGTGATAAACTCTAGGCAGCATAGTTTATTGGAAAGAATGGACTTAAGAGTCATGTGGAGATCCAAGTCAGATGGAACATTGACTTGTTGTAGGACCTTGAAGCAGTGACTGCAGTGCTCATTTAGAAAGTTGAGATTTTGCCTCCTCATTAAAGAGTCATACTGAGAATTATTGGTAAAGAGATGGTTTTTGGATCCTGTCTGGCATATACTAGACAGGGAAAAAGTCTTAGTCATTCTTCCTTTTACTGATATCGCTTCCCCTTTGTGATGCACTTAAATGCTCCTCTGCCTTGGTGGCCCCAGAGCATCTCAAATGGAATGGCTGCTAATGAAGCCATCATCTCTACCCTTAAATCTGCTTTTGTCCTGTTTGCTCTTTGAAGTTATGACACCATTGCGGGAAATTATGGAGTTGGCCTGGTCTTGGTCTAGCTGTGTGGTGATATTGTGTTCCCCAATATATCATGCACCCTAACAAATTTATCTGGGGTCAGAGAACAGAACAGCCACTAGACAGACATAGAGGTCAGAAAATGGTGGCACTCACACCTTTAATCCTAGCCTTCTGGAGGCAGAGATCCATCCAGATCTCGGTGAGTTCAAAGCCACACTAGAAATAGCCAGGCATGGTGACTCACGCCTTTAATCCCAGGAAGTAATGGCAGAAAGGTATGTAAGGCGTGAAAACCAGGAACTAGGTTGGTTAAGCTTTTAGGCTTTTAGCAGCACAGTTCAGGTGAGATCCATTTGGATGAGAACTCAGAGGCTTCCAGTCTGAGGAAACAGGATCAGCTGAGGGGCGAGGCCAGGAAGCTGTGGCTTGTTCTGCTTCTCTGATCTTCCAGCATTCACCCCAAAACCTGGCCCTGGGTTTGTTTTTATTAATAAGATTTTCTAAGATTCCTGCTACATAGCTGCCTTGAGAAGTTTGTGTTATAGGTTTTTCAGGTTAAAGTCCTTGGCTCCCTGGGCATTGTGTGCCTTTCTGTTCCTGAGAAACCAAGATGCCCTCAGGCAGTGAAGCATTTAGGCTACCCATGTTTCTCTGTGTTCCTTCAAAGTCAGTGACGCATACAGCAGCTTGCCTAGACAATTAGACACTGCTCTTGTGTATCCTGTATAGCCTACAAATGTCATTGTATCCTAGCAACTCCAGTTGTATTGATCCTGGCAACCTCATCGTATCCTGTTTTTGATAAAGGTATAAAAAATCTGATTGCTTACAATAAAGTTGTCACAGGCTCAGTCTTGTTGAAACCCCTCAATCTGAGCCTGGATTTTGTTTCTCATAGGCTATAGAAGATAACCTTGGGCCTGTGATTAAGGACTGGGGCTTGCACACCTTCACACTTCCTACCAGCAAGTCTACAATGTGGAGACTTTACAGGACAGAGCTGGATTGTGTAAACTGAATTGGAGATGTGTATTGTGTTGATGGAGGGTGGGATTTTGTCTTGAGTTAAACTTTTGATATTTAGCTTTTAGTCATTTTGCATTTCCCCCTTCAAAAATAAAGAATTTAATCTGCATTGCTCTTGATTGCTGAGATTCTGGGAGCCCCCTCAAACACCGCATAAGGGCAGCGTCTAACTTGCCCCCTACTGAAATGGTGATGCTCCTGCAGACACAGTATGCTTGCTCTGCATATTGTCTTTTTGCATTTGAATTTCCGGGCTCACGTTGAGAAATTGGAAAAAGTCATACAAAAATCCCGATTTCAGCGTTCTCTGGGAAAAATGGAAACCTGGTAACAGCACAGTAGTGCCTGTGGCAGCAGCAGGCCAGGGGTGGGTGGTGGCTGCCCTTTGTGGCTGCGCTGTATGAACTTCCCAGCTTGCCAGCGTTTCTACCGTTTCACATTAGCCTGCTTGCATTTTACCCGTCTGTTTCGTCTCTGTCTTTTCTCATTCCTCATTGGTTTCATTTTCTCTCCACCTTTCCTCTCTCCTTTCCTCCCATTGAACTTTACTTTATCCTTTAAATTACTCACAGTACGGACACAGCAACAACAACAGCTTCCCGTCATGCCATGTGACTGGCAGGAGCAGGACTAATCCAGAGCTGCACCGGGGGACTCTAGGCGTGGGCCAGGATACAGCAACAGCTCCCCACCATACCATGTGACTGGCGGGGGCAGGACTCAAGTAGAAGCTGCCTGGGGACTCTAGCCCAGGGCCAGGATACAGTAATGGCAACAGCTCCGGGCCATGCCATGCTTCTGGCCAGCGCATGACTCACCCAAGCGCCTATGGTGCCGGGCAGTCAGACACCATTATGGTGAGCTAGTACATGGTGTGGAGGTGGAAGAGAGAGGTGGAGCAGCTCATGGGGTGGGGAGAGAGGCAGGTCTGAAGAGGTGAGGGTGCTCAGACACAGGCTAATGTGAATGGCCTGCTTGCCACCTGAGTCCAAGGTGAAGTTCGGGTCTGGGCTCTTGCCTAGGGACTATCTTGGTCTGAGGCTCTGAAGCAGCTGAGGGGGCATGAGTTGATGTCTGTAGCTCCTGTTGCCAATGAGGGCCATGCAGAGTCCTGTAGTCTAGGCTGCCACCTGGGGCCAGGTTGGTGTCTGAAGGCCACGCTGCAGCGGGGACCATGCTGTTCTGAGTGGCCTGTACTGCCACCTGGGGCTATGGGGACATCTGGGCCCAGGCTGCTGCTGAGGACCATGTCTGGGTCCGTGGTTCTACCACAGCTGGGGGCTGTGTTGATGTCCGGTGGCCCACGGTGCCACCAAAGGCCACATGGATGCCCAGGGTCTGAGTTGATGTCCATAGCTCCTGAGACCATTGAAGGCTGTGCCGATGTCAGGGGTCTGGGCTGTTACCTGGTGTCCGAGGGCCATGCTGCAGGGGTCAAGCTGAATGGGGTGGACTGCCATTACCTGGGGCCATGGTGATATCTGAGCCCTGGCTGTGGCCTAAGACCATGTCTGGGTCTGTGATTCTACCACAGCCAGGGTCTGTATTGATGTCCACGGCCCTGTTGCCACCGAAGGCCACACCCCTTCATCTCGGGCATGCATCTCACCTGGGCAGTACACTAAAACTGACCCAGTCCTTGGGAACACAGGTGAAACCGGCCGTGAGGGTGTGAGAACAGCAGAGCTGACAACGCCATGCGGTGGCATCGGTGAGGGAAAAAGATGCCCTCCCCATCCCACCACTTGATGCATGACGGGAGTGGGAGGCCTATTCCCGCCCCTCACAAGTTGCAGCACACATGCTATAGTCAACTCTGTTGTTGGGGTTGTAGCCAGCCCTGAGGGCATAAGAGCAGGAGAGCTGACCTCCTCCATATGCTAGAGAGAGAGGGAGAGAGAGAGAGAGAGAGAGAGAGAGAGAGAGAGAGAGAGAGAGAGAGAGAGAGAGAGAGAGAGAGAGAGAGAGAACCGAGAGAACCGAGCCCTGCACCTTGCCAGGATAAGACAGTGGAGTTGGCCCTGGTGGTGTGAGTGTGGGTGAGCCGGACCCTAGGGCCTGAGAGCAAAAGAAGTGGCCCTGCTCCTTGCTGCAGGCTGCATTGGGTGAGCTAGCTGAAGCAGTGTTAGAGCGCTCACCCTACGATGAGAGATGAGAGAAATCAGGCAGGGACTGTCGGAGCAAGCGGAGGGGATGAACCCCAAACTGCAGGATGCCCACAATTCAGGCCGACAATAGGATATACAATAGGAGCCCCATGAGAGCCCATTTTTATTTTTTGTTTGTTTTGCTATGTTTGGTTTTTCTTTTAATTTTTTTTTTTGGGGGGTGGTTGCAACGGCAGAGTGCAGATGTGTGTGTGTGTGGGGGGGGGGATGGGAAGAAGACCGGGATCAGGATGTACCGTGTGAAATCTGTAAGGAAGCAAGAAAAGTAGGAAACAAACAAACATATATATGGAGAGCTGGAGAGAGTGGATAAAGTCTATAGGAGTTTATTTTATACTAAAAAGCTAATGCTTTATATTAAAAATAAAACAAAACATTTAAAATATTGAACTGGAAATACGTCTCAGCAGTCGACAGTGATTGTTTCAGAATTGTGAGGGTTGGAATTCAGATCCCAACTCCCATCCAAGCCAGGAATCCCTGCAAACACTTGTAAATTCATTTCTGGAGAACACAGGGTAGACTGAATGGCGGAGATTGGAAAATCACTGAAGCTTGCTGGATTCCAGCTCAGCTAAGAAGGTGGGGGGGGGGCAGACTGAGAGAGACCTTGTCATAAAGGAACAGGCAGAGGGTTATAATGGAGGACACTGATGCTCTCTGCTGGCCTTCACATGTGGCATGCACACCTGCAACAAGCTTGTGTATACACACCCCCAAATAAATAAATAAATAAATAAAGTACAAAATTTAATAGGTGAAAAACCCAAAAACAACAACAACAACACCCCAGAAGACTGAGTTTGCTTTTTGCTGCTTTGGACATAATGCTTGATTGTCTCTTTGCTTTGGGGCTGTGGTGAGAGAGAATAGCATGGCTGGAATTAATGGAAAGGAGGATGCTTACCTCACATTGGCAGGGAGCTCAACATTGAGAGGCAGATGGCATCTCAACATCTTCAAGGCCACACCCATAACGATCTGGACTCTTTCTACTCGCCCACATCCTAAAGGCCCCATCACCTTCCAATAACTTCACAGGATGGAACCAAACCATCAAAATGTTGGGCTTTGAGTGACATTTATGATCAGAACTACAGCTGTATTCTCACCCATGCTTATTCATCCATGAACATAATTTGATCCATGTTCACAGGGTCAGAAAATGGAACTGTAAGTGAATTCAGTAACTTCGAAATCTGTCATTACAGGTAGGGAAGCTGAGCACAGAGGAGGATTAAAACATTTGTTAAAGATTAGGAAATTAATAAATGAAACAAATTAGATCTGAGCCTGTGTCTTGGAAGACACACGTTGCTACTTTAGTCTCCTTTATTAATTTTTGAACCTTTCTTCCTCCACACCTCTTCAATCTCAGACATATAATTAAATACCCAAACCTTTAACATGATGTATTTTTATTGATAGTAAAGTCCTATTTCTTTAGGGATTTTGTCTGTGCTTCAAGATGCAAACTTTGGGCTAAAAATACCACTGGGATATCATGGAAAGACAGAGTAAGAGCCTCAAGGACCTCTGGTACCAGGGAAGGAGCATTGTTTACCTGTGATAAATGTCAAAGAAGGAGTAAGAAGGAAGCTATATTCCATCTCTATGTGACATTTATTTTTGGGGAAATCAACCCAGTTAGATGAATCTGTACCTTCTTCTTCTTCTTCTTCTTCTTCTTCTTCTTCTTCTTCTTCTTCTTCTTCTTCTTCTTCTTCTTCTTCTTCTTCTTCTCCTCCTCCTCCTCCTCCTCCTCCTCCTCCTCCTCCTCCTCCTCCTCCTCCTCCTCCTTCTCCTTCTCCTTCTCACTATTCTTCTTCTTCCTATTTGCTTTTAAGTGACAGTTGAGAAAATTCTACCAGAAGACTTGGGGAACCTTCTTCCCTTTGCCTTGGGTTTAATGAGTGTGGTGAGGTACCAGACATATACGTCCCAGGTTTCCACTTGAATGATGGAGGGTGAAGCATGAAAGGGTGAAAGGATGAGAGATGAGTTGCACATTAAGTTCCTGAAAGTCCGCAACATGAAAGACAGGGAGGAGAGGTCAAAACTTTCTAATAGTTTTGAGCTGTCTGTACTGTCAAAATTTGTTGACAGGGGTAGAAATCTTCACATTACTGCTTCAGAGATGGTGTCAAGGAGCTTGTGAAGGGCAGGCATGATGGCTTCTAAAACCCACCACCTTGGTGTGTCTATAGTGCCCAGTCGTCCAAATACTTATCTGGGTTTTTTTTGAGTGAGATAGCATTTTAATCTTTTTTTTTTTTAATAATGCTAGCATACTAAATGAAATCCACCCAACATTATCACCTATCTTTTTATTTCTATAATGCACAGTAGATTCTGAATGCTTGGTCTTCATAAGACTGTGTGTTCCTTACTTCACTTCTGCATAGATTTTTATTTTTTGCCATTTAAGTATATTTTCAGTTGACTTTAAATTATTCCAGATAATTTGTGTGTGTAGTTCTTCTGTCACTCAGGCTGCCGCTTGGAGGGCCTTCCAGTCCTGCGGCCATGAATATGTAGGCTTAAAGTAAGTCACCAACAAAGATTCAGAAGTCAGATGTGGGGTTGAAAGCCTGCAAGATCAGAGAAGTTGAGAAGCAACCAGCTGACCTTGCTTTTTGGCTGGAGAACCAGCAAGAGACGCATCTCTTCACTTGTCCCAAAACCAAAAGGAAGGGCCAAACCTAACCCCCCACCCTTTCCTTCCTGTGCATCTTCTCTACCCAAATTGCTGGCTCCTCTCTGGTCAGTTCCAGTCAGCTAGTCACTAGCTCCACTCTCCGATTCAAGGTAAACTTTATTTAACAGTCTTTGAGTGTCACAGTGTGATCCAATATCCCTCAACATGTTTGAGTCTGATTTTGTCATTCAGAAAGACTTAAGAACATATCCAAGACTTCCCTGTAGTAAGTCTGTCTGTTGTCTACCATCCATCCTCCTGAGTTGTTCCTTTTTCTTTTCTTTTTTCTTTTTTTAAGACAGAGTTTCTCTGTATAGCTTTGGAGTTTTCGATCTCGCTGTACAGATCAGGTTGGCCTCGAACTCACTGAGATTCACCTGCCTCTGCCTCCCAAGTAATGGGGTTAAAGGCATGTACTACCATCACCCAGCTTTTTTTTCATTTTTAAAACTTATTTTTATTCTTCAGAATTTAATGCCTGTATGCAATGAAGTATGACCATACATACCCTCCATTTTTCTGCTCCATCTTTTCTGCTTTTCTTGTCTCCCCCAACATTGATGGATAGAGGAGAGTGGAGAAGTACCTGAATTCTGGCATTTTGAACACATTAGGGCTGAATTATGAGGCAGGAGAAATAGATGCCCTGGATACTAGATCTTTTATAAAATCAGACTGAAGAGTTCCTACTTGAGACAAAGTGGTCTCTTGGCTCCCTGAATAACAATGACATTAAATTGACATGTCCCATGTTCCAAGTACCCAGAATGATGTACATTTGCTAGTTCTCATGCATCAATAGCTTATGCCACTCAAATTCAACCAGCCTCATTTTCTAGTATTGGATGTTAAGAAGAAAATGCGAGGCAATCACACACCTTCAAGGTGTGAGGTCACTCTGTAAAGACTGTGGATCTTCATTGTTCTCATCCTGGAAGCTTTGTTTGGAAGTCAAGTGCCTCTGAGGGAAATGGCAACTCCTGCTTCCAAAGGTCAAGTCACTTCTGAACAAACTACTTTGGTTTTCCAGTGTTTTGTTTTCTGGCTGGGTCCCTGCCTTCCCTCACATCCCTTGTATAAAAGGACTTCTCACCGTGCCCCTTTGTCTAGGAGGAAAATGTTCTGGAGGAGGACACAGAGCTTAAATTCATGTAAGCAAATTGGTAAGTGAGCAGTGTGTTCCTGCTTCTTTGCTGTAGCTGGGTTAAGTTAGGTCTATGTGACTCAGGAGTCATTTGAGAATTTAGCTGGAGTAGCATCCGCAAAGAAGAAAGAGGATCGAGAGATAACAGTGTGTCGGTTCACTGCTAAAATGAAAATATGTAATTACTAAAACAAGAAGGAAGGTATGGACGATGATCAGGAAATGAATTAGCTTCATTTCAGCATTGTCAGATGAGGATCTGGAGTCTGAATCTCTGCCTTTTGCATTAATATTTTCTGTGAGCAATTTTTCTAAGGAACTATAAATCATGTGTCTTAAGTCAATATTGCAGTCCCATACAGCTTTGCAGAAATCACTCTCCAGTCTTTTATGTGAATGTACCTTTTAGTTGGACAATAGTTTTATCAAGTACAGCTAGCATTTAGTGGGCTTAATATAATTTTAATATAAGTGAATAAAAAGTACAGCACAGCTTCAGTTATGCAGGAGAGAAAAATCAAAGCACCAGAGAGATATACAATAGAACTTTCTTTCTAGTGACAGATGTCTGGAGGTATGCCATTCAAGACCTGAGTAGCTATTGTACCACCTCCGGGGAGCCAGGCATGCGCATGCCTGCATGTTTACCATCTGGAGCTTGGTTTCTGTTCTTAAGTCATAGATTAGGACGGTAGCAGGTGTGCCAGCCGTCATGTTTACAGCCTAGGCAACAGGAGTACAGAGAGCTTTACCCTCTATCTCATTCATGGCCTTTGAAGGAGCTTCCCCTCCAGGCAAGTTCATATAGCACATCCTACATGCCAACATTCAATATTTATTCCCACATGACACCAAGTGAAAGGAATCTGGCAATACTTGCTCACACTGCTGCAGTGTTCTCTTGAGAAAAATGAAGAAGGGAAGGAGGGATGGTCTGTGCCACACATTTCTATCTAAAAAAGCAATAAAAAAGATAGAAATATTAGATATTCTGAACTAGAGAGCAGCAACCAAGGTCAAATTCTTACAGTTCTGAGGCCCATTTTATCAGATGGTCATGATGAACTATAGCACAGTCCGAGTTGGCTACTTCCACCGTGCTTTGAAAGCTGAACAGTTTGATTTGGGGTAGATAGAATGAGTCTCTGTAATAAATGTAAGGGTACCCGGATGGGGGTATGTGTCTCAGTGTACAAGATACTCTTGTGAGAGTAGACATACAGATGAATCATTGAGTAGCTGACTAAGAAATGAGACCCTGCCTTCTCTGCTAATGGATGAAAAGTGAGACATGATGTTATGTGGAGCAGACACTGGGAGGCAAACCTCTCTTTTTCTCTCTAGGAGATTATGCTTTTGTGAGGCTTTGCATGAATGTCCACTCTCTTTATTTCAAAGCATTTTATAGTCTCATTTTGTTATTAAGGTAAGTTTATGTAGATTAAGCTGGAGGTTTGGGGATTTGCATGGTCTTAGTGTTGACTGGATGAGAGATGCTGGAATCAAAGCAAAAATCTGTGTGCTAAGATGTTTGAGACAACAAAATCCGTTAGAGACTGCTTTTATACTAATAGGAGTATGTAGTTTATTATACATTTCTAAGGTTTGCATGAAGAAATTTAGGTGGAGTAATTTTCTCACAGAAGTTCATCGACGTTTGCAGGCAGCTCAGAAAGAAATAAAAAAGTCTGTACTAGTTAATATCGGTTATTAACTTGGTTGGGTTGAAAAAGTACTTAGGAGAATAGGGAACTGCAACTCATGCTTGTAAGGCTACTTCCAGAGAGAATTGATTGATTGATTGATTGTGTGTGTGTGTGTGTGTGTGTGTGTGTGTGTGTGTGTGTGTGTGTGTGCAAACTCATGGTGTGGGTGTTCAGATAGAACAAGAGGGGAAAAAGAGGAAAGTCATAGAGCACAGACATGCTTTCTCCCTGCTTCCTGGTTGCCATGATGTGAGCTGTTCTCCTCCCCGGCCCTTCCTGTCATGATGCACAGAAACCATGCACCAAAATAAGTGACCTTTCCTCTTTCATGTCATTCATATCGGGTTTTTCATCACGATGACCTGGAAGTAACTAATGCAACCCTAACATCACTCTTACCAAACATCATCATTTTATTCTAGAACTTTGCTTTAACATCATTTTAATGTTTTGGTGAAGCCCTTCAGACAAACTTGGTGGATGAATGAAAAACTTAACAATTGACTGGCAGCTTCATTTCAAGTCCAGACTTGATACATTTTCCCCAGGCCAAGAAGAACATCACCTCACTTTGTGAATGGTTTTTACTCTTTCCTCCAAAGTCTTGAGGTTTTGAGGAAATAAAGCAAAATGGTTTAAAAAGAAATAAAGTGAGATTAGGAGATTCTGTATTTGAAAGAATGATTCATACTACAATTAATAAAACAAAAAACTAATAAATTCTTATACTAAGCAAAAATCACATTTTTATAGCAGAATTACATACAGAATAGATTATCAAAACATGAGTTAAAAACTTAGGTGTACAAACATCGTAAAATAAATGTCGACCAAAATTTTTGAATAACAACTTCTTTTCATGTTTCATGAAAGAGAAGTTTTCACACTGTTTTGGTTATGTTTGTGTGAATATTTTTAAATGATCCTGATGGTAAGCCAGAATGTAGTGAGTGGGAACAGCATATGGTATTTATTTAATTTAAGTGTGCCTTAGTAAATGATTTGATTTGTGATATGTGTTTTTATATATGCATATTGATTTTATATACATGCATATATAGAATATATTGCTGCATTCATATTATATATACATATTCATGCAGAGTACATACATGTACATACATATTCTTATGATAACCAATTTTCTGCAAAATGCCTCGAACAGTTATTAAGCCCACTATCCATGTTATGAGCTTTCTTCTAGTTTATCTAACTTAATGGGTGAATTTTCTTATGTGGGTGTCATTACTATTGTACAGGTTCAGTGTCCCTGTGGTGACGGAATACTTCAGTTGGTTTTTCTCACTGACACATATTGAGATAAGAATTGACCACAGTGTACAGTGAAAGTTACACTGACTTTCTTAAAATTGCTACTAAGTCAGAGAATGAATAAATTCTAAAATTTTATCTCTTTTAGAGCAAACCATTGAGTCAAATCAGTTTCTCATACAGAAATTCTTTCTCATGGAGTGTTTCGTACTCCTTTTTCTCCTTGAGTTTTTAACATGTGTATTAAAAGCTCACTCTTTTCCTTCATTTTTAAAATTTTCTAAAAATAATTATGCCTGTGTGTGGTGTGTGTATGTACATTGCACAGTTGCCATGGTATGTGTAGGAAGGTCAGAGGGCAACTTTCAAGAGTCAGTTTTCTTCTTCTACTGTGTGGATTCCAGAGATTGAACTCGGGTCATCAGGCTTGGCAGCAAGTGCCTATACCCATCCTGCTATTCTCCCTTTTCCTTTCTATCTAGTAATCTTTGCTCTCAAGAGGCTTTACTGCTTAGTTCTGGATGTGCATTTCTTCCACAACAGGAAATAACCTGCCTTCTGCTTCCAAAGAAGTTTTAATCTATTCTCCAATTCCTGGCTAATTGTTTTCCAGTTATAGATGTTAATTTCTTTAAAAAAACCAAAAAACCCTGTGGATACTAGTGATGGAGCGACCCACTCCAAGTGCCCCGACTTTTCACCTGACTTACTTGAAATGTCACAATAGAGTTAAGTGTTCGTTATCTCTTTCCATGTTTACTTCTTAGCAGGGATACTCATGGCATTCAAAAATCATTTCTAAATAGAAGAATCTCTGAAAAAAATAGAATATAAATATTCTGTGAATACTTATTTCTGCATGCTCATGGGATACAGAGACTGTGCAATTGTACACCATAGCCTTCCTTATAAACTGATACACAAAAAATATGCAGGCAGACATGGGCTGGAGAAGGAGTTGAGGTTTTAAATGAAGATCTGCATGTAGCAAGCAGAGAGACACTGAGCCTGGCTTGAGCATTTGAAACCCCAAATCCCACCCCCCAGTGACACACTTCCTCCAATAAGGCCACACCTACTTCAGCATGGCAACAACTCCTAATCCCTTTCAAGTAGTGCCACTCCCTAATGACCAAACCTTCAAATCTATGAGCCTATGGGGGTCATTCTTATTCAAACCACCACAACAAGCATTTGATAATTATTTTTTATTGCAAACATAATCATTTTAACTGATCAGTTTGAAATATAAACAACAGAATTAAATAAATATATGATGGGTGATAAAATGTATCTATTTCTTCCAACTGCTATAGTTTTCCTACTCATATTTACTAATAAGAACAGTGGCAACTCTACACAATTGAGAAAATTTGAAATACCCTAAGTTATTTGCAGAGTTATATTTATCTTCTTCTTTGATTTGCTTAGCCAAAAAATTAAAATTAACGTGCACTTCCTTGATATATGAGCACTCTCATTAGGGAGATAGAATTCAGAAGTCTCATATGTGACAGAGAAGAATTGAAGGCTGAATTAACCATCATCTGGGCATAAATCAAGCCTTTTGCTTGGGAGAATCAGTGACAGAATTTTGAGCTGTCTTTGTGTGCCTGGTTAAGATGTTAATTTTAGGACATTGAAGGTTCCAGAAATGAATGCATAGAAGGCCTTTGGTTTGTATTTAACCCTTTGTTCCTCTTTCTGTGATCTTCGATTCCAGATGAGCTTCAGGCAAGTATTTACAAGTTTTTCATTAATTAATTAGCTAACTAATTAATTAATAATGTGTACATGTGTGTGTCATGGCATGGGATGGATTTTGGAGAACAACTTTCAGGAGTCAGTTCTCTCCTTATTCTATGATGTGGGTCCAGGGTTGAGGCATGTGTGTCCAACTAAGGTCATTAGGCTGGCAAAAGGCATCTTTACTGACAGAGCCATCTCTTTTATTCTCAGGCCATTTTACCTGTCTTTATAAACCTAGTGATTGTTTGAATCATTTATGCTTTCAAAAGAGTCTCTAAGACTAGGCTATAGAAAAGCAGAAATCTGAATGATTTAAAATTAAGTTGTTCCAAAATTACTCAGATAAAAAGATTATGTTATATAAAATATACATTTCCAGTGTTAACATTCCAGGACCCTTTCTATAGGGGTACTTACTACCTACACTGGGAAAACATTTCATCCTTTACATGAGACACTTGAGGTTTGCTATTATTTTTTGTTTTTAAGAATCCACAGAGCAGTGGCCATTGGAAAAATACTGCGGATGATCTTACACTGTTCAGACTTTTTTCCAGACAGAATTAGGAGAATGAACACCAACCTCAGTACATCACAGCACACATCCTGTCTTGAGTCTATTTCAAGGACTGAGAAATCTGCAAAGAGAAATCATAACAACAAGACAAGTCACTACCATTTTCCATTGCTCACCTTTTCCAAGACATTAGTTGCTAACTTTCTGATACTTTGTAAGACTGAGATACACCATGAATTGGTATATGCATTTGCTCTTGCAGTTCACATTTTTTTTTGCATTCAAGAAATATTTGTCAAATGAGTGTTTTCTTTGTTATCTGTAGGCTATGAGATTGAAAAAATATGTTATCTTTAGAATAAAAATAATCCATAAATCCCTCCACTGTGCATGTATTCAAGTAAGTAAGGGCAGCAAAAGAGATATCTACACTGTTGGGCTTATTTTCATACTACTCAAGGGCCAAGATACAGAATTAAAATGTGCAGGAGCAGACAAAGAAGGTGTGGTGAACATACACAATGGAATATTTTTTTTTTTCCGGCACGACCAAGTAAAATCTTCCATTTGTGGCAACATTCATAGAACTGGAGACATTGTGTTAAGTGAAATAAGCCAGGTGGAAGAAATCAAATGCCACACATTCTCACTCATGAGAAGAGAAAACGTTGGTCTCATAGAATCAGGGGATGCAATAGTGACGGCTAGAGGGTGAGGAAGATGGGAGGAGGAAGGGAGAGAGGAGTTATGTAACATGATGTAACATGTACTAAAATAATGAGAGTGAGCTGTAATTCTCTCCAGCCTAGAAGGGTGACTATGATTCAACCCATACTTTGAGGTCCTTAGCACAGAGGAATTCTCGATACAGAGAAATGCTACTTACTCTGGTTTGAACATTACACAGGATAACACATAGTGAATTATCAGACTACTCCCCATCAATATGCATAATTATTACTTGTCCACTAACGTTAAACTGAAGGATGCAAAGGATTAGAGGCCAGAAACCAGCAAAAACAAACACAAACGGACCATTTTAAAATGCCAAAACCTTTGTGGGTGGGAGAGGGGAAAAAACCCATCAGAAACCCCAGCACAGTATCAGCTCACACATAGAGATGAACTGGCTGTGTACCTTACTACTTTTTTTATTTACTAAAAACAGTGCTTACTGGATGCTAGCCACTGCCAGGCTCTGTGCTAGGCACTAACTTCATGATGATGACTAAGGCGAGCTGTGGACATTCTGAAACAAAAACCCTTTTATTTAAAAGAGTTGACTCACTTTTCTAACTATATAAAACAGCTGAATGTTAAGTGGAAACAAAAACCCACAGCAAAAGCAACTGAATGGAGCACACAAAAATGTATATCAGTTATGCGGTGCTCTTTAACCTGAAATTAGCATCATGGTTTAACAGCAGTGGACACATGACTCATTAGGATCAAGAGGAGTTATAATTTTAAAGGAAACATGATATTTAGGTGACAGTGTAAAAGGCATTAAATTACTGTGTTCAGTCTTGCATTTCAAAATCATGAAAATGGGAAACAATAAACATTTCTAAAAACGATAGTTTTTCCATCTTTCTTATTTGCAACAGCTTTTAATTGTACTATGTTAGTGATTTAAATTAGATTGTATTGATTAATGTATCAGTATAAATGCTTTTATAAACTGGTGAAAGCTGTCCATCTTTGCCATTTGTCTTTCCTGGCTTGGAGAGTTGCTTTATTATTAGGACTTAGTAATAATTACAAGTTATTTAAAATGAATTCTCTGACTGTGATACTTGATAAAGTAAACTTTGACAGCTGGTTAAATTTATTCAGAGTGTAGGCTGTGGGTTTGTAAAGTGCCCACATTTAAACTAGGCTAGTGAGATATTCAATGAATTTGTCCAGCAGTTGTCTAGGAAAGATGAGAAGCTAGGAGAAGACTTGATTATGTGCATAAAGGGTTTTGTGCTGTTGTACTCTCTAAAGAGCCTCTTCACCCTTTCCATATGTACCATATACTTGGGATGAACTAGGTCAAATCTGCAAAACTTCCTATGACCCTTGAACACACTGTGACAGAAACTAGTGGCTACTTCCTCTGGTTCTATGGTTTCCCCAAAAAATGTCCCATCAGACCAGGGCTTGTTACAGAGAGGCTTTAGTTTTATGTCCATCAGTGCTGTCTGGACCAGGACCAGAGTGCTTCTTCTCCTAGCATCCACACATGAACACTTTGCCTGGGAAGTGCAATGCGCCCAATCATTGAGTGTCAGCAAGAAGCGGGAACGAGACTTAATTGTGATGCCTTCTCTGCACTACAGAGAAGGTTCCCATTCCCTACCAGCAGAGACCAAATGCGAGGCCTGAAGGAAAGACGTGCAACCAAGAATTTACAACTAGCAAGATGGTAGCAAAGTTAAATAAAGTGGGAAGGGGACAAGGAGAGCGGCATGCAAGTCTTCATTTCCCATGCCATAGTGTTTTTGAGAGGGATGAGAATTCAACGAGACTTTCAAAATCATTACAAAAACTAGAATTCTTGGTAAATAGCAGTTAAATTCCTTTCTCTTCTTCAAGCTCTCCTACATGATCAGCTTTTCAATTTGGCACTAACAGTTTATATTTCTACATCTATGTTCATTGTTTCTTTAGAGGTAGGATGAAGAATGCATGTTCTTAGGAGTGCAATTGGGCTTTGTTTTTGGACAGGGAGGATGCAAAATATTTTCCATGTTGTTCAGGCAGCAGGGATGCTTGAATGTTTTAAGAATGAATGCATAGCCTAGACAACAAACCCTAAATAACTTTAATAGTTATGCATAACAAATGAGGAAGAAAACTTCATACATTTTTAGGAGTATTTCATTGGCATCTGCATTTTGTAAAATGCTATTTATATTTCTTAAATTGCAGTGATATTGAAAGAAGAGTATAATCTATAAATCAACTTTATAATTGTATAGCTTCCTGTGTATGCACAAGAATAGTTGTGAAAAAGAGGACAAAATTGTTAATTAGTTGGGTCAGGAAAAAGGTAGCCCCTTCTTGTGGTTGTCATTGTTAATTTTGTGGTGCAATATAATTTTAGTAATTTGCAAATGTATGATTTAGTGGCTTTAAATACACTCACAGTGTTTTCATACTATTAGAACTTGGAAACTAACTGTTGACTACAATAAAAATCTCATGTACTCATTTATTGGTGAAAGGAGTAGATGATGAGTTAGATTAAAAACCCAAACAGACCTGAGTGGAAGAGTAAAAAAATAAACAAAATTGATTAAAGTTCAAGTAGACTTTTTTGTTCAGTTTTGTTTTATGTGGACTCTGTTTTTATATTGGTTTTATGAAGTCATAAAATACTATCCTAAAACCCGATGGAGGGAAAAGCAATTACATGTTCTAGAAACAAATGCTTTTTGAAATTGATATTTCTTCACTTTTATGACTAAGCTCTTGGTTAGAAAAATGTTGCAATAATGTCTCAAAACTATGACATGTTTAGGAGGACACTGCATTGTTGTACCGAAAATCTATGCTAGCCATTCAGGATTTTGACTAGATCATACATTAGCGATCACCTAGTCTGAATTGTCACTTTAGAGGCAAGGAAAAAGAGGCCCATAAGGATTTATCTTTTTCTCTACCTAGATCATGCTTTGTTCCAGAAAGTATTATACAGTAGTTTGCACAGATAGAAAAGGCAGAAAGATAACATAAATTGAAGTAGGTGAAAAAGGCGAACATGATAAGAGAGAGAGAGAGAGAGAGAGAGAGAGAGAGAGAGAGAGAGAGAGAGAGAGAGAGAAGGATCATAAAGAAATAAGATTGCATCTAAGAGGAACACACCTGCTTAAGTCTGTTGGGTGGCCACAGGTCAGACTTAGATGCTCTGCTGGCCAATGCAGGAGGGAATAGGATAAGCTAAGTAATTCAATTGCTCCAAAGATAATTGAAAATCATCTACTTGTTCATAAGATGGACAGGTACTTATTACAAAAGGGAAAAGCATCTCCTGGGAGCCCTGTTCAAAGAGCACATCTCAGAGTCAATATATATATATATACAAAGAACCTTCAGGTTAAAAAAGAGATAAGAAAAATATAAATAAAATAAAAATAAAACATAAAAAATAACAAAAAAAGGAAAAACACTGACACATTATGAGATGAGGAGCCTCCAAAGATGCTGTTGAGTTCATTTTCTGTTGGCCATCTACTGGTGGGCTCACAGCCTTCCCTGATGAGTAGTTTGTTTCTCCGGTGCGATTCTCTTGGAGAAAACTAAATGCTCACTTGCAAATAGTTATCAATCAGAGATAGCTTCTGGGTTGGGGATGGGGGCATGTGTCCACTTCTCCTTTCAGCTCTAGGACCCCATCTGGTGCAGACCTGTGTATGCTGCCCTAGTCTCTGTGATTTCATATGTTGTAATCATCCTGCTCATTTACAGGGCCGTGCTTTCTTGGTTTCCTCCATCCCCTCTGTGTAGCACGAATCTTAAAAGTTCTTATTAATAAAATCAGACCCAGTGCCAGGTATTGGGAATGAACGCTGGAAGATCAGAGAAGCAGAACAAGCCACAGCTTCCTCACCTCGCCAATTCCTCAGCTGATCCTGTTTCCTCAGACTGGAAGCCTGTGAGTTCTCATCCAAATGGATCTCAGCTGAACTGCTGCTAAGAGCCTGAAAGCTTAACCAGCTTAGTTCCTGGTTTTCATGTCTTATATACCTTTCTGCTTTCTGCCATCACTTCCTGGGATTAAAGGCATGAGTCACCATGCCTGGCTATTTCCATTGTGGCTTTGAACTCACAGAGATCCAGACAGATCTCTGTCCTTGGAATGCTAGGATTAAAGGCATGTGTGCCACCATTTTCTGGCCTCTATGTCTATCTAGTGGCCGTTCTGTTCTCTGACCCCAGATAAGTTTATTAGGTTGCACAATATTTTGGGGAACACAATATCACCACATCCTCTGGCTCTTATACTTTTCCCCTGAACCCTAAGGTGAGGGATTTGTTGGAGACCTCCCATTTAGGGCTGAGTGTTCCAAGGTCTCTCACTCAGTGCATATTGTCTGGCTGTGGGTCTCTGTATTTGTTCCCATGTGCTGCAGGAGGAAGCTTCTCTAAGGTTGGCTGAGCATGGATCTGTGAGTATAGCACCGTGTCATTCGGGATCATGCATGTTTTTGTCCCTCTTTCCTATTGACAACTCAAGAGTCTACACCTAATGCAGGCGAGGAGTCACACTGAAGCAATGTCAGTCACTGATCTGCTTGGGGTGGTATAGATGTGCTTCGACAAAAGTCATTGTAGAAGGTTTCTCTTTTGGTTTTCTGCCTGTATCTTTGCGATGGCCTCCCTCCCTGAAGGCTTACCTGTTTTATGGGTTGTCACCATTTCCAATAACCCTTTTCTATTGCTACCCATGTAACTGGAGGTTTTTCTCTGTCCTGCCTTGTCCCGAGGCCCCTTGTACATACTCACTCAGAAGCTTAATATTACTTATAAATGCTTGGTCGATGGCTCAGGCTTGTTACTAGCTAGCTCTTACATTTGAATTAACCCATTTCTATTAATCTAAGTATTGCCACGTGGCTGAGGCATTACTGGTCTGCTGGCATGTTGCTTTTTGGGCAGCCCGATGGCATCTCTCTCAATTTTGACCTTCTTTCTCCCAGTATTCAGTTTGGTTTTCCTGCCTAGCTATATTCTGCCTGGCTACAGTCCAAATCAGCTTTATTTATTGACCAATGAGAGCAGCACATATTCACAGCACATAGGAAGACCATCCCATAGCATACTCCAGTTCATAGTGCCATGTGTATTAGATAATGGCTCCTGTTAATTTTATACTTAGAATTATTTCAGGTCTTGTACTACATTGAGAATGAATTGCCCCTTATTCTAATGGCCCATGTGGTGGTTATTCTTGATTATCAACTTGACTGGATCAGGAGTCAACTGAGAAATGAGCCGTTGGGCAGGTCTGCAAAGGTATTTCCTGGAAGGAAGAACAAGGAGGACACCCCTGCCTCTGGCCCCTGGAGGCACCACTTTTTTGTGACAGCCTAGACCTAAGCAGGTCAGCTGGTGCTTTTTGTCTGCCTGCCTTCACCCATGTCTGGCGAGTGCATCTACTTTATTGCTGCTTCTGCTACCAGCTCTACTGACAACAGAACTTAGCCTCTGTGGCCAATGTGGACTGAAGATTTGTGGCTCTCCAGGAATTCTTTAGGAATTCTTCATATTCAGATTGAGACTATTGAGGTACCAGCCTTGTGTACTGAGCAGCTACTGCATTCTCAGCATCTTTAGTATACAGAGAACCATTGTTGGACTAGCCAGCAAGAATCATATAAGCCAATGTAATTATATCGATATCCATACATGTATATCCACATACACATATATTTTAATCCTATGGTTTCTGTTCCTTTAGAGCTGCTGACTAATACAGCAGCATGTAGTACTCTTTGCAATATTGATCCCCGTTTAGAGTTTCTGGCCCTTCTCCCATAACTATGTCATTGAAGCCATCCCACTGTGGTAATATGGATGCCTTCCTCCCAAGGTTACCAAGATTTCTCCATCCTTCCTTTCTTAACTGAGGGCTTACACGCTCCCTGGAACACGTAGATGCTTGAGTACAGCATATTCTGTTATATTATTTATTTAAACACTGATATAATTGCTATATTTAGCATTACCTGGAGGCTACCACTTTATCTTTACTTTCTAGTGTGGAGCACAGTAACTAGCCAGCAACACTCAAGACATATTTAATGCATGAAATAAAAACTACTATAGATTGATAAAATATGATTAGAAAGAAACACATCAAATTGACATAACATAAAAATAAATTTGTTCAATTGATATGCTAGAGAGTGATTTAAAAATTCCTTTGTTAAAAATCAGATGGCTGTAGGAGGGTGGCCTTAAATGAAGCCCCTCAATTCTATTTCATTGGTCAATGTGGCTATTTTTGTGTTAGAACTATGCCATTTTTATTAGAGCTCTGTAGTATAATTTGAAAAATGGGGTAGTGATACCTGTAGCAGTTTAATTGTTCAGGATTTCTTTATATATCCTGGGTCTCTTGTGTTTCTACATGAAATTTAATATTATTTTTCAAATTCTGTGAAGAATTGCATTGGAATTTTGATGGGGATCGCACTGAAACTATGAACTGTTTTTAGTAGGTGGTCATTTTCACATTAATCCTATGAATCCAAGAGCATGGGAGGTCTTTTCATCTTCCGGTACCTGTTTTGGAGTTCTTGGTCAGTGGGGTCTCACAGACCCCTTACATATTACTGGCTATTGCCATTGCTCTGGCTTATCCTCCAGAATTCGACAGTAATATCCCATTGCTAATGGTGCCATACCCTTCAGTCTTAAGACATGGTGAAGTCAAGGTACTGTTGACCTGGGAGCTTCAACCCTATTGGCTAGCTTTCAAGTTCTGGAAGGTGACATGCATTTTACCAGTAGAGAAAAGTAATCACTATTCTTACTCAGCCATGAACTCTGTGAGTTACAGCAATAAATGGTCTGGTAAGACATGCCCACTGAAGTAATAGTGGCATGAATATCATGGGAGTAATTAATTAATCACATTCTCATTGGAATTAAGGACCTCTTCATGAACAGAAGCCCTCATCTGACACTGACACAAGCACCAAGAACCTGTAACTGGGCAGATCTTAGGCAGCAGGGGAGAACCTACTGCTGTTCTACTAAATGGACATAATCATAGTGACTTACTGCTCTAGCCATAGGTTAGTGCACCCCTCAGCCCTCATCAGTGAAGTTTCTTTCTTTAATTAGATGATGATTAAGACAGAAATCCACAATGAATGAAGGTGTAAATGAACAAGAGACTATGGATTACTCAGAAATCCTAATGGGGACACCCTTTCCTCCCAGGTTTGAGGGAGCATCAAAGAAAGGGGTTACACATACTTTAAGGGCCAGAAGCAATAGATGACTATGAGAAACTGTTTTCTAGACAAAACAGGGCAATTAGGAATATGAATTCACTGGGCCGCGGTGTCACAAACCTTTAATCCCAGCACTCGGGAGGCAGAGCCAGGCGGATCTCTGTGAGTTCGAGGCCAGCCTGGACTACAGAGCAAGATCCAGGACAGCCACCAAAACTACACAGAGAAACCCTGTCTCAAAAAACCAAAAAAAAAAGAAAGAAAGAAAGAAAGAAAGAGAGAAAGAAAGAAAGAAAGAAAGAAAGAAAGAAAGAAAGAAAGAAAGAAAGAAAAGGAAAAGAAATACGAATTCACAGTGGTTGTGATAGCACACACAAGGCCCTTGCAAGCCAAACTAGACAGACAACAGCATGGAGAGGGGGCAGGTAGATACGAAATCCTACTCCTAGCCGAGCAGCTAACGACAATTGATAACTGCTGGGAGCTGAAGAGTAAGTTTCTTTAAGGGCATGGCCACTGGTAGGCTGGCCAAGCTCCAGTGGCTGGCCCTATGTCCCAGAGTATACAGCTAGCACAGATTGGAATTGACAGACATAAAATACAAAAAAGAAAACAAAGTTGTGTGGATAGGGAGAGGGGAGGGATCTGGGGAGAGTTGGAGGAGGCTGAATATGATCAATTATATGAAATTCTCATATAACTAACAAAATATTTTGAAATTTCCCATCTTTTATAATTTGGTAAAAATCATTTTTATAATGAAAAGAACTAAATATAATTAAAAAGATAAATGGTGTAGTGGGAGGTGAGACTGTGCTCCCAAGCCAAACATTTTCTCATAAAAGTTCAGGATAAGATATGTATTTCAGCACTGGCCTCAGGGACTTGGTGAATACAAATGGCCCGATAAAGGCAAATATAAAATCAATTTACGTATGTTTTTCTCTTTCCTTCATTCAAAAATATTCACACCTTTAAATTACTTGTGTCCCACTTTGTTCCAGAAATAGACTTTAAATAAATGTATAGTGAAGCATAACATCTAGAAAGGTTAAGTAAAACTATTTTGAAGAAGTGAAGGAAAAATAAAATGGAGTCCACTAAGAAGAACATAGGCATAGAGCATCAAGTTCAACCTATGAGTTTCTAGGTGCTGGCCAGCAGTGGCCATATTTAATATTTCTAGTGATCAAGCTGGCAGAGAAAAGTGATGGGTCTGTAAGAGGCAGAATCAAGCCATTTATTCAGCGATTATGTCTAAGTGAGAACCCGGTACTGTGGCACATGTCTGTAATCCTAACCCCTGAGAGGCAGGGCCAAAATCACTGCAAGTACAAAGTGTGAGGATTTAGCCTGGTCTGCATAGGGAGGTCCAGGCTAGCCAGGGCTATCTGGCAAGATCTTTTCCCAGTGCCACCCTTCACATAACCCAAAAACGAATGATGAGAAGTTTTTCTTATAGACGCTTTAGGAAAAGATGTAGTGTGAGAGAGTGAATTGTGTGCTCCTCATATCCTTAGATATGCACAGTGTTGCATTTCGTTTATCGATTTCCTGTAAGGTCGCCTCGAACAGGAAAAGACAGTGCTGGAACACAATTAAATGTGGTTTGTCCTCTAGGAGACTGATATGATCATATTTTTTGACAGTATGAGTAAGTCTAGTAGAGTCTGTGAGTTCATATGAGTGTGGATTCATGACTCCCTCTCATCCCCATTTCCTCTTAGTTCTACAAAGCCTCAACTCAGTTGTTTGGAACTAAATTATTATTTTATATAACCACCCTGGGAGTCTTTGATGATACAAGAAGGTTTATGAGGCACTTTTAATTAACATAATTGCTGAGTGTGTAAAAGAAGCAAATGAATTGCATGTACTTCAACTGATCATCTGAAAATTAGGTTTCTCTAGGTTAAGTTAAAATTGTTGTGTGCAGATAATTTGAGATTGTATTTCCTGGCTAATATTCCTGAAATATTGTTAATCTATGCTACCAGTTAATTATGGAACTGTATCTCTAATAATTTATTCAGGATGAGACTGAAAGAATTTCCTTAATATCTAAATATTTAATATTTAAATATTTAATTTCCTTAATATTTAAAGTATAGTATAAAACAAAGTCATAATTTAGAGTAAGTATTCAGACTCTTAAAAATACCACCATACATATTTTTGGTGATGTAGCCCTTGATGGAACTTGGGTTGCTGCCCAGGGTAACCTTGAACTCATGATCTTACTGTCTCAACTTATTATTAATTTTTTTCATTTTACATACCATCTCCAGTTCCCCATCCTCCCCTTCTCCTGACCCCTCCTGCATGCTATCCCCAAAACACTCATCAGAGGGGGTAAGGCCTTCCTTGGGTAGTCAACAAAGTCTGGTATACCAAGTTGTGGAAGGGACCAGCCCCTCACTGCTGCATCAAGTCTGAGCAAGGTATCCCACCATTGGGAATGGATTCCAAAAAGCCAGGTCATGTACCTGGGATAAGTTCTGGTCCCTGGGTAAGGGAGAAATCTGTCTCAACTTTTTAAACATTGAAATATGGTTGTGGGTCATCATGCCTAGTAGAACAAACTCAGGGATTTACTCTAAGATATGCACACAGGCATTCAAATAATTCGAGCATGACAAAAATAAATTTAACTTGCACAAAATTAAAGTCTGTGTAATCAGAAGCTTAGTGTGGTGACAGACACTTTTGTGCCTTCATGTCTCACTTTAATCAGTGATCCTGGTGGATCCTCTATGATGCTAGATGCAACTGTAGCTCCTAAGATGGCTCAAGAATCCCTGACTCCTTGTGCTGATGTTCTCAGCTTCACAGGATGTTATTGAACCCACAGAAAATGGAAAATATCAAGAGTCAGAAAATGCAGTCAAAGTACCAACTAAACATCATAGTTTAACACAGCGCAATGCTTACGTAGTGAGGTAGAGGTAAGAAAGCTCCCAGTTAAAGGTTCATTTCCCCTCACATCCCAGGAGCTGACTGGGAGCTTCTGATCCTATTGCTGTCCAGAATTGAGACAGAGTACCATCTTGCTAGCTAGAAAATGATAACAATTTAAACTCTGCAGTGTGTTTCTTCCCAAGTGCCGACTGCTTTGGCACCATTGGAACATTGAAAGTTGTAATTCAGCCATTGTGTTGGGAACTATCTATATCCAGGCATGACTGAGTCTTGCTGGGCATGGATTATCAACTCAATCCTAACAAGTTATGTTATGATAGAAATGTTGAGACATGGCTTTCAAGATTTAACTATATAAGGAAAATATAAAAGCTTCCATCCCAAGTACTTGCTTTTGCTATTTTCTGTCTATGTTTTTCCTTTTTCTTTCTGTTTTTCTTGTCCTTGGGAAAGCTGGCATTTTGCCATCACACCTGTGCCAAGGCTGCATTGCAAGGAAGACTCCAGTTAAAAATCAACAAAGAGAGGAGCCTGCTGGGGCCTGTCATAGATAGTGAACGCATTTGGAAGTCAGGTACAACTTCAAGTACAACTTCAGGTACATCTTCAAGTCTGGCCAATAGCTTGACAGGAATATCATGAGAGATTCTGTCCCTCCACACCAGCTGTATCTGAATTTCTGACTCTCAGAAACTTTGGAGTATTAGGTCACTCATTTTTATGCTACATCAGGTAACTAGTTCAAACATGAACACATAGACTGAGATTTCTTACCATGTGATAACATGTAAGCTATAAAAGATTCTCTTTGAGAAGTTGATTAGTAATCAATCTGACAATAATCAGATAATAATCAGATAATTGGCACCATTCCTGTGTGAATAGAAAAGTACAAAAATGAACAGTGGTTGGTGAACTGCTTGTGCAAACATGCTACAAAATCATTAGGGATATGGACACAAGTGCCATTTGTCATACTCTGTTGTACTGAGCAACTGCTTTGGAACAGGGAAACATCATTGGCTGGTTATCAATTGACTGGGAAGTGTCACTTGTGGTTGTTGTCTATAAACCAAGGCTTAGTTTATCAGACTTTAGTGAGGGCCAATGGTGTGTTCAACAGTCACATTTTGTGGATTCAGAGACCAATGGTCTCAGTCACTGTCCTCATGGAGCTTATGATAGGGGTGGAGGTTGAGCATGGGGGGAGGGGAAAGGCAAAGGAGAGGACAAAAGTTATATTGCTTTGTGATAGATGAAAATTATGAGGGAATTTCAGAAAGCTTTCCTGGGAAGATGGTGGTTTTTGAGCTGTGATTTATTTTTAGAATACTTAATAGTTTTTAGGTAGACATTGGTGGTATAAGAACTCTCAGGACTGAAGAAAGAGATGGTGTGATGGTTTTGCCACGGCCATGTAGACAATGTCTAATGCATACAATATTTGGTTGACTATAATTTAACTTGAAGAACATTCTCTGTCTCTATAATTTAATGAATTGTTAATTCTGGGAAGGACAGATTTTAGTATTTTAGATGTTGAAGAGGTAATTTATGTCCTTAATTTATATTTAGCATCTCAGGTGCCTAACATATGATAAATCTAAAATGTAAGGTATGTCTTTAAAGTACAGAATACATCTGGGCAACACTTCTATATAAAATTTTATTCCACCAGAGCTGTGCCTTTAGGAAATTTTCAAATCATATTAAACACAGGTTTAAGGATGTGTTATGACAAGGTGACAGTTGTGGTCAGAGGAGAGACTCTCTCATTTCCTGAGATGAGGAATGTTTTCTTCATCTCAGTAAAACCAGGAACTGAAACTAGAGGTTGGGTTGAGAAAAATCCCCAGGAATTACCACTATCAGCTAACTCAATGGGCCTTGGAGCTCAGTGCTACTCTGTGATGGTCCAGCAAGGGTTCAAGGCAAACTCTCAGCTGCTCATTCTACTACAGTCAGAGCAAGAAATGACAGTAGAATTGAAGTGTTTGCATCCCAAAGTAAAGTTTTAAGAAGGAAGAGAAACAAAATTCAAAGCTTGAGTGGTTTAGGTTCCTTCCATGCATTCCAGTAGGAACATCATGATGTCACAGTATTGATTTAATAACCTGAATGAGGAAATGTCCTTAAATGTACTAAAAAAGGCTATTGATAACAAGCCTGTAGTCAACATTATGTTAGATGGAGATAAATTGAGAGCATTTCCTTTAAAATTAGGATTGTGACAAGGATGCCCACACTCCCTTTTCTTATTTAAATCAATATTCAAAGTCTTAGCTATAGCAGTTAGACAAGAGGAAGACATGAGGGGATAAAAATAAAAATAAATAGTCAAACTATTTATATTTTAAGACATGATTCTAAACTACATAGGCCCCACATAATTTATGAAAAACTCTTAGACATAATAAATATTTATAATAATGTTATAGGATACAGAATCTATATAAAGAGTATCCTTTATATATACCAATAATGTTCTCTCAGAGAAACAAATTATGAAAAATGTCCCATTCAAAATAGCTACAAAATTAAGTACCTAATCAAAGAAATTAATACTTCAAGACACTGAAGAAAATATAAGAAGATGTTGGTAGTGATGGGAAGATCTTCCATGTTCTTAAATTGCTAGAGTTAACATTTTAAAAATAACTGTACTACCCAAATTTATCTACAGATTTAATGTAATACCTATCAAAATTATGATGTGATGCTTCACAGATCTAGAAAAAATTCAAGAATTGATATGGAACTACAAAAGACCAGGAATAACTAAGACAATTCTAAGGAGTCAGACACATCTGGAGAGCTCACAATACCAGGTCATAAATAATACTCTACAGAGCTAAAATGATGCAGACCGCCTTGCACTGACATACAAACAGACAAGTATGCCAATGGAATAGAGGACCCAGAAATAAGTTGAAAAAACCAAGCCCTCATAATTCTTGGCAAAAGAGGCAAAAAAAAATACAATGGAAAAATAGCCTGTTTCACAAATAGTCTTGGCAAAACTGAATATCTGCTTGAGGAAGAATGAATTGAGATGTAGAACTTTCACCTTGTACAAATATCATTTTGAAATGAATCAAAAACTTTGACTTAAAGGGTAATTAAAAGTCAAAACTCATACCAATGAATTCACATGCATAGTATACTTCATGTTTGTTGATTATGGTTTTTTCAGGGCATAACACAATGGCTCAAGCAGAAGGTAGGATATTAGGACTTGAAGATGAAGTAGAGGAATTGGGTCACTGAAGCAAAGAATATGAAAAAAATAAAAAATACTCAGAAAGGACATATAAGAACTTTGGGGCACTATGAAAAGACCAAGCCTTCAATTTATAGCGATGGATGAGGAAGAATCCTAGGTCAATGACATCAACCAGATCTTCATCAAGATCATAGAAGAAAACTCCCCCCAAATCAGGAAAGAGACACCTACACATTCATAAAAAAAACCCTCATGAAATTGATGTTTAAAGAATAAAATGCACTAATTTCAACAGTACTCACAAAGAGTTACAACCTACAGAAATATTCAGATACTGAAAACAATTTAAAATTACAATTTTCTATAAGGTGACAGCCTCTCATAGAGTCACATGTGAACAATGCCCATTTGAGAACTTACTTTGCATCAAAAATGTATGACTAAGACACAGGAGCAGACAGGACATAGAGCTAATAGAGCATGAAGATTGTTAGAAATATATATCTTTTTAAATTTTTTTATTCAGTTTATATATCAACCACAGTTCCTCTTCCCATTCCCCCTCCTGCTCCCCTCAGCCTCCTCTCTCACCCCTCAACCCACACCTTATCCACTCCTCCAAAAGGGTAAGGCCTCCCATGGGGGGTCAACAAAGTTGAGGTAGGACCAATCCCATCCCCCCTGCATCAAGGCTGAGAGAGGCATCCCACCACAGGGAATAAGTTCCAAAAAGCCAGTTCATGCACCAGGAATAGATCCTACCCCTCAAAAAAGCTACAGAACTGTCTCTCACAGGCAGAGGGCCTAGTTCAGTCCTATGCAGGCTCCACAGCTGTCAGCCTAGAGTTTGTGAGTTCCCACAAGCTTGGTTCAGTTGATTTCCCCATCATGATCTTGACTTCCCTTGCTCTTATAATACCTCCTCCCTCTCTTCGACTGGACTCCCAGAGCTCAGTTTGGTGCTTGGTTCTGGATCTCTGCATCTCTTTCCATCAGTTACTGATGAAGGCTCTATGATGATAGTTAGGGTATTCACCAATCTGATTACAGCTGAAGGCCAGTTCAGGCACCCTCTCCACTATTGCTAGTAGTCTAACCTGGGGTCATCCTTGTGGATTCCTGGGAATTTCCCTAGCACCAGGTTTCTCCCTAACTCCACAATGTCTCCCTCTATCAAGACATCTCTTTCATTGCTCTCCCACTCCGTCCCTCCCCCAGCTCTACCATCCCATTCCCTCTTCTTCTCATTCCCCACCCCCTTCCTTCTACTACCCTTCCCTGCCCTCAGTTTACCCAGGAGATCTCATCTATTTCCTCTTCTCAGGGCGATCTATGCATCCCTCTTAAGATCTTCCTTGTTACCTAGCTTCTCTGGAGCTGTGGGTTGTAGTTTGGTTATCCTTTGCTTTACAACTAGACTGATCTCCAAAATATATAAAGAATTCAAGCTAGGCAGTGGTGGTGCACGCTTTAATCCCAGCACTTGGGAGGCAGAGCCAGGTGGATCTCTGTGAGTTCCAGGCCAGCCTGCACTACAGAGTTCCAGGAAAGGTGCAAAGCTACACAGAGAAACCCTGTCTCAACACCCCCCAAAATAAAAGAATTCAAGGAGCCATACATCAAAATGCCAAATAATCCAATTAAAAATGGGGTACAGATCTAAACAGAGAATTCTCAACAGAAGAATCTCAAATGGCCAAAAGATATTTAAGCAACTGCTCAACATCCTTAGTCATCAGAGAAATGCAAATCAAAATGACTCTGAGATACCACTTTACACCTGTCAGAATGGCTATGATCAAAAACACTAATGACAGTCAATGTTGGAGAGGATGTGGAACAAGGGAAACACTCCTCCACTGCTGGTGGGCGTGCAAACTTTTACAGCTACTATGGAAATCAGTATGGCGACTTCTCAGAAAATTGGGAATCAATCATTGATACCACTCTTGGGCATATACCCAAGGATTGTTCAATCATACCACAAGGACACTTGCTCAACTATGTTCATAGCAGCATTATTCATAGTAGTCAGAACCTGGAAATAACCTAGTTGCCCCTCAGTTGAAGAATGGATAAGGAAAATGTGGTACAGTTACACAATGGAGTATTACTCAGCTGTGAGAAACAATGATATCATGGAATTTGCAACCAAATGGATGGAAATAGAAATTATCATCCTGAGTGAGGTCACCCAGACTCAGAAAGAGAAACATGGTATTTACTCACTCATAAATGGATACTAGATGTAAAGCAAAGAAGTATGCTTAAATAAACATAACTTTGAAATTTCTGAGAATTCCTGGAAATGCTGATTTATTGCCCCCAATCTCAAAAAGTGACATGCCGGGAATTTGAAAACACTGAGAAGCTTGCATTCTCCTCTGTATGTTATAAGTGTGAAATGTGTCATTGCTGCCAAAAGAGCACATATTTTTCCTAAAAGTTAATCAATCCAGAATAAATATTTCTTAGTACTAGATGATGTAGGGGAACAGTAGCAAAAGATAGAAGTCTTCAGACTCTTAGGAGAGTCAACTGTGGTAATAGACATGACTTCTGTATTCTGGGGAACAGCACATTCAGTGATGCATCTTAACCCTATTCTTCTTAGAAGTAGCAGATTTTGATCATCCGCATGCTGTTGCTCAGAAGGCATTATTATCTCAGAGGAAAATAGTGTAAAGTTCTTCAGTCGCTGTATGCATCTCTTGCGTCTTTAACTATTTTATATGGTCCATAATCAGAGAACTGACTTATCAACATTCTTAACACATCACTTAACATTCGCATGATTTTGGGAATATTTTGATGATAAATTGGTAAATGACAGAACCCTCCTATAGTAAAGCTGTTCATTTGCTTCAGAAACATGACTTAAGTTTCTAATACTACCATACTTAGGAGTAGCAAGGGAAATGCCATGCACAGTATGAAGTGTTTTCATGCTGTTGATTTTTTTTAAAGGTCAAGTCAAGGGAAAAATACTATTTGAAAACATTTAAATAGATTGGCATGGTACACTTGTTTATTTAAATGAAGGTAATTTAGTGTGCTACATCTATATGTCAACAACTGTTATAATTCTATGAAACAACTCATAAATCACAAAGGAGGTACCAAGAATAAAAGAACAGTGGAGGGAAATTGAAGAGCCATTGAAACAGTGGAACTGGCAGTACAGAATGTTGAGCTCCAAACAGATCTGAGAGATGCAGCTTTTGCCAACAATAATGCTTTCCGTGGTAAGTCCAAGCACAAGGAATGTGGCTTTGTAGCTATTGAAAAAGCCCACAGAGACAAATGAAAAGAAAGCACATTTTCTACCATGCATGCCATGTTATTGGAGGCAGTTTAGAAGGATTCACATATATCTGCAAATTACACAAAGGCTAGCAGGCAGGTGTGGTCTTTATGTCAAACGATGACTCAGGCTGATGACAATGGTGAAGGTCAATTCATTTTAATTTTTAGAAGTATCGTGAAGTTAACATTACTTCCAAAGATCCTGAAAATGTGGAGCCTGTGTTTCTGTTTTCTGAAGTTGATGTTTTGGACAGCTTTTGCAGTAGCAACAAATGCCCTCACATCACACTGGCATACAAGAACAAACATTTCCTTCTAACTCAGGTTGCAGGATACCTCTAGGTCAGTTGCAATGCTTCTTTGGTTCATCCTCACATTTTGTTTTCCCACTCCAGGGCCCTGAAGAGGTGGCATCTATATGGACTCTGCTAGGCTCATGGCAGTGCTCAGTACATAATAAAGTCAGAGTCTAACCATCTAAGCAGAGTTTACGCAGCTGCTAAATTCTGAGCCATGAGTTTTTAATATTATTTTTGAGACTATACTATAATTATAACATTTCTTCCTGCCTCTAAACTTTCTCCACTCTCCTTCAAATTCATGACCTCTTTTTATCCTAATTTTTATTGCATGCATATATGTATATCATTTACATAAATATTCCTAAACATAACCTGCTCAGATCATATAATGTTACTTGTATGTGTGTTTTCAGGGATGACCATTTGGTATTGGGTAATTGGTATACTCTTCCTTGGGGAAGACTATCTTTCCCACCCTGGCTTTCCTTAGTTGCCTGTAGTTCTTCGTGTAGAGTTGAGGACTTGTGGGCTTTTCCCATCTGCTTTGGCATGTCTATTGGTATTGTCCTTTTTCAGCTCACATTTGGGTACTCAGTCAAGAGACCTTATGGGTAAAGATTCTGCTATTACTAGGAGATACAGTCGTGCTCAACAAGAAGGAAACATTCTTGGTATGTCAAACCTAGCTAACTAGTCAGTGCTAGTGAAGTCATGGTTATTGGAGAAGAATCTACAACCACTTATGGTGATATTTTATTTTGTACTAAAATGTTATTTGTATATTAATAAATGAAGTTGCCCAGGGGTCAGAGCTTTTAGCAAGCCATAGGAAAGCTGGGTGGTGGTGGTGCACGCCTTTAATCCCAGCACTTGGTAGGCAGAGCTAGGTAGATCTCTGTGTATTCAGGGATACAGCCAGCATTGGAGACACATGCCTTTAATCTCAATACCAACCATAGAAGATCTGGAGGTCTGTACAGACAGGCAGTGATGAGGCGGTCATGTGGTTGGGTTTACAACCAATGAGAAGGTAGAACTGAAAGTCTTTATAAAGACTTTAACATAGGAAGTAGCTCTCTTTCAGAGAGGTAGGACCACCGCAGGAGGAAGAGTAAGATTTTAGCTCTTAGCTCTGACTTCTTGGCTTTCTTCTTTGCATTGGTTCTGTGTTTCTTATTTAATAAGACGGTTGGTTACATCTACAACCACTAATTTAGTAAACCAGCATAATCCCTAAGAATAGTCTATAAACATGGATAAACAGAACTTTCATCCTTCATCATGGAAACTTCACTTTGCAACAGACTGAATCATGTTTGCTCCTAGTTTTTGGTCATAACAAGCCACAAGGCCAACCCTAAAATTTACTGGGATTAGAGGTTCATTTGTCATACTGAGAAGGGTCTCAAAAGTGATGAGGAGATAAAACAACAACAACAACAAAGAATACAATCCTATACTATTGACAAAAAGGCAAATTTTTAATAATTTTGGAAGATCTAAACATTCCATTAAAAATCATTGTGATAGTTCAGTCTGTAAAGTGCTTGCTGGGAAAACATGGGGACTAGCATATGATACCCAACACCCATGTGAAAACCAGGCATGGCAGTACACACTTGAGATATCAGCTCTGGCGAGACAGAGAAAGGCAGACCCCTGGGGCTCACTAGTCAGGTAGCCTAGCCTAATTGACAAGCCTCAGGTCCTAGTGTGACACCAAGTCTAAACACTGAGATGAGCAGCTCCTGAAGAGCAACAGCCGAGGTTGATCTCTGACCTCCACACACATGTGCACACCTGTATACCTGTATACCTGCACATGTGTGCATTTTGTGTCTCTTCTTTCTGGAGATATCTGCAGACCTTTCTTGGTTATCTCTCTTCCAGATGTTCTGAAAAATAAGTCCCACCCTCCATGATTTGATCATCTGTCTTCTTACTGCCAAACTATTCCAATCCTTATTCATGCAATTCAAATGATTGCTTCAATACGGAAATAACTAGAGTGAGGTTCCCCAAACCTGAGCCCCAGAACTGTTCTCTACCTGCCTTCTGTGACTTCCATTTGAGTGGTTTTTATTTATGTATGTATGTATGTATGTATGTATGTATGTATGTATGTATTTAATTTATTTTTGTCTCATGGACTAAATATTGTTACCAGAAATTGATCAGTCTAAATGTGTCCCTCCGTCCTATTTTCTCTATCATATCCATTCTAGATCATCCTGACTTAGAACTATGAATTATATGTGACTCCCCCCTCCTTTCACTGCCCAGCGGCCAAATGCCAAGATACATAGTATTCTAACACTGACATGTTTCCTGTAGCTATCCACTCATTTCCCACCATCACCTTCATTCTGCCTTATGTCTTTGAGTCATCTTAAGTTTAGATTCTCCCACACCATTCTCTCTTCTCTAGCTTCTTACTCATCTTCAGAGTTTCCACATCAGAACCCACAGAACTTTCTAGTTTCCTGACTCTAAACTGATCATACATTTATCCTGAAATGATTTTTTTCACAGTACTTCCAACTAGATGTCTTGAGGTTGTCTTTTGGAAGTCAATGTTAACTGAAGTTCCTGGCAGAGCAGGTAACTGATATTACCTGAACACGTTCAGAATTTCCCACTTGCTGTCTTTTATTGACACTTCTGACTCCAGCCTCAGCCATGCTTTTTTAAATTCATTCTCAAAAAACGTTTCTCTCAAAACTTTGCCTGATAACATTTAGTTTATATTTCTCCTTCAGCTTAGATTTTCATTGTTTTTCAGTGATTTGTAAAGTTATTTTTTCCATGACAGACTACCAACATTCCTGCCCCCAGATTGACGGCTACTTATGCTTTTCGTTTTCTGCAGCCTCTCAGAACTCTGTAGATCTCCTGACCCAGGAATAGGGTACAACACCTTGGGCCTTTTCCATACTAGGAAAACATTCCACTACTGAATTATATAGCCTTATCCTTTGTAGACAAGTAATAAAGTTGCTTTCAGAGCTTAAACTAGAATACAACCTCTCTGACATCTACTAGGCACTTCTTAAATGTTAATTATTACTGTTTTTAGTTACTAAGACTTCAAGGAACGCTAGTAAAATGTGGCTAGAGTTACTCAAATACATCTTCACATAAGTTCATACTCTTTTTTTGTTTTGTTTTGTTTTTTTTGAGACAGGGTTTCTTTGTGTAGCTTTGCACCTTTCCTGGAACTCACTTGGTAGACCAGGCTGGCCTCGAACTCACAGAGATCCGCCTGCCTCTGCCTCCCGAGTGCTGGGATTAAAGGCGTGCGCCACCACCACCCGGCTCAAGTTCATACTCTTTTATTAAAATAATTAGTAAATGAGAATACATTCTGGGTAGAGACCATTGAGAAATTTTTTCATTTTCTGTTTACACGAAGAGTTATAATCTTTTTTTGGGGAGGATGAATGGTAAGACCCATCCTTTTCACAAAATTAATTTATGATTAGGAATTTTAGGCCTAGCACATCTAGCAAATAAGTTTTCGGTAATATATTGTCTCTGAAAGTTGAAAAATATGAAATCATGATTTCTCATGAGTTTAATCTCCTTAGAAGATAAATACAAAAGGAAATGAATTATGACATTCTGCATTATGACTTCTCCAGCATCTCAATTACCTTGGTTTTTATTCTCTTAGAATAGTTACCTACCACATAATTGCCCTGCTCCATGTGAACTTAGAGAACTTTTCAAAAATAGGGCACAAATGGGTGGGTAGGTGTGCGAGTGTGGGCAGATCTACTGCTAATTTCAGTTTTTAAAACATAGGCTTTAACTTCTAGCATTTGTTGTCAAATAATGAGTAAATGCCTTAATTTTCAGAGACATTAACCTGTCAAAATCATCACACTCAGTTTACAAAACTGGGGAGACATGTGATGACTGTTATCAGAAGAAGAAGTGAAAGCAATTCTTCAGGATTCCAAACGCCAGGAGTCCCGCTTGTTTCATTCATTACAGTTGAACTTTTTAAAAGAAACATAAACATTTTTGAATTTCCCATTGGAATTTCTTGCTCCTCGACATTGAGAGTATTTCGGCCATGGCCACCAGAATTAACATCTGAGCTTTTCATTCCCCCTTAACCGGCCATGTTGTCTGGACTTCATTTTTTTTTTTTTTTTTGTGGCCTCTAAAGAACACTTACCTAAGTTTCCTACATAAAGTTTTACTCGGTGTAGTGAGATTTTTAAACCACCTCAAAGACAAAGGTCTTGTCTTATTCTTTAAAGTATTTCTGGAAAAAAAGGCAAATTAATTAAATTAAAAAAGGGTGTGTAGGTGGTTTGCTGTCTTAGACATTCAGAATAGCTCGTCTTTCTTCACCTTCAAGACAATGCATCTTCAGATGTCAGGAATCTGATGCTGCTGCTTGTTCATGTTGTAAAACAGAAAATGCAAACTTTGGTCACATTTTCAAGAGGATGCAAGTTTGGTGACTCAGCTTAGTTAGTGATAAATAAGTCTGTTCCTATCCTGAGATCATTAGATGCTCACGTCTTGAACTTCCCATGTGTAAGTAAGAAATGAGGACTAGATGGGCTTTTAAGTTTCAAATTCTAAACCCAAATAAAATGTGTTCTATATACAGGACCCATAGGTGGCAGTACCATGTAATAAAAGTAATGAAAGGACTTCTTTACATTAGGAAAGGCATGATATTGAAGCTCATTTTTAAATGAGATTTCAAGTAGAAAAAGAGAAAGCAGAAGCAAAATGGCCATCATTGCCTTTGTTTTGTGATGTTCTAGTTGCATGAAGTTAGCTGCACAAGAGAGAGAAAAATTAAAGCCTGCTTATCACTACAAAAACTGCATTGGGAAAGAGAAAAATGAGTCTGCTTATTTTTATATCAACAACATATTGAAAAATAACAAGCAGATTAAAAAAATGTGTGAAGACTTCAGTTCTGATGGCCGAAAGCAGGAATTTAAAACCACACAGTAGAAACCATGGACTTCTTGGTAGTAAAGTTCTGGTTATTTTGAATCTCCCCCCATAGACTCATTAGTTTGAATGCTTGGTGCTCAGTAAAACTGTTTGGGAAGGATTAGGAGGTGTGGCCTTGTTGGGGTAGGTGTATCACTAGGAAGTGGACTTTGAGTTTTGAATAGCTTAAGCCAGGTCCAGTGTGTCTCCTGTGTGCTGCCTGAATATCAGGATGTAAATCTCTCAGGTAATGCTCCAGTGCCATGATGATAATGCACTATATCTATAAAACTGTAAGCAAGCCACAAATTAAATGCCTACTTTATAAGCATAGTCTTGGTCATGGTGCCTTTTCACAGCAACAGAACACTGACTAAGGTTGAACTGATGTTGAACTATACAATGAGGCTCATTCTTTTTAGAGAATTTTACCAGTCAAGCTGTAACTTGACCTAAAGAAAACATTGCATTGTAAGATATTTTGGCATGTACATTCTTTTATCTCTATGCAGAACACAATTTGTTTACCTCAACTGGCAAAATATTGTCTCTTGAGTGGAAGAGCAAGCATCCTCTCTTAACAAAGTGATGATTATCTGCCCTGTACTGTCCATATCAGTTGTAGGCTGGATGAGTTCAGGAAGGCTGAAGACAAGTGTCATCTTGGCATCAAAAGGAAAACTCTGATCAGAGTATATTATATGAAAAAAATCTATTGTCAATAAAAAAGTGAGATTCACAAAGTCAGAATTTGTTTCCATTTTTGTGGATTGGGTACTAAGAAAGTCAAAACTGGGGGCAGACAGATGCTTCAGTGGTTAAGAGTGCTTACTGCTCTTCTAGAGAATGAGAATTCTGTGTCTAGCAACCATGCTGGATGGCTCACAACTGTCTATAACTCCAGCTCCAAGGATCTGGTGCTGCCATTGCTTTCCCAGGCACTTGTATCACACACACACACACACACACACACACACACACACACACACACACACATGCACACACACATTTAAGACATACACGTAAATAAAAATAATATATAAAAGAAAATGAACATTTTATTAAAATTATCTATTTTGGGGAGGATTCCTATTTTTTGGAGGATGTGGCCACTGCTGGGATTCCCATGGGCCAGTGGATGGCCTGTACCCATCTACATACGGGCAGTACTAACTGGCCTTAGTGGGATAAGCACACAAAGCAAAGACATAAAATTGAGAAGGAAATGTGATAGGAAGATAAAGGGAGCAGATTCAATCCAATTTCATTGTATGAAAAACAAAGAAAAATTTTAAAGGAGAAAAAGATTTCTCAGGAACTGTATTAGGATATGCTACTAACCTATGGAAATGCATTCAGAATAAAGCCATGTATAAATATACAAAATCAGAAACAATTTTTTTTATTAAAAGTACTTTATAAAAGAACTTCCTTATATTGTAACATCATCAACACCATGAGGAAACCAAACCAACAGTCAAGCAGTTACTCATTGGTAAGTGTTACACAAGTGTTACACAAGCAGCAAGTGATTTTAATATTAATATTTAATATTCTAGACTACTGGACAGAGATGGTGATAATCATTCTGTAAGATTTAAAAAAAGGGGGCTGCAGACACAGCAGACAACTCCATCTGACTTTCCATTTCCAGTTATTCTACAATGTAAGAAAACTTCCCAACAAACCTCAATAGCAAAAGAAGCAAAATAATAAATAATAATTATTTTTAAGATTTAATTTTGTATGTGTATCTGCTTGAATATATACCATGCGTGTGCTAATGCCTACAGAGGGCAGAAGAGGGCATCTGATCCCTGGAGGTAGAGATCTAGGCAGATGGAAGTGATCAGAAGTGGTTCTCAGAACCAAATTCTGGTCCTCTGGAAGAGCAGCAAGTGATTTTAATCATTGAGCTCTGTCTCCAGGAGGTCTTGTAAATAATTATTATTCCTGCAGTTCACAAGCACAAAATTATAATGTGGGCACTGGGGACTTAAAGTGTTTCTGGTTTCTTTGTTCAGCAGACATTCTTCCAGTAGGAGGAATGTCCTTCCATGTCAGGACAGATGTGACAGTCTGTGGAGGATTGTAACATTGTTCTGTATACAGTCTCATTGTGCTTACTCTCATATATCCCGATGTACCTCGTAATCACACAAGTATAACTGTAGCATGTAGCAGTCAGAGTTGGGAAATTCTCAAAGTGGTGAATTCTGAAAAGCATCCACAATGGCAGGGGTAAAGATGGTACCCGAGAGCTGAAGGAATGTCCTAGGCTAAGTGAGCGAGGGCACCCCACTTAATGCCAAGGTAATCTTTCCAGCTCTCTTCCTAAAATGGCTGCATTCTTTTTTCTACTTTTGTTTTTTCAAGACAGGGTTTTTCTGTGTAGTTTTGGTGCCTGTCCTGGATCTCGCTCTGTAGACCAGGCTGGCCTCGAACTCACAGAGACCCTCCTGGCTCTGCTCCCCAAGTGTTGGGATTAAAGGTGTGTGCCACCACAGCTCTGCTTCTACTTCTTTTTTTAAATGTGTGTTTGTGCATAAGTGTGCCCGATATCTGCAAAGGTATCAGAAAAGGGCTTCAGATATCCTGGAACTGGAGTCACAGATGGAACATGAGCTAGTATGTAGGTACTGGGACCTAAATCCAGGTCCTCTGGAAGAGCAGTTGGTGCTCTTTACCACTGAGCCTTAGCTGGGTGGTGGTGGTGCACACCTTTAATCCCAGTACTTGGGAGGCAGAGGCAGGAGGATCTCTGTGAGTTCAGCCTGGTCTACAGAGTGAGTTCCAGGACAGCCAGAGCTATTACACAGAGAACCCTTGTCTCAAAAAACAACAAAAAACAAAGAAACAATCCACCAGAAATAAAAAAACATACAAACAAAACAAAAATAGCTGTGTTCTTTACAACTTACTTATGAGGATTTCCCTATTCGGTTTTTCTGTTGTTCTTTTGTTCTTGCTGGCTACTGCTTGGGTACGATTTTTGCCCAAAGTTAGTTCTGATGATCTGGTTGCTTAGAAGTCATTTCCACTCCTAATTACTGGCACTTTCCACCACATCAATCAACAGAGAAGGTGTGTGTATGTGTGTGTGTGTAAGAGAGAAAGGAAATATAGATGAAGAACAGAAATAATGAAAAGGTCATTAACAAGGCAGTGAGGGCTCAAAGGTTGGAAGGGAAGGGAGAACATCTGGACAGGCTTTTGAAGGGTCAGGAGGGATGTTTGGATTTGGAGTGGGAGAAAATAGCTACTGAAAAATGCACAACAGGAAAGTTGCATCCCAAGTACAATGGCATCACAATTTGATTTATGTATATTGTACAATGTGAACAATCAGATAGATTTACTATCTAATACATAGCAATAATGCTATTTATATATCATTTAGAAGTAGGTTTCTCGTCTGATGTTTTATTATCTAGATGAGACTATCAGAGCCTTCAGTCAGCAGGTCTTCCTTTGTACATGTTGCATTCCTACAAAGCCCATGCTCCTAATGAAAGAGATATCTTGTCATTATGGAGTTAGGGAGAAACCTGGTGCTAGGGAAATTTCAAGGAATCCACAAAGAAGATCCCAGCTTAGACTACTAACAGGAGTGGAGAGGTTGCCTGAACTGGCTTACCCCAGTAACCAAACCAGATTGGTGAATACCCTAACTGTCATCGTAGAGCCTTCACTCAGTAACTGATGGAAACAGATGCAGAGATCCATGACCAAGCACCAGGCCAAGCTCCGGGAGTCCAGTTGAAGAGAAGGAAGAGGAGTTATATAAACAAGGGGGGTCAAGATCATGATGGGGAAATCTACAGGGACAACTGAACCAAGCTCATATGAATAACTTTAAATAAAAATTAAACAGCTTTCACTCGATGCTTTTTATTTGTATGTTTTAATTTTTCAAGAATAAAATTGATATGTCCCACTTCTATTTGAGATAAGCTTTTTTTGTATTACTGTGATAAAGTTTTATTATCTTCAAAAAGCATTTTCATTTTTATCTTAATATATATTGAAGTGCTCATATTCCAACTGGGAAAGTGAGCCTTGCATGAGATTCTACTTATCTAATTTTAACCAGACACATAAAATGTCTTGGTGTACACACACACACACACACACACACACACACACACACACACACACACACACACACACTCAAATAATAGAGACCACACTACTATTAGAAGGCAATTAAATAAAGTTCACAAACTACTACACAGACTTAAATTTCTTTTTCATTTATGTGTGTATGTATGTATGTATGTATGTATGTATGTATGTATGTATGTATTTTATTCTCATGACAGGGCCTCTCTACATAGCTCTGACTGTCCTAGAACTCACTCTGTAGATTAGGCTGGCCTCAAACCCTCAAACTCACAAAGGTTCACCTGACTCTGCCTCCCAAATGTTGGGATTAAAGGCATGTGTCACCATACCTGGCCTTCAAATGTACTTTTCAGTTAAACAGATCTTGACATGTAAGGATGGGAAGTGGTATGCTTTGATAGTATGTCTTTAACAATTCACTTCATGAGCAGGTGTAACCTAGTCTTTGGAAAACCTGGTCATATTCATACAATAAAGATTGTGTAGTTGTAAATTCCACTTCTGTTCTCTCTTTAATTATTAATTTTTATTAGAACTGATGTCTAAATACAAAATCAAATATTACATCATCAGGCAGAATAGCAGCAGTTAAAATGTGTCATCTTGATCTTTAAAGCCCATTGATGGTTATTCCCCCCACACCACTGTTAAAGACAACAGCAGAGCATTTGACGGTGTTAAAGTTATTTAGTTGATGCAAGCAATTATTACTTAGGGATATATGAAGTTCTAAAGGCAATTGCATTTAATGCACAGAGTGAATGCAATCTGCCTGTCATCATTTAAGGACCACCCGTTCTTTATTTCTGCTCTTTTTGATCCATAGTGCTTAACACCATGGTTATGTACAGTAGTGCAGGGAATAGTAAAAAAAAATAAACATCACGTTCAGTCCAAAGCCATGACATCGTCCTAGTAGTAATCCCTTGTCTTAGCCTTGGTTTCCATTATCTGGGAAGTCCCTCATGGAGAGGTCTGACTGCCTCTTAGGGTGACGTGGCATAGGAGGTCAGGTGGAGGTGGGGCAATGTGGTAGACCAAAGCATTTGTTGGGATTTACTGGTGAGGAAGAAAAGCTGCCAAGCTTCTTTCAATTGCGACCACCTATTGGCAGCTGGACACACATTCAGAGGAAGGGGGTCTCCTTTCTATTTTTGAGATTTTTTTTTATACAGGGTAGTACAAGAATGGATTCAGGGTCCAGACGTTGAGGTAAGTGTGGAGGAGCATAGGATTCACGCCATAGAAGGACAGAAAGAGAGAAAAACAGCAGAAGCTTGGTCCCAGCAGGAAGTAACCATTTTTCCAGCATGACCTACTTCTACCTTGGTGCTCATCACTAGCCTACTTTTTTTTTTAATGAGTTCATGAGTTTTGTCCTTCTCTGGCTTTTGTCCATGTCTCTCTGCCCCTTTGAAGATCAAAAATACCTAGAGAATTTTCTTTGTTTGTTCTCTTCAGTTTCTCTTGTCCTATTCTTGATCTTCCTGAAAATAATTTTTGTTCTCAGTGCTCCAATAACCTTAATGTTGACAAGCCATGTCTCCAACTTGACCTTCTTTCACCTACCAGAAGTCTTTGGCACAGGTATATATTTCTTTTTCTTTTATTTTTTAATGACTTAATATTTTTGAGAACTTTAAATATAAAATTGTGTTAATATTATTTCTTCCTGTCCTCCTTCCATCAATTCATCCTGTATCTTCCTAACTCCCATTCATATTCACGACCTCTTCTTTAATTATTATTGTTTTACACACACACACAAACACACACTCAGAGTGACATACACACACAGAGTGACACCCACAGAGTGATACACACACAAACACACACAGAATGACACACATACACAGAGGGTGGGAGAGAGGTGGAGTGAGAAGACAGCTTCCTGAGTCCATTTAGTGTTATTGTTTGGGTTGGGCTACCAAGGCTTTTGGTTGAGCAACCAGTCAGGAGGGTTATTTCTGGAGAAAACTGATTCTCTCTCTCTCAGCAGTCATTAATTGCTTGTAGCACTTCATCTAGGGGTGAGGACTTGAGAGCTTTCCCCTACCCACGTTGGCATGCCATCTGGTGTCTTTATGCAGGTCTTGTTGAGGCAGTCATATTGTTGAGACTTCAGGGGTGTAACTTCCTATTTATATATAGAAGACACTATCCTACAGCTGATGCTTTGGTGTCCTGACTCTTATAATTTTCTATCCTCTGTTTTCTTGATTTTCCTCTAGCCTCAGGTTTACAGTTGTGTTGTGGATGAATCAGTTAGGATTAGGTACCCTACAGAAATCAGTTGCTCTCTGCATTTTGACTGGTTGTATATTTCCACAGTGCTCTCTATCTGTTTCAGAAAGGTGTTTGTTTACTGATGGGGAGAAGGACAGTTATCTGTTTCAGAAAGGATGAGCATATAGAATGCAGTTAGATGTTGTCTTGGTTTAGTAAAGTGGCAGTGGTAGGTTCTCCTCTAGGTCCATGACCTTCCTAGCCATGGGCAGTAGGCTTGTCATATTGAAATTCTTTGCACAGTTGGTTTTCATGATGAACCCTTCCTCATGTTCTGTCTACTTCACCACCAATGCTCAACTGAATTCTTTTTTCCTAAATTTACAAGATGATTTCATGTCCTTTACAGCTGGACTAGCTCAGAGTCCAGCCTTCAGACATCTTGATTTCCCTGCCTCCCATCTTTGACTTTAAATGCTTCCTACATTTGCTTACACTCAAATATACATTTCCAGTCTTGACTTCTTCCCCAAGTCCCTGAACTGTTATTGTGCATTCAACATTTCCACTTGTCTGTCTGATGAGACATTTAAAACTTGTTATGTTGAAAAGAAACACCCAGTTTTCTTCCCAGTTCTGTTATTTCCTAGTTTTCCCAATTTTGATAAATGCTAAATCGATTTTATCTAACCCAAATTGTTGGGGGTACTTTTAAAAACTGCTCTCTGCATCCCAGATGTCTACTTTTTTTTTAAATTGAGCATTTTCTGTTTCCTCCCCTAGGATTCCCTTCCCTCAGGTATCGGCACGCCTTGCTCTAATGTTTCATTTATGATGGTACTCAAGCAGAAAATGACAGGCCTGGCATTGTCCTTTCTGTCTCTCCAAGTTTCTCCTTGTATGCTCTGTACTGCACCAGAATTATTTTTCTCTCCTTCATTGTCTGTCCACTGGGAAACAGATATCACCAAAGCAGGGAGGTTTTTCTTTACCGTTATATCCGTGAGGCAACAGTATCGGGCATCAGAATATGACTCTTTATTATTATCTGATAATATTTATTGTCCGAATTAATCTATAAGGGGTTAAGGACAGAGAAGAATGCACAACCGCAGTGAGAGTAATTATGTGGGGTAGAGGATATTCTAAGTGAGTTTAACGGGATATAAAGACGTGCTAATAAAAGCCAGCAAACTAGGACTGTCACTGTATCACATACAAGCAATCAGACAGAACTGGCGGCTGTGGCTTCCTGTGCTTTTCTGCTTTCTTATACGGTAACCACCCTCTCCATCTCTCTGTTTTCCCCTCCCTACCTCTTACCTCACCAGTGGGGCCTTCTCTGAATTTTTGTTTGTGTGTATATGAGCGGAGAAAAAAATAACCTTAAAATAAAATGTACATTATAACTTTAAATTTTCTAATACAATCTCTCACATGAAATGTTTTGCTGTCCTTTTAATTTTGTTAACTTTTCTTTTTTAACTTGATTATAACCATAAGGCCAGGTTAGAGGCAATTAATTAAAAGAAAAGAACAACAACTTTTATTTAAGGCTTCCCTACATTTTTGATTCAGAATACACCAGAAAAACATCACAATTTTATAAACATTGACAAATAACTTAAATACAGAAAAGTAAAATCTAAAAAAGGAAGTTGGATGAAGGAAGAGAAAGGAAGTGGAAGTAGTGAAGAGAACCACTACTGAGACTTTGATGCAAAATACGGCAGGTGGGCTAAGTTCAGCCCACTGCCTGATTTGTCAATAAAACTTTATTGAAATGCACTTATTCCATTCATTTGTGTACTGTCTGAGGCTGCCTCCATAGAACACAGGTAAAGCTGACTAGCCATGGTTGAAAGAGACTCACCTGTAAGATGAAAATATTTATTATCTGTCCCTTACATCTTTTTCAAATGTCAAAATGCTCATACTGAGTAGGATTCAAATTTACCTCTACTCTCTTTAGTTGTGAATGCAGACCAGCTTTCTAGCTGAAGACCACAAAGAAATGCTTGATAAAAAATGCTGTAAAAACTCTGAATCACCCTTCCACTAAACACAGTAGACAAATTCTACTGGAGTATTTATTAAAATTTCCCTTCCCATAGCCTGAGATAATTACACTGTAGGCCAATGCTCTAATTCAGCAAGCTGCACAGGAAGCCACTGAGTGTGAAATCTTGCATAAGCATCTCCATTCAAATGACGGAACCCTCTTGTAGACTCTTCTTCTGTCGCTAGAAGCTTATTAACATTTCATGTTCTTCAAATTTGTCTGATCATAAGAAAATCACTCTATCTTTCTTTCAGTCTATTTGGAAAACCCGAAAACCATATTATGGGCTACACAACCACATATCCGCGGGTGTGGAGGCACTGAAGGGAATAATTCCTTTGTAGATTGTTAAAGCTTGAGTGTGTTTAGAAGGAGACAGCGTGAGAAAGGCTTGGTGATGAAGATACGGTCAGGTTTTAAAGGAACGTTGTAAGTGAAATTGCTTCCATCGGTTTGGATAGAATCCCTTCCAGTATTCTCAAAGTTAATGTTGACTTTACTTCTTTTACTGAAGGAAATAAATTATTTTTAAAAGTGAAGAATGAGGCTACCATGCTTTGCCTTGACCCAAAGCAACCCCAAACAGATGCTCTTGCCCACCATGTAGCGGTTATGGGTCTAATAGATTGTCACTGGTATATTCCTTCACATTTCACTGCCTCTAACACCGCCCCCTTAGGGTTCATGACTGTCTCCCCTCAAGGTCAGGCTTTTTTGATTTCTGCCTGTCTCCCTTTCACGCAGTGTTTTTAGCACAAACACATGCTCTGTCTGTCAGGTACAGTGTAAAAATGACTTTTCTGGAAGGCACGGAAATTTCTGGGCACCAGCCACACACGGAGCGAGCATTATAAGCAGATGGCCCCATTACCAGTTCCAGCAAGAGCCAGAGAGAAGCAGTTCTTTACAGGATGTGACAGTTCCGGTCCTCCAAGCTTTTTCTCTCTCTATGTGGGGCTCACATCCTCTCCTCAGGCCCAGTTCAAAACAGCTCCTCTGCAATTTCCATTTTGCATTACCCTATCCTCACTCAGAGCCTACTCAGCATGATAGAACACAAATAAAAATTCTTCTTCAGTTGCTTTTTCTATGCCTGGGTGGATTTACTTGCTAGCTTTCTTTTGCTTTCATTTTGATATGCCCAACCCTGCCCTTACACTCTCTCTCGGTTCTTCAGTCTTAGTTGGATTGTCTCTCGACTTTCATCTTCTGAAATATGTTTTTTGCAGCCACCATTCTTGGACTGCAATCCAATCATGTGAGTATTTTTCAGTTTAGCTTTCCACTGCCTGTCAAACTGTCCTAAAATTGGAACGCCAACACCTCTCCTATTCTACAGGGAAAAATGTGGTTATAAGACAATTCCCAATAAAGCTGGGGTAGGGTCGGGGGTGAGCATATTTTTACACATTAATATTTGAGAACACAAGCTGACGGAGAGAAGGAAATGACAAAGAGTGGCATGTGAGAGCTCAAAAGGCCTAATTTAGGGGCCTCTCACCTCCACTCTGTGATGCTGAGGCAGGATGGCAGTCTCAAGCTTGTCTCAAAACGTGGGACAATCACTCTTGTTTTCTCAACTCCTTGCAATATGGATGGGAGGAAGGTGTACCTGATGCTCGTCTTCTAACTGACCTTACTCTTGTGGTTATTGTCCTGTATCCACAGACAGATCTGAGGCTTACTGAGGCAGGGAACATGCATTTCCTGCAGTACACCTCCCAGAGGACTCAGTTCAGCGCTGGGACCATCTCTTGCTTTTGCCCTACATCATTGTGACTTCATTCCGAGGCTCTCAGTGGGGATAATCTGGTTACAAATTGCTTGCCTGGCATATCTTCCCAAGTTAAAATTTAATAGAAAACAACCATTTGCTCCTATAAATAGTTTAAACAAAATATCCGGATTTGATTTACATTTGTCTTTTATTGAATTATGTCTAGCTTTGGAGTGTTACTGTGGCCAGAGAGATGGCATGTCCTGATTGGCAGATAGGAGATACAGCTTTGGTAGTAGGGGGGAGATGACTTCAAAGAAATAAAAACACCTTCCTTTACAAAACCTAAATTCACTATAATCTTAAAAATCACATAAGGGTAGTACTGTACTGTTAGAGATTCTTGAACTTAGGCAACACATACAATAGAACACTTTGGGAGAAGTAACACATGAATAGTTCAGGAAAGACATCATGAAATTTTGGAAGCCAGTAGAGACAATGTAATGGTTACAGCGTTGCTTTAGAAGATAGTTTGCTGAGGATCACAGAAGATCTGGTAATGCTTATCTAATGAATTACAAGGCTTTATTATAATCCACAAAATCCTTCACAGCATGGATTCAGTTTATATATATTTCATCACATGCCACTACCCATTTTACCCTTATAATTCAACCAAATCTAGTTTCTTATCAGTCTCTAAACACATTATGCTATTTAACGACTCAATGATTTCCTTACCATTGCTGTCTTTCATTTTAAAAGTGAACTTTAAATTAAAGAGCACTTACAAAGGCATATTCAGCCCAATGACTTTTAAAAGTCCTGTTACATTTTTAGAATGCTCTTTCATGCTCTCCCCAAACTTGCACATTGCCATTTATTCATTAGTGTCAAACTCAAATGTTATCACACTGCATTTGTATAAAGGTCTCAGAGGGAGTTAATTTTTCACCCCTCATTTGAGTGTATTGGGTGTAGGGTAATATTATTAAGATAAGGAGGTAGAAACTAGTTTGTTGGGGGAAGATAACGAGTTCCAGTTGGGACTGATAAGTAAGCAGTGTGCCTAGAGAGGCCTGGTTAGTCTCTAGCTGTACTAGATCTATATACACAGTAGACGAGACAGGAATGAGTGCATTGATCCATGTGTTGCCACATAAAGGTAGCAAACAAGACTTTTCAATGGGAAGAGTAGTAAGTCAGATTGTTATATATAACAGAATATATAAGAGGACAAATGCAGAATACTCACTAATGGAGATGGGCAAGAACAAATACAGAGCTGTGAGGAGACCAAGAGAAGTTAATCTCAGCTGCTACATGCTGGCCAAGGAGATAGCATGTGGAGGAAGAAGTGACTAGTGTCCAATGCTACAAACAGCAAAAGGATGAAGATCCATAAGGGAACAAGGGCTTTGGTCAACAGAAAAATGTGGGAGAAGTTTTGGAGAGAAAGTTTGGAAGACATTTGAAGGCTGTAGAGGGAGTTCCCTTTTAGGACAGAAGGTGTCAAAGGCAGGCCTCCTGTGTGCTTTGTGTTGGGAATGAGAGGTAGATTTTTTTTTTTTTTTCCTAGCATAGATGAAAGATTGGAGTTACAGCTTTGACTCTTCATCCTGCATTGGGTGAAGGGCGTTCATTACAACATCATAATGGATTTCTTCCCGGCATATTTTGCTTGAAGAGAGAGCTCTATTATGTGAATATAATAATGGAAAAATACAACTTCTGAACAATCCTGTCAATAACTCCGGGGACAAAGCTGACCAAATACATTATTACATCCTACGACACAGCACAAAAGTGGACCCCACTGGTCTGTATAGAAAGAGAAATTACTACCTTGCTCTCTCTAAACAAATGTTATTCTTGATTATGTTGTCAAGATTTCTACTTTTCAAACCAAAAGTTTATTTTATAGTCACTAAATTACTCATTGTTGGTTACCTAGTGAGAAAAATATTTAACAAACATGCATGGAAAATAAAGTACAAGAATATAGAAGTTCTTCAGTATTCAGTATTGGCATATTAAAACTCTTGGTTAAAACTGAGGTAGGGAGGCTGTGTGCACAAAAAGATCTTAGACACTGAGAGAGTTATCTTATTGTTCTTTCTACATGTGGGGTTGATTTTTCTATCTGTATGAGTGTGGAATTCAACCAATGATTCATTTAAGTGAACTCAAGTTTTGAAAAGAGGACATGAAGAATGTATTTGAAAGAATGTATTTGAAAGAAAAGAGGACATGAAGAATGTATTTCAGATATAAAAACCTACTTCTATCGAAAGAAAATAATTGGGGCTGTGGAGATGGTTCAGTGATTAAGAGAGCTTCTCAGGTAAGCATGAGGACTGGAGTTCTGATCTCCAGCACCCCCATAAAAACCCAAGCAAGGCTGCATGTGTCTTATAGGTATTTATAGGTTGTAGCTAAGCATTGGAGGGCAAATATGGGCAGACCCTTGGATATTGCTGGTCAGCCAGTTTAGCTGAAATTTTGAGCTTCCATCTCAGTGAGAGACCATATATCAAGGCGGTAAGGCAGAGAAAGAGAAAGGAAACCATGAGACATTCTCATCTGATCTCCACATGTGCATGTACAGGAACACACACACACACCAGACACACACACACACACACACACACACACACACACACACACACACACACACTCATGTGCATGCACCACACACACACAAACACATATATGAACAAAATAAATACTCGACTAGACACACACACAAACACACCAGACACACACCCCAATATTTGATAACACAATATGTGGTTTTTCAAAAGTCTCTGTGGGAAATTAAAGCAAAATTCAGAAAATTGTCTTAGTGTATGATCTTGTCTCTTTATCTTTGTCTCCTGGCCTAGCCACTGAAATAGACATATTGACTATAGTTCCTCATTAGCTTCCCTTTTTAAAGCCTATTTTGGAACTCTGATTTATTTCATGGTGTTTATTCACTCCAAAACAAGTCTTCACATATTTCAATGCATTCAAAGATCACTAGATTTCTAGACTTCAAATCTGAAGTTAGAGAATTATTTTTCAGTGCATAAGCAATTTTTATTTCAATGAAGTGACATTTAGGTGAAGTAGCCCTGGCTTTCTTGAAGCCAGGAAATGCTACCATTTTGTGGTCCATTAACTAACTCTAATGGGGAGGTTTGTGTACAGGTGCCTTCCTCAGCTAGGAAGGGTGTATGACAATCTTGCTTACTAGTTAGAACGAACAGAAATTTCTCCCAATACTGTTATTTTTCATGTGGAGAAGGTTTTGAGACAGTAGAATTATAGTTAATGTCAATTCTGAGGCAACATAAATTATACTGAATATCAGTTTGCTGCTTCAGTGTGGTTCATAGTTCATTTTATGTTATAGTTCTCTTCCAGACTTAACCTCTACCATGGGAGACAGCATTGGGGTCACTTCAGTCCAGTTACCATTCTAGTCTTTTGTCAATCATTCTGATGCATAATGTCCTGGGGAAACTCTTGGCTTTTGACCACTCTTGAATTCTAGCTATCTATTATCTTCATGTTATTTTTTTTAATAATTAAAAAATTACATTAGTATACAAGACATTATTCTGGCATTTCAAAGCAATGTGCTTTGGTAGATCCTCTTTCTTTTTTACCCCACCCTACATTTCTGATTTCTCCTAGTACCCTCCCCGAAGTCTCTTCTCCTCTTTTCTGTCCCATCCCCCTGTCCTTGACATCTTTAATTTTTTTTTTACCATCTCTTGGTCTCTCTGATTTTATAGGCTCTACCCACATTTAAAATAATGCATATATATATACCATTTCATGTTATTTATTTATTTATTTATTTATTTATATATTTATGTTTTTTTTTTTTTTGAGACAGAATTTCTCTGTGTAACCACCTTGGCTGTCCTGGAACTCATGCTGTAGACCAGGCTGGCCTCAAACTCACAGAGATTCACCTGCCTCTGCCTCTCGAGTGCTGAAATTAATGGCCTGTGCCACCACTGGTCAGCTCCATTTTAATTTTTTAACAAACAAGGAAAACATAAATCCAGACATAACCAGGGTGAGATGCTTGAATTACCAGATGCTGTCACGACTGGAGATGTTGTTCTCAGACACTTGATCTAAACAGCTTGTGCTATGCTCTTGTTTGTGAAGGGGCAAAGGCATCAGGGAAAGAGACTTGATGATGACTGCCTTTCAGATCTTAAATGTCTCCCCAAAGCTCATACACTCAAGGTTTGTTCACTGGCTGTGGCACTCTTGAGGTGGGGGACATTAGAACCCTTGGGCGCTGGCACCTACTGGAAGGAAGTTAGGTCACTTGGGATAGGCTCTTGTGTGGGACTTTGAGACCTGTTACAGGTTAGTTTTATTTTCTGACACACTTGAGAAGTGGGACTCTTACTTGAAAAATTGACATAGGATGGGGGCACTTTTGAAATTGCTGATTGATGTAGGCAGGCCCCACCCACTGTGGTAGGTGTAGGCTGTACAGAAAGATAGTTAACAGGAACCCAGAAGCCAAGCCACTAAGCAGCTCTCCTCCGTGGTGGTCTCCGCTTCAGTTCTTGCTACCAGGTTCTTGCTTTGAGTTCCCGCCCCTATTTTCTTGATGATAATGGATGGTATGCTTAATAACCTCCCAAGCTGCTTTTGTCAGTGTTCTATAACAGCTCCAGGGGAGCCACTAGAAGAGACCCCTTTGCTTTTCCCCCTCTGTCTGTATTTCCGGGCTGCCCTGTGAACAGTTTTTCTCCACCACGAACTCTTGCTGGGATGGACTGTATAACTGCAGGCTCCAATCCCAAGCTGAGCCACTAGAAGCCAAAATAGACACATTGTTCTTTTTACAAAGTGACAGTAAGCTGGCCAGCACAGTGACAATGTCCGCCATGATCTCAGCAAGAAAGAGACAGAACAACCCGAGAGGGGATTAATGACCTAAAACAAGAAACTACCAGTGAAGTAAGGGCTTCAGAGACATTACTGCTGGGTTGATTAGAGAAAAAGGGACAATTGACAGGAAGAATAATATAGGGGCCAAAATGGGGGGGGGTACCAAGTCATATTTAAGACACAGTCAAGCCCCAGTGAGTCTGAGGGGAGGGGGGCAGATATATAGTGCCTCATTTGTGCACCGTTCCTCCCTTTACCCAGATCTCTTTTTGGAATCTGCTCTTGGCCAGTGGATTTAATACAAACATATCCACAAATGGCACATGGGAGCAAGGCTAAGGATAGACAAGAGGCCCGAGGTGCAATGAAACTGCTTGGCGCCGAGCCTTTAGGTTCAAATTCTGATTGGACTGACTTAGTAATTTAAAAAACAGACCTTGCACCAGAGACTCGGTCTTCTACCCCTCATTGTAGCAGAATTAAATGAGTAATATAGAAATCAAATGGCTAGGATGCCTCATAGCCCAGAGATGTCCAAGAGATACTGACTGAAGGTTGTTTGAAGGAAGGAAGGACTACCTGAATAATTTTAAAAAGTCTGGTGAATGTAAAATCTAAGACATGGTCTCCTCTTACAATTCATGTACCCTGTAAACATTTTGACATGTGTTCATCTGAATAACACACTGTCCTAAGATAACTACAAAATTTCAGAAGGACAGTATGTACAAAACCTAAAATAGTCACGATCGCCACTGTTTGCCTGTTGTATTCTGAACTGTGAAACTGAAATTTGCCAGTCTTTGATGAGTAAGCGTTTCTCTTCCTTTCATGAGCTAAAACATGTAAGCTAAGCATCTCCTAAACCCCACACAAATTAGATGGGAACTGGTCCACAGAAATCGTCTGTCTAAGCTTCTTCTTTTGCAGTTCAGAAAACTGATGTCCAAAATTGTGAACGGATCCAAAGCTAATGACCTTGAAGGAAGCAGAGCTCCGGCTAAGGATCCAAGGGTAGCTGCCCCAGTGTGAGCCTCCTTCTTCTATACTGTGATTAATAACACCCTGAGGGCAGAACCGACTACAAGCTCTGCACCTTGTAAATCAGCATGAAACCTGCCCACAGGGTAGAGACAGATTATGAATTCAATCATCGTAGAGATTCTAAGAGAGAGGAGCATGCTAAAACAAAGCATTACAGTTTTGCAATGCAGAAAAGCACCCCTTGCTGTCACTGGTCATTCTTAGACTGCTCTCTGTTTAGGACACAAACTCTCTTGAGGCCTTATAAATAAATTACATACGTTTCCAGGACAAGGGAAGTAGGAGGAAAACTGTAAATAGATGCGCTCATTTGATGGAAAAAATGACTGCGGTGAACAAAAATAATGAGTCGTCTCAATTCACTGAAGCACCCCCTGGTGTGAAAGAATTATTTTCTTTAACATATCACATGAAGTGGAAGGATAAACCTGAGAAATTATGTTTGGAATATTACACTAGGTATTATTTTTTATTACCAGAAGGAACATGAGGGCCGGAGATGCAGGGCAGTGATAGGGGGAGTCTGCTTAGCGTGCACGAGGCCCTGAATTTCTTTCCCCAATTTGGGGTTAAAAATAAAAAGAATAATGAATATTTTTTAAGAAAATAAAATATTATTTACCTGTGAAAACCAAGTTTCGGTAGAAGCTCTTTATTCACTTTGTTCACTATATGTCTTATCTCAGTAAATAATTTTATGGCCCTAGAACCATTTTGGAACTCAAGAGAAGGAACAAATCATTTAAGGGACCAAGGCTGAAGCTTTGCTGGTATCCTCTCATTCCACGTGCAGGAGCATGGAAGCCTTCAGTGATTCTTGCTTTAATTAGAGCAAACCCACTTAAGTGTTACGGGAAGAAAAGCCAACATATACCACAGGGAATCAATCACATATCATTCTTTCCAATTAACTTCTTTTTTTATTACCCCTCATTGATAGCCTTTGAAGTATATCAATTAATATGAAAACTGGAGCCAGAAGATTTCCATACAGTTTTCAAAATGATTGCTATGGATAAGATCAGTAATTATTAATATTATTATTCACAATGAAAGCATGGAAATCTTATGAGATGCTATGTTGCATGGTAGATTTTGTAAAACAGTAGGAGAGAGACCTTGGTGGCTGAGACTCAAGGTGCCCTACACGGGTAAGAGACAGAGACAAGCTCACATGGAGAGTTTTATTAGTGAGGAAGGGGGAAGGGAGGGAGGAGAGGGAAATGGAGATGGAGAGAGAGAGAGGAGAGAGAGACATGGAAAGAGAGAGAGAGAGAGAAAGAGAGAGAGAAGAAAGAGAGAGGGGGGGCAGGGGCCTGAGGAGAGAAGAAGAGAGAGAAGGTGGGCAGGACTCTCACCTTTTATGAGGAGACTTCACACATGCGCAGAGAGACCACAGAGCAAAGAGCACATGACATTGTCAGGACCCGGAGCGGGCCAAGGTATTGCCTGCGTATTGGCCAGGTCCCCAAGGGTTGGGTCTGAATGCTAACATTGGGTACAGGTTTGGAGACTTTGTGAATCCTGTACTTGAGTTGCCTCAATGATGAATAGGAAAAATGGTAGGAAATTTCGTGTGGTTTGTGAAAATTCACTGTGGTCAGTTATGGATGTTTGACAGGCCCTGACCCTCAGGGATGACTAAGATGATGACATTGTACTTATTATTGTCCTTACTACTAAACAATTATCTTTATTGCTTATTAAGCTCTTATTATGTTGTCTCTGTTATATTTCCTTAGTTATCTCTCACAGCCACTTTGACTTAGTGCCAGTCCCATTTTATAGCAGAGGGGACTAGTTGAGAGCCTAGGAAACTTACTAAGGCACATAGCATCTGAAGGTAGAGCTGCAGTTATAAAATTAGTTTGTTTGACCTTGAACCCCCTCCTTTTTTCATGGCACAGTATTAATCCTCAACTAAATTTTCTGTATTTGTGGAGTATATCCTAGATCCACATCACCTTGTAAGACCACAGGACCAGTGACCAACGCCAATCTCTGCGGTTTGTTTGTGGAACTAGACCCAGGAGTGTGTTTTAAAAATTGAGCATGACTTTTATTGCTTATTGAAGTTTTTTTTTTCCAAAACAGAAATGGACTCTCTATGTTGAAAATTTATAAACCTTTGCTAACACAAAGAAAGAATATATATTACTCTTGCAGTGCAAGAATTGTCCACGCCATATTGTGTATTCTGCTAGTCATCTTCTGAAGACCATCTAGCACAATTATTTGTTCTTCATGTGTCATAAAACCTTCTCATCTTACAATATTTCCATCAAATAAATTAATGTCTTACTGCCGGTAAGATGCTCACTTCCTATTAAATGCAAGTGGCATAAAGCCTAGATTTGTGGCTGACCAAGTTCACTTGGTGTGTTTAATGATAACAAAGAAAACCAGGGATGGACAAATGAAAAACAGTGAATTTATAAGGTACACAGCAGAAAATCAATATTGGTCGATAGTTTCTGCACTTGATGTTCTTCCGTTTTCACCTCATGATATTGAGCATCACTTGTGTGCTGGTGCCAGCCAAATTTCTGTCCTGAATTCTAACTTTCTCCCTTCCCTTCCCTTCCCTTCCCTTCCCTTCCCTTCCCTTCCCTTCCCTTCCCTTCCCTTCCCTTCCCTTCCCTTCCCTTCCCTTCCCTTCCCTTCCCTTCCCTTCCCTTCCCTTCCCTCCCCTCCCCTCCCCTCCCCTCCCCTCCCCTCCCCTCCCCTCCCCTCCCCCCTCCCCTCCCCTCCCCCTCCCCTCCCCTCCCCTCCCTTTACCCCTTTCTTTCCCTCTTCCCTCCCCTTCCTCCTCCCTCCCTCCCCCCTTCCCTTCTCCCCCTCCTCCTCTTCTTCTCTTTCTTCTTTCTAAAAGAAATAAACAACAAAGAGTTTCCAAATCTCAAGAAAGTCACAACTCACTCCTCTGCCAATGAATAGCTAGAAGGTAGCAAGGAGAAAGATTATTTGATGCTACTTCAAATTTCAGGTTGTTTGAACTGCAAGTAACTTTCAGATTTCGTATTTAGAAACTTACAGATTCTAAAGATATTCTTTGCTTTTACATATAACTGCTGATTCAAAAATGAGTTAATTTTGTTGAAAATTTGAAATGGATACTTTCAGGTCATCATCTGAATGTTTATTTGTAGATTCCACTTTTATTTATGTACAATGCAAATAGAAATGCATAGCCAGTTTAGATGATCCAAACAGCTAAAATCTGCACACTATGAACCAATCTTCTTCATTATGGCATTAAGACAAATTTTGACAGAGAGAGAGAGATACATAATTCTGAATTTAACGCCTCAGTACAAGGGTCCTTTAAAGTCATATGTTCACTTAGTTACTAAATGATTCTAAATTTTCTTTTCCTAATATTAATATTTATTGAATCAAAAAATTTGTCTGTTAAATACTAGGCACATAGTATGGGTGAAAAATATGGATTTTCCATTTAATATTATTTGTAGGAAAATAAAAGCTCTATTCAATGGACAGAAGAAACCTCTGACTCCAATTTTGGGTTTGCCATATATTAAATGATAGAAAGTTGGTTTAGTTTCTTTGTTTTGAGGGCTTCTCTACCTCTGAGGCCATAAGACTCAATTCTTATATATAAACATCACCTGTCCTGCATGGTAAGGTGTCAAGAGAGCCTGCAGCAGTATGGAAATCTCCTTCTGGCCTATCAGTCATTGGTATGCCTTACCACTGTCAGTTTTGAAAATGATTCTGTGAGAACAGACCTGCAAACTGGGGCAAGGAGAAGAAGTGACAGCTAAGACAGGCTTTATTTTTCTCTCCTCTGCAAATGAAGGAGAATGGATGCCCATGAGAATGGGGTGAACACAGGATCCCTTCTCATTTGTGGTTTATGGTTTTTTTTGGAGGACATATAAAGCTCTAATTGAATATAGTTATCAAATATTCTGAAGGCCATATGTAACATCTAAGAGATGGCAATAAAATTTATGCTCTAACTCCTTGTTTCAAGCCTTTTGTAGATGCTTAGCTGCAACAGTGACATCATGCCCAATGATGTTCTGTGATGACTTCAAAGAAATCAATACATTTCTTCTGGCTAACGGGTTAAATCATCGTTATGGGCTATGAATTACTTTGTCTAGAATTATTACAATTTGTCCATTTGCTAACTTGTGTGTTGATACTTTCTTTACAGTCATGACTTTGTGATGTTTTTGACATATAATCAGGAAAAAACAGCTTGAGACATCTACCATGAATTATCTTTCTGAACAGCGAGTAAAGTAAGTACTCCTTTGTCACCCTGAGCTGGATCATGGTCATAGTTACCTTTTCATGTCACCTGTTTGGGTTTTGTATTTTGGAGAGTCAAAATTCCTCTTAATACTGTATTAAAGAAGATAGGCACAGCAGAACCCCTTTGGCTGTGGCAGCGGGAGCCTGAGGCACCAGCTGTTCACATTCTGGCATACCAGGAAGCTGAGCATGCAGGGCAGAATTGGGGTGAGCATCACCTGCCAAGGCCCACCCTTTGTGGTTTTCTTGCAGATAAGACTAACTTTTTTAAAGATTTCATGATCTTCAAAATAGTGCTCTAGTATAGGATATGACCTTAGAAACATGACTGTGGGGTTGTTTCAGATTCAAACCACAACAGTAGCATAAATTAAATGATGGTGACCCTTCCATTGGATTGTTTCTTGTTTTAAAAAGAAGCCAGGTGACTTGAAACAGTTTTTATTCTCAGCAAAATATGTAAAGGGCAAGCTATTAAGCAGTTAGTTCTTGCTGGAATCTTCTGTTCATCTCTCAATTATGTTCAAGTTTGTAAGGAAAGACTCCAGGTTAGTGTGACCATATTTAGAACCCTGATTTATATTCAGCACATGATTTTATTAATTTCAAGTGAAACCCCCTTTAACCTTTATCATTTCAGAGGGAAATCATGATCTTAACGCATCCTGTATTGTACAGCAGTCAGTCCTTTGATGACTTTAGCTGAAAATATTCTGCAACCTGCTGGCTGCCTTATAGAAGCAAATGCCAGAAATCTTGTGTCATTTGAAAAGTTAGGATAATCAGTGTCTTTCTCTATTTAAAGCATGTTAGGTACTATAATTCTACACGGAATGAAATTGCAGAGATAAAAACTGGAAGTAAGCTAAAGCTTTATTCTACTCAAAGCATTCAGCTGGACTCTATGCAGTACAGCTCATTATTTTGGGATCAGTGTCTATGACTAATTGAGGGCATCTAGGAAGACAGATTCATAATATGTCTATCCGCTCTCAATGGCTCAGTGGCTTCATGGTTCAGATCATCAGGCATCACTTAGATAGAATTCCGTTCAAATGCTCTTCCATAAATATTTCCCAGAAGGGCCATTGGAACTAGCATTATTATGTAAGAGATGGTCATTTCTTAGAGAAGGCAGCATTTCTCCCTCTCCCCACACTGTTAATTTTGCTCTCATGTGACAAGTCTTGAATCACTAAATAACAACTTAGAAAAATAAACTTGACTTCTCCGGAAGAATGACAGGCATTTCTTCTTATTGATGGCTGTCCACATAGATACAAGCAACAATGGTGCACATATAGACTTTCTTCTTTAGGTGTATCACACATTGTACACACAGATTTACTCCTTAAGTAACCATAAAGTGGATGAATTTAGGAGCATTGTTTTTGGCTTAAAGAAAACCAGTTTTTCCCCCAGTAAAATAATATCATTGTAATACTCATAGTTTTTATATTGTATGGAATTAGTTTACTAACTATTTAAGAATTAAAAATGCCCTCGAGTTAATAAAGTGAAATATCCTTAGATCAGGGAAAGCTTCTTTATGTATACATGAGATTCCTCTACTAACAAACAGTGGGAAGGTCATGTGATGCTCAGGTAGTTCCTCTTCTGATGGTGATTTTCTTTATCTGAGTGAACATTTATTGCCTACTGACTAATGTCAGGCCCAGTGGTAGCACAATAATAAAGGATATATGGTTCCTGTGCTTGAGATTCTCATACCCACAACAGACTCAGAACCAGTTGACATTGCGGCATTGCCAGAATTGGCAAGTGTCAATAAACCCATGATGAAAATTAGTTTTATTTGAATTTCCATTCTATCTATCTATCTATCTATCTATCTATCTATCTATCTATCTATCTATCTATCATCTACTGTTTACTCTTTCTAAGTGGCTATAAATTATATAGTGTTGTAAAGAGTGGCCACCTGATAAAGTAAGTTAAACATTCAGATGTGTTTCTCATAAGGACGACATCAGCCTTTTCCTATGAGTGCAAGTGTCAATGTTTGCCATTTTACAGTCTATATTAGTTGATGATTGACAGTGTTTCCTTTGAGTCTCACAACAATCCTGGGAGGTAGACTTTATTAGTGAGAGATTTTAGTTTTAAACAGCAGAACTCTGCATTGAGCAGTTCACTGCACGCGCGCGCGCGCGCACACACACACACACACACACACACACACACACACACACACACACCCCTATACTATGGATTTTCAGAGAGCTGAGTATTATACACAAGGCTGTGTCTAACTGACTCTGTGAAGAAGCTGCCTTGGTGCATTGCCTCAAAGAAAAGAAGTGTCAGGTCTGCCACCATTGACTACCAGCACCAGTTTAACTTTCGTTCCACAAACTTTGCTGCACAATTACTGTTGTGTTTCACAATCAGTGGGAGCACATGGCTGTGGAAACAATTATGGTGTTTTCTTCTAGACATTCTGCCCTTTCTCTCCTCTACTTGACGGATTCTGTATTCCTGACTGCCATGAGTTCTGCAATCCCCAAGCCTTTCCTGGGACAATTGGGCTTATGAATGGATATTGGGGAATGGACTAGACAATTTGGAAGTTACTAAGTTTCAAGCAGAAGGTTCTCATGGGGAAAATGGCTATCTAAGTGCAACGGGGGGGGGGGGCAGCACCTGATAGTTGGTGTGGAAGAGGAACAGGAAAGAAAGCCAAAGTCCTTGGCAAGAAAATTTACCTTAGCTCCTGTTGGAGGGGATAGCTATACTTCCCCAAGCTATGTCCCATGCTACACCACAGCAACCAAACAAAAATGATATTTCTTGACGGTTGCCATATCCTTAAGACCATAAATTGTGTTTGGAGGTTACCTCATTTAAGAGAAAGGGCAAAATAATTCAGGGCAATCAGGATCCTATTTAAAACTCACAATTCCTGCTGTTTACAACGTCAATGATTTCATTTTTCTGAAGAATTTTCTTATGACTCATCCATATTTGTTCATTATTTGATGGTTTCTACCTAGTTTCCTATGCTGCACAGTGACTCAGGCCGTTCTTAAAAATGGAGAGATTGATGTTTGTTGCAAGCAGAAACCTCAGAGTTCCTATTCTACTTGTTTCCTTCCCTTTCTTTTCAGTCAGAGCTGTTGAACATGGACTTGCTCTCTCCCTCTTTACATCTGTCTTCCAGAGAACTCCCATCCCCCTTCCCCTTGGAAGCTTTCACTGATGCTGTTTTGGGGACAGAGATGAAGGAAAATAAAAACAAACAGACTAGTTGAAGGTATTTCTATACTTAAAGTCTTCATTAAAACACTTCAAGTAGTCCTCTCTCAATGATTATTGTTGCAAATAATAGTGTAAGTGAATTATTTCGATTATTCTGCATGTTATAGGAATATTTGTCAAGACAAAAAAATCACGTGCATGTATAAAATGAAAATTTGAGGATTAAACTTATGTCCCCAAATAAAACCAACTTCTAAGAATACAAGAAAAAAATATTCGATTGTGTTTTTGATGAACATATTTTGAGGGGCAGGAAACTTGAAGAAGCATTTTGCTGTTTGCCTGCACTGTGCTCATATAATCAGTTGGAAATTTGCGTTAATGTATCCCAATTTATGAGACTGGGACTTAACTCTATTGAATAAGTATCTTAAAGGTTGATGGTCTGTTTCATCATCATTTTAATTCTTTTGAGAGATTCTTGGTCTCAGGTGCGATTCCTTGACTGTAATCTTGTTCATTTGAAGAAATAAGGTCATTTAATGACTTAGTTTATGACAATTTATAGATTATTGAGATGCAAGATTAGAAGTGGACTAATTATGCACTTTGTTATGGTTTTCTGTAAGGGTTCGGGTACATAAATTATGCTCAGTAAATAATATAAGGTATATTTAATGGAAACAATTTTGCAAGAAGCAAGCATAGCATATTTCCATTTGAGCAAAATGAACGGAGGTACATCCATTTATATATATATATTTTTTTATTTTACAACACCATTCAGTTCAACATAATAGCCACAGATTCCCCTGTTCTCCCCTTCTCGTCCCCCTCCCCCTCCCCCCAGCCCACCCCCCATTCCCACCTCCTCCAGATCAAGGTCTCCCCCGAGGACCGGGATCGACCTGGTAGACTCAATCCAGGCAGGTCCATTCCCCCGCTCCCAGACCGAGCCAAGTGTCCCTGCATAAGTCTCAGGATTCAAACAGCCAACTCATGCAACGAGCCCAGGACCCGGCACCAATGCACAGCTGCCTCCCAAACAGATCAAGCCAAATGACTGTCTCACCCATTCAGGGGGCCTGATCCAGTTGGGGGCACCTCAGCCTTTGGTTCATAGATCCTGTGCTTCCATTCATTTGGTTATTTGTCCCTGTGCTTTATCCAACCTTGGTTTCAACAATTCTCGCTCATATAAACCCTCTTCTTTCTCACTAATTAGACTCCCAGTGCTCCACCAGGGGCCCAGCCGTGGATGTCTGCATCCAGATTCCTCAGTCCTTAGATGGGGTTTATGGCACAACTATCAGGGTGTCTGGCCATCCCATCACCAGAGTAGGTCAGTTCCTGCCGTCTCTCGACCATTGCCAGCAGTCTTTTGTGGGGGTATCTTTGTGGATCATTTATATTTTTATTTGCTTTTTTTTTAATGAAGAAATATTCTTTGGAAAGTTGCGTAGACATAACAATGGCTCTTACTATGATGTGTAAAGAGGTGGGAGAGCATACAGAATAGGATGAGAGAGAGGAGTTAATATTCTTTGAACTTTGTGATTATACTTTTTTACTTAAAATTATTTAAAATAAAATATCTATTGTTATTAAAATGAATGACTTTATTTTCAAAGTCAACTTTATCTGCAGCATACCTGTAATGCCCCCTTTTTATTCTCTGTGTTCATGCTCTTTATATCCAAACATTTCTAAACAGCCAAACTTTAACATCTGGGATATAAATTTTACTGTAATTACTTTTTAGTTAACACTTCACTTGAAAACTATAAATTTTCTGTGGCTATCCATATACCCAATTTTATAGTCAATAAATTTGATGGTATTTTCAGAAACTTTGTCATGAATTGTCCACAGAGGAAAAGAAAAAATGTTGAAAAGATTAAGAATTTAATAAAGAGGAACAACCAAATACAGGAGTCACACATGGAGACCTCATTTTTTTCTAAAGCTGTGTTTTGATAAGCCTTCTGAGTTACTGATGAGCGATAGAGAGGATGTGTGTATAAAACCTTGCAGACTCTCAGAGCCCATGTTGAAACTGTTGAGCTGTATAATTCAGAGGTCCCTTCCACCCCATTGTAAGAAAGACATTAGGAAGGAAGGAAAGAGAATCCATGATGGGTCTGTAACAGCTCACATGATGCTGATTAATAAGACCACTCCATATCCAGGTATTTACCTACCATCCTTAAATAAGGAAACACATCATGGGATGAATGTGAAGACAGAAGGAGGAGACTTCTGAAGATAGAATCATTAATTAACAAGACGCATTGTCACCTCTGGAAATCACATAAAATTAAACTCTTTAAGCGACTTAGTCATTTCAGTGTTCTTTTTGTGCCATTATTAAACTTCTCCATGTATCATTTAAGAAGGGTTATTGGTAAATTATTACTCAGTGAAACAATTGTGGTCTTTTGTTACATGAATTATTCAATTCTGAAGCATGCAGTTCTGTTACATTCTCATATTTTTAAGCTATGGACTTCAATGGAGCTTTTTATTGCAGATTAATTTTTTTTTTTTCGAGACAGGGTTTCTCTGTGTAGCTTTGCGCCTTTCCTGGGACTCACTTGGTAGCCCAGGCTGGCCTCGAACTCACAGAGATCCGCCTGGCTCTGCCTCCCGAGTGCTGGGATTAAAGGCGCAGATTAATTTTTAAAGCATTAACTGTAGTAATCACAGTCGTGACTTTGAATAGTCTCATGTTTTGTTTGTACTTAATGCCAATGAGAAAAAAGAATGCAGAAAATTGTCAACCAACATTTATTTAAGTTTGCATTATGCATCATAATTTCCCTTGTAACCACCTCACTTTTGCCATGCCGTAAACCTAAGATATGTAATTGTCCTGGTAGCCCCTGTGACCCTTCGCATCTTGCTAATAAGCAGAGTAAAAAGTAATCTTGCAATCAATCCATGGAAGAAAAGTGTCCACACTAAATACACATCCCCAGCAAATAATATTGGTCTAAAATGGATCAATAGTCCAGAACAGCAAACAAACAAACAAACAACCCCTCCAAACTAAACAACAACAAAACAAACAAACACCAAAAGACCCCCGATTTTAGGTTTCAAGAAACTCATTTTTTTAACTCATTGTTATTAAAATTGGCTCCTCTTAAATTACTTTGAGAAACGCTAAATGTTAACACACTTAACTACTGTATCAGTGTGCTGAGCCAAATTTTGAAGGCTAAGTAGTTTCACAGGCTATCAATAATGTATCAGTTTGCCACGTTCTTCTTTTGATGCTTCAAGTTATTCTAAGATAATAAATATGCTCAATGTAAATTAACAATCAATGAATCCCGAGTGGGAGGGTTTACTGAGATGTCAGCTTTGGATTAGACATTAATCTTGAATTATTGTGATATCAAATTATTGCAGGCAGGCACATACCAAGTCTCAGTCACAGAATCTCTCCACAAGGGGCTGTCATTTCTTTTTTTTTTTTTTTAGAAATCATATTTCAGTGTTTTTCAGCCTTTACTATGAAATGTAATCAGTCTGCATCTCTTAGGATACATTTTAGAGTTAGTTTATTTTTTTTTTGAGACAGGCTTTCTCTGTGTAGCTTTGTGCCTTTCCTGGAACTCACTCTGTAGCCCAGGGCCCAGGGTGGCCTCGAACTCACAGAGATCCGCCTGGCTCTGCCTCCCCAGTGCTGGTGGTGCACACCTTTAATCCCAGCACTCGGGAGGCAGAGTTAGATTTTTATTGAGTGAAGGGAAGAAAATGATTTATCTTCTGTCTTATTTCCTTCCTACCTTTTATCCTGAATCATCTTAAGGCTAAAGAAAAAAGGTTGTTTATACAATAGTTCTCCCCTTCTCTGTATTTGTTTACATGATTTTAGTTGGCCATGGTCAACACAGTCAGAAGCATTATATGGAGAATTAGAATGTTGTCATAAATAGTATGCTGAGATTACATCCATTTGCACTATCCCACCTAGGGTGTAAGCTGTTCTTTAGTCCACTGTATACATAGTGTATCACCTCCCACTCAGTCACATGGTACTGGTTTCAGTTATCAAGACTACTGACTATTAGACTGACTACATGATATCCCAATGCTTCTGCTCAGCTAACCCTTATTTTGCTTTACAATGGCCTTAAAGCAGAATGGAAACGATGCCAGAAATTTGATTACAGCGAGTTGCTGTAATTGTTCTAATTTATAAGCATTTAATATCTTATTGTACTTAATGAGCTGAATTTTGTCATGAGTATATATGTGTAGGGAAAAACTCAGGATGAATAAGATTTCGTAGTATCCATGGTTTCAGGCATCCACTGGAGGTCGTGGAACATATACCTGGCTGATAAATGTAAGACTACTGTGTATCCTTCATTCAATTCTTAACAATTTGCCAAACTTCTTTCCTTCATGATGTCTATCCTCCTTTCTTTGCTCCCTTCCTCTCTCTGTTTCCCTCCTGTCTCCCTGCCCTCCTCTATTGAAACCCCAAGGATGAGGACATTCTCCTACATAACTACAATGCCACCTTTAAGCTATAATGTCAATTCAATAATATCATCTATTATGCTATCTCTATGTAACTTTTACTTAAGTATTAAAAATTTGAGACCAAATTTTTGCATTACATTTAATTATGTCATTCTGGTTCTGTTTAATCTGGAACATTTTCTTGGCCTTTTATTTGATTTTAATGACATTGACTTTTTTTTTAAGAACACAGACATATTGTCTTGTAAAATGTCCTTCATTCTGAAATTTAAAAATCATTTCTTTCTGATTAGAATCAAGCTGGGTCCTTAAAGACACCTCACAGTTTAATGTTGGCATTTCTTATTGCATCATACTGAGGTGACTGACAGCTACATTGTTTCCCAGTAGTGATGTCAATGTGAATATTTGATTAAGGTTTTGAATATGAAATTATTCCACTGCAAAGTATAGTTCTCTGTTTACAATTAATATGTAACTTGTAGGATGATGTGGGAGACTGTAAATACCCTGCTACCTCTGAACCTTTCACTGGGAAGTTCTTGTACCCAATGATGATTCCTGTCTGGGTCATTTGTTATACTGGTGAGGAAAATGGTATTTTTCTGACTTCATCCTTTCCCCCTGCATTTGTCAGCAAACATTCTTCTGCATCTTTATTATAGTTGAAGTTAGGGACAAGAACCAGTCCTTTTCGCTCAGTAGAAATTGACTGCCAGTGGTTGCTTTGTTGATATTGCTTAGATAGTTAATCAGCATGTGCTGCTGTGGAAGCCAAGGCTGTGACGTTTTCACACTGGGTCAGTTTTCCAGGGTTTTTTTCAGGTTCATGCTGATAATTGTCTTCTTCCTACTCAGGACTATGTGATCACCTAGGAAGTAGGGCATGTAGATCTGTACAAATGTTTCTAATTCAAGACACAAATTCTATGAATTGTGGGTAATCTTACATGAATGATGACAATGATTACCACAGCACTCACTATTTCCCAATTTATTCTTTAGGATATTTTTATAAAAACAAAATTAAAAGATTTTTGTTGACTTGTTTCATTTATTTATGATTTATTTTTGTTTCTGGCAAGCACTGAAGACCAATTGTTATAAACAAACTGGCAGAAATCAGTTAGATGAGGGAAATATTTTTATTACTAAAATAACATAAGATGAATCCTGAGAAAACGTGTTTGCAGGATAAATACAGAAGTGGAAAGGGTCTGCTGTCTATGCTATGAAGCCTCAGAAGTTCAAGAAATGCTTTTGCTTTTAATTGACACAGTAATTGCCCACATTTATGGGATGCTGTGACATTTCGATGCGTGCATACTGCATATAATGAGCAGCTCAAGGTCATCAGCATAGTTATCACCTTAACTATTTGTCACTTTCTCTGTCACTCTCATTCAGACCCTCTCTACCAGATTTTGTGAAATACACAATTAATTGTTGTCAACTCTGATCAGAGGTGTCAGTTACAAAAATAGCTTAAATCTGGTGGTTATTTGTACCTTGCATGACACATATTTTGTGACTGTCTCGTTGTTTTTCATAAGAGTAAGCCCTGGGTCATAGTGTAATTACGTCAGAACTTAAAAAAGCAGAAGAGTGATGGCTAAGGATGTGCCTCAGCTGTAGACCACTTGCCTAGCAGGTGCAGAGCCCTGGAATGACCAAAACACCTCATCCACCAACCAACCAACCAGACAGACACTCAAGGACAAGTAAAAATTGTTCTTAGTATTTGGAAATGAAATTAAAGAATTTTCATTGTGTCCCTATGTCAAGAAGATACTGTAGTGCTAGTGGGAATGTATTCTAGGCCAGCCACAGTGAAAGATCAGACTAGAACATTTGCTATGAGATAGTGTCTTCCATATGGGACAGGGAAGTTGCACTCATGAAATCTTCCCTTTAATTTGTTTTTAAAGCATTTTGAAATTAAATTTTAATTACATCATTTTGCCCTTCCCTTTCCTCCCCCCAACCTTTCTCGTGTACCTCTATTTCTTTAATTATTGTTGCTGTTGTATGTGCATTCCTAAAAATATAAATAGAACCAGCCCAGCCTGTATAATGTTATAATTAAGGGACTAATTGATAACTCACAAGATCTTAACAGTGTGACAGGCCAAACAAGACCTGAATGATGAAAATACCAGTTGAGGGTGACCTTCACAAGTCCCACCTGTAGATGGAACTATGGACAGTTTTCAACTGCTAAGACAGGAGAACCAGTGTTCCCCAGGGATGAGAGTCTAATCAGTTAGCTGATATCAAGGGATTGTCTCTAAAAACATAAGCATATAAATAAAGTAAACAGATCCAGCAAATTATATTTATGTATTTATATGCATGTACACATGTAATGATAAGAATGAAAGAAGAAAAAAATTCTAAAGAACAAAACAAAACTGAAAATTGACCCAGCTATATCATACCTAGGTATTTACCTAAAAGAATCTAATTTAACTTAATGTAGAATCATTTTCACATCACTATTTGCAAATTATGGAACCAATCTTGATGCCCAATGTCTGGGGAGCAGATAAAGAAAGTGTGGTATGTATACACAGTTAAATTCTTTTTTTAATCCTTCCCCCAAAGAATTGAGTTATTTGCAGAAAAACAGATGCAATTGAAGATAATCATATTAAGTGAATTAAGCCTGTTTTAGAAATATAAGTATTGTGTATTTTCTCTAATTTCTAGTTTCTTGACGATATAGACACACAAAGTTGCATAAGTATATGACATAGACATAGAAGCAAAACTGTCTGGGGGGGAGGTGGGTAATGGAAGGAGAAAGGTAGAGAGCAGAAAGGTGGGAGGAGATGCTTAAATATGTTACATATATACTTACTAGAATGAAAATGATCTTATGCAACATAGTACTTTGTGTGATGAATATACATAACAAGCATTCTAGAAATAAATAAATAAAATTCTAAGAACTGAAAGATGATAAAATGCTTCAGATAAAACTTATGGGAGGTAATAACACAAATGAAAAGTACATGGAGAAGTAGCTAACTTCATTGTTTTGACATATTTTAAAACACTTCTCCTGGTAACTGACAAAGTTAACTGTGCCCATGAATTATCAACAGTATGGCTGCCTAAACAAGACCTGCATAACTACAGCACCAGTTGACGTGCCAATCTGTATGGGAGAAATTTCATATGGCTCCTCCCCTAGAAGAAGATCTCCAGGCTAAGAGAGAGAATAATCAGTTTTCTCTGGGGATGAGCCCATTGTAGGCTATCCAATTCCAAGTGTTCAGCTCTAAACAAGTGTACATAAAAGAAATACTAAATGGACTCAGTGGAATATATTTTTATATGCATTTGTGTGTGTGTGTGTGTGTGAGTGTGTGTGTGTGTGTGTGAGAGAGAGAGAGAGAGAGAGAGAGAGAGAGAGAGAGAGAGAGAGAGAGAGAGAGAGTTGGGGGGCACTGGAGCAGTTGTGTCAGGACAGGAAAAGGCAGAAATGGCATAAATAACAATATTAATGTATGAAATTCTTAAAAATATCTGCCGGGCGGTGGTGGCGCACGCCTTTAATCCCAGCACTCGGGAGGCAGAGCCAGGCGGATCTCTGTGAGTTCGAGGCCAGCCTGGGCTACCAAGTGAGTTCCAGGAAAGGTGCAAAGCTACATAGAGAAACCCTGTCTCGAAAAACCAAATATATATATATATATATATATATATATATATATATATATGGGAATTCAGAAGTAATAACAAAGGCAAAAGAGACTGATCTAGACAAGTTTGGGGACAAAGGATAAATGTGAAAATGCTTTTTGAAGTACAGTACTATTCAGTGGGAGTGGAGAGAGGTTATGTTGTAGGCATTATAGGGGACATTCCATCTTTCTGCTTTATCCTGTAATATATTAAAAGTTCTCCTCAGTGATGTATGAACACATAATATTTCACCCACAGTTCATAATAGGAACTAGAGCTTCAATAATGAAAGTGTGATTACTGTAGAGGGTGGTCAACTGTATAAAACAGACATTTTTGACAGATAGCAAATAAAATTTTATCTATTGATTTCTTTGCAAAGAGGGGGAAAGTGAATTTTCCTTTCAAAGAACATTTTAATCATACATTAAAATAAAAGAAAGAAAACATTTGTTTTTATTATATTGGAATTGCCTGGTATCAATCATTTCTATTCCAGTCCCCACACCTAGTGTTTCCAAATCATGTTCTCACTGATTCCAAACTCCCATGCCAGGGGAAATTATTAAAGCAGGTAACCTTGTAGTACAAGTGAATAAACAGTGTGCATTCCTGGCCAATTCAAAAGTGTGGAGAATCACTTTGCTTGCATTGACTTCTCTGCAAAAAACATTACACAGATTACTTTCTAGTGTATAAGAATATAGATCCAATAATGTAAAAAAAATAGTTTAAAGACTCTTGAAAAAATATCTTACTCCAGGAACTATCTAGTGTCATTTGGTTTAGTGGGCAAATAAGTTCTATCTATTTTAAAATTGGTGTCCATTGGAGAGACAATAAACATAGCAGAAGTATTTGTATTAAATCAGATCGCAGCATGAGAACTGTGAAGACAACTAATGTGGACGTCTGAAGATACTAGTGGCCCCAAACTTTTCCTTTTTGCACCCCCTGAGATATTACTTTAGGAGACATTTTATTATTTATTTTTAAATTATTATCTGTATTGAGGTATAACATCATTGTGGAGTACCACACAGTACATTGATACATATATCATGTGTAGTGACTGATTGAATTAGGCTAGAAAGCTCTTCCTTCTGCTCTATCATCAATCACTTCTATTCTTGGAAACTTCCATACTCTTCTAGGGATTTTGAAATACACCGTAGATTGTTGTAGCCAGTAGTTACCTGAATGGTGCTACAGAGACCCAAACTCAATCATTCTCTCTCTGTGCATTGGTTCTGCCTCATTTCTACCTTCCTATACTCTTCCCAGCCTCTTGTGACCACTGTCCCATTCCATTTTCCTATGAGATTGGATTTTGGTTGCTAGGAATGAATGAGAACACACAGTATTTATTTTTCAATATTAGGCTTATTTCACTTAACCTAATGATTTCCAGTTTTACCAATTTCCCCCAAATGGATATGTATCACTCTTTTTATAAATACTATTTTATAAATACTATTTAATCACACACACACACACACACACACACACACACACACACACACACACACACACTCACTCACCTTCCTTATGCATTCATTTGTTTATGACACCTTGATTGGTTCAGTATCTTACTCTAATGAATAATCTGCTCAATACATATGAAAGTACAGCTAACTCTTCCTTATAATAAATTCATTTTCTTGGATATAAAATTAGTAGTGGCATGCCTTACTAGGTAATATGAAATTAAAATTTTTACATTTAAGTGGAATTTTCATTTTACCCCAATGGGTTTGTTAATTTATATTTCTACAAAAAATGTATACATTCTCATTTTTTGCATTCTTGTCAGAACTTGGTTTTGACTTTTTGATAATAACTTTTCTAACTGGGATAAAACACTAGCCCATTGTCATTTCATTTGCGTTTCTCTAATGACCAATGATTTTTGAGTATTTCCATAGATGTCTGTTGGCAGTAGGTCTTCTTTTGAGAAATTCTATTCTTATCTTTAACATGTTTCGAAATTGCATCTTTTCTGGTACTTTTGAATTCTTTCTATGTTTTGGATATTAATTCCTTGTTGGGTGTCCAGCTACTGAAGCTTATATTAATCATAAATGCTCGACCAATAGCTCAGGTTTATTACTAACTAGCTCTTACATTTTAAGCTAACCCATATTCCTTATTTATGTTCTGCCATGTGGTGGTACCTTTATTAACATGGCATGTTCATCTCCTCCCTCTGCATCTGGCTGGAGACTCCAGACTCTGCCCTTCCTCCCAGCATTCTCCTTGTCTGACTGTCTTGCCTAACCTTATTCTGTTCAGCTATTGGCCATTCAGCTTCTTTATTAAACCAATCACAACAACACATATTCACACAGGGTAAAGAAATATTCCACAGCAGTCCTCCTTTGGAATGATCATGCAGGCCTGATTAATTCTATTGAGATACATTTATTAAAATAAAACTTCACCTCATAAGAACTTTAAAAAGTACTTTACATATATGTTTTTCTCAATAAAGTCTAATTAAAAATATATAGTAAATTTAACCACATTTGAAACTGCTGAGTTAAAACAAAATATAAGGTTTATCCTGAGCTTAGCATGAGTAATTAGTTTAACTATAATAAGAATTACGGGAAAATTAAACTCTAAAGAACAAAAATCTTATAAATAATCATGTGGCCACAACAAGGTGACATTTGCTTTGCATCCACATAGAGCTCATGGTCAGCACACATATAAGGGGTACATTTTAATGTGATATGTCCCTTAACAGAAACACTTACTTGAACATAGAAGAAAAAGATCTGTTCTGTTGTTTTGCCCTTACAATCATTTTGTATGAGCTTCACATAAATTCATCAACTGATTCAAAATTAAAACTTATGCAAGATAACAGGATATTCTGTGGTAGAGCTAGGACTCTTTGAGCTGTTTGAGTCAGAGAGAGTGTTTTAAATCTCTGTAGATATTTCTTGTTTAAAGACCGTGACAAGCCTTTTAGTCCTTATGGTAAATGTTCAGGGTCAGCAGAATGATGGATTTGCTTCCATTTGAACCTGTGCGACACTCTGTCAGTCTCCATGTCTTCATGGCATCTTGATTGGTTGAATTTTAATTAGGTCCCTGTTCATCCAGAGCAGCATAAAACATACATCATTTGTCATCACATCAAATATTCTCCAGTTTCCTTTTTCTTTTAAGTGGGTAATAATGCATTTAACACTAGATTAAACAATGGCAACCTAAACCCAAAGATCAATGAAACATAGTTCTTCTTCTTAGAACAAAGTTTAAAAAAAAGATGGAACAAGTTAGTTTGGAATTATGAACAAAGCCCAATTATGGTAGAATAGGGTCCAGTAGCTATTCTTTTCCTACCAATGAGAAAGCTTGCACATGTTTTCACAGATTGAGCGACTTTGAGCACTTTTGAAAGGAAGTTCTCCAAGATATCAGGAATGCAAAGGTGCTACTAAAACCAGAGAAAACAGCTGTCATTCTGCCTGGAAGTAAAGGATTAGTTGGGCACTTTTGCAGACTGGTGAGACTGCGTGGTGAAGGAAAAGTTAAGATGCCATGTGTAGAGAACCGGGAGAAGAACAAGACAAGAACAGGAATAAGGCAATGGAGACAGAGGGATTTTATGTGTTGGCAAAGGTAGTGACTACGTCTTGTAGGCAACGAGACTCTGGTGAGACATTAAACAGGAGAGTGACCTGCTCATTTTTGAGTTTGAAATGGTGGCCTGGTAGAGGATTAAGTGATTTTTCTTTGTCTAATACAGCACATTAAAATAGAAATCATCATCATTACTACCATCTTCAAAGGTTAGCTTTGGCACACTTCAGAACTGTGATCTAATGCTACTACCCACAGGGATGGAGTTTTATGTTTTGTTTTCAAAGAATCCAGGGAGAAAAGGAGGTAAAATTTACGTCCATTTCCTGATTAGTTAGCCTAGGGAATATAAAGTACTATTATTTGAAGCAAAACACATTGCTTCACTTTACATCAAAATGCAGGATTTTAATAAATTCTAACAAAATTAAACTTTGACATCTCTTAGGTCACGAGCAAGTTCCAAGTTGTGGTTCAAGCTTTCTTCAAAGATGTTTTAATTAGTTAAGGCATAAATGAAGACCAAAATTTGTCAACAACCCAGTTGTTTAAAAGTAGATTTTGATACAAGATTATAAGGATTTATTCCATAAACATGTTTGTAGTAGTGTAGTTCTTAAAGCAATGTGGTATAGAATTACTTAGGATGCCATCAAGCTAATTTCAGGAAGAGATAACAAAAGTCAAGTTTAAAACCTCTATGTAATGGTTCAGCAGCCTTGTGAAGGCGAGAATCAGACTGGTATGATCTCAGTGACCTCTCTATCAACCAGCAAACTGCATCAGAAAGAGTAGATACTCACTAAAATACTCATTGTATGGGTGGGACAAGGGTGGGGAGATAGACAGGTGTGGGAATGCTGAAGTTTTAGCTGAACTTCAGAAAGAGTGGAAGCTAAGGCATGAATGCCCTCAAGATAGTTTCTGTAGCATCTCTATTATCTGTTTCCTTGTAAGTCTTTTTTTTTTCCCCAGAGAAAATCAGTGTTGTGGCTAGAAACTTGGTCATATGGGATGCTTATGTTTACATCACCTATATTTTGACTCACGCAAACAATTTCTCTGGCACTAGAATAAATAGTTCAAATGGATTGTTTTTGTTAGCTTAGCTGGAGTTCAGGTTCCATTGTTACCATGCATCATGGCAGGTAGTACCTAAACAGGGTACCCACCTCTTTAGAAGTGCCTAGAGAGAGTGAAGGAAGGCGCTCTCTCCAATTCATTTCACATTCTGTAAACTTGGTCACCTTTGAAAACAAAGGCTTTCCATAACTAAGGGGTTATAAGAAGAAAAAAATGAGAGATTCTAATCTTTGGAGTATGTTTCCATTCTGATGATCTGAGATGACAGATTCTGAAGGATAAGAGCGAACAGGTACTACAGTGAGTTCCAGTTATGGTGGAATGGGAGAGCAAAGGTTATGAGAACAGAAGAGAAGTCGTAAAGAAAAACAACCTCAAGATGTATTTAGTGGTGGATTTTGATGAAAAATGTGATCGCTTCTGGGTAATTGTTAGCACACTTATTGAATAGCCATCATGTGCCAAATATTACAGCTAGATCATATTTAGGCCCGTAAGTTTGTAAGGCAGAGTTTTCAACGAACAGCCTGAAATCCAGCTGTGTGAAGCTGACTCATGTGAGACTCATATGATACCAGCAATGAAAAGCAGAACATATATTTAAAGAATCCCAGGGAGCTTCCTGCAGTGTTGACTCAGGCTAATGAAACTATGGCTGATGACAGGAATCCCTACTTTTCATTTTCATCAACAAACTCCTTCGCTTCAAGCAACCAGTGATATAACTGTATGTCCTCATCACATGCTGAATGTACACTAGAAAATAATGAAGTCATCAGTCTTCTTAACTATGAAGACATCAGACAGCAAAGCCAGTGACAGTTTGCATTTCCACATTGTTCTTCATGGAGGACACCCAAATGGGTCTTTCCTTGTCTAGGCTACTGCTTGAAATGTGATTTCCATGTTGCTGCTTAGAAATGCAGATTGTTTTAACAAACAGAAAAGAAATAGTTCTCTATAAATAGTTTCTTATTTCCATTACAAATATAGACTGTTAAAAAAACATAAAGCCCCTAAACAATGTTGAATGGGTAAGTTCTGATAGAGACCATGCCATATTGACTCCCTTTCCCTTTATGTTCACTCCGGGTTGCCAGCATAGTAGATTATTGGAATCTTCATTATGTTTCCATGTATGTATAAATAAATCTTTGTTCTTTTCTCCAGTGGTTTCAGAGGCTGTATAAGAATTTATCAGTTGCTAGCCAAAACTGTGTGGATGAATAGTGCTAAATTCACACCAAAAGGGCAAAACTGATGTTTCATTTAGTCAAGTCATATGACCTACTGGGCTTGAATTTTATTAAGTATTGTAGATGGGACTGTCTAGAAGTTGCTGCTCAGTTTTAGTTTGGTTATGAGTTACAAATGTATATGCAAACGTTCTATTAAAACAGTCATGCGCTAGCATTGGTTCCCATATATCACTTAGAGACTACTTTACACTCCGGGAGACAGGAGTTATCACCATATGCTATAGATAAAGGAACTGAAGCTTAGCAAAGCGATAAACCTGAATTTTCAGTTACACCTAAGTGCTATATCCTGGAGTGCCATCTCTGGAAGTCCATATCTATTCCAGGACATCAAACAATCTGTTGTTGGGCAGGCATGCTTCCTTTCACATTAAGCGCATTGCACAATCTTTCTAAAGGGCATTTGTAGCCTCATGAAGACTCCTTTGAGACGGTGATTGCACTGAGTATTGAAGAGATAGTCACATGTTATTGGTGATTGCTATCTTCTGGGAGAGAGAGAGTCATTTTCCTCAAGGAGTATAGTTCCTGATAAGTCAGCTACACATTAGTAGAAGATCACAGATCCAAGAATATTTGGGCAGGCAAGTGAAAAACAAATGAATCATCATTGTCATCAGTATCATCATTATCAGCAGTAAGAACACTCACACACACACACACACACACACACACACACACACACACACAATCACACCAATGGGTGAGGTGTTAGTAAGGATCTGGGAGGAGATGGCGAGGAGAAACTGTGATCAGAATATAATTTATAAATTTTCAATACAAAAGAATATTTGGGCAGCATGAACTAGTCTTGATTGGAGGGGAAAGAAGACAAAAATTTATATGAATGGGGATTTATTTGAGTATTGACATAAGAAGAATTGGGAGGGGGTTGTTAGTATTGATCAAAATGCAAAATATATTGTGTAAAATTCTCAAAGAACTAATAAAAATTGTAAAAATTAGGAGTTACACTTACTTTAAAACTCCATAAATTTTTAGACAGAATAAATAAAATATTCAACATAAAATGAATTATATTGGTTTATGGTATACTGTTGAAATCATATTGAAACAGAACTTTATATTGTGTATTCCAAATTGTACTATCAGCTCAGTGGTGATGGTGATTATGGTGATGATGAAGCATGTATGTTTGTTTGTGTGTGAGTACTTGTGTGTGTGAGTATGTGCGTGTGCGTGTGTGTGTGTGTGTGTGTGTGTGTGTGTGTGTGTGTGTAGGGAAAGGCTGGGCTAAGGTAAGGTTAAAACATTACTCCAGAAAGTTGAAGGCTTAGCCACATCTAAGTACTTATAGTGTAAAATGTTGAAAAATAAATGTGTTTGGCTGGGCGGTGGTGGCGCACGCCTTTAATCCCAGCACTTGGCAGAGCCAGGTGGATCTCTGTGAGTTCGAGGCCAGCCTGGTCTCCAAAGTGAGTTCCAGGAGAGGCGCAAAGCTACACAGAGAAACCCTGTCTCGAAAAACCAAATAAATAAATAAATAAATAAATAAATAAATAAATAAATAAATAAATGTGTTTATGTTTTTCTGTTTTAAATTTGTATTACTGTATTTTTGGACAGGGTTGCTAAACTTTCTTCCACAATTGAAATGGTGGATAGATCTGAGGCAAAAACATTGGCTCAGAAATGTACACTAAAGTGAGCATTAGTGAATCACAGACAGAAAATGCATGGAAACAATACTTCATACCCTGGATCAGATCAATTAGAGTACTCTATATTCCCGTAGAAGTAAAAAGCTGAGGTGGTTGTAATTTGGCTTCTATCATAAGCTTCACTGAAAGAAGGACAAAATGAATCCAGCAGATGTTCACAGCCCCCATATCCTAGACAAGCCTTTAATACTTCACCAGTTTTGCATGAACCTAGCTATCTTTATGCTTCTCTGGCCTGTGGGGAGGAATCTGTAGTTAATCTGGTTAGGTCACTTTGTCACAAGAACAAAAGTGTTGATAACTCTTCTACTAGTTTTTCTGTCAACTTGACATAAGCTGGAGTCACCCTGGATAGGGAAACCTCAGTTGAGGGAACTGCCTCTATCAGATTGGCCTGTGGGCCTATGTGGCATCTCCATAATTACCATTGTTGAAAGAGGGTCCAGTCCATTATGGGTAGCAGGTAGTCCACAGAGGAATAAAAAAGGAGATGCTGAAAGGAAGCTATTAAGTGGCCTTCATCCATGGTTTTTGCCTCTACCTCTTCTTGAATTTCTGCCTCAGTTTCCCTCATTTATGGGCTGTGATCTTAATGTGTAAGCCAAGTAAACCTTTTCCTTCCCAGGTTGCTTTTGGTCATGGTGTTTGCCACAGCAGTAGAAAACATAGGATGCTAACTAACTAGGAATAGGAAACAGACTAAATGATCAAAGTCATCTCTGAAGCATATGGACTTGCCATGATGTATGAAAAGGATATCCTCTGAACGTGCAGTGTACTTTAAGATTACCTTCTCTGAGGGACAATCCAAAATTTCCTTCGTTTTAAGTATTGCATCATCAGAAAACTTGGAGAAGTACATGCATAAAATGAAGGTGAAAATCAATTCTTACACGTTAGTCAGGGAGGCTGCTGGAGTGTGTCTTGATTGGGATCCTTCTAACTGGGAATCTTTTCAAGCTTGGGGAACAGATTTGGAGGATGGAAGGTATGACCTCGGAAATTAGTTAGGAAAAAGCTTTACCTGATTTTTTTTTTATTAGTACAGTCAGTTTCTAATCAATAGGTCAGTCATTCTCAAATGAGACTTTTGACATGAACCAGTGAATTGCTAAGCAGCCATTTAATGTGTAGGGTTTGAACACAGGATCACAACAAGAAATCAGTCTTTGGTGACACTACCCGGGTTATCTTCTCCAATAGTCAGCATTCTGTGTCCTGATGTTGTCAGGACAGTTTAAGTCCAAATTTCCATTGCTTCCTTGAGACCCTGAAGGAACATACGACATGTTTGGTAATTCAAGAGGAAAGGGTTCCAACTCTTCATAATTTCCTATTGTGTCTTTACCACTTTTTCTGTTTTCTCACCCTGGTTATATAGACAGTAGGGAAGCTCCCAAAATTAGATGCATGAATGAGCAAATATCCCTTGGAAATGAGGTGCTGGTCTCTTTTTCTCCACCCCTCTCTCTGAATGATGGCGAGCTCTTCTCTTCACTGGGAAGGGAGAATCTGCACTTAGCATTTTGTGGTGACATCTAGACCACTCAGTCATGACTTACACAACGTATTTTCTTTCCATTCAGGTTAATAGGTTAAATGTCATGGTAAAATGGAGGGCAAGGGGGCTTGATTAATGATGTGGGGTCTCTTTAGCAGAATCTAGCTTTGACATAGGGTTACGATCCTCTGTATTTCACATTCTGGTTAGAACATGGCATGATATGTGTTTCTTTATTTCATTTTAGGTGTGTGCTAATTCAGAGACTACAAAAACTGTAATTGCCCTTGATCTTATGTCGTCGCTTCCTACATAGAGATTTGTTTTGCCTATTTTTTAAATGAAGTTATTTTAAAGATTTTCAAGTAGAGAATAAAAAGACTGATTGAAGCCTTTCTTTTGTTTCTCTTCACATTTATTTATTTATTTATTTAATTCATGAGAGTATGTATATGTGACTGCATGCATGGCGAGCAGAGAACAACTTTCAGGAGTCAATTCTCTCCTGTGTGTGAGCTCCAGAGATTGAAAAAACCATCAGACTTGGTGGAAGTCACTCTACAGTCTGAATTATCTTGCCTGACTCAGAAGCCTAAGACCATGCAATTTTCAAGTAGAGGAAGGTATTTCCAAGGATAAGGGGGAATCACTGGGGTGAATGGTACCCTAGGGTGAAGCATGTTGGCAGGAACTGCTCCTGGGAAAACAGAATGTATGTTAATGCCTGATGCTCACCTCTGGGATGCCTTAGCTCTTTCTGCCAAGGCTTCTGTGTCAGTATGGGGCTAAGGGATAACAACCGTGTCCGGCCCCTGAAGAGTTGGCATAACAGTAGATGCTTGTGACTGGTGAAGCCCATGCTCTTCGGGGTAGCTTTCCTGACTCCGAAGTAGGGTGATGATTCAGGAAAAAGTTCTAAAATCATGAAAGACATCAACCTCCATATAAACCCAGTTATAAGAGCTCCGAAGACTACGAGGGTGGATTCTGCATGGATTCCACAATAAGGAATTTCACAATCCAGTGTTAGAGGAGAATTTGAGTAAATGATGACAGCAACAACAGTCTACAGAAGACAAAAGACTGAACTTCCAAGAATAGGATGTACTGGGAAAGGGGGAAGGGGAATTAAGTAGGAAATAATTGGGAATAATCAAAGAAGAGCTATTTCAGGCTCAAATCCGGCACAAGGCAAGTGCTTTGGTACGAGGGCACTTTTAGAGCATCTTTCAATTGTTTGCTAATCCCATTCAGATGCTGACTCCAACTGTAGCACAGGAAGTGAACGCACAGAAGAATGACATTCTGTATAACATGCAAATGTGTCCGACTGTATTTCAAATCCCATTGTGTTTAAATAAGATTCAGAAATCTTGCTTGGGACCACTTTTGTATGTAAAATATTAAATTTGGACAATGCATGGAGATTTTCAACAGAGACAGAAATGCAAAAGAGACACACCGCAACATGGCTTGGTTCTCCAACACATAAAACAGCAATTTTCACCATTCACTGAAAATACTGAGCTAATTCTGAGAAGATGATTTTGAATTTAGTAGAACTTTACAAAAACATTAGGAAGCGTATTATGTAGTAAGTTGGTGTAATATAAAATGCATACCAAAGCCAATAATAAATAGGCAATAAGATTTCTCAGATAAGGAATTATAGAAACTTTTCAAGAAACTGATGCTGATTCTCTTAGCTAAGTCAGTGTTGAAAAATACTTGGGCATGAGTTTAAAAAAAAAAGCAGTTTCTAAAAAGAAAAATGTTGGTTAAACATGCTAAATGGACTCAGGACTATACACATATACATACATAAATATATACACGTATCTTCTATTTATATATACTCTACTATATACTGATTAAAGAAAAGATCATGAATTTGGGAAGGGGCACAGTGGGAGTTTGGAGGAGCGGAGGTGTTCCAAAAGAGATGTTCTCAAAAAGCAGTAAAAATTAAAAAAAAAAAAAGTTCTCTGTGCTCCACATAGTCATTTCTCCTCCCCCACCCTCACAGCTTTAGGGCACTAATTTAAAAAGTATTTTCACAGCTTTCCCTTTTGCAGGGCAAGAGTGTGTTTGATTTGTAAGAAGCCAGCGGTCTTCTAGCATGGCTGTGCTATGCTATCTTCTCCATCATCATTTGCTGTCAGCGTTCTGGATTTTGGCCTTAGATTAACTACGTAGTTGTATATCTTGCTACATTTTTAATTTGCATTTTTCAAATGATATAATGATCCAGTCAGAATGTGGCCCTCTTAAAATTCGTGTGGTCACATACAGACCTCTAAAATAAAGGTGTCTTTTTTTTTTAACTTCACACATGATACTTTTACGTATCTATGGGAGTAATATACAATCATTTGATGTAGGTCTATAGTGTAGAATTGTCAGATCAATGTCATTAACATATCCTAAAATATCCTAAAATATGCAAAAGTCTATGTGCTGGGGAACTTCCAGCTTGCATTTTCTAGTTATTTTGAAATGTGTCTCTCATTGTTGTACACCTAGTACATAATAGTTGATGAAGACCCTGGTTCGTTTCATAGCTCAGCTATTATAAATGGTGCTTTTATAAACATGACATTACAGATACATCTTTTTAAATGTCATTTTATTCTTTGGGATATATATCAAGTAGTCAGATTACTAGATAATATGCTAGTCCCAGCTTGAAATTATTTTGAGAAAATTCCATATGGTTGCATTGACTTTTCTCAAAAGAAAAACAAGTGGCCAGCAGGCATATGAGAAAATGCTTAGTATTTACTAACCATCCGGGAAATGCAGATCAGAACCAGAGTAAGATCCCACTTCAGTATTCTGATGAGGAGGAGTTAGCATGGCTACCAGCAAGAAACTAAAGATAACAAACACTGGCAAGGATACAGAAGAAAGAAATCTTTCTGTGCTCTTGGCCGGAATGCAAATTAGGAGCTTTTGTTAATTAAGCTGGCTGATGTCCTCTGAACTCTAGGACCTGAGTGTTTGTACTTGGCACCAATTTAAGAGAACTTCTTTGTCATCGTCTTTCTTTGGCTTTCTCCTTTCCTGTACTTTATTTTCTTTGTGGACTCATATTGCATGTACATTGCACCTTTTAATAATATTCCACAGTCGCTGGATGCTATTTTTCCAGTCTCTGTTTTCTTTGTTTTGCAGTTTTAGACTTTCTATTAATATATTCTCAAGGCCAAAGATTCTTCCATGGCTGATCTACTAATAAACTCATCAAAAGCATTCTTTATTTGTTACAATTTTTAACCTCTAGCATTTTTTCCTGGCTGTTAATAACAATTTCATCTTTGTGCTTACATTGTCCACCTACGCTTGAGCATTGCTTGAAGTATGCTGTAGAACCTTTTGTATCTAAATTGTATTTAAATTGGCGTTCTGATAATTCTGGCTCCTGTGGTTTCTGACATTAACTGGTCTTTTAAAATTGAATTTGTTCCCTCTGAGTTTATCCTGGAATTTTCTTTTTCTTGATAGTTAAGCAAGTAAAAAAGAATTGCTGTCTCCAGGCCTTTAGTAAAGTGGTGGGAAGGGATGGAGCAAGGAGGAGTATTCTACAATACTTTGACTAATCTCAGCTTTTTAAGTCTGTTTCTCTAGAAAGGACTTGCAGAATATTGTTGTTTATCCCCTTCGAGGAGAAACAGGGTGATTGGGGTGAGCCAGAGTTGTGTAGTTCTCTCTCCTAATGTCAGTAAGGAGCTGATCTAACCCAAACCACTTCAACTCTGATTAGAGAGTGTCTGCTTGTGGGTATGCCTTATTAACAACATAGTGTTGTGGCATGTTTCAAAGTGTTCCCTCTTTCCCTTCCCATGGATGCTTAAGGGGATTTCAATAAAACTCATTTACTGTGAGAATCTGGTTGAATTACTGGAGATGAAACTAATAAAATGCGTGGAACCCTTCTGGAGTTTCTAGCTCTCAGATCTGTCTACATAGCATTCCCAGGGATTCATAAATGATGAGGCAGCATTTCCTGCTCAGTGTCGGGCTCTTGTGAGATACAGCTCAACCTATTCTCCTGTCTGTCCATCCAGTATTGTTCCAACCTTGGTCAGTGATTGCCTCAAGTTTACACATCTGTTAAACATCCAAGGACAGTGGTTGGCTTTCCAGATGTGCAGCATTGTACCTGTTTTTAGGCCAGAGCATCAGCATCCATGATTCTTATACCCGGAACTGAAAAGTAGAAGTTAGTGTCATTTTGTAACTGCAAAATCTCCATGCTTGTGGCATCAACATTCCATATTAAGAAGCCTGCAAAAGAGTTTGAGTACATAGTTCCTTTCCCAAGCATACAGTAGTTCTTTCCAATGCTGACTAACGTAGGCTTCTGAATATTTTTTGTCCTCTAACTTTAATTAACATTAAAAATATTAATAGATAAGTTAATGACTACATTGAGAAGCTTCTAAAAATCTGTGGAGAATAGTGTGGAGAATAACATATGGCAGCCTAAGATCCTGAGGGATAGAGTGCGGTTTCATGTCACAGCTTGAACGTAGCTAATGGCATTCTCCCTAGTGATTAGTAGCAAGGCTGTCAGTTTATTGTATTTCATGGTCTCAGGCTATCCCAACTGATCAACAAAACAAAACAAACAAAGTAAATCACAACACTGAACCAAACAGTAAGGGTTTAAGACTTCTTTTTTTTAAATTGATGATAATAAAATCAATATACTCATGGTATTGTGTTTATGGTCAAACCTCAAATCCTGTTTTTCTGAAAACTGACCAATATATTTTTTGAAATGAGTCCAATGTAACATCTTATAGTGCTGTGGATGATTGATTGATAAATAAAACACTGATTGGCCAGTAGTCAGGCAGGAAGTATAGGCAGGACAAAGAGGGAGGAGAATTCTGGGAAGTAGAAGGCTGAGGCAGGGAGATGCTGCCAGCCACCATGAGGAGAAGCATGATGTAAGATACTGGTAAACCACGAGCCACGTGGCAAGATATAGATTTATAGAAATGGATTAATTTAAGATATAAGAACAGATAGAAAGAAGCCTGTCACAGCCATACAGTTTATAAGTAATATAAGTCTCTGTGTATTTACTTGGGGGATGCGAGTGGGAGAGACTTGTCCCGACTGCTGGCAGGCCAAGACACAGGAAAACTTCAGCTATGTTACAGTTTCTAGAAAAATCCCTACTTTAAAAAACTTATTGAAACAATGAAACCACTCATGAAACCTGTGACAGAACTTACCCTGAAGAGAAATGGAGGACAGTGAGTGTGCTTATGGAGTAATTAGGTCACTGATGACTCAGCAAAGCTAGTTATGGATGTCTCTGGGATAAAATTTTCTCCATAAAATTTCTCACATTTATCCATCATTACAGTAATATGCTTGAGAAGCAATTTAGGAAGTTTGACACAGATTCTGTATTCATTTTGAATACTAAGTAACCCTTCCTGGAATGACCTTCCACTAGAGGAGTTTGTAATTACAGGAACATCATTAGTGAGGTTTTTTTTCTCTCTCTCTCTCTCTCTAGGAAAAACAAGGCTCATATATATTGAAGTTAACTCTAATTTCTTAAACGTCTGTCTTGCTTTGAGGCCAGACGGCAGAATTTAATTTCTTATTTTTATGTGCTTTAATAGTAACACAGAGCACAGAGGAGTGGATTCTTTTGACTGCAGGGGAGACGATTCATAGGACTATAAAATACCAAGATGTATCGAGAGTTGGGACAATGGTCCAAACCTTCAACATTAGTATCAACTCTGGCATCTTTTTCTGACTTAGCCTTATTTTCTCCCGGGCTACTCTGAGCTTAGTCATTTTCTTGATTAAAAAGGAGAAACTTATTGGTATCAGAGAGCTGTGACCTTTTCAGAAAGAAAAGTCACAGCCTTTGCTGTTCATTTCTTTAAAAAAAATTCAGTGTGTTCATAAGTCATAAATGGAAATACACAATCTGAGGAAATGGAATATTCCAATAAGCCTTCAAAAACAAAACAAGTAGCCATGGATGGTAGCTCAAACGTGTTACCTAGCACTTGGGAGCCCAAGGAAGGAGGATTTCCCCAAATTTGAGGCCAGCATGGATTCCAGATCGAGAACCTGTCTAAAAACAAAACAAAACAAAAACAACCAATCAACCAAATGAACAAACAAATGAGGAAGAAAATCAACCAAACAATTGAAAAACAAGGTGTTGAGGCTTAACTGGGGAAGAAGATGAGAGGGTAGGGAAGGGTGATGGTAGGGGGATTCCACACTAAGGATGCCGTGAAAAGCCACGTGGGAGCTTACCGTTTGATTTATTTCTTCATTTAGATTTTTTATTCACTTTACATATCAACCACAAATCCCCCTCCCATCTCTCCTCCTGCTTCCCTCCCTGCCCCCCTCCCCATCTTCCCCCTCCAGCCCATCCTCCATCCCCTTCTCCAGAAAAGGTAAGGCCTCCCATGGGGAGTCAGCAAAGCCTGAAACATTCAGCTGAGGCAGGTCCAACCCCCTCTCCTTAGCTTACTATTTTATAAACTTTCTCTCTCTCTCTCTCTCTCTCTCTCTCTCTCTCTCTCTCTCTCTCTCTCTCTCTCTCTCTCACACACACACACACACACACACACACACACACACTACCTCAGAGATGATGTTCCTCTTAGAAAGCATAGGTTTCCAAATAAAGCACTTAGTGTCAGTTATGGGATATTAATTCCTGAGTTGTTGGTTGGGGGTGGCAATTCCAGAGACCTCCCAAACAATTGCAGGCTCTTGCTCTTGCTTACCCACTAGAATTTAATAATCAGTTACTATTGCTGAGAATTTTGGTCACATAACTTGGAGAAATCAAGCTAGTACTGTCTTGGAAGCATATTCCTTGCTGGGTAGATTTTGTAGTCTATGAGGTGTTATACAGGCTGTTAGGGGTGAAAAACCAAACCAAACCAAAAGCAAAAACAAACACCTCAACAAAAGTCTTCTACAGCTATGACATGGCCGCACTGAGCAATAACAACTGCCTGGCAAGGTATGGCTATGGGTACAAAGCAAAGGGAGTACTCCCTGATGCCAAGATACAGGAAAGGTACCCTAGAACATTTCTTCTTCCTCCTTGCTAGAAGGAAGCTGTATTCTGTCTTGTTTTGTAGAGAATGGGAGGCCACCTGGTGCAGGCAGGTTGCTAACTAGGTACAGTACCAGAACACTGTCTAAGTATTTATCTCTTTACTCATAGATTACTATAGCTCTCAGTTCTTATCAGAGGAGCATCTTTGCACAGTGGATAGCAGTTAAAACACAGATACATGACTGATGAAAGTGCAGAAAATAAGCATTTGTGGAGGGCTCAGTCATAAGTGGGGCATGTGTGTTACATCTCTTCATTCCAGGGCTCAGGGGACTTTTTGAAGGGGTAGGTCGAAGGAACCACAAGCCAAGGAGGACTGTCTTAATTAGGGTTTCTATTGCTGTAAAGAGACACCACAACCAAGGCAACTCTTATAAAGGAAAACATTCAATTGAGGTGGTAGCTTACAGTTTCAGAGATTCAGTCCACTATCATCATGGCAGGGAGCGTGGCGGCATGCAGGCAGACGTGGTGCTGGAAAAGGAGCTGCTACATGTTGATATGTGGGCAATAGAAAGTAGACAGTCTCATTGGTGGTAGCTTGAGCATAGGAGACCCTAAAGCCCACCACCACAGTGACATGCTTTTTCTAATCAGACCACACCTATTCCAGCAAGGCCACACCTCCTAATAGTGCCACCCCCTTTGGGGCCATTTTCCTTCAGACCACAAGAGCCTTGGGGAAACTGCTTTCTGGAGATGGCAGGACCACTGTAGCTAAGAAATCACAGCAGCTGCTGTTGCCTGAACAAGATCTGTAGAAGATCCAGGCAGTCAATGTTTCAACATGGATGGGGAGAGACATAGGAATCCCCCACCCTTAGCTGAGGAGCTACTGACAGGCAAGGAAGAGAAAATTTTTGTTAGGGATATAATCACTGCTGACTATGTTCTAGTAGATGACCCTACTACTATGTACATATGGACAGTACTAGTTGGGACTCAATGATATATATGTGGTGTGTGTGTGTGTGTGTGTGTGTGTGTGTGTGTGTGTGTGTGTGTGTGTGTGTGTATGAAGAGAGAGTAAGAAGTTTGGAGTGGGACTTATGGGAGGGTTTCAGGAAGAGCTGGAGAGTTGGTATGGGGAATGAATATGATTGAAATACATGGTGTGCATGTTTGCAATTCTCAAAGACAAACTATTACATTAATATATAGAATGAAAAATTTAAAAAGTGTGTGGTTCCCATTCAAGAGATGGAGGAAACCAAGCAAAACTACTGAGGTCTCAGTTCTCAAAAGCCAAGGCAATCAAATGTCAAGATACTGGTTTTTCAAGTCCTTACATGAGTAGTGGGAACACACAAACTAGATCATAAAAACCAATGTGTGGAGATATTTCTTCTGTATATGTTTAGGGACTATCTACAATTTTGGAAAATGAATGAAGAATTCTGATTTGTCTTAATGTCAGTAAAGTAATACCAATATATTCAAAATATGAGGTTCCTTATAGATTTTCTCTCTCTCTCACTCTCTCTTTATTAATGGTTCATTTATTCTTGCTGTTTTGGTTTCAATTTTAAAATTCCTTTCTGTGGTTTGAATCGAGGGCCTCACAGAGGCTAGGCAAGATTTCTACTACTCCATGGACTCTTAGTCTTGCCCCTCATATTAACTTGTTTTGTAAATGCTGCAATTGGAGATATTTTGTCCATAACTTCTCTTACAGTATCTGAATACTTTCCTTGAGATATGTTTATTTATAGATTTAGATAGTCTTCTGCATTAAAATGCCATTTGTGTAAGGTTTCTTAAAAACAAAACAAACAACAAATAACCCCAAACTCCCTATCCACCTGTATTTAATCACCTAGAAAACCAACAGAAAGCTTGAATTTGGTGGCCATAAGCCTCAGGAAGTACAGCATCTTTCCCAACTGTGTCTCATGTTTCATTTTTATTGTAATGACATGACATGGTCTCATTTTAGTTGGTTCCGTTTTTTATTGGGACTAACTTCATTGCTAATTGTCACAGCTTCCAGTGAAAGCAGGAAGCCAATAAAAGGACTGTCTTTTCAAAGAGTCCTTTTTGGCAAAAGGTTTTACCAAAATGTGATTGAAAAGTAAAAGCCAAACAGACATTAATACTTGGCTTTGAGGGGTCACTAATCTAGGCTTTGACATATATACTAAACATTCTGTGTGTTGGGCATGAATTATTTCTTATTCTTCAACATCTGATATTGCCAGAAATCCATATTAGAAAGGCTTACATTTAAGATATGTTATACTTCAAAAAAGAAGCTGAATAAAGATTAAAGTTTAATAAGAGTTGATGGCACTATTAACACAATCTCCAAGAAAACTTTATGCCCTGAGTAGACCTTTCCAGTTGAGTAAATCTAGCCTTTTAGACCCTCTTCCATGACAGAAAAACCTTCATGAACAGCAAATTATATAGGCACAACCAGAATCCTTAGCTTGGCACACTCACACATCATATTATGCTGAGATTATTGTTGACTCTTGTCACCATATGTGCATACACATCTCTACTACCCAAAGAATACTTAGCAATGAAAGTTCATGGGAAATACTCCAAACCTATAAACAGACTACCAGACCTGAGAATGAAAGAGCCCAAAATGATGGGCCAGTAGTCAGGCAGGAAGTATAGGCAGAATAAGCAGACAAGGAGAATTCTGGGAAGAGGAAGGCTGAGTCAGGAGACACCAGCCCATCATCCAGGGAGCAGCATGTATTGGCACACAGGTAAAGCCATGGGAAACATGGCAACATACAGATGAACAGAAATGGGCTGAGTTTAAGTATAGGAGTTAGTCAGTGGTAGGTCTGAGCTAATGGCCAAGCAGTTTTAATTAATATAAGCTTCTGTGTGTTTACTTGGGTCCAAGTGACTGTAGGACTGGCGGATGAGAGAGATTTGTCCTGACCATGGGCCAGGTGGGACACAGAAAAACTTCAGCTACAAAACTCTATTTACCCATGGGTATCCCCAAGTACCAGCTGCATGCCAGGTATCCAGAATGCATCACAGAGCTCATTCCTTTCGGAAATTCTTTTGAAAAGAAAGAAATTGAGCTTCTGTAAAATTAAATAATTTTCTTCAGGACAAAGAACTATCAGAAGAAAAGAAAAAAGAGGCATTTATCCCCCTTGTATTATCTCACAAATCCACAGGCTAACTATGGAACAGGAGTGAAGTGGGGCATTAACAACATTTTTTTAACTCCATAACAAGGGCTTGGAGACCTATTACTTTGTTTCCAGAAGTATTTTTTTTCCCACAGCAAATAGGATCTCAAGCCATCCCATTTCAATAAAATTAAATAATTGGAAGCAGGTTCTCTTCTTTTAAACATGTGTTTAGTAGCTCAGCTTTCTAAAAGAGATGGGTATGCAAGTTAAAAAAATAAATTGTTTAAACTAAATATCATGAAAAAGTTCATTAGGTGTGTCTCTGCAGAATCTTTGTGCTTTGCCAGAATAGGCTTTGTGCACATTAAGATGACACATCCTTAAGTCTGCCCTCAGAATTACCACACGAACCTTGGGGACTTTTTTTTTTTTTTTGAGTTTTATAAAGCTTAGAGTCAGGCATATTTCAAATAGATCTGCATGTGGCAACTTCAGAGGAGGAGTCTTTCATGTTGGCCTTTCCAAGACTGATGTTAACCATGAGCTAAACACTTTGTTCTAACAGGGTAATCTGGTTAGATCTCCACGTGGATCAACAAACACTTAGCGTATTACCAGTCATGCCTCTGTTGACAATGTCTCATCTCCTGAACCTTTAAAAAGGAGGTATTCACATTGTTCATCTACATGAAACATCCCAGTGGGAGAGGAAATGGAGCTGTGGGGGATGTTCTTCTCCTTTCAACATCTCACTAGCAATGTACAGGGGGAGGAATAGTCCCCATCCATAAAAAAAACTCTGAAGCCTAGGTGATGAATTAAATATTAATGTATAACACAATGTATTTCCTGTAGACCATGTCTCATGCAGAATAATGTAGTACTTGTGAGTTAGCGTTCACAAAGAAATTCAATTTTACTTGAATCACTCTAGAGAGAAGGTGAGTAGTCAAATGGATTGTTCTTGCTCATGCCTAAGTCCAGCTCTTTCCTTCTGGCTTTAAGTTCCAGGATGGCAGGAACACACAATTATTCTGTGATCTCTCTCTCTCTCTCTCTCACACACACACATAACACATATAATATACATTATACACACATAAGCATATACACATGTGTTATACTACAGTATTTCATCTATATAATGAGCTAAGGGAGTCTGTGAGGACAGATTGGATTTTAAGAATTTGATCAATAAAACTCAATTTGAATACTCACCAAAATCACTTTAAATATTATGAATGGATGGCAACTATCTTATAGATAGTTAATTTAACTTTCATTATTTGGGCACTGCTCAGTCTTAGCACTACATTTTTTTTTTAAATTTCAAGTTTCCTTTTGAAGACTTTCAAGATGACCTTGAGGTATCTCAAGATAGTAAAAGACAATTTTGCTTAGCCTTTCCCCCACTTCTCCACTGAGAAGTACAATTTAATTTTTAGATTTTTTTTGTCATTTAACTTTTTATTCAAATTATTTGACCTTCAAACATAACCACAGTGGGGACAAATACATAAGCACAGCTTATATAACACTTATACCTCTCCCTTCTTCTCCAACTGCTCTTATATCTCCCGTCTTCCTCCCAAATTAATGCCCTATTCTTATTTAATCAGTGGCATTGTGACACATGCACATATATATGCACATATAAATGTATAGACATGTATACAACCTACTGAGCCCATTTAGCATTGTTTGTATGGTGTCTTAGGGTTGACCACTTGGGACTGGATTACTTACTCAGGTCTCTTCCCTAGAGTAAAATTACTCTTCCTCTCTCAACAGCCACTGATGGCCTGTAGCTAGAAGAACAACTATAAAAGGTACAAGTAGTATGACTCCTTTGAGGGACAAGAGAGCCAGGGTGCTATAAGGCATCCTCTACATATAGGTTCTCAATGTTTTCTTGAGTGTAATTTCATTGAATTATCTCTAAGTATGAATGAAGCACCTGTGATGTGGTTGGGCATCTGGCTCCTGTCAGTGATTACAGAAAAATCACATAGAAGGAGCAGTACCAGGAAACTGGAGAAGATGTCTTACTTTTGATTGTCCTCTTATTTCCCAGGTGTGAGGTTATAGGCTAAGCAGATTTGGGAAACCTCTGGGAAAGTCATGGAATCTAAGTATGGGATGAGGCTAGAAGGGAGAAGGGCAGGCAGAGCTATACAGGTGATTGAATGATTTTGATGTTAAAATTGTCTCCTTCTATCTGGTTCCACTCGTGAGCCTGTGAACATGCCTCAGGATCTAACTAAGCTGAGCTATGTACCTACGAGACTTGTTCCCTCCTTAGGATTCCCCAGGGAAAAAAGTTCTGGCCTGCTCAGGTGACTAGCAGAGAATGCCTTCTGGCAGATATGAAGGAAGTTTGTGCAATAACTAAATAAAAAGCAGTAAAAAATTCTGGATATACAGAGGTGGGAATTTGGAGGAAGGGATAGTATGCTATGCAAAGTATAAACTTGTTCCTAATTTTCAGAGAAGGGAAAATGCAAATCCCGAGACCTTTATACTACTGAAATAGCCATTAATTTCCGGAGGTAAATCAAATTATTTTTTTTGACATATTAGAAAAGGTAGTAAAACAATACAAGCCTTCTAAGCAATGTCTTATTAACCTAATTAAAAAACAGAAATACCACAATGATTTATAAGACACTTTCATTTTAATATCCCCGATAATCAGTGTTATTTCTCTTATGGTCAAAATAGAGGGAGATACAGGTGGTTACTACCACGTTGATGGATTGTTATTGGTTTTCCTGATTCAGTGTGTACGGTCTTTTACAGATAATCTATTTGATCTTCAAAAATCATGTCTCAGTCTGGGGAGATAGCTCAGTGGATAACATTCTTGCATGAGGACCAGAGTTTGATTTCCAGAGTCTATGTAAAAGTGCCAAGCATGGTAGCATGTACCTGTAATCACATTGTTGAAGAGGGGTGGGGGAGGAAAAGAGATTCTCGGGGATTGCTGGCCAGTCAGTCTAGCCTAATAGACAAGTTCGAGGCCAGTGAGAGACTGTATCTCAAAAAAGGAAAACAGTCTCCCTGAGTATAAAATATGTGTGCATATAAGTGTGTGGATTTGTATACACACATGAATATAAACGTGGTTAATAAAAAAATCTGTATCTTATACTTGCCCAGGGGTTTTACAGGTTTCTTTTTCTGAGTTACATCTTTTCTTCCAGACATAAGCATCATGTATTATCCCAGATGATGGCGTCTAGAGTTTTGATCTCTGTACCATTTTATGTAATACATGCCATATATGAAGATATTTAAGGAACTTATTAGACTTTCCTTCCGGGAGCAATGGCGACTGTGATAAATGACGCAATTGGGTTGAAAAAATAAAACTCTGGAGTGATGAGTTGAGACTGATTGATTTTTATTAACAAGGAAATAGAAAGTCCTGTATACATGTTAAAAATAAAAATATGTCAGTGTAAAACAGGAATGTCTGTTTTTACAATAGTTCTTATAAAGCAGATCTAGGGCTTTTAGTTCATTACAAACTTAAAATGAGCCAGTTTATTTCAGCTGCCAGAAACCCTAATGTAGTTTCAGACTGAAGGCATAAAATTACCATGTCTGGAACAAAGAGATTTCATCCTATGTTTTACTAGTTTGATTGTGTCTGACAGACTGCTCTCTTCTGAAGGCAGAACATCTTAAAGCTGGGGGGAATGCAGAGGCTATTTAGGTACATGTCCTTTGCCAGGGTGCTTGCTAACATGTTAAATTCACTCAAGTCGTTAGTAATGGAAAAAGGGTTTCATTAAGGATTGAATAGTTTGTTTCTATTCAAACCATTGAAATTATAGAAAACACTTTTAAGTTTGAAACACATATTTGATACTATGAAGTAGAATTCAAAGCTCAAATAAAGTTTTAAGCTAACTTCAAATATCAAAGAAATGTTAGTTGAAGTGGCACCATTGAGAATTCTGTTGAGGTCTCTTGAAGATGTGTGCTCAACATCCTTTCTAGGTACTTTCAGTCAATAAGTATTTGCTGAGTTCTAGCTATGTGCTAAATACTATAAACACTAGGGTACACACACACACACACACACACACACACACACACACACACACACACACAGCTAATAGAGTCCTGATTTTATGGGAACTCACATGCTGAGCAGCAGTTTGAGAACTACAGTATACATTAACCTGAAGTCTTAATTTGATAGGAGAAAATATTAGAAGGCACACAAGTGACCCTGTGACATTTCCCCCCACTTCTATTCTTTGCTGGCTGCAATTTTGGGCAGTTAATGATTTCTCTAAGACATAATTTTGTCATCTATACCACTATGGATCAAATGCTGATGTACTTAATTGATGGGACTATTAAATGAGAAAATATGAGCAATGTGCCCAGGGACATATGTGATATAGAGTGCATGTTAGCTGGTAAATAAATGATATTATTACAGATATCAAATGACTTGTTCAAATCTACCCAGTTGCATAGCATCAGATTAATAGTCAGCCTCATGTTTTCTGAGCTCCACTCTTGACTTCTTTTAAATCAGTGCCATTTTGGGTAAGTTACACAGAAAATCAACATACTTTTTTCTATCTTTACCAATTAGTAAAGCACTTTGTTCCCAATAAATAATAAGGAAAAGGAAAAATGCAGAAACCAAAGCAATAAAAGACAACAAAAGAAAACCACTCAGTAATTCATAATATCTTAATTACAACTGTGGTGTCACCTGTTGGTCCTCTTGGAAATGTATAGTTCTATTTTGGTCTTAGTGGTTACTTTTTTCATTTTTTACCCATCCATTCAGTTTTCTATCCAGTTTTTTCTATTTATTTTTAAAACAGGTTTTCTATCATGCAATTGGAAGGATTTTTATTAGTATAGTGTTGAATACTCGCCTTATGTATTACTGCTTAAGAGAACTCAGGCTTGAGCCTACTTGCCCATTCAGACTTTCTTAGTCATCCAAGGTTTTTCCAGGAACAGAAACCTTCTTTTTGACAAATTTTCTCTTGATTGCCCCCTTTGGCTCCGTATTTATGCTTGTTCTATATTATTTTCTATGGCTTTCCCTATTCTCATTTCACAGCCTCAAATTTCTTCTGTTTTCACATGTCTTCCCCGAATTTCAGAATCTACTCATTGGTTAAATATCTGAGAGTGTTTAATAAATATGTGTGTGTGTGTGTGTGTGTTGAATTTGTGTTTACATGAACATACATCTGTGCAGTAGGATGTAGATGTAACCAAACATCTTATTAAATAAGAAACACAGAACCAATGCAAAGAAGAAAGCCAAGAGGTCAGAGCTAAGAGCTAAAACCTTACCCTTCCTCCTGCGGTGGTCCTACCTCTCTGAACCAGAGCTACTTCCTGTGTGTCTATCTTTTTATAGTGTTTCTGTTCTGCCTTCTCATTGGTTGTAAACCCAACCACATGACCGCCTCGTCATGGCCTGTCTGTATAGACCTCCAGGTTTTCTATGATTGGTATTGAGATTAAAGGCATGTGTATCCAATACTGGCTGTATCCCTGAACACACAGAGACTTACCTAGCTCTGGCTACCAAGTGCTGGGATTACAAGCATATGCCACCACTGCCCTGCTTTCCTATGGCTTGCTAATAGCTCTGACCCCCGGGCAACTTTATTTATTAACATACAAATAACAGTTTAATACAAATAAAATAAGACCATAGTAGGAGCTTTAACTCTGTCTATAGCTCTGAGAAATTCTAGAACACTGAGCTTTGGGGTTGTTAAAATGAAACAATTGTCTATATGGGTTGCATGGGTTATTCATTTAAAATATATCACTAGGAGATGTTTGTTGGAGAAAGTTCTATACAACATGAAAACATCCACTGCCTTTCTAAACTCCACTGTACATGAAAAGATGATCAGTTCAGATAACCGGCAATACCAAGAAATATGACAGATCATGCTTGGTCACACCATTCTGAATGTCCTGCTGAGAAACTGAAACACATTTTCCCATAAAACACTAGAGCAGGATCAAGGCCTCAGGGAGGCAAGCCATACTCTCTTTGTTTCTAGTATGCTGTGGAATAAATGTAAGACATCAGCAAGGCTTTGTCTGAAGGTCAAAAAGTTTTCATGGTGTTGATTTTATTAACATCAGGTTTTCCGAATTAAGATTCAGAATTCGTATCTAAAACTTGAGGCTGTGTGCTGTTCCACATGACTGATTTTTCTTCCCGATACATCAGATATGCTTTTCTCCTTGTAATTAATGCCAGCCGACTGACATCAGAGGAATGTACATGAAATTCTAAATGAACATTCCATTACACTCAACTCTTAGTTCTCAAATGTCAGGCTACAGTGTCAAGAGCACAATCACCTTCTGTTTTATCAGGGACTGCGAAGACAACATACTTGTAACAGGCTGAGCTGGAGAGGGAAAATATTTGTGTACTCTTCGAGATCAAATATTCATTAATCTGAAGACCAGGAATTACTCAAAGTTGGAGTTTTCAGAATCAAGCTACTAAGGTATTAGAGTATTGTGTGCTCAAGTTACAAGTTAGTTAGCAGTATGATGTTTGGCTTTTCTGTGAGCTTCCTTTTTGACATTTTTGTAACTCTAGTATCCTTGGACACGTGCATCTTGTAAGTTTGGATTCACACATAGAACATGTTGGATGTTTTCTCAAAAAGGTCATCCAGTTTTCTAAGCTTCCAATGAGCACGTATTTCTATATGCTTCCCTCTACCTCCACTTCCTTTCTCTGCCTCTCTGTCATTGGATAACTCTTGCGTATGTATACTCTGACATTATCTCACAGTGTGATTTTTCTTATCATAGATTTTAAGTTCCACAGGCAAGGAGCCAGAAGTTTGATCTGGAATGCTCACAATATCCACAGGGGTTGAGGGTTATGGGTCTCATGAAGTCCACAAGTTTCATGGATCTTCATAAGATACTCATAAAATACTTCCCTTCTCAAGGATATGCAAGAGGTAGAGAGTTGATAGGGTTAAACTCTTCAAGGGTCTATCTGTGTGTTACCCATGGGGACTCTTCAGTGGAAAAACTTTTCACGAGCTCTCCATGGTTTAGGTGGGATTCTTGAGTGGTATAGCTGCATACAGATTGCCAGGGAACCTACCAGTGGTAAAAGTGATATAATTGTCTTTGGGTTATCCTACAGGCTATATTGGTTAATGATGCCATAATTGACTTAGTTTATGCAAGTATGATGTTTTACAGTTATGGAATCACAGAGAAATACATTTCTCAGAACATACCCTATTATTTAAGTGACACGTGGAAAGTCACTCCTTAAGTACTAGCTGGATCAATGAACAGGAGCATGCATGAGGGTAACAACCAGGGACCAATGGCCAGGGGAGATCACTTGTATTTTCAGGACTCCAGCCCCTGTGAGGCATTCTAAATAGGCTTTAAAACAGAGGTAGGATGTTAAAGACAAATATGGTAGAGGAAATCTGAATATAGGATATGGAATGTAGGGAAAGTAGCAGGAGACAGTGGGCCATTCCTTGGGAGGGTAGAGTGTGTGATAGAGAGAAGGACAGAGAAAGACAAAGAGCTGGAGATGGGCTCAGATCTCAGCCATCAGAGCCTCGAATATCAGGATTAGCAGTATGACTTTTCTTTTTTTCTTGTGTGTGTGTGTGTGTGTGTGTGTGTGAGAGAGAGAGAGAGAGAGAGAGAGAGAGAGAGAAACCATGATACCATGATGTTCCAGTGGAGGTCAGATCTCCAGAGTTCTCTCCTTCCACTGTGAACTCAGGCTGCTGGCCAGAGGGGAGGGTAAAATCCAAAGGCGTTGCTAGGATGGGATGACTAAGGGTGAGAGGGAGTGTTCCCCCCTCATCAGTGCTGATCTCTGCTATCTCCATGACTTCCTCAGCTAAATTATTTTGTTGTTGGAGGCTTGACGTCTGTGGTGGTTTGAATAAGAATGACCATAGGTTCATATGTGTGCGTGCTTAGTCATCAGAGAATGGCACGACTGACTTGGGAAGGATTAGGAGGTGTGGCTTTGTTGGAACAGGTTTGGCCTTGTGGGAGGAAGTATGTTACTAGGGGTGGGCTTTGAGGTTCCTAAAGAACAAGCCAGGCCCAAAGTCTCTCGCTTCTTGTTGTCTGAAGATCTTGATTTAGAATTCTCAGCTACTTCTCTAGCACCATGTTGGCCTGCATGCCATCGTGCTACCTACCATAACAATAATGGACTAAACCTCTAAAACTGTAAGCAAGGCCCAATTAGCTGCTTTTATATATGAGTTGTCATGATCATGGTGTCTCTTCTCAGCAATGGAACACTAACCAAGACACTGTCCCAATCCTCTTATTATATCTGTGACTCTCACGACCCCTCTCTAAATAGTGTTCTCCTCTTGGGGTAGAACAAGGGTTCATCTACAGTTACAGCAAGGACTTGAGTATTGCTTTAAAAAATCAAGAAAAGCCAGTACATTTTAGTGATCTTCATGAAATCATTTGCTCTTAGTGACTTTATAGTTGCTCTGTAAAGAAAAGAAGAAATCTAAGCCTTCAAATTATTGAACAGAGAAAGTAGAAAACAAAGACTCTCTCTCTCTCTCTCTCTCTCTCTCTCTCTCTCTCTCTCTCTCTCTCTCTCTCTCGTATGTATGTGTGAGCATGTGTGTGTCTATATATGTGTGTATGCTTATGTGTGAATAGTTAGCTCATTGGTTAAAATGATCCATATTAATGTCATAAGTGACACCATTTCAAAGCACCATGAGCTTATAATTTATGAAGCACCTGGCCATTTGTAAGGGAAACATCTTTTTAATTATGTTGCAGTATCATTGTCTCGAGCGCCACCTTTTCTCGTCTTTCTTTCTTTTTCTTTTTTCTTTTGTAAGTTGTTTCTGACTGCACTTGCTTCTCACTGTTTCCCAAACCACTCAAAATGCAAGGATCATTTCCTTTAAGCTCTCTAGTTAGGATGTTCTCCTTACAGACAAGGATGCAGCTTGCTCTGTCTCCTCACTCAGGTCTCTTCTCAAAGGGAGTGTCCTGACTCCCATCCTCAGCACACCAAGCAGGGTGCTGTCATGCATCACCCCTCTCATCCTGGTTTGCTTTTCTTGTGATCACTAATGACCTCTTGTGGCTGAGATTCATCTACTTACTTAATGCCTGCTTGTATTTTCCATTAGACCATAAGCTGGGGGTGGGGGCGGGGAAGGGAGCTAGGGCTTCCCTGTGTATGCAGTCACACCACTGATGAATAAAACATTTAAAAAGGTCCTCAAAGTAAATGCTTAAATGTGTGAATTTACCTTGTGAATCAGGCTGATCAAATGTGAAAACTGAGGTTCAGAGAACTTGGGTGACTTGCCCCAGGCAAATATTTGAGATCAAGTCCACTTGGCTCCAAGTTCATAGGTATCATATTTGATCATTTAAGTGTCCTCAAGAAAATAGTGTCCCTGGCAACTCTTTAATCATAGATTATCAGAATAGATTTAATTTCATGCATACTTTTGGACACTTTGCTTTTAAGCCAAAGATTTCTGCAGCTATTACAAATCTTTTTTTTTTTTTTTTTCAAATTCACTTTCTTGTTTCTCCAGAGAAACCCAGGGAAAAAAGGAGTTTTGTATTTTTTGCTGTGTTCAGCAAGTCTCACCAGGGCATATTTATGAAGAGTGGTGCTGCAGAATGATTTTGTCTTTTAAGCATAATGCAAACAAGCCTTAGTGTTGAAGAAGAGAAAGGGAGATTTTTATGCTTCCCTGAACTTTTTCTGCCACTCATTTCTGAATTTAGAGAGACTTCAGTGCTGTTATTGGTTGTCTAGGATTTGGGAACAAAGAGGAAAATGATGATGACTATAAACCTGTGTATCTGAAGCCACCGCAGCAATCTGAACTGTTTTACACTGAACGAGAATGTTCTTCCCTCCTATTTGTTAGCATGCCCATCCTCATCCTACCAGGAGTCTCATTGCTTTTCCTGTTAAAGTCTCTTTTTGCTCCCTAACAATTATTTTTGTTATGTGAGAAAATGCCATGCCATTTTTTTGCTTTGTCACTGAATACCGATTTCACTAAACATTGTAAATTGCCTACTCTCTGTCAGTTACTATATTAGATCTGATGAATTAAGAATATAATGGGAGTGTAGAATCTACCCTGACCTGGCTGTTTAGGGAGCAGCGAGACTGTTAAAACTGGCAATTCCTGATGGGATCCCCGGAGTTCAAGTGGGGTTCTTAATCCAGGCTGGAGAGGCCAGAGAGATGTTGTGAAGAAGTGATGCCGGAGATGATTCCTACATGGCAAGGCAGAACCAAAATCCAGAGCACAGAGCTCAGTAGCATAGTGAAGTCTCTGTTCATGTATTAGAAAGTATGATTGATATGGAAAGCAGCTTTAATAAGAAATTATTTTTGATAGATTCTCAGGGAATTAGCGCATCTAAGAGAAAATGATGCTGATGTTTCAAAGCAGAATGGAGTCAGAGTCCAGGGACACCGAGGAGCTTTGACTGCTAGTGAGTATTGATGCATAATGTCGGGCAAAGAATGAGGAAGTGTACTCTTGTATGATGACCCCTGTTCCTTCCTTGAGCTACATGTAGGTGGTAGTTTACTCTTTAGTGACAGAGAAGATAAAGGAAAGGGAAATCTTTGGACATGACATGTTTGATTACTAGTTAGAGATGTACAAAAGTTATTGAGGTTGTATATCTAAAGGTCAGGACCAAGAATAATTGAATATATACTCTTAGTAGTTTGTGAGTGGGTAGGAAACGTGTTGATTTCTTTAAGAGAGAGTTCGTGAAATGTAAAAAAAAGAGCACTAAAGTCACTTTTTTTTAAAAAAAGGAAAACCATATCGTAAAGTTAAGAAGTGGTAGGGAGTATGTTTAAAGAGGTGGAAGGAGATGTAAAATTATGGCATTACAGGAGCAAAAACATTGAAAATGGCAAAGAAAGGCATGAAAAAAGGTCCACTACACTCAACAGCAGAAAAGTCATTGGTGACTCTTACCAGGGAAGTTTTAACTGAGTTGTCTCTGGGAATCAGGATTGTTATGTTGATGAGTGAGTGGGAATAAGGAAGAATCAAAATTAAGGATGGTTACTCATTTCCCAAGGCCAGGACATTGTAGCAAAGACATAGATAGGAAGGGAGGGGTTAAGGAAGAGAGAGTGGAAGAGAAATGGAGGAAGAAGAGGAGGAGCAGGAGCAGGAAGAGAAGGAGGAGGAGGATTGGAGGGAAAGGAGGAATGGATGGAGAGAGAGAGAGAGAGAGAGAGAGAGAGAGAGAGAGAGAGAGAGAGAGAGAGAGAGAGAGAGAGAGATTGTATTTGAAAGTCAGGAGCTGGAGTTTAAGATTTTTTTTTTTTTTTTTTTTTTGGTTTTTCGAGACAGGGTTTCTCTTGTGTAGCTTTGCGCCTTTCCTGGAACTCACTCTGTAGACCAGGCTGGCCTCGAACTCACAGAGATCCGCCTGCCTCTGCCTCCCAAGTGCTGGGATTAAAGGCGTGCGCCACCACCGCCCGGCTGTGAGTTTAAGATTTTTAAAATCATCCCGGGAAAAGACATTTTTAGGGGGAAGCTTTAAGGGCAGGTGATCAGTGAACAGAAAGTAAAACATCAAAGTCAGAGGGATCAAGGATGTATGTGTCAGTTATGTGCGTCCCCAAAGCACTGAAAATGGCTTTAGAGATGAAGGTTATCAAACAGCTGTTAGTCGACATAACTGTGCTCATTATGGTTGTGTCACTGGGACAAAATACCTAAGACCAAAAGACGAAAACATGTCTTATTACTCATGGTTTCACAAACTTCATTCCACAATCTCTTGACCTTGCTGCTTTGGGCATGTGATAAACACCTTCTCAGTGGAGAAGGCATACTGGATCGAAGTGTCTTCACCAAGGTGGACAGGAAGGCAAGAGAGAAAGAGAAAGAGAAGGAGGAGGAGGGGGAGGGAGGACAGGGAGAGAGGAGGGGGCAGGTCTGAACAGTCCTTTTAGGACACACTCCTGATGACCCATGCTTTTTCTAGTAGGCCCTGCCTCAAAATTCAACCACTTTCCAGTTGTACCATTGGCTAAGTGATCAAGCCCTTCCACACATGAGCCTTTGCAGGACATTTAAAAATCTAAACTATAACAACAGCAAAGTGGTCCCAGAGGCTGATGTATAGGAGGGGGATTAGCCAGATGGCAGGAGCATAAACAAGTGTGTGAATTTATAGGTGTGACTTTAAGGAAACTTCTTGAGAATGCAAGAGACTGATGATCTGAAAGTGGCTGGAGGAAGTAGGAGTTGTTTGAATACTTCAAGTCCTACAAGTTATAAGAAAGGCTTGGGCAACTGGACGGTGGTGGCTCGAACCTTTAATCCCAACACTCGGTAGGCAAAGGCAGGCAGATCTCTGTGAGTTTGAGGCCAGGCTGGTTTACAGAGCAAGATCCAGGACAGGCACCAAAAAACTACACAGAGAAACCTTGTCTCGAAAAACCAAAAGACAAAACAAACAAACAAACAAAAACCCAAACAACCAAACAAAAAAAGTTTGGGCAATGAGAAAAGCTTGTTTTGAGGCTGCCCAAAGGAAAGCAGAGACTACTTCATGGAGAACTTCTTTTGTGAGGCAAGAACAGGATACCTAAGAGGGATTGTTTATAAGGAGAACTTACAAGCCTGAGAATGACTTGAGATGAGGGATGAGTGTTCAGGGAATTCCAGAGGGAGTGGGCCTTGAATACAGGAAAAGATGCAAAGTCAGCGTTGGGCTGTGGAGAAGAATGACAAGTTATTTTTCCTAACTACGGCACCCTACCTGAGAATAGGGATGTGAGCATCTTTGGGATTCAGCCGGAAGGCCTTTCTGCTCAGAAGTGGAAACACAGAATCTCAAGACACCAAGAGGAGATGTAGAAAGAGACAGAAGTAAGAGACAGCCCCGGAGAGTGTGAGATCACTCTATCCCAGTCGGGTTAAGAGCAGAAGGATGGAGATGAGATGGAAGGTCAGAGAGCTAGGTGGGTCCTGTTTCATTCGCTCTGACTTTCAAACTCTGCATTTTGTTCTGGGCATCAGGCCAAGGCTGGTTTCTTACTTTCTCCCAGCTCCACATCCAAATTAGCCATTTATTACCTCACCCACCCTACAAGGTAAGAATCAGATAGACATTTCTGCAAACTTACTTATCTGCACCTTTAAGACATGGTCCACTTCATTCCTGTAGAGCTTTGAAGAAGTCACCTAACTTAGCATTTATGAGAGAGAAGAAAATCAGCATTCATTGAATTGGATGACCAATCCTGAACACCTGAGTTTAGGTAGGTAGGAAGTGATCTGTCTCCACGGGAGGAAGTTTGCTGTTACTTGAAGTATTCAGTTTGAAATAGGAACCGGTCTAGAATTTACAGCTTTCAAAATGGAAGCACTGTGGCAGAGAACTTAGCTGCCATCATGGCATTATAGGGTTGCATAGTACAAAATTCACACTGGATTGATCTTGGATCAGAACAGTGCATACTGCACAAAGTGAAGACAGTGGCAGTGATGATTGTTATTGATTATTACAGTTTATTGTTCAAAAACAGGATGCATGGGTACAGAATAATCCTGAGGAAGCTGTTATTTTTAGTTAACCAGAGGTAAATTCCTTTGCAGGGTTCTAATTTTACTTGCTGCAGTCAGTCAAAATATGTAGCCCTCTTTCATTTATTTTTATTTATGCTTTTGGTCATCTTTGTGTATTCTAAGTTTTATAGTTAAGTTTTATAGTTATAGCAATGATTGTGCCCCTCAGCTGATTGCGGTTTTTGTAGGGAAGTGAAGATAATGTTCTGGGGGATCAGTTAAGAAGTGGGACAGGGTGTGGGACCAAGTATAGGGAATATAGATAAACACAGAGAGTCATTAATTCATATATATATATGAATTATATATACATATATATATATAATATGTATTGAGGACTTAGTATTTGCTAACACTTATTTTGAAAGACATAGAGATAACTGATAAGGAGAAATGAGAGTAAGATATAAGCAGTAAGATATAAGTAGTTAAGGCTGTTTGGAGGTAAAACCATTATTGGCAGTAGAAATATATAAACTTAAAGGGGCAAGGTTTAAGATAGAAAATAAAACTCAGGAACAGTGGTTCTCAATATGAGAAGAGAGTTATGTGGGGGAGTCATTTAATCATTATTAAGCCACAACTGGCCCAAATGCATAGAACAGTTGACTCTAGGGTTACAGCCTCAGTTGCTACATCTACCCACATCCCTATACCTAGAAGAGAACATCGTGGAAGAGGGGCTGGGAAAAGTGTAAGAACTAGAGGACTAAGTTGAGCCATCTGCTCTGAGAGCATTTTCTATAAATGACAAGGAACCTACACCCAGGACCTATCAATAATACTGTTGCCTAAACAAAATCTAAAAATGACAGCACCAATTGGCATGCCAATACAGACTGGAGAAATCTCACTAGGATTCACCCTTAGAAGAGCTACAGGCAACTGATGGTTGCTGAAAGAGGAAGAATCAATATTTTCTAGGGATGTGCCCCCTGGTAGGTTAGGCAATACCAAGAGGTCATCCCTCAACACAGATAAACAATACTAAGTGATTTCAGCAAGTTGTGTTTACAAACTTATATATGTATAAGTAATAAATATGTAGTGATTATAATTGAAGACTAAGAGCCTACTTGAGAAGGAGTGGGAGGGACCTGGGAGGAATTGTAGGGGTCAGAGAGACAGACAGAGACAGAGAGACAGAAAGAAGAATGATGTCAATACAGTATTATATGTGAAATTCTCAAAAAGTAAAAGAAAAGATTTGTTATGACTAGACCCCTCACTGGACCACATGAAGTACTGCCCACAAGGTAAGAATCTTTAAAATGTCCGCTGGGTGATTCTGCTTTGTAGTCAAAAAGTTAAATGCACTCAGTTAAGTTATAGGACAAGAAATTCTTAGTTCCTCATATCTAGAGCACAAGGAAAATATTTGTTCTTATTGATTGTCTTATAGTTAGTAACTTATTTTAAAATTTTATGTATATCTTAAGATACTTTACATATTATTATTATCATTATTATCACTATTATTACTGTGTGTACATTCATGCCATGGTGTAGAGGTCAAAAGGAAACTTGTGAATTTGTTTCTTTCCATCCATCATGTAGGACTCAGGGATGGAACTCAGGTCACCAGTCTTGGTGGAAGGCTGGCTTCGATTTACAACTTCTTATAATCCTTATAACTTAGCTTTTCTTTTTTTTCATCACATTGATAAATAAGCTGAACTACTGAGGTGAGAAGGCAACTAGGTTTAAATGCTTTAATTTTTTAAAGAAAAAAATCACCGTCCAAACTTTATTTGAATGTGTCTTAATTCACCTTCCTCTCGAACACAGTGTCTTTATGATTATCTTTACATCAGATAGTTATTGAATAATGTTCCTATCATCTAATAACGTAGGTGAGTATAGCATGCACCTCTTAAAGATTTAAACCATAAGGTAACCAAGGAAGAAGCCATTTTCCTAGTGTTCTTTGTGGTTCTTGTTCCATGTGGTATTTAAGGTGGTAAGGAGAGATTTATACTAATAGTGCATGGGGTGCTATCTAAAGGATTTAAATGACCTTTGAAAGAATATGGCTGTCAATGTAATTCAACAAATGATGTGTCAACTCGGTAAATTCAGAAAAAAATGAATGAATGACTTAGCTCTAGAAAACCTGCTGAGTTGATTTAAGATCTACTGCTGTGAAGATGAGGAAGCCACAATCAGGAATAGTAGCAAAAACTGGCAAAAGGCAATTGATACAATTTTTCAGATGTCTTCAGTCCTAGATAATTTGTTTTGGATAGAATAAGACATGGGGTCAATCATCTTTAAAGATGTTTTAGAATCACTCTGCTAGCGGGGCTTTCCTCACAAAGACTACGATGTTCCTAAAGTTAGCAACAACATATTTCCTCCTTGCAGATGAAGGCATGAAAGATATTATTATATCTGATTTCTGTTATTAAAGTCTCCTCTCAGATAATTTTCTGGAACATTGCTATAAAACAGAACGTATGACTGACTTACACAATAGAGTTTGCGTCGTCCGATGGTGACCGTCTGCACACTGGAGAGGCTAAGAACCAGACAGTTGATCAATCCATGAAGACGGATGCCGAATTCAGGTGGATTCCTGAGGAAGCTGCAGCATGAGGTCAGCAGCAGTTGTGACTGGTTCACCACTTAATGAAACAGTGAAGGCAGGACACACCCTTTCCTCCGTTTTCTTATATTTGAGCCCCCCCCCCCCCACCAAAGATGCCACCTACTTTCAGGGTAGGTCTTCCCCCCTCAGCTATCCTTTCAGGGAATGCCCTCACAGGCTTTCCTAGATGTGTGTCTCCAGGGGTAATTCCAGACCCCATCAAGTTGACAATCAAGAGTAACAGTCACAGACGCCATCTGGCTTTATTCATGTGCCCTGATGCCAGCATTAGGTGCTAATTACTGAGCTCGGTTTGTAACACATTAAGACTCCATCCTTATACAAATTCTTATTATTTTTCTTTATATGTTTAGTGTAGAAAACATTGGGAATAAAAGCAGGAATTTAAAAAACGAACCACAAAATAATGAACAAGGATATTAAAGAATATCAGTGTTTTCAGCTAGAGGTTTCTTGAGACGCTTGCTCTCAAGTATATTGAGAAAAACCACCAGTTCTGTAGAGTCACTTCTAGTGGAGGCTTCCAACTAGCTAGCTGTGAATACTGGAACAGCTCACAAAACCCTCACATTTCATTTGCCTTATAACTGAAATGAAGATATCAAACCACAGGCCTAAGAAAGATATGCTCATGTCAATAAACATAGAATTTAAGTATGTTTGAGTTTATGAAGTGATGGCTTTATGATGATCCTCTCCGTTCATATTATCATTGTGGTCCATAGATACTAAGCTTTGTGAATCATAATATAGGATATGGTATGTGTCTGTACACTGAGAGTTTATTTTTAAAATTTTTATACATAATATTTTTATTGATTCTTTGGGAATTTCCCATCATGAACCCTGACCACATGCATTTCCCCGACCTCCCACATCCACCCTTCCACCCTTGTGACCGCCAACCCCTGCCCCCAGGCAAAAAAAGTAGAAGAAGAAAAAGAGAAACCAAAACCAAAAACAAGTCTAATTTACCTTGCCTATGTACTCACTGAAGCATGGTCAAACTTGGAGTGGCCAGCGCCGTAAAGGAAACTGAGTCAGTTTGTTTTTATACACTGTCGCAATTAGCGTCTTCCTACTGGAAGTCATACATAGAAAACATATTTATCTGTGCTCAATGCTAGGAGAAGGTTAGTATATGCCACAGCAGACACATACATCTAGTATTAGCTGTGCACTGTTATTCAAGCACTAGGTGCTGGATAATTGGAGGCCTTGTTTATAAATGAAGACACTAAAGCTGATGAAGGAAAAAGCTGGTGAAGGTAAACAGATATTTGAAGAACTGGAAACCAGGTCACCAACAGAGTTCAGTGTTTTTTACATCACCGAGCTACTTTCTCATCTGGGATTTATAACACCATTCAGTCCCCTAGCAAGTATTTTTTTACATCTATAGTGTACTAGCAGTTATTCAAGCCACGGTCATTATAAGCTACAGACTCTGAGTTGACACATGCTATGTATCTCACTTTAATTTTCCATCTTTGCCTTGTGTCTGATAAAATGATATTGTTTAATTTTGTGCTGCTCAGAAAGTCCATTAGTATAAACTATACTTCATTTCTGCTTGGTCAGACCATAAACTGTAACATTTAAATGAAAAATTGACTGTTATATATTTTAATTAAAAAGAGACAGCACAGAATGAAATCAAATATAATGCAGTGTTTATAAAAACAATGTGTTTGTTGGTAAGGATCTGTCCCATGTGGTTCTTTCTGTCTTCTTGGTATGAAGTTCTATAAAATTAGTTGTTAATATGAAGACATAAGGTTAGTTCTATGCTTTCTAAATCTTCTGAATATTGTAGAAGTAATATTGGCTATGTGTCTGATCATTATGCAATTTCAGATTCTAAGGAAATTTCTTTACTTAGGAGATCATACTTACTAATAAAATGCACAGGTGGGGAAGAGACAGCCAGTTGGTTAATGTGACAGGCTGCTAAAAATGTACAGGTTATTTACCTAGTAAATTATGTATGCTAAATAATAAGAATCATTAAATGCACTAGATTGTGATTGCATGAAGGACTAAATCTTATCCTTTTTGTTTACTTCATTGGAACCTAACATGTTGGTTGAATACAGAATGGATGCTTAATAAGCATTTTCCATTTGAACATATTTGAATACACATATTAGTAAATGAATATTATAATTAGAGAACTCAAGGAATTTGAAAAAGAATTCGGCCAGGCCTGGTGGTTCACACTTTAAATTTGAATCACTTTAATCCTTAAAATATCTTCTATGTTATTTGTTTTTGAGTTTTAGATGTCTTATATTGCATCCAATTACTTTACTGGTTGCTTTGGTCTTTTCTGAAGCATTAGGAAGAACCCAGGCTCTACACTAACATATGAGACTATTAACAACACACACTTAATGCTAATAAATTTATTATTGCAAACAAAACACTGAGCTGGTTTTTAATAGCAGATGATGTAAAGATGGTTTGGAGAAAAAAAAAACCAGGAATGAGACAATGTATAGTAGTGAGGAACTGAGAAAGGTCAAAGAATGCTTTTTTTCATTTTTCTTTATTGAGAAATTTTCTACTCTACATAACACCCACAAATCCCACCTCCTTCCTCCTCCCACCCCCAGCCCTCCTTCCCAAGCTACCTCACATCCCCACATCCCCCAACTCAAGGTTTCCCATGGGGAGTCAGCAGAACCTGGCACACTGAGCCTAGGCAGGTCCAAGCCCCTCCCCACTGCACCAAGGCTGTGCAAGGTATCACAGGGCAGTCACCAGGCTCCCAAAAGCCTGCCCATGCACCAGGGATGGAGCTCCAGGAATCCAATTGATGAGAGAGAGGAGGGATTCTGCAGGTGGGAGACACTGAGATCATAATGGGAAGACGTTCAGAGATGACAGGCTACACTAGTGGAAGACCATGAAATATAGACTAGTGGCTGTGGAGTCCCCATGGGACTAGAGTAGGTCCTCTGGATATGGAAGATGGTTATTTGGATCGAACTATTTGGGGGGCACCCAGGCAAAGCATGCTTTTGAAGATGGGCTAGAAAGGAGAAAAGCAGGATGTTAGGGAGATGCGATGGGAATTGAACCAGGTATTTCTTAGGCAGACAGAGAATCTCTTTTCAGTTTTTGATTTCAGGACCTGAGACAGAGCCTGGCTCTCTGTAATCTCAATTTACTTATTCATCTATGAAAATATAGCTCAGTTTCTTAACTTAAATTTCTCATTTTCATCAAGTATCTATCTTTAAATTTATCTACTTGCTATGTGTCATTTCTACTCTAATGTGAATGAATAGAAGAGCAAAAGCTGGCAATGGTGTGGTATTAAAAATCATGAAAACGAAAGTATGAAAGTATTGGTGGTAATAAAGAAGTTGACTAGGGAGCTTAGAGACCATATACATGTTGCTTCCTTCGTGGAAGCCTTAATTTGAGATCTTGGTAGGTTTAGTTGTGATGGAAATGGAAGCTCACTGTGAAGGACATACAGTCACACCTGTGCAAGTTTCTTCGGGATTTCACCTGTATCATTCCCTCTGAATGCATACAGAAATTTCTTTACCCGTGGCTTTGGCCTTGTTGGTGCAATAGACAAGACTCTGGGTCTGTACACAGGAACAGCTGTGACTACCACAACATTGTCAATATTTACTAGTTTGTTCTGTAATGATGAGCAAGCCCCTAACACCCGTGAGCTTTGATTTCTCCGTTGTTAAGGGGACTGCTAGCCTTTACTGCTTAGTGTCTATTGAGAGAAGTGAGGCAGCTATAAAAGTGCCTGGTGTTTTGTGGCTATTATCCCACCCCCTGCTCCGCAACCTTACTTCAAGAGATGTATTTCACCTTGGTGATTTGGTTTTCCTTGGCTGTTTCAGCTTGTCAAGAATTCATGACCATTAGAAAGACCATTCACAGAACTAAAGCCCAGAAAAATGTGCCATTTAGACAATACTCATTAGAAATATCAATCAATGTATGTTCTAACCAAGCAACAATCAGAAATATTGTGCGTGACAAAGCATTTTGCTAGGCAACAGCCCATTATGTTTCACATTTATATTCAGCGCAGACAGACTTGCCATTATTTCTTAGTGTGATCGCTGACTGCTCTGAGCCAGGGTTGGTTATCTTCCCGCTTTCCACACATTAAAATTCCTGAGTGTTTTATAGATGTCCGCTATAGTCTAAGCAAGCCCAGATACAGCCTAGCCAATAGGTCCATTTCCTTGCATTACTTATATTTCATTTCATGAAACAACACAGCTCGAGTGTCGTCTGCGAGACTTAACTTGAGGTATCCCCTCCTGTATGAAAAGCACACTGTTGCTAGCTGTGACTGTCACAAAGAGACCCCGAAGAAGGAGACTCACCCAGGTAATCTGACCTGCGATGTATAAAAATTAAATGAACTAACTCACGCAGTTAATCTAGAGGATGTTTGGAGCCCTTGAAATCTCAGTCCTCTGTAGCATACATCTTCCCATGAGAGCTATTGTTCCATCCCAGAAGCTAGAAGGAAAACTTAAAGCATAAGTCACATCATATAATTCCCTTGGTTAAATTCTTGTTGGTTTCACATTACACTTGTGTTCTACTTTCCATTGCTGTGACAACCATCAATATTAAAAGAAACAGGGGAAGAAAGGATTTATTTGACTTATTCTGTCAGGTCTAGTCTATTATTGAGGGAAGTCAGGGTAGGTATTTGAGCAGCTGCTTGAAACAGAAACTGTGGAGGAATACTTCTTTTTGGCTTGCTTACCAGCTCCAGCTTAGAAAGCTTCCTTTTACAGCTCAGAACCATCTGCCCAGGGAATGGTGCCACCCGCAGTGGATGGGACCCTCATACATTAATTGACATTCAAGATGATGCCTCAGAGACATGCCTACAATACAATCTGGTAGTTTCTCAGTTAAGGGTTTCCTTCTCAGGTGACTTTAGGTCATGACAGGTTGGCATTTAAAACTAACCAGGACAAGCTGAAACAAAAATTGAACTCTTTCTAATCTTTAGACCCTACCAAATCTGTTCCTGCTTAGGGTTCTGATCATCATTTTCCCCAATTCTAAGTTCCTTGAATATACAAAAATCCTTCCATTTTAGGATAGGACTTCCTGTTCTCCCTGTCTAGAACATCACGGATCCAATAGTACCTACTCTCCGTAATGTAACTCTGTCTCAGCTCAGTGCCCTTGGATTTAAGAGCTGTTTCTGATCTCCTATAAGTTAGGTGCTCTCACTTCTTTACTTCTGAATGCATTCCTGTGCTTTATTTTCTTTACCATACAAATAATTTCTTAAGTGACTCTATTTATGTTTTGTTATCAATGCCTGCTCCAGACTGTAAGTCCTATGATAATTGGACACCTCTGTTTCTTATTTGGTGTTGGATTGATTGCATCCTAAGGTACCTGGCCAATTTACAATCTCAGTACATACTTGAAAGAGTTGTAGGAATAAAGCAAATAGAAATGAACAACACCCAGAAAAATAATAGTGAATTAATAACACACACAGTGGTGATTAATATATATATTAAGATATGTAATACACAAGTTTTCCTTAGTTATTAGTAACCTTCATGCATATGTGGGTGTCTACACTTAGGTTCTAAGCAGTTGATAGCCTACTTCTGACATTCATACATGTTGGTTTAGAATCAACTTTGAGAGAACACTAGGCAATGTAACATAAATTAGGGGCCCTGAATTGAATAAAGCCTTCCTTAATGTTCAGAATCAAAATTATTTCTCAAAGTAGTTGAAACCAATGATGATAGTAATTTCCTGAGTGTTCAAGTGTGTCCAGTGAAAATTATTTTCAAGGGTGAGCTCTAAATCTATTTTATGAATCAAAGCTGCTTAAATGTAAACAATATGCATCCCTTTGATAGATATTGACTGAATCACTCAAAATATCCTGGGTGCAAGTTATTAGAATATTACTTATTCTGTGATGGGCTAAAAGAAATAAAGAAGAATCATGGTTCTGAGATATCAAGGGGTGGGAGAGAAGGGAGCAGGCAGATGTCTGCTGGATTCCCAATGGACATACCAGTGCCATAGTTCTCCCAACAGCTCAGTCTTCTGAACCAACTTCTTAGCTTCCAACTCAGTGGAAATAACACTTGTATTATTTTATGATAAAGGCCTGCAGGCAAATTAAAATTCTCTATTGGGAAAAAAAAAACAATAGAAAACCTCATTTGGTGTTTGCTCACTGTGGAAGCAGAATTAATTTTATTCTACACACTTCACAGAACACCACAAAGATTGCATGAATATAGAAACTAGCCATTACCTTTCAGTGGACTTCACAAAAAATGAGGCTTTATTAACAGATTGACTTCCTACAACAGATGAAGAACTATTGAACAAGCAGATGATGGAGCATGAAGTTTGCTTGTGGCTGATGACTACGCATGACAGTATTATTGAAACCCAAATTAAATGCAAAGGACAGTTATTATTCAGAAATCTTCTAATTTCACCTAACCAAATGATTATTCTGATGTTTGGCCACCCTGTAAGAGGAAAAGGAAAACAGAAATTCTTTTTATTATTCTTGAAGTATTAGGATTTTAGTAAATACAACTAAGTTGCTGCCATTTCAGTATATAGCTCTTTGGACATTAGTTAAATTTCAGACGTTATCATGCATTGCAAATGACAGGTTGTTCAGCTTCATTCATATTTCATTGTTATTTTCTCTTTCACTATTTAACGAAGTGAGATTTCCCAGCCTCTCTTACTCTACTCAGCTGGATTTATGCTTTCGATCAAGTTTAATTGGGAGAAAATATTAATATGGTGCATTGGGAAATAATGCAAAAAGCCAGATAAGTCTCTTTACTATCTGCACTTCATATCTTATCCCTAATGTTTCCAAGTTTCTACAGCTTCATTTTTTAATCTTTAATTTTATAAAGTGAATAAGCATTGTGAATCAGACAAGTTACTCTTAAGCAACCCTGAGACATGTTGCTTGAATGCACTGTTTAGTTTGGTTATCTGAATGGCAGATTTTGATTCAAACTGGCAATAAGTCAGCCTTTCTCTCTCTCTCTCTCTCTCTCTCTCTCTCTCTCTCTCTCTCTCTCTCTCTCTTTCCTCTTTCCCTCCCTCCCTCCCTCCCTCCCTTCTTCCTTCCTTCCATCTCTCTCTCTCTTTCTCCTTATTCTGGTGAAGGAAGTGAAAAAATGAACGCCTTTGTCATAAAATAGTGCCACAGTATGAACATGTCACATGATACTGTTAATTGCATGTGACAGTAATCCAATATTTGACATAAAAATCATTTGCTTTATTATAAGTTTTTAGATTAGAAAGGCTCCAGATTAAAAAGTTATAGAACCATTTGATCTTTTAAGATTAGTTCACAGTCAGCATTGTTGAAACAGATCCACGCTTGTTTATTTCCTAAGTTCTCTTGACAATATGTCTCTCATAAAACAGACTTTATGATGCTTCCAGCAGATCTCTTATATCGAAAACTTGAAAGGACGCTTGTGGAGCATTTATTTTTCTTTTTCTAGGAAAAGCAAAGCAGAAAGCAACCATTGCCTCCTGCTGAAAGCATAACAGGGCAGGCAGGTTTTATGCCCCCATGGGACTGACCCCAGTCCAGGGCTCAAATTTCAAACAGGATTGTATGCTCTGTGTGTATTTTAGGACTAGACCTAGGACATGGATAGATTCCGTGAACACAGAAAAATCTTCATGTGGTAGTTAATATTGTCAGCTTTGTCAGCATCTGGAAACATCTAGGACACAAACCTCTAACCATTGCCTGTGAGGGATTACTTAGGTTGGCTTAGTCCCTACCCTTGATGGTGGAATTATCTTGTTTAGTCCTAACGGTGGTGGGAAGATCCATCCTTAAAGTGGGTGGTACTACTCGTGTGGGCCAGGGTCTTGGGCTGAGTAAAAGAGAAAGGTGGATGAGCAGCAAGCAGTCATTGTTTTCTGCTTCCTCCGACTGAGGATGCATGCAGCATGATCAGCTGCAAGCTTCTGCCACCAGACTTCCCTGCCATGATGGACTATACCCTGCAACCATGAGTCAAAATCCTTCCAACCCTAGGTTGCTTTTATCAGGGTATTTTATCACAGCAATGGGAAAGCAACTAAGGCTCATGATGAAGCATGATTTATTCCATTTTGTCCCTACTTCAGAATTATACATTCATAAGTCTTGAATTTCTAATTCCCATTCATTTTTTCCAAGTTCTAGTATTGTAACACATCCCAAATCTTGGGTTCTAGATTACAGTCCTGGTGACCCCCATTCAATATATGACTTTGATGCATATTAGAGTCTTGTATGACTTTGATGCATACTAGATTCAGTGCTAGAATAACCTGGCATGTTACAATGGCAGCAATCTCAATGCATGTGGAATAATGTGTTTTTTCTTAATTTGCCCTTAAGGAGAGAAGAAACCCTTCACTAGTTCAGTTCAACAGACGTGTAGGGACTTAAATGTCTTGTTCAGTTGTTTGGGCTTTGTAGTCAATGTTTTCTCACCCACAAACAATGTCGATTTCTTTAGAAGGTCAGTGTTGTCAGTGTTGTCTTCCCAAAGTATGGAAGACGGCAGTGAACACTCAACATAGGAAGAGAATGTCTCAATTCTTCCTAAAGAGTTTCTCACCCTGATGAGTTGTGGATAAGGTCCAGGTGGCAGAGATGCAGCATTGTTCACAGCACCTTCCTTTCTGAAGTTGATCTCACAGGGCTTAGCAGCTAGGTGCTGCCTGTTTCTCTGGCAGTTGCTGTCCTGGCAACATCCTTACCTTCTTCTGTGGTCCTTCTAATGTTGGCCAGCATAGCAAAGTTCTCACTCTACCCACCAGGAGACCATTGATAGTGATGTTTCTCTTAAGTATTAATGCCTTTCAGAAATCATTTAAAACATCCTTGAATTATGCTAGGGAAGTAAGTACAACAATATTAAGGAACTAGGAAAGTGGCTTAGAATAAATATAAATTCCACTCCAATGAAGCAGAAATGGTTGGATCTGAAGAACTAGAGATGATTCCCCCACCCCTCACCCCAAAAAGAAAAGGGTTGCTTTGACTGTGTCCCATAGATTTTGGTATGTTATGATTTCATTTTCATTTAGTCATAAGAATTTTGTTTTCCTTCTTGACTTTATCCTTGGCCCATGTATCAGTATTGTTTAGTTTCCACATTTGTGTACTTTCGGTAGTTTCTACTGTGGTTGATATCCAGCTTTATTCCATTGTAGTCATACAGAATGCAGGATATGACTTCAATTTTCCTATATTTGTTGAATCTTGCTTTGTGCCCTAATATATGCAGATCTATTTTGAAGAAAGTTTCATCATCTGCTGAGAAAAAAAATGTGCATTCATTAGTATTTGGATGAAATGCTCTTTAGGCACCTGGTGGTCAGGCTTTTCCCTAAGGTTTTTAATTGGTTTATTGAGTTTTTCATTTGCAGCATTATTTCACATTATATTACGATCATATCTGGAAATAGAAGGGCTAGGATAAGCCAAAGCTCTTCCATCTCCATTCTCACAGGTCCATTTGTTCTTGGCTAGAGATGGGACCCTTTCTGTTCATCATTACACATAGACCAAGACCAAGCTTTTAAGTTGATGAGAACATACACTTGAAGGCACTTCAAAATGTTTCCCAGCTAATATGTCATAGTTTAAATTCTAGGGAGGGAGGGAGAGAGAAAAAACAGAGGGAGAAAGATGTGTGTGTGTGTGTGTGTGTATGTGTGTGTGTGTGTGTGTGTGTAGATAGATAGATAGATACACACACACAGAGAGAGAGAGAGACAGAGAGAGAGAGAGAGAGAGAGAGAGAGAGAGAGAGAGAGAGAGAGAGAGAGAGAGAGAGAGAGAGGGAGAGAATATGAATTTGTTTCAACTCATAGGTCACAGGTCCAAACCGTTCACTGTGGTCAGGGCTGACAAGGTGTGATAGAGAAGGCAGCAGGTTTCAACCTTATAATTTGTACTGCTAGCCAGGCTGATTACTTAAAGAAAAGAAAATGTAGGTTGGACAAGCTAAAAGTGTGCATCGAATACAACTTATCACTCTGATCTTTAATACATTAACAGATTTATTTTGAAGAAGAAGGCACACCTAGAGAGCTTTCTTTGCCTTATAGTGTACTAGGAAATCAACCAAGTGTGCTAAATTATTCTCTCATTACTGTTCCATGATATGAAGAGACTTTGTCAAAAGTCCTGATTTCTCCTCAAGTATTCATTCTAAAGAGTATGAGTCTACTTGCCAATTTGGGCTGTGGTGTCTCAGTGTAACTATGTAAACTGCATTCTAATAGATACCCAGGTTAGGACTGTAAGACTGTCATAACTAGAAAATTTGATAATGTACTTTATGTCTTAACATGCTAGGACTCTAATTCCTATCTTTTTCTGAGCTGAGGGCATAGAATTTATTATTGATAGTTGTCATAATAAAGTTACACGAAACAGTTGGCTTAAAATAACAGGAATTTGTATAACGGTCATTGGAGTTTCGAAGTTCAAATACAGTTTTCAGGATTCATTTCTGGAGGTACTGAGAGGTTCTGTTACTTACTACCCCTGTGGTTATTTGAAGTTCCTGTCCTATTCCCTGGCCCTTCCCTTGGTCTGCCTGTACTAGGCTTGTGGGTCCAGCAGGAGCCCACCAGCCTTGTCCCAGTTTTCTTTTGAGTGATCATTTTTCTTGAAGGATAGAAGCAGTCTTCAGCTGAATATCTTCATTGTCCTGTCGATAGAGCCCCAGAAATCCAATAGCCTTTCTTTTTGTCTAGGATCCATCCTCTTTAGTTTAAGCTAGCTGTATTTCTGCTGAAATGGTTTTAGTACTACCCTACCTTTCAGTACCAAATAACGTATTTATTTCTCAGGGCTGTTATAAGCACTGAAAACTCAGTGACTTATCACAGCTCAGACTTATTATTGTCCCAGTTTTGAATAGTAGTCACATCAAGTATCAGGATTGGTTCTTTCTGGAGGGAGTAAGGGGCACCATGAACTCAAGTCTGTCCTTCACAATTCAGATATCAAGGCATCATTATCCAATGTGACTGTATTTAGGCAGAGGGTCTTTTAGGATGTAATTAAGCTGAAATAAAGTGCTGAGAGTAGGGATGTAATTCCACAGGACAAGTGGCTTTCTCAAAGGAGGAATCTCTCTCTCTCTCTCCTTCCCTCTCTCTTTCTTTCTCTCTTTCCTTATTTCCTCCTTCCAAGAAAATATTATGATAGGATACATAATGAAGATGGACATCTACAAGCCAGGCAGAGAGACCTCCCAGAAACAGAATCCACTCTTACCTTGTAATCTTGGATTTTCTGGATTACAGAATTTTGAGGACATAGGTTTTTTTTTTGAGAACCTTTGTTGTTTATACCTCTGAGTCTATAGTGTTTTGTTACGACACTCCAACTAATATAAGGAAATACTATTCTTTCCCAGCTTTTGGGCTAAGGTTGCAAGCTATCCTTAGCGTCTGTTTATTTGCAGCTCTTCAGTCTGTCGTTGCCTTTGTTGTACATGACTTTCTCTCCTATTATAAGGGTTTCAGTAATTGCATAAAGACTCATTCTATCTCACGACAATCTCTTATCTCTTCATCATTTGATGACATTTGCAAAGACCCGATTTTTATAAGGACAGTATTTAAGTCGTTTTGTTTTTCCTTAGGGTCCACTATAATGACTTGAGATGAATTGTATTTAATTACTTTGTTTCTGAAATTTAGCTTTACTAGGCTCATTCCAAGCATCCCAAGGACCAGCATATACCTTTGGCAGCCAAGAAGAGACATCTGGACAACAGACTATGTTGCACTAGCGAACAGAAGAATAAGAGAGCAGAATACCAGTTTTAAAACTGTAGCCACCACCTACACATTGGAAGGAAAAAAATTTACCTGTGACAAAATATGGAAAATGTGGAAGAGGAAAATAACCAATTTATTTAACTGGAATAGATGATTACTCAAAGTGGCAAGGCTTACAAGTTGTGGACATCCTGGTAATTATTCTTCTTCACTTTGTTTTACTGAAAACTCTTACTCACAGCACACATTGTGAAGTAAGGTCACCTACTTATCCTTCACAGAATCAGTGATGGTTACCCAAAGAGGCACAATGGAATAGTTAGAGCACTCTGCATTCACCTCAGACATTAAAGGCCATTGGGAAAAAAGGAGACAGACCCAACGTGGAATTTTGGTAAGTTTCTCATTGAATGACTTAGTATGTACATGAGGAAACACAGAGAGAATCCATTTTCCATTTTAAGCTTCACACAAAGGTTTCCTCAGCCTGGTGTACTTTATGTGAATTGCTGCTGGCTTTTTATGTCTTTAAAAAAAGAAGACCAAACAAACCTCACAAAACCAACTGACTCCTGATGTGCTTAGCATTTTACTTTGAAAACTTTCTACCAGGGAACAATTTGACTTCCATTTTCTGCTTTAGCTACACTGGGTTTCTACTTTAAATAGGCTTACTTAGTGAAATAATCATATGAAAACATCCACATACTTTCTGTTTTGAGTTTTGGTTTATAAGAAAATTATTACTTTCCTTTGCACACATTACTACCACCTTCTTGTGTCCCAATTAAGCTGGCGATCAAGTGATCATCCTCTTTCTAGGCCAATAGGATGCCCCTAAAATGTGATGACAAGAAGATAAACTTAACATGCCTATTTTACTTCTTCACTGGAGGTGTAGAAATGAACACTCTAGATACAACATTTTACCTTCAGGGAACTTGAAATTGTGGTGACCTGAATTCATGTATGTTGAATGTAACATTTAGAGTTAATATTTTGTTTATTGCAGTTTTCCAAACCAGTGAAAGAAATCTGGGCTATTTGATGGCTAGCGATCACTTTGACAGATACACAAAATAAGTTTAGGTTCATTAAAGTCTGAAGGGGCTGGAGTGAAGGGGCTGGAGAGATGCCTCAGTGGTTAAGAACACTTGCTGTTCTTACACAGGACTCAGGATTGGTTTCCAGCACCAATGTGGCATCTTACAAACACCTATAAGTCCAGTTTCAGAGTATTTGGCAAACTCTTCTGGCCTCTGGGCACACTGCATTTACACAGTGCACACATGTACACACATGCAGGTAAAACAATCATACACATAATAAAAACACAATCAGAACAGTTGTGACAAAAATGCTTCATTAGTTATTGTGCTATTTAATTTTGGTTTCTAGAAAGCCAAAATCTACAGAGTAGACAGGGGCATGCGCAGGAACTGAAGGATACAAAGTTGTGAAGTTTGTGGATTTAAGGTGGAAACAGCTGTTTAATTGAACTTTAGGCCTGGGGTGCTCTGCTTCATTGTTAAATTTTTAGTTTTTAGTTTTAAAATAAGATCATTGCCCATCCATTCCCTTTCCTCCCTCCAACCCTTCCCATGTGGCTCCTCTGCTCTTTCTCAAATTCACCTCTATTTCTCTCTCTCTCTCTCTCTCTCTCTCTCTCTCTCTATATATATATATATATATATATATATATATATATATATATATATATATATATATATATATCTCACATATAATCCCAAATATAGAAATACAACATACTCAGTCTTTATACTGTTATTTGTATGCATATGACCTCAGGGCTGACCACTCTGTATTTAATTGTTGTTGTGTTACTCTTTATTAACAAAGCAGCCACTGAACCTAATCTTCATACTACCTAACTCTTGTGGGGAAAAAAAACTATAGGCTTACCCAGAAAGCATGGCTCAATGGCAAATACTGTATCTAAGTTTCTCAGCCAAGAGTCCTGATGAGATACACTCGAAAATGTGCTTAATTGCTAAAATGTGCTTTCTAGTCCTAGCATACACGTGCAGCTTGATAAATAAAAAGGATAGAGAGAGATAAGGTACCCTTATCTGAGATGGTTGAGGACACAGAAGCCAGGAGAGTTAAGGAAGTTGAGGTAAACACAAGTGTTTGGCAGTAGAGAATGGACAAGAATCAAATTCCGATTCCTCTTTCAGAGCCATGCCCTGAAGATACACTGTCATGCCAGTGTTGAGCCTCTTAATGCACAAAATAAGGGAAGACATGAGGGCAAACCCAAGCGACTGTCTAAATATGTCATGGAAATTTCTTTCTGTTGCTATGATCACCAGGATCATCATCTGGTAGATGAACTCTGACATGGTACAATACAGTCTTGTTTCTCCCCCATTCTTGCAGTGTCTCATCATTTTGGCAAACTTGTGGAGAAGCTCCTTTCCTCTCTAGCCTTGGGGGCGTTCATCAACATTTATATCCATCACACAATGAAATGCCTCCTCTGCCAACCTTCTGGAAGCTTGTTCCAATGGAAGTTTCTGAAGTCAGTCATAGAAATTAGTGAGCCACATTCCTTTTGGAAGCCTAGCAGGGATTAAATATTTGTCAAGGTGCACAAGCTGCTGAGTCAGCGCTTTACATCTGTGTGTGTGGGGGGCTATGGTTCCTCAGTGTGTTTGCTCAGGCTCATCACAAGCTCTGATTAGCATCGACACAGGCCTTTGGTGAAAAGGACAGAAAAAGGAATAAGAAAATAGTGAATGTAAGTTTTTAGTAATTACCTCCAAATTAGAGGTCATAAAAGACATCTGAAGCAAAAATCATAGGAATCAGCTTTTTATGTTTAAAAGACAATGGCTGAATGGCTATATTTAACTATTACCACAATATCAGATCTCTGCTTTTCTCTTATTTTACCACTATAGGATCTTCTCTCTGTGTCTATCTCTGTCTCTGTCTCCTCTGTCTCTGTCTCTATCTCTCTCTCTGGACCAGAGTTAAGCTTCAAGCATGGTAGACAACTACTCAGATTCTGAGCTTCATATCCAGCCCGAGGTTTTTAAATATACTGAGTTCAACATTACATTCAGAACGATTTTTAAATAGTTGATATTACACATTATGATGAGTTCCCACAAAAGTATTCAGAGCTTCATTTTTAAAACCTCAGACAACCAGATTCTTATTTATTTACATAACATTCCAACCCCAATTTCCCCTCCATCCTCTCCTCCCAGTCCCTCTTCTCTCTTCTCCTCTGGCCACCCCCAATCCACTCCTCTGTTTCTGTTCAGAGAGGGCAGACCTCCCAAGGATATCAACAAAACATGGCATATCATTTGCAGTTAGACTAAGCACCTCCCCTTGTATTTAGACTGGGCAAGGCGACCCAGTATAAGGAATAAGTACTCAATAGCCAGCCAAAACTTTAGGGACAGCTCTTGCTCCCACTGATAGACATCCCACAAATAGACTAAGCTACACAACTGTCACATATATGTACAGGGCCTATGTTCATCTCAGGAAGGCTCCCTGGTTGTTGGTTCAGACTCTATGAGTTCCTATAAGCCAGGTTAGTTGTTTCTGTGGGTTTTGTTGTGGTGTGCTGGACTCATCTGGCTCCTACAATACTTCCTCCTTCTCTTCAGGAGAATTCCCATAGCTCAGCCCAATGTTTGGCTGTGGGTCTCTGTATCTGTTTCCATAAGTTACTGGATGAAGGCTCTCTGATGACAATTAGGGAAGTCACCAACTGATCACAGGAGAGGGCCAGTTCATGCTACCTATCCACTATTGATAGGAGTTTTAGCTGGGGTCATCCTTGCAGATTTGTGGGAGTTTCCCTTGCATCAAATTTCTACCTGACTCCCAAAAGCCCCCCCTCCAATCATCTCTCTCTGCACTCTTGCCCTCCACCCACCCAAACCTAATCCAAGTTCCCATGCACAACCACCCAGTCCACCCAGAATATCTCTTCTATTTTCCCTTCCCAGGGAGACCCATGCATCTCCCTTTGGGCCCCCTTGTTATCTAGCCTCTCTGGATTTATGAATTGTAGCATATTATCCTTTACTTTACAGTTAATATCCACTTATGGGTGAGTACATACCATGTTTGTTTTTATGGGTCTGGGTTACCTAACTCAGGATCATTTTTTTGTAGTTCCATCAATTTGCCTTCAAATTTCCTGGTGTCATTGCTTTTAACAGCTGAGTAATGCTCTATTATGTAAACATATGGACACTGATGCAAGAATACCCAATAAAATACTGGCAAACCAAATACAAGAACACATCAAAAGATCATCCACCATGATCAAGTGGGCTTCATCCCAGTGATACAGAGATGGTTCAACATATGAAAATCTATCAATATAATACACCATATAAACAAACTGAAAGGAAAAAAATCACACAGTCATTGCATTAGATGTTGAAAAAGCCTTTGACAAAATTCAACACCCCTTCATGATAAAAGTCTTGGAGAATCAGGGATAAAAGGAACATACCTAAATATATAATAAAAGCAAACCAAAAGCCAACATCAAATTAAATGGAGAGAAACTCAAAGGAATTTCACTAAAATAAGGAACAAGGCTGTCCACTTTCTCCATATCTATTAAATATAGTACTCAAAGTCCTAGTTAGAGTGATAAGACAACAAAAGGAGATCAAAGGGATATAGTGAAAAAGAAGAAGTCAAAATATTGCCATTTGCAGATGATGTGATAGTATACATAAGCAACCCAAAAAATTCTACCAAGCAGCTTCTAAATCTTATAAATACCTTTAGCAAGGTGGCTGGATACAAGAATAACTAAAAAAAATCAGTATCCCTCTTACATAAAAATGATAAAAGGGCTGAGAAGGAAATCAGGGTAACAACATCCTTCACAATAGCCACAAATAATATAAAATATCTTGGGGTAACTCTAGGCAAGCAAGTGAAAGATCTGTGTGACAAGAACTTCAAGTCTCTGAAGAAAGAAATTGAAGAAGATATCAGAAGATGGAAAGATCTCCCATGCTCATGGATTAGTAGGATTAGCATAGTAAAAATGGCCACCTTATCAAAATCAGTCTACAGATTCAATGCAATCCTTATCAAAATTCCAACACAATTACTTACAATCTTGAAAGAACAATACTCAACTTCATATGGTAAAACAAAAAATTCAGGATAGCAGGAATAATCCTGTACAACAAAAGACCTGCTGGAGGTATCACCATCCCTGACTTCAAGCTCCACTATAGAACTATTGTAACAAAAACATCATGGTATAGGCATAAAAACAGACATTGGTCAATGGAATGGAATCAAAGGTCCAGACATAAATCCACACACTATGGACACTTGAATTTTGACAAAGAAGTCAAAACTATACAACGGAGACAAGAAAGCATCTTCAACAAATGATGCTGGCATAACTGGATGTCAGCATGTAGAAGAATGCAAATAAATCGCTATCACCCTGCACAAAGTCCAAGTTCAAGTGGACCAAAGACTTCAACATAAATCAAATTATACTGAAACTAACAGAAGATAAAGTGGGGAATAGCCTTGAATGCATTGGCACAAGGGACAACTTCCTGAATAGAATACTAGTAGCACAGACACTGAGATCAACAGTTAATAAATGGGACCTCACGACATTGAAAATCTTCTGTAAGGCAAAGGACACTGTCAATAGGATAAAATGGCAGCCTACAGAATGGGAAGAGATCTTCACCAACCCCACATCCTACAGAGAGCTGATCTCCAAAATAGATAAAGAACTCAAGAAACTAGCCATTAAAAACCCCAAATAATCCCATTAAAAGTAGGGTACAGATCTAAACAGAGAATTCTCAACAGAAGAATCTCAAATGGTAGAGAAACACTTAAACAAATACTCGTCATCCCTAGCCATGAGGGAAATGCAAATCAAAATGACTCTGAGATTTCATCTTACATCTGTCAGAATGGCGAAGATCAAAAGCAAAAATGACAGCTTATGCTGGAGAGGATGTGGTGTAAGGGGAACACTCCTCTTCTGCTGATGGGAGTGCAAACTTGTACAACCACTTTGGAAATCAATATGGCAGTTTCTCAGAAAACTGTGAATCAGTCTGCCTCAAGACCCAGTGATACCATGCTTAGGCACACGCCCAAGGAATGCTGAATCATACCACAAGGATACTTGCTTAACTATATTCATAGTAGCTTTATTTGTAATAGCCAGAACCTGGAAACAACCTAGATGTTCCTCAACAGATGAATGAATAAAGAAAATGTATTACATTAGACAATCAGATTCTTAAAGGTAACAGTGAATTCAAGTTCAGTACAAAGTTGACATCTCCCTCCCTCAAATCCCTTCTCTCTAAAAGACAGATTGCTCAGGTTACTAATTTTGATGTTGTTATTGTCCTTCATCTTGGTTTCAGAATTTTAAGATGTGGCTTTCCTGATCTCTTTCCAGTTAGTTGCTGATCCACTCACATTTATCTTATTCCTCTCCCTGTGGTTCAAAACATTGTTAAGCTCAAAGACATAGCTCTGAATATTAATTAGCACTAGTTCTGATTTGTATTCTGAATTTAAATTCCTGAATCACTACCATAGCTTCCTAGACTATCCTTTACCTCTGGGATACATCCTGTGTATCTACATCTACCATTTGAGTAATTGTCCATCTGTTCATATCTTTAAAATTACTGTACTCTAGAAGTTAATACTTTTTGTTCCTGATAGCAATACCAATCTTGTCCCTTCCGCATTGAACTGAATTGTATTTTACATATAATATTTTCATTGAGTGCAAAGGGCAGAAGATTCACTGTCTTGGGTCATCCATTGTCTTCCTTACTGTTCTCTCTGTTACCTACCACATGCAACACATAACCAAGTCTTGTATAGCCTACCTCACAAATGTCTCTTCAACACATCTACTTGTCTCTCTTCCAACCATCTTCACACTGGCATCTTTTACTTGGAATATAGAAGTAGTTTCCTTCTAACCTTACCTCTCGTGCTAACTTTGTGTCTACACTATAACTATTGAATTTTTTTTTTTTTTTTTTTTGCGAAATACCTTCCAATGGCTCTTCATTTCCTTCTCCATAATTCCCAAACTTTAAAAACTACTTATAAATGTCTGGGTATGTCATTAAATAGCTTAATATTTGCCTGCTGTGCTTAAGGCCTGGCCTTCACTGAGAAGGGGCAGGGGCAGGTTGCTTAAAAATCTTACATAGGCAAATTAAGAGAGCAAAGGTGCGTTAGACCAGTTATTTGTGTAGTAGGTAAAATATAGTAGTAGGTAAAATAAAGATTCATCTCCCAGAGCAGAGACAGCAGAAATTCCACAGTCTAAACATCCCTGTTGCTTTCTTGTCACCATTGTGTTTTGTCATTTTGCCCATCATGGAATTCCCTGTCATCCTGCTCACCATTCTGATAACTTAGTGAGAGGGAGGCTGGGCTCAGATGCCAGCTCAGCCACTTACCTACCATGAGACCTGGTTCAATTACCTTCCTCGTCATGCCCGAGTTCCCCATCCATAATGGGATGGTGATTGCCAATTATCTTATGGTCTTGTTACGATGAAGTGACCTAAAGTTCCAGTATCATAACAGGACTCACATGCCACACCATTTGTACTCCTTATTATGAGAGGTCACTTTTCCTTTAGAATGGTATTTATGGCATTATACCATTGGCAAAATACCAATGGTATATTATGACAGATAAATAAATAGTCAAATAAGTCCTTGTCTGATAAATTCTGTAACATAGGAACATAAAAGATACCTTGAGAGTTTAGGGGCATGGGAACTAGAAATCTTGAGGTCATGATAAATTAGAAAGACACAGTATATTTAAAGTTAGGGAACAACATGCTGTGAGTTTTATTTTTAACAAGTTCACTTTGGCTCTCAGCTGGAGGACAGACAAAAGGGATGAAGCCAGAGCCAGGAAAACCTGTTTGGGAGCTGTTTCTGCTGATCACTGCTCATACTCACGAGTGCTAACAGGTACTCTTCAGGGCACATTGCCTGAATTCAATCCATTAAGTTCTCCCAGACATCGAGTGAGGTTGCTTGCCATTTTATTTTTTGTTCTGTTTTATAGATTAAACAAAGAGAGATGGAGTAACTTTCCAATTCATATCTTTGGTCAGAGGGAGTGCTGGGATTAGAATCCAGACAGTCTAGTTCCAGAACTCATGCTCTAAATCAGGATGGTGTGAAATAACCCAGGAAGACTTGAATGATGGCAAGCAAGTGACATTAGTCCTTGATATGAGTAGTGTTTGTCTATATAAAATGGAGGTAGAATCAAAAGGGTTTGATGCTTGATTACATTAAGAGGCTAAGGAAAATTAAATCATTTAACCATTAAATTTTTGGCTTGGTATTTTTGTTGGACAGATATGCTTCCTTGAAACTGTGATCTTAAGGAGATGGCTGATTATTGAGGGCAGGTAGATGGTGATAGACCTGGGGCTTATGCAGGGACACTTGGCTCAGCCTGGGAGGAAGGGACTGAGTCTACCAGGTTGATCTCAATCATCGGGGGAGGCTTTGCCCTGGAGGAGGTGGGAATGGGGAGTGCACTGGGGAGAAGGGGAAGGGGGCGGGAGGGGGGAGAACAAAGTAATCCGTGGCTGATACGTAGAACTAAATTATATTGTAAAATAAAATAAAATTAAATTAAAAAAAATAAATTGTGTGTTTAGTGGGTACCCAAACTCCAGTTCAGTCCTTCCACAAGAGCTGATAGGTTGTTAGGTCCACATCCCCATCTGCCTGCCAGTCACCCTAGCCACCACCCTACTGAGCACCTGTACATTGTTTGGAGTCTAACCAGAACTCCCATTGAACTGTAACAACTTTAGACACTCCTTTCTCTAACAAAAGCAGAGTGACCAGAAGACTGATTACCAATAAGCTGAAACAAAATGTAACAGGTTGGAATAATACCAAACAATGATCCGAACAACTACTCGACACCAAGAAGACATGATTCCAAATACCTAGACTCAATGTCATAATAAAAACAACACAAATAACCAAGACAACATGTCTCTTTCAGAAATGAGCATCACCAGTGTATTGTTCTGTGTGTAAAGTAACTTAGCCAATACACAGGATAATGATTTCAGAACAACAATTCTAAATGTATTCAAAGAGCTCAGAGAAGATAGGAACCATTGCCTGAATGATGACCATGAAAACACAGTCAAATTAAACGATGAAAACAATTTAAGATATTAAAATGGAATTTAATAAAAAGATAAAAGGTTTCTAAAGAAAGTCAAAATGAAATGAAACTCAAAATGAAAAGCTCGAAATCAAAGAGCTCAGAGGAAAATATCACTAACAGATTGGATTATGTAGACGAGAGCCTATCATGTCTCAAAAACAAGGTAAGAGATATGGATAATTAAGTCAAAGAAAATGTTAAATATAAAAAGCAACTCAGAAATGCAACATGAAAGAAACCTATAAATGGGAACCCATAACAAAGTCAAACCTACAAATAATAATATACAAGGAGAAGAAAAGCAGGTCAAAGATGCAAAAATGTCATCAATAAAATCATAGGAGAAAATTTCTCAAATCAAAAGAAGAAGATACTTATTAAGGTATAAGAGACATACAAAACACCAAATACAAAGGTTCAGAAAAGGAACTTTCCATCACATAATAATCAAAGCTCTAATATATAGAAAAAAGAAAGGATATTGAGGAGAGAGAGAGAGAGAGAGAGAGAGAGAGAGAGAGAGAGAGAGAGAGAGAGAGAGAGAGAGAGAGAGAGATATGTGGGCAGGCCCATTAGAGTAACATCTAACTTTCAGTGGTAATTTTGAAACCCAGGGCAATTTTGAAACCCAGAAGGGCTTGGACTGATGATTTACAAATTCTTCATGGTCACAGATGCCAGCCCAGACTACTATACACAGCCAAACGATCAGTCATTATCAAAGAAGAAAAACTTTCTCTGTAACTACCTCCTCTCTAATTCATGCCCTTTTCTTTTATATTTATTTTGTTGTATTTACATGTATGTTGCTACCATGAATACTGAATAATGTAAATTTCCTTTTCTTTGTATGTGACATATATGATAACACATCACTAAGGCAAAATGGTGGCCAGCCCAGCCCAAACTAGTTAAAGTAGGAATTGTATTAACATCACTTGTGACTTTACTATTTTAAGTGCACTTAGTTACATGCATCCATTATTACAGATTTCTAGTCAGTGATTCTGCAGACTTGGCTCAGTTACAGTAAAAGTCTGTCATTAATAGCCCCTTGCATATAGATATTTAGTATGCTAAGTGTATGCTAAGTCTTTTTACCTGCAAGTCATTTTATGGGTGCAGAGGATTTCATGATCACTCCCAATTATTTGCTTTCTCTCTCTAGGAAGCCTATAAAGATTGGTCCTGGTATTCCTTTCCAAATCCACATCAAGTTTTGGTTACATGACTTGTTTTGGTCAATGTAAGTATAAATAATATATTTCTTGTTCCTATAAAATGTGTTAAGAGCCATCTTGTGGGTGGGTTCACAATTGCTTTTCTTTCTTCTGTCTCAAGAACAGAATATATAAACTGGACAGAAAGTTCTTCTATAGCCTAAACCCAATACACAAATAGATCAAGCTGTAGACAGCCCACAGCTGATGGAAACAGCAGATCAAGATTGGATTGGGGTGATAGGTTCCTACAATATTTTTTAACTGTTGCCAAAGCAGAAACTGATTAATATCAGAAGATTCTTCAAGCTTTCCAAGCTTGATGATGTTCTTTTTGGGGCTCCTTTTTTGTTTCTAGTTACTAAAACAGTACATTTCATCCTTTCCTAAATTATTAACCTGCAGAACTTGTGTTAGTGGTTTAATAGGTTTAGAATAGCATCATTCTCTGTAGAAATTATTATAATTGAGCTTTAAAAAATCCATAAAGTCTTATCACCTCTACTAGTAAGTCAGGTTCCTTTCTAATTGAACATTAAAATTTTAATTTCTGGAATTTAAAATTCAGATTAGGTATGGAGTTATATATAGTAATATTTTTGTGCTTTGTTCTTATGTTTATTTGCAGGGGGTTTTGGTGGGTTTGTCTGAAAGTTTAACAAATGTACTGAGAACATTGTATGCTAGGAGTATAGCAGATACATTCAGACTCATTGCATACCAGGGCTGTATTAGATGTTTTCAAAGCTAGCATCATATTGAATTGCTCTAATGAAACTAATTTTGGGATGTCAGAAATGAATTTGTTAAAAAAAAATGACACAGCAGATTTGGGAACATACCTCTGTTATAAAGTTCTTGCATTTGCAAGCACCAAGGCCTGAGTTTGATTCCTAGAACCCATGTGAAAACAACAACAACAACAAAAACCAAACCAAGCCAACCAACCAACCTACCAAACAAACACAAACCAAATCCAAGAGAACTTGTAATCTCAGTACTCAGGAAGCAGAGACAGGAAGACGCTGGGGCTTTCTGTCCAGCCAGCCCAGCCTAGCCTACTTGGTGAGTAGTAGGCCAATGAGAGATACTGAATTAAACAAAACCAAACTATTAGGGATGATACCTGACAGACCACATGTGAGGCTGGATTTTGGCTATGTACACACACACACACACACACACACACACACACACACACACACACACGTGTGTGTATCTGACATGTGTACCTCTACATGTAAACACACTCACACATGCACACATATAATACCAATAGTGACCATATTAGGTAACTGTGCTTAGAAGAAAGAACTTGCTCTCTCAGAATGGATAATTGAAACCTTTGATGATCTGCTTCTAAACTTAATAGCTTTGCTTTTATTTGTCATGATTAAATGCTTCCAGTAAGTAAGCTTTTGCATATGGGCCTCACTTAGGTCTATGAAGGTGTTGCCTGGCTATTGATGGGTTCAACCTCAGGCTTCAGGAGAGGTTCTTGTTCTCCAGATGCCTGCTCATTGGAGGACCTTTCCAAGGAGCAGGGAATATGTCATCAAGCCATGGGCGGAGATGCTCCAGGAGACTTAGGAATGTGCTGTTCTTTAACACTTGAGTCTGTAGTCAATGGACTGTCATTTTCATCACTTCAGGTGAAAAACGTGGAAGTGTCTAAGGTTCCTGGAATTGGGAAGAATATTCCACCTTTGAAGCATAGCAAGGATGAGGAGTGAAGAAGGATTGAACTTGCATAATTTCCAAAAGAAACAAACACATAAAATGCTTTTCATAATTATGAAGTCAACTGTATCTCATTTCTTTTAATTTTTTTATTATTATGTGATTACATACAAAATTTGTAAGAACTGATATATTTCTAATATGAGAGAACATTTCAAATAAAAAGCTTTATTTAACAAGTTTTAGATTGCTGAAGTAAATTTGACTCGAAATTTCATGTTATCTATGTTTAAAAATAAATCATACTACGTGAAGAATATCAGTGATCATGGAAAGAATATATTTACTAACTGGCATTTTCAATTCTGAAATTCCTGGTCAGATATATGGTTATAAGGGGCAGGTAAAACATGGCCCCGTATACTACCTTTACATATTACATATTACCTTTGCTTCTTACATATCTGTGTTTCTGCAACTAACTCATGACCATTAATTTGAAAATTATTTATTAGATCTAGTGAGATGGAAAGCATTCAAGATAGCTTCCAATGACTCCTGAATCTTAGTACTCATGCCCTCATGGAACATCCTCCTTTTACATGTGGAAGATTAACCTGCTTCTTTCTTTTTCTTTATTTTTGAGATTGTAGTTTAAATACAGTGTTTCCCCTTTCCTCCTTCCAAGCTCTCCCATATATTCCTCCCTGTTCCCTTTCAAATTCATGGCCTCTTTTTTCATTAATTGTTATATACATATATATTATATACACATACACACATATATTGTTATATACACATATATATTCATATGTATATTTATATATTTGTATATACATGTATATTCCTAAATACAACCTATTGTGTTATCTTATGAAAGGCTGGAACTTCCATTGAGCAAGAAAGTATCCTGGATAGAAGCTTGCTCTTCAAGCCAGGCAATCATGAAAAGCCAAAGATCAAGCTTGTGTGCACTGCCCTATGGAAGAACATGTATAACAAGTGACTAAAGGAAGCCTCTGCCGACATCAGGAAGTAGTTTCTATTACCAGCAATGTAAGTAGGCTTGACAATGGGTCTTTCACCAGTTGTCTTCTGATGAGTTTAGCCCATGCTATGCGGGAGCTGGCAACAGAAAAACTCAGTGAAGTTGCACCTGAAAACTGTGGGATAAACGTGTAAGCCACCAAATTTTCTTACACAAGTGCTATTCTTTGGCAAGCAGTTTCACTGGGAATACTCCAATTCCGGTTGGGGTATTACCCATTATCGTTCTAATCTAGTTATACTTGAAAATATTTTAATGAAATAGTATACATATTTGTTTTTGGATGTTATCCAAGTAACGGGGATCAATGATAAGGGAAAATGTTTTCTTTCCCTCTGATGTGAAATGCACACTTGAACTTTCACCCCAATGGCTCTGAAAAGAAAAAGAAAACAGATCACAACTAAAAGGTTCAGATCAAATCCCTGGAAACTCTCCAAGTGGTAATTATCCTACCAACACTTCCCTTCCTCTAGAAACCATGAACCTGTATTTAAAATTACTGTTGCTTAGAGCAGACAGCCAATACATTTTCCTCTTCTTTTATTCTCCCTCCCCTTAAGAAAAACAAGGGGTTTTACTAGTGTTTTATTTCAAGTGTGTGTGTGTGTGTGTGTGTGTGTGTGTGTGTGTGTGTGTGTGTGTGTTGTTCTGCAATACATGTAATACAGAGAGATAATTGATTGAATCTTTCTGGTGTTCTAAGACTAGAAGGAAAACCATCTTTTATCTCATTGAATTTAATTCAGACTGGGTGTAACTCTTCGCATTCTGTATTTAGGAAAACAGCCATTTAACTCTCTGAAAGCACACATCAAACATCTGTTTATACTGTTGGTAATGTATGTTTATGTTTTACAATTTAGCATTATATCATCATATTCCACATCAGGAAACAGAGAGATTGTTATGTACATTGCTAAAATGGTGGCTCTTCCTCTGGGTCATATGCCTCATGTTCCAAGTCTGGCCCCACACTTGCCAGTATCCTGCATTCACTCGTCTTTCCAATTTAAGAGAAGTCTTTTCCTTTCTATGTGTGCCACAGAGCTCAGGCTAAGAATCGGTTCCTTCAAAAACTTTTGCTTAAGTCTTTACATATGTTTTTTAATGGACATGGTATTAGATCATGTGATCATCTCTCTTTCTTCCCTTAAGCCCCTCCCAGCTACTGATCTAAACTCTCCCACACCCCCACTCTCTTTTTCTTTCTTATTACTTACATATACGTGTTTGTGTAGGTATCTATGTATGTGTGTGTATGCACAAATATCTAAAATATCTTACATTTATTTCTCCCTTGTAATTTTTCATTGCTTATTTATTAGTTCATGAATTAGTTTGGACATACAAGTATCCACTACCTAACTTGTTGGAACCATTGCAGACAAAGCTCGTGTCTTTTTACTTAGTTATTTTCTCTAGATTAAATATAATGAGTAATAATGGTTGTATTTTAGACCATAGAAAATTAACAAAATAAATATGTTGGGGTCGGGAAATCTATTTCCTTGAAATGACTCTTCAAAATTAAAAGGACAGGTGGGTGAATGAGCTTTCCCTGGGATCATGGGGAAAGTGCAACAGCTATTATCTTATATGCCCTTAGCAATCTCTCCTTTTATTCTCCAAACTGTCTCCTTAACTTGGTTCACTGATTTCTGAGACAATTTTTATTATTTAAAAATACATTCTTACTCAGAGTGTTTTTCTGAGAACGTACCATGTTGGATTTGAAGACTATCAACTTTTAGTCTAGTTGTGAGTCTTTCCTTCTTTTTTCCTTAATGCAGATTTGATTTGAAATATTGATAATTTCCTACATGATTACAGTATTCATGTTATTTCCATTCCCTCTTCACTCTAACACCTCCCCTTGTCCATCCCAAATTTTTCTTTTTAATTTTGAAGAATCATTCAAATCCATGACTTCTTTGTTGTCAAGCACATATTAAATTAATTAACCTGAATAAAACAGACAGAATATTCTGGGAAGACTAGTAAGTTTGGATGCAAAACTAGTTCTAGATTTTGAAGAAAATATGACTGGAACCCCAGCATAGCCTAATAAATAGGAACATTATTTTACCCTTGGATGCGATTTGAGGAAAATCATTTTTCCAAACATAGCAGATGTTATTATGCTCCTAAAATTCTTTTCTATTTTTTTCTCTTTCCCCCACTGGTATTTATGGACTTTGCAAAGCTCTGTAGCTGCCCCGGAGGGCACAGCCTGCACTGCAGGTTTTTCTATCAGCACCTGAGAGGAAAGTGGAAGAAGCCGAGAGTGTTCTCCACGGTAGGTCCTCGATTTGCATTAAATTTCCAGTTTTTACAGACCAAAGAGAAGTATTTCTTCCCATCCATCTCTGGAGAATTATGGGACTATAGAGGAGTCTTTGCACACGATCAGACCATGAAATTTGAAGGCGTGTTAAACATACTTGGACTTCAGATAGCTTTTCTAGGAATGTTGCCCTGGCAGAGGCAAGGTATTTTCTTCAGATTTATTAGGCAGGAGAGAAAAGTGTATTTTAATGTTACCCCTGGCTCTGTAAGTTATTTTTCTTTATCTACTACAGAGGAAAATAATTAAATTATTGATGTTTGTTGGCTCATATGTACAGCTGCTATTTCATTTATATTGTTCATATGCCCAGTGAAAATATTCCAGAGTTCAAGGAAATCAGTGACTCAGGGATCCTGATATATTAGTTTGCACAGCAATGCCAATGTTCATTCCCTCTGAGGAAAGTACTATGGGACTTACTTTATCTGCTGCCAACCAATTGAAGTGTGTTTTTTTCCAGGGTTTGAAAATTCTCTTTCTAGGATTGCTTTAGAAATTATGTTGATCATTAGTTACTGTCTCTCTGTTAATGTAGAAAAGTCAATGCGAATTCTTGTGAGTCAATGTGCAACCTGGGAAAATGGTCGTCTCAGAAAGGAAGGACAGACACAAGCTTTTGGACAGCCGTGTTCTAAACACAATGTTGAAAAAGATCCAGTTCCTCTACTCCACATTTAAGCTGGACCCTTCCTGTTGAGTCAGGAGGCTCCATCTGAGAGTCTATGATATCCTGGCTATGGGAAGATAATGTGGAATGTGGTACTTGGCATCATTTTAATAAATTTTCATTATCCGCACATCAGATGTTTCCACATGGATTTTTTTAAAAGAAACAATTAGTAATATCTTCTGTTGAAGTAAGATTAGGGAACATGCATTCTGGAAACATCAGAACAAAAACATAAATGAAATGTTCAGTATGTTTTTTGGTGCTTCTTTAATGGACAAAGAGTTTAGACATGATTCTGCATCTATTGTGATGTTGGTGAGAAAGGTAGCATAGAGTGTTGGTTTCCATGGATGGCTATTCATTTCACTTTGCTGTCTTGACACTTTGGCAGAATGCTAACTAAGAAGCAGAATACTCTGTGATCAGAGTCCTCTCTCTGAGGAATTTCTGGGAAGCCACTGATGCAATAATCCAGGACAAATCCTTTGTCCTTTCGATTAGATCAGTGCGAAAATACATTTCTCATATTATTGCAAAACCTTTGAATAACACTGATTTGCAGTGTAAAATTTGGAGATTACATTAACCTTGACTGGGGACAGCCTGATGCTCTGAGGAAGCTGTTTACCTTTCTGGTCCCTAAGGCAGGTCGCCCCAGCACAGGGCATCCAAAAAAATGCCCCAGCAGCCTGCAGGGTTCTGTTTTCATCAGTGAATCTTTTAAGCCTTTCAAGTCCCTAGTCAGATATGAACCAAAGATTAAAACAGGCCAAGGGAGAAAACTCTGTACAGTGTATGTCCCCTGACAAAAATATTCCTGATGCATCAATGATAGCAACTCACTGACCACATTGTTTCATTTCTAAAAAAGTGGATAACTTTAGCCAATCCTCAGTGTGTGTGTGTGTGTGTGTGTGTGTGTGTGTGTGTGTGTGTGTGTATGTGTGTGTGTGTGTGTGTGTGTGTGTGTGTGTGTGTGTATTTCAAACCAGCACATATACTATAAATTGTTGTTTTATCTCTGGCCCAGCAGTTGCCCTGAACCTACTGCTGCCTCAGTGGCTGACTGCACTTCTGCAGCAGCTGTCTCTGCCCCGACTTCATCCTCTTTTACGTAGAGAAGCAAGTATTGTTTTTGACTAAGTCTCTATCTTTTTATTTTTACCAATAACGACTTGGGAGCTAGAAGCTGGAGTGAAAACCTGCTAGCTCAGAAAGGCAGAGAAAGCAGCCATCTGATCTTTCTTTTCTGCCACTGTTCCAGAAAGAGGGCTCTCTCCTACTGTCTGAAACACTAACTCCTCCAACTGGATGTCCTGCCCCTCTACTTCCTGTGCCTTTCTTTCTCTCTCCCACCTCCTGACTTCCCCCCAACTCTCTATGGTTACTTCCAGTCAACAGGTTGCTTGCTCCGCCTCTTGACCTATGATTGATTTTAATTTAAATAACGCAATCTAGGGGTTACAGTGTGATTAAATATCCCACAGCAATAAATGCATAGTTTTTACTATAACTAACTAGGCTTTGTCAGTTAGATAAATTTATTAATCAGTTTCAATGTAAAATTATGTCAGGGTTTTGTATTAAAGACTAAAGATTAAATGGCTAAATAGTTCATTTTGAAGTTATTATAGGACATACATTGCTCTATAATTCTTAAGCAAATGTCACATCCTTTAATGAACATAAGGAACTAGGCAGTGAATATATTTCTTGGTTTATTGCTTCACACAACAAGATGAGAGATGATGGTTGGCCAGAGGAAAAGCTCAGGCCTTGAATCCCGTGGCCAAGCAACACATGTGTTCTCCTTTTGTTCACTGGGTCAGAAAAACACAACAAAAATATAGTTTTAGTGTGCACAGACTTCTCAGCGTCCTCTCACTGGCATCCATGAAAGTGCCATACTTTTCCATACACAGAGGACTCACACAGAATCCTGAAGCTTGAAGTCTCGCCAGTTGCCTTTATCAAAGTGTTTCTTTTCTTCTTTGGAAGATGATAGCATTTAATCAGCTTTAAATTTGCTTTGCAATTAATTTAGAATTTCTTCTTATTCCAATAGACTGACACACCCATACCCACATGCACAATATACAAGTATTACATACAGTATGAATACAATATATGGATTAGTTTATAAATCTTTACTATTTCTGGATATGTTGTCATTATTAAAATTACTTATGGACAAAGTCAACACCAAGAGAGTCAGATGTATAGATAAAAGAAATGAATATTTAATAAAATAATCTGGAAACTAATTCTTCATTTTCAGGAGCCATTGGCTATCTGCAATTCTTCATAGGTATGGGACTGTGTGGAATTTATTTTGTTCTTATTGGCATATCAGCTGGTATTGGTATTGTCATTATGTTGGCCTTGTTCAGTAATTATCCCTGGACACATGTACATATGAGCAATACTAAATGGGCTCAATAGGTTGTTTATACATGTATGTGTCTCTCTGTCCTTGTCTGTCTGTCTGTCTCTATCATCTGCCTATCTATCTAACAATAATAATTAAAGAAGAGGCCATGAATTTGGGAATATGACACAGGAGAAGTTTGGGGAATGTGGGAAGGGTGGGAGTAATATAGACACAATTTTAACGTATGAATTTCTATTTTTTTAAAATGTAGACTATGGAGTTCTGTAGGGATATTTGGATATTTGTGAAGATACCAATGAGAGGAACTCGCATATCATGGACCACACTTCACAGGTTCAGTTAGGATTGTATTTCCCATTAAAATAAATTCTGCATTTTGTCTTACCTTTATTAGTAATAGTAATTTTTATTAATTTGCCACCATCCCTGACATTCAGTTTTAATCCCAATTTTTCATAGTGTATACTATATAATTCTCTATTGGGACAATGCATAGAAGATTAGATGAACACAATTTATACTAAGCACACTTCATGTGAAAATATATGTGTATACACACAAATGTATAGCATTTCCAACTTTGTGTGTCTACTTCATCTTTTCCCCACTGCATCCATATCACCACTTTTAAACCTATTCACTTCTGGCAAAAACGATTTGATGAAGAAATATTTGATTTCTCTGCACAGCTTTAAGAAACCTTTCCAGAAAATAAAAGTTTAATCAATTTTTGTTCTTTATGAGAAAATTCCAATAATGAAAATGGCAGGTTTCCATAGCTACCCATTATGTTTTCTACCTCTCTCAAGTACAAAGTCCTTAAACAAGAAGGGATCTAAATGGTTTTTATTAATATTCACACAATGTTACTTCCCACTCACAATAAACATTAAAATTTAATCAACTAGTTGCCAAATGAATGCATCCAATGTTAATTTTCTGATCATGTTGTTCATATTTGGATCTCTAGTCTGATACGTCTTTTTCTGCTTGGAGGAAAAAAAAATGCCTGCATTCAATATTGTGTTGGTGCTCTATTTTCACAGCCCAATATCTCACAGAACATTAGTTACCACAATTATAATTAAAGTGGTTTTACACTTTTTATATATTATGTTTCTTGTACAGTGCTATGAATTATAATTAATGTATTACATAAATTTAAATAAGTCAAATAGTAAATATATTTAGATACTCAAGCTACTTTAAATTGCAGTGAAACTTTTATATGTCTCTGAAATGCTAGATTGTTGGTTATTAGTGGGTTTATAAGTTATATTGATACTAACAAATGTGAATCTTTTCATCAAAGATTATGACTATGGTTCTTACTTGGAGACGAATATGTTCCCTAGTCCTGAGGTCATTTGCTAATGTCTAAACACATTTTTTTTGACTTTCACACTGGGGTTGGTAGAAGTTGATAGTAGAATCTAATGGGCAGAAGGCCATGGATGTGTGTAAGCACTGTACAATGCACAGGGCAGCTGTCCACCCAAAAGATCCAGGGTATGATTGTTGTTATGCTTGAGAAATTGTGACCTTGGGCAATGGTTTTTTTTTTTTTTAATTAGGCCTCTAAATACATTACGTGCTTTCTATCACCAAGGAACCCTAAATGTCCATCTTTTGATTTTATAATCAAATATATCATTGATAGTATATGATTTTTCAACTAAATAATTATTCAAGGATGAAAATGTAGAAAATTTAAAAAGACAGTAGAAATAAAAATATCACAATAATGCTTTCTTTCTACTAGCAAAGCCAACTTATTTTCAACTACAATTTCTTCCAAGGTTCATTTGGTTACCTTGAGTAGATATTTAAAAGAAAAATAAGCCATGGAATTACATGACAGGCTTTTCAAGATTCAGTTTTATTACTAAGAGAAATTTATTAGAATACCAGTCCTCATATTGGGAAGAGCTGTCAACACTGAAAAGGTCATGTGTTTATAACTTATTCATTCTAGGAAATTCTAAAAAAAAATTCATTTCTCTCCCCGCAAAAAATTAATGGATATATTAAAACACAAATTATTTTAAAAATTTTATTGATTGTTCTGATTGATCATTCTTGGTATGCACTTGGAGTAAAAATTACTTTTAAACAATCCTGGTGATAAGATTGAGGTAAACACTATCAAGAAATAGCAACAAATCTTACTTAAGTCACTAGTCAAATGATGTGGTGGGATGGATATACTTTTCCTGCTGCAGGGCTCTTGTCATGATACCACTCAGAGTATTACCTAGTGCAGTCTCTGTCATTGGGTGATCTCTGGAAACACCAGTGATTTCAGCATGAACTACCAGTTTTCCAGCCTGCATCTGCAACAAATATACCCATGTCTGACAGGGTGTAGCTCACGGGTGGAGAGCTTGTCAAGTACTCACAAGGGAAAGAACACATTCAAAAGACACTCCTTACAAGAAGAAACGGTATCAGAGAGACATTGCCTATTAAAAAGATCTTGGCATAAGCCAACTGTAGGTATTGAGTTTTTAACATCTTAAACATGAAGAATATTCCTAAGGCCCGTGTTTGCTGGAGACCAAGAAATGTTGTGCAGCTTGTCTCACACAGCCTTGACATAATTTTTCCCAGTCCTGTGTGCTATGAAATGGGTCCCTCCACTTACTTGACGTTACTCACAGACAACCAGTAGGGCTCACTCAAATCTGTGGTCTCGAATCTCTTTGAGAATGTTTAACCATCTTAGCATATTCCTTTTGTTCTCCCTGACCATCTCTTTGGAAATATGCCTGATTTATTGATTCATCTATCAGTCTGTCTGTCTGTCTATGCATCTATTTATGTATGTATGCATGCATGTATGTATGTATGTATGTATGTATCTATGTATCTATCTATCTATCTATTTATCTATCTATCTATCATCTATTTTCATCTTGGTAAAGTATAACTGAAAGTAGGTCAGAAAATAACAGATCATATGTGGTTATTTCATCAGAAATATATGTACCATATCTTCACTCAAGAGCTTTTTTGGTAGCTTTTTTTTTTTTTTTTTTTTTTTTTGCTGGAGGCTTTGCAACTAGTTGACAAATAAGGCTGCCACCTATCTAATGGTCTCCATATCTCACCACTGTCTGTAATGCTGTTCTCATGTGGGGGAGCAGTAAGTACTCGTGGCTCTTCTTTTTTCCCCCATTTTTCTTTATTATTCTCTCATACAATGCATCTCGAATAAACACAGCCTCCCTTCCCTTCTCTACTCTTAGTCCCCAACCTCTACATTTCTCCTCTCTTGCCCTTCAGAAAATAGCCAGCCTTCCAGTGATATCAAATGAACATCACATAACAAGGTGCAATAAGACTAGGCACAAACCCTTACATCAAGGCCAGACAAGGCAACCCAGTAGGAGAAAAAGGGTCCCACAAGCAGGCAAAGAGTCAGGGACATCCTCACTTTCCCTCCTGGGGTCCCACAAGAACACCAATCTAAACCACCCCAGCATGCATACAGAAGACCTAGCACAGGCCCATGCAGGTTCAATGATTGTTGCTTCAGTCTCTGTGAGCCCCCATGAGCTCTGCTTTGTGGTGATATTGTGTTCCCCCAAATATTGTGCACCCCAATAAACTTATCTGGAGTCAGAGAACAGAACAGCCACTAGATATAAAGGCCAGAAAATGGTGGCACACACACCTTTAATCCTAGAATTCCAGAGGCAGAGATCCGTCTGGATCTTTGTGAGATCAAGACCACACCGGAAACAGCCAGGCGTGATAACAAGAGCCTTTAATCCCAGGAAGTGATGGCAGGAAGCAGAAAGGTATATAAGGCATGAGGACGAGGAACTAGAGCTGGTTAAGCTTTTAGGCTTTCAGCAGCAGTTCAGCTGAGATCCATTTGGATGAGGCCACAAAGGCTTTCAGTCTGAGGAAACAGGATCAGCTGAGGAATTGGCGAGGTGAAGTGGCTGTCACTGGTTCTGTTTCTCTGATCTTCCAGCATTCACCCCAATATCTGGCCTCGAGTTTGATTTTATTAATAAGACCCTTTAGAGATTCATGCTACACTGCTTAGTCGAATTCTGTAGGTCTTGTTCTCCTGGTGTCCTCAACTGCTCTGGATCCTACAATTCTTCCTCCCCATCTTCTACAGGGTTCCTGGAGCTCCATCTAATGGATAGCAGATTGTCATTAGGAACATTTCATTAACTGGGTTTTTTTTTTTTTTTGGTCAGTCCTGCTTGGTTCTGCCCTAGGTCTCTGAACCATCCAGCTTCCTGTTCCTGGCCATCCAGGCAGTTATTGGGCACAGGCTCTCTCTTGTGGTGTGGACCTCAAGATAGATGAGTCATTGGTTGGCCACTCCCATAAACTCTGAGCCACCATTGCTCCAGCACATCTTGCAGGCAGGACAAATTGTGGGTTGAAGGCTTTATGGCTGGATTCATATCCCAACCCCACCTCTAAGAGCCTAGCCTGGTTATAGAAGATGGCCGGCTCAGGCTCCATAACCTCCAATACTAGGAGTCCTTGCTAGGGTCACCCTCATAGGTTCTAGGAAATTTCCACTACACTAGGTTTCCTCATTGCTCCCTAAATGCCCACCAATTCCAATCACCTCTCCCCATAAGTACTCTTTCCCTCCATTCCTCTCTCCCTCACCTGACCCCTGCTGTTCTTATCTCCACCCTCCCCCAGTCCACCCACAAAATCTGTTGTATTTCCCCTTCCCAGAGAGATTCATGTATTCCCCATGGAGCCCTCCCTGTCACTTAGCCTTTCTGGGTCTGTGGATTGTAGGGTGTTTTCTTTATTGGACAGCTAATATATACTTATAAGTGAGTACATCTTGTGTTTGTCTTTCTGGGTCTGGGTTGCCTCACTCAGGATGACTTTATCTAGTTCCATCCATTTGCCTGCACTTCCCAATACACAGCAGCAGTCCACTCACCTACAAGCTCCAGAGTCCTCCTCTCTAATTACATTCACCCTAAATCAAACACATTGTCATTTCCACCCAAAACTGCCTTCTTATTTCTCACCAAAATCCATGGATTCCCCTAGTTTCTAAGAACCGTAGAAAAGTCTACAAACCATAAGTCAATATTAACTCACAACTCAATCGTGTTTCTCAGACCATTACAATTTTAACCACTAGCGAATAAAAAAAAAGGTAATTTTTTTCATGGACTTGTGGTGGTGTTCTCTTGCTGATTACTCATGCCAGTGGGTAATTCATGTACTATGTAAAATAAAAATTAGGACAAACATCACTGGTAAAAAGAATCTGTAGATCTTTAAATTGCCCAAAGAATCCTTATTTGATGGTATAAGGAAGCAAGAAATTTAAATTAAAAACTTGTGAAGAAATATTCAATTGAAAAACTAATGAGGGTAAAATACACTTAGTAACAATACTTGATACTAGACCAGGATAGCTTTCTGTTTTTTGACTTGAAATACACCCTGAGATTACAGCAGACAGATGAGTTTAATAGTACTTTAAACATTTGAAGGGCCAGGCCTACAAGTCTGTGTTTTGCAGACTCATACAACACACTGAAAAGAGTTAGGGCATAAATCCAGGTTAAAAAAAATTCCAGTTTTTTGTCTCACCTGCTTAACTCTAATGGCTCCCATCTTTGGGGGAAAAAGGGCAGACTTCATGGGAATTAATGGTTGGTAATAGTTCTCGTAGATCGTTGCTCCTGTCCCTTGTGGTCTTTATGGCTGTCCTTCCTGTGCTTGGGATGTTCTCAGCTTCCTGTACCCTCACTTCCTTCTGCTAACCCAGATTCCTTTGTCTGCAGGTCCCACTACCAACGATCTCTTCCGCAGGGATGCTTTTTTTTCTTGCAGGTAATTTCAGTTCAGATGTTTATCATTGATAGTAACTGTATCTTTTATCCACCCCTGCCCCCAATACATCACAGTGTTGTTCTAAAACTTGCCTTTGCATACCTATTTGTTTAAGGACATTGTTTACCTTAGAGTATAAAAGAGTAGTTGAGCAAGGCTTGAGCTGATTTTTTTTTTGTTCTTTTATATCCGCAGGAAACAGAAAGCCTGCTACATGATACAAATATTGACTCCACTCAGGTGTACGATGTTTGCATAGCAAGAGGATATTTGAAAGAAAACTGTATATAAAAAGCAAAATGCTATCACATTGTTACAACAGGCTAAAATGCACTTCAGAATGCTTTGAAACTAAAGAGGAACATCGTGAATACCTTGTGCTGAAGTATCCCTTGATCCAAGCATAAATTCTTCCTGATATTTTCTTACATTACTCAAAAGTCAGTGGTATAGCATGCTTATTACAGGATTTGCAGTTATATACTTTCCTGAAGATTATGATGACTGAGTCCTGGGTGCTTCTGTGGTATGGGGCACTAAATGAAGCATTTAATGGAAACTAGGGAAGACATCGTCCTTAGCATTAAACTGCTCTCTGTGAATGCATTTTGTGGTTGAGCTGTTTTTATTAAACATCTGCTTCTCTGGAAATGGACAGTGTCTGCTAGCAAAGAGGAAAAGAGAGTCAGGCAAGAATTTTCAAAACAATGATGAGCTGATTGCTTCGAGTAGCTCAACCTGACATGATGGTATAATTTCCATGATTTGCCTTTGATTTCTTTCTGTCTGTGTTCACTCTGCTGCAATAAGTTACCACAAAAACTACCTCGACTTAGTAAAAAGAAGAAAAGAAGAAGGAGGAGGAAGAGGAGGAGGAGAAAAGAAGAAGAAGAAGAAGAAGAAGAAGAAGAAGAAGAAGAAGAAGAAGAAGAAGAAGGAGAAGAAGGAGGAGAAGAAGAAGAAGCATCTCACATTTCCAAAGACTGAGACATCTGAGGTCAGAGTGACAGCAGGGGTGTGTTTCAGGAGACTCCTCTTCCTGGTTGGCAGGTGATCACCGTCTGCTGTATTATCGCAGAGGGGGAAGTATACATGTAGAGAGAAAAGAATCAAGTTCTCGCATTGTTTTATCATGAGGACTCCATTCACACAACCTTCATGTTGTGCTATGTTTCTGAAATACCCCCACAGTCTCATTTTAAAAATTTGTTGCCCAAATGGTGGTGCTCTTTGGAGATGCTGTAGACACTTCTGGAGACAGGGCTGAGCTGGTCTAGGTGGGAGAGCATGGGGAGGTTATATCTGGCCCCACTTTTGGCTTTGCTTTCTGCTTTCTTACCCACCATGATGAGAACAAAGACCACCATTTGTTTCCACAGCTGAACCTCTCTGGCCATGATGGAATGAAATCTTCCAAATCCGTGAGCTCAAATAAATCTTTCTTTCCTTAAAATGTTTCTGTCCTGATCTTAGCCACACTGATGCAAGAGAAATTAACACACATGATTCTTTGAGACTTCAGATACTATCACAGTGAGAATCTGATTTTCAGGACACACACACACACACACACACACACACACACACACACACACACACTCAGACCATAGATACATTAGTACAATTTCTTTGAATGAAAGAAAAAAAAAAACAAATTATTTTCCCAGTTGACCTAATTTAGAATAACTTTGGGTGCCTGTTTAGTGTTTACTATGTGTCAGACACCAGGTCATGGTGATAGAAAGATTAAAATAAAATCCCTAGTCTTTAATGAGCTCACAGACAGTGCCAGACATCGAATGATGCTGTTTGAGAAATGAGTGTGCATTAGGAGGGCACAAAAGATCATGGGACTTAGATGAGAAGTCTGATTTTTCTAAAAGAAGGAATCCTTAAACACCCCAAACAGTAAACATGAATTGGTTGTATCTACTTTCTCTCTCTAATCATGGTTTGTAATTATGCATTGCATTGGGATAATTATTTGATTAATGTTTGTGCCTACCACTTAGATACGAAGTTTCATGACATCAGGCTAGCATATTTTCTTCCCACTTTATTTCCAGCATTCACAATGGTGTTTGGCACACAGGAAATTGCCACATTTTCTTTCTGAGAAAATAAATTCATCTGTTTATTTGCTTTGTTTCACTATTTGACACGATCTACTAAAGCCTAATGCACTATATCTCACTTTCACAAATGCATCCAACAAAGACAGCTGTATATGTTCATCTGAAAAGTTCATGATAGTAGGATTTGTAATCCTTTTAATAATTATCTTTATTTAATGATATATCTACAACGAGGATGGATCAAATATCTCTTAACCATGGAATTATTAAATTGTGGCTTATTTATACAGCGTCATCAATAAATGGACAAAACTCATGTGAAACAATGGATATATTTTAAAAATATATCAGGCCAAGAAACCTGGCACCAAAGAAGACATGTGGTTAAGTTTAGAGACAGCAACAACATAGGCAATGTTAACCAGTAGTTCTAGAGGTTAGGACAATGGTTACCTTAAGAAAAGGGGTTGTCTGGAGAGTGGGGGTGTGTGCCCAGTTGTAGTGTGAACATTTTGGTTGTTTTCTAGAAACACAGGTGCCTTCACTCTGAAAATAGATCTTTATGAAGCATTCTCTATGCTTCATATTTCAGTAGAGGCTTGTTTATAAAACAAGTGAAAACTTGGAGTTGCTTGCTCCTAACTGTATGCAGATTGGAAAGGGCCAACAAGAGGAAAGGGGAACTTTGATGTGATGCTTTTCTGAGGTGGTGAGTAGGCATGAGGTAAGCTCCCTTCCTTCAGGACAGCAAAGGGATAGCAATGTTTTCGGTCTGTCAAGATTTCCCCTTTATTTTGAATCCTTAATTCTAAACGGTTTTGACCTCTTTGAGCAGTTCAGATTTGCCTCAGGCATTTACAAAATAATAAAAATTGCTTTACTATCACATTTTTTTGAAAAGGTTGTGAATGGTTTTGAAAAAGGCTCTGGAGGATTGTGCTCTTGGTCTCGTCACCTTTATAGTGGATAGTAACAAGACACGTGATGTTTTCTTTTTCCTCTTCTTGTGCCGTGCATATGAGGAGAGAGACCTGATTGAGAATCTCTAGTGCTGGCACTTCTAATAGGACTGAGTACAGAATAAGTATACTCTCTGCATGGAATTAAGCTCTAATAAGGCTCCGATGCACACTAGAAGAAATCTATTATGTTCTAACAACTTCATTATTCTCTCATGGGAGAGTGAGTGCTGTAGCTGGAGGGCTTCTCTCCAGGTTCCCCAAGCCCCGCAGTCCCACAATCCAGTTACAAAATAATCACTCAGACGCTTATATCACTTATAAACTGTATGGCCGTGGCAGGCTTCCCGCCAACTGTTCTTTTATCTTAAATTAATCCATTTCCATAAATCTATACCTTGCCACGTGGCTGGTGGCTTACCGGCGTCTTCACATGCTGCTGGTCATGGCGGCGGCTGCAGTGTCTCTCCGCCTCAGCCTTCTGCTTCCCAGAATTCTCCTCTCTCCTTGTCCCACCTACTTCCTGCCTGGCCACTGGCCAATCAGTGTTTTATTTATTGACCAATCAGAGCAATTTGACATACAGACCGTCCCACAGCACTTCCCCTTTCTTTTTTTTTTTTTAAAAGGAAGGTTTTAACTTTTACACATCTCCAAAGTCAGCTTGGTATATTTGGGAATTTGGGCGTAGCTTCTCTTACTACTTCCTGCTGGAGGGGGGCGCTGTATCTTATGGGGACACAAAGAAAATTTTAGGATCATGGAGTAGTCCGTGAGACCGTATCGTCTGAGCCAGTTGCCTTGAAACAATTCTGGATGTTGGATCATCTGGGCCATGGTGTCATCGGAGACCTTTCAGGTGGTCTTGGCTGGTCAAACCTGATGTATCTTAATCTGGAACAAATCCATAGCCTTTGGCTTTCTGTGGAAACAAAAGCAGAGCCTCCTTTCCAAAGCAACAAATCCTTACATCCAAATTTTGAAGTTAAGGTACCTTTAAAACACACATTTTGGCATAACTCAACAGCTTTTGCAATCAAATGTTTCTCTTCAGTTACGAATATCAAAGAGAACATAATCCAGATTCTCTGTGTGGTAGCCATCTTCATGTGGCTTATTTTTTATATTACCTTGAGCCTATTGCTTTAAGCTGCAGCCTTTTAAGCCTGAAACAGCGCTGTGGCTGCTGGCTCCGCCCACTTCAGCTTCCCAACATGGCGGTGTTACGTTTTTTGCCAGCTCTGGGAGCCATCGTGGGTCTGTGCTTTTATCCAAGCAGCGTGTAGCCCAGAAACCTCTTTTTGTTTTGTACTAGCAAAGGCTAAATCCACCACACAGCTTAATGTGCCACTTGTAGAGGCCTCATTCCCGCCATACTGCAGGTTGAGCGCACACGCCAGGAACCTGCCAGTAGCTCAAACTGGCAGCTGCCGCTCATTTGAGAGAGACAATTAGGAAGCTGTTTTTAGCTCCGTTTTAGAATCTTTTCTCAGGTTTTAGGTGGAAACTCTTGCCAACACGTTGGGCGCCATTTGTAGCTGGAGGGCTTCTCTCCAGGTTCCCCAAGCCCCGTAGTCCCACAATCCAGTTACAAAATAATCACTCAGATGCTTATATCACTTATAAACTGTATGGCCGTGGCAGGCTTCCCGCCAACTGTTCTTTTATCTTAAATTAATCCATTTCCATAAATCTATACCTTGCCACGTGGCTGGTGGCTTACCGGCGTCTTCACATGCTGCTGGTCATGGCGGCGGCTGCAGTGTCTCTCCGCCTCAGCCTTCTGCTTCCCAGAATTCTCCTCTCTCCTTGTCCCACCTACTTCCTGCCTGGCCACTGGCCAATCAGTGTTTTATTTATTGACCAATCAGAGCAATTTGACATACAGACCGTCCCACAGCAGAGTGCCCTGCATCTTGTGTCTCCTTGCTGTCTGTGCTTGATGGTTTCGTCTTGCTGTCACACGTTTGCCTCTGGATTGTCCTTATGCCCTCTTCAAGTTTCACTTAGCTGAAGCTGTATGGGGGCTCTCTGTCAGTACTGGGTCAAATGAGGCTGACTTCTTTGAAATAATCATACGATATAGTGTGCAGAGAATTTAAAGACAAAATTTGTGGAGGAAGTGAAAACTACACTTAGGAATTTGAACTGGCTATAAATCATTTGAGAATTATGAAAGTGTGTAGGTACACAAACGTCTTTTCTTTGAGGTATTTGTAAGAAATATTTCTTTATGACTGCCCTGTCTTGACTGGTGGGGAGTGAGGTTAGGTCTACAGATGACTTCACAGAGTCTCAGAGATGAAGTGAGTAGTTGAAAACTAAATAATGAGAAGAAGAGTTCAACTTACCTCTTTTGTCATAGATCTAACATTTGTTCAATAATTATATATATTTACATATATATATCTCATACTGATATCTCCTTCCTTCCTTCCTTCCTTGCTTCCTTCCTTGCTTCCTTCCTTGCTTCCTTCCTTCCTTCCTTCCTTGCTTCCTTCCTTCCATCCCTTCTTTCCTTCCCTCCTTCTTATCTTGTTTCATTGCTTTCCTTCTTTCATTAGCTATCCTATTTAACAATCCTTTCTAATAAAACACAAGATATGATGCCTACATGTGTTGGACAAGTTCTTGTCAATGCTTAACATCCAACTTAACCCTATGCCTTTATGAATCTTTAAAATCTAAAGTTACTGCAAATCTTAACTTCTTTCTTTTGTGCACATTCCAAAATTTATACACTGCCTACCATTAATTAATGGTTGCACAGTACAACTGTTTTGTGACATGTTCCTGACTGACATTTCCAAGATAAGGCTTCTGAGAAGAAATACTATACTTGTGCTTCCTAGTAAATACTTCCTGTTTATTCATGACAGATAGGCAAGTCTTACCATGTGGAGAAAAAAAAATAATGACCTCAAGTTAATTTCAACCAACTTTAGAAGGAGGCTTTTTAACAGTAAGTTACTTCTTGGTTAGAGTCTATAAGTAAGATAGCTTGATAAAGTAGAATTAAATCCGAACCCAACTTTGCTCAGGAAGATGAAATAAAAAAATGGAACTAAAGAATTATAAGTAGTTACCTCATTTAGGTAAACAAATAGTTTTTCTTCCATTATTTGGAGTTTAACCATCAACACTTGCACGCATGAAAGAATTAAGGTGTACATCATTAGTGGATGAACTGACTTGGTTACAAAGTTCTTGACTGGATAGTTTTATAACTTCTATAATTTATAACCAAATGCTACTGTTATGGAGCTTTAGCTATTTCTTTTTTTGTCTTCTTTTAAACTAATAAATATATAATGTCAACTAACCATCAATGGAGGCAATTTATTTTAATGGCAGGTGACACTTTTTGTAATTATACCACTTCATCCCAATGGAAAAAATATGACTTGGCATGTAAAATATCAACATTACACTTTATTTTTATTTTCTAAGAATAGTTTTCACTTTTAAAAGGTTCATTGTACTGAAATATGTATGAAAGGATGCTTTTATTTTAGTTTGACTTTTCTAGTGAGGTCCTATGGCTAGACCAGGATCTATCTGACTGTCTGTACACACACACACACACACACACACACACACACACACACACACACACACACACCAAAATTGTATGTGTTTGATGAAAGTTTAGGTGGTAATTAATTTCATTATCCAAAATCTACTGCTATTGTAGAAGCCTCTTATCACAACAAAGCCATCTTTGGCCAGAATTAAAATCAGACAAGGACAGAATAGAAATATAGGTTCTCAAAGAGGACAAGAGATAATGGGTTAGTAGTTAATAAAATCATAAAGATAGAGGTCCTGGGACCAATCACCAGCAGGCAGAAATGATCAGGGCTTGACTCAATCAGGATACTAAGATTCTGGGCTTCAATTCTTGAACCTCATTTTCTCACAACTATCTTACTGTGTCAATGTTATTACACATCCTTGTTTGCCAAGAATCTTCTCTTTATTGCCTCTTCTTATTTTCTTCATTAAAGTTCTTTCATCAGCACAGGAAACAGCCCAGAAGAGGAGACAGAAAGGATATAAGAGCCAGTGGATCTGGAGGAATGCTATAAAATGCAAACTTCTGGAATTGACATTCTTATGACACTCATGAATTCACACTAGCTGCATAATATCAATACCCCTGAAGTTCTTGCATAGATGGGGAGGTGCCCTCCAGGCCTATCCTTTATGGAGGAGCTACTGCCAAAGAAGTGAAATCAGTACCTAGAGGAGGTATTTGCACTTCAATGGTTACTTCAACATCATTCACAAGAGGTAAGGCAAGGAATGCATGTTTCTATGACTAAAACAATTGATGAAAAATGTTGTAAGTACACATAATGAGGGAAGACTAACTGGGAAGTAAGGAGAATAATATAGAAGGGGACTGAGGCAGGAGAGTTAAATAACAGTAAGGAAAATTGAACAAGCCATAGAGGAACATAATATTTTATCAGCTTACTTGAAATTGTGTGTGTGTGTGTGTTTGTGTGTGTGTAGATTAAATAGAGTTATGCCATTATGTACTTTTAATTAATATAAAGAACAAAACAATATTTTAATTCACAGATATAGATAAAAATAGTACAACTGATATATGTAAGTGAGCAAGTAAGCATCTAAAACCAGAAGTCACTGGCAGTTCCCAGTTTAGAGCCAAGTTATGTAATGACTTCAAAAAGCAGAGGATGGAGGTAAGGTGCTAATAGGGGTTCAACACAGATGAAGCCAATTCGGAGCAAAAGTTCTTGCTCATAGTGGATACACTGATGGAGAGTCTGAGCCTTAGTACAGCTGACAACCTGATACTGGGGAATCTATAAGAAGAAGACTTAGAGGATTTGAAGAACCAGAAGTGATCAACCTGTGAAGGCACCACTTTAGGGTACCTGGAAGCAATTTTGAACATGTCTTTGAAGTATGATTGGCAAAGGAAAATAACAAAGTATACAAGGTCTCAGAATCAAGGGCTTTGCATTAAAGACAGTGACTATGAATCTAAGACACGCCAATTATTTCCAAAGGCATGCTAAAGACAATCAGATTCACTACATCCACAGACCCCTTCACTCCTAGCTCTTCCCATGGAGAAACACCTGTTATTTATGGTTCAGGAAAATCCAAAACATTTCAAAATGAACAGAAACTGTCAGGTAACACCCACACAAAGCTAATTCAAGAAGGAAATTAGTTTGAAATCAAAAGTTTGACACATGGTAAAAACATTTCGCACCTCCTACATAACCAGGAAAACAATAAAATTCCCAGAGGATTATTGAAGTACATTTCAATATTTATTAAGCATCGAAACCCAAATGCACTTGATACATGAAAGAGCAGTTTGTGGTAAAAATTAAGAAACAAGCAGGGTAGAAACGAGGAACAACAAACATACATACGTACAAGCACACAAACACATACACAGATGTGGGGGGTGGGGGAGCTGGGAAGCGGGGGAGCAGAAGGTTTGAGAACTAATTACATAGGAAGGAAACTGGAGAAAGACATTTTTTAATCATCATAAATAAACACAACGAACTCAAAGTTACAACAAAAGAGAGTAACTCCATCTATTGAAAATATGAAGGCAAGTGATGGGAATAGCCAAGGCCAGGAAAAACAAATGAAAAGATTAAAAATGCACGAGAAAATTTATATTTGTGTAGAAGACAAAGAAAACCAACATACATTTAACTGGTAACTGTAATTCTTTAAAAAAAAAAAAAAAGCTAAAAGAAAAACAATAGAACAGAACTCATCATTAAAATAAACATTTACACATTGAAAAGATCGACTTTATACCTGGAATGCTAACCAAAAATGGTCACTCTGAGATCTAGTTTAGCTAAACAGAGTTAAAAAAAAATACCTGAGGCAGATTAAAAGACCAGAATTTACAAAACAGATTTTTGGTAATAGCACAGCACAAAACTCACCAACTGTGGAAGAACACACACACAAATCTCAAGAGAGCAAAATGTAAGCTAATTATTTTGAAGTTTTTCTTTAAGAATCAAAGGTGTAAAAATAATTGTAAGTTGAAAGGATTTGATTACAAGTTCTCCTGTGTTATGTCCAGTGAGAGATGCTTGTTCACTGCAAGAAAAAATTCGTGATGACTCAACGAGTAAGGTTGAGTATCTGAAACACTTTGTTGATGACATACAACTAAAGAAAAAAGGATATCGTGTGAGTATTACAACAAAAAATAAAAATAACACACCCAAAGAGGGTGAGACTGAGTGCTGTGTGGGAAGTTGGATAAGCTTGTTAGTGGTCACATAGGAAATAAGAGGAATTAAAGGTAGAGTCAAATTAAGGTGAAGTAAAAAAAAAAAGAGTCCTGGGAACCATTGTAATACCATGATATTGGTATAAGTTTCATAACTGGAAAAAGTTAAAAATTTCTAAATAAGTCGACAAAATGGGTAGTAGCATACACAGAAATGAATGTGATACAAAGTAACAGATGTTGGAGATACACTTATATGTAATACCATTAAATATAATTAAGCTAGATTCACAGAGGGAAATTCAGAAAAACTCACAAAAATGTATTTAGTATATGATATATATATATATATATATATATATATATATATATATATATATATGCTCTGATTACATAAAAGCTCTACTGGGCAGATCTGAAAAAAATGTAGATGATTCTAGTGTACTGACCTAGAGTAGAGTCCAGGATATTTCTGCAAAGTAAAATTTGTAGACATGTCTAGAGAATGTGTATAGCATTCACTTTACCATTTTCGGGGTATTTTCCTATCACTCCCAAAGAAAAACCTAGTCTTTTGAATTTTTCAAACAATGCACTAATTGAATGAAAAACTTTAACAAAGACATTTAAAGGATCTTTCAAATTAAAATGGCAATTAAAATGAGTATGTTTCACATGAAGGGTATAATTCAATGAAAATATACCACCAATTCTACAGAAGTGTACTTAGGCACACTAGTTCATATAATGCATGGAGACGGACATGGCTATTTAATTTAAGCAGGCATGGGCTTTGTGGACCACTGTGTTATGGGACAGCTGGTTGTTACATACACTGATTGACCTGTTAAGAAACAAAAGGAGGAGGGTTCCCCTAGTTCCACACCCTCTCCAGCATAAAGTGTCCTCAGTGTTTTTGATCTTAGCCATTCTGACAGGTGTAAGGTGGTATCTCAGAGTTGTTTTGATTTTCATTTCCCTGATGATTAGGGATGTTGAGCAATTCCTTAAATGTCTTTCAGCCATTTGAGTTTCCTCTGTTGACAATTCTCTGTTTAGTTCTATAGCCCATTTCTTAATTGGACTGTTGGTCGTTTTGATGTCTAATTTCTTGAGTTCCTTATATATTCTGGATATCAGTCCTCTGTCACATGTGGCGTTGGTGAAGATCTTTTCCCATTCTGTAGGCTGTCGCTTTGCCTTGTTGACTGTATCCTTTGCTCTACAAAAGCTTCTCAGTTTCAAGAGTTCCCAATGATTGATTGTTTCTCTCAGTGCCTGTGCTACTGGTGTTATATTTAGGAAGTGATCTCCTATGCCAATGCGTTCAAGACTACTTCCTACTTTCTCCTCTAGCAGGTTCAGAGTAGCTGGATTTATGTTGAGGTCCTTGATCCACTTGGACTTAAGTTTTGTGCATGGTGACAGACATGGATCTATTTGCAGCCTTCTACACGTTGATATCCAGTTATGCCAGCACCATTTGTTGAAGATGCTTTCTTTTTTCCATTGTACACTTTTGGCTTCTTTGTCAAAAATTATATGTTCATAGGTGTGTGGGTTAATGTCAGGGTCTTCAGTTCGATTCCATTGGTCTACAGGTCGGTTTTTATGCCAATACCAAGCTGTTTTTATTACTGTAGCTCTATAGTAGAGCTTGAAGTCAGGGATTGTGATGCCTCCAGAGGTTGTTTTATTGCACAGGATTCTTTTGGCTATCCTGGGTTTTTTGTTTTTCCACATGAAGTTGAGTATTATTCTTTCCAGGTCTGTGAAGAATTGTGTTGGTATTTTGATGGTGATTGCTATGAATCTGTAGATTGCTTTTGGTAAAATTGCCGTTTTTACTATGTTGGTCCTGCAGGGACGCTTGGCTCAATCTGGGAGGAGGGGACTGGACCTGCCTGGACTGAGTCTATCAGGTCGATCTCAGTCCTCAGGGGTGGCCTTGATCTGGAGGTAGTGGGAATGGGGGGTGGGCTGGGGGGAAGGAGAGAGGGGCAGGAAGAGGGAGAACAAGGGAATCTGTGGCTGTTATGTAGAACTGAATAGTATTGTAAAATACAAAAAAAGGAGGGTGCTGTAGGGGTGGTTCCGTGGCTGAGAGTGTTTTCAAAGGACCTGAGTTTGTTTCCCAACACCCACATTGAGTACTCACAACCACTTGTAACTCCAGATGTAGGAGATCTGATGCCTCCTGATCTGTCTTCTGGCCTCCTCAGATATGTCCAGAAGAGAAACCAATTGGAAAACAATTGGGAGCAAGGGAGGTCACCTAAAGACAGGGCTGTCTTTCTTCCCTCTCGCCTCCCTCCCTTCTTTTCTCCTTTCTATTCCTCCCTTTTCTTGTGCTCCTGATCATCCATCTATGCTAGCTATTTCTATAGTCTTTGTCACTGAGTATGTGCTAGAATGCTAAAGTTATTTCTCAGATGCGTGTGATTCATCTGCCAATGTGATGGAAGATGGAATTGTGACTTCAATGCTAAGTTAAGTGGAAGGGACTGAGGCAGTGACCCATTGATAGCTTGAGTGACATGCATGAATCAGGAGCCATGCATGAATCAGGAGCTCTGGCAGCAGGTTCTTGAGATCTAGATCAGGACCCAGCTGGGGTAGTGCTAGAACCAGCAGTGGACACCTTGGGCTCCTAACTGCAGTTTCCTAGTTCTCTGAGGAACCTGGAGGAGTTAGTTCTTGGATGCCCTGGAAGTCAAAAATGGAGCACATGAACAATGAGCACTAAATCTCATTTTTTATAGTAACTAGAGACATTCCTTCTGTTTGACACTAAACCCTTAGCTGAGGAAATACCTTGAAATTTCGATGTGTGTTTTCTTGCTGTTCCAAGTCCCTGATTTCATTATAAAATATACAGAGCTATTAAACTCAGCCTTCAATATGCTGAGTAAGCTGGCTATTGTCAATGCCTCTTTCCTTAGAGATTTCCCTACTTATCACTCTCTTTCTTTCCTCTTCTGACCCTTATCTCTTTCCCACTACTTTTTAATGACAGCAGCAGCTCCTCACCCATCAATCAAAGCAAGTCATTTATACTGATTCTGGAACTTGCCTTAGAGAGAACTGATATTTTAGGAAACCTTAAGATCAGACTCAGGTCCTGTCATTCCAGCATTTATGAAGTCTGGCTAAAAATTGGGTTTCCTTCCTTCCTTCCTTCCTTCCTTCCTTCCTTCCTTCCTTCCTTCCTTCCTTCCTTCCTTCCTTTCTTCCTTCCTTCCTTTCCTTTAATATGGTTTTATCACATAGCCCAGTCTAGGTTTGAACCCCTTGTGTAGCTTAGGCAGGCATTACCCCCAGTTAAGTGATCTTGTCTTCAGTATAAGTCTTCATTATAGATTACAGGTATGAGAATCCATGTCCAGCTCAAGATAGGGCTATCTCGCTATTCAGTTTTGTGGCTAGCATTGAGATCTAGCAGAAGAGCTAGAAGATTTATCATTCATAGGGAAAGTTGAGTTATTGGAAAGGTCTTTGTACTGGCTTCTTTTAGAAGGGTAGGATTGCACTACTGTAGCCAACGGTTTATCTGAGCTAAGACCTAACAGAGATATTTGATGATAGAAGACTATTGCTAGGTTGAAACTAGAAAATAAAAGGATAATTTACATCATTTTCTGGGCAACAGAAATAATGGGATAACAGCAAGGGCAGTGTTGGGTTGTTTGTCATGTTTGGAACTGAGCTGAAAGGTTATTTGGAAATGCAAGTTAACCAACTTTAGATGGGGCTATATCTGCTGAACAGTTAGGACAGATTTATTTTTGTTTTAGACCGTAATGAAAGGGAAGTTCTTCCCCAAACTGTGCCGCTGGCTCCTCTGCTTCAGAGACAATATCAAAGGGCAATTAAGACATGGGCTCTGGAAATAGACTGTCTCCAAATCTTAAATTCTTCTATCAGCACCTTTGTGACCTAGGGCACAAGGTTCGTGGCTTCACAACTATGTCTGGACATTGTGTTCTATTAAAATTGTGTACTGAAACCAACCTAATCCAAATAGTGGTATTAGGAGGTAATGGCTTTTGGAGGTGGTTGGGTCACCAGAAAAGAGCACTCACAAATGGAATAAGTGTCCTTACAAAAATGGAACAAAAAAGACATCATTAATTAATGAGGAAAAAAAAAACTTTTCATGTTACAGGACCTGTGAGTTCCTTCATCATGGGCTTGCCAGCTTCCCAAACTGTGCAGAGTGCACTCCTATTGTTAGTAAGCCACCCAGCCTATGGTACTTTTTCAGGGTAGTTCAAATATAGACTATCGAGGTTTACCCTATGTCTCAGTTTCTGCAGCTGTGAAATAGAGATAATAATTCTAGTATTGTAGGGATGTTATGACATTTACATGGTTGACTATATGTGAGTCAGTGTGAGTGGCACGTCAAGTATGTCACATGGGAAGGTCCTGATTCTTTCTTAGAAGCCTCTTATGATGTCATGTCTAAGGAGCGTGTATTCGCCATCACAGAGCCAAACTTTACTGTCTTCCTGACACTATTGTAAGCATTTACTCATATTTCTGTTCCCCTGTAATATACAGATGTTCTAAGCGAATGTTCTAAGTGAAGATCTATTCTAGGATTGTAAATTAAATGTAATATATCATTTTAAGAAACAAATGAGATAGAGTAGAAAATATTTGTATATATTTTAAAGCCCAAACAACAAATATTACTTTGTGAAACTTTTGTTTCAGTCTTTTAACTATGCATCCCTAGGACGCAATGGCTCATTACAGTTGAGAAGGAAAATATGCAATTAATGAAGTTTTTTTCATTTAGTTAACATTTGTTGAGGAAAGACAGAATCAGGTACAAATTGTGGTGAGTGAAAACTTTTAAAGAAAAGTGTTTTTTTATCCCCTTCAAGTGTACACATTTTTTGGAGGAGAGGGTTTTTTCTGTATTTTGCATGAAGAAAGTGTCCATATGCCTGGTATAATTTCCAGCACATTTACATTTAATGGTTGATACATGAATTAAGTAGTTAGTTGGAGGTAGACTCATTAGTATAATTCCTCTGTAATTGCTTATATTACATTGCATAGGGCTGAAACCTTAGAGCAAATTTAATGTTGCATTTTCACGATTATCTTATGCTGAATTGACTATCACATTTATTTATGTGGCCATTCCTTTGAGATGGGAAGTGTGGTGTAGTATAAAGGAAGAGATTGCAAGTATGTGTATACACACACACACACACACACACACACACATATACATACATACATACATACATATATATACATATGTGTGTGTGTGTGTGTGTGTGTGTGTGTGTGTGTGTGTGTGTGTGCATAGTCTTTGGGGCTACTTATGAGGAACTATAAAGCTAACCTGGGGTTTTATAGTTCTGCATATTAGCATTTTTGGTGGGATAATTCTTCGTGTGAAACTGGTCTGTGTACTGTGGAATGTTTAGCACCATTTATGTCTTTTGCTCAGAAAGGCCTTTCTTCTCTTCCCTTCTAGTTGAGGAACAAAATTGCTGCATATGTACATGGTTCCTGTGCTTTTAGCTTTTTCTTTCTATTTGTTTGAATTTTCCTGTGTCTCAGTTTCTATAACTGTGGAAAAGACACTGACAACAGAAATAGACTTATTCTGTATTTATTATTATTATTAATTATTATTATTACTATTATTATTATTACATTTGCCAGCTTGTTTTCTAGAGAGAAAAATGGTGTGAGGTTGGATGGGTAGGGAGGATATGGTAGGAGATGAGGGAGAGGAAACCATGATTAAAATTTATTGTATGAAAAACAGTTTATTTTCAATAACAATAACAACAACAACAACTGATGTGGGATGTCCTTCTGTACTTTATGGATATGTGTTGCTCCCATTGGTTAATAAATAAAACTGCTTTGGCCTATGGCAAGGCAGAATAGAGCCAGACAGGAAATCCAAGCAAAGATACAGGCGAAGAAGGCAGAGTCTGGGGTAGCCATCTAGCTGCCCAAGGAGCAAGATGCCAGCAGACCAGTAATGCCATGGCCAGATCACCTGGCAATACATAGATTAACAGAAATGAGTTAATTTAAGTGGTAAGAACTAGTTAGTAATAAGCCTGAGCAATAGGCCAAATGGTTTGTAATTAATATCAAGCCTCTGAATGATTATTTGCAAGTGGCTGTGGGACAGGGTGGGACAGAGAAAAGCCTTCATTCACAAACAACACATTGGTGTAACCCTACTCTCATTGGAAGATATCTCCTACCCTGGAGTTGGGTAAGAATATTACCTCTGCTTTTGGTTATTTCCATTCACAGTCAATCATACAGAACATTTCACAACCTCTTTTTCCTAGATATTGAAATTCCAATTCTTACATAGGTATCATTGAGAAATCTAGGAAAAGTGAGTGAGGTTATCATTATTACTCTAATTCCAGCCAGTCATTATATGCTCATGAGTTCATTTATCCAGTTGATACATTCTTTTCTATATTGGGAAGGAAATCAAACATAGAGCTGACTCATCCTCTTTTATGATCTGACCGTTCATATGTGTAAAACACTAATAGTTACTAATAGTCCTATGGCATTGGGGGACCTGGGCATCTTCTCTATCCTTATGCAACAGTGACTGTATCTTATGCAAGATACAGGTAATGAGAAAAATAGTAGAAAAACAGACAATCCTTTCACATATATTATATAACTGGATGCAAAATCCTCCAAGTCACTGCATGTCCAAAGTCCTGAGCTAGAAGCTAATAGAGTTTATAATTTGCCTTGTATTAATTTACTTTTACCAATATAGGTTTTCTAAATTAAAAAGGGTTCTTATTATTGCAATTGTGATCCTAGTCATTGAATTAAGTACTAACTTGCATCATGAATGCTAGCCAGTAGAACACACAATGATAAAATTTCATTGAGCTCACATATCTTATGCCACATTTCATGCATTTGGTTGATTTTCTTTAGATGTTGTCAAGTGAATTGTGGTGTTCTCAGAACACATGAGTTCTGCCCTCAACAGCGTGGACAGGGACAAAGAAAGAAATAGGTCTATGAAGCATGTTTGAAGCCAATCTTTGAAGTGAAAGCATTCTTTGTCCTAAGTCTATGGTCTCACTTAAATGTAACAGGTTGGGAAATATCAAGCACCTGAGCATTTAGGATGAACACAAAATGACACATTGTGCAGAAAGCTTTATCTCCAAGAAAATATGAAGCAAAGCTCCATCTAAGACAAGCAGAAGATAGTTTTGTGGAAGTCATGATTTCTTTGATAATAATAGACACATATCAAACTATTCTACATTTCAAGCATCGTGTTTGGGTACCTTTGCAAAGACGCTGGGCCAAGAAAGAAACTGAAGCCCAGGGAAGAGCTCCTGTTTGCCCTGTGAACTGGACACTCCGTGCTGGCCAAAGCACAGATTTAAAGTGAGATGAAAGAATGCCACCACCGAGTAAAGAAGGAAAGTGAAGCGTGATGACTTGAGGCAAGAGGCAGAAAGAACTGAACATTCCCAGCCACAGGCTTGGGTGCAAGGTCATTTTCGTCATACAAGGGGCTCTGGCTGATGAGTTTCTCAGGTGTTTCCATTTTCTGAGACTGACCAGAAATGGCATGATGAGATCTGCCCTCCATTTCAGCTTCAAAGCAAAGAAGAGGTAGCCCTGTAGGTTTGGGAAGAAAAAGGAGAAAGAAATGACATGGTTCCTCTTTCCTTCTAGGAAGGCCTTCTCTTTCTGACTCACACTGTTTGTTCAGCAGTCACTACACAACACTGCAGTGCTGAATACAAAAAGAGGGGTCTTAAGAGGGGCTTTAGGACCTTTACATTGAGGAAGTCGATACATAGCAAGCTGACTAGCTAGCTCACTAGATGGATGGATCAAACAGAGAAGCCGAGAAATAAAAAGTCCAAAGGCACTTTCATGTGTAGCTCTAAAAATAGTCATGGCTGTTAGTATGAGTGAGGGCAGCTTTATGGATGGCAGTAGAATTTTCAGTTTCCTGGAGGAGACCCACATCACAGAAATCAGTGAGAAATCTCAGTTCTAGCATGGGAATTTGTAGGAGCGTGGGAATGGATAACTCCCATGGTTAAAGGAAGGATGTGGAATTCATTTATCATGTAGAAAGGAGCAGGTGTTTTATGGTAGCAAAGAGTAGGATAGGTCAGATGGGTGGGTCTACTCTTTAGGTGGTTATTGCAAGACTACTGTCTCATACTGAATCTAACCTTACGCTGTGATACTACATAAGCCCAATAAGCCACTTTAAGAAAGAGCATGTCTATAAATTTATAACTTTCAAAGCCAATCTAAATGTATATAACTATTGAATTAAATTTATCATGCCCAATAGAATGAAAGATTAACTGTGGTAGCTATAAGGTGACTTGCTGACATCCCATGCAACCTAAGTCAGAAGCTCATTTTTTAGTAAAATGGGGGACCTGTAGGGTCCTGGCCCCCATTTTGGGTAATTGTTGCCTTGCTTGCTGACCTTGACCTTGATATCCTCCCTATGCTATTTCCCTGCCGGATTCCACCCTCCTGAATGCTTAAGGGAAGTTCCTTGTCTGTGTATCCTGCATATTGGGCGCTAACTGCTTAGATGCAAGACTGTAAAACATTGGTAGTAAACTTCTGCCCTCTGGGGTCCTCCCATTGTGCTATAAGCCTGTATTTAAGACCTCCTCCCTCCTTCAATAAATGGCATTCAGCATAAAAACAAAACAAAAACAAAATAAAAACCAAAAAAACAATGGATTTGCTGTGTATGCCCAATGGGCCAGGTTATGTTTAGACAACATGGTGCTGATATGGATATTTGGTATGAGGGGATGGATGATGCTGGACATGGCGATGGGATAAAAGCCTGGAGGAATGGTTAACAAGATAACTGAGGAACTCCAAAGTAAATAGTGATTAAATCTGTTATATGACTATTGTTTGGACAGTGTGTACTTCTGTGTGATTCTGCATAAATAAAGCCTTGAGGTTAGATACCCGAAGCTCTGCCTGAGGCTTTGCCTTGTCAGGCTGCTTGTTTGTCAGTCTGTCAGCCTGTGTACCTGCCGGTATAAAACCTAGATGCTGCCCACCAGTGTGTAGCTCACATTCACCAGTGTGTGGGTGGTTGCCTAGCAGCCTTCATCCTGCGTGAATGAAGCATGCCTATCAGTCTCTGACTCCTCGAATTCTGCTCAACTTCTCAGCCTCCTGTGACCCTCATCTATTCCTGGCATCTGAGCAGGGACCTCACAGCCATACTGGAAAATAATTGTACTTGCTCAGGCCAAATAGGCTAGGGGAGCGTTTGTTATTTAATTGAAAAGCTATATAAGAATCAGAAGTTTTCTGGATGAGCTATCATCTGCATCAATAAAATTCGATTTCCCACTGGAAGGGAAAGATGTACTAGACTGTCAAACACATACTTTAAACAGAATAGAGTGTTTGCAACAGACAGAGGCAGCAGGCTTGCAAGATTTTATTTGCTGAGTTTGTGAAAGGATTGATATAGCCCTATTATTTATGGAGTCACCATGGTGGTTGAAAAGTATCCTTTCCTGATGAGGAAAAAGGAAGAAGAACAAAGACTGTCTCTCTTTATAGCTTGCTGGAATCAGCTCTCCAGAGTTCTAAATACTTGAAGTAACAAGTGCCTCATCCCTGTAGGGTCTGGGGAGAGAGTTCGGCAGTTAAAATCTCCGACTGCTTTTACAGAAGACTTCAGCTTGATTCCCAGTGACCATAAGAAGTCTCTGCCAATAACTCCAGGCCCAGGGAATCTAATGCCCTTTGCTGGCCAATTTCAAGTGGTTATGAATATCAATAAATAAGAGGACATGATGTAGAGAGAGAGAGATGGAATGGGGCACTAGTAGGAGCTGGTGGATCGATATGATCAAATATGTTGTATACAATTATAATTGCATTATTTATTTCTAAATAAATATTATTTAAAATAATAATTAAATAAATTCTTGTGCTTTTTTTTCACGGTGGGGGTAGAAGTGTTTTCTTTCAGGTGCTTGCTGAATTTCTTTTCAACATTTCTCTTCTTCTGTCCTTTTCCTTCATCACTTCTCCTGCTGCCCTCAAACCTCTCAACACCTCCGAGGATTCCATAATATGTGTGATATACAGAATCGGGTTTTATTTTCCTGCAAAAGAACCATTCTCTGTTATAGAATTTGAGATTTACACAAAATAAAGTGAAGAAGGCATCAATATCATGAAGGAAAGGGAGCCAAACAGACTCTTAACTGTAAGGTAATATAAATAACACCTTTTAGCCTGCATCCCATCTGACGTGAAGCTCCAATTCTCCCTTCCATGGATATTGTTGTCATTCTGGTCTTGCCTTTGCAGCCACATCTAGGAGGGAATGTTTCACCACAGACTTCTTGGAAATCTGGTTCTTTTTTTTTTTTTTAAATTTATTTTATTTTACAATACTATTCAGTTCTACATAACAGCCAAAGATTTCCTTGTTCTCCCCCTTCCTGCCCCCCTCCCCTTCCCCCCAGCCCACCCCCCATTCCCACCACCTCCAGATCAAGGCCACCCCTGAGGACTGAGATTGACCTGATAGACTCAGTCCAGGCAGGTCCAGTCCCCTCCTCCCAGATTGAGCCAAGCGTTCCTGTATAAGTCCTAGGTTTCAAACAGCTATCTCATGCAGCGAGCTCCGGTCCTGGTACCACTGCCTAGATGCCTCCCAAACAGATCAAACCAATCCAAGTACTGAGGAATCTGGATGCAGACATCCATGGCTAGGCCCCGGGTAGAGCGCTGGGAGTCTAATTAGCGAGAAAGAGGAGGGTTTATATGAGTGAGAATTGGAAATCTGGTTCTTAATGTCTTTCTGTCAGTTGGGGAGAGGGCCTAGGAGAGGTGGAGGGAAGGAAGGAGCAGGGAAAGTGGTAAAATTCTACTTCAATTTAAAATATATTTCAAAAAGCCCAGTTCCTAAAAATAAAATGATATCTCTAATTTGTCCTTGTTAGAAAACCCCACTTGTCCACTAGAGGACATCCGGGGTTCTTATATCAGCTTTCAATCAGCAGCTACTTCACCTTCCCTTTGTCTGCAGGCATTCATTGCTTGCTATCATAAAGAACACAGATCTCAGATCCTTTCTCCCCACATATACCATATATACCACAGAAGGCTTCTGCTCTATGTTGGGTCACCTAAATAATAGACTGTATGAATTAGTTCCTTGGTTGGATAACAACTTAGAAATGAACTATGAGTGAGCAGAAGGTCTGAACTGGACCAATCGGAGAGGAAAGTTGAAAGAAAATTATGCATTTAGGTGGCAAGATAAGCTAGAGAATCCTCTTTCATAAATAATAAAAAATGTGTTTAAATGCCTCTAAGAAGTTTTGCTTTTGTCTTTAATCTAAAAGTAAGATTTGTTTTGTGATCTGAGATCTAACACATTTGGTCTCCTTTTGAGCAAGATATCCATTAAGTGCCCCATGTAAAGAGAAAAACCACCATTTTGTTTTTAGGTTGTGGATGGCAATATATGCCTTTTGTACAATGACAACAGACTGATCCTTGTTGGATGTAAGTTAAAATTTAAAATTTATTTTATGAGACAAATGGATCACACAACCACATACACATGCCCATCAATGGAGAGAGAGAGAGAGAGAGAGAGAGAGAGAGAGAGAGAGAGAGAGAGAGAGAGAGATTGATTTTGACTGGGAATGAAAGTCTTCAAGGAAAAAGTTTTATGCATGTGTACCTACAGTAAGAGAAAGAAAAACATAACACTAGTCTCATATTCCATGAGTGTTGAATGGAACTCCCTGCATCTTTTTTTCTTTCGTTCTGCTTTAGATATAATCTAGTTTTGCCTTACCCATGACTACAGGAAGATCATGATGTCTTGAGTATCCTAGTGGATTTTATCATCCATGCACCCCAGGAGACAGCACCCTGGACAGCTATTTATCCTTTTAAAGAACACTTCACAACATGGAGGAGACCTTGATGTCTGGTGGGGCATGGTGACTGCCCAGGATGCACACTGAAATGTAGTTGGTGTTTGGTAGTACCTGGTGGGCACAAGCTTTATGAGTACTGTGTGAGGCATCTCCTAGGCACTTAAAGGAATATGCAGGAGATTCATGGCAGGGTGTAGAGGAGATCAGGCAGTTGAATTGAGCTTTTGTGTTAATGTAGTTTCATTTTTCTGTATCGTCCTGTGGAGCTTTGAGATTTGTTTTTGGTGGTACCAAAAAGTTTCAAGATTGTTGAAGGCAAGCTGCCTTTTCTTGGAACTCAATTTTAAGTAGAACACAAACTCTACAGTATTTTCATTACGCCCCTTTTGTTGAGAAAGATATTTCTTTATAAAATAACTCAACTAACTTTTACCAGAGTTGCAGAATTCACATCAGTTATCAGCGTTTCTCAGTTTCAAGTAATGGAAATCAATGCTGGTTCTAGCTGGTGAGAATACACTCACAGGGTAGAGGATACACTGAGAACTTGAGTTGCCTGCAGGCAGAAGTTTTTGTATTTCTGCTAATGTGTAAGAGATGAGCTATGACTTCACATGCTCTCAGCAAGTACTGCTGCTTTTCCACCTACTAAACAAAAGCAACTATAGCAGGAATCTGCTTGGTTTCCCTTGAAATCTTTCTGTTACTTGAAGGGACTAGAGCTCATTTTTTTAAAAGATGCTTTCCATTTCCAGTATTCTGATTATCTTAACATTTTTGGCCAGTTCTTTAAAGTATTTTCCCTATCTTCTATGCCTTTTGTGAATGAGTCATCAATTCTTTGGGCCTACATTGTCATTGTCCACAGATATGATCTGGAATGTTTTTCATCTTGTTACCTCCTCTACTTATTCAGAATATTACCAGTGATGTAGATCCCCCACCGAGCTTTTATTCACCCAGGACTTTCTTCCAGATGGATGCTCATCAAAATTAAAATATAAAAAACATGGCAATCTTAGATTCTTGGTTTGTATGTTCTCATTAATATTTAGGGTGCAGTCTGTGTGATTCTGTTGGTGCTGATGGCCCAGGTCTTCCACTTTGAGTAGCAAAACTCTTTACCCAGAGTGCTCAGTGCCTACTTTCTTCTGGCTATTTTTGTGTAAAGGCCATAAACAAAAAAATTCAGGTATGTGCTGGCTGACATGAGGGGCCAGTTGCCAAGTCAGAAGAGCAGATTCTTCCCATGAACTGGAAGCTCTCTGCTCTTTTCCGTTCAGTAGGTCACCTTTATTAACTTATGAAGATAGGTTGAGTAGGTCACCTTTATTAACTTATGAAGATAAGTGAGGCTTAGCATTTGTCCTCTGTATGACATCTTTCTGGATTCATGAGTATCTATGCCATTATCGGAATGTGCCTCTGAGTCTGTAGGCAGTCATGTAGAGTCAAGAATCTAAGTCCACTCCAGTATATGGACATTCCCTATCAATAGGAATTGAGAAAATAGGGCTCACACATTGTTCTTTCTCCTTTCAGAGATCTCCCAAAGAAGAAAAAAATGCTTAAGTTGATAGCTAAATTGAAACTATTCCTTGAGTAATATCTTAGTTAGCTTTCTATTGCTCTAATGAAATGCCATCCCCACAAACAACATGGAGGAGAAAGGCTTCATTTGCTTACACTTCCACATTGCAAACCATTATTAAAGGAAGTCAGGGCAGGAACCTGGAGGGAGAAGCAGATATAAAAGCTTCCAGGGGATGCTGCTTACTTGATTGTTCTGCATAGTTTGCTCAGCCTGCTTTCTTATAGTCTCCAGGACCACCTGCCTGGGAATGGCTACACCCACAGTGCATGGGACCTGTGCACATCAATCATTAATCAGGGAAATGTCCTACATACTTGCCTACAGGCCCATGGTATGGTAGCATTTTCTTTATTAAGAACTTCTCCTCTTTTGTCTAGGTTTATGTAAAGTTGACAAAAACAACAACAACAACAACCACAAAAAACCGACCAACACAAATAACAATACATAAGTGCTAAATGATTGCACCTTTGCAGTGAAAGTGAATGTTTCCCCTCAGTGTTAAATTTTCTCTCATGGTCTAGAACTTACATAAAACTCCCAGACATCTTTCTTATATCTTTCATTCTAAACCACAGCAAGAAAAATCTAATCTATGTATTCTTGTGTCCTCCCTCTCTCCACTCCACTTCAATTGTCTTGTCAATGGATGCTTCTTTTATCTGATCTCATGAGTATTTCAAATGGATTCCATTCTTTGACATTCTACTGAGTAGGATCTGGTGTTCCAATCAGCTTTTAATGGACCAAACCCTTAGAAAGCACATAGCAAAGAATTCATTTAATTAGGAAATAATGTTTACTTTGGTTTGAGGAAAGAGTATTTTTTTAATAAGGTATGTAAAGTCTTACAGTTGGTGTCCATGGATACCTAGTATAGTTAACATTTTTTTTTAACTGCTCCTATCTGAGGGGGAGGGCCTGTTGAAATTAGAAAGAAGCTTAATCAAAATATAATTGTTTAGACAAAAAATAAAACAAGTAAAATGAAAGCCAAAGGAAGATGGAATGGAACTGTGGGCAGCTTTTTAAACTCAGGGCAGATTTTATTTCCAATTTGCTATGCCTTCTCCATGAGCAATGATTTCTACATTCATTCAGTAAAAAAAAATCTGCTAGGCTCCAATAGCCTTGCAGTCTTAGAACAGCATTTCAGTCTTGCCTTAATTTGGCACACAGAAAAACAAGTCTCTGGCCTCGAACTCACAGAGATGCATCTGTCTCTGCCTCCCTCCCGAGTGTTGGGATTAAAGGCATGTGCCACCAGTGCCCTAATTATCAATTCCTAAATCCTGTACATAGCAGCAGTAAATTCTAGAACTGAGATTTCATTCTCATCCTTATGTGATAAAGGACATAAATCTAGACTTTTTCATTATTTATTGCTTGCCTTTCATTCAGAAGTTTCTAAAAATGCCATCCAGTGCTCAATCCTGGATCAAATCATCACCGTCATACTCATCATTAGAAAACCAAGGGGATGCCCTGATTCCCTTGTGAAAAATATGAAGTCTAGATAGATTGATTCTGTAACCTCCCAAGGTCAAATGTGATGGAGCTCAATCTACTGTGGAACTTTCACTTCCTGTTTAGAGCACTATTTAATAACTGTCTACACACAGTTTTAAAGACAAATGTGATTTTCAAAAAATTTTCATTTTCTCTGTTATTAAAAAAAAAAAAAAACAGACCTCGGTTTGACATGCCCTCTGGCTAGATTCCACATTTCTCTACAGACAGAAACCTCAGTAAGTCTGATTAAAAACAAGAAATGTACTTTTGGGAAATGAGAATGTACTCTCAGACTCCATTTGGTGTTTACTCTCACTTGCAGAACAGAGGGAAGGGTTTTAGTTCTTCACTATTTTTTACACCTCTGATACAAAGAAACCCTGCCTTGCTACCCTTCTGTTTTGGTAATATTTGGTAATCAGCCACCATCCCTGAGTTCCCCAGCAAGCCGATATCTACACAGACAGAGGCTCACAGAACTGTCATTGTGTCATATGTGTGTCACTGACAGAACACACACTCTGTTTTTTTTTTAAATCATTTTTTTTCTGCATCCTATTTTCTTACCACCACACATACTTTATAGCACTAGATCTTTTATTCTATTACCCAAACACACACACTCAGGTGCACGCATGCATGCCAGTACACACTAATGCACACGTACAAACAAAGCTGTTATAGATAAGTACTTCAGGCAATTGAAGTGCCTAGAGAATTAACTTGTTTCAAATCTTACAGTAAGTAAGTGTCGGGCATCAGAATTGCCCCTGGAACTCAGGCTCTAGACTTACTTTTGATGACTTTATTATGACATTGGTCACTTTATCATAGCATCACCTTTGTCTGAGTCCTTACAGCTCTTCATGATTTATGGTTAGGGACATCTTTCTTTTTCTTGCAGATACATTAAAATTTATTTTGTTGGATTAGTCACAAAGTATACTTGGGTTGGTGTTAGAAGATGCCAGTGGATTCCTTGTGTGTGTTCCTAAAAAATAACATTTAATAACACCTGTCAGAAGACTCTTGTGGGGGTAGTTCTAATTTGATATGTGGCATGTTACGCTTTAGAAATTCCTTGGTTGAAGCACTTCAATCAATCCTCCTTTACCCCAGCAGCCCTTCCCATGACTGACATGCAGCTAGCATACATTAGCAGCCAATCAACCAACCTGAAGATCAAGCCTTAGCCATATTGAATCCTGAAACAGATGATTTAAGGAGGAAATGACTGGAATATTAATGTGAAATTTAAGGAACGTTTTTCTTTGAAACTCATTGCAAAGAAACTCACATTTTTTTTTGAGTTTCTGAGAAGTTTATGAATTTCTAACCTTTAATTTTAAGTATTTTTAGCATCAACCTAATGTTATCAACCTAAAGGAAAGATATATAAAAAATATTTTGCAAAACTTCTTGCATGAGACATTTGAACTACCTTGAGAGGGAGTGTGATTTATGATTATTAATAATTCCTGGGCCTTGAGAATATGTGATTGAATTCATTAAGGCTATTATTTTGTTAAGAGTCCTTTGCTTGCTTTGAGGCTTTATTGTGGAAAATGGAAGAGTCTAATCATGAGGGAAACTTAGAAGTAATGCCTCTTTTTATTTCTTAGTACTTGAGCAACTGCAAAGAACTCTTTGTCTCTTTCTCCCTATGAGGGCAGCACTATTTCTGTTTTGAATATACCTCAAGGAAGACATGAACAGTTCCACAGGCAAAATAACAGATGTTTCTGACAGCCTCACAGCTGCATCCTACTTGGAGAAAACATCTTCTGAAACCAAGGCTTTAAAAATGATTAGATAGGGATTATCTATTTGCATGTTAAAAGCATTCTTTACTCCATAGGAAGTTCAATGGGGAGTTACTTTAAATAGCCAGTACCCTTAATGTGCTTAAAATAAAATTTGATCTATAAACAACATCTCAGAAATAAAACAACTGCAATAAAGGAAGTCTAATTATAACTTTCAAAAGACAATTATATAATTCTTTATATGGAATATTTATAAAGAGATGAGTGCTATTCTGTTTCCTTTATGCCTTTGTTTCAAATTGTTTAATTCATGTTTCAAATGATACATTCATATTATCTGATCATATGAAGCTCTATCAATGGCTCACAGTTTGCATTGCTTTCAGTATGTCCCGATTGTGACTGGACTCTCTCCAGGTACCCACGTGGTCTGTGAGGAAACAACAGCTAACAGATAGTCCAGGTTCTGTAGGATGGCTACATGCTTTTTAGGCTATAGGTAGGATAGTCATTTTCTTCGTTTTATTTCTTTTTTTCATTGACCATATTGTACCTATGTATATAATGTACAACATGATGCTTTTATACTTTTAGTCATTCTAGAAGGAATAAATCAGTCTAGTTAATTAACTTTTTGTAACGAGAAAGTGGGAATAAACTAGAGATGTAAACTGTCGTTATCATGTTGTAGAATATATCACCTGAACTTCTAACTGGAATTTTGATCCCTTCAGCATCACCTCACAACCCCGCTTCTCACCCCATAATGAATATACCCATAATGAGTTCACTGATTTTCATTCCCACGATCATTGAGCAAGACTGCCTTTTCTTCCCATCCCTTCCTTAGCCTATTTTTGTTGTTGATGTTGTTAATTAAGGTAGAGTGAAAATGCAGTCGCCATCCCCGTCCCTGTTGTTTGAGTTTCCCTGCCTTGCCCACGGTCAGGACAACTCTTTGTCACCTGCCAGTCCCACAGCCGCTCAGACCCAACCAAGTAAACACAGAGACTTATATTACTTATAAACTGTATGGCCGTGGCAGGCTTCTTGTTAACTGTTCTTATATCTTAAATTAACCCATTTTTATAAATCTATACTTTGTCATGTGGCTGGTGGCTTACCGGCGTCTTTACATGTTGCTTGTCCTGGCAGTGGCTGCAGTGTCTTTCCCTCCTTCTTCCTGTTTCCCCAATTCTCCTCTCTCCTTGTCCTGCCTATACTTCCTGCCTGGTCACTGGCCATCAGTGCTTTATTTATATAGAGTGATATCCACAGCACGTCCCCCCACCCCCAACCACTACACCACTCCCTTAAATCACACAGTAGATTTTCCCGAATTAGGGGAAATCCTAGAGGTCAGCAAACCCCAAGTGCAATGGATGAGTCTTGCTTTGGGAAAACCACCTTTGTGGTCCTGGTATCTGTCCTGCTAGGTAAGTAATGAGAACATGGGAATGCATACCATTGATTTTATTTCTGCCTGTGCTTTTGGAATGATATAATCTAGATTCATGTTACTATAAGGAAATACTGAGGCAATGATCTTATAAATAATACATGGTTTTGAGGTTCTAGTACAAGTTCAAGTAGGCACATTGCTCTGGGTCTTTGGCCAGGACAGCATGTGACATAGTAAATCATTTATAGTAGAGGCCCAGAAGAAGAGGAACAAAGAATGGAGTTTCAAGATCTCTCTCAAGAGATTTTCTGGATGACCAGTTGGTAAAATAGCTTAAGCTATTTCATTGGCTTGCCTGCAGCAATATAAGAGAAAGATCATCTAGACCACCTAAAATTTTGGGATGTTTATTCAAAACTTTGTTCTCTGTTATTCTTTTCTCTGTGTGTGTGTGTGCACACACACTCATGATATATGCATATAATGTGATGTATGGAAATGTATGCATATGCAGGTTCACATGCTCTTGCGAGTACATGAGGAGGGCAGAGGAGGGTGGTGAATGTCCTGTTTGATCACTCTCGGCCTTTACCCCCAAGACAGGATCTTTAACTGAACCCAGAGCTAGGCTTAGGCCAACAAGCCCACAGTGCTGAGGTTACAGGTTCACTAGGGCATGCCTGGTTTGCATGTGGGCTCTGTTCATGCTGTACCTCATGGTTCTGTAGCATGGGCTGTGATATTACCCTATAAGTCATATTTCTTACATTCTTGAATTCTTCCTCTGTCATCTAAAAATGTACATAGAATTGTACTACATTTAAAACACACCAAAATCTCTTTTCTTTTATTTTTGAGGTTGTAATATAATTACACATTTCTCCTTTCCCTTCTCCACGCCCCTCCATATACTGATTTTTGCTCTCTTTCATATTCATGGCCCCATTTCTCATTGACTGTTGTTATCTGCTATATGTATATACATACATATTGCAATTTTTTGTTTAATTTTAATGTTTTTATTTTGAGATTATAATATAATTACATTTTCCCTTTCCTCCCTCTAAACTCTCCTATATATCACTCCTTACTTTTCTCCAAATTCATGGTCTCTTTTTTTATTGTTATTGCATGTATATATGTATACAAATTTCTAAATAAAACCTGTCCAATCTATATAATATTGCTTGTTTTTGTATTTTCGGGGTTAACTATTTGGTACTGGACAAAAGTGATGTGCTCCTCCCTGGGAGGGCCACCTCTCCTGCTCCCAGCTTTTCTCGGTTGTCTATAGCGCTTTGTGTAGGGCAGAGGCCTTGGGGGCTTGTTCCCTTACAATACTGGTGTCATCCATGTTCTGTTCATATTTGCACAGTCATGTTGGTAAGGCCGTACAGATGTAGCTTCTGATGTTACCGGGAGACATAATCTCACAAAAACTCCATGGTTCTCTGGCTCTTACATTCTTGCTTCTTCTTCTACTTCTCCAATGTTCTCTGAGTCTTAGTTGCAGAAGTTGTTTTGTGGATTTACAACGGGGACTGTGTTTCACAAATCTGCCCTTTGATTGGTTGTGATTTTTCTGTAACAGTCTCTGTCTGTTGCAAAGAAGTACCCTTGAGGAGGGCTGAGGACTGCATTTACCTGTGGGTGTGAGGACAGATATTTATAGAGTCTAGTTAGTGTGATGATGTTTTATTTGTGCTTTAATAAAGTTTGCCTGAAGATTAGAGGAAATAGCAAGCCCTTTTCAGTACATATAGAAGTCAGGCAGTGGTAGCACACACCCTTAATCTGGTCACTTAGCAGTCAGGGTCTCTGTGTGTTCAAGGCCACACTAGGGAACAGAGCCAAGTATGGTGACACATGTCTTTAATCCCAGTACCAATCATAGAGATCTGGAGGTCTGTACAGACAGGCAGAGACAAGGAAGTGAGGTAGCTGGGCTAAGATAGCCAATGAGAGGGTAGAATGGCAAGGCAATAAAGGCGTGGGTAGACAGGAAGTAGCTGGCATTTGGAAGCTGCAGAGTTGGTGAGGTAAGGTTCGTTGGTGGCTATTCCTATTTCCCTGATCCCTAAGGCTTTCACCCCTATATTTTGGCTCCGTGTTTTTTATTTAGTAAGACCATTTAGAAATTTGTCTACAAGTTAGGGATTTGCTGGTTTAGAAAAATGGTAGTTGTAGGTTCTCCAAGATCCATGACTTCACTAACCCTGGGTAGTTGTCTGGGTTTTAAGTACCATGCATGGTTTTCTTCTTATTGAGGTCTGAAGTTGTGAAATAGGAGTTGAAGATGTGTTACATTCGTTTATGCTGTGGAGCATTTGTTTAATGATGCAAAGATGTGTGGCATTGTTTAATGTTGTGTTTGTTTAACTGTGAAGCTGTGTTACTGTGCCTGTCTAAAACACCTGATGGTCTAATAAAGAGCTGAAATGTCCAATAGCTAGGCAAGAGAAAGGATGGGTGGGGCTGGCAGACAAAGAGAATAAATGGGAGGAGAAATCTCAGAAAATAAAAAAGAAGAGCAGAAGGACATGGAGAGGAGGACTCCAGGAGCCAGACACCCAGCTCACAGCAAGCCACGGAGTAAGAAGTAAAGAAAGGTATAGAGAATAGAGAAAGATAAAAGCCCAGAGGCAAAAGGCAGACAGGATAATTCAAGTTAAGACAAACTAGCAAAAAACAAGCCAAGCTAAGGTGGGGCATTCATAAGAAAGAATGACTCTGGGTGATTTATTTGGGAGCTGGGTGGTGGGCCCCCAAAGAGCAAAAGAGCCAAAAAAGTAAAAACAACCAACTACAGTCTGAAGTCCACTTAAGAGAGCTGTTGGTTACTGCCAAGGTATGCATGCCACTAATGCATGCTTAGGATTATTTTACCATTCTGCTCTTTGTTGTGGTTCATAGACATCACAGCTGGGTAGGACTGTTTGTAGCCTCCCTCTTTTGGAAGCCTACATGGTGCCTTCTGGTACAATGAAACCTAGTTTTCAGGGATCAGGCATGCACATTAATTCCAGCTCAGAAGCCTCTAAGTCCTGTGTCTGAAGAGCATGGTGTTTTCATGAATAGAGACTTACCTTTTGCCTTGGGGGCAACCAAGGACTATGGCAATAGCCCATATGTTTTGGGAGTCTTTTGGATAACCCAAGAACTCAAAAGAGGGCTTTTCATGCCTGGTGCTGGGTTTTATGTTAGATGGTCTTGCTTGGAGAGGATATTGTCATTCCAGATGAGAAAATTGTATTTGAACAATGTATGCATATTCATATATACTTACATGTATATAGGATTTTATAAGTGAATAGTTAGATTACTTTTTCTTTTTCTTTTTTTTAAATTTTTTTCGAGACAGGGTTTCTCTGTGTAGCTTTGCGCCTTTCCTGCAACTCGCTTTGGAGACCAGGCTAGCCTCAAAATCACAGAGATCTGCCTGCCTTTGCCTCCCGAGTGCTGGGATAAAAGGCATGCACCACCACTGCCCGGCAACAGTATGATTTCTTATTACTCTTTCAGACATTCTTATTTTACCATCATCTCTCTTTTTTCTGCATTTATCTCCCCCGTCCATAACTAGAGCCCCTCATTTCCCCCATTTCCCAAATTAGATCACTTGTACCTGCGATACCCCTCTCTCTTGTCTCTCACCCACTTTTACCCCAGCAGTCATCCTCTTTATTTTCCTTATTCCTGTGCTTACTCCAGAGTATGTGCTTACATCTGAAGGTTTGGAGCTAGACCCTCTGATGAGAGAGAAGATGTGGCGTTTTTCTTTCTGGGTCTGGGTTGCCTCACTCAACGTGATCTTTTCTAGTTCTGTCCATTTACCTGCAGAGTCCATGGTTTCATTTTTCTTTATAGCTAAATAGTATTCCACAGTGTGTGTGTGACACACTTTCATCATTCATTCACTGACTGAAGGACATTTAGATTGTTTCAATTTCCTATCTGTTGTGAACAGGGCAGCAGTGAACATGACTGAGCAAATATCTATGGAGTAAGATGTCAAGTCCTCTGAGCACATTGAGCACATGCCAAGGAATGTTGTAACTGGGTCATATGGTGGATTTATTTTTAGCTTTTTGAGAAATTTCCACACTGATTTCCAGAGTGGCTTTAATCCTGTGAACAGTGAATGAAGGTTCCTCCTTCCTCAACCCCCCCCCCCCCAGGATTTGCTGCATATTGTTTTGTTGATCTTCGCCATTCTGAGTGGGGGAAGATGAAATCTCAAAGTTGTTTTGATTTTCATTGCCCTGATTGCTAGAGACAATAAAAAATCTTTTTGAGATACCTTGTAGCCATTTTTTTCTTCTTTTGAGAACTCTCTGTCCAGGTAACAGTCCCGTTTTTCAAATGGGTCATTTGTTTTTTTTACTCCTTTTTTTTCCAGTTCTTTTCACATTCTAGATATGAAGCCTTGGTCAGATGGTCAGATGGTTGACTAGCTGGCAAAAATTCTCTCCCATTCTATGAACTTCCTCTTCCTCTCCTTGATTGTTTCCTTAGCGGTGCAGAAGCTCCTTATTGTCTGAAGTCCCACTGGTCAATGGCTAACCTTAATTCTTGGGCAAATGGAATCCTATTCAGAAAGTCTCCTCCTATACCTCTATCATGTAGGCTACTGCCTAGGTTTTCCTCAGGCAGCTTCGGTGTTTCATGGTTCATGTTTAGGTCTTTGACTCATTTGGCATTAGTTCTGTGCGAAGTGATCAATACGGGTTAGATAGAGATGGGTCTAATTTCATTCTTCTGCATGTGAATAACTCATATTCCTACCACCATTTGCTGACCATGTTCTTTCCTCCAGTTTATCTTTTCACTTGATTAATTATACAAAACACCCCATCTATGCATTTTATTTTAAGTCTTATCCTGAATAAAACTCTACCCTTTGTATATAATTATAGCCCGAGAATGAGAACTCAAGGTGAAAAGGAAGAGGAAAAAAAAATAAAGCTCTAGATAGCATCATTTCTGAGACATTTCTAAAAGAACAATGAAGCTAATCAAAACTTATGACTGGGAAACCTAAGAATATTTCATTCACAGATGGCTTACAGAGGTGATGAGCCTGTAAGAAGAATTTCTTTATGGTCACTGTCAACTACAGTGTTCCCAACCTATGACTCTTTATCTTTCTGAGTGCCTCTTAAGAACAACCGAAGCAAGCAACGTTGCATTAAAAACCCTGACTCCTGCAGTCTCAGACACTGGAAGACTATTCAGGGATTTATTTATGCCTCTTGTCTTCATCTTCATTAAGCAATGTCTTCCAGGATAGGAACTCGGAGCATCCTTTAGGACAGCAAGAACCTTTATTATTTCCAATTTGAAAATATTATTTCCTTATCTTCACTGGAAATGAAGCAGTAAAGTTTTAAGTAGGAAAAAACCTGTACAAGTCTGCTGTCATTTCTGCTGTATTAATTTATTCCAATATATGTTACTGATGTTTCAGTTTTTGTAGGTCATAGTTCAAGCCTTTGTTTTAAGAAATGAAACTCCCCATGATTGCAAAATATCTGACTTTTCTAGGGAAACACAAAAGAAAGTACTCAAAATTCTCTTCATCTTCATAGAAGAATGTCTTCATTACTCATGAAAAGAGGAGTAAACTTTAAATGATATAAAAAAGCACATTTGTCAAAGTTTGTTATAACCCTTGATATGGATAATTATAACTACTAAGGGATTTATAGCCATTTTGTTGGTCATGATCCATTTGCACGCATTATTATATAGATAACACTGGCAACATTTATAACATAATATTTTAAATTAACAATGCAGAGAGATGGTGCTCATATTCCGGGGTCATTGGGTTCCATTAGCTTCCAATAAAAATGAACTATATCTTATTTGTGCAGAACCTGATTACTATGGCAACATATTGGGTATAAGAAGGAAAGAGTCTGAGTTGTATGCCTTCTGTATAAGGAAGTCAGAGCAGGAGGAACAGATGCAAGAATGTGGCTAGTTACTATGTTCTGAACAACGACTAATTCATTTACCTTAAAAAATAATTTCAGCGTTTCTTCTGATAGTCTTATTTCTTTGCAGGAATCCCAGGAACAAGTGGCCAGTGCTTCATTCTCCCATGTTCCCGCTTAAACCAGTAGATTCATAAATGATCCCATCTGACAGAAAGAAAATCTTATTTTAATCATTCTGTTAGGACATGTTGTGTATTTGGGTCCCATGATTAGAGATGTATGGAAGCACATCTTGGGTACTTAAATAATTTTAGTTCAATCAGTGCTCACAATCTTGTGTCAGTGAGGAGGAGCTTAATGAATTAAGAAGTTAATTTGGTGTCTCCATGAAATTGAGTGCCAATAATAATAATAGTATGTCCCCGGAGCTCTGTGAGCATAATCATGGTCCATATTTTCAGGTAAAAAGCATTAACTGCAACTAAGCATTGTAGGAAAACAAAAGATTTCAAAAGCAAGTTATATTCTGCACATCCAGGGGAGGCAGTGGGTAAAGTGAATGTTAGCCAATAGAAGGCAACTCATATTTTCATTTGTGTGTGTGTGTGTGTGTGTGTGTGTGTGTGTGTGTGTGTGTGTAGTGCATATTGATTAATATATTTGAACACAAAGTTTTATGGACATCTGAAAGAAAAACAAATTTCAATGTGTGCTTAGCTAGACAAGAGTTTTTCTATCATCTCTAGAGCATACGGTCAGAGTGCTACACATTATAAAAATGTTAAGTAACTGTACTAAGAAATTCATCCACTGTGTTGGCCATTTGAGATACTATTTTAATGAATCTTGTTTTACACCTGTCAATTATGTATGAATCAGAAATATCAACAGTTTCTCATAGGTGGTACTCAATGCTGCAGAGAGTTGTTAGCATTTAAAAAAGACTCTTTCCTTTTTGATCTACTGGTTGGATAATAGTAGCTTTATTGTGTAACTGGATGGTTTCCTGTGTCCCAGCCTGTCGGTGATCGGGACAAATCTCTTCCTCTCACGTCCCTAAGTAAACACACAGAGGCTTACATTAATTAAAACTGCTCAGCCATAAGCTCAGGCCTATGACTGACTAGCTCTTACGTTTAAACTCAACTTTTTCTATTAATCTATATGTTGCCATGTGTTCCATGGCTTTACGTGTGTGCCATTACATGCTGCTCCCTGGACAGGCTGGTGTCTCCTGACTCAGCCTTCCTGTTTCTAGAATTCTCCTTGTCTGTTTACCCCACCTAAACTTGCTGCCTGGCTACTGGCCAATCAGCTTTTTATTTATCAACCAATCAGAGCAACACATTCACAGCATGCAGACCATCCCACAGCATTATTGTCTTCAACACAAGGAAGTTAGGACGTAAGCAGAATGCTAGGTACTATTGCTACACATGAATACACTTAGATTCTTTCTCATCACTGTGATTAACTGCCTCATGTACAGACATCCAGGGATTCCAGAGTGAGAAACCAACTTGTCATCATTTTCCAAATCATGTTTGGTACACTGTAGACAGCACTTTTTTTCAAACTGAAATTTTAAACTCATTTAAAAATGCCTCTGCCTTTCCCCCAGTGTGAACCCCTAGCAAATATGATTTTTCTTCCTATTTCTGTGAATTTAACTACTTTAGGTATAAGTGGGATTCTATAGTGAGGTTTTTTTGTAATTTCTGTATTTAGTTTCAGTATCTTCAAGGTTTATGCATGCTATAATATGTATCACTTCTTTATTCCTAAGGCTGAATAATATTATGTAAATTAAAAGTAACATAGCAATTATATACCATTATATATAAAACAATAGATATTAATAAAATAAAATGTACTGTTATGTGGATTTCTAAATTTTCACTATCTATTCATCAATCAATGGACTTTTGCAGTATTTTTGTTTTTTATTAGTTTCAACAATACTGCTGTAAAATATCATAGCATTACATTTTAATCTCATTTTATCTACTACTTTCTGCATTATATGATTATAATAATTCTCCAGTATGAATTGTAAGCTTCTTATGGATAGGATCCTTGTTAGCCTTTTATTTATCTAAAAGTCCATAGCATCAAATAAATTTTTCAGAGTTAACAGGTCTCAAATGTGATCAATTGGAGCTAAACATATATCAGATAAATCCTAGGCTATGGAATTTTGACACAGCAATTCTCACCATCATAGACAGGAAGTAAAAAGGCAATGCATAAGTTTTCAATGATCGTGTATAAAGCCCTCTGCCCCATGTGAGTTTTTAATTTCCTTTAAGAATGCTCAGAGCAAGTGAAGGGAACTCTCTAGACGCTCAAGTGTGATAAACTACATTGCCACACTACTCAAGGTAGTACCCAATTATGTAAATGTTATGGGTGTGAATCTAGAAGAACAGAACATTTAAGTTTCAACCCAATTCAATGAGTTAACAGCTTACATCTTTACTTTGACACAAAATACAAATCCTATATTCTAGTCTTATGAAGAAACATTATGAGGGAATATAAATACCTACTTAACCCATCAACATGTGCTGTTTTAGTTGATATGATTTTCATCAATGTGTTTATATTTATAACACCACTAGCAACAAAGTTAATCAAAACAAATGCATGGGATAACTCTAAATGTGGACAAGGAGCTAATTTTTAAAATGAAAGTAATTGAAATTATCAAGTTTTTCTATAGATTCCAATTCTGGACTAAGTGTATTAGTGTTATTCATTATTTTAATATGAGAAGTCTATACTTTTACAATTATTGGTTTCTTTTTTTTAATAAAAGAGAAAAAAAGGAGAAGAGAGCTTTCTGTTGTCTATTAATTTAGACAAAATTTGAATACAAATTTATTTACTCACATTTTTAATTCTAGCAGTTTTAAGGGAACAAAATCTATTTATGTATTTCTGGCTTTATTTACCTTTTTCTTTTCCTGGTACATAGTTAGATAAAACTAAGATGGCAGAAAAGGTAGTAATTCTTTTAAAATTGTTTGAAAATAACTTAAGTCATTTTTAACAGGTTCTTGTGCAGCGAATGAACTCTAACGTTATTAATATTCATGTGGATGAAACTTCCCACTCATTCCCTATTCTTCTCTATGGGCAGCTGCTGTTACTGATTTGGTTTTCAACCATCTGAGGCCATCCTTTGGATGTGCTTCATGGGGTTGTTCTGCTTCAGCTATCTGAAGCTATCATTTCCATAACCATACCTCAAATGCCACCTCACTGTTGCAGGGGCTGTGTAGGATTCTACTCTGTGCTTGAGTCATAATCATCCAGCCAGGCCGTTCCTTATCAGCATTTAGGACGCTTCAGTTTGCTTTGACTCTTCCAACTAGAACTTCAGTGAATGTTTGTAATATATCATTTTTCATATAAGCTAACATATTTCAAGTATAAGCTCCTATAAATGAAATTTCTCACAGATTTCATATGTGTCTTTATTATGATAGATGTTAAAATGGATTCCCTTAAATACATTCAGGGTTGTTAGAAATGAATTTCCTTTACAAGTCTCAGAGTTCTTGATAAATGCCATGGATTCAACATCAGGAGTCTGAGAGGAAGCTTCCAAATTAAAATTAAATTAAAATAAAAGCAAGCACAAGGAAACTGGTGGCATGCCCACAAGAAGCTTATAAATCATACTGGAGAATTATTATAAACACATAATGCAGAAAGTGCTGTTGCCAACTGTGTTTAGCCACAAGGCTGGGAAGAATAGAGGATAGAGGAGGGTGATTTTAAGGGGGATGGAGAGAAAGAGAGCCACATTTTATGGACTAGCCCCCTCCAGGCTGTAGACCAGCCAGAGACATGTTAAGGTGGGACACACTGGCTCTGAGCTTCTGCCGGCCCTGTCTCCTCTCCCTGCTTTTCTTTTGACATTATCTAGAACCAGACTACAATGCCTCAAAGAAATTACACATTCTGATTAATTAGTTTTAAATATCAGCTAGTTTAGAAGAACGGATGCTAAAGTTAGAGAAAGCAGACCTCAGTATAAACACGTGGTTGGAATGCTTAGTGTGTTGGTATGCAGATTTAATGAGTCAGGGGGAAGTTTGTGTAGGTGGTTTTGCACACTCAGTCTGGGAGCGCCTATATGTCTCTATGAGGGATGATGCCTAGTGCATCAGTTGCTTGCCCTGTTGCTGCAGCAAAGCACTAGAAAAAAGGAACTAAATATAGATGTTTCTTATGACTCATGAATTGAGGGTGCTGTTTATCATGGTGGAAAAGTCAGGGCAGCAGGAGGTTGAGGCAGCTGGTCACATTGCATCCACAGTCAGGATGCCAAGAGTGATGGATACTTGTGCTCAGTCGCCTTTCTCCTTTTTTCTGCTGTTTGGGATCCCAGGTCATGAATAGTGTTTCGTACAGTCAGGGCCAGTCTTCTTACTTGAGTTAACCAACTTTACATAATCACCCTAGAAAAGCTTATCTTTTTAGTGATCTTAGATCCCATTAACCAATATTATAACCATTGCTCCCAAAATTACTTCTGACTCCAGAAACTCTGATAGAACACTTGTGGGACTGTTGTGCAGATCATGCTCTTCACTTTCTTGCCAAGGATGTACTCTGGGCTGATTACGTCATGCTCTGGACTCCTGGGTATGTGTACATGTATAATCTGTCTTCTAGTTTTCCCTAAATGTTAGCCTGATGTCTGTGAAATTCTTCTGACTATGTCACCTAGACACTGACTCTGGGCATTGCCATAGACTAGGGAAGGGGGTAGTAGGCGACAAGACAGCTGTCCTAGGAAGGGATGCGTGCCTGCTTTGGTCTTGGGCCCAATGGGGGGCTCTACTGGAGAGTGAACTAAGCAGAGGGACAACATTTTGGGTGGGTTCAGCAATGGGACCTGTGGTATGGGTCAGACCCTGAGCTCCCTCCATGATGGACTTAGTTACTTTTTTATCAGTGTGATGAAACACCATGGTCAAAAGCAATTTGGGGAGGAAACTATTTATTTCTGATTACAGTCATAGTCCATTGTGAAGGCCAGTCAGGACAAGGTAGGAACCTTCACTATTTGATCCAGAATTTGACCTCTGATTTGTGATGCACTGTCTACAAATTAGGTTATCTACCCAAATACCCAATTATCTTACATACTAAGTTTAAATTTTGGCTTTTATTTAAGAATCCAGGCATCAACATAAGATAGTAACTAATATCATATTTAAATGGGAATTAAATTCTAGAGCAAGGATAAAAGAGATAAATCTATGACATCAGTAAGTACCATGCTGACAAATGTGACATAGTTTCCATGTAGGCTTAAGTAAGTCAAGACCTTCCTTTGGACTTTGGGTGAGGTCTGGACTTGTTTCTGGGAATTTCTGGGCAGACTGCTAACAAAAGCCCACCAAACTTCACGATAACACAAGTAAATCACAATTATACAGATGACCAGGAGAACACGCTACTTTCTTGAAACTTCTCACTATCTTTTTTATCTCTTCTCCAGTTTAACACGATTTCTTTCTTTTTTATTTTAAATATTTTTATTTTATAATTAATTTAATTTTACATATCAGCCACAGATTCCCCTGTCCTCTCTCCTCCCACCCCCAGCCTTCCCCCCAATTTACTCCCCCCATTCCCACCTCCTCCAAGGCAAGGTCTCCCCTGGGGAGTCAGCCCAGCCTGGTAGATTCAGTTGAAGCAGGTCCAGTCCCTTCCTCCCTACACTAACGCTGAGCAAAGTATCTCAGCATAAGCCCTAGATTCCAAAAAGCCAGCTCATGCACCAACTCAGAAAGACAAACATGGTATGTACTTACTCATAAGTGGATACTACATGTAAAGCAAAGGATAACCAGACTGCAACTCACAGCTCCAGGGTGGCTACCTAGTAAAGAGGACCCTAAGAAAGACACAGGGATGCCCAATGATAGAGAAATGGATGAGATCTACATGAGCAATTTCTCAAAAGAACATGGTAGTGCATCTCCAATTTTAAAGTAACCAACTCCAGTCAAAAGAATTCTTGACACATTTCTTCCTTCTTAGCAGAGATTCCGAAGTGGCTCAAGCTCACAACAATCACCTAAGGCTCCTTTTGGTAAACTCAGGAAAGCAAGGCTTTAATATTGTGGACCCCTCTCATAGGATATGCAGAAAAGTATCTCATGCCTCATTTCTTTGTGTCAGAATTAAACTTTTTCCAAGTCTGACAAAAGGGTCCAAGCTCCTTCCCCTCTAAAATACCTCTGCAATACTCTGTTCATTTCCTTCTCTGTGGCTGCCATGACTCAGTACTTTCTTGTCGGTTTTCAAATTGTAACCCAGGCCATGTGACTTCATTACTGATTTCCAGCATTTCATAAATGAAGTTGGCTCTGTTTGGGGACCAATGCAAGTCCATGCACCAAGAACATAAAAGTAGAAAGTCTATGAAGTGCCATTTCTCATCATGTCTCATGAGAGTCAAAGGAATAGGAGAAAATAGAATCCAACCGACTTTATTTTTTGCCGTAGTCTGGTGTGAATAGTGGTATTTTTCTACTGTCAGTGACTTGCTTAGAGAAGAATTTTAAGAGGTGCCATATAAAATAGTCATTTTATCTCGGAAAGGCTAGCATGTGATATAAATCAGAACAAAGCATCCAAGGGAGAAGAACATTACTTCTCAGAATGATGAAAATGAGCTTGGTTTTTATACATAATGGGAAAAAGTAAAGGCTTCCAGGCCCCAGGCTTGCAGAATATCTATAATGTTGCTCAAGAAAGGGGCAGCCTACCAATTGCATGGGATCGTAATTTATCCAATGATTATTCCACAGCCCATTTTGTGTGTGTGCGTTGCACTATTGAGAGAGACTAGCAAGGCAGGAATGGGAATTATGGGGACATGATGTAGCAATTGCAAGGTAACTTCTAGATGGGAAACTTGCAATTTGAAATCTATTATTTAACTATAATGGATAGCTTGATACAAGTCCTCGATCGACATGGGTGGCTTGCCTACAAGTTGCCATAGTGCAATTGTGATAGAAAACTTTTGAGACTAACTAACCAATATCTGACTAAACTTAAGCCCTCCTCCATGAGATAGAACCCATTTTATGAACACTGCTTAGTGGCCAAGGATCTGACTTTAGATAGCCCAGGGACCTGGGGGAAGACAAAATACTATGGCCCTGCTAAAGGGATGTAGTAATCAAATGACGCCAAGAATATTCTGCTGCACTCACAGATCAGCGTCTTGCTCAGGCACCATTAGATAAGTTTCCTCATGTAGCTGATGGGAATAGAGACCCGCCACTGGACAATAGGCAGAGAGTGAGAACATCGAGTCCTAAGTAGGATGTTTCCATCAAATTCCTTCTTTAGAGTTCAGGGGACCCTGCATAAGGGGAAGGAGAAAAAAATTTAAGAGCCAGAGGGGATGAAGGACAGGGAAGAAACAAGTCTCTCTAAACACAGCAGGACCACCACACATACGAGCTCATAGAGAGCGACAGCATGCACAGGGCCTGCACCACCCTAGCCTGCTGGCATCCCAGTGCCGAGGGGGGAAGTAGACACAAGCCCACATCCCTAATCCAGAATCTATCTCCAACTAATGAAAAACTAGTTTTCTCCATTAGAGTCTCATTGAATGTACACACCACTCTCAAGGCCAGGTCCCATGCCTAGCAGCAGATACCAACACAAAAGAAACTTGGTGGCATTTTTGGTGGTTCATTGTCTCATAAGGCTTTGCCATGGCTTTCATCCCCTTACAAGTCTTTCATAGATGTGTGATGGCTTCCGGTTTTGTGTTTTTATGGGATTTCTCTGTGTGTCTCTGCAACTGTATGTGCTTCTGTGTGTTTTACTTTGGCTCTTGTTCTGTTTGTTTTTATTTTATCTAATTTATTATTATTATCATTACTATTTTACGTACATGTTTGTCTTCCAATGAGAGGGAGAAAGAATGGATATGGATTTGTGTGGGTGGGACAGTGGGGTGGAGTTGGAGAAGGGCAAATTATAATTAGAATATATTGTATCAAATATCTATTCTCAATAAAATCAAAACAAGACATTGCCACATGCCATTTGAAATAATGAACTGAAAAACAGTATTACTCCATTAAATAAATTTCTGTTACAAAATTAAAATCAAAACCACAAGTAAAGGATAGAAATATTCTAAGAGTTTATTCAAGATGAAATAGAAACTAAGACAGGGCTCTTCCTCTGCTATTTAAGTCACTAGTAAAGGGTATGAGATATATAATCAGGCACCCTGGGAACTGTGGCAGACACAGTAACCACGAAGTGAAATTCCCTTCCTCTTTACCTTCTTCCTGTTTATATTTTTTAAAAAATGTATTGTATGTATCAGTGCTCTCTCTGCATGTATGCTTGTATGACAGAAGAGGGCACCAGACCCCATTATAGATGGTTGTGAGCTGCTATGTGGGTACTGGGAATCAAACCTAGGTCCTCTGGAAGAACAGTGCTCTTAAGCACTGAGCCATCTCTCCAGCCCCTTCCTGTTTATCTTATTCATTTTTCAGTCATGTTCCGTTAATTAGTTTCTGGAAAAAAATTTGGGTGTGGAGATAGTTTCACTTGCCACAGTCTTAGAGACCGGCTAGTGATGGCTCTGTCTCTCTGATGTAAGATCTCGGCATGGTAAGCATTATGGTATTGGTGTGAAATATGCCCCACAGGCCTGTGTGTTTGAACACTTGGTCTTCTGTGTTGGTACTACTTTGTGAAGTTGTGTAGCATTAGTGTGTGGGGCTTAGCCAGATGAGGTGGGTATCTGGGAGCAGCCTTGGCTTCTATAATGCAGCCCTGCCTCTGGCTCAAGCCTTTCTTCCTCCAAGTCAATGTCATCTAATAAGTGGCTGTGATGAATTCTCTGCCGCAGAACCTTTCAACATCGTATTTTCCTGACTGTGATGAATAGCATTGGTGCAAACAGTGAGCCAGGATAAGTCCCTCCTCCCTTAAGGTGTTTCTTCCTGGTATTCTGTCACTGTGATGGGAAAAATAGTATCACAGGAAGGTGCTGGGCATGGGAATCACTAAATGGCTCATTCCTAGGAAGGAACCGTGGCTCCTAGGAAGCTGCAGGAAGTGTATGTTCAGTTCAGTAGTGACCACACGGAACTTTATGGGATTGGTTGCTACAATGTGCAGAAACTCAGGTTCGGAACAGACAGGGTCTAATCAGATAAGTGGAGTGTCACAGATACCTGGAGTACTGTAGATACATGGAGTACTGTAGGTACACGGAGTACTTCAGATACATGGAGTACTGTAGGTACACGGAGTACTTCAGATACATGGAGTACTGTAGGTACACGGAGTACTTCAGATACATGGAGTACTGTAGGTACACGGAGTACTTCAGATACATGGAGTGCAACAGATAGATGGAGTACTGTAGGTAAATGGAGTACTGCAGATACATGGAGTACTATAGATACTTGGAATACTGCGGATAAATGGAGTACTGCAGATACATGGAGTGTTGCAGATACATGGAGTACTACAGATACTTGGAGTACTGCAGATACATGGAGTGCAGCAGATAGATGGAGTACTACAGATATGGGGAGTACTGCAGATACTTGGAGTACTGCAGTTATATGGAGTACTATGGATAAATGGAGTACTGCAGATAAGTGGAGTACAGCAGATATATGGAGTACTACAGATATGTGGAGTACTGTAGATACATGGAATACTGCAGATACATGGAGTGCTGCAGATACATGGAGTACTTCAGATACATGGAGTACTTCAGATACATGGAGTGCTGCAGATACATGGAGTGCTACAAATACATGGAGTACTGCAGATACATGGAGTACTTCAGATACAAGGAGTACTTCAGATACATGGAGTGCTGCAAATACATGGAGTACTTCAGATACATGGAATGCTGCAAATACATGGAGTACTGCAGATATGTGGAGTACTGCAAATACGTGGAGTACTGCAAATACGTGGAGTGCTGCAGATACATGGAGTACTTCAGATACATGGAGTACTCCTGATACATGGAGTGCTGCAGATACATGGAGTGCTGCAGATACACAGAGTACTGCAGATACGTGGTATGCTGCAGATATGTGGAATGCCATTGTCAAAAGCTTTAGTTGAAGCAGAATAAGCTTTGAATTTTTCCTTCAAGATAGTAAGAGCATGGATCCAGGAGAATGGTCTAGTGTTTGGTTGGTTTTGTAATTAATGCTCTAGGACACGACAGCTTTTATTTAACTCATTTTATTACATGTGCTTGTTATGAGGTTTCTGATCTGTCCACTTGCCTTATGCATGTGACTAAGGGAAACTAACTATTCTGAAAGCAAATGTTACTACCATCTCGAAGAAATTTAACACAAATGTAAGGCTTTTCAAATTATTTTCTGTGTATTCAATTCTGGGTTTTTGTCTAGGAACTTCTTGTGTTGCTCATCCAATACATTTTGTTTTGTAAGAGTTTCAAAGCTAAAATTAAAGATCATACAAGTCTAAATAAGGTATTCAAAGTGTTTTGATATTTTAAAGATATTCAGATTTTCCCATTCTTTGTTTCTTTATTTGGAAAATAAGGCTATTTATATACCCATCATCTGGTTTTGAAAACAACAACAGGCTAGTTACTTTAATGGGCTATACAGAATAAATGTACTAAAATAATAAAATTTTACTAAAACAATATTATTGAATTAGAAAATCTGGTAGCACAAAACATACTTGCCAACATCAGCTAATGTCACAACATTGAGCTGAAGTTTTACAATAAATGTGAGAGGTTGTAAAACATCGTGATAAATTCAATGGGCTTAACTGGAGAGGCTTCCTATTATTACAGTATTGTGTCTTTCAAATCAGTATAGTCATTTTGCACCCTTATAATCAAAATCCTAGAGAGGCAGAGTCATATTCCTCAATGGTAGCCCATTCCCTGCTCAAGTAAATAGCTTCCATCCCCTGCTCATACAGGCAACCCTAATTAAGTGCTGGGTCACAAACACACATACAAGACATCAAAATAGCAAGAAGACCCATGGGGAGGAATGGGTTTGGTGGGAGGAGGAAGAGAATAAATGAGAGCCATAGGGGAGAATATAATCAAAGTAAATTATGTATGTAAAGGTATTGTGAAAAAAAATAAAAATGGTTAAGTCTTAAAGGATTCTAATATGTATGTTTGTGCTTAAGAATCACATTATCTTGCATAATTTATTTGATTCTTCAACCAGATAAGTTTAAACTTTGGTGACATTTTGTCAGAAATATTGAGTGTGAATTCAGAATTTAAGTGCAGTCACATATTTATATGATGAACACAGTTTCCTCATATAGGAAAGTATTAATTAGCTTTAGCTATTAAGAGTCTCTTAGCGGTACCTAAAGACTAAAAAAAAATTGAAGAAATTGCTATAAAATTGCAAACAAACAAACAAACAAACCACCACCAACAAAATACCCCCAGCAACCATGAAATAATGATTGGCTAAATATAAAACAAAATATACCCTTAAAGAAAATGTTGTGCTTTTAAGGTCACTATGAGAATTAACTCAGAAAGTAATGCCATTTTACAGAAAAGAAATTAATGTAGTAAATATCACATGAGAAAAATCAACTTACTTTTAGGCATTAGGCAGTTCAGAAGTGGAAAAAACTTCATATAAAATGAAATAATGAACCCATGATCTTATTACCATGGCTCCAAATTTCTCTTGTCTGACTACTTGTAGAGCAATTGGATTTAAATCAGTTTTGAAGTGTATAGTAAAAATGTGGCTATATTTGTTGGTTGGTATTTTATTTGCCGTAGAATTCAGATTTGTTCTCAACCCATATGGTAATACAAAGAGTTTGCAAAGAGTTTTTAAAAAAAAGATGTAAACTTGCTGTTTAAAAAAAATAAAGATACTTGGTAAGGCAAATCCTGGAATATATCCTTTATGCATAAAATTATACCATGGCAGCTGTTACAGACAAAGATGCCTATCAGGGGCCAATGATTTCTGAGAGTTAGCTGGGCTTCTCAGTGTTGCTACAATGATCAAATAAAGAGGATTAAAATAGCTTTATGATGTACTATATGTTCAGATAGATTTGTGTACTCAACTGTGTTCTAGCATAGTTGAATACATTTACTAATCAGAATTTCAAATCCAACTTCCATAGTTCTCTTCCTGTAGAAAAATAATCATGTTGAAAAAAATTAAATGGTGGAATTGGGTGGATCTCAGTAATTCTATTTTAAATTTTATTCCAATATTCATACAATTAATCATTTTATTCCAATACTGCAAACAGCCATTACTTTAAACAAGCTTTAGTGGTTTCTGTTCAACTCAGTTATCAAAAACCTTTTGAAATTGGCTTGTTTTTTTTCTTAAGGCTGAACATTTTCAATGAAAAATTATATTCCACAGACATGTACATTTTCACTACTTGATAAAATAATGTCAAGTAACAAGGAATCTTGAGAGTTGACTTATAATTGTGAACACGTTTAGACATTGAAGACTCAGTGTAAAACATATAGAAAATTAGTAAACATACATGATGCTTTCTTCATCAATAATGTGCTTTCATAAATATTTTTATGATAATAAAAGACATTACCCAATTAGATTACTTTGACATACCATTTTCCCAATATCTTAACTTACGATTGTCTGAAATGTTAAGCCAAACTTCCTCTTGATCACATTCCAGGCACTTTACTTAGTGATGACCTTGACATTCTAAACAAAGAAGCAAAAATACTGTAATCTAACACACACTACACTAGAAACCAGGGGAGCCTTTTGGTACAAGCTTTTTATTCTTTGGGGTAAGTTAGCCTCCTCTACCTGTCAGTGCTGTAATTAAGAGCTGAGTTCTTTGTTGAGGAATGCAATGCTTACACTCTGTGTAAGTGCCCCAGTAGAGGATAATTACATTTTAAATCAACAACAGCTAAACAGCCTCAAATTTATCAAGAATTGATTTCTTATGTTTTGTTTATTTATGTCTTGGAAGGAAAAGCTATATAGATATAGAAATGAAAATGATTTATAGATTTGTACTTTTCATAGACTTCTAAAGCAAAAAAGAACTCAGAAATGATCAGGTTTTCCTTTCTTTCTTCCTTTCTTCCTTTCTTCCTTTCTTCCTTTCTTCCTTTCTTCCTTTCTTCCTTTCTTCCTTTCTTCCTTTCTTCCTTTCTTCCTTTCTTCCTTTCTTCCTTTCTTCCTTTCTTCCTTTCTTCCTTTCTTCCTTTCTTCCTTTCTTTCTTTCTTTCTTTCTTTCTTTCTTTCTTTCTTTCTTTCTTTCTTTCTTTCTTTCTTTCCCTTCCTTCCTTCCCTTCCTTCCTCCCTCCCTCCCTCCCTCCCTCTCTCCCTCCCTCCCTCCCTCCCTTCCTTCCTTCCCTCCTTCCTTCCTTTCTTTGGATGAGAAATGCAGGTAGAGAAAGATTTCGACCATTTCCATGCTACTTAGCTAGTATTGGAACAGTGACATCAGTAGAGCTTTCTTTGTTTTGAATAAAAAGTGTTGTAGATTATTTGGCAGATGCTCTAAGAAATCACTAGTTGATTTAAAGGCTTGTGTGGCAGGTGATGCTGCCTGGTCATTCTACTATGTCTGAGTCTTTGGATCTCTTTAAAAATAATTTTAGAAGTTTCTTGGAGAGCTCTGGTAGTAGTTATTATAGTCCTGATATAGTGTGAGATAGGACTAGTCAAGTCCCCTGAATTTCACAAACACATGTTACCAACATTAGCTACTGAGTTGCTACCCCAGCTGACTTCTTGGCCAGCCTCTAGGGATAGATATTTGGTTGCTCTAGATGTGATGGGAGAAAATTCTGTAACTCATAAATAGGATGAGCTTCCAAAGAATCACCCAGTTCAGAGTGTCTGTGGAAGTACCCTTAACTGTTGTAATATATTGTGTACCCTAATAAACTTGCCCGAGGATCAGAAGACAGAGCCAGCCACTAGATTAGACATAGAGGTCAGGCAGTGGTGGCACACAACTTTATTCCCAGCACTTGAGATCTCATGCCTTTGCTTGGGAAGCACACATGCCTTTAATCCCAGGAAGTAATATGGCAGGGCAGAGAAAGGTATATAAGGCATGAGGACATAGGAACTCACTCTCTTTGGGCTGAGGATTTCGTAGAGGTAAGAACTAGTGGCTGGCTGTTCTGCTTCTCTGATCTTTCAGCCTGATATCTGGCTCTGGGCTTTTTTTTTTAATTAAAATACCATCTAAGAATTGAACAACACTTAATTAACCATAATTATCATGATCTCAGACTTAATATTGATTTGAGAGAGTTCGGAATTGAAAGGACATATAAAATTACATTCTTAAAAAGAAAACCCTGCTACTTCATACTGGCAAATGGTGAAAAAAATGTCTTTTGGGGTTAATCCTAAGTATCACTGGATGCTGACCTAACTGATCTCCATCAGTCTCATGGACTCTAAGCATAACTGCAGAGTGAAAGCAATCAAAACATCTTCAGTGTCTGTGGATGATAAGAGGTTACTCTACAATTTACATAATGGAATCCTACAACTCTATAGCAAAAATCAATAAATATACAAATACGACCCGATAACCTGTTTTATAAAGACCTTTGCAAGTATTACTCAGAAAAAAGGTACACAGAGGACAGTCAGTTGTTGGAGAAGTTGCTCAAAAGTGACTGATCATCCTGCAAACCATACATGCTAATAGAATAGCTATTAGTATAACTAGAAAAATTAAAGCTAGCACATGTTGTCTCTGCGGAGAAGGGGGATCCACTGTATGTTATTGATGGAAATAGAAATCAGTGTGGCCAATACAGAAAACAACAATGGATTTTTCCAAGATTACAAATTAAGCCTTCTAAATAATATTTTAGTAATACTTTGAGAATTTCATACAATGTAATTTGATCATCTTCACCTTGCCCCACCCCTCCCAGATCCACCCTTTCAACCCTCATCTCTCTCCCTTCTCAACTTTGAATTTCCTTTTATTTTACTCTCATTGGGTTCAGTGGGCATTCACAAAATACTCCCATAGGACCTGTCCTGAAGTGTGGTTGACTTACCAAGGGTGACATCATTCATGAAAGCTGACTCTCCATCTCTCAGAAGCTATCAGATAATAACAAATCCTCAGCTAGTGCTGGGGGTTTTGTTTCCATATTCCCTTCTCTATAGTGGGATCTTGTCTGGCTTGAGCTTGTGTGAGTCCTGTGCATGCCGTCACAATCCTTTTGAGTTCATATGTGCAACTGCCCTGTTGTGTCTGGACACACCTATGCCTTGCTGTTGTCCATGTCTTCTGGTTCTTAAAATACTTCTCCATCTCCCAGAATGTCTCTGAGCCTTGGATTGGGTGCTAATGTAGGTCCCATTTGAGGGTGAGCATTTCACAGTCTCTTATACTTTGCAATTTGATCATGGGGTGATATCTGTGTTAATTGTAATCTCTCTAATTAGATTCCTAGCGCTCCACCCAGGGCCTAGCTGTGGGTCTCTGCATCCAGATTCCTCAGTCCTTGGATGGGGTTTCTGGCACAACTATTAGGGTGTTTAGCCATCCCATCACCAGAGTAGGTCAGTCCTGGCTGTCTCTCGACCATTGCCAGCAGTCTTTTTTGGGGGTATCTTTGTGGATTTCTGTGGACTTCTTTAGCACTTTGTTTCTTCCTTTTCTCGTGTGGTCTTCATTTAACATGGTCTCCTATTCCTTGTTCTCCCTCTCTGTTCTTGATCCAGCTGGGATCTCCCACTCTCTTTCCCTCGACCCTCGCCCTTCATTGCTCCCACTCATGTCCAGGTTGTTTATGTAGATCTCAGCCATTTCTCCATCATTGGGCAATCCTCGTGTCTTTCTTGGGGTCCTGTTTTCCAGGTAGCCTCACTGGTGATGTGAGTAGCAGTCCAGTCATCCTTGTTCCACATCTGGTATCCTCCTATGAGTGAGTACATACCATGTTTGTCTTTCTGAGTCCTGGTTACCTCATTCAGAATGATTTTTTCTAGATCCATCCATTTGCCTGCAAACCTCATGATGTCATTGTTTTTCTCTGCTGAGTAGTATTCCATTGTGTATATGTGCCACAATTTATTTATCCATTCTTCAGTTGAAGGGCATCTAGGTTGTTTCCAGGTTTTGGCTATTACAAACAATCCTGATATGAACATAGCTGAGCAAGTGCTCTTGTAGTATGATTGAGCATTTCTTGGGTATATGCCCAAGAGTGGTATAGCTGGATCTTGGGGGAGATTGATTCCCAATTTTTTTAAGAAAGCGCCATATTGATTTCCAAAGTGGTTGTACAAGCTTGCATTCCCACCAGCAGTGGAGGAGGGTTCCCCTAGTTCCACACCCTCTCCAGCATAAAGTGTCTTCAGTGTTTTTGATCTTAGCCATTCTGACAGGCGTAAGGTGGTATCTCAGAGTTATTTTGATTTGCATTTCCCTGATGATTAGGGATGTTGAACAATTCCTTAAATGTCTTTCAGCCATTTGAGTTTCCTCTGTTGAGAATTCTCTGTTTAGTTCTATAGCCCATTTCTTAATTGGACTGTTGGTCGTTTTGATGTCTAATTTCTTGAGTTCCTTATATATTCTGGATATCAGTCCTCTGTCAGATGTGGGGTTGGTGAAGATCTTTTCCTATTCTGTAGGCTGTCGCTTCAGCAACATAGCAGGATACAAGATCAACTCAAAAAAATCAATAGCCCTCCTATATACAATGGACAAAGAATCTGAGAAGGAAATCAGAGATATATAACCCTTTACAATAGCCACAAATGACATAAAATACCTTAGGGTAACACTAACCAAGCAAGTGAAGGACCTACATGACAAGAACTTTAAGTCCCTGAAAAAAAGAAATTGAAGAAGATGTCAGAAAATGGAAAGATCTCCCATGCTCATGGATAGGCAGGACCAACATAGTAAAAATGGCAATTTTACCAAAAGCAATCTACAGATTCAATGCAATCCCCATCAAAATAACAACACAATTCTTCACAGACCTGGAAAGAATAATACTCAACTACATATGGAAAAACAAGAAACCCAGGATAGCCAAAAGAATCCTGTACAATAAAACAACCTCTGGAGGCATCACGATCCCTGACTTCAAGCTCGACTATAGAGCTACAGTAATAAAAACAGCTTGGTATTGGCATAAAAACCAACATGTGGACCAATGGATCGAATTGAAGACCCTGACATTAATCTGCACACCTATGAACATATAATTTTTGACAAAGAAGCCAAAACTATACAATGGAAAAAAGAAAGCATCTTCAACAAATGATGCTGGCATAATTGGATATCAACGTGTAGAAGGTTGCAAATAGATCCATATCTGTCACTGTGCACAAAACTTAAGTCCAAGTGGATCAAGGACCTCAACATAAATCCAGCTACCCTGAACCTGCTAGAAGAGAAAGTAGGAAGTAGTCTTGAATGCATTGGCATAGGAGATCACTTCCTAAATATAACACCAGTAGCACAGACACTGAGAGAAACTGTCAATCAATGGGACCTCTTGAAACTGAGAAGCTTTTGTAGAGCAAAGGATAAGGTCAATTATAATCTACTATAAGGAGAAGCATCTCTGATGAGAGCTGAGAGATGCACTGATCTATGGGAATAGAAATAAGTCGTTAGGAATCATTTAAATACCATGTCCATTGAGCAGAATAATAGAAAAATAGAATTAGTCTCTTCCCTAGGGTATATGACTTATTTAACCAAAAACTCTTGCCCTCATTATAACCAAAAACTCTTGCCCTCATTAACAGTGCCAACTATTAATTCCATCTAATATCTAATTAGAAACTGGTTGGTTACTCCATAACTTTGGTGCCACCATTGTACCTGTGGGTATATCTTGTCAGTCAAGTTCTTGTTTTACTTTGCAGGGTTCCCAATGCCTCTTTCAAGTTCATCTTCAAAGGTCATGAAATCACTGTATACTCAAGTGGCAGCTATCTGATACAGATTTTTGTTGTAGATCTACCCATGGTATAGAAGCAACCTAAATCTCCATTGATGTGGAATGGACAAAGGAAAGATTATCAATCTTTTATGTATATTTATATATGCACACCAAATGGAATATTGTTCAGTCATAAAAAGGAAATCCTTCCCTTTGTGACAACCTAAGCTGAACTTGAAGGACATCATGTTAAGATAAATAATACAAATGCTATTTATACATGGAGCATAAAAATGTTCGATTAATGAAGCAGAGACTTGGCTTTTCCACTAAGAATTTATGGGGAAATGTAGGTCAAAAGGCACAAAATCTCAGTTACACAGGATGAATGAAATCTGAAGATCTTATAGGCAATAATGTGACTATAAGAAATTTGATGATGGAGTAGAAGATATTAAGCATTATAATCACAAATACACCCCCCACACACTAGTAGCTGCCTGAAGTGGCAGACATAGTTAGTAGTTTGAAGTTATTTGTTAGGAAATAGTCCTATCAAATCATCGAGTTATATGCCTTAAATACACATGGTGTTTTAAAAAGATGCTTATTCTTTTTAAAGGGAGATGCACTACACAACTATTGAGCAGCCCTAAGCATCAAATACCATATTTGGGACAGATTGTCCATATCTAGTCCTTTAGCCCTTGTTAGTTTACAAATGATGAGCTGCACTGATCCCAAGGTACAAGCTGAAGGAAGTTTGGTTTATTTCCTAGTATTGTTGTGCTTGGAGAACACCCGTAGGAGACTGAGTCAGCTACTGAGATCCAAAAATATTATAGTTAGAATTCATGCCTTGAAGTATTGTTACCCCCATTTAGAAAGTGCCTCACACCCTCTTCATTTGGCAAAGCTATTTGATATACCATATATGCCTTCCAGAGGTCACCTTATAGCCTAAACATATCTTTCCTACAACACATTTAAAATTCCATCTGAAACAATGTTTTTCTTCCTGCACTGAAGAGTCTTGATTTATTTTTAAATGTATTCCCAAGTGCCCAGTGATAAATGGTGTTGGATTTCAGCTGTATCTTCTCTGCTAAGTTAGAGGCATCTTGTCAGAGTTTTCTATGGAACATCTTATATCACTATTTAAGGAAGCTTAGGAATGTGACTTTTGCTATTTTTAGAGACCTAGAAGGAATTTCTTTGAGGCAGCTCTCATGCATACTGACACTAAAGTTACAATAACTTTGAAAGTAGTGGATGGGAAATGTTCAGAAGAGAGAATAAGTAAAGTCATCTGACATACAGCATGAGGATTTTAGTTAATAATTTTATCACATACTAGAAATTTGAGAATATATTTTCAGCACCATTACTATATACACATAAATATACACACTATATACTATAAAAATGTAGTGGTGGTAGATGATGGGTGTGTTAATTTCCTTGTCTATAGTGACTATTTTATCATGTATACATACACAGACATGTTATAAAGTTTAAATGGACATGGTAAGAAAAAAAGTGTTTGTAAAGTAACTGACATCATCCCAAATCACTCATCATTTTACCAATAATCACAAAAATTAAAAAATTAAGAGTTTTGGATCTACTACTGTGATAAATATATGAACTCAAACGATGCTGACTTTTGTGAGGGAAGTGGGGGCTTATGGAAATTCTCTCTATGACAGGTTGGAAGTACCTAACGGCAGCTTTAGAAACGCACCCAATCTCAGACAAGTTACTTCCATGAATTTAATCTTTTAAAAAAAACCCTAAAAATGTGCAACAATACCTCACTTGAAGAATTTTCACAATTTCTTTACGTTATTGTCACATATAAACTACCTCCTCTCCCATGGTAGAGATTGGTTAGATACATTCTGATATAATACATGTAACACAAAAAAGCCAAGATATAATAAATACACTAAAACAATGGAGATCATAGAGGCATAGAAAGATGTTTACATAATATTATTAATAGAATAAGCATGTTACAAAACAATACAGACACCAGCAGATAAGCTAACATGGAATAGGGAAAATTCATTGGCTCTGAAAAGCAGACAAAGAACTATAGGCAACTAAGAAATGTTGAAAGTCAAACAAAATAGTCTTCCTCAGGGAAGAGTCCCCCCAGTTTGTTATCCAATACCAAGTGACCATCTCTGAAATAATATACATACAGGTAACATTATATGGACTCTAGAGATTATATTTAATTTAGAATAACAATCCACACAAAAGGATATTACAATTTTAAAGGTACATGAACGAAATTCAGGTGCACTCAATATCATAAAAGAAATACTATTATGTGGTGATATATTATGTACCCTAATAAACAGACAGAGTCAGCCACTAGATTAGACATAGAGGCCAGATAGTGGTGGTACCACACCATTAATCCTATCACTTGGGAGGCAGGGATCTATCTGGATCTCTGTGAGTTCAAGGCCACAGTGGGCTACATGAGATTAATCCAATCTAGGAGAGAACCAAAGCCAGGCAGTGGTGGCACACACCTTTAATCCCAGCACTTGAGATCTCATGCCTTTGCTTGGGAAGCACACATGCCTTTAATCCCAGGAAGTAATATGGCAGGGCAGAGAAAGGTATATAAGGTGTGAGGAAACAGAAACTCACTCTCTTGAGACTGAGGATTTCGTAGAGTTAAGAACTAGTGGCTGGCTGTTCTGCTTCATTGATCTTTCAGCTTTCACACTGATATCTGGCTCTGGGTTTGCTATTAAAAGACCATCTAAGATTCAAACAATACTATTATATATAAAACTACAAAATAATCTGAATAATTTGATGGCAGTTGACTTCTGATTACATTCTGAGTTTAACATTTTTTCACTTGTGCATTTCTTCCTTTCTACAATATATCCAAGGAACTACACTTAGTGGTTATATTTACTGAGACACTTCTGATATGTACTAGTTTCTTCTTATTTTTATTTTTCATGACTTTGAGATAAGATATCTGACAGTGGTCAGGTGTATTACTGACTGTCTGTAAATTGGGATTTGTCATGTTATCATTGTTAGGTAGGATTAGAGGTTTAGAAGAAGAAAATCCCAAAGCTGATGTGAAAGTTTTATTTCATCATCTCAGGAGGTTTGTTGGTAGTCTACTGCTGGTCTACTGCTGGTGTGATATTAGGCATAATTACAAGGTTAGAGAATCTGCTAGGCTTGCCCAGCAGCCTGACTCCCTGGCCTATGCTGTCAGTGACTTCTTTGAAACACAGATCCCTAAGTTCTCACCTAATGAGCAAGACCACCATAGAGCTGACACCGGATGCAAAACACACAGGGATTTATTGATAACAAGCAAGCCCAGGCTTGGTCCATGTCCAACCCTCTGACACAGTGGGGTTTTTTAAGGGAAAAACTGCAAGCAGGGTGGTACAAGCCTTTGCAAAATAGGATTGGGTGAGGGAATGTAACCTTTGAATTTACTGGTTGGGGGTTACAGTTATCATTTTCCCCAGGCTCTGTCCTTGAGGTGCCATGGAGGCTGGCTGGCCTAGCACATACTGACTGTGGGGGCTAACTCTCTAGCCCAGGCTCTGTCCTTGACTCATTCACGTAGCTAGCTCTAAGTTGGTGAAGGGTCCGTAAACAACTGGCTGAACCTTGAGTGGTCAGAGTACATGCAGAAAGGGAGCTACTACAAGGACTATGTCTTTTGTTCATGGCCCTCCCAGAAGCTGCTTGCTCAAGTCTCAGGAAACTGAAATTGAGGCCTGATCTCTGAGAGAAGACTGAGCAGCCTGTTATGGTGTCTGCTTGGTCCTTTTACTAAGAAGTGTTCTTTTATTACCAAGAATGGAGAAGTTTATTGTTGTTTTTTTCTTCTGCAATATTTTTATGGGGATAGGAGAGAAATGGTCATAGCCTCTGCAAACATAGTTTTCTGGAAATATGACCATGTGACTCATTCTTGACTCCTTCAGATTCTTCCTGTACTTAACACTTGAGTTCATTCTCAAAAAAGTCTGTGAAAATCTGCTCTTAACATTACCTCAGAGAGAGTCCTTAAAAACACTATGTGAAGGAGATATTTGACTTTGAAAGTATTTTATACACAAAATATGTTAATTTTCTTAGTTTGTGTAGAGTTGTTGTGGATATTTACTCCCTAAAGGGACCAACACTAAGCTCACAACCTATAACAAGGCAAAATTCACATGTTTCCTAAGCATTTGTAATAATTCTTAGGTTAATTTTTGATAAGATCCATGTACATCAAAGTTATAATGTAGTAACATTTAGAAATTATAAGAGTAGCAAAAATCTAGAATGCTTGATTACACACTGATCATTTGGGCAGGGGTTTGCGTAAATAGACATTTGCCATTGTTTATGGAAACGGTAAATTGAAAAGAACCTCTACTGAGAGCAATTTGACACTATCTTTATAAAAAAGAAATGAGATTTTTTTTAACTTGGTAATTTTACTTCCATGATAGATCTTTAACTGATATCATCTGCATATCAAATACTGTAAATAAGCTAGTGTATGTGTAAAGTAACTTATATGTAAGAATATTCTAGTTGAGTAGTGGTGGTGCACGCCTTTAATCCCAGTACTCAGGAAACAGAGGCAGGCAGATCTCTGTGAGTTTGAAGCCAGCCTGGTTTGAAGCCAGTTTACAAAGCAAGTTCTAGGACAGCCAGGGAAACACTGTCTTGAAAAAACAAAAACAAAACAACAACAACAACAACAACAACAACAACAAAAACAAAAAACAAAAAACAAAAAAAAACAAAACAACAACAACAAAACCCCTCAATTCAGCAAGAGTTTGGGTACATAAAATTTTTTAATCAATATTCAGGGAAAAGCTAAGTGTCTTACGTGTACCAGTAAGGAGAAAATCACTAAAGCTTAAGTAAAAGCAAAGAATACAGTGGCCTGAAAGGATGCTGCTCTTGTATTGGGTGTTAGGTACACTTCTGACCAGCTGGTAAGCTTTCCTAGCGCCAGGATGTAGGCTGATGGGGACAAAAGTCATCGGAGGTTTTACTAAGCACTAGACTCTGTGGCAATACTGACCTACCAGGCAAGATGTGTCTGCAATAGTGGTATGACTGTTATAGCATAACCAACCACATTCTGATTGGATTTTATGCTTGGCCCACAGCAGGGAATTTCATGCCTGGTACTGTCTGTAAACCTGGTCAAAAGCCCATGGATATTGAAGTCATAGACCCTAGGGTAGAACCTCCTACTTTTAGTTTGCTAAATGGTCATGCTGTCAGATTACCTTTTAAGTATTTATGCTTATTCCCATCTGTCTGGATGAGTCTCAACTTTATTCAGAGAAGCTTCTTTTTTTTTTGCAGTGGGCAGCAATCATTGTAGAGACTCAAATTGGCCAACATAGTGAGAATAAGTGATGCAGTGCTCAATCCTGAATGAGACTGACTTCTATTTTAATGCTTCCCCACTGGCACCACCTCTAATGCTTAGAGAGCACTGAGAAAGAGGAGATGGAAAGATAGTAGGAGCTGGAGGGTGGGCAGGAGTGCTGTGAAACACTGCTGTTTTGACATAACACGGCTTTTAAAATGATGAACTCACTGTAGCTGTGGTGACCTGCACAGGACCTACACAAAATCAAGCCATCTAAAATTCTGTCATAGATAGACTGTCTCTGCATACCACCTCTACTCAGGAGCTAGTGAGAGTAGATATTTGCTGGAGGAGGGGAAAATCATTCTTTCATGAGAATGTGGCCATTGATAAGCTCCCTATGATCCCATGGATGATCCCACACCCATGGGTATCTAGGCAATCCTAACTGGATTTGTGCACTATTAAGAACAAAGACATGCAATTGGGAGCTGGCTGCACTAGAAAGAACATGAGGGGAGTTTGAAAAGGGAAAGGGGAAGTAAATATGATCATATTTCATTATTTATGTGCACAAGGGTCCCCCAAACTATCATCAGGCCAAAGCAAGCTTCCCATGCTTGTGAATCAATAGGTAAAGAATTATGGGGCTGTTCAGTTGGGTGATTGTGACTAAGAGGAAAAGTGTGTTACTATTCCACAACAAGGTATGAGGTAAGGAAGACTGAGTTGAGAACATGAGAGATAACAGTGCGTTTGATAGTTTCACCAAACCTTGTCACATAGGTGATTGGAAAAGTGCCAGAGCCCATTTCAGAAAAAAACCACTAATGATCCACACCACTCTGACATTTTGGACTTGGGATGTTTCTCAGTGGGTTCTATTCGCAACACTGCCCACCCCAAGAAATGTACAACGAAAGTTTGGGTCATCCTATCAAGTTCAAAGCTTTTGCCATCTAAGGGCCTTGCTAAAGATAAAATGAATACAGATTAGGTGGTATAAGGAGGTAGGTAAGATTAGCAACAATCACCTGACCATTTAGAGAAATGAGGATTGTCGTGAGGTCTTATTTTATTTTGTTTAGAAAGCTTGTATATGCAAATAAGGATTTATATATGTATTCAGAGAAATGTAAATCATAAGTAATTCCCTTTTACAATTTTAAAATTCTCTCTGCCTCTAATCCTCTCTTAAAATGCTTATTGCTTAGGACTCCATCTGATGATCGATACCAGTACATTCTTGCTCTTTACTGAATCCACTTCCCTGTGCATTTATGCCCATAGCTGAGAGCCACATTATGCCTTAATCAGCAAGGGAGTCCCCAAAACTTCTGACCCTGTTTTACTGTGAGGAAAAACTCAGGTGAGGTGAAGTGTAAAAGTGGAATCTAATCCTGAAACTACACTGGAACAGTCATTATATTCTCTGTAAATGGAGGGGTAATTTACACATGTGAAAACACTTTGCACAAATAAAAGAATTAAAATTGAAAAATGCTATGTAGGGATCCTGGGCGATTCTACTGTAGGTGTCAGTGATAATTCTGAAGACCAGGAAATTTATGCACGTAGCAGATAAGACTCCTCTGGTTATATATAGCATTCAGAGAGCTTCCACATGAAAATTAAACTCGCCACTGCCTAAAATCAGGCAGCTTAGCTCTTCTCCCCTCTCCTCGATCTCGCTCCTTTTTTGAACTAGGTCATCAGTGACATTTCGTGGGATGAACAGAAAGCAGAAGATAATGTAGCTTTAGTATCGCTGTTTTCTGGGTCAACTTGGCTGCTTCTTTTCCAGTTTAATAAGACAAAGAGAAATACATTTACATAGTTATTGAAAGGACAGAGAAAAATGAAGAGTTATAATAGGCAGGAGAACCTATAGGCCAAAAAAAGCTACAGGTAGACAATATGTATAAAAATTAAACAAATTGAACCATAGATCTACTTAAAAAGCTAACATTATAAGTATAAAACATGTAAGAGATAGTATGTGAGGTTAGAAAAAACAGTCCCTCACATGCCACACCAAATGTATGAACTATAAAATGTAAAATTGGCAAATTGGGCCTTCATCGGTATTTTACATCTGAAAAATACTTTTAAGAGGATGAGAAAATAAGTCAAGGACTTAAGGAATACATTTGAAGTGGCATGTACAATAGAGAACTGGCATTGTAAAACAGAAAAGGATTCTCAAAATTCATTAATGAGAGAACAAATAAGTTGTAAGAACTGGGGAAAGAATTTTGCTAGCTGGGCCAAAGAAATTATAGCTATAGTTGTCCCAAAAATTTACAGGAAAGTTTATAGTACCATTAGGCATTAGAGAAATGCAAGCTAGCCAAAACAGAATATGACCATACTCGTGCTTGAATAATTTAAACAGAAAATTCCCAATCACAAGTCACAAACTTATAGGTCAATACCAAATGTTGGTAAAGATGTGAAGCAAATTGAAGCCCCACAAGCTATTGATAGGAATACAAATTCATAGTTCATCTTTTCAACATAGTTTTTTAATATATTAAAAACATAAGTATATGCCTATTGCATTGCCAAGATATTATAATACTTGACATGTAAAAAAAGAGATAAGTGAAAGCATATATATGAAACACTTATATACCATGAGTATTGTGGTGATAACATAAATGATTATCTCATAGATAAATAGATAAGTATACTCTAATATATTGATTGACACTACACATTAGCTGAAATGTTTTGGGATTTTCTTCATTGCACATTTTATACTGCTTTTTTTTAACTGGATTCTCTCCTTCAGTATAACTCTTTGAAAGTTATTCTTCAGTTCTGATCCCACCTTGTAGGATTTTCACCACTGGAACAATAATAAATTCAAGGAAGAACCAGGCATGCAATTGCTTTCAACCATAATTTATACACTACCCTTTAAATTTATGCTTCATGAAATAAAAGACGTAGGGTCTCTTGTCCAACATTTAGCAATTTCTGCATGATGTTAATGCTCAAGGTTTTCCTTCATGTTGTTTGTTGGGCTTTGGGTCGTGCTAGGGATTCAAACCCAGGGTCTTAGCCATGCTAGAGAAGTGCTCTACCACCTAGGTATATCTCCAGCCTGTTTTTTTGCTTTTTAAACTAATTTTTTAAAACCTACCATACAAAACAATGTTTCACCACAGTATGTTCGTATAAATGTCAATATACTTTGTTCTTATTCTTCTCCCTGCCCCATTTTCCTCCCATCCTTCCTAGAATTTTGAAATGAATGTGCATCTTATGGTCAGATCACACACATATGATGCTATTTCTACTCTTGACCCTGACGAGTCACCCGTTTCCTAGGTATCTCATGTACTTTGGGTGTGTATGAAGAAACATTGTAGGTGGAGAGGCCTCCTGTGTATTTGGGTTTGAGTGCCAATGTCATTCTCTGCCTTCCGGGAGCTGTCATCTGTGGACAGCAGCAATCAGATCTTGAAGTCGCTGGCTTTAGTAATTCCCTTTTAATTAAGTACATCACTTTCTTCCCTGGATTCTGACACTCCAAGTTATATGGGAATTCTTACCCCTCTAGGGGACCTGGCTTCAGAAGCATATCTCTCGTAGCAAGGAGGAATACACCAAATCAACAAATTGAATATAGAAAAGTTTTACAAATTGCTAATGAATCAAAGCCTTCCACTCCCTTCAATTTTGCTGATCACAAGGCTTCATTTTCAGAGACAAAATGACTAGCTGCTGTGAGTTGTGAGCTGTAAGTTCTTAATTTTGATGGCTGCTTTCCAGGTGACCTCTGCAGGAATGAAAAATTCCCGTTGACTTCAAAGCTAATTTAAACTGAGAAGTGTACTTGGAGTTTTAATCAGCCCAGAAACTGGGAGGGAGTGAGGTAAATGGAACATTAAAAGATGGTATAAAGAAATCCCCTTTTAGGGACACACACTGTGTCCAATTTACTTAAAATAATTACCTTCCTAGACCTTGTTTCCCATTGATTTTGTTTAAATATGGCAGGGTACAAAATTACCAAATTACCTAGTGTCTAATTACAATTCAGTGTGTTGAATTGTATAAACTCTTCAATCGTTTAGTCGGTATTCATCCTACTTCTCAACTTGATTGCATCTTTTCAAGTACCATGTTGTAGGAGTACTTCTTTTTTGTATATAGCAGAATGTTAGAATTTGAACTATAGTAGAGGCCATTTATTACCATCCTGCCCAAGAAACAGCCAAAGAACTTGTCTATTTCTTAAAACATTGTGGTGAAATATGAGCCTACCAAATGAGTAGATGCTGCTACTCTCTTCTTCAAAATTGGCAAAGGAAAAAAAAAAGTTTGGATCAAAACTAGTTAGCTGCATTGCTAAGTTTTAACCCAAAGAGGAGACTAATACTCTCATTAATTTACTTGTAATGACTAAGCTCCTTCTATGTGCCTGGCATTTTACCAACTGTACAGGATAGAGAAATACTTGGGGAAGAGACTAATAGCAAAATAAATGAAGGGTTGAGAAGCCTTGGAGGAGATGAAAGTGAACTGAGATCTTTGGAACTGGAAACAAAATCAATGAAGTACTCCCTCCCTCTTCCTCCCTCTCTCCCTCCCCCTCCCTCCCTCCCTGTCTCCCTGCCTCCCTCCCTCCCTTCCTTTTCTTCTTCTTCTTCTTCTTTTTTTGACCCATCTGTCACTCATAGCTCCTGTCCTCCAGACATGTCCAAAATAGTCATGGGCATACAGATTGATGTAGTCTCTTGGAAAACTGAATTCCCAGTGGGCTATGTCTTAGTGAGTTCTGCTTTCCTTCCCATGGTGTCATTTACTTCCAGCCTCAAAAATTCCTCGGCATTTAGCAGACACAATCATTAAGCGCCAGCCCTGTTCCCTTTTGTTCGGTGGGAGGCTTCTCCAGCCTCTTTGACCCTTGACAATGAGATTAGGGACCCGTTGATAGCCAGACAGTGCCCTTGGAGTAAGAGTGGGGAGAATAGCAGTGGCTTATCTTTATTAGACCCTCTGCTGCCTGAGGGAATCTTTCCTGGAATGATACCAAATATGTAGCCCCAGCAGCACAGATCAAGCAGATGAACTTTTTGGAAAAGGAGAGATTTTTTTTTTTACATTTGTAATACCAGAGGAGGGGAATGGCAGCTATAAAGCTCCTACTTGTCATTAGTGTCACGTTTCCAGCAGGTTTCAGCGATGTGACTGAGTCTGTCTCCTGGGGAGATCTGAGGTCGTGCTGGCTGTGAGATGCTACACTTAAATGCTCCTTTCTTTATGCTTGCTGATCCAGTGGCAACGTCTGTGAGATGGGAGCACAAAGGCCCACAGGGGATCTTTAGGACTACTGTGATATGAGTGCATATGTCTGCATTGCCACAGGATGCAAAGCCGCGGGAAGCATCTCAGTTATCTCTTAGGCATAAAGTCCTTTTCTGATTTTGAAGATAGCTACTTGAGATGGCCTAAACTATATATTGTTTTTTTCCTGACAAAACATACCGCCAAGAATGTAAAGACCCATGTTTCAATGTTTCAATCTCCAATGTACCATTAATTAGCTGTGCTCACTTAGGCAAGTTCCTTAGCCTTTCTAGGCTTGTTCATTGCCCCAAAGTGGAATTGGGATGCTCATGAAGTATTGTATCAGGATAACAATCTGGGTCATAACATGAAAAATTATAGTATGAAGTGAACAGTTGTGCTTATACCCTCCTTATTCAAATGGTAACTCTCAATGCTGTATGTGACTGACAGGTTCTATCAAGGGAAGACATTTGAATTCTGCATATTAAATGAAAAAGGAGTGGGCTGAATGCTAGGGAAAGAGATCAAGTTATGCCTGCCTTTTTGGACAAGTCATTCATTCAGTCATCCATTTAGTTGACATCATACATTGTTAGTCATCCAATATGATTAGTGTATATCATATCACTTTTTATTCTGATGCTTCAATTTTCAAATCTATAGAAGGGCAATGATGCCGGTGGCTTAGTTCTAGAAACTTCTTAAAAGGATCAGGTGAGTTTATTCCTATGGAAAGGAGGACCTTTACCTCAAATAGTAACATCAACAGCAACTACAGAAAAATGAATTTGAAGCTGACAAAGTAATTGAAAGACATGAAGTTGAAGACAAAGATTAATAACCAAGAGAGATTTTGAGTCCCAGGAAAGGAATTCTGGGACCCTGGAACTCTGGAGAGGGGAGAGGAGAGAAGAGTGGTAGCTTCCTGAAGCTGAAAAGAATCAGCTGTGGTTCCTCTATCAGTGCAAGAAAGGGGTCATTTCCACACTCAGGTTGCAGGGCCAATCATGTGACTTGTCTTAATTGTTCCATTTCAGTATTCAGCTAAGTGCTTGCCAATCAGCACTGCAGACAGGTTGTAGGTTGTCCCTTTCGTGGTAAAATACACAGTTGATTCCCCCACCTCAGCTCCCAAAGAATGCTAGCTGCTGCTGAAATATCTACTGGCAGCTGCAGAAGAAATTCTGATGGGGGCTAAGCTTCCATTATAATCTAGAAGGAAGGGACTGAGCCTTGGTGACTATCAGTTGCCCCCATCTGATCTGTTACTTGCGCTGTTCACAGATGTATTAAACTAGACACACAGGCAATAAAATAATATTGATTTTGATTAGGGCTCAGATAAGGATAAAATGTTTTTTGAAAGCTGACTTTTTATTGTTTTTCCAAGTCCCTGATCTTTATTCCCCCCCCCCTCTCTCTTTGTCTCTCTCTCTCTCCTCAGTTATCACATTCATTCAATGGAGACCGATACAATGCTTGACCAAATAAGAGATATCTTCATTCATTGTTGAAATACATTTGGAAATGAAAAAGATGAACCAGGTGGTTGAGGTACGAATGTCAAGGACTAGAACACATTAAAAACAGCAACTCAAGTCATTTGAAAAATGGCATGGTTGCTGATCCTGCCCTCATCCATGGGAGAGCTAGTCAGGACTGTGCGTTATTGATTAACTATCCTACATATTCTCTTAATGAAGAGATAACTAGTTGGGAACATTTACTGGTCCTCACTTATGCCATTGACTTGGTCTCTTGGGATGTCAATCAGAAGCTATTTCTATTAGGAGGACATCTGTCTGCTGTAGAATACTGTTTTAACTGGGCAAGGTGTTTTACATTTGTTTATGCTTCAGAATATGACTTTAACTGTGTAAAAGTGTGTTAGTTTTGTTTATACTGAATTTGTTTAATTATGAAAAGATGCACTGCATTTGTTTCACCTTGCCTGCCTATAAGCACCTGATTGAACAGCCAATAGCTAGACAGAGGAAGGATAGACAGAACTGGCTGGCAGACAGAATAAATAGGAGGAGAAATCTAGGCTCAAAAAGAAAAGGGAGAGAAAAGAATGAGAGCAGGAGAGAACAAGGGACATGCCCAGGGCAAGAAGCCATGCAGACTCTAGCCAGCCAGACAGCCAGACAGAGAGGGAGCGAATGTAAGATAGGCAGGAGTAAGAAAGGTAAGAAGACCCGAGGCAAAAGGGAGATAAAGAGGAAAAAAGCTAATTTAAGTTAGAAGAGCTAGCCAGAAAAGAGCTAAGGCCAAGCATTCAAAACTAAGAATAAGTCTCTGTGTGATGATTTGGGAGCTGGTTGGTGGCCTACAAGAAAAGCCTGGTACATCAGGTCTTCTTCTCCAATTCCAAAAGATAGTGTTTCCTTCTAAGACAATGTTTTATGATCTTTAGAGTCTTTGGGAGACTGAATTTTGATTAAGTACCAAAGATGGTGGGACTAATCTGAACATTAGTGCTAATGTCCCAGGATTGGAGGAAACATTTCTGTCTGACACATTTTTTTTATTCCTCAGATGAAATTAGGTAGGAGGGACTTATGTTTTATGTATGATGGTACTCTGTGTAAGTCTGTATCTTTACAAGATAATAATTTCTGTACTCATTTTTTTAAATCTTTGTGAGTATGTGTGTCTGTACTGTATATGTGTGTATGTGTGATGTGTTTGTGCATATGTACATTTAGAGGTCTGAGGCCAATGTCTGGCACCTTACTGTGTGACTCTCTGCCGTTTTTTTTTTTTTTTTAAGACAGTCTTTCACCGAATTTGGGATCTCTAATTGTCGAGATTGGCTGGTCACCCAGCCTCAGGATTCATCTTTCGCCATCACTTTGGGCTGGATTTATAATTATTCAGAGTAATGATAAGCTTTTATATGGGTCTTGGGGATCTGAACAGAGGTACTTATGTTTGCACGGTGGATAAATTACCGAGTCATCTCTCCACATTCGTGTGTTTCTCTTCCCCATTCTAGTGCTGAAACTTGCTTTTGCTATACTTCTATAAGGCATTTTGGAATAAGGCCTTATGTAGCTCAGGCTGGCCCTGAACTTATTATATAGCTGAGGATGACCCGAATTCCTTATTCTCCTGTCTCCATCCCCCAAATGCTGGAATTACTGGACCTACCACCATTCCTTTTTATAACTCTTTTTTTTTCTTTTGTTTTTTCAAGACAGGGTTTCTCTGTGTAGCTTTGTGCCTTTTCCTGGAACTCACTTGGTAGCCCAGGCTGGCCTCGAACTCACAGAGATCCGCCTGCCTCTGCCTCCCGAGTGCTGGGATTAAAGGCATGCGCCACCACCCCCCGGCTTTTTCCTTTTTATAACTCTTATACTTGATGTCTGTTAAGGAAAGAACGTTTGGGTGAGTTGTAGCACTAAAAGCAGATTATTTATTTATGCTTCTGCATGAGGATAAAATAATTAAATTTGGCTGGCAAGTGAAGAACCCGATTTAACTCTTGGCCCTTGCCTTGTCCATTCTAATTTTCTTGTGACTGGAAAGCACAAGTATTTTACAAATCAAATGAGAGTGTTTCTGGGGAAACGATTTTTTAGCCTGTCTTAGCAAGATACCTAAACATAGTGCGAAGTTGCTGTGATCTATCATGCCTTTCTTCTTCAGAGTCTTAGTTAATCAGGTAGGTGAAACTCAGTAGGTACTGGCCATAAATAATGCACACACAATGCTTACACACAATGACAAAGCACAGTGAGAATCTGCTCTGGCACTTAGAATGAAGCTGTGTCCATCCTGATGACAAATGTGTATTTCATGTAGATTTATGACTTTTACTGGAAATTTGGTTTTTAAGATTCTTCCTTTTAATGTCTGTCTGTCTGTCTGTCTGTCTGTGTCTCTATCTCTGTCTCTATCTCTGTCTCTGCCTCTTTCTCTCTTTGTGTGTGTGTGTGTGTGTGTGTGTGTGTGTGTGTGTGTACATGTATCATGGCATGCTTATGGAAGTAATAGGACAACCAAGATTATTGGTCCTCACCATCCACCTTGTTTCTTGTTCCCCTACTTTCTGTTCCAGACTCTCTGGCTATCTGGTCCGAGAGCTTCTGAGGAATCATCTGCCTTTGACTCCAGTCTAGCTCTAGGATTGCAGAAGCATGTATGCTCCTGCATTCGGCTTCACGCGGCTTCTAAACATCTCCACTCAGGCTTTCACACTTGCTACGCAAGCACTTTACTCACTGAGAAATCTCCTTAGCCAGATTTAAGATTTTTTTTTTATCATCCAAAGAGTTTATATCCTTTTCTGTATTTTGAAACTGGACACTATATTGCAACCCGTATACCTCAGGCTTGGGAAAAATCATGGAAGAGGGAGATGATAGAGTGTAAGAGCTAGAGGATCAGGCCGGGCGGTGGTGGTGCACGCCTTTAATCCCAGCACTCGGGAGGCAGAGCCAGGCGGATCTCTGTGAGTTCGAGGCCATCCTGGGCTACCAAGTGAGTCCCAGGAAAGGCGCAAAGCTACACAGAGAAACCCTGTCTCGGAAAACCAAAAAAAAAAAAAAAAAGAGCTAGAGGATCGTGCTGGGAATAACATCTACTAGACATTGCAGAAAAGCTGCACCCAGGAAAAATCAACAAAACAGTTGCCTAAATAAGTTGTGTGTGTGTGTGTGTGTGTATGCATCTATGTGTGTGTGGTATGTGAGCGTGTGTGTGCATGTGTGTGATAATAGCAAATAAAGAACAAAAAAAAAAAGAACAAAAGGAAGTGGGAGAAACATGGAGGAGCTGGAGAATCCAAGAAGGGGTGCAAATGATGTAAATACAGTACTCATGTATAAAAATCATTAGAAAATAAAAAGTTAAACAAAACAACTGTGAATACTTTTCACAGCATGTTTCTTTTAAGGATAATTGATTGTTTGAATTGTCAACACCTTGGACATCTATATTTCTTTCCAGTAACTTTAGGGACATTGTGTGTTATATTATAAAGCTCTAGATTCCTAACTAAATAAAGAATCAGATATGGTCAAAGAGGGAAAAAAATGCCCAATGTTGTGTAATATCTAGTTATTTTTAAACCTTTCATGCACAATTCATACAAAATATTTTTGAGAAACCACAAATTTGAAGTTTGAGACTTCTTTACTTCAAAACTTGTAACAAAGCTACAGTAGCCAAAACAGTGTGATCCTGGCATAAGACATACACAGACCAATGGGAATGACTAGAAATCTTATAAACAAATCTTGACATTTTTAGTCAAATTGTTTTTTTACAGGGATGTCAAAACTGTTTAGGGAGGGAAGGGCAGTCTTTTGGTATACTGACAGCATCATGTGAATACCAATTAAAGATGTAAATATAAAACTTACAATTCTAAACTCCAAGAGAAAAATAGGAGGAAAGTATCATTATGTTGGAGTTGGTAATGATTATTTTGACACTTACCACAAAACAGGCAATGAAAACATAAATAGATAACTTACTAAAATAAAATGAAAAGCTTCTATTCATTAAAACATCCCATCAACACCTTGAAAGGCACTGGATGGAAAGGAAGAGAGAATCTGTAAGTCACATATCTGATAAAGCGTTAATGTCTAGACTATATAAAATGTATTATAACTTCATATTACTACAACACAAATAATGCAAGGGAAGGCCATTTATTCAAGTCTTCTACATGCATTTGAAATACATATCATCAAAACCCCAATTAGTAACACCTCCTATCTTATGAATGGCTACTATCAAAAATACATCAACTCAAAAGACAAAACAGACCAGACTCAGTAAATAGTATATGTTCACAAAGATGGGGAAGAATTGGACCTCTTGTGTATCATTGGTATGATCATAAAACTGTGTTGTCACCATTGAAAATAATGTGGAATGTCTGTTAAAAGTTAAAATTAGAAATATTATGGTCACATGATTCGGGAATTTCATGTTTTGGTAAATATATACAAAATAATTAAAAGCAGCATCTCAAAGAGATTTGTTAGCACACTTCATAGTAGCATTATTTGCAGTATCCTATCAGTAGAAGTTTTCTTTTGCAGAAAAACATGAATAGATTCATCATTATTGAACTGACTTTTAAAGGTGTGCTAACATTTATAGTCATTTTATCGGTATTCTCCTCTAGCAGAGTAATAGTATTTGTTATCCCCGGGAGTCCATGACCCATTTAGTCTCAGGTTCTTGGCTTCATTAACAGCATCAGTTATGGACTCCATCTCATGGAATGGGTCTTAAATCCAATCAATAGTGGTTGTTGGTTTCTCCTATTATATTTGTAGCACTATTGTACCAGTATGTTTTGCAGGTGGGTGACAGTTGTAGGTAACAGAGTTTGTAACTGGGTTATATTAATGATTACCTTTTTGCTGCAGTAGTGTTCAGAGTACCTTTTAGGGATAGACAGGAGTAGTTGGTAAATAAAAAAAAACCACTTCTATAGTTTTTTGAGTGTTTTTTTTTTATTTCTTTTTGGTATGTTTTTTGTTTGGTAATTTTGTTTTGTTTTGTTTGTTTTTATTTTTCACATTTTGTTTTTAAGGAAGGGAAAGAGGGAAAGAAAACTGTGTGGGTAGTGAGGTGGGGAGGAACTGGGAGGAGTGGGTGGAGGGAAAAGACTATAATCAAAATATAGCATGAAACAAATCAATAAAAGAAGTGTGTTCACACAGTAAGTGCCATTCTACATGTATCTCACTACAATGAGATGCAAAAAATGAAAAAACAAGTCTTAGCTATGTTCTTATTTTAAAGTAAAATGAATTTTTTATATTTGGTTACCATTTAGCTATATTAAACATAAATCAATTATTACATAATAAAATGGATTGTTCACTGTAATTTGTGTCATGTGTTTTGTGCAATCCTTGGATACTGAAATGCTTCTCTATATGTTCTCTAGAGGAAAAAAATATGTACATGAGACATATTTGTTCAGGGTCACATGTTACCCCATAGCAGAGTCTTAGTGATACCCAGTGGATACCACCTGGCAGCCAATCTTGGTAGGTCTGTCTGAGGACCCTGCTGTGCTGTATTGGGAGAGGCTTGAGGAGAGATCTACACTCAGCTGCTGTGATTCACATCTGCCAAGGGAATTTGCTGTGTACTTTGGTCTTAACAGTGCAGCCAATGTCAAGGGACAACCATATAATCAGCACAGAAGAGTTATGCCACTGTGTTTTAGAAACCTACAAAGTATAACATGTTTACAAAATAATCAGGTTATACTCTAATAACAATGTTATGTTCTCATTGTAAAGGTGGGACTGTTCATCTTCCCTCTGGGGTGAAATTTTATTATGGGAATAGTGCAATTTGCGTCGTTTAGCTTCACATATAAAGAAATGGTGACTTTTTATTTTTGTGTGCCTTTTTCATGTTAATATTCCATCATAGCTATGGGATTCTGCAGGATTCCTTCAAGTAACTTGTGTCATGTGCTTCACATTGCTTTAGCTCTTGATGCACATATTCAAGTTCTAGGCAATATTTTATCACCTGTTTGAGGAATTATATACTTGTGAAGTTAATTTGAATAGTTGTTTTTATTAAAGAAGAAAAGCACATATCCTTTGAAAAAGTGTCATATTGGCCTGAAACTAGCCACTGAAAACTTTCTAGCTTCAGAAACTATGCTTTCTAGAGAGTACTGCTGATTCCCTAGGGCATGTCTGTTAAATTACTTCTGAGTTGAATTTTAGATTATGATTTGAATATATAACTACACATAAAAATAAAGACTCACTTTAAAAATGGATGTAATTGGGTAAATCTTGTGCTGACTTGAACATCAAAGTTACATGTATTTGATGGACCAATAAACATGTTGATTTTGAAAGAATTCTATGATATATTGAGAAAGAAAATAAGATGACTGAGCACTAATTAGACTATAATAATTTTGTTTTTTAACATTTCATATGTTTCTGTTTATAAATAAATCAAAATGATTTCAGAAACATGCATATCCCAAGATAAAGACAATAGTTAGCTTTAGTAATATAATGAAGATTGGAAAGAGTGACTGAAGATTTTATTAAATACATTTTCATTGTTTGACATTTAAAACACATTGACCAACTTTATGATTTTGGAAGCTAATGAAAAAAGGCCGTGGATTTGAAAGAGAGAAAGGAGGGGTCTATGAGAGGGTTTGGAGGAGGAAAGGGAAGGAGCAAATGATATAATTATGTCATAAAAGAAAAAATTTCAAAACAAAAATGAAAAGATATAATGTGAAAGATACACAAATCTGGAAAAATAGATTTTTAAGTTAATTCTTCGAGAATTTCATAAGAAATGTTTTCTTTTTTTTAGCTTTTTTTTTTTTACTTTTTTAAAATTTATTTTACAATACTATTCAGTTCTACATAATAGCCACAGATTCCCTTGTTCTCTCCCTTCCTGTCCCCTCCCCTTCCCCCCAGCCCACCCTCATTCCCACCTCCTCCAGATCAAGGTCTCCCCCGAGGACTGGGATCGACCTGATAGACTCAGTCCAGCCAGGTCCAGTCCCCTCCTCCCAGATTGAGCCAAGCGTCCCTGCATAAGTCCCAGGTTTCAAACAGCTAACTCATGCAACGAGCCCAGGACCTGGTACCACTGCCTAGATGCCTCCCAAACAGATCAAGCCAATCGACTCTCTCACCTATTCAGAGGGCCTGATCCAGTTGGGGGCCCCTCAGCCTTTGGTTCATAGTTCATGTGTTTCCATTCATTTGGTTATTTGTCCCTGTGCTTTATCCAACCTTGGTTTCAACAATTCTCACTCATATAGACCCTCCTCTTTCTCACTAATTAGACTCCCAGTGCTCCACCAGGGGCCTAGCTGTGGATGTCTGCATCCAGATTCCTCAGTCCTTGGATGGGGTTTCTGGCACAACTATTAGGGTGTTTGGCCATCCCATTACCAGAGTAGGTCAGTCCCGGCTGTCTCTTGACCATTGCCAGCAGTCTTTTGTGGGGGTATCTAAGAAATGTTTTCTTATCACTCTCACCCTCACCCCCTGTAACTCATCCCAAACCCAATCCTTCTTTCCTACTGACTGAATTTGGCCTCCTAATGTTTTTAAGTTCCATCAAGTGCAAATTGTGCTGCCCATATTCTCTTGGATGTGTGGCCGTTCGCTGGAGTGTATGCTGTTGTTGACCTACTAGAGCCATACTCTCAAAGAAAACTGACATTTTCTCTCCCTCTCAGCAGCTTTCAGTTGCCAATAGCTTCTCAGCTAAGAGTGGGACTCTGTGCCCAGATCCTTCCTCCATGCTGGTATTCTGTCTGGATTGATCTTGTGCGGGTCTTATGCACATTGTCCCAACGACTGTGAGTTCATAAGTGCACCTTTCTTGTCACATTTATAAAATACTGTCTCTTTGTAGTCATACGCCTCATTTGTCTTTTACATTTCTACCTCCTCTTCTGCAATGATCCTTGAACACTGAATAAGGGGTATAACATAGATTCCCTCTAGGGTGAGAAGGCCACAGTCTCTTTGCTTTGCACCTTGACCTGTATTAGGTCTTTCTGCTCATCACCATATGTTTACAAAAGAAACTTCTCTGATCTTTGAACATGCAGTTGGGGAGGAAAAAAATGGGTGAATTAATATGCACACAATGTACACTGGAGGAAAGTACATCATTGGGAATGCACCTCTTTATATCAAGAGTTTATTATAAGAACCATGTCAGAGAAAATGAGAAAACACAGAATGATGTTTCATTCTTCACCACACCCTCACAGCCCACAAAACCTCAATGGGATGTTTAATTTTCTTTTCTGAGAATATATTAAAATACATCTTTAACAAATAAGGAAGAGTTAAGCTATATAAACGAGTGTTTCTATCTTTCACTTCCTAATTTTTAATGATATATTTATACAACTGAGGGACTACTGTAATTTGTACATGGAGACTCACAAAAAAATTAATCCAACCTTCCCAGGATGAGGAATTAAATGTAAAAGCATGATGTACCCTAACTCAACTGAAGTTACCTACAATTCTTCAGTCTTGCTCAGGACTAACCTAGAGTCCAAATAAACCAAAACAAACCAGAAGCAAAACCCTGGCAACTCCAGTAGACATCTGAACTGCTGGGGGACGCACCATGGGGCTCCAAGTGACAGGTTCTTCCCAATAAGCATTGTAGTTAATGGCAATAAGACTCATCACATGCAAGAGGAAAAGTAAAGGGGAGGGAAGTGGGATGAGAGAGTCTCAGCAGTAAGGTTGTCTATGCCTCAGCAGTTTTCTATTTGGAGAAGTCGGGCAGGTTGTCTGGGTGTTTGGCTGTGAGGCTAAGAAAGTCTCTTGCCTCTTTTATGTATAATGATACTTTTGTCCATTTTCCTTTCAGATCCGAATGTTCCTTTCCTTGACATCTTATTAATTCATCCTTCTGGGAGTCTTTCAGAGAAGAAAACTCACACTGAGGAAAAAAATTCAAGCTAAGTCTAATAGACCAAACTTTCCTTAACGTTTGTCTCAAGGCAGAGAAAAAGACCTTACAAGTATTTGCCAGTTGGCAGGAGTTTTAATGACGGGCTCCCAGGATCAAAGTGAACTCTTTAACTTTTCTTAACAGTAAACTCATTGGTGACCACTAACATGTAAAACACTCCCCATTGAAGAAACAGAAGTCTGTATTTAGTATTGAGTATTACTAAGTGTCGTAAGTGGAAGAGGACACACTAGCATGCTCCCCTTTCATTTATAAACAAACATCTCATTAAAAGAAAGGAGAGCTTTTGCAAGCATTTAACCATGAAATCCTGGACAATCGGCACTTGCAATTCTTGTCAATGGTATGGGAAACATTATCAAGAATTAGCAATAAGAAGAGCCACTGTAGAGATAAAACAAGCCCCAGTAAATGTATTTATTTCCAAAAGTCATGGTTGTCTTTTGATTCCAAAATAAATGACTTTGAACATGAGTCAAAAGTATGACAATAGAAAGTACAAAATCCATTGTCTAGTTTCCACTTTTCCTGTGCACCAAGGTGTTAGGGCAGATGTCTACCCACCTAGTCCTGCTGGATCACAGGTCCTTTGTTGAGTGAGAGACAGCAGAAATCAAAGTTCTAAAAATAAAAGTGTTGTTTTTCTTGTAGGACCTAGAGTTTCTATAATGGTAAGAAATGAAGTCAAAATGTCTAATTCTATATGACAGGGTTTGGCACATTTTAAAGTGTGGATGAAGACACAGAGCCTGCACTTTGGTCTGACATCCAAGCAGTTGATTAGTAGATTGGAATAATATTGATTAACCAGTTTAACAACACACATGAATCTTTGATACCCAACTGACATGCTACTAACTGGACCCTAGACCACTTTCTTCTCCCTTTGATAGTTAATGTAGCTTTAAAGATTGTTATGTGGAGAATGCAGCTAAGCTTTCATGGCTGAGAAAATAGCTTCTGCAAAAGAGAGATTATGAAGTTTGGCATATTTCCATCATACTTCCAAGGAGGTTGCTGAACCCTGTAGACATTGACTCCCTTCTCTTGTGTCAGACAGGCTACAGAGGCAGAAAACTGCAATTTTCAATTTTGAGATTCTTTGGGAAGTCAGGAAGACAGAGCCCTTGAAAACATGAAACTAAGTTTACAACCTCTGTCACTGCCATGGTCCCTTCCTCCTATCTTTCAAGCCTTCAATAATGGTTTGAGACCTCACATCACAGTAATCTTATTCTTTGTCTTCTATCTCCTACTTTTGTGGACTCTTTTAGTAAGACATGAGACCATTCACATAATTCAGGATAATCTTAGTCTAAAGCCTCAAAGCCCTTTGTATCATTGTCTAACTTACCCACTTATTCTCAGGGTTAGGACATGGGTATTTGATGGATGATTGCTCCTTGCCATTAAAAAGAGAGAGCTCTGAAACAATCAACTTTTAATTGCAAAATTTAATATCAAAAGAACGTGTTATTCTCCACCTTGATTACAAGTATATGTTGTGAGGTTTGCACTATTCTGTCTGAACAGTGGGCATCAATCATCTTTCTGTGGTGTGATGATAAATGAAGAAAGGTGTAGCTTGGACTTTCATGAGCTACTCCTGGTTGGTGTGTTGATTAAGTCTTATATGACTTAGCACCAGGGCATTCTCAGGAGCAGTAATACCATACAGCCGAAACAGTTATTTTAGAGAAGATCACATTGATCATACTTCAGGAAATGCAGCCTTCAACTTGGCTTTATTTTGTTCTTAATTCATAATCTTACGCTTTTTTTTTTTGAGACATGGTTTCTCTGTGTAGCTTTGTGCCTTTTCTGGAACTTACTTGATAGCCCAGGCTGGCCTTGAACTCACAGAGATCCACCTGGCTCTGCCTCCCGAGTGCTGAGATTAAAGGCGTGTGCCACCACCACCTGGCTCTTATGCTTTTTCTAAAGCACACTTGGACTTATAATGTAAAAAGTGAATTCCTTTCATCAATTGCTTTCAAGCATGATCTGACTTATCGTTTCTTATTCTTATAAGCACAATTATAAAAATATACAGAAGTTGAAAATCAGGTGGAAAAGTGAAGATCTATGATGCCAGTGTTGTATAGAAGCAGCAAAGGTCATCCATGGGTTATCTGGAGTATAACTGTATTGATTTTTCTGTTTACTATTCTTTAACTTTCCTAGAAGTGCAGTGAGTTATAAACTGACTGACTTGTACAGGGGACACACACACACACACACACACACACACACACACACACACACACACACACACCACACCACACCTCCAGTGAAATACATAACACGAAAGAGAAACAGTCCTATCGATTCGCCATTTTTGTATGTAACACAGCATTCTTACCTTCTTAAACAACTTCTTCAAACCACCTCTATTGTACTGGTTCCTTCATTCATTAATACCTCACATAAACATAATTACATATAGTTACTCTCTTTCTTATACTCAAAAGTGTATTCTGGTTGTGTCCTAGGTAGATTTATAGCTCTCTTATCACTAGCAGGTGAGAGAGTTATTAGTGAACATGTGGGTAATATGTGGTGTATATGTTTCATAAGGATTCCACATGCACAATGGGATCTCTTACTGATATGAAATCTGCATAGCTTTGTCTAGGGGTGTATGTGAAATGGAGGGGCTGATGTGCATGAGGTAAGGGATATATTTGTCTTGTTTCTGATATCAATTGTATTAATCAGATTTCTAATGCTGTGACAGATACCTGAGAAAAATCAACTTAAGGAAAATATTATTTTAGCTCATGGTTTTAGCAGATTTCAGTCCCTGGCTGCTTGGTCCTGTTGCTTTTGGTCTAAATTGGGCAGAAAATCAAGACTGGAGTGGTTGGTAGCAGAGGTCTGTTTCTTTGACGGTATCTGAGGATCAAAACAAGAAAGAGAGAGAGACCAGGGGGTCTCATTTTACCCTTCAAAAGCAAGCAAGCCTCAAGACCCAGATTCCTCCGACTCGCCCCACCTTTTAAAGATTCTGTCCTCTCACAGTAGTGACATGTGCTAGAGATCAAGCCATTATTAAAAGGCATTTGCAGGAGGCAGCATATCCCCTATATAACATCCTTATTTGAATAATATTGTATTTTTCCAGGAAACTTTTGGAATTCTCACATCTAAGGAGAAAATACCTTAACCATTCTAAATAAAACCCAGACTATTTGCAAGTCAGAAAATGAGAAAAGACCAAACCCAAGACTTTATGAAGAAAGTCTGGAACACAATGGATGACAAATAACTGGCATCATAAAATGAGGAAACATCTTGAAGGAACAAAGCATAGACTCCCAGGGATTTTGTTGTTCTCGGTAGCTGAAGAGGCTCTGCAAGTCATTCAAACCATAAAGCAGAGAGTTCTCACAACTCAGCAGAATGCAAACAGAGGGTTTCAGAAGGGAATGTTCTTTCCTGAGCTGCCTCCACATTTATCTCCACGGAAAGCACTCTGTCTCCTTCAGAAACACATTTTCACTCTCCTTGCCCGCTTCCTGCAGCTCTAGCCTTGTAGATATTTGGACATGGATAAATCAAACAAGAGTTTAAGCATTTCAACTCATAGCTGGCATTCTGCTTGCCATAAGCTGAAGTTCGTTTTTTGCAACTACTTTATGACTTATCATAAATGAGTGTTGTTTCTTTTGCCTACCATCAAAGGATACCAGCTCTGGCCTAAGTTCATCATTTCAATAACCTAGTAGACATTCTTCAGATGCATTTTCCTTTGAGTAGGTGCAAATCCAGCCAAATTCCTATAAAATTTGGGAAATCCTTTCTTTGTGGTCTTGGGCTCCTCAACTCTCCCCTGTGAATTATGATTTCTTGACAGCAGATTTTCTGCACTTTTCAAGTTATGTGCTGGCCTTACATTAAAAAACAGGGAAGCTGGAAATACACTGTTTAATAGTCATCTCAATCTGTACCTTCAGATTGCAGAATTTTATATTAAGTGTAGAGTTAATTTATGTTTTATGGGGGTTGTTTCTTGGCTTAATTTCCCTCCATTGTAATTAAAAGTGAAGACAAAGTACTGTTTTTAAAAACTAGTTATCGGGGTTGGGGATTTAGCTCAGTGGTAGAGTGCTTGCAAGCACAAGGCCCTGGGTTCAGTCCTCAGCTCCGGTAAAACGAAAAACAAAAAATATTTTTTTCAAAATATCAAAATATTTGTGTGGAAGGATCAGTTTAAATATAAATATTCTATCAGTTACATCTAACAGGTAGCATAATAATACCTTCTGAAGTATCAGAAAAATAACTGACTTTTTTTCTTTCATAAAACCAAACATGTAAGATCTCAGCAGGTTTAGGAGAATCTTTTAGTATTCTATCATGATATAATTAGTGTTCATTTACATGATAAACAAGTTTCCAGGTTCTTTACTGGCTATGTTGCACATTACTCTATAAAGATTCTATTTTACTTGAAACTCCTTATTTTTATAAAATCACACAGATTATTTGTGGGTTATAAATTTTACCTATCCATGCCTTCAAATTATTTGCTTTAACTCCTGTGTGGACTCGCTGCGGTTAGAGAATGTTCCAGGGGTCCTGTGTCTGCTACTACCTCACGTTTTCTTTTAATTCCCATCTAAGCTTCTCTCTCTTCTCATGTTTTATTTTTCCCAGAAAAAATTTATTCTCTTTAAATAGTTTATAACAAAGTAGATTATTATCCATATGGTATTTAGTACATGATAAAATGATTTCTGTGTTATTGAAACTAAGCCTGGGAAAACATTATATACTGAATCTTACAGACAATATCAGAAACTTAATTTAACTGTGTAAAACATCCCATTTAATTTTCCCCTTAATAGTCATTTATTCTAATCATCACACCTCTTTACTCTGAGCATTCTAATTGTATTTAAGTTATGGATGTTTATCTACTTGAACTTACCCAGTTTTAATGTCAGCAGTATTTGGTTTTTGTCTTAATGTAAAAACTTAAAATATCTTTTATAATAAGTTTGGCAGAATTTTGAATCATCACATTATATTAAACACTAGAAACTTTTCTATAGTGGGGGTCTTTTGCAACTCAGCTTTGCCTCCAACTTGCTATGTAGCTGAAGATAAGCTTACACCACTGGTCCTATGCTTCTACCTCCAAGTTGTGGCATCAGAACCATGTGGGGATGGATGTGAGATGTATAGCAAGCACTCTGCCAATGGCGCTGTATCACCCATCCTGGGACCTTTTCTTTGTGAATTTCCTTAGCAGGTTTCTTTTTTCCTACTTTGGTCAAGGCTCCAAGAAACATGTTCTATATTTTATACTTTAAGTCTATAAGATATACTATCATATCAGGATTCCAATTTTCTATAATATAATAGAAAGTCCATATTACTGCTGGGTTAACTTCAGAAATTTAATACTATTGGAGTTACCTAGAAGAAATAAATTTTATTGATTTCTTCTTATTTTGAGGAGCATATTTTTCCAATCATGTCTTGAATTCTGCATTTTCATGACAGAATTCCATGTTCTGGAGAATATAAAGATTGAAGATATTAATCAAGCATTCAACCTCGTTTTATAGAAGGTTTTTGTTGCTGTTGTTCCTTATTTATTATTTATTTATTCCTGGGGTTTGGAATGGCAATGCTATCACGGGCAAGTACATGTCTGTTGTTTGATGATAACCGTGACTGTTGAGAGTTTAGTGAATCTGCAGGAGACTGAAGATGGATACTATTTGTGATAGATGCCTTGTTATCTCGAAAGAAGACAGACTTAGGGGAAAATAAAGAAAATAATTACATAAATGGAAAGAAAAGGAAATTATAGTTGTACTAAAATACAGATTCTTTCTTTGAAAAACAATTCAACTTAAACTCTCTGTGTGTCTCTGTATCTGTTTCTCTCTCTCTCTGTATGTTTGTATTTTGTTGAGAGATAAGAAGAGTTACATGAGAAAGCTTGAAAAAAAAAAGACTTTTTTCTTTTTAGAATATAATTACATAACTGTCTTTCCTCCCATTCCTTCCTTCCAAGTCCCTTCCCTCCAACCTCTTCTATGTCCACCCACTGTCACTTCCTTCAAGTTGATCGTGACTTCTGCCACAATTACTATCATTATATACATATATGCCCACACATGAACAAATATGTAAATACAACCCACTGACTCCATTTTTGATGTTTGTGTGTATATGGTTTCAGGTTTGCCCACGTTCTTTTTGATAACTAATTAGGAGGCTCATCCCTTAGAGAGGCTACCTCCCCCTCTCTCAGTTGTTATCAGTTACCTGTAGTTCTTGCTCTAGGGGTGGGACCCGGTGATACTTTCCCTCTTCCATGTTAGCATGTCCATGGATATTGCCATTGTTCTGGTAGCATGTCTATGGATATTACCATTGTTTTTGTCTTGTCTATGAAACCATTTATAGAAGAGGCTGTATTTTACAGCAGGCTGCTTGATGTTATGGTTCTTACAATCTTTCTGCCTCATCATCTGTGATGCTCCTTGAGCCAAATATTAAATGACTGTGATGTAGATGTATCCATTGATACTGGGATCCCCAGGGTCCATTGATCTCTGCAGTGTGTCATACCATTTGCTGTTAAGAGAGGCTTCTTTGATGAGGGGTGATAGCTACAATTATCTGTGGGTATAAGCGCATAAGATTTAGAACGCAGTTAGGAATTATGCTATTCTAGCAAAATTCTCTTCTAAGATCTATGACCTCATTAGCTCTGGGAAATTGGCTAGCTTTCATGAACGTGTGAGTGCAACCTATAGCACCTTGCTATGCTGGTCATTGTTGAGGTTGATAGGACTATTAGATGCTCTAAAGTGGGATGGGAGTCGAAGGTCAATTCAGGTTTATTCACAGGTAAATTCAATACACTATACTCACGAATACAAAACTAAACCATGGCATTGCCTCTTTTCCCAGGGAGAGATGGAGACCTACTACAACCATGCTTCTCCATACTCATTGCTCCTCTGCCCAAGAGAGACCATGACCCTTCCCCATTTAGTTCTTATTGGGTCACGAATCTCCAGAGAAGACCACGCCCATCAGGCCAAGCTGCTCTCTACAATTGTCTGTTGGACCAAATGACAGAGTTCCTATAATATTGCTCTCTTCCCTTGGTGACTTGCATAGTATTTTCTGGTACCATGGAATCTAGACTGCAGGAAGGAGGCTTTCAGGTTAGACTCAGTTCAAATAAGCCAAGACCTGTGACTTAAGCAAGTATTTAGTAAGTGGTGTATTTAGTGATAGTGGTTTGCTTTCAACCCAGAGGGGCACACCGAGGGTAACAGACATAGTCTATATTATTTTTGGACTCAATTGAATTCCCCTGAAGGTCATTCTAAGCGAGGTTTCTCATGCCAGGTACTGGGTTTCTTTTTAGTTTATAGTTCTTGTGCGGAGCATTGTGAGCCCTAGTGGCTTGACTTACTTTAACATACAGACATATATCTTGTCCCAGTCAGAATGCCCAAGCTCAAAACACAAAACAAAAAAAAAATGACAACAAATGCTGATGAGGTTTCTGAGAAAGGTAGAATGCAAATTGGTAAGCTACTCTGGCAATCATAATAAAGAACGCCCCCACCAAAAAAAAAAAAAACCCTGAAAATAAATCCACCATATGAGACACCTATGCCACTCCTTGACATATGCATAATGGAGTTGGATAACCTACTCCACAGATTCTTTCTCAGCCATGTTCACTGCTGCCCTATTCCCAGTAGCTGGGAAATGGAAACCACCTAAACATCTGTCAACAAATGAGTAGGCAATGAAAATGTGGTCCATATACACAATGAATTACTACTCAGCTGTAAAGAAAAATGAAGCCATGAACTTTGCAGGTGAATGTGTGGACCAAGAAAATATTATATTGAGTGAGGTAACACAGATTCAGAATGACCAAGGCTGCATGCTCTCTCTCATCTGTGGTTTTTAGCTCCAAATCTTGACATGCAGATACAACATGGAGTAACCACAGAAACCAGAGAAGTAAAAAATGAAGGGACCATGGGAGATGGGACTTGAGATGGGAACAAGAGGATACAGGTGATATGAAGCAGAAAATGGGGAGGGAGCTCCAACGTGAGAGAGAAGAGAGCAATCAATACAAAAGGAGAAGAACGGAGGAGGGGAAAATAATACCAGGTTGTTGGGTAAAGCCTCAAGAATTCTTGGTGATTTATAGTTACCTAAAGTGATTCACAATTCATTTAAGTATATGAATGTGTGTGTGTGTGTGTGTGTGTGTGTGTGTGTGTGCATGCATGCATGTGCATGTCCACACAGGTTTTGTGTGTGTGTGTGTGTGTGTGTGTGTGTGCATGTGTATGTCCACACAGGTTTTGTGTGTGTGTGTGTGTGTGTGTGTGTGTGTATGTGTGTGTGTGTGTGTGTATGTGTGTGTGTGTGTGTGTGTGTGTGCATGTGTGTGTCCACACAGGTTTTGTGTGTGTGTGTGTGTGTGTGTGTTAGTGTTAGCCTTCTTATTAAAGACAAGTACAATTTTACTACTTGTTAAAACAAACGATTATTACTCATAAATCTGTTGCTGAATATTTCAATCATAGTAGCATAAATCAAAGACAGTGAGAAGTATTTAAAGTTTTTAGCAGAGGTAATGAAAGAGAAAGTTGCTCTTACCAAACCTTACTAGAAGGTTGTGTCAAAGAGGAAAGTTCTTTATGGGAGCAGCGGCCAAAGATACTCTGCATAGTGTAGAGGAGGGTTGATGGTGTTATAGAAAAAGAACACAGAAGGGAATTGTCACCCAATCTCTGTCCTTTTTTAATGAAAATGTTTTATTTTTAATTACATATGGAGGCATGTGTCTGTGTGTGGGTGTGAACATGAGTGCAGGTGCCCTCAAAGGCCAGAGGTATTGGATCCTTATGAAGCTGGAGCTATCAGTGGGTAATGGAAATTAAATTTGGATCCTCTGAAAGAGCAGTGTCTTAACCATGGAGCCATCTCTCCATCTTCTGTTTCTGCCTTCCACCAACCAAAACCCAGGGATTGTAGAGCTGACTGAGATCAGTCCTCTAAGATAGACAGATATTCTTCAGAGAATAGACAGAGAGGAGAGGAAAACACTTGGGTTATTTTGAATAACACAAAGGTATATTGGACTTTAAAAATGACAGTTAGATAATATTTTCATGTTGTAAAATTACGGAAATCGTAACTGAAAGGTGGAGGGAAAATGCTGTGAAGACCTTAGAAAGAAAAGAATTCTTCCTGTAGATGTGATGGAGTAATTGAATCATTTTTGCTCCATTATCTTCTACAAAATAAATTCCATATCTTTTGGCTGATGATATGTTTTTGAGCTGACATCTGGGCTCTGTTACTTACTAATCACATGGCGTTTAAATTGATCCGTGAATCAGTTTCTAAGGGGAAAATTACAGCAAATAGTTTGGAACAGTTGCTATGGAACTTATCTGTGTAAGTTTGGGTACCTAAGAAACTCTCATAACTTAATCTAAAGATATGATATTATCGGTAACTGTTAGGATATTCAAGCTTCAGTCCTGTGGCCCTGTGGATTGGTTTTCTATTAACAACAATTTAGTGAGTTTTGGGATCACGTATGATGCTACTTCATAAGCCATTGTGGAGAACATTTTTGTTGTTTTCCATCTGTAATCAGTCCATCATCAGAACACATGAATGGCTACTCTGGAAATGCTGATTTGTGATTTAAATAATAAATCTATGAATTTCTGATTTTATGATTTCAAAAATATTTAGAATGACTCATTAACAGGAATAAAAATTACTGCAAATTGGTTGATATACTTTAGTTTCCATCACGTTTCTGAAGCCAACAAAGTTACTTTTCAGTTCTTTTTAATTTTAGAATAATTTTTGGAGAACTTGGAAGTTGTAAAACAACATAGCTATTTTTCTGCATAGTTTTCAGCCAGTTATCCTTAGTGCTAGATGACTTACCCAATTAGGCCTCATTTATCAAAGTGAAAAATGACCACTGATTTGGTGGAGGTTTCTTTTATGTTTCAGAACCAAACCAAATGCCACACCATGTTTTGGGGCAGAGGAGTTGCGGGTTTTTGTTGTTGTTGTTGTTGATTTTGCTTTTTTTTTTAAGTCATACAAATACAAATGCAAGAAAGGGGAAACATGCCTCACCTGTTATAAGAGTTTCTTGGAAACTATGCAAAGCCAGCTTTGAATTCAATAGCTGAACCCAAGGAAACTTTCTAACCATTTATACTCAATATTAACAGAAGCAACGCAGGTTCTCATAGATGTACATCCCAAATTCAGTAGTAGGAAGACATAGAGCCTTAAGTCATGTGTTCAACAACTGAACAATGTGACTCACACATTATCATATGTATCAGTTCAATTAAGAGTTGTGGTGAAAGTAGATGTACTTTTAGCCATTTTAAAGGACATGTATAGTGTTTGTAACAGTGAGGGGCCAGTCTGCTGCTAAAATTTCAGTTTAGTACTTTGTAAGCTAAACATGATTATTTCATTTTCAGTATTGCGACACAGAAAATCATTGAAATTCAGTGATAATGTGTTGTACAAAAACCCATAGCAGCTTTGATAAAGGAAGTTACAAATAAGGCAAATTGCTATACAGCAAAATTTGCAACCTGGAAAAATTATAAACTCTATTAATGGCTCTTTAATTCTCATTGGAGTCATGTACACATGGAGGTATAGGCTCCAGTTTATAAGAAGGCTGTTTAGAAATTCCTGGCTCATTTTCAGTTCACAGACAGTGAAGACAGGATCAGAAACCGATGTCTAAGAAGCTAGAGGCTGGACTTTCCATTCTGTATCTATGATGAAACTCCCCATGAAATAGGATTAATAGTGATAACATTTACTTTAGACAAAGACAGTGGCTAAAAGGATGAGCTTAGATGGAACTGTGTTACTTTCTACATTCTCTGTCTTGAAATACAGACTGTTTCACTGTCACTATCTTAATCAATATAGTTGAAAAAACACCCTTCTTTCATTTCCACGTTAGAAACGGCATAGGGATCAGAGTGTTGGTGGAAGTGATCATTTATGTAAAAATAAATTGTTTTTAAAGCCCTAAATTAATGCTAAATGTGCAGTAAATTCATTTCAGTATGTTAGCTGAAATTAATATTATTAACCTGATTAACTTATCATTAAAAATAGAAAAGATAAGGACAGTCACATCAAGATTTACCCCTCAAGTTACCCCTGAAAAATCAATATCCTTATGAGTGCATCTTCCTGCTCTTTTGAATCTGTAAATATGCATGAACAGGGGTGTGAGTAAATGCTGTTCCAAAGGTCACAGTGGAAGGTTTGTGCACACAGCCTTAATTTTGGTCAATTCTACATTTGATGAGGTGAATGATGTTAACAATTATCTCTGAAATATGCAGAATCCACAGGACTTCCAGATAAAATGGTGGACTATGTGTCATGTCAGAATGAGTCACTGTTTACAGTCTGGGAAACAAAGGGATCTGGAATATTTTATTACTTCATCAGCTATTTATTCAGTCCTAAATAGATGTGATCAATACTTCAGCAAAACCCATCTACCATCTGATCCAAGAAAATAAAGAATCTGTGAGACCTTCAAATTTGGGGAAATAATCAATATAACAATTAATATAGTGATGAAAATATATCAGGTGCAAATCTTCTTAGTGTTCATGTAGTTTACATACTGAAGGGTAATTTTTAAGTCCTTTCTATATCAAGGATTCTGTTGAAAAAGTATCTTCCCTGGGGCAGGAATAACCTACTAGTCATCACAGCTCCAAAGAAAAGTGACTCTCCATACCTCAGCACCTGCCAACTGTCAGTACTTCTTCAGCTAAGAGTGAGGCCTTGGAAACCTCATATTTATACCCATTAGAATTTTGACTGGCTTATTCTTGTGTTAGCCTTGTGCAGGTAACTACAGGTGCTGTAGTTGATTTGTGCATCACTCATAACATTTCTAGAAAACAGCATTTTATAGTTCTTTTTTCCACACTCTGGCTTTTACTTATTGCTGCCAAATCTTCCTCAATGTTGCCTGAACCTTGGATGTGTGGAGGTTGACACAGATGACCCATCTGTGGCTGATCATTTAGATTGGCTGATTCTCAGTACTTTGACCAGTTAACAATTTCTACATTAATTACGACCCACTGCAACAGGAAACTTTTCTGACCAAAGTTGAGAACAGCATAGATATATGTCAACAAACATAAATGTTAAGAAGATAGTTTGACAACATGACCCCAAAGCAAAGTACCAATAGGTTTTCCTATGGCCTCTGATAACCCCAGTCACAAGTTTTTGACCAGATTTAAAAATCAAACATGAAATTCCTTCTGTGGGCCAGCCCTCAAACTGGATCATAAGACAGTTGGTTATCCCATAGACATCATGTCACTATCACACCAGTTGGCACCACTTTCCTTATGGTCAATACTGTAGTGTTCATGGTCTGACACTAGATAAGACCATTAATGATGGCATTTTTTCTCTCTCTCCCAAAAGTGCACACAGCACCTTCCAAATTTATGAAAGCTAGACAACTTGGAGGAAGTTGTCCAGTGAGTTTGATGTTGATTTTTTTTAATATCCCACAACTGGAGTGGGTGTTATCTTTAACATGGGGTCTTATCATTTAATTATGATGGATAACCACAAGGAATGGCAACATTGCAGCCCTACCCTGATCAATAACTCATGAGGAGGTAAGCCATGCATGACACTGAGATTTTCAATAAATAACTCATGGCTCTGTAACAATGTTTACCAGTCATTCAAGACATGACTTACCAAACTCCTTTTTAAAATATCATTTTTTAAAAATTAACTTATAAAATAGCGGATTTCCATCTTCATACATCCTTGGTTTGGATTAACTTATCTCTCATCCCCTGTTCTCTTCTATCCTTCTGCCTTCATACCCACTTAAACTTTTACTTTTACAATGTGCCTGGCACTTCTTAGACTAAAGTAGTTAATGATAATAATAATAATAATAATAATAATAATAATAATAACAACAATAACAACATCAACAGCAGCAGCAGCAGCAATAACAACAGTAGAGCAGACATGGAGTTGACAGTGAGATTGGTTGGTCCTAGGTGGAGATGAAGGGATAGGATGAGGGTAAATAAGTTCAGAATTCATTGTATAAAAGTGTGGAGTTTTCAAAGGATAAATTAAAGTATTAAAACAGGAAAAAGGAGCATCTTCCTTTAATTATATCTTTAAAAATATGACACTAGAGGTTTTTTTTTTCAATAAGTCAATGATAAAGACACTTACTACACAAGCCTGTCAACCTGATTTGGATTCTAAGACCCATGAGAAAGTGGAAGGAGAGAAATGACTCCAAGAGGTTGTCCTCTGACCTCCACATATATGTCAGGGTGTGTGCACATCTATATCCCACACTTGGGTGCATACACACACATACATGTGCACCTGCACACATACTGTCTTCCTTACACACACACACACACACACACACACACACACAAACACACACACACAAATACACTAATAAATATAATTAAAATAAAAATCTAGACTATTGGGAACAATGTACAAGAAGGGGTTTCTATTTCATACACATTGCCTGGATGCCTTTACTAACCTGACTTAAGGGAGTATTTTAGATTTTACTTTTGTTTTGTTTTAGCAAGACCATGTTGCTCCAAAATTCTCATAGCTAAAGAATGTTTTGGGGCAGACTATCCTAAGTATAGAACAATTCCACCATCACTAACCGATATAATTTATTTAGAACGTATAAAAAAGCATACCATATGGTGATGCCCTCACAAGGTTGCATTTGTTATCTTATTATTCAGAGTAACTAGAGTCACTCTGATTTGTAGTCTTATAAATCACCAAAGTAATCACTACAGACACTGTACCTTATTGTTTACAGTACTGCCGGGCGACAAACACGAAAGCTATCTGACAGGAAGAATGGTAAGAGTTACTTAAAGTAAATAAATGATGACATCATACTGATGTTAGACGGTGACCAAGAAGCTCTTGTTCAGTAAATCTTTTTACTCGGCTCTGACACACAATACAGCCAGAATTCTGAATTGTTGAGCTTGCATAGTTACTAATTTTAAAATACTGCACTGTTATCATTTGGATATGAAGCATCCTCTAAAACGTTGATGTAGTAAAGGCTTGGTTAACGTGAGTGAATGCAGTCATTGAGAGATAACTGAATTGAGTTCTCTTAAAGACACAGTAGATGAATCCATTATTGGGAGATGATAACAGTTGAATAGGCACTGCTTAGTTGAAAGAAGTATGTCATTTGTGTCCCTTGAGTGATAAAGTAATGTGTCTTTGGTCACTCTCTGCCTCCCTTCTGCTTCTCGGCTTCCAAGAGATGAGCAGCCGTGAGTCCATGATGTTCTGTGTATGTCACCTCAGGCGCAGGACAATGGAGTTAGCAAGCACACTCCATAATCTTGGAAAGTGTGAGCTACAATAAGTACTTTTACCCTGAGCTATTTATGTCAAGTGTTTTGGCATACTGAGTAGCTGACTAAACATGCATATTAAGGCCACTAGCTTCAGACTTATTATTTAGTTTTCATTTGGTGAAACCACATATAAAGCTACACTTTTAGGTAAAATGATACTTTAGGGAAAAATAATTTTGTACTGAATAGTATCCATAAAATTAATCCAGAGGCAAGAAATTAAAAGAAAGGAAAATAACTAGGGAAGTGGCCAGTAAGAACATACTCATATTAATGTATCAATAAATAATATTATATAATATTTTTATTTATTCAGCAGTCATTTGTTGGTCATACTATGCCATTTATTTATTTTACAGAAAAGACTTCAGTGGTAAGTCAGGAGGCTTGCAATTTTGAAACCGTCACAGATTTTGGTTTTCTATAGTTCTTGGAAGAAACACTTTTGTAGAGATGATACAGTTAGTTGAACTGAAGTAATGACATTAGCGGGATTGGGTGTGTTGAGTGTGTCACACAATTTTTAAAGCCAGAGGATCACATGGCTACCATAATAATGGGGTTTTATTTCTCATACCAATGACCTATATGTTTTCATTGCTAAAACACCTCAGTAACTTTTGCTGCTGGCTCTAAGGCAACAGGACATTTATATACATCCTCCTCTCCAAACAATAAAATGTTGGATGGGCATACTAGTAAATAGATCAATATCCCTCTTGTGAGTAAAAGTAATCAAAGGCCAAAGAACTCAGTGAAAAGAAGAAAAAGAAAGAAAGGTAACCTGAACAGGAAGGAATTGACAAATCCCAGCAAATTTGAACCTCAATTTTTAAGAGTTGTGAAATTTTGGAGGAAGGGAGTGAGGGAACTTAAGAGGAAAACCTGTTTCATAAGTTTCCCTACACCCCACAAAATATCAGAGCATTCAATAATAGGATTCTCCAGAGGAGTAAACTCCGTGGGATGCATCCATAATCACTAGAGGGGATTTATTGGATGGGCTCAGACAATAAGAGGCTGGATATTCCTGCAATGGTTGTCAGCCTGTGAGAGAGCCAGAGGCAGCCAGAAACTGCTTAGGTAGAAGCCTCAGAAGAGAGAAGGATACTTGAGTCTGAGGTCTAAAGCCTAAAGCTCTATGTTGAGTTACTGTGAGTTCAAGTTCAAAGGTTGGAGAATCAGCAGTCTGATATCCAAGGGGAAAGGCAGTAATAAAAATGCTCTAACCCAATGTTCATACAAGAGCTCACTTCTCTGTTGTGACTGTGTCCGGTTGGAGAGCACCATCCATATTCAGGGAGGTTTTCTATCTCAATTCAGTCATCTGTGTGCCCAGGGCCTCTGGAAAAACTCTCATAGACACACTCAATAGTATGTTTAATGGTAGTCTAAAGTCTCTCAGTTCAGTCAAGTCTGCATTGTGATTAACTGTCATAGAATTAAAGTGAAGTGTCAGAGGTTGACATAAACATGAATGTACTAAATTTTATATGTGAAGGAAAAATAAGTCAAGTTTTGTAAAGGACAAAAGTGGAGATATTCAATATTCAGAATGAACACATTTAAAATATTAGGGTATAGAAAAGCTGTATCAAAGAGCAGTGAAAACATGTTCATAGACAAATTTTATACAGAAGAATGTATAACTACTTCAGTAAGATAGACTATAAATCAAGTCATCATGGAAGTCATTTATTTCAACTTAATTTAAATTTATCAAAAACATAATAACTTAAAGTTGAGCCCAGTAGATAGCATGATATCAAAACATATACATTTAAAAACTAAACTAACCAAAGAGATGCATAAGGATAACTACTACGCGAAATTGTGAAAAACAATGACAACACTTGCTCTCTTTCAGTCATCAAGTCACCAGAATCAATAGAATATAGAAGAACCTAATCAGTGAAACTCAGCTGCTAGGGAACTACAGACGATCACCCTCAAAAGTACACAGTATTTGCATCCCTTTATGATACTGATCAGACGATAAATCTCCGCTCACAATGTAAGAACTCAATGAAAAAGATATCTAGAACTAAACTATACTTAGGGAAGTTGAAATGTTTCTAAATAATGCATAGATAAACCAGACATGAGCAATAAAATTCTAAAGTTGTATAAACAGTATTGAAAATATTTTTAAGTGACTGATGCAGCTTTCCACACTTAGAGAGGAATATATAGGCTATTACTTGTGTTTTTGTTGCTGATGAAATGAACAGCACAATCTTTTTAGTTTAAACCAGCAAAAATTAATTCTTTTCTCATGGTTTAGAAATATTATCAAGATGCAACAAGTCTTTTCATACTTCACCTACTTCTAGGGTTCTCTATTCCAACTAAAAGAGCTTCTGCCATTTGTTTGGAGTCAACCAGACAACTCAGAAGTTCTCTCATTTACGGTCAGCTGAGTATCCTCAATTCCAAATTCAACCTGAACTCATCTTCCCCCATTAGACTAACATAGTCACCAGGTCAGGAGATTTGGATGTGCACTCTTTGGAGATCATTACTCTGCCTACCATATAACATTTGATGCTTACAATAAAAAGACTGAAAATAAGGAGCTAACATTTATTTTTAACAGAAAGTGCCATAACTAAACTAAAATAATGGGATGTGGGACTAATACTAAATACACAATAAGGATAATCAATGAGACCCAAAATTGATTTTAATTGGCTTTTATGATTAGTATAAACATCAAATTTTTTTAAAAAACAAGATAGTTACTTCAAACTATTTGAAGAAGACTAACTAGAAATACATAAACACTAGAAAAAACATAGTAAGATTAGTCTTGTGGATATTTGGAAATTTAGACAAAATAACAAACTCACAAAAAAATATCAACACTAAGAAAAAATAAAAAAATTCAAACAATATTCAAATAAAGATTCCTTGCACTTATAATACTGTAATGGTTTACATGCAAGCATTCCAGAAATTCAAGGAATAGATGGTTTCGGTAATTAGATTATTGTTTCAAAGAATAGAAAAAAGAAATAACATTTGTCAATACACTTTAAAATGTGATTTGTTTATTTGTGCATGTATAAGCACACACCCATGCATGTGCATGTGTGTGCCTCTGAACATGACCATGGGAGTGTATACACTGTGGAGGTCAGAGAACAACTTTTGGGGATCAGTTCTCTCCTTTCACTAGGTGGGTCCTCACTAAAGAACTCAGGCTTGACAGTGGGTGCTTTAACTACAGAGTCATCTTGCTGTCTCTAGGCAATGCCAGATGTGGTAATACATGCCTGTAATTCCAACATTAGTTAACCATAAAGTTCTGGAGGTCTGTACAGACAGAAAGGAAGTGACAGAGTTGGGCAGAAAACGAAGTGATGTTGCTGGGTGGAGACAGGAAGTAAGATGGCAGGGATAGAAAGGTATATAGGCATGGGTATACAGGAAGTAGGTTTCTTTGGAGGCTGAGGAGTCAGTTAGGTGAGGTTGGCTGTGGCTTGTCCTCTTCCTCTGATCTCTTGGTTTTCACCCCAATATCTGGCTTCGGGCATTTTATTAATAATACTGCTTAGCAATTCATCTTACAATAGCCTCTTTTTCTTTGATCATTATTGTTACAGACATAAATGTATGTATTTTAGTATGTACATATGTATGTATGTGTGTGCACAAATGTGTATCAATACAGTCTACTGAGTCTGCTTTTGTTGTTTTTGTGTATATGGATTCAAGACTGATCACTCTGTATTGGACAACCAATAACAGAACTCCTCCCTGAGAGAGGCTAACTCTCACTCTCTCTGCAGTCATTAGATGGTTATAGTTTTTGATGGTGGGACTCCATGAAATTTTTTCCTTTCCATTTTAACATGTGCATTGACATTGTCATTATTTCTGTCTTATTTATGCAATCATTTTTAGGATAGACTTTCACAGCCCACTCCCTGGTATTATGGCTTTTACCATCTTTCTGCCTCCTCTTCTCCAGTGTTCCCTGAACCATAGATGCAGGGGCTGTGATGTAGATGTATCCATCGTGTCTGAGTTGCTCATGATCTGTTGATCTCTGTATTGTGTCCAGTTGCAATTTTCTGTGATAGTCTATACTGGATGTAAAGAGGGACTTATCTGTGGGTATAAAGATATATATATATATATATATATATATATATATATATATATATATGTAGTAAAAAATTGTGTTAGTTAAGCAAAGTGGTGGTGGTAGATTCTTCTATATGATTCATGATGCCAATAGCCCGGGGAAGTAGGCTAAGTTTCCAGCATTAGGCACGATTTTCCTCCTGTTGAGTGGGTCTTAAGTCCATTTTGACAGCCTGTGACATGTGAGTGCCACTCATTGCATTTTTAAACATAACTTATCATTAATAATTGTTATTGTTTATAGGTATTGCAGCTGGGTAGACTCTTTTATTACTGATGTAGCTCTAGTTGGCTCTCAGGAGTTGAGAGTGGACACCTATTCTTTGAAGACACCTCACATTTAGAACATGGGACTCCAATGATTGGAGCTGGATCTAAAATAAAAGACTCCTTTCTGCTAACTATCCTCCATAGTTCGGGAAAATACTATGCAAGTTGCCAAGGGAGGAAAGCATTTTACTGTGCTTTTAACCCTAATACTTGGGCAACTGCAACAATAGAGGATTGCTATGAATTTGAAGTCATTTTTAGCAAGTACCATGCAATCCTGGCTTGTAGAATGAGACTTGTCTCAACCATTACTGCCCAAAGAGAAAAAGTGCATTAAAAATAAATCTGGGTTGCTTGAGATGGCTGACTCTATTTCGGATTAAGGTAGCACCCCGTATGGAGTGCAGAGAGTCAAATTGATTGTTACTTTTATCTTCACACAAATTTTAAAGCCATTAATGGTGATTTTAGTCAATGTTCAATACTATTTGGAGAAGACCGTATATCATTCTCATTTTGTATGCCCTTTGACACATTTACATAAAATTCATAAAAGTTTAATTAAATTTCCACAGGATGTGTAGGGAGGGACTCATGTTCCATGCTTCCTATCTCTCCATGTTGTAAGTGAATGTTATAGTATGATGACAGGATATGTGTTTATGTTCTTTAACCTAGAATGGCATTTATCAAAAACACTTAGAATTAAAAGAAGTTGTGTGTGACTTGATGAGAGAAAATGGCAAGGAAAAATCATACATTGAATAAAAGTAGGGTTAGCCATTTTTACTCCTACCTAAGAGCAAGTAATTTAGCCAAGGGCTTTTCTTTTATGGCTTACAAATTTGGAATTTATGATAAAAAGATATCTTAGATTTTTTGAAGAAATTCTGAAAACTGGGATAAAAATAAATTCTTGCTCATGTGATGGGCTTATTTTTGATTTGATTTGTAAACAGTTTCAAACTCCATTAATCACACATTTTCTTAAATAAGAATGGCACAGTATCTAATAACTGTGAAAGATATGGATGACCACCAAGATATGCACTCAAACAGATTATTGAGAATGGAAATAAGTCAATTTTAGGTATGAATGATTAGTAAAAGCCTCAATGGGTTAATAACAATGGCAACAAACCCCTAAGTACCTCTAGTCAGAGATATGATAGGTGAGATTAGAGTAGCCACATTCTTATTGATGTCTGAAATAACTTTCTCACTGATATTTAAAGCATGGAATTATAAAATCAGGCTAAATAATAATAAACTTTTCTTTCCATGTAGGTGAAGTAATTAAAAGAGAAATAATCCCGATGTAATTAGTTATCATTTGAGAAATATGGAAGAGAAAATTTTTCCTCAATGGTAACAAGTCAGCACTGGGGAAAATATGTCATTTTTAAATGTTTTGTTTTGTTTTCTAAAGTCAAAATGGCAGGTGATAACACCTGATATGAAGAACTGAATCAAGAAAAAAAAAAAACCCAAAAAACAAAAAACAAAAACAACCCAGCTACAGTCTTCAGAATCTGGATTCTTCTGAGCAAATTTAGCTCAAGCTCTATTTTTGTTATTGAAAACAGATGTACATCTAAACATAGTTGTTTGCTTCATGTCATCAAAGATATGGTAAACATAATTATGTCGTCAACTTTAATTCTAATTTTCGCTTTATTAAAATGATTTTGATATTCCATCCCACAGTTTATGCAAATTTGCACACACCTGTGATAAAAAATGTGGCTCTATTCTGTGTTTTAATATAAACACAATAAAAGAAATAGCTAGCTATCTGAAAGGAATCTTTTTTTTTTCAACAGAAATGGAGATCTTATTATTGCTACAAATTAGGTAACTTGCATCACACTGAAAACACAAATCAGACTTCCAGATTATGGGTTAGTTTTCTGCTTCTGAAATGCTGCAATACCACTTCAAACCCTGCTGTTGAGGTTTCTCCTTTGTAATATGCTAGGAATTGTACTTTTTCTTCAAAATTATCTCCCCCATCCTCTTGCATGTCCATCAAAATTATTGCATACTATACTGGGTTGAGATCTGGAGTAGTTGGTACAATGTATGTGTAGCATGCACAAATCCCTGGGTTATGTTCCCAGCACAAAAAAAACTGGATGAGGTGGCATTCCTATATAATCACAGTACTTGGGAGGTTGAGACCGGAGGATATTAGTTCAAGATCTTTTTTGGCTACAGAGCAAATTTGAGGCCATCCTTACCTATATAAAACCTTGTATCAAATAAATATAAAAAGAAAGAAAGAAAATATTACATACCCATCAAGATTCAACATTGACTTTATCATTGCAAAACATATTGGTAGTGTTAAACAGAGATTTTCATAATCATGCTTAATTCTACTTATTTTCCTGAATAATTCTGTTCAGTATTAATGTTGAAGAATTCAGTGCTTCAAATTTTCATTTTTATTTATATAAATAATTCATGAACATAGATGACACAACTTTGCTTAAAGGTTATGTTAAGGATTCAGACATAACTATATTAAATTTAAAGATGAATGAAAATTCTTGAACATAGATGAGAAAAATTCAATAAACAATTTCCTCAAAGGAAATTGTTGAGTCCACCTTATGGTCAAGGTTGGATATGAAGTGCCTCAAAGCAATATGCTTAACTGATTGGAGTTCTGTACAATATTAGAAAAGCAACATATTTTGTACACTAAGTTTGGCAGGCCTATGACTGCATACCTGCACAGAACACATAAGAATAATAGCTTTTAAGAGTCTTGAGCTAGTGAGCATACTCTGGAAACCCACGGTCCCACAGAAAGCCCTCAGAAGTGTTCAGCCACATCTAGCTAATAGATTGTCACAACTAAGGCATGTGCATTGACTTCAGAAACAGAGCAATTTCTCTCATAGCTGTGTAACTGGCCTGTTTTACCTCTTCAGTTATGGAAAATCTGTGAAAGTCCTTGGGGATCCAAAAGCCTGCCACAATGAAAGATAAAGTAAAGCCAAGCAAGACCAAATCAAACAAAAAAGAAAACAATCAAACAAACAAACAAAAACCCCTTTTTGGCTGGGCGGTGGTGGCTCATGCCTTTAATTCCAGCACTTGGAAGGCGGAGCCAGGCGGATCTCTGTGAGTTTGAGGCCAGCCTTGTCTACAGAGCAAGATCCAGGGCAGGCACAAAAACTACACAGAGAAACCCTGTCTCAAAAAACAAAACAAAACAAAAAAAACAGCAAAACAACAACAAAAAACCCTTTTTGTGTGGCAGAAAAAAAAAACAACCTCCAAAAGTCAAAAATTATTTGAATGAACTTTTCTCATTATAACAGAGAATAATTTTTCTTGACTACACAAAAACTCCAAAGTGGAATGTTTCTAGATGATTATGAAAAAAATTAATTATTAAATTAATAATTAAATGTTTTTAATTGTTAATGAAATAATCCATATGCTCTACATTAATTACTGTGACCCTGGAGCTTCTGCTACATTTTTCCATCAGTGTTTTCTAACCTTGCAGCATTGTGATGATGAATAGATGTTATTTTCCTGATTGATACAAAATTTACCTTCACTCATTTCTGTATGACTTCAATTTTGGAGAGTGCAGAGGAATCTTAGAGATAAACAGAAAGTGTGTGTGTGTGTGTGTGTGTGTGTGTGTGTGTGTGTGTGTGTGTGTGTGTGTGTGTGTGTGTGACTGCCAACTGAATCCAGATTTCTTCTGATCCTAGGCAAGCATTCTACCATTGGGGTAAAGAAGTTCATCTCCAACTTTAGAAATTGACATTTATCTGCGGTAAAGTGAAGTGTGATTTTTATTACAGTAAAATTAGAAGTTGATATTTACAAATGTAGAGCAGCAGCAAGATGTGGTGGTTTAAATATGAGTAGCCTCCACAGGCTCATATCTTTGTATGTTTAGTCACTAGGGAGTAGAATTCTTTGATAGGATTAGAAGGATTAGGAGTTGTGGCCTTGTTGGAGGAAGTGTGTCATAGGGGTGGGGTGGAAGTGAGATTTGACGTTTCAAAAGCCCATTCCAGATCTAGGCTCTCTTTCTCTGCTTTTGGATTGGGATATAGCTCTCAACTACTCCTCTAGCACCATGGCTGTCCTGCCTATGGCCATGCTCCCTGCCATGATGGTAATGAAAAGCCAGCTCCCAATTAAATGCTTTGTCTTATAAGAGTTGCCATGGTCATGGTGTCTCTTCATGCACTCGAACAGTTACTAAGAAACAAGATCAACAGATTTCATTAAGTGTAAGCTCAACATTTGTCTTTCTTAGCACTAATATTTGAATTCCACATGGGGATTAGTAAATGAAGCATTGAAATCACAATCATTACTTGTGAAGAATAGCATTTAACCTACAAGGGTACTTACTGAAATAATCACAAAGTGGACCCTGTTCATTTATAAAGTCATTCACTTGAGTTTGCATTTTTTAGAATACATAATTATTTTTTTTTTTTTTGGTTTTTCGAGACAGGGTTTCTCTGTGTAGCTTTGCGCCTTTCCTGGAGCTCACTTGGTAGCCCAGGCTGGCCTCGAACTCACAGAGATCCGCCTGGCTCTGCCTCCCGAGTGCTGGGATTAAAGGCGTGTGCCACCAACGCCCGGCCTACATAATTATTTTTATGAAAGTGTTTAGTTCTTATTTATTAAAACAGTTTTTGGAAGCTTTGATTACATAAACTTGACTTTTTTTTATAGTTCATTATCATGCATTTTATAATATCAGCTCATGGGGCTTAAAGTGCTGGAACACCTACAAAGAAAATGCAGGCTTTAACTAGTCTATGAACAAATGTTAATGGGGACCAGAGAGGAAACTGCTCACTGGTTCCTTCAAGTTAAACAGCTCTTATATTTGTCAATGACAAGTGTGTTCTTTTATCACATATTGGTTTTGAGCCTGCCAATCTCAGAGAAATAAAATGATCTCTATTAAGTTTATCATTTCATTTTATGAACAGAATACTTACCTCTTATTTCTATCTGACTTCCTGTGTGTTCTTTCTTCTTCCTTCTTTCCTTCCTTCCTTCCTTCCTTGCTTCCTTCCTTCCTTCCTTCCTTCCTTCCTTCCTTCCCTCCCTCCCTCCCTCCTTCCTTCCTTCCTTCCTTCCTCCCTTCCTTTCTATTTCTTCCTTCCTTCTCTCTCTTCCTTTCATTCTTCCTTCCTTCCTTTTTTCCTTTCTCATCCGATCACAGTTTCCCCTCCCTCTTCTCCTCCCAGTCCCCTCCTCTCCATTTCCCTACTACCCCTCCCCACATCCACTCCTCCTCTGTTTCTATTCAGAAAAGGGCAGGCATCTAATGGATAGTGACAAAACATGGCATATCATGTTGTAGTAAGACTAAGCACCTCTCCTTGTATTAGGGCTGGGAAAAGTAACCCAGTATGAGGAATAGGGTCCCAAAAAGCCAACAGAAGAGTCAGGCACAGCCCCTGCTCTCACTGTTAGGAGTCCTACAAGAAGACCAAGCTAGGTTTTCCCTCATTGCTTCTTTGAGACTCGGGTAACATAGGTCTATCACTCTTGATAATGTTCTTATTATGTTTCATAATGGAAGAAATTCTTTGCTTAGCTCTCCAATTACTGTAGATTTCTGCTGTAGACAATATTCTTTATTTCTGAAGGGAAGATCAGAGAATCAGGCTGTTCTTCGGAAAGATGTGGCTTGAGTGCTAACTGGTAAGGGATCCTGAATTAGCATTCTATTACAGAGTCAGAGCAGCACCTTCAGTCCTTAGAACTTTGGTAATGGATAAGTAAATTAATAAAGGCAGAGGTTTGTTGAAATACCTAGAAATCTGTATTACAATTGCCCCTCTCCCATACATTTTCAGGCACACCCAGCAGAACACAACGGAGCACTCTGTGTGTGTGTGTTTGTGTGTGTGTGTGTGCGCGTGCGTGCGCACATCCACCTTTGTGTGCTGTCTTTTGGTAAAAGATACACATACCTTCTACCTTTAATTCCATAATATTCTGACTAAAGAGATGATTATAGAGAAAGAAATCACAGAAATATAGATGTGGACACCTGTCATTGCATGAAGCAATTATTTTGAAGTGAAAGGTGAAATGAATTATTTGAGTGAATTCAACTCACTTCATCAACAATGAAATAAGACAATTTATTACAAGGAAGCATCAGGTCCCACTAGAGCTCAGGGAGCATACTACCTTTTAGCGCTCTGCAGAATGTAATCAAATCCTCAGGGTGGCTCCTGTTCTTTAATATACATGAATTGTGTATTAGATGAATCCTCAGTACAAACAGCCCCCTCATGGATTGCTTACTTGAAGCAAAAGAATGAATTGTATCAGAATCAATGCAGGAGAAAACAAGGCTGTTTCAGGCCAAATGGAGGACATGCATTTCTCAAAGTTGCTTTGATTGATTATCTAGGGTCATTTTGACCATGCGTGACTTTTGCCTTTCAAGTCTATTTTAAAGTCTATATTTTGGTGAATTTCTATCCTTAAATATCTTGAGCAATTATCAAGATTTCATTAAAGGTCACATGGGGGAAGAAGAGTGTAGCTAAAAAACCATGTCTGCTGGAAGGATGATCATGTTTTCTGTCCTTTTTATTATGGATACCACTCTCTGTAGCACCCTAGAGGTACCACGCTCATTCTCTGAGCTTGTGAACTCCCGGAACATAGATGGTATCCCATTTTCTTTTACTGTGTTGAATTCACAGCAAAATTTTATGCTTCAAAAACTTTCAAAAAACTTAGGAAGGAAGACATTTATGTTAACATGAATACTCAGAGAAAATCAATAAGAAAGTAACCTAAAACAGTGCTCATTTTGGGCATAATTAATTTGTAATCTTCTGGAAATTTAAAGCCTGATATTCCAGTCCTCTAGGGAAATCATTAATATCTCTAAGATGAATACAATACAGTTACAAAATCATTTTTCCAAAGAGATCCAACAAATGGGATCATGAGGAATTATGAACGCTTGTGAATTCAGGGAACTTAACTGGTTCTGAATTTTATTCCAGTTTATAGACTTGTGCCTCTTACATAAGAATTGCAATACTTAGCTATTATTTGTGAGGCACAGGAGGTCCTTGGTAATCACTGCTGGGGAGAAGAGGATAAGATGAATGGCTTAGCCATGGAAATATCATAACCAGGAAAGGATGAGTTGGAGGAAGGGAAAGGAGAGCGGGATAGAAGACAGACAAAAGGAGTGGTAAATAGCACTAAAGACTTTTTGAAAGAGTCGCATGGGAGCTCATTGCTATAGAAGCTTCCTAAAATATATCTACATACCCATACATTAAAAGTGTTAAAATGGAGTTACACTATAAAGGGGTAACAGTGCCCCTACTGGACAGCAGAGGTAAACAAACAAAAAGCCAAGTGTCAGGAATGGATTATTTTGTTTGAAATTGTTTGCTGGTGAAATCCCAAAGACCACTAAACACTGCAGGCTATTGCTCAAGTTCTTAATTATCTTTCATAATTTGATAGTAAGACCCTGTTTCTGAAGATACCACATACTTGCATTGGAACATGGAAAAATCAACCTGGTGCTGACCTGGAAGCTTTATCCTTATTGGCTAGCTTTCACATTGCTAAAAGTGTTATATATGCTAAAATAATCACTATTCTTTTGACTAACCTGGCAAGATATGGGGGAGAAGTGAAAAATAATGTGGGAGTAATATACCACTTTCTGATTTATTTAAATCCTGTTCTAGAAGGTAAAACCCATAACTAGCACCATTACTGAATCAAGAACCTATGGCTAGACAAATCATAGACTCTAGGAGAGAACCTACTGTTTTTATTCTGCTAAATAGGCATAGTATTAAACTGATGGCTTAGGATATATCATTAAACTCATAGATTTATCAGTTTAGCCATCAAATCTCATCAGAGAATCTCTGTTGGCAATAGATGATAATCAACACAGAGACATGCAACTGGCCACAGTGCAGAGAATAAGAGGCTTTATAGAGTTCAGCTCTCAATAGAACACATATACCACATTCCCTTTTCCAAAAGCTCAGGCATCATTGTGAAAAATAGGGCAAAAATAAGAGCCAGGTGTAGTGGATGACTACAAGGGAACACTGGTTTCTAGAGACAGCAGGGCAGCCACTCTTATGAACTCAGAGTGGATATAAGAGCATGAACAAGGCTTGTGCAAATCCAAGCCAAATCAAAACCCAGTGTGGAGACAGGAACTTGGCGACAAAGTTCTACCTTTAGCCTAGAAACTATTGGCTATTTTTTAGCTTCTGGGAAATAAGGGTCAATTTATTATAAGAGTGTAGCCCCTAATCATTTGGCAACACTTCCAGCAGAAAACTATACATCCAGTAATATTTGGAAGAGTAAATCGACATTGATGAGGAAAAGCAGGATACAAAGTAGGGTGTGATGGGACGGGGGAATGATTTTTGGTAGAGTTGGGGGAAAGAGAGTGAATATGACCAAAACCTGTAGAAATCCCCAAAGAAAATAAATATATGATATTATATAACAAATATACATGGTTTATTTCCGAGATTTACATAAAATATTTTCTGTAATTATTTTTCATTTATATGATGTAATTTTTTAAATGTAAAGTGATGCTACTTGGGTTTTTTAATGCTATAATACTATGTCCTAAGTCAGCATTTAGTGATAGCAGCCAGCCACATGCAGAAGGCATCTCATTTCTGATGTTAATGGTTATTTAACAGTCACACTAAGAAAAAATACAATTTGTCTGTTTACCATGGAATTACAGTCAAATCCAAGTATACAAACATCATGAGGATACTCCTCTAGGTAAATACTGAGAGGCAACCAATGTAGCTAAGTATTACTAATGATCAATTGCTTCCCAAGCATCTAGGTCTCTTAACATGTAGTGGAATAAAAAAAGTACCAAAGAACAGTTTTCTATTGATCTAGCAATGAAATTGTAATGGCCATCACTGTTCCTGCTAAAAGACATATTGGATTCTAGAGAGACACCAGTTGGTGTCTTTTGGGAAGACACCATGGGGAAGTCTTTTAACTGAATACAAGTGTCCACCTTTGCAACATTCCTAATGCTGATGCTGTGTCCATGCAGATTTCAACTTAAATAGAAAATGTTTTCTTGGACAACTTAAGTAGTATTACTCTTTTCTTTCACCCAAATTCTATTTTAGTCGTCAATGTATGTCCTTAACAAATCTTTACCAAGCCGGCCCTATCTTACCCAATGAGTATTTAATTACAAGTTTATATCATACAACTTAGTTATATGAGCTGATGATGGTTGTGACTTATTTTTATAGAAAATACAGCATGAGTATTAAAGTTTTAAAAATGATTCTTTTTTAGTTTTTGGTTCATTTAAAGTGGTAGAGGAGAATCAATATACAAACAATATCTAGAAGTCATTTTTCTGAGTATTGGATATTGTTGAATAAACAAAATTTCAGTATTAATTAATTAACTAATTAATTAGTTCATTTATTTATTTATTTATGCAGGCTATCTGTACCTTAGGTAAATTTGAAACTTACTACGTAGACCAGACTGGCCTTGAACTTGCAGTGACCCTCCTGCGTCTGTCTCCCATATGCTAGGATTGTGTTCATGCATAACTGCATCAGTATTGTATTTTATTACTTTTAAGTGTGTCTTTGTGACAACTAAGATAGTAAAAAATCTCTACTGCCCAAGATCAATTAAAATGTTAAAGAATATGTCAGGAAAAGTATATTTATTTCATTATCCTTGGTCATTGTTTTTAAACATAAATACATCTAATTAAGGCATTATGTGCTGTGGATATCACTGTATAAATAAAATGCTGATTAGCCAGTGGTCAGGCAGGAAGTATATGTGGGACAAGTAGAGAAGAGAATTCTGGGAAGTGGAAGGCTGGGGCAGAGTGATGCTGCCAGTCGCCACCATGACAAGCAGCATGTGAAGATGCCGGTAAGCCATGAGCCACGTGGCAAGGTATAGATTTATAAAAATGGGTTAATTTAAGATATAAGAACAGTTAGCAAGAAGCCTGCCACAGCCATACAGTTTGTAAATAATATAAGCGTCTGTGTGTTTATTTTGTAAGTGGATTGTCGGACTGCCGGGGCTTGGCAGGACCCGGAGAGAAAACTCTAGCTACAATTATGTAATTAATTACCTACAGTTTCAAAACATGGTGGTGATTTGGAAGAAATATGTATGGTATGTTTAGCACCATCAGAGGAGGCTTTGGTGTTGAATTCTAAAATACTAGGAAACCTTTGCCATAGCAGTTTCCACTATGTAATGAAAATGTCCCTCATTCATCCTGAATGACAGACCATTTTATCACGTTGAATATAAGAAACACTTTAAGTGAATTTTTCAAATTATGAATTTGATTGCCAAAAAATACAATGTGATTTTACTTTTAAATCCTACCACACCAGGCTTCTCAATTTAATTTCACGTTCTGAGAGAAGAGAAGCCTGTAACATATAGTCTTAATTTACAGTGGCTTTCTCTTTAGAAAACAGTAAGAATACGTTGATTGCTTTCCTGTGGCAGCATGAGGGCAATTGGAACTTTCTAGGCAGCTCCCCTTATTTATTTCTTCTGGAATTGGTTAAAAATTGAGTGTATTTTTTATGTCACTCACACCTCTCCAAATTTTCACTCAAAAGTCACCTTGTTATAAGAAAGCAGATTTGACAGGTTTCAGATTATCTACAGAAAACAAAACAAAACAAAACGGATAATGTATTTTTTTAATGGAATTAAGATTTGGCCAGACAATCTTTCTTTTATTCTACACAAGCACTTTTTCAGAATGCTCCAAGTTTGATAGGTGTGTAATAATTTCATTAATGAACTTCATGCTAGGCATTCCCAATACTTATTCATCTCCCTCACTGTTTCTACAGCTTCAGGAATTGCATTAATTTCCTATCAACACAGTACCTATCAACACAGTAACATGCTACCACAGATTGGTGGGTTAAAATGAAATTCACACACTTATTTCAGAGTTGCAGAGGGGAAAGTTAGAAATAGGATAAAAGCAAAGTATCAGCATGGCCGCCTTGCTTTCGAAGGCTCAAGAGGAGTCCTTTATTTTGCTTTCTCTAGCTTCTGTGGCTTACCTGCATTCTTTGCTGTGGTCTCTTCCTTAGTATGAAAACCCAGTAACGTTTTTCCAAGTCTCTCCCACTCCAGCCCCTGCTTTAAATTCATACCCTTTGTCTAACTATGACTACCCTGCTTTCCTTAATAAGAATTTTTGCGACTGTACTGAACTCACATAGATATTGTATCTCCATCTCAAAGCCCTCATCATATCTGCAAAATATCTGTGCCATGTCTCAAGGAGTTCAGGACTGAAGATGTGAGCATCTTTGGGGAGCTAATTTTTGTACCCAAGCATTATTACTTTTTTTCCCCTGAGGACAGGGTTTCTCTGTGTAGCCCTAGCTGTCCTGGATCTCATTCTGTAGCCCAGTCTGGCCTCAGATTCACAGAGACCCACCTGACTTGGCTCCCTGAGTGCTGGGATTAAAGGTGTGTGCCACTATTGCCCAGCTTGCACTATTACTATTTTCTGGGCAGTAATATCAGTACATTTCTTTTTAAGGTCTAAGATTCTTAGTGGGGTCTCTTGTTAATATTGATTGTATATATTCATTTTACATGGCATTGTAAAGGTTATTTTCATACAGGTATGTGCTGTATATTTGAGTGCCTTCTAGTTTTACTCTGTGGCTGTGATAAAAGTCACTCTGAGCAAAAGCAGACTGAGGAGGAAGGGTTTATGTAATCTTACAATTCCGGATCAAAATCCATCATTGACAGAGAAAGCCATGGTAAGAACTCCAGCATAGAACCTGGAGGCAGAGAGGTTCACTTTCCTATACAACACTAGCTCCTGGATCTCACAGCAGGGAGCTATAATGGGAACTATGGAGGATGCTGCCTGCTAGCTGGCTTTCTGGCTGGCTTGTTACATCTAGCTTTCTTATATAGCCTAGGACTATGGATGGTACTGCCCACAGTGGACTGATCGCTCCCTGCATCAGTTAGTAACCAAGGTAAGGCCATATGAACAATGATAGGCCAAGATCTGGGCAGTTCCTCATCTGAAACTCCCTGAGAAGAGCCTAGGCTCAAGTTGACAGCTGAAGTTTGCCAAGACATTCCCCATGGACATCCCTACTCTGCTCATCCGTGTAAGACCCCTTTGTTTCTCTAGAGAGTTTTGTTTATGCTTTCAGTCAAAAATTCATATGTGCCGGGGCGGTGGTGGCGCACGCCTTTATCCCAGCACTCGGGAGGCAGAGCCAGGCGGATCTCTGTGAGTTCGAGGCCAGCCTGGGCTACCAAGTGAGCTCCAGGAAAAGCGCAAAGCTACGCAGAGAAATGCTGTCTCGAAAAACCAAAAAAAAAAAAAAATTCATATGTGATTTTATGTTTCTTTACAAAACCTAGGAAACATGAATGAGAGAAAAATATATGTCTTTGTCTTCTTGAGATTGGTATAATTTTCCTAATATGATTATCTCTGTCCTAGGTGTCCATCAACAGAAGTGTATATAAAAATGTGTTATATATGCATGATAAATTTTTTCTTTTTTATTAATTTTATTTTTTGATAATAATGCAGGATACTGAAGGCTGGGACCAGGTCAGATATATTAAAATATGAATTCAATATTCTCTCGAATATAGAATGAAGCTGTGCCATTGCCTCTTTGTTCCCATGGGAGAAGGAGAACAAACTGCAAACCATACTTCTCTGCTGCTTGCTGCCAGCTCTGCCCAGCCCAAGAGAGAGCGAGAAACACCCCCTCCATTCTTACCGAGTCATGTATCTCCAGAGAAGACCACCCACATTGGGCCAAGCCATTCCATAATTGGCTATTGGACCAAATTTCCACAACAGATAATTTCACACACACATACATTTTCATCATTATCTCTTTCTACTGATCTCCTCTTATCTTCCTCCTGTCCCTATCAAATCTTCCCCTTTCTCTCTATGAGTCCATTTTTCAGATTCATTACATTTAGATTTATTATATGACATATTTAGTTTAACGAGAACCATTCAATTGGAACTACCCATTGGAGCCTAGTGGGGTCACCAGTGGATGCTTAAATGAAGGCAATGACTCCTTTTCTCCTTGAATCTATCAGTAGTAAATAGTTCAGTGATGAGGAGTAGCCTTCCCTGGGCCTCTTCCACCCATTCTTGACTGTATAATGACATTTTTAAGAAGGAAAGTATTTTGATTGTAGGAGAAAGGATGCACTTGGAACAACCATGTCAGATGTTTCTGTATGTGTCTGGGTGGTGTTTATGCTTGTGTGGTTGTGTGCCTGAATGCGTGTAGGTGCATATGTATGTGTTCATGCAGTTGGAGGCAAGAGGTTGAAGTAAGATGCCTTTATTGAGACATGGTATCTCACTTGATATAAGAGCTCACTGATTTAACTGATCTATTCTAGTTAGGAAACTTACATTCTGACTTCTTCCATTTCCACCCTTCTTTATCTTCCCCCTTCCCTGCTATTCTTCCTCTTTCCCACATTCTTGTATTTTTGTTTTGTCTACATCCCTCTGTGTTTGACCGGAGTCATCTGTGTGGCATAGGAATTAGAACGATCTCTTAGACCCTTGACAGTTCACCAGTGGGCACACAACTGAAGATAGTGGCTTCCTTTGCTCCAGAGTCCATAGTAACTTGAAGTTCAGCGGTAAGGAGTAGAATCAAATGAGCTTGTTCCCCATCCTTGACTACTGAGAGGGTCTGTTTTGTGTAGTTATCATTCAAATAATTAAACGTTTTGTGAGTTTCTTAATAAGATTGGCTGTGTCCAATGTCCTTTTCTCTATCTTCAGGCTCTTACATTCTTTCACACTGATTCCTGAGCCTTTCAGGCTATAATATAAGTGACTTATTTGTAGTGCAGCCTTCATCCATGAATCTCTGCATTCACTGGATTCAATGGAAATTTCAGGGATGAGAATGCCCTTTGTCTAAGGATGTTTAGAAGGCAATTGGACAATGGCTAAACATCAGTAATAATTTGTTTCATAGGGCCTGGTATCTTCCAATATATGAGGTTTTTTGGTAAGGCTTACAGAACAAGAAACAAGATACCTTCTGTGGACAGTGCCTTGAAACCAAACAGAAAGTGGTTGGTTATCCCCGTAATATTGTATCACTATTGCATGTGTGGGCACATCTTGCTTGTTACTTTGCTGATGTAGTTCAGAGTTCATTGCTGGGTAAGTCTATTGATATACTTTCTTTCCTACTACCTTGTATGCTGTCTTTGAAAGATAGTTAGTTACCTGGGGACAGCTTTTTGGTCCAATTCCAACTTGAGTCCTCTGTATCTTACAACCATGATTTGTGCTGTTTTCAGTAACATGGTCTTATCATCTAGTTCTGGTGGGTAGACAAATGAAAGGCAAGAGCCTATACTGTTTAGGGGACCTCTGGGACCTTCTAGACCAAGAATTATGTGGGTATCCCATCTGCTTCTAGGAACAGCATTATCTAGACTTATAGAGTATCTTTATTCAAACTACTTTTTAAATATTTTTAATTAGGTTAGTAGGCAGTAGGTTTTGATTTCGCCTTTAAATGCCTTTTTCATTTGGTTTACCCATCATCACGCCATTGGGCTCCTTATTGTTTAACTCTTTATGCTCCCAGTAGTCTCCCTCTGTATATTCATTTTAGTTACATTCTATCTTTCTTCTCTTCCTCCCCTTCAAACACTAGCCCCTTTCTAGTTACATAAATCTATAGATGCTCCAATCTAAATGCACAAAAATAAGGGCCTAAGCTAGCATTCTCACAGGAGAGACAACATAAGATACATGTCCTTCTGGCCCCTAGTAGCCTCTCCCAATTTCTCTTTTTTTTTCCAGTTTCATTCACTTTCCTACAAATTTTATAATTTTGTTTTATTATAATGTGGACATGTACCAAATATTTATTTTACAATTCCTCAATTGATGGACATCTAGGCTGATTACTTTTCTTAATTCTTGTGAATAAAGCAGCAACAAGCATGGATACCTTAGTGTCTCTGTAATAGTGTACATAGTCCTTTGTGAGTATGTCCAGGAATGGCTTGTGTGGTAGTTTTATTTCTCATTTATTGGGGGTCCTCTAGATTGACTTCTAAAATGAATGTACTAGTTTACACTCCAACTAACAGTGTTGGTCCCCCAAATCATGCCAGCATCTATTGTAATTTTTATTCTTTATGATGGCTATTTGCTTGGGGTGAGTTAGAATCTTAAAGTGGTTTTAATCTGCATTTCCAGGTAGATAAGCACGTTGAACAATTTAAGTGTTTATTAGCCACTTGCATTTTCTTTTTTGAGAGCTCTCTGTTTGGTTTCACACCCCATTTTTAATTGGATTGTTTTCTTTATGTTGAGTGTTCTGTATCCCTTGAATATTCTGGTCACTAATACTATGTCAGAAATACAGTGACATTTTGCATTTTGTGACATATTCATTTTACAGCCTGTCAGTTTCCTTTGCCGCACAGAAACCTTTAGTTTGGTTAGATCTCATTTGTCCATTCCCGGTCTAATTTTCTGTGTTACTAGAGTCCTATCCAAAAAGTCCCTGCCTGTGCTATGTATTGAAGCACACTCCCTACTTTTTCTTCTAGCAGTTTCAGAGTATCAGGTATTATGTTAAGGTCATCAATCTGTGTAGACTTGAGTTTTGTGTAAAATGACAGATAGGGGTCTAGGCTCATCTTCTGCATTTTGATATCTGATTTTCAAAGCATCTTTTGTTAGAGAGGTTGTCTTTATTCCAAGCTATGTATTTTTAGCATCTTTGCAATAAGTCACATAGATGTAATTATATGGACTTCAAAAGGGTCCTCAACTCAATTCCATGGATCTATGTCTCTGTTTTAGTCCTAGTACCACAGTATATTTTATTACTATGACTCTGTACTATAGCTAGGAACCAGAAATGGTTATGCCTCTAACCGTCTTATTTTTGTTCAGGCTGTTGATTATGATTTGTGATGGACTTCTAGCACACCGAGTTAGTGTATTAATGTGGGATGGCAGGCCATACAAAGGAGGAGGGCAGTTGTGGGGGCTCCATGAAGCAATTCCTGGGGTGTTGTGAATCTCTCATCCTGCTGGCTTCTTGAAGCAGAGCACTGTCAGAGTTCTTGTTGTTCTAGGGAAGGTTCTGGAGCTGGCTGGGTGGGCTGGGATGTGTTTTTGGTTTTACTCTGCTCGCCATGTGAAACAGAGCATCGGGCATTTTTTCCAAGGTATGGCTGATAGTGATGGTGTTGTTAGGAACATGGAGAGTGAGTGTTGGAAGGTAGGACTGGGATGGCCACAGCCATTCTGAGAATGTATCAGGTGTGTATTTACTTCCGTTTTCTTCTTCATTACAATTTTCTGCTCTTCACTCCATGCCTCTAGTGTTTGATTTGTATTATGTTTTCATTATTTTTGTTTTTTGCTTTTTGAGACAGGGTTTCTCTGTGTAGTTTTGGTGCCTGTCCTGAATCTCACTTTGTAGACCAGGCTGGCCTCGAACTCACAGAGATCTGCCTGGCTCTGCCTCCTGAGTGCTGGGATTAAAATGGTATGCCACCACCGCCTGGCTTGTATTACGTTCTTATCTGTGTAGCTTATAACGGTTTTGCTTATACACAAAACTTACATAATGTACTTTTTCGTCCTTTTCACTAAAATCTGTCTTTTCCACATTGGAGAGAATACATCTAGTTATTTACTTCTACTTGTTTGGCAGTTTAAATTCACTGCATTTTGTATTTATTTATGTAGATATAGCTTCATAATTTACTTTCAAGTACCTATTTGTACAAATGATAGAGTGATGAATAGCCTTTGCAATCAAGTAATTAGGGAGTTATGTGAAAATTTTCTTTGATGTAAATCCTAGGGTGACATTGCAGGGTCAGCAGTCTGGCCTGAAGGAAATGTTCCCAGACATGAATCTACTCCTGCCAGCAGAGCACAATCATTCTTGCTTCATTTCCTTACCAACATATGGCATGCTAATTTCTGCTAGTTCATAAAGTACATGGTGGCATCTCATTACTTTAGTATTTATTCCTCTAGCAACAGATTTGAGTATTTTTACTCTAATATTACTGATTATGCCTTTTTCTATGAGTACTCTTTAATGTAATTATTTTCCTTTAATCAATATAGTTTTATTGATTTTTTGAGAATGACATAAACCTATATAGTGTATTGACCATATCCTACCTCATTCTGCCACAAATGTTTTCAAATGCCCTCACCTTTCACTTTTATGTTTATTTCTTATAACCTACTAAGTCTAGTTAGTATTATCCATATGTTCATGGCCATACAGAATTGGGGGTGGGGAGATTCATGAGGTTGGATGGTAGAGTTGAAATAACAGTCATTTTTCATTCTAAGGGTTAGGGTAGGGTTCCAAGCATTTCCAGAGGTCACATGACTACTGCTAATGTGTGGGCTCACCAGGAGAACCGTTGTAACCTGTGCTGGCAGATCTTCCAGCTCTAACAGAACCTTCTTCAGCTTATCTGAGATGCCAAATCTCTTGATAAATTTTCTTCTTCAGAGTCTATGATTTCTGCACAGCTCTGTGAAGCAAGACGGCCGGCACATCTTTCAACCACCTATATTTTTCAGACATAAGGTAATCAGAGAAAGATGCAGGTTCCAGTTGCTTATCACACACACACACACACACACACACACACACACACACACACACAAACCACATACACATCTAGGGAAAATATATTCTAGATTTCCTTGATATCTGCCATCCTGACACTTTTGACTTAAACTAGAAATGAAGAGGGTTCTGTATAGATTTTTTTCACCATAGTATAGTCATCCAATCCCTAAACTAAATCCCCTATTCCAAATCTTCCACAGTGTTTCTGCTTCTCTGAGCAAATCATGTCATGTATAGTAGATGGGCAACAGAAGTGGAAACACATACTCATGTAAATCTTACTTATCACAGACCATTTGGACATAATTTTGAGCAGGTGGAATTAATAAAAATAGTATTTGTGGAGGCAGATCATTTAGCAAAAATGTGATATGTTAATGACACTCCACAAGGTCAATCTACTATTTTTAGCCTTTTCCCTTCTTTTATTTTAGTAATAGGTAATTTGGGGAATTAATAGGAAATCTATGGATGCTCATAGGTCTTTGAAGTTCATCTATAGTCCCTTTAAAGAACTAAAAATCCTCTTTTGAGCAAGCCACACATTTTGTTTCCTGCCAGTTTAGCCTGTGCCTGGTTAGCTCATTTCTTCAGGACCTGTTTCAAACGGAGATGAGATCACACATTCAACCTATGTATAGTCCAGCTGCCTCTGATCCTCCAACCAGCACAGATCAGATGTCTGCCACATGTGTGCTGTGAGTTCCAAGAAGAACCCAGTGAGAACATAAGGATGCTCCACAAAAATATATGCTCACTAGCTGGAGTTCACAACTCAAGTGTCTGCCAATGCGTGGTTGCTAGTATTATTGGGTACTCAAGGTGACAAACTCTAAATTTATGATCTGGACACTGCCTCACTTTAAAAGCAGAATTTAGTGACAGGAAGTTATAGTGCCCAATGTTCTCTGGTGTTTTTTTTCTGTTTATGTGTCTGAGTGACTGCTGGAGGTAGAGATGAGAAGCTTCCATACACACTGTAGAACAGCAAGCGGCCATAGCCTACATTGAATTTGGTAATATTGAAAAAAATTTTTATTAGAGAAGATTTAAATGTGAACTGCTGCTTTCCCAAGCCAATAGCTCATAGACACCACTTACTTATATGAAAGGAAATGGAAGTAATTAAAAAACTTACTGAGAGCATTCCTTTACAGTAAAATGTTTTCTTAATTTTTAAGTAAGCAATCACTTTTGAAAAAAAATGAATAAAATATATACTTTGAACTAAAATAGAGACCACGTAAAATAAAGATATTTCAAAATCATTCCAAGTTCTAATTGTATGTAGTACTGAGGAAATAAAATGAGGTAGAGAAAGATTGCAAGCCCCTCAGTCAGTGTTAGAATATCCCAAAGAAGACTTAGTCAGTCTGAATACAAACCACGATTCTACTCTGCCCAAGAATTTCATCACATCATTGTTCACTTTTCTTAACTTTCTAAGCAGCTAGAAACTGGGGAAGTAGGAGATGGTTTCCTCTTGAGCAGCTTGGGTTGGTTGTGTGGTGATATTTTATTTGTGCTGAAATGTGGTGATATTTTATTTATGTTTTGATAAATAAAGCTTGCCTGGAGAATCAGAGGAAAAAGAAAGCCATTATAAGTAATCAAAGAAGTGAGGCAGTAGTAGCACACGCCCTTAATCCTATCACTTAGCAGGCAGGATCTCTGTATGTTCAAGGCCACACTAGGGAACAGAGTCAAGCATAGTGACACATGCCTTTTAATCCCAGTACCAACCATAGAGGCCTGCAGGTCTTTACAGACAGACAGGAAGTGACAGAGCTATGTAGGAAGAGGAAGTGAGGTAGGTAGGCTAAGAGAGGCAATGAGAGGGCAAAAAAGCAAGGCATATAAAGCCTGGGTAGACAGGAAGTAGGGCATATTTTGGAAGCTGCAGAGTTGGTGAGGTAAGGTTGGCTGGTGGCTTTCTCTGATCTCTCTAAGGCTTTCACCCCTATACTTGGCTCCGTGTGTTTTATTTAACAAGACCATTTTAGAAATTCGGCTACATGACTGCTCCCTTTTGGTGGTAGAACAGCATCAGACTCAACAGGAGGATGCTTAGCCCCAATCTTCTCCCAGCTCTTCACATGTGGTGTTAGCTAACATTTCCTCCCAGACGTAGATAATCTAAACCGCCTTCTTTTAAAACACAAGATGGATCACAAAGGGTGATAGGCAATAAGGGTGATGTTTCCTTGGAGGTGACAAAAGGGCTCTGACGTTAAATGGCTGTGGTGATTGTTTTTCACGTGTGAGTACAGTAAACACGACCAAACGGCATTTTCTAAAGTAGCAGATTGTATGACATCATTGTATTGCAATAAGGAAAGAGTCAAACCCACGATACTCAGCAACACCGGGTAAATTATAATTCTTCCATTCCCAGCACACCTCCTTTGCTGTTTCTAAATGTTCTAGAACACCCTCCCGATGAAATCAGTAAAATCTGCCAACCTTGTTGGCCTGGTACTGTTGGATGTTAGAATGAAAATTTCAGTGCCCCAGAAAGTCATTCTCAGGCAACTCTGGATGGAAGGTTCTTCTTTCTGCCAATGAAAGAATGCTTCTTGTAGCCATTTGCTTGGAAGATCAAGACTTCATGGCAATACCTTTTAACATCTTTCAGGTTATAATGAATGCTCAGGGCCACAGTAGATCCATTTCATCAATGATGGTTCACTGATGAGTTTGGGACTTTACAGTACCACATGGAGTATGCAGAGAAGGAGGCAGCTGATAAAGAACTGGCCACAGCGGCAGTATCACTGGTGGTGTCTTTTGCACAGCAAGAATGCAGAGAGCAGAAATCCACACTGTCACTCTTAACTGCATCTTGAATCCCGGAACATGTGATAACATTCACATTTTTTTTTCTTAAGCTTCCAGGCACAACATTGGAGTTGATTTAGTCAACTCTTACTCTGTTTTTCTTCTCTAAACTGAGCACTAGCCAGTCCTATTGCAAAGAATAAATACAAGGTGCAATGCACGACTCTTCTCAGGCTGCCATGTAGAGGGCATTTTTGGGGCAATGGGAGTTTTATGTCACGGTTTTATCACCCCTTTAAGCAGTGAATAGCGTTATATACAGGCACAAATGCAATGAAGCACAGGATGATTAAAATAAGCATGGAGAGTCACATAAATCTGAAGTGAGTAAATACAAATCTAGACAAGCAATTTCACCCCAGGTTTCACGATACCTTTTGCCTCTGAAGCCAGTGTTTTGCTATGTAGCTCCAGCTGTGCTCACTATATAGTCTAGGGTAGCCTTACATGTGTGGTAACCCTTCTGGTAACTACCAGGTCTGACTACCAACGCTGTTTTGGCTACGTTGCCTCTTCACTGTGTGAGCAATGAATGATGGTGGGATTTGGGAGCATTGATTCATTTTTCCAATTATCCCTGAATCTTTGATTTGAATTCTTTCTGCTTAATACCTACATAAAGCCCCAACCCTGTATACTCATACCCTCTCAGAAGGTATATAGCATACAAATAATAGAAAAACCATGGGGAAACTTCAGAAGGACAAGAGATCTCCTGGTAAGCTTTACTCATCCCACCCTAGAAACCTGGCTCAGCTCCTGTACTCTTTTTTGTTTAAATTTATAAGCAGCAAGTATCAGTTTCCCTATTTATCATTTGTTTTACTCACTTGCTCATTATCTTTTGTTGACTCTAGTATGTTAAATTCCATGAGAAAAAAAGTATTTTCTGTTTTGTCCCATATTGTATATCTAAGAGTTGCCCTAGAGCCTGTGGGTGATTAAGTGAACAGTCAGTCATTGAAACAGAGGCGTGGAACCCAGAGGAGATGCGTTTCATGCAAAGTTAGGGTAATGGTGGACTAAACAATGTATATATGCAGACAGGTATTATCTACTATCAAACCCAGGATATAGTTATTCCTCCCAGAACTGAACCAGATGTATTTTTTTCCAAAGTGACCTTCTCTCAACTGCTTGGGAGCAGAAGAATTTCATAGTTCATTTGTATTTTGGCATGTGGACAGTGAGACACCTTGGTGATGGACCTTCAGTTCAAACATAGAATTCATTTATGTTCTATATATACCTTATCCACACAGCACGAAGCAGATTATATACAATACTTTCAGTATATCTGTATTTTTGCTATGACCTTTTATATGAAGTCAAGCCACGGAGCTTTCTACTTGTAAGTATTTTGTCTGTGCTCAAAAGGTTTAGAATTTTGGAGCCTTCTGGATTTTCAATTTTGAGACTGGGGATGTTTAACCTATACCACATTGTGCTGAGTGTTTGTTTATAAACCTCAGAATCACTGATAATCACGGGGCTTTGGTACATGGATGTGTAGACATGCAGCATGCTACTTGTATAGCAGGATAAAAACTCCTTCTTAATCCAGCCAGATGTCACTACCAGGTGGAAAAATTCCCCCGCCTCGGTGGGATGTGATAGAATGGTGAGTTTTGCTAGCCATGTGTGGTATCTGGTCTATTTTAAGAATCAGATTTTCTTCCAGTATCAGACATCATGTTTTACTGGGGAGGGCTCAAACTCTGAGGGAAGTCTACAGGATGACAGCAGTGCCATCTTGCATTTTTTTTTGAGAGTTGAGAGGATGACGTGTTTATTTATTTTTTGTATTCAATGTGTATGGTGCTTCTTCTATCTCAGTTCAGCTTAAAGTCAGGATATATGTGAAGGTTGAAAACAATGATGAGGAAGAAGTATAGTAGAGAAATAATAATAATAATAATAATAATAATAATAATAATAATAATAATAATAATAAAGGCTCCTCACATGTTCATTTTAAGAGCTCTTTTCTGGCTCTGTTATTCCCTTCCAAGTTGATTCTCTACATTATCCTGAAGTCTTTGCTTTGTCAATGATGAGATCTTCCCAGTTTACCAAAGTCAGGATTTTTAAAATTAATTTACATATCATACCTGCTTGGCATTATATCTAACATAGACATTCCAACTTGAGCCTTATGCTCTGTGTTTTCATCAAATCATTATCTATCCCAGCTGATGGTAGCATTTGGCAAATAGAAGGGTGATTTTATTTGTCATTCCTATAATTGCCATAACACTTGCAGAAACACATTAAAAAAAACTAATATTTATTTCAGGGGAAAAATGATTAAACTGATGACATAAAGTTCCAAGCTTATAACTATCCTAGAAAACAGTATGTTTAGTCCCAAATAACCCCAATGGATTGAAGAAAGGCTCATGGGTCCACAGACACATTTAAAATCTGGACAGGAAAAGAGGGTGGCAGGAGGCAGGATGTCTAACAGTTTACACTGGCCTCAGACTGAAGCTGTCCTATTAATCTGAATTTCCTAGTTGAGTGAGGAAGTTTAGCCACAGAGGTGGTGAGAAAAATGTAGTGGATATTCAAGCGTTCCCTCAAAGGCAAAATGTATTATTTGTTTTCTCGTTAAATCCGTGTTTTTAAAGCATTTATTCTGAGCCAAGAAATGTGCTAGTGACTAGGAACACAAGAATTTGGTGCCCACAAGCTGTTCAGCCCACTTAGATGAAGGTACTTGGGGGGGGGGGGCTTAGAGCTGAAAAGGTACTTAAAGCAATTTATAGTTAGAATTCATTCCCCCATATTTTACAGATAAAAATTCTTTTTTTTTCTTTTTTCTTTTTTGTTTTCTTTTGAGACAGGGTTTCTCTGTGGAGTTTTGGTGACTGTTCTGGATCTCACTCTGTAGACCAGGCTGGCCTCGAACTCACAGAGATCTGCCTGGCTTTGCCTTCCAAGTGCTGGGATTAAAGGTGTGCACCACTGCCACCCAGCCATAAAAATTCTTGAACTCAGGTATTAGGCATAGTGCGGTGGGTCAGTTGACCCTCAGTTCTTAAAGGGTGGCTTTTTACAGCATCTACATCTCCTCTTCCATGTGCACCATTAGCAGCTTCTTGCATTTTAGCTCCCGTGGAATCAAGCATCTCATCATTTCCAGTCTATGTCCACATAGCATGCAAATTTACATTCCAGTGTCTCTACATTGATGTCCGAGTGTCAGGTCCAATTACATCCATTACTGAAGTGAGAGGAGTAATTTAGAGAGGAATGCTGAATTAACATGCACAAACAAAAGAGAGAGACTTATTTACTTTGAAAGATATGCAGCCAAGATTTGTTTGGATATGCTCACATTTGGGGCGTGTATTTTCCTCACTCACTGCACTCAGTATTTCCAACCTTTCATCTTCAGTGTTTACAGGTCCTTACTCTATTCATAACCTCATCCCTCATCTCAGCACTTTCCCTGAACCTTGAGCATAGGTCCCTCTCTGGAAATGGTTACCTGGAATAGAAACACTTCTCAAATCCCTTCAACTTCAACAGCTGCTTTCTTAGCTCAGGAACAACTAGTTTGACCTTGCCATGATCTGAAGAAGTGGCCTTATAGCAAAAGAAAGGGAAAGCATTTCCTTTACTGAATGCCTGCGTGCTTTGAGCTTTCAGAAAGGATTTGCTGCCAGATCTGTTCTATTTATCTTTCCCATTTAAGATATCTTTTCTGATGTGGCCTAACATCCAAGGTCAGAGAGAAGAGGGAAAAGAGCTAGAAGAAACTGCTTTGAAGCTTTTAACATGTAGACTTGTTTTGCCCACCTCTGGTACAGTGTTTGGTTCATGGCACATCTTTTGGAAAAGTTTATTGGCTGAATAAGGAAAACCAGGTGAACATCACTTAGCATTAGAACCCAAAGGAGGAGAAAGCGCCACTCAGAGACTGGGTGGAGGGTTTGCTTTTAACTTAATCAAAAGGGAACACAAACTGAAAATTTTAGAAGCACAGGATTTACACAGATAACAAATGGGCTTTCCTTATCCTCAGGAGGCTAAAGGTTGACCCGGTCACATATTAAAAGTCTGAGAGTAACTTTCTCGGTTGGGTCTTCTGAGGATAATGTCATATTTATCAATTTCTATGAAATCCAGATCTTTTGTTAAAAAAGCATTTAGAATGAATCAGTAAGCTAGTCTTAGGACTATTTATCTGAGTAGATACCCAGTACGGCGCTCTCTGAGTCTGAAACTCACCTTGAAATAGGCATTATTTGACTTCACGGTTTCTCTTGATGGCAGAGGCCAGCAAGCTTCCCTTCAGTTAGAGTTGAGACTACTCCCAAGCAGATTTTTCCTCCTTTCTCTTTACCCTCAGGGTTCCTCTGGATCTTCAGACAGATGGTTTAATGATTGAACTCTCTGCTGAATATCCCTTCACCTTCAGAGGCATTTCCTAGTTCACTCATCCTGGACTCAGCTGTTCTCCATACAATCTCACCTTGTTTTTTTTTTAAAATGAAATACTTTATGGAAAATTAAAACCACTCTTGATACTGGGTTATTACTAGTATATGGAAAGTTGTTACTAATAATTGTCTCTGTTAGGAATTAATGAGGTTTAATGTGTAATTATTCTGCCAAGAGTTTTTGTCTTGGGCAAACTGTTACCAAATTTAAAATTGGCAAATTTTGTCAAAACCCTTGTGTTCATAGTTCCTACAGAAGCCTAGTATTACCAAACTCATCGTCTTTCACTAATCCTTAAAATCAACTGAAACAATTCTTCAACCAGTGGATTACTTTTTTTTTTAAAAACGTGGTGCTCATTGTTAAACAGACTCAGTAATTTTAATTCTTACAATAGATGTTTATTCTTAGATAGAAGCAAATTTTTAAATCTTTTATCAAGCTAGAACACACAGAAAGAGCCCTTGTACTTTTGAGTACACGGAGTGTTTTCTTTGTATCACAACAGACACAGGCTACAAGTGAATTTTTGCCAGTCAATATGCATTTCACCCCTGACACACTATTCTAAAGCAGTTCTCTAGGAACCATGCTTATCAGTCTGCTTTCTAAATGCCCTGACATTTAAAATTTGAAGAGTTAGTTGAGAATAATTTGAAAGTTTAATCACCGCCTTTTTCAGACACAGGCTTTTCCATTTTATTTAAGTGTTTCCATAGCAGATCCAGTAGCCCAGTTCAAAACTGTAAACCTTAAAGGAGCTACATAGCATTTCAGTGGCAGCGGGGTCATCACAAAAACGGCCAGGAGGAGAAAGTCCCCCCGCTTCCGAGTACATTTAAGTTCTAAGTACATTGCAAGGCTTCACCACAGGTAACTAGCCTAGCTAAATGTTTCCTTTGAAGGTCATGGCCATAACCAAAAGCTCTGGTTGCAGAATGGGAGAGGGGGAGGAGGGGGCAGAAAAAATGTGTCACATAAATACTTCCCTGAAAAGTTTTGTATCTCTCTACAATGACTGTTCTCAGGTGCATATGCCCTTTGCAATGCTTATAAAACAGAAAGAGCAGCTTGCGTAGGATCAGGGTCATTATCTTTGTAATTAGACACCTTAATTTTGATTGCTGGCTCTGTGGCTTCTGTGTGTGCTCTTGGGCGGTCAGTAACTCTCGGAGAATCCAATTTTCTGGGGTTCAATGATATCATATCATTGTTAGGGAGAATAAAATGGGGCCTCAGGATAACTGTGTCTCCCTTCATGAGAGAGTATGGCAAGAATGTGTGATGAAGTGATAACCTACCGCCAAGGCTTCTAACTCTCCAATGACTCCATTCACTTAATCCAGGTAAGATTTTAATATTACATGACAAATTGTTTTGATTTTCCAAACAGAAGTCTTATAAGGACCTTATTTCAGTCCCATCATCCCGATTTCATTATGATTGTAGACCTAAACTATTTTCCTTGCTCTTCCCTTTTTTTTTTGGGGGGGGGGAGGGTTCTTTTGTGTCTTTCAATACAATTCTCATCTAAACACAGCATGAACCACACTGGTGAAATCTAATTAGTGCATCACCTGCTCCAGCAGCATGGGTCTTTAGCTCATTACTCCTCCCTGGGAGCCATATGTCTGCTTCCAGCATCAATCTTCCCATGTGATTATTGCAGGAAAGGATTTATTGGATATTGTGACCACTGCCATCCCTGGTGGCAGGGCATCTCTTTGCAGGAGTTTCCCCAGGTAGATACCCTGCAGTGGTTTTCCTCAGCTACATGCTGTGAGCCTAGTCCAAAGGAAGATTTTTTTTTCTACCCTCCATGATGAACTTCTTGAAGTTACTGATACTAAGAGCCACTCCTGTGCCATTCCTAGCTTTGTTCTCCTTTAGGGATTATTATTTTTGTTAAGTATTATATTAGCATCATGCTGACCTTTGCACTGTAGCTTAATATCATATAAGAGGAAATACAAAGTACAGAAAAAGAATAGGGAGTGAGCTGATATCAATCAGTGTTGGATTATTTTTTTTAAAAAATGGTAATTTATTTGAAGCGTGGAGGCAAGAGGACCAGGAGGAGTTCAAGGTCATCCTGGGCTACATAGCAAATTGGGGCCAGCTTGGGCTACGTGACCCTACCTCCTAACAAAACTAATCTAAACCAAAATAAAAAATACATAATGGGGGTGATCCATGTATGAACTCACAGAGACTGTGACAGCGATCAGAAGATCTGCACATGTTCAAATCAGACAAAATCTCAGCACTGAGAAAGGGAAGTAGACTCCTAAACAAGAAGATATTTGCAATTGATAATTACCGGGAAAAAGAAAACCAGTATTCCCCAATGGAGTGTCACTGGGTATATCAATCATACTTCGAGGCAGGCCCCAGGCTGAGTCGTCAACCGAAAAAGAGACTTCCTATTATTTGTCAGCTTTTAGTTTTGTTTTGATACTTTTTCCCTCTTATTATTTTTTTATTTTATTGTTTTTTTTTGTTTTTTGTTTTTGTTTTTGCTTTTGATTGTTTGAGAGAAAGAGAAAGAATATGAAGTTGGGTAGATAGGGAGGTAGAGAGGATCTGGGTAGAGTTGTTGGAGGAGAAAGAATATGGTAAAAATATTGTAAAGAAAAATTTGAAATAAAACCAATATTGAGCTCCTTTGTTTGAAGGGAGAAAACTCTCATGGAAATTTCTAAATTATTCTGTGGAAAGAGGGTGCCAGTTAGCTTGGATATTCTAATATTGGGTAGGTCATGAACTTTCAGAGAGGAACTGAACACTTTGATTATTATATACTGTCCCGAGTGAGCTTCAGTTTTCACAGTATTTATTACAACACAACTCATTCACTATACACTTTTTGAATGCCCGATGTACATCCACACTAATGTATGATGCAAGGATATATAATAAATTATGCAATGGACAATGAGTGTTCAGTGAGGCCTGGAAAGCAAGTAGAACTGACCAGAAGTCCATATTCTTTAGAGATACTGCTTCACAGACAGAGGGGAAATTTTGAATATGAAAATCATTAAGTACAATCCAAGTATGAACATTTGAAGAAGCTACTGGTTAGGTGGTCTTTGGCATATTACCCAGGAAACTGGAATCTTTTTCTTTTCTTTCTTTCTTTTTTTTAACCATTATGATGCAACTTTATTTAATTTTTTAGAATGTTACAATTTTTTATTAAAGAAATTTTTCATTCATTTTACATACCAACCACAGATCCCCCTCTCTTCTCTCCTCCTACCCCTCCAGCCTTCCCCTCCTGCCTCTCCCTCCCAACCCACACCCTATTCTCTCCTCCAACAAGGTAAATCCTCCCATGGGAAGTCAGCAGAGCCTGGTACATTCAGTAGAGGCAGGACCAAGCCCCTCCCCCTGCATCAAGGCTGTGCCAGGTGCCCCACTATAGGTAGTGGGCTCCAAAAACCAGCTCATGCACCAGGGATGGATCCTGACCTTACTGCCAGGAGGGCCCTTAAGTAGATCAAGTCACACAACTGTTTTGCTCATGCAGAGGGCCTAGTCTAGTTCCATGGAGACTCCACAGTTATTGGTGTAAAGTTTATGAGTTCCTACTAGCTTGGCTTGGTTTTCCCTGTAGGTTTCCTTTTCATGATCTTGATGGCCCTTCCTCATAGAATCCCTTTTCTCTCTCTTCGACAGAACTCTTGGAGCTTGGCTGGACTCTTTACCCTTGAAAAATACAATTTATTCTTGATTCTATTAAGTCTTACTATTAAATGTACTTTCTTGGCATACTACCATCTCTTTAAGCCATTACATAATAGTAAAATCTGCCCAGAATTTTATTCTGAAACATTTCAGACACAGAAAATGTGAAGATTTTTTCAAATGAATATCACAGATCTGAAGTTAAGTTTCTGCATTGCCATTTTGCTAGATCTGGTTTTGTGAATATTAGTTCACAGGGGCATCTCTCCATTTACTTATAAACTTATTCTGTAAATTGAACTGTAACAGGCTCCCAAACCTTAACACAATGAACATCATAATGGACGCCTTATTCAAGGTCTTGGAACCCAGCACTGAAGCCACAATGCCTGCCAAAACAGAAACAAAGATCTAGTTCACCTGCTAAATCAGGAGCAGTCTAAGTCAATGGTCCCCGGATGTGGCTGGGAAAATTCCTAAATGGATTAACCTTGATTTTGGCTTTTGTAGTTCCCCTTCTTGCTAACTGTTCTTGTCAACTAAATTGTGACAACCCAGGATGTGGTTTTTGTACTTGAAAATCCAAAATGGTAAGACTTAGAGCTACATGATTTGCATATGTTTCCTAAGTCTCTGCCTGGCTACAAAGACTTTCTAAGAGTCCATGTGTTCTCAGGAGTTACCTGGCAACAGAATTTCAAAACTGACTGCTGACATTGATACACTAAAGTAAGCACACTGGTCTTTAACTAGATTTTGTTTTTTAACTAAACTAAGCTTTAAGTAAACTAGGTTTAAATATCTGTTTCTGAGTATGCATATGTACAGCCAATCTATATTTTCTTTTTCTTTTTTTTAGATTTTATTTTTAGGGCTGTGTGTGTGTGTGTGTGTGTGTGTGTGTGTGTGTGTGTGTGTGTAAAGGCAAGAGTTACAGGTAGTTGTGAGCCATCTAACATGAGTGCTAAGAATTGAACTCAGACCTTGTGCAAGAGCAGCAAGTGTTCTTAACTGCTCAGCAATCTCTTCAGCCCCTGTATTTTTATATATGTATTTATATTTTTAAGAACAGCATACATGTACAAGATCCAGAGGAACAGGAAGTTTGCTATAAGATTGGGTCTCCTTGCCGAGCAGTGGTGGTGCACGCCTTTAATCCCAGCACTCGGGAGGCAGAGCCAGGCGGATCTCTGGGAGTTCAGAGTTAGTTCCAGAAAAGGCACAAAGCTACACAGAAGAATCCTTTCTCGAAAAACCAAAAAAGAAAAAAAAAGATTGGGATTCCTAGAAATGTCAAAGAGGCTACACCCATGACATCCCATCAATATGGCTGCCTAAACAAGATCTGAACAAGAATAGGAAGGATGATACCAATAGACACACTAGCAAGGTTCGGGGAAATCTAATAAGCCCAACCCTAAACAAAGAACTATAGGCAACTAAGGAAATCAGCGCATGGAAGAAACTGTCTCTGGGAAAAGTTCTTCAGTTGGCTATCAGCTACCAAGTAGTTAGCTCTGAAATCATATGTGTTTTTACATGTATATGTTTTCTGAATTTTTTCTTCCAGTTCCTAGCTTCATGATTCATTTTCTTAATGATAGATTTGAGAAGATGTAACTATTTTTTTTCTAGCCTGATTCGACTTTCTCTAGAAACATTTTTCTGTTTCAATTTTACATTTTCATGTAAATTTTATAAGCCAAGCATTCATCCATAGAAAAAGGCCTGATGGTATTTTGATTTATATTTCACTAATTGCATAAATAAGTGTGGAGAGAATTGACAACATAGTGTCTTAATCCATGAATGTCATAAATTTTTGGTTTGATCTTTTGGACTTTTAGTGTCTTATGGACTGACTGTGCCATACCAAAATTCTTACATTGAAGCCCTAACTCCTAATGTGATGACTTTGGAGATGAGGCCTAAGGGAGATAATTAGGCTCTGAAGGCAGGTTCCTGTCTGAAAGGATTGGTGATCCCATATGCGGAGACACAAGAGAGCGTGACATCTCTCTCATAAGTGCACATACTAAGCAAATTCCAGAGAAGACACAGAGAAACTGGCCTTCTGTGAGTCAGGAAGGGAAAACTCACGAGAACCTGATTGTCAGGTTCTGTGGCCTCTGTCTTCTACCTTCCAGATTGTGAAAAAAAAAATCTTGTTATATATGCCTGGTCTGATTAAGGATTAATGTATAGATTCCACATTGCTTTTGTGAATTTTATTTCAATGGATTTTTTTATTTCCATCTTTTTGGATAGTCTTGTAAATCAATTATTTTTAAACTTACCAGTTATTGTTAAAATTATCAATTTATGTATTATATACATTATAAATAATTGACAAATTATATACCTATCCAATTGCTTTTGTGTGTTGACTTTCAAACCTGTTATTTTAGTTAAAATCACCTTTTTTTGGTTTTTCTTCCAGTTTCTATCACTAAACAATGAAGAAGTAAACTTCTCAGTTAGTGACTTAAAATCATGGAAACATTTTTCCATCCATCTGCATTTGGGTAGAGCTCTCTCTAGACAGAAACTCCTCTGGACCCTATTCAGTGTTAACAGTGCTAACAACTCAAAAAAACCTGACAGAAATAACTGGAAAGCTTACCCATTCATGCATGTTGTGTATCACACAGGCTCATACACACAGTATGCAATATAGGGTGAAAGTCTTGACAGAGACCACGGGCAAGGTACAGGACCAGTGGAAAATCTTTCACCGGTTATGATCCATTCATAGAGGCTGCAGAGTTTCATGCACATTCTATTCCTGGGGTGAGGGACAGAGTCCCAGCTTTAAGGAATGTTTGGAAATGACTCTGCTTTTGAATTGGTTGTTGGTGGTGGGGTGCGGCGGGGCAAGGGAGGTGAGGGGTGGGGGTTGGGGGTGGGCTTACAAAATTCCCAAAGAGCATAGGCATGGGAAATTTTGTACCAACTGTTTCTGGAAACAGGATTTAACAGAATTTTTGTACAGTTTTGAAAATCCCCTGGTGTTACCCAAGTAAATATTTATGCTATATGTACATATAGGTGTGATTATGTTTAAAAGCCTTTTGTCTTTTATTTCTTTTTATTATTGTACAGCCCTCCAGCACAATGGTAAATAGCATTCTTACCTTGTCAGTGACATGGGTGGTGGGTCAGGATTTCACATTAAGTGATTTAGTTAGATATAAGCTTCCACACATGCTTTTATCAAAATGATTTCTAAATTTATATAATTAATCATGATCATATTCTTAAATTATTTTAATGGATTTCTTGGTCCTATTGAATGATACCTTTTTCTTTTAATTTGTTAGTGTGGTGAATTGTAATGATTTTTGAAAATTCAATAAGCCTGAAATAAATGCTACTTGTTTTATGAGGTGTTATTCTGTTCACCTATTGCTAACTTTAACTTTCTGATATTTTGTTAATGACTTGTGTCTCTTTATTCATTAAGTATATTGATCTCTAATATTTTTGTTGTGGCTGTGAGGATTTGGTTTGTTTTTACAATAGTGTCATTCAGACCTAAAAACATACTTGGGATGAGTCTGTACTTCTATCTTCTGAAAGAGTTCAAATAATATTTTTTTCAGTGTTATACAATTGAACAGCAAAGCCAGTAATGTTGTTTGTGAACAATTCCTTAACAAATGATATTTGAATATAGATTCAAGGTTATTCATATTTTATATTTTATCATGGGGAAACTTGACCAGTTATATTTGTAGATTTTTCCCCCATTTTATCCAATCTGTTTAGTACATTTGTGTTTCCTTATCAAATAATAATGTATTCCACCTTGGTATTTGGGAATTGTGTTTTCTCTTTTTACCTCTTCATCAGTCAAGACAGGAACTGAATTTCTTCTTTTACAAAGAATCAGTATGAACTTGATCACATTATCATAAGTAACATTTGTTTGTTAGATTATTAGCTTACTACTCAAGTTTATCTTTTGGTGTTATTCATAATTGTATTCCCATTGCTTAAAAGTGTATCAGGTAATAACAGATGCCTATTACATGCCTACTTATTAAGTGACTGAACGAACAATCTTTCTGTTCTAGTTAGAATATTGTCAAGTTCAGAAATATGACTAAATTAAAATTTTACTTAACTCCCCAAATCTGTTGAAAGCTGTACCAGAAAATGAAATTTAATGCTTAACTTAGATTATACCTATATTTTTTGCTAGATATTTTATCAGTAGATTTTATGAAAAATGGAGGCAATATTCTCTTATATGTACCTCTTCTCTCTGACAGTTACATGTGGAGAATATTCTCATCATATTGAGAAAGAAACTTATTCTACTTAATATTAAAAGAAAAATAGCACTATACTTGTTTGAATTTGGAGGCTAAAGGAAGTCTGAAAGTGGTTGAGTTAAGGAATGAAAGTCTTCTCATCTGAGATTTATATTCCTTTCCATTATTTATAAGTCAATGTCCAGGGTTCCTGGTCGAGTTTTATGTGAGCTATAGAATGTATTTCTCCAGCTCCTGAACTCTAGGCTCCTATCCCCTGTTAGTGTCTTTCCATACCAAGCTGTCTATTTAACGATTTCTCTCCATACAATGAGTATTATACTTTTCTTCTTAACTCCACGTCACCTGTATGTGTCCCTCAATTGGCGTGCATTCCCCTCCCACTCTGTACATTCAAACCTGCCCTTCATACCCATGTCAAGCCCACATTTTTCATATTTCCCCAATATTATATTTCAAATGATGCTTTCTCTCATTTCTTTTGGTTTCACTAATTTTAAACTTCAGTACGCTCTAAAGTTACTCTCTGTGCTATGTATTCAACCTCCTTAACTCAGGCAGACTAGAGCTCTCCTTGCTAGAGTCACTGTAGGGGGAAGTTTCTCTGTTCCTGCCTTGCCCACTGGTCTGAACACATCTCTCCCACCACAGCCACTTATAAAGTCCCACAGCCACTTATAAAACAAATACTCAGAGGCTTATATTCATTACAAACTGTATGGCCTAATGGCTCAGGCTTTTTGTTAGCTAGCTCTTTCATTTAAAAATTAACCCATTTCTATTAATCTATGTGTCGCCGCATGTTCTGTGGCCTTACCTGTGTACCATTACATGATGCTCCTTAGATGGTGGGTTAGAATCTCTTCCCACTATCCTTTGTTCTCTCTACTATCTCTCCTGGATTTTCCCATCTGGCTCCATCCTGCCCTGCCATAGGCCAATGAAGCTTTATTTATTAGCCAATGGGAGAAACACATATTCACAGCATACAGAAAGACATCCCACAGCAAGTCACAATATTTTTTAACATAAAGAATTAAACATTCTACCTTAAAATGGGTAGTTTTGAAATTAGAGAATCAATTAAATAAATATGGTCATAAAGTTGAAGTGGAAATGCCAACTTTATTTACTTAGTAATCAAACGGTCATGGGTGAATTATTTAACATCTCCAAACATTGATGCATGTCATTACAATATCTCTAAGTCTGTCATGGAATTTTTTGTTCTTGGTGGTAGATAATTACATAAAATACATTTTATACCCAAAATGTAAAATGTTCAAAGTCTCCATTCTTGAATGCCCTTTCTAACTACATAGAAGTTCAGTTAGTTATATAGGCTTTGGGTCTGCTAATTGTGGTGTGTAATTGTTTTATTTGCAAGTTATTAAAGAAAATGTTTATAAAACTAAAAAACAGTAAGATGTTAGTGACTCTTAAAATGCTACATCTTTAAATTATTTAACTGGACTTCATCCAGTTCATTTTTTAATTGAGCTCTGGTGAAATGCATAGGATCAACTGATTCAACCATAAATTATTTCAAAATATTATACATAGTAACTACAGGACTATAGTGGTTCTTTACACGTTTGTTTTCCCTCCCATTATCAATCTATTACTTTAACATCACTTTAATATCAATACATCTATTGTGGAGAAACTTTCTTTGTAAAATTTACATTCTTGCATTTGACAGTGTTGGGATTTGTTCTCAACTCTTTGCTGATCTTGTAATTGGGTTTTAAGAAATGGAAACTTTCATCTTAAGAATTACAGCTTTGAACTAGAGACACCAACAGTTTTAAAATGTGTGAGGTACTCAGCACTTTAATACAGAAACAGATGAATGGAGTGAAGCAATGATACTTATTGTTGTTTCTGCTCCTTCCTCATTTTTGAACCCATTCTCTCTAGTTGCTTAATGCTTAATGCTTCCATGAGTGGCCTTCATTGATTCACTTCCATTCATGGTTTTGGCTTGATTTCCTTTAGCCCCACATGTTGTTCTTGAAGACTAGATATCCTTAAAGTATAATTGTGTTGGGAATAATGCTGGTATATTGCACTATTCATTTTTTCTCACTTCACCTATTACCCTAGTGTTTTTCCTTGGATTTATATCTGCCATTGATCCTTAATTCTGTGCTTAAACTTGTCTAAGCAATTAAAGTAGGTCTCTGACACCTGGTGAATCCCATGATTTGGTCCAACCTTTGTCCTCATTAAGATACTATTTCTAGTTGTTCCCACCCTAACTGTATACTTTCATGTTCCAGGTATTCCCTGTTGTGTCCTACTTCTGCTTCTGTACACTGCTGGGCGTGATCTACATATTATCCACCCTATTCTTGTCTTTCTAGCATTGATTTCAAGACTACGTAGGCCATCTAAATGAACTATGGCACAAATTCTTTTAGGATGCATCCAGTGTGCCTCTCAAAAGAAGGAGTCATTGCTTATGGTCATCTGTATGCATCCTTTGTTTTGTTTGTTCTATGGAGTGTAGAGTTGACAGTCCTACACATGCTAGGTTAATACTCTTACTCTGAATCATATCTCAGTCTTTGGAATTTTGGCAGCATGATGGTTCTAAAATATTCAAACTCTGTATCTGAGCTGGGTTATAAATTAATACTTGATAAGCAATTTTAACTCAATATACAGAAAAATTAATACCAAAGCACAATTCATATTGTTATAGCATTGTTACATGACATTATATTTTTATATTCAAGTCTCTCTTGTACTTTTTATTCTAATAATTTTTTATAAACTTTGTTGCCACTAAGCAATGGGGGCATGGTTCCTATCTTTTATTGTATTTGTTAGATTTCTAGGCTGCATAAAATCTAACATTTCTGAAATATTACTCAAGAACAGTGGCTGACCTTATTAACTAGAAAGTGACCTTTACGTGGGGAAGTTTTAAAGAAGTGTGGAAAAAACATTTTACATGTTATGGATTTTTCAGTGATTATTTTCCCAGAGGTATTGTGTAATTTTTCCTCTATCTCTCCTTTCCATACATTCACCCGTATTTGAAACTTTAAACTGCCAGCTAGCCAATCTGAAATGTTAAAGTCATTGGAGAGAAAAAGAATATGAGGTCTCGAAAGAGTTTGATGGTGGCAGTTGTTACTCCTCTCCTTAGCCACATCCCCTTCTAGAGGGAGAGAACACAGGGCAGAGTTGATGTTGATTCTAAGGGTGTTTCTTACAGTGGTAATAGGTGATACTTTAAAAATGGCATTTCATGATATCAAATAATCCCAGAAAATTCAGGTTAAACAAAGATATTTTTTTCTTGCTAGTGTGTCTTGTTTATTTTTGAGATTGTATTTTAATTACAATATGTATCCCTTCCCTTTCTTCCCTCCCAACCCTTCTCAAATTCATGGTCTAGTTTTTCATCAATTGCTATTGTATGTGTATATCATGTGTATTTGTATATCATGTTACTTGCATGCTTGTTTTCAAGGCTGACCATTTTGGCAGTGGACAGTCAGTTGATAGACTCTTCCCTGGGAAGGGACACCTTTCATGTTATTGTTGAACAATGTTATTTTTTAACCAAATTCTTTTTCTAAGCCTATTACAAGCTATCTAATAAGCTAGCATAGATTATGAGTCTTTTTTTTTTCTAGACAGGGTTTCTCTGTGTAGCTTTGTGCCTTTCCTGGAACTCACTCTGTAGCCCAGGCTGGCCTCAAACTCACAGAGATCCGCCTGCCTCTGCCTCCTGAGTGCTAGGATTAAAGGCGTGTGCCACCACCGCCTGGTAGATTATGAGTCTTTATACGGTGATTACAAGCCTGTCATGACACAGTTACCTTGCAAAGATAATTTAACATCATTGTAGAGATTGGACAGAAAGAACACACTGTGAGGATCTGGGAGTAGGTTATAGATCTGAGATAATCTCTGGGTGTTCTTTGGCAGAATATCTGAATTGACTAGTTTTGAGTTTCCTTACATGCAAATTAACATGAAAGGAGAAAGAATATTGATCATTAAAATCTTTTACAATTTTATTAGTTGAGGATGTGAAAAGCCTGAGAAATTCCCTGAAGAGACTTGGAACTAAACCAGTGCTGGAGAGCAGAGATACGAGGCTTTGCTCTTAGCCATGGCTCCTTACTTCCATCCTTGCTCAACAAGCAGTCAGAGCTCCACAGGATTTTGACAGAAACCTGCATGTGGCTTAGTCATTACTTCAGACTCTGTGAAACCAACTTATGTGGTTTGGGGCTTGGAGCCATCAACACCTAATTTGTAGGCACACAGCCTGGTTGCAAACTTCAAGCTAAGAATATGTTAATTCTAATCTTTCTGTGGTTATTTCCATTTTCTTAGCCAGTCCTTGAGGCTCAGGATGTAAAACTCAGATGTGATTTCAAGTGAAAGAGTTGTTATCATAGATGAAATTCAAGCAGTCTAAGTTAGAGTAAAGGAGTATTGGGCTAGGTAGAGTCACTTCTGGGCAGACAGCTTAAATATATGCCTGAACTCCTACAGATTATTCTTGGACAAATCATTTCTGTTAGTTAAAGGTCATAGCAGTTACAAGAATTCGTTCAGTTTTTAATCCAACAGGAAGATAGAAAATGGTAAGACTTTAATTACATATTCAAGTTCTATATTTGAAAAATGCCTTTTCCTTCCAAAATCTTCAACATTGCTGGAGAATAATTTCATCCTATACTTTAGAGTGTAAATATTTCAATAATATATAGTAAGCCAAATGAACAAATTGTACCACAGGCATACTTTTAGAAAAAAAAAACAATTTTTCAATATCTACCTTAAAAAATCCACTTGATTATTTTCAGGGTACATTATCCAAATATCTACTTTATTAATTTAAAATTGCTAATATTTGTGAATCCCCTCAAGGGTCCACATGAGAAGACTAAGATCTATGAGTGAACTGGACTCGAATTTAAGTCCTTTGTATATTTGTTACTTTTCCTGTTCTTGTGTCAAAACCTCCAGACAAAAGCAACTTAAAGGAGAAAGGGTTTATTTTAGCTGCATTTGGAGGTGCAGCCCTTCACAGAGAGGAAGTCACAGCATGAGACTAAAGCAGCTGCTCACATCATGTCCACAGTCAGGAGGCAGGAAGCAATGAATGCTGACAGACTTTTTAAAAATCGATCTTGGTACACAGCTCCTAAAATGATACTACCTATAGTTAATTTGGCTCTTCCCATTTTTATTAACTTCATCTAGGTAGTTCTTCCCAGGCATGCCCAGAAGCTTGTGTCTTTTAGATGATGCTATATCTTGTCAAGCTAACAATATTAACCATCACAATTAGGAATCTTCTATTGAAATGTTTTTAAACATTATACTTCTAGATATTCTTATGGTCCTATTTCCCTTTTCATTTCTTCCGCTGTTTGTTTATGTTGTTCCTAAAATATTATTAACTAATATTTTAACTTTATATACCTTTAAATTTCAGAAATGTTACAAAGATGGGAGAGTTCTCATTTATTCCATATCCACTTATCATTAACACGTAGTATGTCGCCGGACAGTGGTGCTGCACGCCTTTAATCCCAGCACTCGGGAGGCAGAGCCAGGCGGATCTCTGTGAGTTTGAGGCCAGCCTTGTCTACAGAACTAGATCCAGGGCAGGCACCAAGACTACACAGAGAAACCTTGTCTCCAAAAAAACAACAACAAACAAAACAGGAAAGCCAAAACAACAACAACAACAAACAAAAAACATGTAGTATGTCACAGTCGTCTCAAGTGTTTTTAAAACATTGTTATTAATCCAGTTAAGTGGGTACCTTCATATTTCACCTGCTGCTTCATTGTTAGTTGCAGCATGTCCTCTGGGATATCACATTACATGTAGTGCTAATTGAGTCCTCTGGCTCCTTTCTACTTGTTGTTTCTTAGACTTTCCTCATTAACCGACCTAGGAACTTTGAGGAACTGCAGGGTTTTTTTTTTATGTAGAATACCACTCAATGAGCAGTTATTTGACTTTCTGTTTTCATAAACTGATATTAAGAGTTCTGAAGAGGAAGACAGCTAAGGAAAAGTGTTTTGATGTAGCCGAGTCTTTGTTATACCATGAACATGGTTTTAGAATCTTACTCACATTCTAGGGCAATTTCTTCATAAGGAAGTCACTTTGTCAGCTTGCAGTTAATAAGCAGCTTTTTTGCCTGGCCCAGACACTTTGTGGTCTGTAGGCTTTACAGCTGGAAGAACTTTCTCTTGGCCTAGCACCTTTTGATACTATGAGAGCTAGTCCTCAAGGAAGAGTCTTCCAGATGAATTTTCCAAGTGCTGTATTCAAAGCTGTGGTATCCTCTGATGTAGGGTTTTACCTTCCAGTTCTGAGAGGCAACCATGGGCATCCACTACAGCCTGTACTGTTTTAAGCAACTCTAGGACTCCAATGACCAGCAACTTGAAGGGAAGTTATCCATGACTGGCATTCGGTTTCTTCTACTAGAGAGTATATGACTTTTAGAAGGTTTATTAACCCCACATAAACTTCATTTAAACCATATGTGTCTGTGCTTGTATACACACATACATTTATATCTATGTATTTAATTAAGCTTATAAAAATAATGTCTCCCTAATGGCTTTGACAAACACCATATTTTTCCTCTCTATGATTCTGTATTATCTTCCCTGTCCTCCCTCTAATCCATGTGCCCACCCATGGTTTGATCTACAATGATGCAATTGTGGCACATTTATCTCAGAGGAAAACAATAGTTGTTTAAGTGGATTTAAGGATTTCTCAATAGAAAGTAATCCATGCCTAGTATTATACACTTATGCAACTGGGCTGGAGAAGACATAGACCCCAGGGGAGAGACAACTATTGCCACTTTCCCCAATCCAGTATAATTTCTAACTATATACTAACAACCAAAGATAGGTGTAGCTCTCATGGCTCACCAATGAAATTTTAGTTCTTCTTTATTTTTCAGACGATAGAGACTACAACAGAGAGACAAATTTGGTCACAATGCAAAGAGTAAGTAACAGTGGCATGCTCAATCCCAACTGACATGTCTCCAAAGCAGCTTCTACACTGAAGGCTGAGAGACAATCAGAGGAGAGGGACCTGCAAGATTCTAAGATCCAGAAGACCAGGACACCTGCTGAGAGACAGTATCTCCTAGACTGGGAAGCCACATCTAGGAAATCTCAACAACATGGCACCTAAACAAAATGTGTGCAATGACCAGCCCTGCTGACATGCCAGCATAGACACTAAGGGAGCTGCAGCAAGGAGCAGGACAATACTGTAAACATTGTACTCACGTATGATATTCTTAAAAATCATTTAAAATTTAAAAAACAATTAGGATTTTTTATTTTTAGTATTTTTATGTTTTAACTAGTTCTTTGAGAGTTCCAACTTTCATACAAAGTATTTTTTATCATGTTCACACACCCAAACTCTTCCCAGATCCACTCTCTCTCACTAAATAGATACAGACCACTGAGAATGTACTGGTAATATACAATATTGATTTAAGCAATACTTTATAATTTAGAATATTAATTTACTCAACTATTATCTAGTTATCAGCATCACACGTGTATGCTGTAAAATATTCATTGAAGATGTGTTACATTTGTTTATGCTGTGAAACATTTGTTCAATGATGCAAAGATGGGTTGCATTCTTTTATGCTACATTTGTTTAACTGTGTGCAGCTGTGTTACTTTGCCTGTCTAAAACACATGATTGGTCTAATAAAGATTTGAATGGCCAATAGCCAGGCAGGAGAAATGATGGGTGGGGCTGGCAGGCAGAGAGAATAAATAAAAAGAGAAATCTAGAGAAAGAGGACAGAGGATCAAGAACAAGGAGAAGGAGAGGAGGGCATCAGGGGCCAGCCACCCAGCTACACAACCAGCAATGGAGTAAGAAGGAAAGGAATGTATATAGAATAGAGAAAGATAAAAGCCCAGAGGCAAAAGATAGATGGGATAATTTAAGAAGAGATGGCTAGAGACAAGCCAAGCTAAGGGTAGGCATTCATAAACAATAATAAGTTTCCATATGTATTTACTTGGAAGATGGGTGGCAAGCCCCCCCCAAAAGAGCCAAAAAGTAAAAACAACAACAACAACAAAAACAAAAACAACTACACATGTAAGCATGTCAGAAGTAAGTAACAGGATTAAATTTAACAGAGCTAACATTAAGTGTAACAAAAAGGAATTTGATAGAAATTCCTTTTAGAAAAATGCACTGAATGATAAATGGGAGCTGGTTGGTGATACGCTTGCTGTAATATTCCATTGCATTTCACTACTCTATTGTGTATTTTCCAGCTACTACCTGGGTATTAGTCTCTGAACGCCTGTCACTTCAAAATGGTTGTCATGGATGAAAATTGATTGTATTACCCATTCTTTCTCTTACCGCCAGATCCACTTCTCTCCTTCTTCCTCTTAGTTGTGCATCAATTCACTTCTAAACTTATTCAGGAAAAGCTAAAGAAAGGTCCTGTGTTATTAGGGAGAAAACAACTCAGAAGATGCAGGAAGTCCCTGAAACTGGTCTGATATACAAGCTCCTCCAAGACGATGGAGTATAAGGACTACTGAAGATACCCAGACAACTGAGCTGCCTGGGAGACTCTGATCTGTGGAACTGCATACAATTCTTTCTGTGAGCTGCAGCATTCCACCTTTCTTGAGTTATCACCCATGCTGAGTGATGTAGCTGCCTTTAAATTGTCCTTGCTTCTGTACATAAGTACTTACTCATATTCCTTTCAGTATCATACTCATCAGCTAGACTTTGTTAATATTACTATGCTGGCCTGTCATTGGTTAGCTAGATGTTTGTGCTATATCTCTTCAGAAAAATATCACACAACACTCTTTTTCTCTGTATCCTTTCTTTTTTCTCACTCACACCTTATTAAAATGAGTTTTCCTTCAAGGTTTCTTGATTATACTGAAAAATTATTCTTTCTTCTACTATCTAAGGGTATATTCCATAAAGTCATCTTGATTTAATTAATTCATTTATTTTTTATATCAACATAATCTTACTCTTCACAATACAATCTACTTTGATAGGTTTCACTTTATGTTGAACCCATATCCATGTCAACAATTCTATTTCCCTATTCATAGATCATCACAAAATTGTGTCAGTTATTCACTATCTATAATAATTGTCTCTAAAAGTTATTCTTCTGTGTCAATATTGCTGACCCACCTCTCTGGTACAAAGATTTAACAACTTTCTTAATTTTGTCACATTTCTATATATCTTGTAGATTTAATGCCACAGACACAATCTAACTCCCTATTCCTGCCTGACAAACAGAGGGATTCTAGGCTGAAATAATGATCCTCAAGATAAAATTATTGTGTTCTCTTCCTTGAATGGTGTCTGACTAGACCCTCTCTCAGTATAGACTTTAATCACCCTGCAAAGGTCAGTTCAAATTATATTGTTTAACTGTCTTGTCTCTTCATTATATCTTTGGTTCAGAGCATGCTGCGGTCACTGGACTCTGGAGAAGGAGAAACTATCTAAATCATTTGGTGTTGTCCCTGTAGTGAAGCACAGTTCCTGGCCTCACGTTGTTCTGTTCCCTTCAATACAAAGAACAGTGATGGACATGTAGTAGATTGCACAATAAATACTTCATGTTGATTGATTGTGAAGTTCCTATTTCTCTTTAGGGAAAGCCATTGAGGCTTGGCTGCCTTCCCTCTGGAATTTGTCAGCCAGCATTAAACCTTAATTAGACCATGTATTCCAATTTTCCAATAGAAGACTTTATGAAAAAAAAAAACTTCTCAAAGTGTTTTCTCAAATTGTGACTGTATTCTTCTGGCTACATTTCAAACTTGAAACATTAGATTTTCCTTTGGAAACTATCCAGGCAAAATAAAATTTAAATTTCTTCTGAAACTATAAACATATAGCAATTATGATTATGTTGAGAATGCAGAAAACGCTTAGCAACAAGGAATTCAATACAGAACTGGATTTTTTTTTCTACCCAAAATGGGAAATGGGAAAAATACTATTCAGAGAATTTATATTTATTTTCCTACTGTGGAAAATTTACAGAATTATTGTTAAGGTCATATTAGAAACACTTCCAAGTATAAATGCACTGAAGGCCTCCCCAGAGAGTTGGAGTGGTTTCCAAATCAATCCCATCCAAAGGACATCTTACTTAAAAGCTTTGGGAGCAAACTCAAAATCTCTCTGTCCTATGCTTTCCAACAAGGATGAAATTCAACAAATTAGAGAGAAAAGTGGCTCCAAGGAGTTGTTTCCTGACGATGAAAGCAACTTGGGACACTGAGCTCACGGAGATTATTTTCACTATCAAACTCTGTTTCAGTAGAGCATTTAAATGGAAGCAGAGTTGCCTTAGAAAGTGCTAGAAGGTTCTGGAGAGTGCACACAAGAGGCTGAGAGCCACAAATTAATTCCATCAGCAGAAGTGAGGTAGCCAACCCAGACAGCTCTGTAGTGATGGGGCTCTCTAGTCATTAACTATGAAATAGAACTGTTTCAACAGAGCTGAAAAATGAACTTCTGCATATGTCACCAAAGGTTGATATAAATTATTAAAGCAAGTGGGAAGGTAGACATTATACTTCTTTTATACATCATACAGCAGCAACTCCCTTGAGGCAACTCAGATTCATTGTAACTGCATATTGACAGTAGTCTTGCTTTCTGAAGACTACTTCACTCTAACGTAATAAATCTCCCTTGGTTTCACCGCTTGTAACTTTACAAAGACCAATGCTTCAGTTATTTAGTTAGCCATGCTGTCTGTCTTTACAAAAGCTGACTTCAAGAGAGTTCCAATTAGCGCAAGTATGGGTCCAAGCACACACAACAGTTTCTATCAAAATCAGCTCTACTGGTCTCATTATTTCTTACTGTCACCTTATGTCTCTTAGCTCTATTTCTTTAAGGACCATTTGCCTTTATGTTTGAGAAACTGCCAAATTCAATGACAGCTATAGGCTTGGTTTTCTGTAGATCTGCAGATTGACCTGAAACTGAAGTGTATGGAGCTCATCTATACAAGGGAATGACTACCCATGTTTTTTAGCTGTCAGTATTAGAATCCAAGCATCCCAGTTCGACATTTTTTTCAGAACCCAAACTTTTCAAGAATTGCTCTTTCAATTAAATAGTTCTGTTTTTTTTCCTGCTTGAACATATAGATTTCATGAAGAAGTGAGATTTTTCAGCTATTCACTCAGTTATATTTTGCCCTCTCCTTTTAGGAAATGCAAGTGATAGAGTGGTTTAGCACATTTTTAAGTGACAACCTTTCCAAATTCATTGTGTGAATAAAAATTTAAGATTCTAAAGAAAGTGTACTAAATTGACATCTTAAGTGCAGCATGCAAATAACAGAGTTTGAACTAAACAGGGTAGTCCTGAGTCATCTAAAATGAAAATAACATTTTGTAATTTTTGTTATACACACAATCCTTCATATTGGTTATATCCATTGATCTCACTTAATTGTTTTAAAAACTTTAAATTCATCACTAAATAGTAAACCATGTGAGGTATGATTCTCAGACAAGTAGCCTGGCCAGCTGGAGAATTCCGATAGTATTCTCTGCTTCTGAGCCATTGGGGGAATATTTTCTTAATTTTTGGTTCTACTTAAAAATGAATGTCTTTTCCATGTGGTTTGTATGTATGTGATGTGTGAGTGGGCTTGCTCCTATGTGTGATTATGGGCATGTGCATGTGCCTGACATAGGCCCTGTGGAGGTCAGAGAACAACTTTTGGGTGTTGGTCCTTGCCTTTCCAGGGTGTTTGAAACAGGGTCCTTTTGCAGTTGTATAAACTGGATTAGCCGGCCTGTGAGCTGCCAGGAGATCTGCTCTCTTTATTCTCATACAGATGAGCTAAGATTAAAGGAGTCTGTATTATTGCTTCTAACTTAATTTTATTTAGATTTGCTCATTTTATTTTTTGTGTATAAGTGTTTAGTCTGTGTGTGCATATGTGCACTATATGCTTGCTTGGTGCCTACAGTGGTCAGAAGAAGAAGGCATTGTGAAACTTGAATTACAGAAGGGTATGGGCTACCATGTGGGTGCTAGGAACTGAATCTGTGTCCATTGCAAGAGCAACCAAAGCTCTTAACTGCAAATCATCTATCCAGCTTCTGCATCTGGTTTCTTATGTGGGTTCTGGGAATCTGAACCTGGGTTGTCAGATTTTCTAGCAAGTGTGTTTACACACCAAACCACCTCCAAAGATATTTTATGCTTATTAAATGTGATGCTTAATGTCTGATGTCTGGAAGAGAAAACTGTCATTATTCAAAGATAAGATAGATTTTGCAAAAGCTTTTGTCTTATATATAAAGAAAATGCTATTAGAACTTATATCTGAGTATGTGGTAATATCTTTGAAAAAAGCTTATTGTATGAAAAACAATTGTATATTTATCTATTGGTATTAAACAACAAAAATGTAAAAATTATAAGTAATATCAAAAAATAAAAATATTGAGAAATAAATTTGATGCAATGTATATATATATATATATATATATATATATATATATATATGACACAATTTGAAGAAATGATGGTTGATAGAAATTGCAGACCTTAGTGAAAAGATATGACATGTTCTTGAACTAGAGACTCAACATATTTAAGATCTTGATTTTTACCCAACCTATGGATTCAATGCAATCTCAATAGAAAATCTGTCAAAATACATTTTTAGTAATTGAAAAACTAATTTTAAATTATGAGTGATTATTACAGGACCTAGACTACCCAAACTATATGAAAAGAAAAAAATAGTATTGTGCTATCTGTCATAAAGACTTACAAAAAAATTGCAGTATGACTGTTTGTTATTTGAATAAATATACATAGTCTGATCCACGAAGCAGAAATAAGTGTCCCGAAATGGAAAGACTGACAACTGAAACAAGATGCCAAGTCAATTCAGTGGTGAAAGGTAAATAATGTCAATGATAACTGAGAATTTTGGATGGCCACATTCAACAAAATGATACTCAACTTGTATATTACAGCCTATAGAAAAGTAATTCGACATGTTCATATAGCTAAATGTAAGGATCAAAGTAGAAGCTGAGTGATGGCTTAGTGTTTAAGAACATGTACAAGGTTGTAGAGTACTTGTGTTTGATTCCTAGCATCTGTACTGCATAGCTCACAACTCTTTATGATTTCAGCTGCAGGGAATCCAACACTGTTTTTTTGTCTCCTCAGGCACCTGTGCTCACATGTACATACCACACACAAACATATAATTTAAAAAAAGATGGAAAGAAAAATAGGATTGAGAGTTGATGGGAAGGTTGATGTGTGGGAAGGGTTAAGAGATAATGGAAGGTGAGTGTGACCAGAATGTATTATATACAAGCATAAAATTATCAAATAATAAATTAATTCTAAAATGGTTTAAAAATACATATTCCTGTTCCCATTCATTAAAGATAAATACCTAGATAGAAGATATAGTTAAAAGTTCATCTAGAAACTGAGTAAATATAATACCAACAACACTCGTTTTTGTTTTCACTCGCTGATGTCATTCACACTAGAACGAGAGGGTGACATGCTTAAGGCCTTCAGTAAGTGTTGGTGCCTTAACTTAAGGTTGATTGAATGGTTACCATTTTATATTTCTTCCTGCACTTGAGATACAGGTGAATTTCTAATGTCTTGCTTTCTATGTCTTCTAGGGAAGAAAAGCCATTAAAATTAAAATAAATAGTCAGTATAACTGAGAAATAGGTATTAGGGTTGAAATGTTACTGTGTTATTAACAATACTTCTTAAGTCTCATATTACTTGGCAGTTTCTTTTAAATGCCACATCATTAAAACACTCTGAAGTAGTCAGGACATAAAATACGTTTCTTTTTAAAGAACAGGCAAATTCTATCATAGAATATTGGAAACATACCATGGACAAATTGCATATTTGACAAAAAAGGGAAGGAATTCAGTTCTTTGGACCCCGAAGGCATCCTATTATCCAATTTTGCCTCTCTCCAGATGAGACTGGTCAACAAAAGCCAAATTAATATTGCTGACATATGTTTCATTAATTCATCTCAACTATGATGATGTCTAATTGAAATATTGAATGTAAGTGTGTGTGTGTGTGTGTGTGTTTGTATGTGTAGTGTGTATGTGTGTGTGTGTTTAGAATTTCTTTGTAATTTAGCTTATGTTCTATTGGTGCTTGAAGAAATATTAATGGAACCTCCAACAGGGTTTATTTATGTTTCTCCTTCAAAAGGGATGGGTTTGGTGGTAGAGGTGCTATTCTTAAGAATTATTAGATGCGAAAAAGCATCAGCTGCGGGGCCCAGCAACAGCCCGCTGAGGTAGACGTGCCCAGCGGCGACAGCCTACAGGGATATTCAGGCCCGGAGGCAGCCGGCAGAGACATTCAGTCCCAGCGGCGGCCCACAGAGGTAGACAGGCCCGGCGGCAGAGACAAGCAGACGCAGGTAGGCCTGCGGCGGGGGGGGGGGGGGGGGGGGGGGGGGGGGGGGGGGGGCCGTGGAGGTAGACGGGCCCAGCGGCGGCAGCCGACAGGGATATTCAGACCCAGCGGCAGCCGGCAGAGACATTCAGGCCCAGCAGCGGCCCGCTGAGGTAAACGGGCCCGGCGGCAGTGGCCGACAGGGACATTCAGGCCCGGCAGCAGCCAGCAGAGACATTCAGGCCCAGCGGCGGCCCACAGAGGTAGACAGGCCTGGCGGCAGAGACAAGCAGACGCAGGTAGGCCTGCGGCGGCGGCCCGCGGAGGTAGACGGGCCCAGCAGCAGCCCGCTGAGGTAGACGTGCAGCGGCCGACAGGGACATTCAGGCCCAGTGGCGGCCCCCAGAGGCAGACAGACCCAGCGGCAGCTGACAGGGACATACAGGCCCGGCGGCGGACCGCAGAGGTAAACAGGCCCAGGGACGGAGACAAGCAGACACAGCTTGGAACAGGGACGCCCCTAACCCCAACATCTGGGGAAGAAGCTATCTCCGTGGGTCAGAACCAGAACGAATCTGAACACTCCGTCTGAGGACAACCCAGGGCCCAGCTGCTGATCCTGTGAAACCCAACAACTTGGAGGTGTTGGTGAGACTACCCTGCTCAGCTGAAACCCATCTGGGAGAGGATTCAAATGCCTACAGTTTAAAGTCTGAAGAAACAAGATCAGCTGAGGAGCCGGGTGGTGGTGGCGCACGCCTTTAATCCCAGCACTGGGAGGCAGAGCCAGGCGGATCTCTGTGAGTTTGAGGCCAGCCTGGACTACCAAGTGAGTTCCAGAAAAGGCGCAAAGCTACACAGAGAAACCCTGTCTCGAAAAATCAAAAAAAAGAAAAACAACAACAAGATCAGCTGAGGAGTTGACAAATGAACAAAAAGTGACCTGAGAACACAGAAGAAGGCGCTACCCAGACACCAAACCAGATCACCAGAATCATAAGTATATAATTCACCGATCGAAATCAGCTGCCCCTGAAGAAATAGCCCAAAAGCACCAATTTAACCAAGAACCCCTACTAAACCAAGACTAAAAATTAGAACAAGAGAGGCACTCTCAGACACAGACACCACCTGCACCTCACAGAGGAAGAGATGAGTAGGCGCCAGTGCAAAAATACAGGCAACAACATAAAGACCTATATGGCAACATCAGAACCTAGTGATTCTACACCTGCAAGACCTAAACATACCATGACAGAAGAAACAGAAGAAATCAACCCTAAAAATGACATTAAGAAGATGATAGAGGCCCTTAAAGAAGAAATAAAACATTCCCTCAATGAGGAAATAAAAACTTTCCTTAAAGAGGAATTGAAAAACTACCTTAAAGAGGAAATAAAAACTTTCCTTAAAGAGGAAATAAAAAACTCCCTTAAAGAGGAAATAAAAACTTCCCTTAAAGAGGAAATGAAAAACTCCATTAAAGAGGAAATAAAAAACTCCCTTAAAGAAATGGAAGAAAAAAGGAACAAAAAATGGGAAGAAATCAAAGAAAGCCAAGAAAAGGCAATTAAACAGATGAAAGAAACATTCCAAGATCTGAAAAATGAATTTGAGACAATAAAGAAAACACATGCTGAGGGAATGCTGGAAATAGAAATCCTGACAAAACGAACAGGAACTACAGAAACAAGCATAACCAACCGATTGCAAGAGATGGAACAGAGAATCTCTGACACTGAAGACACGATAGAGAAAATAGATTCGTCAGTCAAAGAAAACAACAAAGACAAAAAAGTCCTAACACAAAACGTCCAGGAAATTTGGGACACCATGAAAAGGCCAAACCTAAGAATAATAGGGATAGAAGAAGGAGAAGAATACCAACTCAAAGGCACAGAAAATATATTCAACAAAATCATAGAAGAAAACTTTCCTAACCTAAAGAAAGAAATACCTATGAAGATACAAGAAGCTTACAGAACACCGAATAGGCTGGATCCAAAAAAAAAGTCCCCTCGCCACATAATAATCAAAACACTAAACACACAGAATAAAGAAAAAATATTAAGAGCTGCAAAGGAAAAGGACCAAGTAACATATAAAGGCAAACCCATCAGAATAACACCAGACTACTCAATAGAGACTATGAAAGATAGAAGATCATGGACAAACCTCATGCAGACACTAAGAGACCATGGATGCCAACCCAGACTATTATACCCAGCAAAACTCTTAATCACCATAGGCGGAGTAAACAAAATATTCCAGGATAAAACCAGATTTAATCAATACCTGTCCACAAACCCAGCCCTACAGAAAGCACTAGAAGGGAAAATTCAACCCAAAGAAGCTAAACACATCCATGAAAAATCAAGCAATAGATAATCCTACACCAACATACACCACAGAAGGACAACACAACACAACCAAAAAAATAACAGGAATTAACAATCACTGGTCATTAATATCCATCAATATCAATGGTCTCAACTCACCTATAAAAAGACACAGGCTAACAGAATGGATTAGAAAACAGGACCCATCCATATGCTGCATACAAGAAACACACCTTAACTCCAAAGACAGACACTACCTCCGAGTAAAGGGCTGGGAAAAGGTTTTCCAAGCAAATGGACCTAAGAAACAAGCTGGTGTAGCTATCCTAATATCTAATAAAATAGACTTCAAACTAAAATCAATCAAAAGAGACCAGGATGGACATTACATATTCATCACAGGAAAAATCCACCAAGATGAAGTCTCGATTCTAAACATTTATGCTCCAAATACAAAAGCACCCACATTCATAAAAGAAACACTACTAAAGTTTAAAACGCACATCAAACCCCACACATTAGTAGTGGGAGATTTTAACACACCACTCTCACCAAAAGATAGATCTACCAGACTGAAACTTAACAAAGAAATAAAGGACCTAACAGATGTTATGACTCAAATGGACCTAACAGATATCTACAGAATATTCCATCCTAACACAAAAGAATATACCTTCTTCTCAGCACCCCATGGAACCTTCTCAAAAATTGACCACATGCTTGGACACAAAACAAATCTCAACAGATACAAAAAAATTGGAATAACCTCCTGTATTTTATCAGACCACCATGCCTTAAAGTTAGAACTCAATAACAACAAAAATTATAGAAAACCCACAAACTCATGGAAACTGAATAATACCCACCTGAAACATCAATGGGTCAAGGAAGAAATAAAGACAGAAATTAAAGAGTTCCTAGAATTCAATGAAAATGAAAGTACAACATACCCAAACTTATGGGACACTATGAAAGCAGTGCTAAGAGGAAAATTCATAGCTCTAAATGCACACATAAAGAAGATGGAGCAATCCCATACCAATGAATTAACAGCACAACTGAAAGCTCTAGAACAAAAAGAAACAAACTCACCCAGGAGAAATAGACGCCAGGAAATAATCAAATTGAGGGCTGAAATCAACGAAATAGAAAACAAGAGAACAATACAAAAAATCAATGAAACAAAGAGTTGGTTCTTTGAAAAAATCAACAAGATAGACAAACCACTAGCCAAATTAACCAAAAGGCAAAGAGAGAACACCCAAATTCACAAAATCAGAAATGAAAAGGGAGACATAACAACAGACAATGAGGAAATCCAGAGAATCATCAGATCATACTTCAAAAACCTGTACTCCACAAAAATGGAAAACCAGGAAGAAATGGACAATTTTCTGGATAAATACCAAATACCAAAATTAAATCAAGACCAGATAAACCATTTAAATAGACCAATAACCCCTAAAGAAATAGAAACAGTCATCAAAAGTCTCCCAACTAAAAAAAGCCCAGGACCAGATGGTTTCAGTGCAGAATTCTACCTGACTTTCAAAGAAGAACTAATACCAATCCTCTTCAAAGTGTTCCACACAATAGAAACAGAAGGAACACTACCAAACTCTTTTTATGAGGCTACAATTACCCTGATACCCAAACCACACAAAGATGCAACAAAGAAAGAGAACTACAGACCAATCTCCCTCATGAACATTGATGCAAAAATACTCAACAAAATATTGGCAAACCGAATCCAAGAATACATCAAAACAATCATCCATCACGACCAAGTAGGATTCATCCCAGGGATGCAAGGATGGTTCAACATACGGAAATCAGTCAATGTAATACACCATATAAACAAACTGAAAGAAAAAAACCACATGATCATCTCCCTAGATGCTGAAAAAGCCTTTGACAAAATCCAACACCCCTTCATGATAAAGGTCTTAGAAAGAATAGGAATACAAGGAACATTTCTAAACATAATAAAAGCAATTTATAGCAAGCCAACAGCAAACATCAAATTAAATGGAGAGAAACTCAAAGCGATACCACTAAATTCAGGAACAAGACAAGGCTGTCCACTCTCCCCATATTTATTCAATATAGTACTAGAAGTTCTAGCTAGAGCAATAAGACAACAAAAGGAGATCAAAGGGATACAAATTGGCAAGGAAGAAGTCAAACTTTCACTATTTGCAGATGATATGATAGTATACATAAGTGACCCCAAAAACTCTACCAGGGAACTTCTACAGCTGATAAACTCCTTCAGTAAAGTGGCAGGATACAAGATCAACTCAAAAAAATCAGTAGCCCTCCTATACACAAATGATAAAAGGGCTGAGAAAGAAGTCAGAGAAACATCACCCTTTACAATAGCCACAAATAATATAAAATACCTTGGGATAACACTAACTAAACAAGTGAAAGACCTTTTTGATAAGAACTTTAAATCTCTAAAGAAAGAAATTGAAGAAGATATCAGAAAATGGAAGGATCTCCCATGCTCATGGATAGGTAGGATTAACATAGTAAAAATGGCAATCTTACCAAAAGCAATCTACAGATTCAATGCAATCCCCATCAAAATCCCAACACAATTCTTCACAGACTTGGAAAGAAAAATACTCAACTTTATATGGAAAAACAAAAGACCCAGGATAGCTAAAAGAATCCTATACGATAAAGCAACCCTTGGAGGCATCACCATCCCGGACCTCAAACTCTACTATAGAGCTATAGTAATAAAAACAGCTTGGTACTGGTATAAAAACCGACATACGGACCAATGGAATCGAATTGAAGACCCTGACATTAATCCATGCACATATGAACACCTGGTTTTTGACAAAGGAGCCAAAACTATACAATGGAACAAAGAAAGTATCTTCAACAAATGGTGCTGGCATAACTGGATGTCAATATGTAAAAGATTACAAATAGATCCATATCTGTCACCATGCACAAAACTCAAGTCCAAGTGGATCAAAGACCTAAACATAAATCCAGTTACACTAAACTTAATAGAAAAGAAGATAGGAAGCACTCTTGAACGCATTGGCACTGGAGACCATTTCCTAAATAAAACACCGACAGCACAGACCCTGAGCACAACCATTAATAAATGGGACCTCTCAAAACTGAGAAGCTTTTGCAGGGCAAAAGACACAGTCAATAAGACAAAAAGACAGCCAACAGATTGGGAAAAAATCTTCACCAACCCCACATCTGACAGAGGATTGATCTCCACAATATATAAAGAACTCAAGAAACTAGACATTAAAGCACTGAACAGTCCAATTAAAAAATGGGCTAAAGAGCTAAACAGAGAATTCACAAAACAAGAACTACAAATGGCTGAAAGACATTTAAAGAAATGCTCAACATCCTTAATCATCAGAGAAATGCAAATCAAAACGACTCTGAGATACCACCTTATACCTGTTAGAATGGCTAAGATCAAAAACACCAATGACAACCAATGTTGGAGAGGATGTGGAGCAAAGGGAACACTCCTCCACTGTTGGTGGGAATGTAAACTTGTACAACCACTATGGAAATCAGTATGGCGGTTTCTCAGAAAATTAGGAATCGAACTACCTCAAGACCCAGCCATCCCACTCTTGGGCATATACCCAAAGAATGCTGATACATACCATAAAGATACATGCTCAGCTATGTTCATAGCAGCACTATTTGTAATAGCCAGAACCTGGAAACAACCTAGATGCCCATCAACGGAAGAATGGATGAAAAAAATGTGGTACATATACACAATGGAGTACTACTCAGCAGAGAAAAACAATGAAAGCATGAAATTTGCAGGCAAATGGATGGAACTAGAAAAAATCATCCTGAGTGAGGTAACCCAAACCCAGAAAGACAGTTATGGTATGTACTCACTCATTGGTGGATTCTAGATATAAAATGAACAATCAGACCACAACCCATAGAACCATGAAGGCTATATATATAGCATGGAGGTCCCTAGGACGACTGTGGCATATAATAAATTTCAGTTTTACTCAATTATTGAAAAAAAATAGCCAAATGAATGGAAACACATGAACTATGAACCAAAGACTGAGGGGCTCCCAGCTGGATCAGGCCCTCTGAATAGGTGAGACAGTTGATTGGCTTGATCAGTTTGGGAGGCATCTAGGCAGTGGGACCAAGTCCTGTGCTCATTCCATGAGTTGGCTGTTTGAAACCAGGAACTTATGCAGGGACACTTGGCTCAGTCTGGGAGGAAGGGACTGGACCTCCCTGGACTGAGTCTACCAAGTCGATCACAGTCCTCGGGGGAGGACTTGTCCTGGAGGAGGTGGGAATGGAGGGTGGGCTGGGGGTAAGGGGAGGGCGTGGGAGGGGGGAGAATAGGGGAACCCATGGCTGATATGTAGAACTGAATGGTATTGTAAAATAAAAAATATATATCACAAAAAAAAAAAAAAAAAAAAAAAAGAATTATTAGATGCATACATAATGCCTAATGACCTGTGGGCAAGCCTAACTTGTCTTCATGTATGACAGTGTTTCTATAGGTCGCAGTATAATTACAAATGTTCTTATCCTGGCTCTGACCGCCCCCCCCCCCCTTAGAAAGCTCCATATTTTTTTCACTTGAACAATGGTGATGTATTACCCATGCCATGAAGACACATTAATTCCACAATTAAACTCATGTACGGTGTGTTATGAAATGTTGCTTTATATGCCACTCATGAGGCTGTATGCCAGAGACAGAATACTTTGTTAAAATCTGTTAACAAAATATAAAGAGCACCAAACTGTAGTAAAGAAAACTTAGTATGACATTCCACTTATCAGAGATGGAAATGTCTTTAAGGACATTGTGTCTAAACTGGGACTCAAGGTTGAGGCAAGGGTTTTAAGAAGAGTTGAGGAGCATTCTGAATCTTAGAGCACCAACAAATGAATATTTAGGAACTAGAGACAAAATGTTTGCAAATCAGCTATCCTTGCTTTGTATGACAAGGAACACACAGAAGGCACGGGATTATCAACTTTCATAAGAGAAATAATTTCCAACTACAGACATTTGATCCATTCAACTATAAAATGATTGTGTGCACTGAGCATGGCATAAAACTCATATAAACCTGAAAGTGAATCCACATTTGCTATTATTACATACATCTTTGTAGTTATGCCTATTTTGGCTGCAAACATTTTAAGTTGCTGTAATGAGTCTTTACTTTAAGACATTCCCTTCACTTCTTTGGTTTCTGTTCCAGTTAACACTGTATGATTAGTTGAGTTCTGTAGGGCTCTGGATCATAATAATAGAGAATTTCATCCTTTTTTCATCATTAGCTGCATCTCTGGAACAGCATGTAAGTTATACATTTTCCAGCTCAAGTTCCTGCAATCTGTGGAAAGAAAGGGCCAGTCCTGATTTAACTAGCACCATTGAAATAGCAGATTATTTAATGAAATATGCACAAGATAGTTATATTCTTCTGGTATGTCACCTTAACATTCAGCTCTGCTGTGGCAATACAAATTGATATTGGACCAAGTTTCAAAGTGATGACAGTGAATGATATGAACAAAATGTGGTAGGGTTTGGTCCTTTATTTTAATACACAAATAGATTTGCCCATACGGACTTACATTTGCTATCATTTGGAGCTTTAAATCCAAAATGTAAAGCTTGAAATTTTCTAGCTTCAATTGAGGAGTCTGGTAACATCTTTCTTAAATGGGACTGTTGAGAGAAAAGAGTAACTTCTCCACGATTTCACTTGTACATAAATATATTCTCTAACACACCCCATTAGTTCCATCACAAAGTCTCATTTAGTATTTTAAGATAAATATTTTCACTTTTAAGAATCATTCCTGGAATATATGAAAAAATACTGATTTTGCAGTGTTGTGTTCTGTGTCTATGAGAAAACTATTGTGTAGCAAAAAATGCTAATTCTGGGGTGAAGACAATGAAAATTATGGCCCCTTTTTTGGGATAGGAAGCAAGTATACATGTGTTGTCAAATGATTCTGAGAAGTTACACATCTGAAGTTGGCTTTGGCATCCCATGTCATTTATTAGGCAATAATTTGCTTGTAACTGGTCTTGGCATTAATAAGGTCATTTCACCATCATTACTGCTACCTGTTGATGTTGAAAACCTGGGCTCAGCAAACATTTCCCATGAATGGTCAGAGAGTAATTGTTTTAGACTTTTTGCTCAATGGGTGAAATTGAATAAATTGAGTAGATATTTATCTAATCATTTAAACTGCCATCATTAAAATGTTTAAATTATTTCTGAATTAATAAGAAACATAAAAACAGAAGATGGGTCAGATATATCTATGGGACAGCAGTTTGTTGATACCATATAAACTCCAATCAATTCCACAGAGTATTGACAGTAATGACAAGGCTACTATTTTGTTCAATTAGTGTATCTCAGTAAAATTAACAATCAAGGGGAAGAAATCAGGTAACACATGAGCTAGCCAAGCATCCATTTGAAGAGTAAGCAAGCATCTCTATACAATGGCTTGAAAGTTTCCTTCTGTGTTTTTCATAGTGAAATTTAATCAGTCATTTGAAGCGTGAATGTGTTTTTATATTGGAAAAATAAATGATTGATGATGAAAGTGATTAATTTTGTATGTGTATACATAACTAATCAGCAACCATCAGTGAACTAGATAATATTTTAAATCATGTGTAGTTTTTGAACCAACTATATTAATAATATATAATTGAAGACAAATATTAGTGATAACCATCATCAAAATAACTTTTTCAATAATATTAAAAATAATAAAGTATCTTTTTTACAATTATGCTATGAATGATTAATGCAATATTAGCTTAAATGTTTTGTAACTGTTAATGATGAACTAAGAATAGAAATTTTACTTAAGTGAAAATGTCATATCTTTGGCACTTAATTTAAAAATGAAGTTGAAAAAAATTAAGTTTATTTCATTTAATTTACTTTATTAAGTTTCATAATACAATTTTCAAAACAACTTAAAAAATTTGTTTTAAAGATTTTACATTCTTAGTGGCTAAAATTGAAAATGACATGTTGAAATGATAGCTGTAGTTTTTAATAAGCAGAAAGAACTTTTAGATATGTCTTAAATATAAATAGCAGGAACAATCTTTTCTCTGAAAACTTACTATTAAAACTTCTCTCAGCCAGGCGGTGGTGGCGCACGCCTTTAATCCCAGCACTCGGGAGGCAGAGCCAGAAGGATATCTGTGAGTTCGAGGCCAGCCTGGGCTACCAAGTGAGTCCCAGGAAAGGCGCAAAGCTACGCAGAGAAACCCTGTCTCGAAAAACCAAAAAAAAAAACAACAACAACAACAAAAAAAACAAAAACAAAAAACTTCTCTCATTATATTCTACTGAATAGCTTAGGATTCGTGGCGTTCATGCCTTAATTATTTCCATCATTTTCTTGATTGCGTATATGAACATGGCAAGGTAAGAAAGTGTCTTCAAATATCAAAGCTCACAGGATGATGATGAATTCAGTCTCACTTATGCTCAATTTTCTGCCTAATATATTGCTTGGTCTTTAATATTTTAAACAAAATAATGGATTCTGCTGAAGAAATGTCTATAGAAGGGAAAAGTAGAAGAGCGTCACATAGTTTGATTTATATTTAACAAACATGGTGAAGATTTTGAGTGATTTACAGATGGTTGTCATGTGTGTTTTATTTTCACTCTATGCTGTAGTTATGTGTTCAGAAAGAAAAGATAGCCGTGTATAATGTGATGGAATCATAGGCCACAAACAGAAAGGCTCAGTGGCATTCCTTTTATCCTTCTTGAACAAGGTTTACTCTGCATGAAAGACTCGGGAAACACTGCAATGTGCTTGAATAAGATGGATAACTACCATCAAATCTTTGAACAAAGACACCTAGCAGGTAACAATAACAATATAGTGGACATACAACAGAGACAGTATTTTGAGAAATTCCTTGAGAAGGTGACCAAATTCAATTGCTTTGAGAGAGAAAAGATTCATACATGAGCACAAAAGGTCCTCTTTTCTTTTTCTATAGGGTATATACTAAAACTATTGTCAAAGGAGTAAGAGCTAAACCACACCCCAAACTGAGAAATGGTCATCTGCCTCTTCTGCAATCATATCAGTGGAACTAAAGTCAATCGGTTTCTCTCTCAAGTAATTGTGTAGAGTAGCTAGCATACGAGCACATGCTTTGAATAAAAGTGTGTGAGGGAGAGAGGCAATCTTGTTTGCTTCAGAAACTATTTAAGAAGCATTCCATAAGCTTCAGCTTGTAAGAGCTGCTTATGTTAGTAGCTTATGTAATCTTTGGACACATACAAACTAGAAACTCACAGATATTCGCACCCCCCATATTTCTTCAGTTTTCTAATGAATGTCAATATCTAGTCCAGCATTCCACAATGCAGTTGACTGTTCTTTCTCCTTGCCATCCTCAAGTTTGACAGTTTCTCAGTCTTTGATGTGTCTTCTTGATTTTCTTGACAACTTCAATGAGTTTCTTCAGTTCTTTTGTAGAATGTTTGATACCTGGTAGGGTTTGGTGTTTTTATGTTACAAATGAAGGGTGTACACTCTGACCAGGGCACAGCAAAAGTGATGTGCTCTAGACGAATTTCTGAGCAGTCGTATTAAATAAAAAAAACAGGGTGAAAGCCTTAGAGATCAGGGAAATAGTGAAAGCCACCAACCAACCTTACCTCACCAGCTTTGCAGCTCCCCAAAATGAAGTACTTCCGGTCTACCCATGCCTTTATTGACCTGCTGTTCTGACCTCTCATTGACTCTTAGCCCAGCTACCTCACTTTCTTGTCACTGCCTGTCTGTACAAACCTCCATGTCCCTATGGTTGGTACTGGGATTAAAGGCATATGTTACCACACTTGGCTCTGTTTCCTAGTATGGCCCTGAATACACAGAGACCCTGCCTGCCAAGTGATCAGATTAAGGGCATGTGCTACCACTGCCTGACTTCTATGTTTACTTAAAATGGCTTGCCATTTCCTCTGATCTCCAGGCAAACTTTGTTTATTAACATACAAATAAAATATCACCACATTTCAGCACAAATAAAATATCGCCACAATGTGCCGTTTGCGGTGCATCATATCAGGACTTATGGGATGTTGCTTTGTATTGTTGGGCATGCTAACAGTGATCACACATTTTTAAATTTCCATTTTTATATTTGAGATTCTAATACAATGACAACTATCTTCCCTTTCATACTCCAAATCCTACCATATACTATTCTTTTCTCTCTTTCAAATTCATGGTCTCTTTTTTTAATTATTGTTATTAAATTAATATATGCACACATATATAGGAATTTTGCTCACTTTGCATTATGCTCCTGGTATGTATTTCAGGGCTAACCATCTGGGATTGGATAACCAATTGGTGTGCTCTTCCCTGGAGAAGACTACTCATCCTGCTCTCAGTATTACTTATTTGCCTTTAGTTCTTTCTGTGATTGCCTCAATCCTATATGATCACATTTTAAAAAATAAACTACATATATTCTCTAAATCAGATTTATTTTTTTTTCTTTTTAATTGGCAGGATTAGTGAGAGAAAATCTTTTTCTTCTTTTTTAAAATTTTTTTTTTGAGAATTTCATACACAGGTAGAATGAACTATGTCTAACATCAGTCTCCCTCCTCTACTTCTCCATATCCCCCAGCACACTTTGCTCCTAACCTTTTTGTTTGTCTGTTTTGATAATCCACTAAGTCCAGTTAGTGCGTCCCTTGTGTGCACAGGTGTGGGGCTGTCCCCTGGAGCATAGGGAACCTACAAGTGGTCACACTCTCAATTGTTTTAAAATTATCTGTCCCCCAACAAGTATTCTCTGTTCACAGTTCCTCAGCAAGAGGTGGGTAGGAAGATCATCTACCCCGCCTCTGTCAGGATTTGGCTGGTTTGATCTTACATAGCTCTCACATAGGTAACCACGGGTACTGTGCTTTCATTATTGCAATATAAATATCATGTCCACAGTACAGCATTACCCAGTACTCCTCCCCATCCCTTGGCTCTTAATTCTTTCAGTTGCTCATCTGCAAAGTTCCCTGAATCTTGGCAGCGGCAGGGTTACTATAGATTTCCTATTTAAGGCTGAGCACTCAGTCTCTTATTTTCAGCACATTGACCATTTGTGACTGTTTGTGTTGGTTATTTTTGACAACTTAGTATAAAGCTAGAGTCATCTGAGAAGAGAAACTTCAGTGGAGGAAATGTCCCCACCAGCTGGTCCTATAGGTAGGCTATGGGGCATTTTCTTGGTAAGTGATTGATGTGGAAGGACCCAGCCCACTGTGGGTGATGACATTCATGGACAGATGGTCCTGGGTTGAAGAAAGAAAACTGAGCAAGCCAGGAGCAACAAGCCAGTAAGCAGGAGCATTTCTCCATGTCTCCACTTCAGTTCCTAACTCCAGGCTCCTGGCTGGAGTCCTTACCTTGACTTCTCTTCATGTTGAATTACAACTGCAAGCTGAAGTAAGCCCTTTCATTCCCAAGTTGCTTTTGGTCTTGATGTATCACAGCAATAGAAAGCAAAGCAAGACACTTTCTATTCTAGTCTGGCTTAAAACCTGCTGTGTAGCCAAAGTTGATATTAAACCATTGGTCCTCCTGCCTCTAACTCCTACAAGCATGAGGTTTGAGGGAAATCCCACATCAGGTTTCAGAGAAATTCTTTGAAACTCCATGGGCATTTATTTAACTTTTAACCACTACTTTTTTTAAAAAAATTTATTTATCTGCTATTTCACTTATTCATTTTCTTCCTCTAGTTTATTGACATTACAAATTATTTTTTCTTTACTTATGGTATATATCCCACCAAGAGTGTTTGTCAGTTACTTCCATTTGCACATCTAATGCTGCATCCTAAGCCCTAACTTGGTACCTTGTATGTAGTAGGTACTCCATAAATATTTTTGAATTAAAGAATGAGATTCTGCTTGGGGAAGATAAATGAGAATCAGGCATTATAAGTTTTAGTTATCAACATTTCTAGGTATTGCAGATAAATATTATGAAGAACTAAACATGACTCCTTATAGGAAGGTAACCACTTGTGGCCTTCTTTAGAACAGAAGTTAAAATAATCACCTTTAATCTGGGATTTGACCTATGGGGGGAAAAAAACCAAAACAAACCTTAATCCCAGAAACAGCAGGGTAAGAGCATTTAAAGTTATGGCAACTTGCTAAAAAATAGATGCAAGATGTTCATTCCATATAATGCTATTTGTATTTATAGGATTTCAGTGGCCTTTTGATAGTTCAAACATGCCAGATGTTTTCTACTTTAAGAATTTTCTGCAAGTTGCTACACACACGCGCACGTGTGTGTGTGCGTGTGTGTGTGTGTGTGTGTGTGTGTGTGTGTGTGTATAATAACAATTAAAGAAAAAGAGGCCAGAGACCATGAATTTAAGAGAGATCAAGGGGTTTGGGGCACATGTGAGCAACAGGGAAGAGGAAAGCAAAAGGGGAAAATCTGATATAAGCATATTTTGATTTAAAAAAATAAAGATATATTAAAATAAATTCTGGAGTCAGGAAGGCAGTATTCCTAGAGCTTGGAGCATGAAACAAGGTGGGGCTAGCCATGGGAAGGAATTTGAATTTATAGTCATCCTTGTAAATGACAATAACATCCCTTAATAGTCCTGATCCAAGATGTGATTAAGCATTTGTTTAGGTATCTAGTTTTCCTGCCAAAATCTCCCATGAGAGCAAAAACCACATCTGTGGGTGCTCAGTTTTAAAGCAGAACTTGAAATATGCCTAAGACTTAAAAATGTTGGATTACATGAAGGTCTAAAATCAACCTCATAAACATTAACATTCCTTTTCATTGCTCACTGTAATAAACATGCTGGAAAGAACTCATTATTTAATATAGAATGTTGCTATGTTGAGGCTATAAGCAAGCATCATTCTCTACGATAGTGTCAAGGATCTTTTACTAAGCTGAAGATTCATTATTCAGAAGTAATAAACCTGTCTTCCTTATAAACTTGCCTTTCCCTTCCTCCAAAGATAAAATATTTTAAACTTAAGAGTATAAACTTATTCTTTAGTGAGGTATGGATTTCCTTTTACCGAAAGAAGTTAATCAAAACCCAAATCATAAAAAATAAATAATTTAACAGAAAATTGTTAATGTTGAAAGCCAACTGAAAATAGCACCATCTCCTGTAAAGTTCATATCTAAGTGTCTCATCCGTCTTTATCGTAAGCACATTTCTGATAACTTGGTAAAGGAAATAGGATGTTAATTTGATGAATAACTTTGTCTTTCCCCAGAAACCATGACCTTAGTGTTTGACCTTGGGAAAATAGGTTTTGCCTCCATGGGTTCCAGGTATGCTGCACTTATTGTCACTAAAAAGGCTATTGAAGCTTTGCTAACAAGGCAGGTATGTATAAATGATCCTTTTCCAATCTCACCAGCATCGGTGTCTTGTTTTCCTTGATGACAGTCATTCTGATTGGGCTGAGATGGGATCTCAATCTACTTCTGCTGTGCATTTTTCTGACATTGAAGGATGTTGAGTATCTTCAATTTTAACTTACAGTTTTAGAACTTCATACATGAGTATTGTATTGACATAATTTGTACTCTTTTCTCTTGCCACACCCCTACTCTCTTTTGAATTAATTTCTTTTTAAATTATTGATGACATACACCACACACACACACACACACACACACACACACACACACGCACACACACACACACACACACACACACACACACACTAGCAGCAGCAGCAGCAAACCCTACTGAGTCCATTTGGTATTGATCCTATAAAATGTGTTTAGGGCTGATCATTTGGGTAGGATAAACAGAGAGCTCAGTCCTGAAGAAACCTGATTCCCCCACTTTCAGCAGCCATAAATTACTTGTAGCTCTTCATCCAGGGTCCTTGTGAAATTGGGCATGTGGGCGATGTTGTTCATATGCAGGTCTTGTTTAGGTAACCATATTGTTTTGATGTCATGGGGGCAGCTCTTATCATGTCTAGAAGACCCTATCTCACAGTAGGTATCCTGGTATCATGGTCCTCTGGATCTTAGAATCTCTCTGTCTGCCCCTTCTGTGATCTTCTCTGTAGATACCATCAGTTGTGGATGGACATTCCAAGTCACTAAATATCCTCATTTTGATCAGTTGTAGATCTCTGTAATAGTTTCTAACTGTTGAAAAAGCTACTTTAATGAAGGGTGAGAGATACATTTATCTTCAGATATAACGGCATTTAGAATTTAGTTTTTCTAAAATGACAGTACTAGGTTTACCTCTAGGGTCTGTGACCTCTCAAGCCATGGTTAGTTGGCTAGGTTTGCAATACGAGGCATGGTTTCTCTAACTGTAGGTGTCTCTCTTGGTCCAGTTAGACAGCTTCTGGTTACCACCGTGACAAAAGCGGACACTATTGTACCTTTGAGGATATCTTGCCATGCTGGTCATTGTGGATTGTAAACTTTATAGCTGGGTTAGGACTGATGATTGCTCTTCTCTCTTGGCAGATTGCAGAGTGCCTTCTGAGTCAATGAGAGCTAGTCTTCAAGGAGGACTACTTTCCAAAAGAGTTGTTTTCATTGGCGTTCATGATAGCTTAGGAATCAGAGCTACATTACTAAGTTTAATTCTCATTAATCATACTATTGTGAAAATAGTTAACAATCTTTGTTCCAATGGAACAAAACAAATCACTTGTCATAAGTTACTCATTTTCTAGTGATTTTTTTTAAAAAAAAACCACTATAAAATTGTGTAGCTGAAGTTTTCTTCAGTCTTGGCCCATGGTCAGGACAAAGTTCTCTCACCTGCCAGTCCTACAGCTGCTCAGACCCAACTGAGTAAACACACAGAGACTTATATTGCTTACAAACTGTATGGCCATGGCAGGCTTCTTGTTATCTAGTTCTTCTATCTTAAATTAACCCATTTCTATAAATCTATACCTTGCCACATGGCTTGTGGCTTACCAGTGTCTTACATCTTACTCATGACAGTGTCTGGCAGCGTCTCCTGACTCAGCTTTCCTGTTCCCAGAATTCTCTTCTCTGCTTGTCCTGCCTATACTTCCTGCCTGGCTACTGGCCAATCAGCATTTTATTTATACAGAGGGATATCCACAGCACTCCCACCCTTTTTTTTTTCCCAAAAGGAAGGCTTTAACTTTCACATAGTATAATTACATATAACAAAACAATTTATCAAGCAAGTATTACAGTTACAATATCTAGTCTATTCATAATATCTAGTCTATTTGTATTTGGCAATATTAAAGAAGATATCCTGTCTATCCTATATTTGTGAGTCTAAGGTTTCATATTTAACTTATCTTTTACCATAACTAAGGAAAATTATAACTATCTAGGCTTCAACTACATCAAAGACCTCAGAATGATATATTACCTGAGAAATGGGAGAAGGATGCAAGCAACTTTCAAGAGTCTTGTGAGAGTAGACGGCTGGCAGCCTGGATAGTCATCCAAAGTTCTTTTGTAAAGTTGGGGCATCTGTCTTCAGCCCACAGGTCTAGAGTCTCTCAGTCTCTTCTCTGTGTCCTGTAGAATGTCTGGCAGTTTTCTCTGCAAAGCAGGAACCTGAAGGACCATTTCACCAAGCAAAGTTCAGTGGCCACCTTCCTATGGGTCCTGCTTATCTAGTCGATACATTTTTTAAGCAGTCCAGGCAAGATCAGTTTCTTGCCTAAATGGTTATTTTCACCAAAGTAAAGATAAACTCTATATAGAGTGACTTCGATGCCCATCTTCCTTTCTGAAGTAAATCTGGTGCTGCCAGGAGCAGATATGTCTCACTGCCCAGAAAGTCTAAGTTTTTAAAACATTTTAAATGCCATATTCTGTAGGTCTTTGAAGTGTTTGAAGATTACCTGTCTATATGAAATATATCTATGTACACCTAGAAGACTTAACTAACATGGCTACAAGTATGATTATCATAGATGACTAATTATTAATCTATTTCTTAATTATCCATTACAATTTTAAATGAGCTGTATAAACATAATACCTTAAACAAGAATAGAAATATACACACAGTATAACAAAATTAACTTTAAATTTGTATCAATAAACTAAAATCTATACCAATGTAAAGCATTTCAAACAAGTTGTTGTTCTTTAAAAGTAGGTTCATTATCTACCCTTTCATTCTATCATATCTATATCATATCCCCTTTTCTTCTTTAGAAAGAGATTGCATTTATAATCAACATGCTTTAAATAAAAATATTGGTTTTTCTCTGTCCCACACCAGAGGGCTCTTCTGATTTGGGACACAAGAATATCTCAACCTTTTTTTAGGAATATGCTTGGGTTAGGGCAGGAGTGAGCCAATTCCATCTCCAAAGTTAGCTTGGTATATTTTGGAATTTAGGCATAGTTTCTCTTACTACTTCCTGCTGGAGGGGGGTGCTGTATCTTATGGGGACACAAAAAAAATTTTAGGCTTATGGGGTAGTCCATGAGGCTGTATTGTCTGAGCCGGTTGCCTTGAAACCGTTCTGGATGTTGGATCATCTGGGCCATGGTGTCATCAGAGACCTTTCAGGGGGTCTTGGCTGGTCAAACCTGAAGTATCTTAATCTGGAACAAATCCATAGCCTCTGGATTTCTGTGGAAACAAAAGCAGAGCCTCCTTTCCAAAGCAATATATCCTTACATCGAAATTTTGAAGTCAAGGTACCTTAAAATATACATATTGGCTTAACAGCCTTTACAATCAAATGTTTTTCTGCAGTTAAGAATCCCAAAGACAACACAATCCAGATTTTCTGTGTAATATCCATCTTTACATGGCTTATTTTTATACTACCTTTGCTGTCTCTTTAAAGACTTTATTTTTAAAAACTATGCATTTCTTTATATAACTGTATATATCACTTTTTGTCTCTTTCAAGCCTATGTATATTTTACACACATTACATCTGAATCTGTCTTATTGTGAACCTATTGATTTAAACTGCAGCATTTCTAAGACTGAAATGGTGCTGTGGCTGGTGGCTCCACCCACCTCAGCTTCCCAACATGGCGGTGGTACATTAACTGCCATCTCTGGGAGCCATCAACTCTTAGAAACAGTGGGTCTATGTTTCTATCAAAGCATCCTGTAGCCCAGAAAACTTTTTTTTAACTAGCAAAAAACTACATCCAACACACAGCATAGTGCACAGCTTGAAGACACTGCTGTGTAACATAGCATAGGTCAAGGCCGCACACACACCACAAACCCAGGACCCTGAGATTAAGAGTCTCATGCTCTACCAACTGAGCTAGAATAATAGAAATTATTACATAATTGCCAGGGTTCAACTCACTTTCTGTCTACAAACTCTATATTAACAGAATCATAGTATTTGGGATTAAAACACTATTTAAAAATATCCACTCTTTTAATATGTTTTTGTGATATGTGTTTGCCTGAGAGCACCTGCTTGTGGAGGTCAGAAGACAACTTGTAGGAGTTGGTTCTCTCTTCTGCCATGTAAGACCCATGGATTGAACGGAGGGTCATCAGGTTTGGCAGCAGGTGCCTTTACCCATCGAGCAAACTCACCAGCATATACGAGTAACTCTCATTCTTGAAAATGCTAATCCAATGATCTTCTGCCCCTCCTCTGATTAAGAAGCTAAAAGCAATCTTTGTGGGTGGCTTTCATTGTAAGCTTAGACTGTTACCTTTCCCTTTGTTCTTTCCTGGGGTCCTTATTCTTTCTCCTTCCATGAAAATGTTACTTTTCTAATAGCATATGAAAATAAGCATGGCATTAATTACAGTCTAATGAATGATCCTACTATAAAAGAGAGGAGAAACCCAACAGAATGCAAATACTTTTGGCAGCTGGAAGACACTATGTCCATAGAAAGTAAATTTGCTTAATGTACAATGATGTTTTTTTGTATGCTAGATAGTTTTACAAGGATGGCTGTCATCTAGTTAATTCTTCTGCTTTGAGGCATGTTAATGCCCATGTGCAATATGCTAAAATCCAAAAGGAAAGGAACTTCATTATTATTAAAATACAACAGTTAATTCATGTCATCACTTATGGGATAATTATGTTAGAAATTATAATGTTGAATTAACAAAAGCAATCTGATTTTCATCACCTGTGATTTTGCCTGCAGTAGGTAAGGGTCCTATATAGTACATAGTCACAGCAATAGTATCCATTGACTATTTCCCCAACCTCTTCTAATAAATCTAAGTAAGAAATATCAATGTGGTAAATTGCAGTTTCCCAAATTTTAGATAGGTACTTCAGTGAACTGGAGTTGTTTTGGTGTATGTGTGTCCACACATATGTGTGCACACTTATATGATAGTGCACATACATGTATATGCATGTGGATGGAGTCCAGAGTTGATGTTTGGTCTTTTCCTCAATCCCTTTCCAGGGCACGCTGTATTACAAGCAGTAAAGGTCCTCATGGCAGGTGACTTCTATTTCTAAAATTCTTAAGATTTCAAAAGACTTTAGCTAAGTTGCTATATTTCGTACAGAGTTGGAACCTTGTTTTGAGAGTTGAAGTCATAAAGAGTGTGTTAGGGAGGCAAAATTTGTATAGATGTTTGCTCAGGTGATGAGACCCAGAGTATGTTTATCTGTTTACATGTATACAATATGGGTAGTGAGATTCATTATTCCTAAGTAAATGCCTGAATGGGTTCAAGTAAGTGGTATGGAAGGCCTCATAATAAACCTTCAAAATTCAGGTCCTAGTAGTCTCCACAAAGACGATAATTTACCCTAAATTCCAATACTCCAGAGTTCATTTTATTTTTAATCACAAATTCCTTTTGCATAAGACTCTTGTCTCAAAGCACAATTACCTTAAGGAACTCAGATGAGAGCGGATTTCACAACAACTGAAGAGCAGACATTTAAAACACTTCCCTGTCACTGTCTAAAAGAAGGTTATACAAATCATTTGATAGGCCCAGTTGTCTCCCAGTTCACACTGGGATAAGGAGTTTCAGCCAGATTGCCACTAACCACATCACCAGTTAACCCTGCTTTCTTACAGTTCACACTCACTCACAGTAAAGCTTCTTTACGAAAGAACCAGCGGGTGGATTCACACACAGTGCAAGCTCTCCATCTCACTGCTTTGAAATATTGAAGACAGATGCCAATCTTACTATGTGCCATGTAGCACTCAATCCAGATTTCCTGTACCAGGCAACCTGAAGGTGAAGCATCATCGCTAGTCAATATTTCAAAAGTGCTAGGAGGGGCAGTATTTCAAAGTTCTTGTAAAGTCTTTGTATTTTCTATAAATACGAGACAAAAGCTACCAAAAGAACATACTTGGATCGGCTTCACTTGGCGTCATTCATACATTTGCACCATTTTGAATCTCAACGGGATTATCTGTGCTATTTCATTTTAAACATGAGATATTCTAGGGCTGAGAAGCTTAAGGACCTGCTCCTAGTCACAAGCTAGTCAGCTGTGCAGCCAGAATTTATTCTCATCTTCCCAAAGTCCATCTTTTTTTTTTTTTTTTTTGGTTTTTCATGACAGGGTTTCTCTGCGTAGTTTTGCGCCTTTCCTGGAGCTCACTTGGTAGCCCAGGCTGGCCTCGAACTCACAGTGATCCGCCTGGCTCTGCCTCCCGAGTGCTGGGATTAAAGGCGTGTGCCACCACCACCCGGCAAAGTCCATCTTTTAAACTAATTCCTTTGGGATTTTTTTTTTAAATGTCATGTCTTACTAAGAAGGAGGAGAATTTACCATAGTAGGTATCCAATGCTAGTGTATTTGGTAGGCTTGATGGTTAATTTTCACTTTCAACTTAATTTTGATTCATCTAGGAGATGCATCTACATGCACTTCTGTGAAGGTCTTTCCAGTGGGTGTAAGTGAACAGGGAAGGTTCACCCTGAATGTGGGTATCATCCTCTCATGGTCTGGGGTTTTAAAATGAAGAAAAATGAGAGAGAGAGATCTAAGCACAAGAATTCACCCCCCACTTCCTGCTTGCACATGCAATGTGCAAGCTGCCTCCAGGTTCTGCTACTGTACCACCTCCCCATCACAGAGTACACCCTTCCAATGCGAGCCAAAATGAATTCTTAGGTTCCTATCAGTTAGATATTTTCTCACGACAATAAGAAATGTAAGTAATGCAGCAGAAGTTAGATTTCATTATATTAATTGTCACCTGGATAATGTTTATTCATATTTTCACTAAATTTTGAAGTACACACAGCTTTATACATTTATTTCATAAGGCAATGAGTGCCAATATTATAACAATAAAAATTTAAAGCCTAACCTTTACATAAGGGAAATGAAAAATATGGTCTCAATTATGTTGCAAATGAACATTTGCCTGAACACATTACACTACAATGCTCTAACATAAAGTAATTAAAATGAGGAAATAACTTGTCACAAAACCAGAATATACCCAAGAGCCAATAAAAAAAAAGATTTGAATATGATTTCTGATTTCTTAGCAACTTGGGCATTGGCAGCTCATTTTCTTGAGTGGTGAAATCTCTAAGGAAGAGAAAACCTGAGTGACAAATGGTTTTAGGATCATCAGTATTGAAGGCTATTTGCTGACATCTGCTCTCATTTCTCATGGTTTAAAACATTATTTCCTTTCTCATCCTCTGAACTGGAATGAAAACAAACATTCGTATGTCAAAAAAACAAACAAACAAAAAAAACCGGCATTTATTATTTGGAGATGGAATTCTGCCTTAAAAGGTACTTAGGAAAACATTAAATGGATATTTGTTTGTCTTACCACTCATCACAAATATTTATGTTGAAATAGGAGCACATGCAGGGAGAGAATGTACAGCCCCGACTATTGTAAAGCTTGTGCACGAACGAAACTCCTACCCCTCTGTAGAGACATCAAATGTTGCATTAAGTGTAGTGTTGATGAGCTGTGGCCCTTTCATGCACATTTGAGTGTTTCACACTGCCTGTAGCTGTAGTTGCTGTGATGTTTGGATACAAGCATACCAATGCCGGGGATACCCATGACATCATCCAGGTGGGTGAATCATTGGAATTAGTGTGTGTAAACTGATAGTCAAATATTATTCCCATTTCTCTGAATCACAATGGTTTGAAATAACCTGTTCAGCTACAGGGTCAGTTTTAGTGATTGTACTCCATGGGGAACCTTGCATTTTGGGAACATTACCAAGTTGTCACTGAGGTTTGTTAACCTGAAAAGTAATAGCACTGTCCCCGCTTATTTTTTTGTATTAATAGTGATATTAGGAGGTAACTGCTGCATGTAAGGAGGGATGCAATATTTCCATGTTGATATTTGCACCTCTAAGAGCCAAGGCAATAGAAATGGCTATTGATATCTCTGGGTTTCACGAAGTATGCTATATTTACTTAAATTATTGTTAAATTTCTATACAAAGACTTTCAAATAGGTATTATTTTAGAGGTAAAGAAAAGAATGGAATATGCATATGACTCTCACTTTGTAAACAGCGGAAATAATCACACTGACTTAGAATGCTTGATACCCAGACTAATGGCTTATTATCCAAGAATACGCTATCTGACTTGGTTTTCTTCTTCCACACGAATGCATAATATTTGCAAAACATTGTGTGTACATCGAAGCACTTTTCTGGGGCTTTGTGTGCCTTCTTTGACTTTCAGAATGAATAGATCTAGGATTGACAGTCCAAGGTTTAAATGGTAACTGTAGACACACAAGGGAACACAGCAAATTATGCCATATATAGATCCAACTGAAAGCTTTTATATATAGTCCTTGCCAGGCTTCTTCCTTGTGCTCTATTAGGTCCTTCCAAAAGCTGGTGTCCTGGATTACTACACTTTCTCTTATTCATTTGCTCCCACTGAAACTTGAAGATTTAGATAATCTTGTCAAGTCCTTCCCCAACATCCATAAAAGTAAAATAGTATAATGTAGCAGGAAGGATTAATAAGGTGGGGTGAGGGGCAGGGTAGAAGAGATAGCATAATCAAAACTCATAGCTGGCTAGGTTATAAGCCCCAGGGAAGAACTCATTCCTGTTATTCTGCTAAATAGACACAATAAAAAACTAACCCCTAAATTCCAACTAAGACGTAGTTTTAATTTAAATAAGTATTTCTCTATTTGGGGCACTGGTTATTGTCTTCGTTTCTACTTCTTATAATCCTAATCAGAATTTAGGAATAAGGCACAATGGGATAATACGTTTAAACCTCTATGTGACATTTATACAAACCTACTTAATAATTGTTCACATGCTGTACTACATAACGTTCTCTATGCTTGTTTTGGTAGATAACATATCCATATTTTGCATCGTAATGTTTGGTGGCTAACAGCGTTAACTAATTAGATAGTGCTATTAAGTCTGCACTGCTCAAACTCTACTTAGCAATTATTCATGGGAACATGCTTTTAATCATTTGATGACATTTTCAAATATAACTTATTTTTTTTCTAGCATTGCTGCATATTCTCTCATTAGAAGTGCTAATCTCAAATCTTAATAACTGGGTGGCATTTTGTCGTCATAATAGCAGCCCTGCATGTTTAGACATTTTAAATCCAGTCCTAGCATTGCTTAATTCTTTAGACAATCACAGGGTTCTAAGACCTTTGGACCCAGATACTGTGGGGGCCATCTGGAGCTTCCTGTCAGCACAGCATGCACAGCCATGGTGTCTGCTATACAGTGAGTTATTATGAGGGAAGAAAATCTAGTCAGATAATTCAATTAGTTTTTTCAATTTCCTAGAAAAATAATAAGATTACTGACAATGTTTTTTTTTAAATTTTCTTAAATAAAAACATTCATGAGCCGAATAGTATCTAATCACAGATAACATTTTGTATTCTAGAACTATTTCTAGATTGTTAAATAAACTTCAGTGGTCTTGTTTCAATTATTAGTCAAATTATAATTCGAAAGTGTTACTTAAAGTTGATGCTGTCAATCAATGTGCTTTATAAAAATCCTTTCACTGGATCTGTTGCTAGGAACGTTTTTTTTAAAAAAATTTGATTATGCCTGTTAAATGTATTGGTAGATTAGTTATTTTTTGGTTTTGCCCATATAAGGTTTGGTATGATGTATTTATTTTAAAACTTAGTGACACACAGATTTTCATGCTTCCAATGACAAACACGTTTTTTACATTCTACAGTGAAATTTATGAAGCAAAGATCCCATACATTGAAGTAAACATCTTTGTTATAATTCCTTTGTCCCACTCATTTTTTTGCATATTTTATCTTATGTCTTACACTTAATAATAAATGAGAAGTACAAGAGAAGTGACTGGAGTCGATAAACACCTGTTTGTAATTACTCTAACATTCTTCTACCACACTGACATCAATCACCAAGATCTTATGGAAAAAGAAACAAAAACAAACCACATATTACAAATAAGACAGGCATGTGTCCTTCATTAACACAAGTCTTCAGCTTGTGAGCATAAGGGAGCTAATGCTGGCCTAAATGGTGATCAGGCTTACCCATCAAACAGACTGGCAGCTTTTTTGGTTTTCTGAAGTAGGCTAGTCTAGTAGGTTTATATTGACCACTGGTGTGATTTTCAATGGTGCTTTGCTTCTTAAATCTTCAGGCATTCTGAATAACTCTTACAGTTGGCATTATGTCTTCGCCTCTGGCTTTGATCTGATCCTTGTGATAAGGTTGAGGGAAGGACTGCTGGGTTTGAGTAGCTGCCAAAGCACAAGCGTATATATAGTTCAAGAAACACCACAGAATCAACTAAGCAGGGCTCACTGGTGCCCACAGAGACTGAACCGACAGCCAGGAAGCCTGCATGGGACTGACCTAGGCCCTCTGCATATACGTGACAGTTGTGTAGCTTGGTCTCCTAACAGAGGAAATAGGGGCTGTCTCTGACTCTTTGGCTGGCTTTCAGGACTCTATTCCTCATACTGGGTTCCCTTGTCCAGACTTAATATAAGGAGGTGCTTCTTACCACAACTTGATATAACATTTGTTGTTTATATCTCTTGGAGGCTTGTCCTTTTCTGAATAGAAATGGAGGAGGAATGGATGGGGGTGGTGGGGTAGAGGGGAGGTGGGGAGGACTGGGAGGAGAGGTGGGAAGGGGAACTGTGGCTGGGATGTAAAATAAAAAAATAAATAAAAAAGAAGCACCTCTGAGCTCCAGCAGGCACTAGACCATGTGAGCCTTGAATAACAGTCTTGCACAACACATTGATATGTCTGTATGTAGAGTTGATTAGGATTTAACACAAGCATTAAGATAGTAAATAGGACAGATGCTATAGAAGAAAAAGACACCTATAACACTCTATCTTCCAGAAGTGTTAAGCTGGTAAAGCTATTATGAACCCAGAATTGCTCTGTAGAGATATGTGGCTTCCAAAATTAGTAATTTAAGTTAACTAGCAGCATGTGAAGCTAAAGGGATTAGCTAAGTTTTTCCCCAGTAACACCAAGGAAGAGACATTGATTAGGAAGCAAGTGTGATTTTGCTTGCACAGACTGTCTGAGATCTGAGTCAATGCTAGGGCCTTAGCAAAGGCATTTGTTTGGTGGGACAAAGTGTTTCCCTAGAAACAATTTCCCCTTTGCCATTTGTGTAGCTATTTTGAGCCCTGCTCTCTGTAACTTCACGTAATCGTAAGGGGCTCAGGTTCTGTAAACATTCTGGCCTTGGGGCCTAAAATGATCTTTTAGAACAAAATCTGGTGATTGAGCATAAGGATGAGGCAAGAGGAAGAGAAAACACATGTTTCCAATAGGTAATGGGCTGAGAGACCAGACTTTTCGAGCTGTTTGTTCCCATACACTGGTTCCATCCTCTCTCAATTGTATGCTATAATTCATATTTTAGTAGGAAAATATATAATTTATGGAAATGAGATTAATGAATGTGTACCATTTTACAATGGTATTTTGTTGATAATTGCTATTATTACTGTGATAATTAATATATAACTATATATTAAACTTAATATATAACTAATATATGTTAAAGGTAAAGAGGCTTTTTTGGGGCATGGGCTCAGGATTCTGACAGCTGGAAGGCCCAAACAGCATGGTACTGAAGCTACCCTGGGGAGGAGGGAACCATTACTGCATTGCCACAGAGCAGAGGAATGAAAATGGAACCAGCTCATTAAAGAGAGGGTCACACAGTTAAGACAGAATCCAGCCAGGGAGGGAAGAAGTGATCACAACTTCCCTTCTGTAACGTCTCCAAAAGACTGATATTAATCTCTTTCAAAGGCACTTCATGACCTGACCAACTACCCTTCATGAGGTCATGCTTCCTAAAGTAGACTTCTCAATCCTGACACTCTGGTGAGCAAGCCTCGCTCAGAGGAACAACCCCCTAGCCACAGCAACGACTGCAGGCACAATGTAATGTTATTACTGATGAAAGTATTTGTATTGTCCGTTAGTGGACCCCTGGAAGCTTGTTATACATTTTAAACACCTCTCTACATACAATGCACATTTTGTTTCTTTGGCAGTACTAAGGATTGAACTCATTGACTCATCACAGATATGAGGCAAGCAGTGAACCTCAGTGGGCCACAGACAAAATGAAGACACAAAAGAAGGCCAGGGACTTGTTGAAGAGAAAGAGTTCTAAGGGGAGAGAGAGGGGAATGAGAGAGGAGGAATAGGGTGAAAATAACTAAATTTTACTATAAAGGGTGTGAAACTGTGGAAAAATGAAAAAAATATTCAAAAAATATATAGCAAATCATTCTGTAGTGTAATTTGTGACTCTTTTAATGTCTATTATACTTAAGCTCATTTCTAATACATGAAAATTAAGTGCATATTAATCTTTGTATTATAATATTATCCTCTTACATTTGTGCTATAATATTAAATTGATCTGGAATTTATTTAGGTACCAATAATGATTGCTCACATGGATGGGAGATGTTTTGGGCCAATAATTTAAGTAGTTTCTCTATTTAATCTTACTTAACACTGAAGTGTTAACTATTATAGCTTCTTTAATGGTCAGGGTTCAGTGCTATGGGATTTATTGCAGATGATAATGTACCTTGCAAAGATTACCTTGGAGAAAGTTCTGGAAACAATCACAGAGCTACGCTGTAGAAATGACTGGCCAAGGTAGTTCTGCGTCCACTGTCATGGCTAACTCAAGGACATGCTTCTGGCCTCCCTCGGGAGAGCTGATGGATATTTCTGTCTCCCAGCTCTGAGTGCATTTGTACTGCCTGTGGGACAGAGACTGAGCTCCCACTGAGAGGCTCCTTCAAATGTCTGTGGTCCTACAAAATTCAGGTGACTTCATCTTCACAACCCCTGCTTTATCTTTCCTTCACTAATGACATGAGACTGCTTGATGGGAGAGGGGTCAAGTGCACAATTTTTATCTATGAGTTAATTCTACAAATAGACTTTACTTTTACATATCCAGTGTGCAGAAAATCATGCCAGGAGGTTTTTGAGTGGTTCTGAGCAGGATGCTTGAAATATTATTGAATTTTAGAAGACATACAATCTTAGGTTCCCTAGCTGGAAAGCTTTACAGCTAGTGAGTGATGGAGCCAGGATTTGGTGCTAGACAGTAGCATTGTAAGTCATACATGCCTTATTATATGGAAAGCCTCCATGGTAAATAAATTTTGGTGAGGTACAAAGCTCTAACTATATGTACTCAATGTAAAGCGCTCTCTCTCTCTCTCTCTCTCTTTCTCTCTCTCTCTCTCTCACCATTTTGAGCATCTGTTTATAATTTTATGTATGTTGCTTCTTAAAGTGTTGTTTTATGAATAACTATACAGACTGAAAACTCTGGGACATTTTGTTCTATGAATCATCTTTTGGCATCTTTATAATAGTAAGTGGTAGAGTATTATGATCAGTGATTAAGAAAGCAATTGTTCTAAGAGGTCCTTTAAGTAATTTAGTTGTGCTATGTTATTTAAATACCACAAGGAGCTGAGGTATGATGTTGTACACTGTCAATTATTTCAGCAGTTTGGAGGCTGAGACTGGATGATCTTTGATATGAGGTTAGCCTGGGCTACATAGCAAAACTTGTTTAAATAAATGAATATTGAAATAAAACTATGTGACAAATTTACTAAAATTAAATTCAGAGATCAATCAAATCAGGTAAGGTCACCTGATCTGAATATCTTGACAGATGTTCACAATTTTCTGCTGCTCCTGTAGTACTTGGTAAGTCCCCATATAACGTCCTTTGCTAGGACTGAAGTTAGAAGAAGGCATTCTATTATCTTTGACAGTCAAAAGCTAATTTGTTTAAACAGTTGAGTGATGTTATGCAAATATTCATTTTTGTGTAATTAGGCCCAATGTAAACAAGAAAAAAAAAACCTTTTCAGAACTAATGTAGAAAGAACTTTGTATTCTCTCTCTTTCATTCTTTCTATTTCACACACACACAATCTAACTATCATCTATCTATCTATCTACCTATCTATCTATCTATCTATCTATCTATCCATCCATATATATATATTTATAATAACTGGAATATCTAATACTTTTCCCATTCACTTGCATCATTGATGCATACAGAATAGTTCAACAGGAATTAACAGTATTTTATAAAAGCACAAATGTATTTGAAATGGTATATTGTAAATGCAGAGGAGCAAATTTCTATTGCAGAACAATAAAAATGATGATATGATATTTGGGTAAATAATTATTTTATATAACTTATCTAAAATATTCTATCCTTTCTCACCAATATTCATTTTACTTTCAGAAGATGTGGCTATTATTTTCCCTTCCCTGGTAGATATGCCCTTCAACAACTTATGGAAATTGCAAAGGGTGCTGGTAATAGTTGAGTTTTAATTTTGTAAGCTATAAAATAGGTACCTCAGAAGGAAGGTATCTGTGTGTTGTGTGCATGTGTATGGGGGGGGCGGTGTGTGCATTGTGTTTATGTGTGTATGTTGTGTATCTCTGTGTGTGTAGAAACAGAAGCTAAGGTGTAGTTTTTGTTTTAACTTTTTTGGGTCCCACCACTCAGCTCTCAAATAAATACATGGAGACTTAGTCTTACTTATAAATGCTTGGGCTTAGCTTGCCTTGTTTCTCGCCAGCTATTCTAACTTAAATTATTCTTGTTTTTCTTTATGTTATACCTCTTGGCTTTTTAGCTTTCTTTATTCTGTATATTTCTCTTCCTTCTTATCCCATGGCTGGTTGTGTGGCTGGGTGGCTGGCCTCTGGCATCCTCCTCTCCTCCTTTTCTCGCTCCTTCTCCTCTTCTCTCTTCTCTTGAGCCTAGATTTCTCCTCCTATTTATTCTCTCTGCTTGGCAGCCCTGCCTATCCTTCTCTCCTGCCTAGCTGTTGACCACTCAGCTCTTTATTAGACCAATCATGTGTTTTAGAAAGGCAAAGTAACACAGCTTTACTGAGTTAAACAAATGCAACATATCTTTGCATAATAAACAGTACTCCATGACATAAGGGGATATAAAAAAAAATCTTAAAATAATATTCAACAGCACTAAGGTATTGGAGCTAAGGGTTGATTGTTAGTAATTTCTTTAAAGATACAATTCTAACACAAAGAAGTAGAAAAAAGAAGGGATGAGAGAAGAACAAAGCGTCAGGCATTGTGCTAGCTGTATTTCACCATAGCAGTGCTTGTCAGTAGAGATATATATATATACATCCACAAAGTCCTATAGGCTGTCTCCTGCCAGGAGGTATGAAGGGAAAAAACAGTGTCTTCTAACGGCACTCAAGATAAAAGGATGGAAAGGATACTGAATTCATTTGCTCCTTCCATCTCTTGCCTATGCCTGGTCAATATTTTACTATTCCTGCAGTCAAAATTAAGTAAAGTGCTGTTTTGAAAAAAAAAATTATCAAATGTAGTGGGTAGCCATTCCAGCTTTGATCTGGAAGTTCCAACCCCCATTGAGACTTTGGCAACTGTCACACCTACGAGGCAGGGCCAGGGGAGGCACCTGGAGACCTGAGATCTGGATGGGCCATTGCTCTCTCGGCTCCGGGACCCTGAATGGTGGATATGGACCAAGCAGAGCTCCAGAGAACACTACTGGACTGTGATATACTTTCCCCAGACCCCCGCAACCTACCTATCTCTTAGTTTGTAAGTTACGCCATTAAATAAATATCCTTTTAACTACGTGGAGTGGCCTTAATAATTTCACCAATAATCAAAGTCTGGAAGTAGTGAGAAGAATCCAGAGGCTCCTGATAGCTTGTCAGTAGACTTTTAAAACTAAGCAGGCCTGCATCAAATTGCTTCTAACAGTGTCTGGAATGAAGCAAATGACCACAGTTCCAGGAAGAAAAAGAAAATGACCAGAAGCACCCTGGTTTCTTTTTCTAAATACCGTGATAAAAGAAACTGAATGGAGAGAATGGGCTCATTTCGTGGTTTCAGGTTAAAGTCTTCCCACGTGGAGAAAATGCAGCAGCTGGAGCTTGAGAGAGCTGGTCACTCCCCCCAATCGGGAAGCAGAGAGCAATGAACACTGTGCTCAGCTCATGTTCTCCTTTGTCTACATTCCAGGATCTGAGCCCAGATGAGGGTGCCACACAGAGTGGAAAGTTCTTCCTGTCTCAGTCATTCTAATCAAGGTAATAATCTTCCACAAGTGTTCCCAGAGGCATGTATCCCAGATGATTCCTTGTCTCACAAAAATGACAATTAAGATTAACCACCATCAAAACCCAAAAGGACACATAAAGAAAGTGCCACTGGCTGTGGCTTAGCTTATATTGTGTTCTCATAGTCAAATATTTTCATTCCTTTTGTGGCAATGAGATATGCACATCTTTTGTTTTGGAAGAAGTTACAAATGTAATCAATTCTCAGAGCTATCCCTGGTTGTGGAAGTTATCTAGTCTCAGAGAAGTGGTCTACATCACACTGACTTATCTATGAATTGGGACAAGTGTATATCTTCCTGGCCTCTGTCATGGAGAATTTTCTTAGGAAGATATAAAGTGGTTACTATAAGAAAAACGTTGATTCAATAAAAGAGGCTGACCCCGGAAATGCAAGTTCAGTTTGTCCCAGTTGTCAATGACCAAGAGATACTTATTTGTTCAATTTATTTTTCTTATATTCTCTTTCAAAGTTTTTAAGGCTCCTTTCCCCACAAGCCATGCATTCCTGTCTCATTGTGTTTGGATTCAGCTATTTGGCAAGTGAACAAGAAGCAGAGATGACAGAATGCCAGTCATGAGCTCATGCTTTCGGATGTATTGTGTGGCTCCATCTGTTCCCACTTTCTCTTTAACTTTCATTAATCTCCTTTCCAGAGGAGTAAGCTACTGGTCTGAAAATGAGTGTTATGGCAAGCAGAGTTAGTTACCTACTCTACTGGAAAGTCCATGATTAGTAAAAACAAATGTTGGTTGTTTCAAGGTACTGACATCTCTCGGTTTCCTGTTGTACTGCATAAGGTATGTACTTTTTGTTGTTGTTATTTTGTATGTTTCTTGTTACACTGTATGATCAGGGTGGAAGGTTGACTGATACTATCCACTACCCACAGTGGTTTGTTACTGTGCTGGCTTCTGATGAAACTCTGTGGATTTGCTCAAATGGCTCCTAATATGCGACTGAAAATGCAGTTATTTATCACTGAATCCAGACTCTCAGCATCTCTGGGGCTCATTGGTACACATTTCAATTAAAGAGTAACTTTCAGTTAAAGGGCTACTAGGTTGTTCTCAGGTTCTGGCTATTACAAACAATGCTGATATGGGCATAGCTGAGCAAGTGCCCTTGTGGTATGATTGAGAATTCCTTGGGTATATGCCCAGGAGTGGTATAGCTGAGTCTTGGGGGAGATTGATTTCCAATTTTCTAAGAAAGCGCCATATTGATTTCCAAAGTGGCTGTACAAGCTTGCATTCCCACCAGCAGTGGAGGAGAGTTCCCCTTGCTCCACATCCTATCCAGCATAATAGCCAGAAGCTGGAAACAACCTAGATGCCCTTCAACTGAAAAATGGATAAACAAAATGTGGTACATATACATAATGGAGTACTACTCAGCAGAGAAAAACAATGATATCATGAGGTTTGCAGGCAAATGGATGGATCTAGAAAAAAATCATCCTGAGTGAGGTAACTCAGACTCATAAAGACAAACATGGTATGTACTCACTCACTCATAGGAGGATACTAGATGTAAAACAAAGATGACTAGACTGCTACTCACAACTCCAGGGAGGCTACCTAGAAAACAGGACCCTAAGAAAGACACAGGGATAGCCCAAAGACAGAGAAATGGAGGAGATCTACATGAACAACCTGGACGTGAGTAGGGGTAGTGAAGGGCAAGATTCGAGGGAAAGAGAGCTTAGGGGAGCGGGAGATCCCAGCTGGATCAAGAACAGAGAAGGAGAACAAGAAATAAGAGACCATGATAAATTACGACCACATGCGAATAAGAAGAAGCAAAGTGCTAGAGAGGTCCCCAGAAATCCACAAAGATACCTCTACAATAGACTACGGGCAATGGTCGAGAGACAGCCTGAACTGACCTACTCTGGTGATAAGATGGGCACACACCCTACCTGTCATGCTAGAAATCTCATCCAATGACTGAGGGAAGCAGATGCAAAGATCCATGGCTACTTGGAATTTGAATTTTAAATGCCCCACATCATTAAAAGAAGAAAATCCACTTTTGATATGTATTTGAATATGTTTTCCCCAGGGGTGGCAAAGATTTGGAAGGCTTGTTCTATCATCTTTAGGAAGGGGAATCTTGATCTAGGGATTATATAACTCGGGGCAAGCTCTGAAATTTTATAGTCTGGGCCCACCTCTCATTCTTGCTCTAGACTGTCTGTGAGTGGATGAAATGTGATCTCTTGACTTCCAGATTACTAGGCCTTCCTGGCCATACTGGACTGTGTCTTTTCTGGAAATGAAAACCAAAATAAACTCTTTGCTCTCCTGAGTTGCTTTTTGTTGCATCATTTTCTTGCAGCAACAGAAAAGTTCATATATATATATATATATATATATATATATATATATATATATAATTTGTAAGTATAAAATTCTAGTTAAAATGTCTGTATGCATACACACTGTGTAACACCATGTTTTGTTATGTGTGTGCATTTTTAAATGACTAAATGAAAACAAATAGATATGACTTATACTACCCCATAGATATTGTTTTTGTGTCAAAATTTTCTAAATACAGTGTCTCATGGTCAGAAAATGGAGACTGAATAGACAAGTGACCTAGGGCAGAACCAAACACAACTGGCCAAAAAAAAAGTCAGTGAAATGATTTCTAATGATATTCTGCTATACTCACAGATCACTACCTTGTCCAGTCCTAACTAACCTAAGGAGATCCTCCTGAAGCAGATGGAAACAGATGCAGATACCCACAGCTAGACATTATGTGGAGCGAGAGTCTAAACTGAAGGTCTTCATTGAGCCCTTTCCTTCAGAGTTTGGGGAATCCTACAGAAGAGAGGAGGAAAGATTGTAGGAGTCAGAGGGGATGGAGGACACAAGGGGAACATGGCCCCCTGAATCAACTAAGCAGGGCTCATATGGATTCACAGAGACTAAAGAGGCAAGTTCTGGGCTTCCATGAGTCTGTACCAAGTCCTCTGTGTCTATGTTATGGCTGTTAATTGGTGTTTCTGAGGGACTTCTAATTATGGGAGCAGGTGTGTCTCTGACTCTTTTACCTACTCTTGAGACTCTTTTCATCCCATCAGGTTACCCTGTCCTGCCTTGGTGTGAAGGTTTTTGCCTTGTCTTATTGTAGTTTGTTCTATCATGTTTGGTTGTCCTCTCTTGGAAGGCTGCTCTTTTCTAATGGGAAGCAGGGGGGAGTGGATCTGTGGGAAAGGTAAAGTGGGAGAGGTTCTGGGAGGAGCAGAGGGAGGGGAAATTGTGATCAGGATGTATTGTATAGGAGAATAACTTGATTTCAATTAATAAAAACCTAAAAAAAAAATCCCAGTAATTTTCAAACATATATTAGTATTAACAATAGTCATCATGTAATAAAATAGGCTTTTGAATTTATTCCTTTAAAATAATATAGTCATTGTTTTCGTTTCCTTTTTTATTATTAGGGAATTTTTTATTAATTTTACATACCAACCACAGATCCTCCTTTCCTCCCTCCTCCTGTCATTCAGCCTTTCCCCCCAACCTACCCCCCATTCTCCCCTCTTCCAAGGCAAGGCCTCCCATTGGGAGTCAGCAGAGCCTGGAACACTCAGTTGAGGCAGGTCCAAGCCACTCTCCCTGCACCAAGGCTGTGTAAGGTTTCCCACCATAGGCGGTGGGTTCCAAAAAGCCAGCTCATGCACTCAGGATGGATCCTGATCCTACTGCCAGGGGGCTGCTTAAGCACGTCAAGCTGCACAACTGCCTTGCCTATGCAGAGGGCCTAGACCAGCCCAATGGAGGCTCCACAGCTATTGGTTCACAGTTCATGAGTTCCCACTAGTTTGGTTTGGTTGTCTCTGTAGGTTTCCCCATCATGATCTTGATAGTCCAATTTTAAAGTAATAAAATTTAGTCATACATGAGCACTCATGATGCAAGGCGAAGCAGAATGTAGAGAAGGAACCAGAAGCCAGTTAGTAGGAAGCTGTGAAATAAAATTGATGTCATTTCTTTCCTACATTGTTGGAGAGCTGATTTTTTTTTAAAATATGAGGTTATTTGCCTCATGTGTCACTGAATATGAATTTGTAGATTTACTGCCAGGCACTAGAGACTTCACAAAAGGTAGTTCATAGTTTGTTTCCTTTTGTTCTAATGGGTTGACAGAAGAACAGAGCCTACTCTTTGCAAATCTTTACATAAGATTTTATTCTCTAGTTTTTAGATGTTAAATATCATTTCAGGGAGTATTAAAAATGAATGAGTGGGTTTCTGGCTCTGCTTTGAATACAGAAAATTAGAAAGAACATTGCCTTCATGGTGACAATAGTTACAAAGTCATATATTCTACAAAACAATAATACTTGAATCATATGGAGATGTTGTAGGAAAACAAATCTTCAAAAAATTAAAGAAGGGTGAGCAGCTCCAAGAGCCAATGTTGCCCATAAACACTGCCTTACTTGAAACACAGTGAAGGAAGAAGAGATGCACCCCAGAGGTTAGATGAAAATGACAGAAATTCAGCTAGCATCTTAAATGAAATTCTGAAGCTAAGTCTACCCTGCAATTAAAAACATAACACTTTCCCAATACACACATAAATGAGGGGGATGGGCCGAAACAGAGTGTGACTTACATGCATTTGCAAGGCACATTCTGCTCCATAGCATAGACCTTACCAAGAGCTGAAAGTTTGGAGACTGTGGGAGAATACTGAAAATATATTTCTTATTGGTCAGGCTTGACCAAATATTCTGGGATTCCAATTTTTTTATAGGAAAAAAAAGTAAAATACCATCATTTCAAAATCAGAGAAGTAATTACAGCCAACAATTAAACAAGATCAACTTTACTGCCCATACTAAAAATGAAGTGTTTATTTTTTTATATAAACAGATGGATAAAGAAAAAAATAAGTCTAGCTCTGAGAGAGGTGTAACATTCTAATCGTCACGGCCATTGTGTCTCTGCAAGGGAAGAGGAGGCATTAAACCCCCATAACACAAGTCATGCCATCCACATCAGGCACGTTTTGCTAATACACTAATTGAAGGAAGGATTACTGAGAAAACAGCATCCCCATATTCAGGAAAACACAGGCTTTCCTAAATCCATTAAAAGTCAATAGGCTTGTGAGTGTATGTACTGCTGAGAGATCTGCAGCAGTAGACAGAGCAGGGAGGAAAGACAGGCGACCTTGCCATTTGTAAATGTGCTCGTTTGTCTTATTAATTTTTGGTTATTCGGTTGTTTGTCACCACAAATTATAAAGCAAAATAAAAAGCAAGAACAAAGAAAGCATTACTCAGGAATAACCACATGACAGATACAACCCAGCATGAGGCAGATGTTGAAAATCTCTAGGAAGGATAATCAAATACAATTTTAATGTATTAAAGAAGATAGCAGAGTGGATGCATGGATACTTATGACTGGATGAGGGCCTTGAGCAAGTGGAATAATAAAAATATCAAATAAAGAGTTCTAAAATATTTTATTAATTATTTGAGAACTTCATATAATGTTGAAGCTGCCAACAGTCAGCTGGGTAGCTGGGTAGAGGCGTGCGGATTGTAGAGACAATGAAGAAGACAGAAAAGTGTTGAGAGAACTGCCAGTCAATGCTGGACAGTCCTGAGTTTATTTCATAGCCATACAGTTTTGAAGGACAGAGTTAGAACAATGAACAATGCAGGCATTCAACCACTATCTCTCCTGCCTTGTGTCAAGGAGCAGCAAATTTCATTTCCTATCTCAATGTACCTCCAGCTAGCATTAGCAGCCTGCGTCTACCTAGATAATGTGTTCCTTCTTGCGGGCTAATCAGGACTTTCTCACAGCCCTTCAAGGGGACTCTGGGATAATCAGGGCATTCTCACAGCTCTGGACCAAGTAAGCTTGAACTCTATTGACTCAGAATAGATTTCAAATTCAAACTGGGAAACTGAGTCAGTTGTGGGCTCTCATAATACAATATATTTGATCACATTCAACCCCAACTACCATCCCCATAACTATTCAAAGATCCAATAGACTTTTGTACCCCATAATTTTGTTTCCTATATTTCAAAATAACCCATTGAGTTCAATTTGATCTGTGCACATATCCAATGGCATCTGGTCAACCTACCAGGATCTACACACTTAAAATTGACTGTCTTTTCTTCAGAAGCCATTGACCTCCACAGCTCTTATGTTAATGTTGGCAGCTCAGGAGCCCTCTCTCCATGCCAGAATGTTGGCAGGCTTAATCTTGTACTCAAATTCACACTGATTACTCACACAGATACATTCAAAAATTAAAAATAATTGTTACAAAACCACTAGGAAAGAAGGCATACTAGAGACCTGAGACCTATGGGTAATAACAAAAATTGTAATGTGAAGGTAATTGGATTCTTAGAATGAGGAGAAAGACAGAAGAGTTAAGAATTAACATTTTAAAGGAATAGTGGCTAGCAACTTTTTAAAAAATATATAGAAAATAGAATAAAAATCTGACACTATTGGGAAAAAAATGTTCCAAGTTATTTTTGAAAAAAGTTTAGAAAAGTCCCCATGTGTGCTGATTAAGAGAGGGGAAAAGCATGCAGACTACCAACCTCAGGATGAGAAGGAAGAACTGAAGCATACACACACACACACACACACACACACACACACACACACACACACACACACAAATGCACACACATACATACACATGCACACATACATACACATGCACACATGCATGCACACACGTACACACAGCACGCACACACACAAAACTGATAACTTTATGCCTCTAAAGTAAAATGAGTGAATAATTTCACTAAAAGTCACAAATTTCCCATTTCACTCAGGAGGAAACAGATGATTCTAAGAATTTTAATAAATTATGGGTAACAAAACTTTTAGGTTTTTTTCATCAAAGTTAATAGGTTCACTACTGAATGAAGTAGTGTGAAGTGAAGAAAGAAACAGTTGTGAAGTCCTACAAAAATATTCCAGAAAATAGAATAGGAGTGAATGTCTCCCAAGAAATTTTATGGACCATTATTGTCTGAAAAAAAATGATAAAAGAAAACCATACATCACTATACCTCATGAATGTAGCCTTCAATAATTTCAATAAAGTGTTTCCAAGTTCTGTTTAAGGGATAAAACTTGACTATATAAAAACAAACGAATGGAAACACATGAACTATGAACCAATAGCTGAGGAGCTCCCAACTGGATCAGGCCCTCTGAATAGGTGTGACAGTTGATTGGCTTGATCTGTTGGGAGGCATCCAGGCAGTAGGACTGGGTCCTGTACTCAGTGCATGAGTTGGCTGTTTGAAACCTGGGGCTTATACAGGGACACATGGCTCAGCCTGGGAGGAGGGGACTGGACCTGCCTGGACTGAATCTACCAGGTTGAACTCAATCCTCAGGGGAATCTTTGCCCTGGAGGAGATGGGAATGGGGGGTAAGCTGGGGGGAAGGCAGAGGGGCGAGAGGGGGGAGAACAAGGGAATCCATGGCTGATATGTAAAATTAAATTAAATTATAAAATTAAAAAAAATCCCCCCCAATAATTTAAAAACTCATATTTGATATCTGTTCATCTAGAACCATATTGGATACCCAAATCCTTATTAGTCATGCTTCTTCAGTGATAAAGAACAGGTGTGTGTGTGTGTGTGTGTGTGTGTGTGTGTGTGTGTGTGTAGATTTATTATAAATGTTTTCTTCACATAATGGGGGGGTAGAGAATCCCAAAGTACTCAGTCGCAAACTGTAGACTTAGCAGAAGCGGTGGTGTTATTCTGCCCTGAACCCAGAGGGCTGACAACCAGGGGAGCTGATGGTGTGGCTCTAGCATTAACTCAAGGCCTAAGAAGGCTATCAGTCTATGCCTGAAGACTAAAACCAAAATAACTCTAAGCTGGAGAAATTCACCAAATCTTCATCTACTGATAAATTACCCTACCTGTCATGGTGCATTCACCCAGTAAACTATTTGGTCAGTAAATTAAAAAATAAATTATACAGGTTACCACATGGATCAATTTCAATTACATTATATTAATTAAGAGAAATTAGACTCAAATGATGCCTATTGAACTCCTGCAATGATAACATTTTAAAATGTTCACTGTGAGCACCTGAAATTTGTGGAGGGAGGATTTTCTATAATTAGAACATGAGCAAACTTTTCTGAGGGTGATAAAGTTGGGAGGTTTTGGTTGTGGGTGACTCGTTCACTTTTATAGAGTACTGTATAACAGAAAGAACAAATTCAGCAAATGATAAGTTATATAGTATATGGCGTTTAACTTACTTTAAAATGTGATGTTCTTTAAATTACCTAGATTTTTCAAAAAGTGTCATGGTTAAAATACTGGCAATGAAAAACAGTTATTCTATGAATGTTAGAATAGTTTATATTAAAAATATCAAGGCTGAAGACAATGGGTTACCATTTCACAATATTCTATATTTTCTTTATGTTATTAAAATATCTATGAATAAATCATTTTGTGATGGACACTAAATTAAGCATAGTAAAATGAACTGAATATGCCTGGGAAATGTCTCGGTATTTTATGTAAATACAAATAGGCTAGGACACTGGGTTTTTCAGTTAACCTAGTTTAATTTTATTCCCTGCCACCCATGCTCCCCTTGTAATCTTAAAACCTCATTGATTTTAAGCTCTTCTCTTGTATCAGAGATAGGCCTTTAACCACTTCTGTGCTGGTCTACATCCATTGCAGATGATATTCCCTTTTCTTTTTAGAGAGTTAAAATTTCAGTGCTGGTCATGATAGAATGTTGTGCAAACAGAGTGATCTCTTTTTCAGATCCCTTTGAAGAAGAGAACTAAATTATCCTAACGTCAGTTAATATCCATCACGCGAAGAAAGCTCCATTCTTCAGAAGATGGAAAACAGTGTTGCAAAATGGAGTGTATGGAAAGGAAGAGTGTATTACATTATGTATTTACATTTTCTGGCTATGGTTGAAAGCTGCCTTTTTGCTTCTGTGAAGAATATATTTACATTATGTTTACCTGTTGTCATTTATAAAATGATGAAGTTTAGCAATTCTTGCTAGCAGTTTTAGTTGATTAGTTAATCAGCAAACATAACAGATGTTAGTAATATGAACAAAAAGGAAGCATCAATTGTCTTAGTTAGGGTTTCTATTGCTGTGAAGAGACATCATGACCACGACAACTCTTATAAAGGAAAACATTTAATCTGGGCTGGCTTACAGTTTCAGAGGTTTAGTCCATTCTCATCACAGTGAAAAGTATGGCAGCATGCAGGCAGATATAGTGCTGGATACGAAGCTGAGAGTTCTATATCTTGATCCACAGGCAGAAGAAGGAGAACTGAGTGCCATGTTGGGTGTAGCTTGAGCATGTGAGACCTTAAAGCCCACCCCACACTGCAACAAAGTCACACCTCCTAATAGTGCCACTCCCTGTGGACCAAGCATTCAAACACATGAGTCTATGGGGGCCATACCTGTTCAAACCACCATATCTATACACATACTAGATTTTATGTATTTAAACACTAATATATTGTTAATTCAAGACACAAAAACACATTGTAAATCAACCTAATGTGGGCAACATACTATGTGGCAACATGGAGGCTTATTAATAGTTTTGTATTATTGCAAATTAATATGTAAATTCACAAAGGTCTTCTCTAACTAGGTATAAATCTTACTAAAAATAAACAAAGAATTTTCCATATTATAATTCACACTAACAATGATGTGTCTGTGCCACTGAGTGGGCATGTGATCCAATTATCAAGAATTTTAAATATTCTCTAATGAAAAATTGGTTATGCAATATTCCTGTGAGTCTCTTAATATTGATAACCCATTGGAATTGTTTTTAATACAATTTCAAACAAAGAAGGAGAGGCACTCACAGGCTCTATTTTATGTATGCACAGAGCAATAAACATGAGAAAACATTATTTATGATTATTTGCAGATAGGATACTTCCATGGATTTCAAGTGTAATGTCAGGATGTGAAGAAACACAGAAGGTACCAGAAGGAATTGGAAGTCTATGATGGGAGTCTGTTTAACATGTATTTTAATCAAATGTCACATATCAGATATCATATTACACTGAAAAATACATAATCCATGATTAAATATTCAATTTTGATAAGAACTGTCAAAATAGCTTTAGTAGGTTTAAATATTGAAATTTGAGTCCAAGTTTAAAAAAAAGTACCCAGTAGGAGTTAGGCACATTTTCCACTCAGACCTTAAAGGGTTTAGCACATTGCTCTTACAAATCTAGTATGGTACTGATGATGTGAAAGAAACAAAAATAGAAGGCACCACTGAAGCCAGAGTGGAAGTCTTTTATTGACAAGAATAGTTAACTTTCAAACACGAGGAAATTTGCTTACTGGTGTCCAAGCAAAGAATATAATTTCTTATTAAACACAGGAAACCTGTGACACTAGAAAAAGACCAAATCTTTGAATTTTAGGTATAGATGAAGAGAATTCCAAGTCAGTAGCATAGACCATAGAAGATTATAGAAGAAAACTTCTCCAAATTAAGGAAAGACATACACATACAGATAAGAAAAGCACACAAAAAATACTACCAAACAGAGAAGAAACTCAACATAACATATGATAGTTGAAAAACAAAACAAAACAAAAACTAAGTAGACCAAACAAAGAAAAATAATCAAAAATTCAAGATAACAAACTGAAGTCACAGATAAAGGAAACGAATCAAGTATCAGATGGGTTCTCAGCAGACACTCTGAAAGAAGGCCAGGAGGGCCTGGGGCAATGCACTTCAAGTTCTGAAAGATCACAATTGCCCACCTAGACTATTACACCCAGAAAAACTATCTGCCATAGTGGAAGGAGATTGAAAAGCTTTTCATAATACAAAGATTTCATGTTCACCAGAACAAAACTAAAGAGAACCCTGGAAGCAATATTTCAAGCTGAAGAAAGAAATATGCACAGTTCTGAGATTCTAGAAAAAGAACAGATGAAGCTATAATTAATGAAATGCAAACCAGGACTAAGAACTCTAGCAGAAATAGAAAATAGTCATAAAAAAAAACTACAATCAACTCCCACCTTCCAATAGTAACCTTAGAGTAATATAATTGCAAAATATATTTCAAGCAAACAAGACCAAGACGCAAGCAGGATTGCCACACTAATATCAGACACAACTGATTTCAAACTAAGACTATTTCCACCCAAACACCAAGAATATTCAGTTTTATTTAGCAGCTCATGGAAGCATCTATATAATAGACTGCATCCTGAGACACAAAACAAGCCTTACTCTACTGAGGAAAATTGAACTAATTTAACGTATCCTATCTCACCATTATACAACAAAACTTAGAAAGGACAGCAAACAAATCTCTAGTAAGTGCATAGTTATAGCAATTAAACAACTCATTTATTGAATGAAGAATGGGTCAAGGATAATCAAGTAATAAATACAAATATTCCTTAGTCTGTTGAATATACTCACCGAATTTGTTAAGACTGGTAAACGACAAAGGTGTAATTAAAGTTTTAACCAGATTTTATAACAGAAATATATCGTTTTTATGGAGTCAATATTTTCATTATAGCTACTCGAATATTAACAAAAATAGGAATTTGTGTATAGTTGTGTGCCTGATACAAAACTGATGCACTTATGCAAAGCCCTCAAAGTAAATAATAGTAAAATGTAGTAAGTAGTGATGCTTTGAGTACTCACTTTCTTCATATTTTAATATAATTTGTTTGTGTGATATTGTAGAATAATGATGATTTTTAAATACTTAAAAATGACTGCAAAATTCACAATTGCCTCCAGTGTGCTGCTGTGAGTAAGCTGCAGGACACCACTAGCTCCTACCCCAACATCACAAACATGAGTGTAGAAGAACAGATTGGGACCAGAGACAAGAGCTGAAAAATAGGAATGGTTGTCACATAGACACTTGGTCTTCAAAAGCACTTGTTTGGAAGCAACTAGATTTTTGTCTTGCTTCTTTCTACTGCTGACAACTTAAAGAAGCAAGAGTTTACTGCATCTTAAAGTTATAGAAGGATAGAGCCCATCAAGGTTGGGAAGACATTGCAGAAAACCTGGAGGTCATGGTAGTGGGAGCAATAAACTATCTGATCACACCTCAAGGCCCACTTCCTCCAGTGACATCACATCTCCTAAAAGTTCCACAGTCTTCGCAAACTGTGCTATCATTTGGGGACCAAGTGGTAGAACATGTGAGCCAATGGAAGATATTTCACATTCAAAAACAACTTTGTACAAAGATATATCCACCCTAATCCCCAAAAACATAAACACAGAATTCCAACAAGTGTTCTGTCTCCATCACTGAACAACAATACTGCTAATATTAGTTATTGAAAAAATGGTGTCAATACTAAATGATCTTTAGATGAAATATTAAGAGAAAAAAGTGAAGAAAAGGGGAGTTGAAGTACATAACTATGATTATATATATATATATACGTATATTTGTATATATATTGTATGCAGAGATGGTATAATCCTCTTTTTTTTCTATACATTTCATCAAAATTGTAGTTAATATTGCTAACTTCCTTATTGGCTATTGCAGTTCCCTCCAACTAGCAGCTTAACTAGTTATGGTTCTTCACCTGGCAATAACAGGAGACTTGGAATCTCTGGTGACTCTTTTTCTATTAACTTTTATAATTGGATATGGGAGGAATAAACATCCCAGGGAACCCCTTATGTTTTGCATAAAGTGAATTACGTAGCAAAACTAATTTTACCCTTTATAATCACAAGCAATTATCTCTGTTATCCTCTTCACTTATTGGTTCATTGACATAATGAGCTCAAAATGGTCAGGTGACTGTCTCAACTTTGGATCATTGGAATTTTTCTGTGTTTCCTGCAAAAAAAATCTATTCCCTGGAAATGAAGACCTAAACCCTTAGCTATCTATATTCCTGTGTCAGATAAAAGAATCCCAGAATAATTTCATAGATGCAATATCAAAGGTGTTTCACTCTTAGTTCTCTCATGATTTTGTACCTGTATTCTGACATGAGGAAGACAGCATTAGGTACAGGTCGCTGCTTTAACCAATAGCCCACATTCTATAAGATAGCATCTCAGTTCAACCAACACCACTATAGAGTTTTCATTGAGACATATTTTCACTATTCTTTCTGGCCACTACTTCTGGATGAGGTAATAAATGGCAAGACCAATGATTCTAGGGTCATTGCCACTGTTGTCCATTTCTTTTTCTAGTAAGAGACATTTCTTGGGCATGAGAGGGAAAGGTGAATATATGGAACAAGGTATTCTGTAAGTTCACAAATCACAACAATAGCCAGAAAATTAAATCCATGTCTAAAATGCATGACTATTTCATTAGTCCAATGAGCCCAAGCCTAAAAAGACACTTCCTAAGTGTGTACAGCATATGTTAAGTTCCTTTACCATTAAATAAAAAATAATGTAAAAAAAAAAAGGGAAGAAACACTAAATAGTGTTGGGAATGTTTAAAGCGTGGAGAGTTTCACAGTCAGTATCTGAAAGTACACTGATTGGTGGACATTTAGCTTTTAAATGTGTTTGTCATTTATGACTTTCCAAAGTAGTTGAAAGAAAAAGATTCTAACTAGCAAACTAAATCTTCCAAGTTTTTGGTTTTCTTTAAGGTCTCCTGTGGGCAATGAGTTGGTTTACAAAGGAAAATAATGGTTTTTAGAGTGAAATCCAGCAACATCACAAAGATGAGTAGATGAATGATTTGAATTTGAGATTCTGACTTAGAGTCCAGAACATTCCCTTTATTACTATTCAGTATTTATAACCTACTGCAGTAAAAAATTACCCACAAATTCAATAGTTTCTGAGTGCCTATTAGCTGTTAGACTGTATTAGATGGTAAGAGTAAAGTGATGGGAAATAGAGATGTCTGGGCTCCCAGAAAGCTTGTGTTATATTCTTATTTTTCAACCACGCAGTCACCTTGGTTACGTACAGTGGATAACTTAGAGAAAAAATGGTTTATCAAAATGATTCCAAATAATCTGAAAGTGATTAAAATTATTTCCCTAAAGAAGTGTCCCTGATCTGAGAAGTAAATGATTAACTGATAAGGTATTTTAAGACAAAGTCAAAGGTGACTGTGCTGGCAAAGCATCCCTGGAGACAGAGGAGACAACTACTCCAAGGCCTCCAGTGGGAGGAAGCACATGTCGGGTATCTACAGAGAACTGGAGAAGGCACGGACTGTGGGAGACAGAGGCTGAAAGGCAAATTCACAGAGAAGCTTGCTAGGGAAGCAGGATCTAGACCCCGAGTTCTACAGGTTTCTGGTTCATAATGCAAAAGACTGAGAGTGGATGACAACTTTTAAGAGAGTTTTTCAATGCTGAAAAATTAAAAATAATTTCCCTACAATATTTGCAGATCTGATTCTGATAGGAGATGAAGGCAGTTCTAGGGTATTTGCTATGGAGATAGAAGTGGAGAAACTTAAGCTATATTTAGAAAGGTAAGTACAATATTATCAACAAATTGTTTATAAAATGTATTGAACAATCTAAAAATGCTTCTTAGATTCTTGACTTTAATAATTTAGTGTAAGCCAGTATGATTGACAATAGAATATTTTGTTATATTAAATCAATTTAGTAAACATTTCTAAATGACATGAGTGTGGTGGTAATCTAATTGTACTGAAATATTATTTTGATTGTATGTTAATAAATAAAGTTGTCTGGGGGTCAGAGCTATTAGAGCCATAGCAAGAGTGTGGCGGTGGTGGCACACGCCTTTAATCCCATAAGATCTCTGTGTGTTCAGGGATACAGTCAGCATTGGAGACATATGCCTTTAAGACCTAGGGGGCTGTACATTCAGACAGTGACGAGGCAGTCATGTGTTTGGGTTTACAACCAATGAGAAGGCAGAACAACATACTATAAAAAAACGAACCGACAGGAAGTAGGTCTCTTTTCGCGAAGCTGGGACAGCAGGAAGAAGGGTGAGATTTTAGCTCTGAGCTCTGACTTCTCGGCTTTCTCTTTCACATTGTTTCTGTGTTTCTTATTTAATAAGACGGTTGGTTACATCTACACATGAGAGTTTTCAATAAAAAGAAGATTAAGGGGTGTAAATCAAAGTGAACATACAAGCAGTTTCATTTTAAAGAGTATATCTGGAAGTTTAAGACAGACTGCTTTTAAAATTTACCCTTTACTATTAGTCTATTACCTGGTTATTGGCCAAATCCTCTTTAGTCTCCTTAATGACTTCTTTTAAAACTATGATCCAGGATGTCCTGTGTAAGGCTGAGCTATTGACAGTCACGTATCTCATCACATTCAGCAGCTAGGAGTCTCTGCATCTACCATCACTACTTCAGACATAAGCTTCACTGATCAAGGCTGAGTATAGCACGAATCTACAGGTATAAACTAAGTATTTAGAAGGCATTTTGACATCACGCCCATATAGCAAAACAACTGTAATACCTCTTCTTCTAGGGCCCAGGGACTGCCCAAACCATGAGGTTTTGACCAGGTTGACAGCACTAGCAACATATTCCTCCTGAGAAATGGGCCTAAAGATCTCAAACATCATGTAGGAGAGGGTAGAAAGATTGTAATAGCTGGGGGTAGGCAGGAGTGGAGTGAAAAGCTGTCTTCTGGACATGTCTCTTCATGAATGAAATCATGATAATGGCAGCCATGTTCACAGGACTGGTCCAAGACTGGGCCCATCAATATTCTATCACAGAAGTATGCCCTCTTTCCTGGCAAGCTATAGGCAGTTAGTATTTGCTAGAAGAGGGAGATCCAGTTTCTTATTGGCAGCCTCTGGCAAGTTGCCCTTGCACAAGGAAATGACCCTCTATCAGTGCTCATGCAAACAGCCCTAAATAAATGTGGTGAGCCACAAGTAACAAATAGAAAAAAATAGATAAAAATAGGATGGAGACCTGTTGGGAAGAAGAACTGATGGGAAGGACAAGGGGAAAAAGATAGGACAATAGGGGAGAATATGGTCAAATACATTATGTATCTATATAAAGAACTTGTAGATGAATAAATAAAAATGAAACTACTATTAATAGCCAGTTTCCTCCTGAACTCTTTCACTTTCGTTTTTCCTAGTCATTCTCTAGGTCAACGGGGAAGAAATTCAATGATCACTCAATGAGTCATTCCTAAGATCTCTTATTTTGAACTAGCTGCAAGCTATTGGGTTGGTTTTTCTCTGGTCTCTTCTTCATTAGAAGCATTTTCTATTCTTTTGTACCATTTCTATCAGTTTACTTGTAGCATGAGTAAAATTATTGTGTCTTCTTCTTGGATCCTCAACAATTCTTGATTTCAGCTTTTTATTGAGCTGGGAAGTACAACCTATTTTCTTTTCCAAATAATTCCTTTTTTGTTCTGTTCAGATAGCTTGAAATGAGGGCTTAGTGTACCTTCTTTGTGAAGAGCCAAAAAGTTATTAAAAATTATGCCTGCATCTTTGGACACAACCACTTATACCTTCTATTGTAGCATGAAAGCGCCATAGGGAATATGAAAAGCAGTGAATATGGAAGGGCTCCCATCAATCTTTATATATAAAAGCAGATACTGTCATATGCCCCAGTGTTAGCACTCCAGAGTAGAAGTGGGAATGTGTAAAAGATATGAGGGGACTGCCAATGTACAATATAAACTTACATGAAAAATTAGTATGAGGTACAGTTAATATACACAATCAGTCTGATAATTAATGCATAAAAAGAAGATAAAAATAGATGCAAATGTTACTTTTGGCCCAATGAACCTTGCAGATAACTGCTGTGGAACTAATATTCAAATAAATATGTACAAATACATTAAATGATAACAATATTTTAAAATATTATTTGATGAAATAACTAGAAAACAAAACTAATTCTCCCTAGGAGTACACCCAAGCTCACAGGGGAATGGGCCTTCCCATATCAATTACTAATTAAGAAAATTTTCTACATTTTACAATTAACTTAAAATTTATAATTTACTTCATTTGCAGAAATGATTATGAAATTACAGTTATGATATTATAGTTTTCATTACTTAAGTATTCAGTTGTGACAACTGTGCTTTACAAAATAAAGTGCATAGGAATAAGGATTAACACAAAAATATAAATTACTAATGTCTATGACCTAATCCATGTAAGTGAAGTACTTTGAGAACATTTAATATATCCCTCACGTGTAAGATATTGTTGATGCTTCTTCTGCTTCTGGATGAGTACATCCATAAATTAAGCATAGAATACATTAAGTATGTAATGAATTATAACGCAATCTTCAGTTGTCTATGTAAGAAATATTCATGTAACAGAGTATTTGTAAATCTTCAGAGGGAAACACATCAATACTTTTCTCAGTTGACAGTATCCAACTCTGCTGGCTAGTTTTATGTCACCTTGATAAAAGCTATAGTCATCTAAGAGAGGGAGCATGAGTTGAAAAAATACCTCCAGAAGATGGATTTGTAGACAATTGTGCCTGTATGGAATATTCTTAGTTAGTGATTAATGTGGGAGGGCCCATCTATTGTGTTTTTTGGTTGTACTTCTAGGTGGAACTCATTTTATTTTCAAATTATTTCATTAAATAACAATATTTTAAAATATTATTGTTATCTAATAACAATAAGGTTATTATTATATAAAATAATACCCCTTCCTAGCCAAGCCTTAACTGAGTTGACTTGTTTGTGTTCACCTTCTTGAGCATCAGCCTTTAATGACACAAACAGTCCTCAGTGGTTCTGTGCATTCATGGGTGATGAGGATCCAGCTTATCTGCAGATGGATAAGCTAAATAGATGCATATGGAGTACCACAGGTTTGATTCTTATACTTTTGTTGTGACTACAGTTATCAACACACAAATTTAATGCCAGCTTTATTTAGGTGTGAGGTGATTTCATTGAGATATGATGCAAGAAGCGTGAAAATAAGAAATCAATCTTCGACAAAATATCTACTTCAAAAATCTACCAAAGTCATTCTACAGTTAACACGCCTGTGAGGAAGAAATTCCCAAAAGCTTTTTAGGAGTTCTTTTACCTGATCTTCTAGTGAATTCTGTCCAAATTATTTCATTTTCTAGTATGCAAATAACATTAAGACAAAATAATAAACTTGTTTTAGAAACTGCTTTAAAGTTCTGAGTGAAAACTACTAAAATTAAAAAAAAAACACAGAAAAGGAAAGAAAACAAATCGTTTTCAAGAATCCAGAAAAATTGTATATGGATGTTTAAAACTGACTTTCAATTTAAATCACCTGTATCTGTACTTTGTATTATGACTCCCATTAACCTTTTGGACATCCTTGGCACTTAGTAGCTTTTAATAGCTTTCAATCTTTAGCTCTACTTTTTATCATGCCGTCACTCCAGATAGTCTTCATTTCAAAGCAGATATGGTTGAATAAACCCAATGATCAAAATAGTACTGGATATCTATTGATTCTTAGGATAAATGAACTCTCATCTTAAATCATCAAAAAATAAATATAAACTTCTTTTTTATGTTACAAGATACCTCTTCTCTCCTCTCTTTTCAGGAGGAGCTTCTCAGTTACATATATGAATACATAAAATTATTTAATGGAAACAAATTATGTAGAAAACTATAATAGTATAGATTATATTTTCATATATATGATCATAGTTCATATTTCATGACACCTCCAAGATTACATCCACTTATCTAAATGTCTACTTCAAAGAAGAAATGATTAAGACAGAAGGGAAATGGGACTTGTCTGAATACACAAAGCACATATGAATAAGCCTTTTGTTTGGATCGTGAAAACTTCACCAGGAACACCTGCCACTTGGTCCACCATTCACTGTGCTCCCCGTGGAAGGGAGAGAATCTCAATGTCTGCAAATTCTTCTGTTGACTGTTTCTATGAGTGGCCATTCCATTTAAGGATGCTGAAAATCAAGTTTAAGTCTCCTACATGATAAAATGTATGTATCAGGAAGTCCGACCCCCAGATAACTGTGGTGGGAGGTGGGGTGACAAGGACTGAGACTGAGAGTTTAGGAAGGAAATTATAGAAGAATATTCTTAATGCTCTGGCTTGTTCTGGAAGATTTTGAAAAGATTCAACATATGTACTTGTGAGATTTAGATCTACATACCACATACTCTAATTATTTTCTCTGTTACCTTTAGAAAAGCTTTAACATAAATCCATTTATTCCAACTCTTTGGTAAGGTTAAAAAAATAAGTAAATGAATCAAAACATTATGACTATGGTGGGTGGATATAAAGGGTACTAGCTTAGATATTGTCTTCTAATTAACTCAAGACCTATAAAAATAAATGTACAGATATTATGAGAAATATTATTACAGCTGTGGTTTATGACTTAATTTTATTTTATGTGGTAGGAATCAACACACACTCCTTTCTGGTTCCCTAAAGATGCTTGCATATATAGGTCTTGGAAAACATTATTCTTTTGAGTATTTGGCTGGCCCATAGCCATCAATGATATTTGCGTGTTTGTATGTCATCCCACATTACCATCTGTCTAATACCCAGGGTATCCTAGGTTTTAAATTTGTAATGTGCAATTGTCATCAATCTAGATTGTTAGAATTGTTGCAAGATTTTTATTGTTAATTTCCCCCTTCATCTCATTTGGTCCATTTATAAGAAGGTTTTGTAATACAAATTTTAATACCTTTCTTCTAGGCCAGAAATTTAATTTTATGAATGATAATATTTTCTAATACAGTATTGATAGACATATATGAAGCCAATGTAATACACTTTTACTGATAACTCTTTAAAAAGAATATTATAAATTAAATATAAAAATTATCATGAGTTTGTTTGCTTTTGAGGGACAGTTTTTGAAAGTGTATTTAAAAAGAGGCCATCAAAAAAAACTCTTTATGCCTGCACTCATTTGAAAGAGGAGCATACATACTTCCCCACCTTCCTGCCTTCCAAATATCTTTATGGCCATCACACATTTAGGCTCTCCTGCTGATCTTTGTGTAGGTCTGCATTATGCTTCAAACATTGTTTCTCACTGATCTGCATTAAAACTGATGTATTGATGACATTCTAAGGAAGTAAAAATAATACACTTTTTTTTGTATTATGTTTGTAATACCACTGCAGAGTCACAACATGCAATATCTGAGCCCCATGTTCACAGTTTTGTTTTCATTTATTCTTTGAGAAATGTATGCTTATAAACAACATACCATGACCATATCTACCCTTAATTTTTCCTCTCTTACATGTCCCAGACCTTCTCTAGTACATTTCCCTCTCAATTTCATGCTTTCTTGTAATAGGCTTTCTTCTGGGCCACCAACCAGTTCATAAATCATGACACAGAGGCATATTATTGGTTATGAATGCCCGGCCTTATCTTAGCTCTTGTGTTAATCTGTTTTTCTTTATCTATATATTGCCTTGGGGCTTTTTACCTTTCTTTCATTCTGTACATCTATCTTACTTTCCTGTTTCCTTTGTGTCTGGCTGGCTGGTGGCTGCCTGCCTTCTTGGCCCCAGGGCTTGTACCCCCCCCTCTTTCTCCCTCGTCTTCTGTTCTCTCTCTCTGAAGCCTAGATTCCTCCTCCTACTTATTCCCATGTCTGCCATCACTGCCTATTCCTCCTCTGCCTAGTTACTTGTTGTTCAGCTTTTTATTAGACCAGTCAGGTGCCTCAGGTGGGCAAGGTAAAACAGCAATACGTCTTTACACAATTAAACAAATGCAGCATAAACAAATGTGACACACCTTTACATAGTTAAAGTAATATTTCACAACACTCTCTTTAAAAAAAAAAACTATGGATTCAGCCTCCATCAACTGCTCCTCAGCTAACGGTAGGGCCTCATGAGCCCTTCCACCATGTATGACGGAATTTGAGTTGCTTGACCTTGTCAGGTGCTCTGGGATGTTCTCTATGCTGTGAATGTATTGCTATGATTGACTGAAAATAAAACGCTGATGGGCCAGTAGCCAGGCAGGAAGTATAGGCGGGACTAGCAGAGAGGAGAATTGGGGGAACAGGAAGGCAGAGTCAGGGAGACACAGCCAGCCACTGTGAGGAGAAGCATGATGTAAGACACCGATAAGCCACGAGACATGTGGCAAGGCATAGATTTATGAAGATGGGTTAATTTAAGATATAAGAGCAGATGGCAAAAAGCCTGCCATGGCCATACAGTTTATAAATAATATAAGTCTCTGTGTTTACTTGGGGGATGCTAGCGGGAGAGATTTGCCCCGACTGCCGGCAGGCCTGGACACAGGAAAACTTCAGCTATAGTCAGGTCTTGTGCAGGCAAGCATGGCTTCAGTGAATTCATGAGTACAATGGCTATGCAAGGCTCAGAGGGCAGTATTTTACAGTACTTTGCCTCACTCTCTGGCTCTTAACTCTCTCTGCTTCCTCTCACATGATGTTCTCTGACTTGATAAAGAGCAAATTCAGAATGTACACTTGGTCTTATTTATCATGGAGTCTATCAATCTTTAGCTGGTTTTGTCACTATTTTGGTATTGTTTTTAGAGTTTATTTAGGTTTTTTTGTGCTTTTTAGGATGGTTCCTATATAATATACTTCATTGGAAAATTGATACCACTTTTATCTCCAAATTATTTTCAAGTCTCTATGTTCCAGAGGAATAATATTTTGAATTTTGGCTTCAGTTATTATCTTAGACATTTTCTTTGGAGCATATATTTCTTTTGCTGTATCAAAAATAAAATATTATTTCTTAGTATAATTTTCAGTAATAACCATAACATTTTAAACTTCATTCTTGATAGTTGTATTTTTGGACCAAATAGAGACTAATGAATAATTTCATCAAGGGTATTGTATTCAGATATCCACAGTGAAGATTAATAATCTACGACAGGCCCACTATGTTGCCTTTCTGCATGAAAGTACTTATGAGAAAGAAATCTTATTCAATTTTTATCATCATTGGTGTTACACTTTGGCAAATTTCATCACTGGAATCCTCAAGGTTAAAATTTTGTTTAAAAATAGATTATATCTTTCATGGTTTAGAAAGATTGATCACCAAAATAATTCTTATTTAAACATCTAAGGAGATACAGTGCTACTTATAAAAGACAGAAGTGGACAATAAAAATATCTACTTTATCTCTTTGACAGCATAGTGGCACAGGACTGATACTTCTCTGCCAAGGTAAAGACTGGTTTCTTTGGTAGACACCAAAATTACTATCTGGATATTAAGTAGCCAGACTGTATGCTTTCAGTTCTACTAATATACAGACTTCCCTTTCAAGAAGAATATACAATGTAAGTTTCCAGATAAGACACAGCACTAAGTCAAAATTCTATGGGTCAGTCTCAGAGTCAATTTTTATTTGTTTGTTTTCAAGAATAACCGTAATCATGTTGGTCATGTTGATAACTCTCTAACTGAAAATATTTGTATTCATAGAGTGGGAAGACCCTAGTAGGAATAGGTAGTTGATATTTACTCTTCTGAGCAATTTATTATTTCAAGACCACTTTCATATTTACCAGTATTGTCTGAATGCTGCTACCAAATTGAAAGATTTACGGTCATTGTTAGTGGCTCATGGAAGTCTTTCAGTGTCAAAATTTCCCCCAAGACAGGGCTGGGAGATATGGAGAGCTATAATGGATATGATTCTCATTGCCCTTTCCAGTCTAGCCAATCTTTCCTGAAGATAATGTAGACCACTATTTATAATCCAGAAAGCTCTCCCTATTTCCCAGGTGTCTCATTCTCTTGCTTGAAAAATATTCTCATCTGTCCTAGTTTTCATTTAGTATTTGATTCTAAGTTCTTTCTTACTTTTCCCTTGGGATTTCATTCTCATCCACCTGGCTTATTGGTTCTCTGATTTGAGGAGATTTAAGGTAATCTGGAAACATGGTTATATTTTTTCCCGTCAATTCTTTTCCTTCTTCCTGCTATACCTCTGGTTTCTGCATTCTGTATTGTTTCTTATAAAACTTTACCTGAAATTAACAACATAGCAGGACTTTTAGTTGTCCTATGAGATGACAGATTTCAATATTTTCACTGAGCCATCACATGCAATGACCCAATTTGTTCAAAAAGCTGATGACTAAATGATGTTTAATTGAAAAGTTGCCCAAATATGGGTTTTAAATATGCCACAGTAAAAATATTTGTTATTTTTCCTGTTATTTTCTTTTGTTTTAACAATATATTTTACATTTTACCCAGCTTTTTTGTTATAATTATTAAAGCCTAATTAACAGGATTCTGAGAAAGGTAAGTTTGTTCAATAAGCAAATTGGTATGCAGGGTTAGACATCTTCTCCAGGGACATGGGGTATACTTACCTACAAAACTGATACTAAAGCTGTTATACTCCAAATCTTGAATGTGTTTACTGACCCTAAACACTGTGATGATTTCTCCATATTTTATGACTCAAGGATGTGTTGTCCCCATCTTAATATGTCTTTTATTTGGAAGACTTGTTCCAAAGTTCAAAATAATTAATGTTATATATAACTTTATATTAGATCACATGTATATTATTATTTTATCTGAAAATGAATCAACAGACAATGTCATCGGTATAGTTATGTTGTGTTTATTTTATCTTACTACACAGAATAATATCATCAACTAGAAGACTTAATTGAACAGTGGATTACTAGCTTGTGGTTCAATTGTTCACAAGTGCAGATGTGTTTGACTGGATTTAAACTCAGGGACTCAGAAGGCTGTGGCAAAGGTACAGGTGAGCCTTGCCTCTGAACCGGGGCAATCTTGGGGCACATTTCCCTTTCCGAGAGTCTTCTGACTGTTGGAGTACTTTCTTCGGGATCATAGGCCTGGAAGTTCCTGTTTCCTGGTAGGGCTGTCAGCTAGTCTTTAGAAATTTCTTATGTCCTTATCATGCAGCAAGGAATGGCATGCCACCTACTTCTTGTGGTTTGAGTTTTCTTTGATTTCCTTTTTTCTGAGAAAGAAGCTTTTGATTTTTAAGTCAGGGGATCATATGACACTCCACTGAATTACCACATGATCTCCTTATTTTAAGGTCAGCTAGCTGATCAGTAACCTTAAAGGCGTCTACAAAGTCACTGTGGCATGTGTAAAACAATGTATTCATTGCTGTGGACATCTCAGCATATTTATATATCTGGATATTAGGGTAAGGAATCTCAGGCAGCAGGTGTTAAATTTTTGATTTATCACATGTGGTTTTGTTTTTATGAGGTTAAGTAGAATACAAAAATGTCCATGGCAGACGCCAGTGGTAGTGGTGAAGGGGTCCTCTACTGTCCTTATCCTTACTCTACTACCAGTGGGAAATCACATTCTGAATTATTTCTTTACTTCCCAGCTGTATTACCCAAATTCATATTTTTAGTATTAGGCCACTTCCTTCTCTTTACAAGGGTGTATCTGAATGCTTCCATAGAATACTGCCAGTTTTTGTGTGTGTCATGTTATTATTGTTTATTCTTTGGGCAATTGCATAAATCTGAGCCTCTTCCTAATCAGAAGCAAGGAATCCTATATTGCTGCAGATTTTGCCAGAGACCATCCCCTTTGTCTTAGTTAGGATTTACCATTGCTGTGAAGTCATGACACCATGACCACAGCAACTCTTATAAAGAAAACATTTAACTGAGGGTGGCTCACTTACAATTTCAGAGGTTCAGTCCTCTATAATCATGAAGGGAAGCATGGCAACATGTAGCCAGACTTGGTGCTGGAGCTGAGAGTGCTTCCTTGCAGGCTACAGGAAGTCAACTGACTGTCACACTGAGGAAACTTGAGAAAAAGACCTCAAAGCCTCCCCCCACTCACCCACAGTAACACACTTCCTCCAACAAGGCCGCACCTCCTAACAGTGCTACTCCCTTTGGGGGCCATTTTCTTTTAAACCACAACACCCTTACTCCTGAAATACTTCAGAAGTTGTATCTAAGAGAGTTGGCCTTTTCCCTAACAGATTTGTAGTATCTGCTCCATTAGAACACTTCTAGAAAATTGTTAGCTACTTTTCCCCAATGGCAGAAGGGGAATTAAATAATGATGGATTTAAATTTCAAACGTATTTTCTAGAACAAATTTTGAGAAAGTTGATCACTGTCCTTAGACATTGTATTACTAAGGCTTCCTATGTTTGTGTATTTGTATGACCCAAATTGCACTATTTTATTTATTTTTATTCATAAGCAGTATGAGTGGAAACCTTAATTCTGACTAGTTCTTTCTGCTTCATTTATATTAGATATTTACTTTACAAGAATATGCAACTCACATCTTCTTGCTTATTGATATTTGGATTGGCTAAATATCTATTAGAATCATCTCAGTTTAATAATGAGCTCTATTCCATTTATGGTATATATTCCTTCCTTGTTTGATACATCTGAAGCTCTGCCTCAGTTACTTTTCTATTGTTGTGATATGACACCATGACCAAAGCAACTTATAGAAGAATGAGTTTGAGTCTTACAGTTTCAGAGAATGAGTCCATGGCCATTATGGTGGGAAGGATGCCACCAAGCAGGCAGATTTGGCATTGGAGCAGTAGCTGAGAGCTGAGATCTTGAATCCTAAGCATGAAGCAGAAAAAGCTAACTGGGAATGGCTTTGGGATTTGGAAATCTCAAAGCCCATCCCCAGTGACACACCTGCTCCAACAAGGCCATACTTCCTAATCCTTTCCAAACAGTTCCACCAACTAGGCACTAATCATTCAAATATATGATCATATGTGTGCCATTCTTATACAAACTACCAGAAGCACCAAGGTTTGTGCTATTATTTCATTTAAGGAGTCAGTCATTCCTAATCGTAGATCATTCACTGAAAGTGATCATTACATTCCACAGTTGCTGAAAAGATCACTTCTCTATTTTAAGTTCCCTTTGTGGCCCTTTAGACAACAAGAGAGGTCAAAAATGAATTAATTTCTTCTTCATGGCCCTTCTTCTTGGTATTTTTTTTATTAAAAATATTTTGTTGTTCCTCAGACAACTTAAGTACAACATCATTAGACATACTTATTTATTAAATACACTTTGTCTAAAAGTCCTCTCGACTATCATATATAATAATATGATAATGGTATATATGTATATATGTGTGGTGTGTGTGTTATCTTTCATTAATCTCCCATTTATTTTTCTATTCCTTGTCTGTCTGCCTATCATCTTTCTATCTATTTTTTGCTTTTATTCTTATCCCATAATTTCCATCTGTTCCATAGCTTTCCCTATTAATAACATTTGAATACATCTTTGAAAATTTGTATAATTGATGCTTGAGAAATGGCACAGTGGTTTGGAGCACTTCCTGCTCTTCCAGAAGACCCAAGTTAGGGTTCTTGCATGCACACTGTGTGTCTGTCTTACTTATTACTCCATCTTTGGGTAACCCAACACCTTCTTCTGTCCTCCACTTGCATTCAAGGACATGTGTGTGTCCATGTGCACATTCAACAAAAGTAAAATAAATGTTTAAAAGACTGTATCACAACTTTTCTTATTTATTTACATTTCATTTACAGATCCAGGTAGGGCCTTCTAGCTTTTGACCTATGTTTAGTAGTTACAACCACCATGGTTGACAACGAATTACTGTTTCTTTTATATAATTATGATTAACTTAACTGGATTCAGTTATAAATCTGCTAACTCATAACTGTGATTATTTCTGTCCTTTATTCACCCATCTGGCACGTGACTCCTAGTAAGAAGAATGGTTCTAGCCTATCGTGCATTTTCTCCATAAAGCCAGTTACTCTTGGCACATGGTCACTGGTTCAAAATTCCTTTGATTTCTGGCATAGCATCCTGGATTATACTTAATTATCTTTTATTTTGTTTTTCTGGTGCTGAGGATGGAACTCAAATCCTTGTACATTCTAAGGACATAAATGGAAATTGAATCTTGTTTTTTTTTTTTTTAGCAAATTCTTAATCAGTTGTAATGGTAACACTTATAAATATTTCATCAATATAATTACTTTGATTTCATCTGAGGAATCATTTCTAGAGCTCAGAAAATATAATAGGGAATGACATTTAAGTGAAAAACAATGTTTTAATATTAATAATTACATGGATATCTTAGGCTTTTGGATCCACACTGAGTTTGTAAGTCATGACCCAAAAGCATCTTGTGTCCACATAAGGGCACACGAACATCTCAGAAGGAATAAATGCATACAAGTGTGTGCAGATGTTATTTACCCATTGAACAGCCTTTAAATATTCTGTTTCAGAGAGGGAGGTTTATGTCTTATGTAGCTGGTGACCTTCACATTTGTTGAAACGTACTGAGAGTCACGTTGCCCACCTTTGCCTCTATGCATACATTGTAATTGGTAACAACATTGTCTGAGCTCAGATTTTAAAGGTGATTCATGACCAAGCACGGGAAGTTTGCAAATACCAATCTCCAGAGTTATATGAACAAATATTTTCTTTCTAAAGAATCTTATTTAACTTTGTATAAGCAATAGATGAACTTTATCCAAGTCCATTATTCTGTATGACAGGAGATGTAGGGTTGTAGTTTGGGGTAATGTTTTTAATCAAAGTCTTTGTAAAAATGCCAATGAATGATCTGAATAATAAGTGCATATTTCCATTTATAAACACATTTGAAAGATGTTGTGCCAACTGTTACCTCTCCACAGGTCTCATTCACATGTAACAAACCATCTAATCTGAAAGTTTAATTTTAATAGCAGTGATGATAGTAACACCAAAATAGAATGCTAAAATAATATCCTCTATATTGTGGGAACTCACAGTTGTGAGGGATGAATATTCTTATATGTCAAACCAAATCTTAATAAATAGTACATTAATTCTTAGAGATGCTTTTCTTGAATAATATGAGTCCTAATGCCAACATCTTCTGTTACAAATAATCCCTTTGAGTCAAAAATACTGGTGGATTTAGAATGTTTTAGAGTCGAGTGTTATTTCATTTTGGTTTATATTGTTACGATAAAACACATGACCAACAACAACTTGGGCAGAGATGGGATTATTTGGATTACAAATTACAATCCATAATCTGGGGAAGCCAAAGTAGGACCTAAAACAGAGACCATGGAGAAATGCTGCTTACAGGCACGTTCCTAAGAACCCCATCACTTCTCAGTGAACTTATATTTGGAATAAAATTCAAGATTTTTTTCAGAGTGGACAATCCACTACAACTCTTAGCATATTCTTTTAACAATAAATATGCACATATGTTTGTTTATGTTATCGAAAGGAACTTTATGAGATTTTATCAAATTGTTAATAATACAACTGTTACAAATGCATTATTCTTTTCCCTAATGCACACCTAGATTTTAGGTCTGAATATTCCACAGCATGGGTACAAGAAGGAAATAAGGAAAGAAAATGACTGCATGGAGAAGAGAATACCTTTCACTGTTCATTGATGTATTTGGAGGCCAGACGATGGAGGAATACCTGTGGCCTCTCCACACATATTGACAATTTGAAAAGTTCTGATTCTCTCCTCCCCCCTGCATCTTTTTTACACTTTTCTATACAAAAGCAAAAAAAAAGAGTGAATCTCTGCCACTTGAGATATTCTGTCCTCAAATACAGGTAGTTGTCAATTGAGTGACACAGACTTCTGTCAGCAACAGTCCAAATGTACTGATTTCAAGGACTACTACATTCTATAAGTAACTGTTCAGACTGAGGAGTTTTATTCAGATCAAATCAAGTGTTGCAAATGAATGTGCTTTAAAAACTGTATATTTTATCAATATGGCAATGCTAAATATTTAAACTATTAATAATAAATATATTATATATAATATAGTATGAAATCCCACAAGAAAGACTGATAGAGAAAGATAGGGATAAGGAAAGGAGCAAGGAAGAAGGGAGGGAAAGGAGGAAATGAGAAAGAACAGTGAATTTTGGTGATATATGCACACTTTATCCAACCTAAGACCAAGGGAGGCACAACAGTTGACACTCATTAGGAACTATAATCAGGAACCAGAAATACATGAGAAAACAATTTTCTCTATTTTATAATATTCCATTCCTGGTTTACTTCTTCATCCAATAATTCTACATAGTTATATGAACTATTACCCAGTTCAAACCCACAGAGCCTAATATCATCTTGGTGTATATTCATATTTATTCGGCATATGATCTGGCAGAGTTGGCGTGGATCATGTATGTTATTATGTTAAACAGTTTAGAGCTCAGAGGGAAGGTTCATGTGATATATTTTCAGAGATTGAGTGGAAGGAAGTTCTCCAAGAAGTAGTCACTTATGATTCTGTCTAAATATAATGCAATACATGAAAAATGCAAAGTCATGTTTAAATAAGTGCATTATTATGTCTATATCATCATCATTATGGCTTGTAGCTATTGTAAAACCTTTTAAAATTTTACGCTATATATTGTATTGTGAAGTGATGATTGAAAACAACATAAATTGTATTGTTATAGATAGTTGGGTAAAAGTACAGATAAAATGAAGTACCACAAACAACCCGATTTGATTACAGGGCAGATATATGCTGTAGTCATGAAGGACATACTTCTTTCTGTCCATTGGAATAAAACCATTTCCATGAATTGGATGGCAGAATTGGCTTTCATCTATGAGATGAAGGAATAAGTCAAGGGAACCTGTGATTTCTCCAGCTTCTTGCCTGGGTATACTCTCTAGGCCTCAATGAATCTTTTGGAACATGATTATTTGGGTTAGTTGAAGATAGAGAAGCAGAATTTCAGGGAAGCAGCCATGTCTAGAAATTTAGCCAAAATGTGAAAGAGGGGAAGTCACACAGAGAAAACTTCAATGATATCCAGTGGTGGTGAACACTTCTATGTTGGCTGAATTATGTGATTCTTGATCATTCTTAAAGGTCATCAAGGTTGAGAAACAATGACAGGAAAGCACTATTCTGAACTATTCCAAGAGCTTGTTTTGGAGGAGTATTTTCTTTCTTTCTTTCTTTCTTTCTTTCTTTCTTTCTTTCTTTCTTTCTTTCTTTCTTTCTTTCTTTCTTTCTTTCTCTCTCTCTCTCTCTCTCTCTCTCTCTCTCTCTCTCTCTCTCTCTCTCTCTCTCTCTCTCTCTTTCAAGGTTTATTTATTTATTATGTGAGCCACCATGTGGTTGCTGGGAATTGAACTCAGGACCGTTGGAAGAGCAGCCAGTGTTCTTAACCTCTGAGCCATCTCTCCAGCCCTGGAGGAGTATTTTCATTCCCATGAGCCATAGAGAACTTGGTAATACTTGAAGCTACCATTAGAATCTTGATATGGATGCTGCTTAAATCTAAGAAACTTGACTCTATGCCTCCACATCATCAAAGAGAAGAGCTGCTGAAATTGATTAAATAAGGCAGACTCTGCTTGCTCTAACCTTTGTTCACTGCAATCTGCTAGACTTGTGAGTGACATCATTTTGGGTTTCCCAGCTCCAGCCAAGTTTCTAACCAAATAAAGCTGCGTGGATAACTTCTGACAGTATCATATGGAGCAGTAAAACCAAACTGTTAAACTCAAGCAGTTTATAGAATTATGAGAAAGAGCAAGTCATTGGCCTCTTAAGACCCTGGATTTAAAGGTTTTTTTTTTGTTTTTTTGTTTTTGTTTTTGTTTTTGTTTTTTTTTAATACGGAAATCAGTAACGGAAACCAAAGGTGTGTGGTCTCTTTTGAGGAGGCCAGGAGGTGAAACACAAAGAAACTGTTAAGAAAGTCTGTGGCTGCAGGATAGATGTCCAAGTGTCACCTCTACAGAGGGATTCTGATTTAGATAGGAGAGCACCTACTCCACTTATCAGACCGCTTTCCCTGTACTTAGCATTGCTTGTGTAGGTTAAAGATAACTTTTCCTTTTACTGATAGTTTTCTGCTGCTGTGGATATTGCTCTGTATAAATAAAATGCTGATTGGCCAGTAGCCAGGCAGGAAGTATAGGCGGGACAAGCAGAGAAGAGAATTCTGGGAACTGGAAGGCTAAGGTGGGAAGATGTTGCCAGCCACCACGAGAAGATGTTAAGATACCAGTAAGCCATGAGCCACATGGAAACTTATAGATAAATAGAAATTAAGATATAAGAACAGTTAGCAAGAAGCCTGCCACGGCCATACAGTTTATAAGAAATATAAGTCTCTGTGTGTTTAGTTGGTTGTGTCTGAGCAGCTGTGGGACTGGCGGGTGAGAGAGATTTGTCCTGACTGTGGGCCAGGCAGGACCAGGAAAACTCTAGCTATATTCTGCACCACAAATAAATATATGGCCTCTAAGAATGGTGCAGAGTTTGAGGAAGACTTCAGGGACGAGATTTTGGAGATTCTTAGAGTGGAGTGAGTTTACTTTCTGCAAATGAGAGAGATATGAACGATTTCATATAAGAAGGAAGATAATAAGGGATTTAGAATAGTTCTCAGAGTATTTTCACTTCCTGTGCTCATCACTCCCATTACAGAAGTATATTTTCCTGATTCGTTGATATTATGCTAGGCTAAGGGACATAAATTATCAGAAATGTTTTGGTGGTGGGGCTAGAGTTTATGCCTTCAGCTGAGACCTTCAGAGGCTTCACGGAGAGTGGCTTGCCCTACTGGGAACTGAAAAACCCTTACTGAGAATAACACCAAGTAGCCCCTGTCTCTGTGGTTTTGGATCAACAGTAAGCCCCCTCAAAACAATATCATATAAGTGAAGACACATGTGAAAGGTGGCATCCTGACAGCTAGCATGCGGATCAGGTGAGATATTGATGCTTATAGTTGGGTGTCACAGACATTTTCTGGTTGTAAATCATATATATTGTTATCATAAATTACCAGTACATCATCCTTCTTGTACCCTTTCTGCCTTAAGGTAGACTTGGAAATCCAAGTCAGTTTTTTTATCTAGAACCTCAGAAGCTAAACTCTATAAAGTGAGTCTTACATGAGAAAATTAGACGGAAACTCCCATGCATGTTGAAGAACTTGAGAGACCTATTGTATGTGCATCCCTGGCTCAAGTGAGCTTCAATTCATGGTCATATATACATTGTCAGATAAGATATGAATGCATATTTCTTCAGATAATTTCTTTTACTTGATGTAAATTTGGAATAGTTTAAGAATGTGATATGACTATCAGAGGGGTCTTGAATGATAGGGATGCCTTATAAGGTTGTGAGAAATAGTACTTTTCAGAATAAATGACAATGTCTCGTGGGTTTGTGGGTGTTAGCACCTACATTTTTCTTCTTTTGCGTGAGGTTTCTCACTTGGCTGGGACTCACTTTATAAGCTAGACTGAATGGCTAGCCAGCATCGGAGATAAATCTGTTTCCACATCCCCAGGGCTAGGATTACAAGTGCACACCTCTAGGCATGTGTTTGTAAAAAAAAAATCTCTTTAAATCATTACAGTCTGTTTTTGTCTGTAGCTTGGATTGACATGCCCCTCATCATTTCAGACTGACCTTTGTCAGGGTCTCTGGCAATGTAGCTGTGATGAAAGTCAGATACCTGAGCCATGTTTTTACTCTATTATTATGCCACTCTTGATACCTCAGTCTTCTGAATTATAAAAATACATCTGGAATTTGTCATCAGAAATGAGAGGTAAGAAAATCCTACGTGGGAAGTCTAAGGACATGGCAGAAATATGAGGCTTAAGTCTAAAAGACATGAATTTGAATTCAGTAGGCTAGCAGCAAACCTCACAATTTGGAGAAAACATGCTTGCTTGTCTTATTAAATCCAGATGTTACAGCCCTGAACTTTCTGTTCTTGTAGTGTAGGGCATCAATGTCTTTGCTGCTCAGTCCAGCCTTTTTCTGTACCCACTGAGTGTCCAGCATGCTGACAGGACACTAGGATGGAATAAACAACGACAGTGATACAAGTTGCTAAGGCTTGTTAATTTGTGAGCTCACCTGGTGAAGAATTCATAGTTTCTTCACTTACAAGCTCTCTGGAGGTTTATTTTAGTTTGAATGCACGGGGCTTTTCTTGAAGAAGGCATCATTAAGCCACACTGTTACTTTACATGGTTGTATCTCTACTTTGTGACCATGACTGATACCTTTTATTACATTTCATTAGCATTTGTGGTTGTACTTGCATAGCTTTTAAGATTAGAAGCCTGAAAGCTTCAGATCCAATAACTTTACAAACTTGAATGTGTTAGAAATTATTAGGCTCTTCTCCCTTTTCCTCTCACTGTTCAGAATGAGCACAAAATGTTGATTTTGAAGCCATTTAAAGAGCAAGGAAAAAGCAAATGTAAGCTTGCATGCATACACAAACTGAAATCAAACATGAAAACAAGATTCAGAACCAATGATATGTATCCAGTGAAAGCTCTTTAAAGGATTCATAATCCAATGGATGTAAGCTGTTGAAACACTTTTTTCCCTTTCTGATGCCAAAATATTTCCACTCACTCTTGCAACACATAGTTATGGTTCTCAAGACCCATTCACTTCAAAGGGAAAACAAGAAGGAGCCACAGATATTTTCTATCTTCCACAAAGAACACAGAAGCACTTTTCATTTTAATTCCATTGATTTCCTTTCTGTATGTCAGATGAGGATTTAATTATGCACTGCTGCTGCCTCCTAAGTAATCATTTCAAATAACATGGTGGCTCTCGCGAAGGAAATGATTCATCTTCTTAATGTATTTGAAACTATGGCTTGAAACTATTTTAGACACTAGATTATAATTCTGTGTTATGCAAAATATCTCTAGATGCTAAAATTAATGTCGATAAGCAGCTTATGCAATGGGGAAAGTGAATGCTGGGCAGAGCAAAGCAAAAAAAAAAAAAAACCAAAAAACAAAACTTTCCTTCCTGACTCTTGCGCAATCAGGAAGACTGTGCATTGCACATCTTAGTATTCTCCCAGACACTACACGGCCTTCTGTGCATCAAACAGGAAATAAAAAGACCAAGTTCATCAGAAAAGCTCTGTAATTTTGCTTTTCTTTCCACAACTTATACTTTGTGTGGTGGAAGATTTATATATCTCTAGAAAGATGAAGAAACACAATTTCACAGTAATTTACTTGAGAGATTAGTTTTGGTTGTTTTGCTGACTTATAGTGTTCAGGACAGCCAGAATCAAACAGAAATTAGCATCAGAAAACTCTGGGCCATTGACTTATAAACGAAGAATATAAAGTATATGTGTACATATATACATCTATTCGATTAATTAAAGGATTGATAATCTTCACACAGTCCAATAGAGACTGGAAATATTTACAGGTTCAAAAAATTAAAAAGGAATACTGTTAATGAGTTGTTGAGAATAATGTTTTTTTTTTTTTTTTTGGTTTTTCGAGACAGGGTTTCTCTGTGTAGCTTTGCGCCTTTCCTGGAACTCAGTTGGTAGCCCAGGCTGGCCTCGAACTCACAGAGATCTGCCTGCCTCTGCCTCCCAAGTGCTGGGATTAAAGGCGTGCGCCACCACCGCCTGGCAAGAATAATGTTTTTACTGCTGTGATACCAGTACAGTAGTGGGAGGAACAGGATGTCTCTTGCACTTGTATCAATCTCATCATAGTAGCAGCAATTTCATAGCCATCCACAGACTAAAGCTGCTTTATGAGCTCTTTGGGATTCCAAAAAGAGATAGTGAATGCCTATGGAACCTTGAAACTTACAAAGCCCATTAAGCAAAGGCTGACCACAAAGGTGTTGCAGACTAGCAGAATGTGATTCTAGGTACAGAATCAAAGTTGGCCCATCACATTGTGGATTTAGTAGATCCCCATTAGATATTGCTACTTGAACCATTGTCCGTTTTAATCAACAAGAATAATGTAGCTCATGCCTTGGCTACCTAGGTTACTGACTTTCATTCTAGTAATGACTCTGAACAGCTCTATATTCCAGCTCTCTCAGGTACATTGTCGGAGTAGTTCTTCCCTCTGGTGGGTGGTGGACTGGATATACTTTTGTGTGCCCCTGCAGGTGAAACAGATGCAAAGCATTTATCTAATTATTATTTCATCAATTAAAAACTAAGAATTCAGATATTGGGGTAAAACCTGATTGATCAGAGAAGTGGCGTAGAAATGATCATTGACTTCCTTCTCCAAATCAAAAGGGCCAAGCATCTCTCTAAGCCCCTCCCTACTACTTCCTGTGTCTCTCCATATGTCCTGGGCCCTCCAAAATCTCTATAGCTAATTTTGGTCAGCTAGTAGCTATACCTACCCTCTGATTCAAGGTGAACTTTATTGACAGTCTCGAGAGTGTCAGAGTGCAATCAAAATATCCCACAATACAGATGATACTGAATTGACCTGTGATCTTGACTCCACTTAGTCTCAACTATGGTTTGAAGAAAAAAAAATCCTTGGTCAAAAATTGATCTTAGAGACATTCTGCCTCTAGAGGCAGGCATTAGTCTTTGCTGAAAGAGCTCAAGTGTCCTGTGACAATTCTAGTTCCTTTCAAACTCAACCCAGAATCACTACTGCCAGTGCAGGCAGCTGCTTTGTGATAAAGCCACAGATCACTTGGGGACCTGTAGGAAGTCTCAGCTATAAGAAATAACTGGCATGATTGGAAAAAGCACAGGGACAAATAGCCAAACTAGTGGAAACACATGAACTGTGAACCAATGGCTGAGGAGCCCCAATGGAACTGGACTAGGCCCTCTGGATAAGTGAGACAGTTAATTAGCTTGAACTGTTTAGGAGGCCCCCAGGCAGTGGGACCAGGACCTGTTGTTGGTGCATGAACTGGCTTTTTGGAGCCTGGGGCCTATGCCGGTACACTTTGCTCAGCCTTGATGCAGGGAGAAGGGGATTGGACTTGCCTCAACTGAATGTACCAGGTTGGGCTGACTCCATAGGGGTGACCTTGCCTTGGGGAAGGTGGGAATGGGGGGTAGATGGGGGAAGGCAGGGGAATCCATGGCTAATATGTCAAATGACTAGAAAATCTCTTATATAAAATAAAAAGAAAGAAATAGCTGGCTACATGGGCTTGCCATCTGCATACATTTGAGTGGGTTCCTGTTCTAGTGTTGGCTCTACGTATTAAGGTTCTGGTGACAGGAGAGGCTACAAAGAGGTCGGTCAGGAATCCACATCCACCCACCATCATGCTTCCAGGCTTGCCAACTGTGGAAACCACATGGGACCCTGCAGTAGCTATGTGACCAGGGTTTAGCATCACAACTTTGAAATCTGGAAGATAATGATATCAGCTTGGTGACCAGAGGGAAAAAATATCTTTGCCAGTCTGTAAATCATTTGTGTCTTTAGATGTGTATGCAGAAATTAATTCATGGTTGTACAGATAATTGAGAATCAGGCAAACAAGAGGATAGCAAAAGAAGCTTAAAAAGCTCCAATTATCCTAAAGATGAAAATTTGATGAATAGTGCGCAATAATGATCCTAAAGCTTAATTAGATTCAAAATGGCATATATTGACAGCTAAATGAAAACAGATAGACAATTCATGAAAAAATGAGAAGCTTTATAAAGATATAAATTATTTTTTTTAGAAAGAACTAAACAGAAGTTGGGGGCTAAAGCATACAGCTATGGGAGCTTCAATAGCAGAACTCAGTCAAGCAGCGATAATTAGTAACATCAAAGGCTAGTAATTTTATTCATCAATTAAAGCAATAAACATAAGAAAATAGTTACCAAAAGAAAAGAAAAGCACAAGGGACCTATGGGTCTCCACCAAGCATAGGAAGGTGTAGATTGTAGAAGATCACAAAGGAGAAAATAGAATTTCTATTATTTATATTAAATACTAGTTACTGAAAGCTTTTTAAATCACGAGGCAGCTATAGATATCCAGATTCATGAGAAGCAAGAAGAGTCCAAGTAACAAAAACGCATATTATCCCAAGACATAGTCACATTGTCAAAAGTTGAAGACTAAATCTCGCCATTACCAAGAGAAAAGAGAACCATCATCTTCAATAGCCAACAGCCTTCAGTTACAGCCACATCAAGCAGACTTCTCAGCAGAGACCTTGCAGGCTAGACAGAGACTAGAGAGAACGTGAACAAAAATCACAGAATAACCTTATTTATAAATGGAAAGACAAAGACATTACCAAAGCAACACACACACACACACACACACACACACACACACACACACACACATGTACACACATTCCTCAAAGCCATTGGAGTTTAAATAACCACATGACCTGCCTTACAAGAATAGCTAAAAGTTAACTTTGAGTTGAAAGAAAGTTGCTGGAAGGAAAAGGTAAGCAATAACAGCATGACAATTATGCAATCACTGGCAATGTAAATGTATAGTGGGTTTCAAAACACTCCATCACTGTGATGATGGTGTGTGAATATCTTTTGACTCTAATGTAAAAGTTAAAACATAAAAGAATTAAAACACAGGTACAGAAATTTGTTAACAGGCTACAGCACAAAAATAAGCAGTGTTATCAACCTTACAAAGTGAAAGTGTAGAGTTTGTTTTTATTTTCTAATTTATTTACAGGCATTAAAAATAACCATAAAATTAGATACCAGAACAATGTGTTTCTTTTAGAGGTGGGCACACTGCTATTGAACGCTAATGGACTGTGAGGCTGTCAGAATCTTTTAAAATATATTTGTATTATTATTGCCAGAACAGCATTATGTTAATAGCCAAGTTAATAGGAAGACAGACATATTTACTGAATACCCTGCCCCCTTATAACAGCTTCAACTCTTGAATCAATCTCAGTGCAGAAGCACATTCTTTACAATTGACGAAGGCATGCGGACACATCATAGTTGCTAAAATGTATAGTTTATATAAAGGTTCATTCTGTCCTGTCATAGTCTGACTCTTCAATAAACAAGAACTTTAAAAAATGTTTATTTTAGTTTATGTGCGTGAGTACTTGGCTTGCATGTATTTGTATGTTCCACATTAGCGTTTGGTACTCACTGAGGTCAGAAGGCATCAGATACCCTAGAACTGTATTATCATGTTTGTGAGCCATTATCAAGTGGGAGTTGGGAATCAAACCTGGGTTCTCTGCAACAGCAAAAAAATGTTCTTAACCACTGAACCAGCCATTTCTCCAGACCCTGGGAAGATGTTTAAATGCTTTCAAACAAAGGAGAGAAAGATAAATTTCTGAAAATTTAAAATGAGAAGAAGATGGGCAAAACATATTTAACTATTCACTGATCCATAATTGGTTCAAGCTGGAGAAATCAATGACAATTATAACAATTACTTATGCTTTGACAGCTCCCTGATAATAAATGCAATGGTGTGGTGGACAGCAATTTGTCTCCAGGGAGCGAAAATTGGATGTCTTGTAACATGGTATGTGGTCCTTAAGCAAGCTCAGAATTATAATGCAACCTCCTCAGAGAAGAGATCTCTAACACCAAGCATATCTCTAAGCACACTGAGGTTAGTTCTTCCATGCATACAGCACAGAACTTTTCCTTCAGCTAGGGAGTATGCACTTATAAGAAACACAATAAAATGCCAACTCCTTCAGGAACATTTTCTGGTAAATTAGAATCCTTTGAGGCCATGGGACACTAGTTCTTAGTTTTGTGCTCAGGCACAAAGTAGCAATTCAATGAGTGAATGGACAGAAACACTTGGCTATCACCTGGGATGATGAGAGTGAATGAGAGAAACACCCAGTGCCAAAATCCTTTCTGATGCAGAACATTATTGAAAGAATCATTTAATGATATTGAGGAGGAGAAAGTACAGTGTTTGGGTGTGTTGCTCATCTTGAAAGAAAAATTACAGCTGTACATTATATACAGACAGTTTTGGCTATAAAGTAATGTTTTGGTAATATAATATAATGATTGATATGGTCAGTTTGCTGTATTTTAGTATAAATGGGAACTGATGGGCTCAGTGTGTAAGAGCACTTGCCACCAAATCTGAAAGTCTGAGTTTAAATATCATATTAGTATTTCCTTTATGTTTTTTGAGATGATTCTTTTCAGTCAAGTTGGTGATATCTGATGTGTATAACAAATGGTCAGTTTGGAAAGATGCATCATCCACAGGGTAGAGGGAGAACTGACTCCTCAAAGTTGTCTAATGACTTCCATACTCACACTTGTGCACACACACGCACATGCACAAAAATACACAATAAATGAACAGATATAACAATAGAAATGGTAATTGTAAGGAATGTGTTTCAAAATTAACACATCAGTTTGCAGGGCCTGGAGTGGCAGCTCAGTGATGAAAAGCACCTGTTGTTTTTGCAGAGGGACTGTGTTCAGCTCCAGTCTCCACACTGTGGCTTACAGCCTTCGGTAGATTCAGTTTCTGCAGGGGGCGGGTGTCCAGTACCAGGCCTCAGCTGGCACCAGTCACAGACAGTGCACACGTATGCATGCAGGCAAAACACACACACACAAAATAAAAATAAACAAACCTTTAAAAGAGGAGGTTAATTGCAGCATATTAGACTAACTTTGAAAGTTTAAAGTATATTACAGCATTTTCAAGTATAACAAAGTGTAGTACTGTGTTGAATAAAATACATTGAGCCTCTGGCTGAAAAACTAAGTTTCCTGTAGTACTAATCTCTCTGTCTCTCTGTCATCTGTCTACCTGTCTACCTGTCTATCTATCTATCTATCTATCTATCTATCTATCTATCTATCTATCTATTCATTCCTTTTTTCATTAATTGCTTCTTTCTCTGTGAGTGCTTATTGTCTGTATGTGGTTTATGCGTACAGATGTGTGTGTGTGTGTGTGTGTGTGTGTGTGTGTGTGTGTGTGTGTGTGTATGCATGTGTGCATGCATGTATATGGAGACCAGAAGACAGCCTTAGGTATTAATGCTCAGGTGTTATTCACCATATTTTTTGAAGAAGAGTCCCATTGTCTAGAAACTTGCCCATTACGTTGGTCTGACTGGTCTGGAGCTCCAGGAATCTGTCTGCCCTCCCAGTACTGGGATCCTAGCCGATCACCTTACTTGTACTCTTTACATGGGTTCTGGTTATTTAACTTAGGTTCTTCTGCTTGCACAGCAAGAATTTTATCAGCTGAGCTATCTCTCCTCCCCTGGAGTAGTACTGTGTGGTTTTTAAACCCTTAGTTAATAGGTTTGAGTGTTTGTGTGTGTGGGTATACCAATGCCAAGGTTGGTGTGGAGATCAGACAGGAATTTAAAGAATTTGATCCTGTCCTTCCATCATCTGGGATGTGGGGACAAAACCCATGTCATTAGGCTTGCACACACACACACACACACACACACACACACACACACACACACACACACAAAACAAAACAAAACAAAACAAAACAAAAAACCCTTTATCGCATGAGCACCTCTCTGGTCTCTGAAGAGTTGTTTTAAACACCAAACTTGACACCAAAGAGCCCTGAAAAGTGTTATGTGGCTTTCTTAAATGATGATGGTACATTTTGTTGGGAATTTAGCAGCTTATCACAAAACTATCTACTCCTCAAATGCCTTTGTTCTTCTCATTGTAAATCCTACTTACAAAATTTAAATTTGTTTGGATGCTTCTATGTACTGATGAAAGCATCATAGGGGAGGTACTGTTTTATTTCATTGCTAGAAGGAGTCATTAAAAAAGTTTTAATCATTCTGCCACAGGGTTATCTATTTTCCTAATGTTACATAAAGAATAAATTAATCATTTAAATAGGCTCATTAAGTAAGCAGATGGACTTTGCCTTTCTTTGTAGCATTAGGAATTCAGATTCCATAGGCGCTTTTGGGGCAGAAATAATAAAGGGCAGAATTATATTTAAAATGTACACCATTCCTAACTGCATGGAGTTGCTATCAAGCATGAGATTATTACATTACATTATTATATGCGTTAAGATTATTTAGTTACAGTTACAAAATGTAACTATGGATCTAGTAACAAGAGTTCCCAGTGAAACCTATGTTAGGTATATTGAAATAGCTGCTTATGCATCATTGAGTTCTGCAATGATTCACAGTTTATTAGCTCATACCTGTGCTTTAGAAGCTTGAGAGCAGACTAGCTGTGTTCTGCCTTAATGTCTCTCCCACAGTCCCCTGGAGGTTTCAGCTGATGTGTTGTCGCTGGCTTAACAAGGGTAGAGAATCTAAGGACAGCTCACAATTCAACTACTGGTGAGATATCCAAGTCCTTATCACATTGACCTTCCCACAGAGCTTCCCTGCTGTCTTCATGATGAAGCTGCGGCATTCCCTCTGAAATGGGTTAGGGATATTGTTCAGTCATTGCTTGCTGGGTGAGCAATGAGAATCTGACTTTGGGCCTGAGCATGGAATAAACAGAGAAAGAAATAATACTCAGGTGCAGTGATGTGTGCATGCATTTGTAGCAGAGGTAGCATGGAGACTTGCTAGTCAGCTTACCTAGCCAAGTCAATACCCTGCCTCAAAATGTAAGAGAGAAACTGAGGAAAGACACTGATCTCTGGCCTTCACGTCTATTCACACACATCCATAAAGACAGGTGTACATGTTATGCACATATACACATAAGTGAACAAGATGAAAATGATGGACTTGGAAAAAATTATATTAAGTGAAGTAAGCCAGGGTCAGAGAAAAAAATAAGTTTTCTCTCATATACAAACCCTAACTTTTAATTTGTATATGTGTATAAGGTGATTACCCATATATAGTATAACCTTATATAGGGTTAGGGAGATGACTCAGTTATTGACTGGTTGCTGTGCAAGCAAGAGAATCTGACTTTGGATCATTAGCACTGAAATGCAACAATGACAACCAGGTGTAGTGCTGGGAGGGAATGGGAAACATGGACCATGAAGTCTATGAGAGGAGATGGAGGAGTATCGGAAGAGAGAAGGCTGCAGAAGGCATGGTAAGCAGGGAGAAAGGAGAGAGGAGCAGGTATGTGCCAAGGAGGAGATCAACCCAAAGTAGCCTGTACAAAAGTGCCACAAAGGACTGAAAAAAATCTAAAAGAATTCAGTTCTTCTATTTATCCTTTATTTTACAGCTAATATCTACTTAGGAGTGATTGAGTACATACCCTATTTGTCTTTATTAGTCTGGGTTACCTCACCCAGGATGTTTTTTTTTCTAGTTCTACCCACTTGCCTGCAAATTTCCTGGTGTCCTTGTTTTTAACAGCTGACTAAATACTTCATTGTGTAAATGTATCTCATTTTCTTTATCCATTCCTTGGTAGAGGGACATCTAGGTTGTTTCTAGGTTCTGGCTATTACACATAAATCTGCTATGAGCATAGTTGAGCAAGTGCCCTTGTGGTATGATTGAGCATCCTTTGCATATATCCAAGAGCTATGATAGGTTGATTCCTGGTTTTCTAAGGAGCCACCACACTGTCCTTCAGAGTGATTATACAAGTTTTCACCGCCACCAGCATTGGAGGAGTGTCTGTGAGTGGACTGAGGGCAGGTGGGGATGGGAACATGAGCAATCAGGTTGGGGTGGCATGGAAGAGGAGAGTGCTGAGGGGGACTGCTGAGGGTGCATTTTGGGTCTGGTGGAAACCTGGCACAGGGGAATCCCCCAGGAGTCTATGGGGAGGACCCCAGATTATATTCCTAGCAACAGTGGATAAGTAGCCTAAACTGCCCATTTTTTGTGACCAGATTTGTGCCTGGCCCAATGGCCATCAGAGAGGCATCGTTCATCAACTGATGGAAGCAGATGAGGAGACACACAGATAAACATTAGGTTGAGTTCAGGAATCTTGCAGAGGTGGAGGAGAAAGGAATGTAGAAGCCATAGGAGTCAAGAAAACCACAGGTAGGCTCACACAATCAACTAACTGGGCTCATAGGGGCTCAGAGAGACTAAGCCAACAACCAGAGAGCCTGCATGAGACTGACCTAGGCACTCTGAGCATATGTTACACTTGTGTAGCTTGGTGCTCTTGTGGGACTCCTAACAGTGGGAGCATGGGCTGTCTCTGATTCTTTGAGTGGCCTTTGGGTCACCTGACCAGCCTTAGCACATGGGAGATGCTTAGTCTTACTTTAACATAATATGACATATTTTGTTGATATTCATAGGAGATGTGCCCTTTCCTGGATGGAGACAGAAGAGGAAGGGATTGGGGGTGAAAAAGGGAGGATGGGGGAGAGGGACTTGGAGGGGAGGATGGGGGGAAAGGCCGTGGCTAAAATAGATGAATTAAAAAAAAAGAGGAATTCAGTTCACAAATTAGAAACGTTAAGTGCCTAACTGTGTTGTGAACCTGATCTTGCATACAAAGATTTTCATTCTTCACCAATGAAGATTTTCACCCTCTCATCATCAAAACCCCCTCCTTCACTCCATCTTCTCTCTTCTCTTCTTCTACACCCATTATTGTCTCTGCATTAACGTGACTTTCTAAGCTTTGTGCATAAGTGAGACTGTGCAGTACATGCCTTAGTGTCTGCATCTTTATGTTTTCTGATCTTCCTTTGGTCAGTGGACTATGCTTCATGAAATGGTGGAATTCTTTCTGCAGGGGAGCAGGACAGGAGGCAAACACCACGATGGCTCAAGGAAGTGAACACATCTACAAATGTTAAAAATAGAGGTGAGAAAAGAACACCGATGAAGTAAAGATAGCCAGACAGTACTGTATGTTTTCAAGCCTATGTGAATGAATGTGCATGACAGCAGATGATGGGAGGAGAGAAATGGAGACACATTGTACAACAAATGCCAAAGTGTACCACCTGAAAAGGCCTTAAATGTGTCCACTGCAAACCCCAGGAAACAGCAAAGTTTAATTAATAAGCAGACCCAGTTAATTCAGGAGGATGTAGAAAAGAGAAACCCAGTGGAGGATGGATAAAACAAACCACAGAACAACTAACAAGCTATTTTGATCAAAATATATAAATATTGCTATTAGTGTGATCAAGGTCTATCCCTGGTGCATGAGCTGACTTTCTGGAGCCCATTACCTATGGTCGAACACTTGGCTCACCCTTGATGCAGGGGCAAGGGCTTGGTCCTGCCTCAACTGAATGTACCAGGCTTTGCTATCCCCCATGGGAGAACTTATCCTTTTGAAGGAGGAGATGAGGGGTGGGGGGGGTTAGGTGGGGGTAAGGAGAGTGAGAGGAGGGATGAGAGGAGGATCTGTGGTTGGTATGTAAAATGAATAATTTTTTTAATAAAAAATGAATACTGTTATTAGAAAACACAACTCAAGGCAAAGGGGGGTATATCAGATGAAAAATCGAGAACCAAACATACACCTTTAAGTTAAAATAGAAGACATGATGGTACATGCCAACACTGAGAAGTGGTATGTGTGTATTTATTATCAGATATAAACATCAGAACAAGACTTCATTTGGTGTACCATGATGACTCAAAGCTTTGGTGGACAAACCAAAGAAAGATTAGAAATTGAAGAGTTCAAATCACTGAGTTTTGTCTATGTTGCCTGGGAGTGATTATCAGAAAATCTTTTTGCAATTCTTCCTACCTCGGTTGATCTTCTCTGTGGGAAAGCCCTTACACTTTTCACTTTGCCAAATAAGTTTTGACCTGCTCATCCCATTGTGCTTAACTAAACTGATTGTCACAGGTATAGTGTCTGCTAGAGACTCTCCAATAATTGTGTCTAGCAATAGATATTGTGCTCATGTTATCAGAACCATGGGATGGATGGTGTAATGGACTCTTGGACTGGTTAGCAATCCTCTGAAAACCCCACAAGCAACACAACAGCAGTAAGAAGGAGACAAATTAATGTCTTCCAGAGACTCCTATCATACATAATCCCATCAAGACTTGGAGACCATGGCTCTTTGATGCACCTCAGTGATCAGAATTATATTCATACATAGCATTTCATAACTGAATGGATTAGTCACTGAAAATGATCAACTCACACTCTTGTAGGTCAGAAGTCGTCTACAGAGACACCTGGCTCTCCACTCAGGCTATCATCAAGTTGAAATCAGTGGTCAGAGTGTGTGCTTGGCTGGAGACAGGGAGTAAGATTTATTTTCAGTCCCTTTCTAACAGTCAGAAACTGGCTTCTTGGAAATGAAAGACTTAGTCCCTCCCAGTGAGCCTCTGGCTGGTGAGCCGCTAGAGAACACATCTCCTAGAGTCACAGACAGAGCATCATGTGAGTGGTTGCTTTCTGCAGTTGAGTTGGGCATTAGATCTCTGTTTATATCCTAATTGGACTGGTCTTATTCAGTGTTTATACCTATTTTACTTCCATCCAAATCTGTCCCCTGAATCATAGGATTTGGTAGTAGAAAATGTATACAATGAAAATAATTTATATCACAATCTGTTGACATATATAAAAGAAATAGCATATTTCTGCTAGTTATGTTAAGAATGATAGCGATCAGAGGGTTATTTGTAAGCTTTTCTACTGGAGCTCTCAATTGCATATTAGACAGGAAAACACTTTCTTGTGTCAAAAGATATTACTCTCTTTTCAAAATATTAACACACACACACACACACTTCAGACTTAATCCCCCTTATTGAGGGCAGGCCTGACAGCAGACTATAACATATGGAAGCCTTCCCTGGGATTGAGATTCCATTCCCAGTTGTACAGTTTTCATTAAGGAAGATGTTTGATGTTAATGAGGCCACATTCCTGACTTAGTGTGGAAAATATTGCAATTATGTAAGATTCATAATGGATATGCTTTCAACTCGTAATAATTCTTTTCATTCCATCCTCCTAATGACATAATTACTTCACACTCCAGGATATTGACTCTTCTGAAGTGGCATCTTAAGCAGGAATCTCATTTTTTTTTTTAGTGGCACAAAATCTGGGTGGAAGATAAAAGAAATAATCTTATTGAATGATGCAGTTGAGCTACTTAATAACAAGAATGGCTTGGTGTTCTCCAGAGAAATCTCTTTGCTTTCCCGAGCAATCTTCTTGTCGCTCTTATCCTTGTCACGTTAAACAAACAAACCTCCATGACTATTTGTGACATTAGAGTCTGTTTGAAAGGAAGCAGAGAACCTAAAGTAGAGTGCACATGGGTGAAAGTTCTAGTGATGGGGACAGAAGTATTCAAGTATCTGCTTAGGGGTCCATTTTTTTTTTTTTGAGCTAAGGATCGAACCCAGGGCCTTGCGCTTGCTAGGCAAGTGCTCTACCACTGAGCTAAATCCCCAACCCCCAAGAATCCATTTTTAAACAATTTATTATTTTTATTTATTTGGTGTGTGTGTGTGTGTGTGTGTGTGTGTGTGTGTGTGTGTGTGTGTATGTGTGTGTGTGTGTCAGGGTGCCCATGGAGACCACAAGAAGCATTAGATCCTTTAGAGCTGAAGTTACAGGTAGACATGACTCGCTCAATGTACTTCCTGCCATCAGTCTCCTGTTCTCTGCAAGAGCATCAAGTGCTCTGAACCACTAAGCCACCTCTCTAGCCCTGGCTTATAAATATTTGGAAAATCAACATGTTCTTGGGACACTTAAAATATTGTTTTTACTCAAATATTATGTTTTTTACTCAAATACTATGCCTATGTTGCTTGTCTTTACACACACACACACACACACACACACACACACACACACGCACACACACGCACACACAAACACACATACATATATGTTGTGTGTATATGTGTACTTGGAATAAATCTTATATGTGAGGTGAGAGGATAAGTTGTTATACTCATTTCTGTCCTACCATGTGAGTCCTGAGATCAAACTCACGTGAGCCAGCTTCACAGCAAAAGCCCTCCATACTGAACCACCTCACCAGCACACAGACTCTCTGATTCATTGTCAATTAGATAGTCACTGGTAGGTCTGGTGAGTCGTTAAATAGTTGTGTCCAAAATTCAAAGGATATATTGTATTTGAGGCCTCAGAAGGGGTGGTCTTCTTTACCAACCAGCTTTAGAAAGGGAATTGAGGTCACAGTGGGATTATCATTGCGGTGTTTACTCTGTCACTGGCCTTATTCTGTCACTTTTAAACCTTATGACCGCGAAGGAAAAGGAATATTACATCCTTTAATTTTATGTTTCTTAAGGTAGGATTCACCCAAAAGCTGTATCTAACTGATGAAAGTAGTCTAGGCAAAACTGCCTTGGGACACATGAACTATGGGAGCAGTAAACCAGGTAGATTCTTCCTGGTTAAGATAATCCTGGTTTTGAAAAAAAAAATGTGCTTCAAGACTGGGAGACAGCACAGTGGGTAAAAGTGCTTGCTCAGCAAGCATAAAGGTCTGAGTCTGAATCCCAGGTACTTATGTTTAAAAAAAAAGTCAGATGCATGGCATGAGCCTTTGTAATCCACTTGTTCCTGCAGGGAGTTGGAGAGGAGCTAGCCTGACTCCTAGCTCAAAAATGATAAAGAGGTCCTGTTTCAGGCAAGGTGGACGGTAAGAACTGTGAGGTTGTCAGCGTGCACATGCCTTCATTTACACATACAAATGTGTTCTCTGACACCCGCATATCCCCTCCCCACTCACCTGTAGGCATGCATGCATGCATGCATACATGTGCACATAGGTTTCATTTCTTCATCTATGTGCCTGTTGATTATTTTTACTGATTTGAATGTATCACTGAACAAATGGCTTCCAAAACTAGGAAGTTCTATAATACACATCTGTCACAAAAACCTGTTAACTCACCATAAACGTGATTTTGTGTAATAATGAACATTTGACAAAATTTTTAGAGTTAGTCATTCTTGGATAACAGAAGTACTTTAAATCATAACCAGTCATCAAGAGCTCATTCTCTTCTGTGAATATTTGCCCTATCTTTGGGGCAAAGAAATTATAATTGAAATGTTTTCTTTTTTCAAACCAAGTTTCATATACATATTTAGAAGTTTATATGCCTGGGATAAATCAGGAAGAAGTGATCATATTTACTTTAATATAAAGATACTATTCCTATAAAGATAAGTTCCTCTGTTGTTATCACATGCACATGCCAACACACACACACACACACACACACACACACGCACGCACGCACGCACATGCACATGCTTATACAAGCACACGCGCGCACACACACACCATCTGAATACCTGTAGGCATATATTCTTTCTAGACCCAAGGAACTGTTGCCTATACAAGTTTAACCTTTTGTTACTTTCACTTTCTGTTGCTGTGATAAAACTCCCTAACAGAAGCAACTTAAAGAAGAAGAGGTTTATTTGAATCCCAGTCCCAGGAAACGGTCCTTCATTGTAGGGAAATCACAGTAGCACAGACTTGAAAGAGCTAATCACATTATACCCTCAACCAAGAGCAGAAAGCAATGAATTGATAAAGCACCCAGACTAGTGTTCAGTGTAGTCTCTACCTTCATTCAGTCCAAGGTCTAGCCCGTGAACTGGTGTAGTCCAAATTCACAGTGGGTCTTGTCACATTAACTAACTCAGTTAATTAACTCCCTCACTGGCATGCCCATAGGCCAATCTAGTCTAGAGAATCCTTCTATGAGACTTCCTTCCCATCTGGTGATCCCGATTGGGTCGAGTTGACAATTAGATCTAATCATGACACAAAGCCCATTTCTTTGTTCATTTTCATGATTCCCCCATATGTTAGTCACTGGATCTCAGTGGGTGGAGGGTAAGGAGAGAAGCTTTTGTCTCCAGCAAGCCTTAAACTTATCTCCCGAGTTCACTCTGTGAACACTGTGACCACCTTGCCATTTTCCACTGATGCCACACTGTCCAAGCTGTCCCTGTCTGTGTATCTGTCTTGGCGTCTAGTTAATGTTCATGTTACTGCCATTCTTTCCCCCAAATACGTGTACTTCTGTCTTTTCACTCTCTTTACAAAGTGACATGGGAGCCCTCTTACCCACAATCCTTCCCAGCTTTGGACGGTCAAACGGTTTTTCCTTTTCGGTGACTGGAGTATGGACTTAGAGACCCACAGCTGACCCATTTGAAATTACCAACCGAGCTGCTCCTGAGCTGATGACTGAGACCATACTGTGTCTTCACAACTCTCCGTTGTAAGTATCTGATGGAAGTTTTGATTTTCTAACTGAATGTAGAATTTAATACCAACAATTTCATTCAATTTTAGTGTTTTGCAACTATCAATTTTAGTGAATATGTCCCAATTATCTTTTTTAAATGTGTATTTTATATCCTTTTTTGAGTCTGTCAACTTTTTAAAAAATAACTGAGTGCTTCTTTAGACCCTTGGCATCACACCTCTCGATGCAGTGTAGAGGGAATTTGAGGTCTGAAAGTATCTGGATACGGAAGACGGTTGTTTGGCTTGAACTGTTTGGGGGACACCCAGGCAGGGGGATCAGGATCTGTCCCTGGTGCATGGGCAGGCTTCTGGGAATCTGGTGCCTGTGGAGTGACGCCTTGCACAGCCTTGGTGCAGTGGGAAGGGGCTTGGGCCTGCCTAGGCTCAGTGTGCTGGGCTCTGCTGACTCCCCATGGGAGACCTTGATTTGGGGGATGCGGGGATATGGGATGGTTTGGGAGAGAGGGCTGGGGGGTGGGAAGAGGGAGGAGGTGGGATCTGTGGGTGGTATGTAAAGTGAGTAGAAAATTTCTCAAAGAAAAATGAAAAGAAAAACAAAGTATATTTACATGTGGGTGTTTACTTTAATCCTAGTGATTTTCAAAGAGAACTGATATTGTTTAAATGGGATGGTTAATGGAATCAAGATTTAACACCCACACAGGATTTTATGTAATGGTGGAGAGCTACTTGTAGAGATTGTACTAGATTCTGGTCCTAAAAATGTCACCTTTGACTGAAGACTGCATTTCAATGTGATCTATGAAGGAGACTGCCACCTGAACTTTCCAGAAACACACTCCTGGATTTGTATATGGTTTGTGTTTTTAGTGAAAGCAAAATCCTGCATTAGGTGGTGTTTTCATCTCTGCTCCGATCAAACTCATTCCTTGGTTTGTCTTTCTTTTTTTTTCTTTTTTACAACCTACTTTGAATAATTGACCTGAACATAATAGATGATTCTCATGTTTACTAATCCCAAATTTACCATCTGACTATGTATATCTATTTAACATACTATTAATGATCTTGAGATGGGGAAGAGAATGAATCAAGATATTTAGTTCAAGTTAACCCTGGTGAGACTATTCAGTGTTTGCTTGTTTTTAAATTTTTAAATTCTATTTGTGAATAACAGATAAACTGACTTATTTGATAGAAAATGATCCTATTGCACAGATCAATTATACTTTCCCAATTACTGCATGATAATGTCTACCAAGATGCAAAAATCTCAGTTTTGTTTTTTGTTCTCTTCCCAAATTCTACAGAATGTGGACTATACTCAATAACAACATTTGGTATTATGAATAAATGAGAAGCTCAATTGAAGGACAATTGGTTTTGTAAATGAGGCCTTGTAGCATATGAGAAGGGGCTTGTATCTGAGCATTGGTTGTCCTAGGCTCAAATATCAACCTCACTGCTGATATTGATTGCATTCAGCAAATTATTTTAGTCTCATCACTAGTCTAGTCAGAAAACATGTCCATGTTTAACATGGGTAAATATTACATGTTGCCACCTATTTTTTCTGGATCAATTCTTCCACTAATTGATAACCTATTCTTGCCTGGGACACTATACTTCTATAAAATGTATCTGCTATATTTCCATGGCTTCAGGAAGAGATAGAGTTTTGTTTTGGAAAGCCACTGGTTTACTCTTTCCAAAGCATTAATTATCTCAGGAAAAAAAGAAATCAACTGAAATAAAAATTAATCACGAAAAAATTTTATAATGCTATTCAAAGAATATCAGACCTAGCAAGGAGGCATGGATTAACTGTATCCAGTGTGCAATTGCCCAACAGGTCATTTGCTGGCATCTGACAGCTTTCACACATTTTTCTTGTTTGAGAAGTATATTCTAAGGGCCCTCTTTCACTTGTTTCATTTCTCAAACTGCAAACACTGGCATCTGTTTTTAGAAAATATAAATAGTCCAGTGCGATTGAGGCAATGTTTCAAAACACAAAATCCTTTGATAGAGTAAGCCTGGAGTGTTGTGGTGCATCCGAGCCTCAAATAGACAGGATGAGGGACAGCCAAAATTGTGGCTTCCCACTCAAATGGTGTTTTCCATTCTTCGTGTAAACATTCTATTGCTTCCTAAGGTTCTGTTTTTTTCAGAGACAGATATTTTGAGAGAGTGGCTCTGAAAAGCATGGCATGCTATCTATCTTGTGGAGAGCTCGCTGAGAGTCACAGCATTGGAGGTGGGTGGGCAGAAGAAGGCAGAAAAAGATAGCGAGCTTTTAAACCATTGTCAGGGTTCCAGCACACACACCCGACTCCCAGTCCTCGGTATCTCTAAATAGGTGCCCAGATCTTGATGAGGTCTGACGTGCTTGTCCTCATATTAGCTGTTTGCCCTTGGTTGTACACAGGAAAAAGAAAAGAAAAGAGCTACGACCGTCATCCAATTGGGAGGATTAATGATGTGGAGCTGGCAAAATCTCCTTGAGCTCTGGGAAATTAACACGCGGTTGTGGGGTATTCGAAACTGACAGAAGTGCTATATTTTTGCCCCGGGAATTTCACGTTCTTCCTGAAGCCAGGAATGCAACACATTTCTTGCAGCAATCTGCTTATGGTTTCAATTCAGAGGTGTGAATCTCTTGTGATTCCTAATCTATAACGTCCAGATTGGGCATAGTGAGGGATGCTTAAGGAGTCTTGCTTCCTTCTATAAAACTGGATTTGTTTACTAGGAATGCCTTTATTACAGACTTGGTAGGATTCTGTTTGTCTCTTTGTTATTTCATCTGTATTACAATGGAGTGCAAGCAGGCAATTAACTGGACACATTGGGCTAAATCTGTAGTTTAAGCCACAGTGAAAATGCAACTCACAGTCATTTATACTCTGGGTTGTATTCTAGAAGACAAAACCCCAAGAGTTCACATGTTTCTTTCTCTTCCCAAAATGTGTAGAGGCTAGGTGTCAGAACTCATTTTAATTTCCTTTTTCCTGTCCTTCTGAAGGACAGAATTGAACCATGGCTGGAAATACCCAACTGCATACAAAGGTCTATGGTCTGACTGTATGACTGAGCCCTGTGCATGAAGGAAATTTGATATATTCATGAGCTATGTTACGTGCCTTCAGAATTCTCTTTGCTGGATATTGTGATAAATAATGCATTCTTGTCAATTATATTCATTCTGACATGTCACAGAACGCCACAATTTATCAGTCCTAACTATAATGCAATGGACTGTTTACAGTGTCCCTCCATTCCCATCTCTGCTCTCTACTGTAAACTGTGTAACTGTCAATCTGTAAATTGTGTAACTAGTGCTGCACAGCTGTCAGAGACGATCAGTAACAAGACTTGAATTCTTTGCATTTGTATCATTTTCTGAAGGAATTATTATCCACCAGGATGTGATCATTTTAATTTTGTCACATTTTTAGTCTAGGCCAACTCCTTTAAGTAGCTTTTCAAGAAGGGGGTAAACAACATAATTCTCATTTGGTTTTTATTTTGTAGTTTTCAGTAGGCCAATTTTCATCTTGGGTGACCATCAATAAAATTCTTCATAGTGAAGAATCAAATTTTTGCCACGTAGATTTTTTATTTGTGATAAATAAAACAAGTTTACAAAATTTAACTTGGGGAAAACATGAAAGAATGTCCTTTGTTTTATCTTTCTGGAAGGTTAGATTTTATTACTTAATTCTAATGAAATATTTGTGGCTTTTTAAAACAAAGACTCCCAGGGAATATCAGTCCTATGTTGATAGATGTCATTTAGTAAAAGCATTTGCGGGGAATGTGTGCTTCTGTTTTTCGAGACAGAGTTTCTCTGTGTAGCTTTGCACCTTTCCTGGAACTCACTCTATAGCTCAAGCGGGCCTCAAACTCACAGAGATCTGCCTGCCTCTGTCTCCCGAGTACTGTGATTAGAGGCGTATGCCACCACCAACTGGCAAGATAATATATTTTTAAGAAAAATAGAAAGCATTCCAAATGCAGTATTTCTCCGTACTTATCTGTACAAGACTGTGTTACTGGAATTCTGAATGCTGTGAGATCCATTGAAGACTGAGAAGTATCAGGATAGTAGAACAAATCCTGTATTAAGTAGCTATAGATGTGGAAGTTGATGTATGTTTATGCAAATTTTGATAGTAACAGCTAATATTTCAACAAAGGATGGACAACCATGGTGAAATTAAGACTGTTAAAAATTTTTAACATTTAAAATTTAAAATATGGTATAATTTTTGTGTTATTTACCTTAAATTAAAACCCAATAGTTATCTGGAATAAGTATGGTATTTACAGAACACTTGTGTCTTACTTTTCCTTAATATATATCTAAAACTGAAAGTTTAGAATTTAATGTAACAAAATAAGCCTCACCTCCACACATTCTGTGACTCTTTCAGTGCCTAAGAACCAGATGAAACAACCAAACAAAACATTCCCTGTAACAGGAAGCATTTTCTATTTTGTGTAGAGATGCTATGTGTCAACCATCAACAGTCCTAGTATGTCCTGTTATAGCACTCAGTGAAGGTCTCTGTTAAGTCGCTTACATAGGCACTGTCCATTTCTGCCAAGGAATTAGCATCACTAAATATAGATTGTTCAGATGACATGCAAAGATATAAACATCTCCTTCAGTTAAAAGTTAACTATATGTAAGAAAAGCACATTCCTCTTAAATAAATGCCATTATTGGTAGAGGGCATCTTTGCAATCTAATTGTATCTTGACATAAGAAGTTGGGTGTCTTTACAGACACTCAGGGCTTGCTGTTGACATTTACTTGTCATTGGAGAATACAGACAGTCTTTTGGTACTTTTTGGGGGGAGAACTTTCCTGTGTGGAAAATGAACAGAACAGCTGCCATGCCATCACTCCAAATTAAAGTGCTTCACAAGAATCCCACACAAGAAGACCTTGCACAAAGTGGGAATTGCCAGCTCAGCTAAACCTACTATGGAAGTGATGGTTAATGTTCTCAGCTGTCTCCATCGTAGGCACCTGCACTAACTGCAGATGCTTTAAAATCTGAGTTTCCTTCTACCCTTACTGGAAAACACACATTTCCTGATGATCTTGAAATAAAAATATTGTGAGAATTTAAAAATTTTTTATTGTAATATTATAATATTATGACATCACTTCCTGTTTGTCTTTCCTCCCTCCAACAATAGACATGCTAAAGTGGGTAGGAGAAAATCCAGGAAGCCCCAACCCTATACAAAGAACTATAGGTAACTAAGAAATGACAGCTCTTTGGAAATATCATAATGGTAAGTTTATAAGTTAAAAATGTCACAGAGCAATTTTCCTGACTAGTTTTTTTTAAAGTTTCCTCTTTTGTTTGTCTTTTCTTTTTTGAGAGTCTATTAATACACAGTTTTGAGGGGGGGGCAAAATTTAATTTTGTTTTCAATAGTTTTAGTTTCACAACAGAAAAAAATCACTAGGTCCTAAGAGATTATTTGCAAATAAGTCATCTCCAGTTTTTTCCTGATATAGAAAGACAAGGGATTGCCTTGGTCAGTGGACTCATTTTGGTTAAGCGCTAGCTTAAAGGACTTGGCAAGCCTGAAGTCTGAGAGAACAGGGACACTGGAAGAAGTCTACACTTAATTATTTTTTCAGCCATATTGTCTTTGTACTAGTATTTCTCTGAAAAAAAAAGTAAGTTCTTTGAGGATACACAATTAAAGATGAAATAAAGATATTGAATTGGCAAATATGATAGTAATGAGACTTGCTTGGTTTTTTTTAATTCTATCCATTTATGTTTTATATTGTCAGCTGAGTAAAACTGTATTTCCTTTTTATGGAAAAACTGGAAAAACTTCAGAAAGGAAAAAAAAAACAAGTATGAGGATTCCCCATAATTATACTCAGAAGTGAACAGAACTAGTGTTTGGAGACTGAATTTCTACCATTTGTCACATGTAACTGTTGATTGGTTGATTAATAGAATTATATGTTTCTGTTTCTTATACTTTCAGCCTTGCTTCTTCTATGATTTTCTCTGTAATTCTTTCAGTTTTATAATAAATTTTGTTTGTCTCATTTAAAAATTATTTGGTGGGAGAAGTGCAGAGGGGCATCTGTGATTGGTATGTAAATTGAACAATGAAATTTCTTAATAAATAAAAATGTTTTTTGACAGTTTCATGCATGTATATAGTAACTATTTTAATAATTTTTAGTGATGATCTCCCTCTGTCATCCTTCTCAGATGAAATTTTTCTTTCCAGAAATCCATCTTCTGTCTTTTTTATATTGACCAATTGTGTTTAATTACAGTTTCTTCCCTGAGTGTGTAATAGATACAGAGGGCTGAATTATATGGATGCTTTTTACTTCCAAAGACTGCTTATTATCTCAACTTCTTGAATGTCAGCTAGCAAGCTGATCAAACATTATGCACTGAGATATTACCGCATTATTTTATTATGAACCTAAGGCCAGTATAGGATCATAGTAACACTGATAAATGTTTAAGAATGACTCACCCAGATGCCTCTGCTTCAGAGTCCTCATCTATAAAAGGAGAAAGTTTTTACCATGTTTTCATTCGACTTCATACCAACATGTTATAGATATTGTATTAATAATAAAAGGCCACACAAATAAAAATGGCTTGGCTTATGATGCCAAGCTCTGATGGATATAGGCTTCATGCACTTTTTTCTTTCCTAGGATAATCTCTAAATTCAGTGTATGAACTACATGAATGCACTCTTGTATTGCAGCTGTTTGATTCGGCCAGAACCATGGATAGCTCCTTCAGGATTCTGTGGTGTCAAAGTCTGTGGTAAATAGGAGTTAAATCTTTTTTATTTCTATTATCTTAAAAACAAACAAACAAACAAACTTATTGTTCTTTTTCTATTAAAATAAATTTCTTGGTGGGGGGGGTGTTGTCAGGGACATTGCAAGAAAACCTACAGAAATGGCTTGCCTGGCTGATGGGAACTCACAGAGTCTGAATCAACAACCAGGGAGCTTGCATGGGACTGACCTAGGTCCTCTTCATATATGAGACAGTTGTGTAGCATGGTCTATTTGTGGGACTCTGGGTAATGGGAACAGGGGCTGTCCCTGGTGCTTTGACTGGCTCTTACAAACCCATTTCTTATGCTGGATTGCTTTGCCCAGACTGAATACAGGGGGAAGTGCTTGGTCTTATGGCTACTTGACATACCATGCTTAGCTAATGCACAGTGGAGTCTTGCCCCTTTCTGAGGGAATAAGGAGGAGGAGTGAATTGGAGGAGGGGGCAAAGGGTAGGAGGGGGAAGGGAGTGGGAGGATAAGAGGGAGGGGGAGCTGCCGATGGGATGTAAAATAAATACTAACTAAATAAATAAATAAAATTTTTAAATAAAATGTGTTCTTTCAGGCAACATTTCTGATTGAGTTTTCCCTTTCCACAACTCCTCCCAGATCCTCCCCACAACACAATTCTACCCTTTCTCCCTCTCTCTTTAAAAATAAACAAGCAAACAACAACAACCAAACCAAACAACAACAACAAACCAAGAAACACACACCCACACCCTCCACACACCCACACACACACCATGAAAATGAAAACCAAAATATAGACACAAAATATCAACAAGACAAAAAATTCCCAAACAAATAAATTTGAGACAAAAATTCTACAGAAATACCACTTAGTCTTTTTTGTGTTGGCCATCTACTGCTTGGTATGAGGCCTATTCTGAAATATGATTAACATGTCCAGTGAGACTCCATTGGAGAACGCTCATTTGTCTTTTGCAAGTAGTTGTCAACTGTAGATATCTTCTTGGGTAAGGGTTGGACCTGGTATGTATTTCCCTCTCTCAGCTCACAATGACCCTGTCTGGCTTGAACCTATGCAGCCCTGTGCATGCTGCCACAGTCTCTGTGAATTTATTACGCCTGGAAGACACTGTTTTGTTGATAATTCTAAGGAATTAAAATTTGAGTGATTGTGAAATTTCTCTGGAACCTTGGATTAAATCCACTTAAAAAATTTCCAAATAAGCACAAAAATCACAGCTAACAGAAATATGAGAGTTGCAGAATGATATCTTCCGAATTCAAGGATGACTTTCTACACTGTCAAATAAATATTTCTATTTAGAACTTAAGAAGTTAGTTGTGACATTTAAAAATAGTGATATAGAATAGGCATAAATCTTATGACAGATACTGTGAGTTTGGACACTGATCAGCTATTTCTAACTTGTTTTTCCCAGCCAATTTTCTTTGTAGCAACAATTTTGTTTTTTTTTTCAATTCCAAAGAGTGCATTACAGTTTACCTAAGCCACTAACATTGTCCCCATTCTTCCATGCAGAATGCACACTATCCTTTGCACCTCAGCTTATGTCATAGAGAAGTGACGTGACGCCAAAGTGACATCATTAAGCCTTGTCCTGAGAATTCCAGCACCCTTGTCCTAAGAATTGGATACCTTTATTGCATAGTCTTCTGTGTATCCACTCTTTAACTTTCTCTGTTTTTACATTTATGTATGCGTGGGGCGTATGTTTATACAGGGGGATGCTTGTCCCACAGTGTGCATGTGTAAGCAAAAGGATAGCTTGCAGGAATCTGTTCTGTCCTCCACCATGTAGATTCCAGGGACCCAACTCCGGGTGCCAGGATTGGCAGCAACCACCCTTTTCTGCTGATCTAGTTTGCTTACTTCTTATTATTTGAAATGATTCTCAAGTTATATATAAAAAGCGACACAGCTCAACTGAAACTACATGCTCTTTGCTTTTAATGCTCCACATTTACGTAATGAGGGTATAGCAGATGGAGCAAATATAATCAAAGCGATTTACATACAGGTATGAAAATGTCAAAATGTGTTTCACACTTAATATACCCTAATGAAAACAAAAGAGAAAATGAAACATAAACCTTCTCATAGGGTGTATGCTAATATTTGCTGAATCAGGTGGACTCGAAATACAAAGGTTTGCACTAATATTTACTCATCTTTGTGATATATGGATAAATTTGTTTACGCTAGAAAATAAATAAAGCAAGGCTAGTGATTTTATCTATTTTATCCACCATATATTTCAGAGCAACTGGCACAGTATTTGGAGGTGGCAGGTTCTCATTAAGTATATGTTAACAACTAGAATAATAATGTTAAACAATGCTGTGATTCCTACAATCGTCCTAAAAGCACACGTGATATTTAATAATATTTACAAATGATAAAACTGACAGTCAAAACAGCTGAATTATTAACTCATGCTCAGAATCCTGGTGAATCTTAGTGCTGTAGCCATGTGTATCCAACTGTATCGATAGCTCTGTGCATATTGTCATGGAAGCATCTCATTCACTTAGAAGTATGTTTGACTACATGATAATTAGTTTGTTGCCTAGTAGCTTTTAGTGAAAAGGTGTTTAGCAGAAGTCCCTCAATTGGGATACGTTGCCCTTAGCAGCTTCAGGGACAGTCTTTCTGGCTTCACAGAGACCAGAAAGGAGCCAGAACTGCTCTTTGATTATTTGATGTCTCCTCCCATCCTCTGTTTTTTTTTTTTTATTACTCTTTTGGGGTGCCCACCACCCAGCTCCTCAATAAATCACTTATGGAGGCTTATTCTTAATTATGATTGCCTGGCCTTAGCTTGGCTTAGTTTCTAGCTAGCTTTTCTTAACTTATCCCACTTACCTTTTGCTTCTGGGCTTTTCCCTTTCTCTTACTTCTGTAAATCTTACTCTTACTCTATGGCTTACTGTGTAGCAGGGTGGCTGGCCCCTGAAGTCCTTCCCCTTTTCAGGCTGCTGGATCTCTTTTTTCCTTGTCCCAGATTTCTTCCTCTTTATATTCTCTCTGCCTGCCAACTCCACCTGTCCTTTCTCCTGACCTGCTATTGGTCAGTTCTTTATTAAACCATCAGGTATTCTTGACAGGCAAAGTAACACAGGTTCACAGAGCTAAACATGCAACATAAACAAAAGTAACACACCTTAAAATAGTATTCTATGACATCCCCCAACTCCCTTATGAAATTCTGTGAAGAATTTTCAGTAAATTTCCTCCATGTATCACTGGTTAAGCAATGATAGCACATCTGCTTCTTATCTCTGATAGCCGTTAATTTTTTGGGTATCACTTAAAGATCCCCTTTCTAATTTTCTGGCCTCTATCCCCACATACTCTCATATAAGTAGACATATATAACACTTAGAAGTGTGGACCCCCCACATAGAGAATAAACACTCAGTGTTCGTATTTTTGAGTTTTGCGTATGTTTGCATGTGATAGGAAAAGCTTATACCATGTACAATGTTCTCTGATAAGGGGAAAATGAGGCAAGAGACACAGACAGAGAAAGAAATTAGTGAACACACACACACACACACACACACACACACACACACACACACACACACACGGGATGGGGGCAAGAATCATGAGAAATTCACATACTTCATGGCCTTAAAGAGAAAAATGATGTAAAGGTTTGGTACATAGATGTGGTGTATCATATTAGTTTTGAATATCATACCATATTAATTTTGAAACAAAGAAAGTTTCTTAGTATTATATAATTATGCATGCCATTGTCTTTTAAAACTGTATGATTTCTGAATCCATAATCTGGAAAATTCAGTTGATTCAACCATGAAAGTATTCTGGAGGCTGGCATGTTTATTTTTAATTTGTAAGAGATTTTAAAAACATGTTTTCCTAGTCACTCTTGCCCCTCATTTTCTTGCCCTAAATTGGATAAAGAGTTGAGACAATCTTCAAATCTTCCTGGCCAAGGCACCATGACATGTTTGCTTCTGATCTCTGATAAGCAAGATTTTCTTAGTATTATTATGAAATGACTTCTCTATCTCATAGTTTTAGTTTCCTGGTCTCTAACCTCACATACTCTCATATAAGCACACATGTATGGATCTTTCCTCCTTTGTAGCCAGTGGGAAGTTCAAACAGAATAAACCCTTACGTATTTAAGCAATCCTTTATCTTGACCCTACCTCTGAACCACCATGATGAGCCAAAGCCCACCATTCTTGCTGATCTATTAGGCCATTTTCAGATACCTGGGAGACCACATTCTCTCTAGAGTGCCTCATTATGTAAGTAGTAAAACTTTTCACGTCCTCTTCCTGTGTGTCTGATGCTATCTCTGCATCTGACATCAATTTTGAATGAGAATATACCTGTCTTTGCAGGTGATCATAGGAGAAAGGAAGATAACTATTAGAGACTAATGGAATAAAAATGCTTAAAGGTTAACTCCCCTTTGACAGTAGACAGACTAATTAATGTTATACTATTAACCTACTACTTTTGAAGCGTGGTCTGAGATTTACTCAAAGTCTAATTTACCCGTGTCTTGATTCTACAGTAGCCAAATTCTTCTGTGATTACAGAAATCACTCCAGTGGTAATTTCAATGCATTAAGCTTTGCTCTCTCTCCTTCCAATACTTTTGTCTATCATCGTAGGAATACCTATATTTTAAGGCTCTGAAGGCTCTTTGGTTTTATAGGTTTATTTTATTTTATGTTTTACCTAGTATGAAAAGTAGCAGGTCTCCTTATGACAGTTTCATAGAAACTCAGTTTGACTAATTCTCCACAACCCCATTTCTTCCTCACATCTCCTTGGCCTCCAGTTCTCAGCTCTGCTGCGCTCTTCCACCTGCAATGTTTCTCTTTCTATTTTCATGTTGCATATGCTTAAGTTCCTTCTACACCTCTCTTCTAAGTTGCTTTTTCTCCACTGCACGGGCGCTTTTATAGTTTCCTCACCTCTACCCACACTTGCTTCTATAGAAGTGCTCATATATAGCACTTAGAAATGAGGTCCACCACATATGAGAGGACTTGCAGTATTTGTCCCTTTGAGTTTTCCAAATATTTGTGTGTAATGGAATAAACTTAGGTTAATTCATCTTATATAAATATATACCACATTATTCACCATATTCACTAATAAAGTAGAAATGGAGTGAGAGACACAGACAGTATGAAACAGTGATTACTTGAAAATTAAGAGGGAGACAGAAAAAGAGAGTCTCTAATTTGGGAAATGCAAATACTTTATAACACCAAATAAGCCAGAGTTGGAAGAGATCTTTAAGCCAAGCATTCTACTTAAGACATAAACTAGTCATGTAGGCACAGAGTTTATGTTCAATGAGATGAAAAAGTATTGAAGAATTAATTTAACCAACAACTATAATACAGTATAACATATGACTTGGTTTTATTAATTGAGAATTACATGCATTCATGTACTGTGTATTCCCTACCCTCCAATTCATCCTTTATCCCAAATTACACTATTCCTTCCCAAACACCATGAATCCAACCCTATTCCACGTGTTCTTTATTTTAGAAACCTCATGGAATCAACTTGCTATTAGCCATGCCAGTATGTACATCAGTGTTGGGCCATCTACTCGAGTGTGATTCAACATTCAAGGGTCATAGCTGTGAAGAAAACTCATTCTCCCTCTCTTAGTAGGTGTTTATTGCCAGTACCTCCTCAGCAAAGGGTGGGACTTCCTGACTTCCTAAAGTATATGTCTATACACACATAAAAAGAATTTAAATGTAACCACCCTACAATAGGGGTACTGTTCCTCTTTCAGAAAACATATGCTACAAATAAAAATCCCAGTGTAAGGAATGGGTTAACTCTCTTGGAGTTCTTAGTCAGCGGGATTCCATAAGCCCCTAAATCTCATAGTCTTGCGCCATTGCTCTTGGTTGCTCCTCAGAGCTCCAAGGTAAGCCCCTATTGATTTGGTTTCTTAAACCACAAAATCCTCTGAGTTTTTGAAGGTTTGAAACATTTGAAGTTAGTTTGACAAGCCCTTAAAAATTTCAGTTATCTCTGTTATTTTTCTTACTGGATATAAGATTCTTATTGTATCATGTAATCTAAGACCTCATCCTATTTTCTCAAGTTTTCAATGGTTCATAAGGAAGATGAAGAAACTAAAATTGGGTTTCCCTTGGGAAGAGAGTTGTGTTGTTTTACGATATCATTTTTGTAAACAACTTCGAGGAGAGTTTGGAATCAGATGGTGTGCCTCTCTGAATTGCCTTAATCAGGAAACTGCAAATTCAGTGTTCCCACAAAATAAGGATGAGAGAGTGTGACAAAGGAAAGAAGAAGAAAGAGGAGGGCATTGGAGACAGGGGGATTATCATCATGTACATCTTCAGCATGGAAACCAAACTACCACAATGTACAATCGTGTTTCAGGTAGGTAGTGTGTGGGTGGGTGGAGGTGGAAAAGGTGGAAAGGGTTTTTTTTTTCTTTGTCCCTGGTTGATTTTAGCCAAAATCAAGGTAGCAGTATTACCAATGGAGGCAGTATGCTGTCCACAGGAAGCAAAGAGCTTATCTTCAGTGAACATGCCCTTGTGAAGTTTCTCCAGATTATAAGATTTCTGAAGTCTATGGTCATGACACATTTTGGCTTATATAACATAGAGCAAAGAAGCCATCCAGATTTTTCTTTGTTTATTTTTAATGAATCCTGTAGTTTCTGGTTATGTTTGGGGCAGAGCTGAATGTGGTAGAAGATAACAAAGACAGAAGGAGAAAGCGTCTCAGGACATGAATTTTACATCCATCAATCAACCAGCCAGCTGTGGATGATGTTTCTTGCTGAGGATTTCCACTGGACACACAGCACAGCCCTTCTGCTTTTCTGATGTTCTGAATGACATGCAGCAACAGACCTGTGACTATGATTAAGCACTATGAGTAATGTCATGCCTCAGGAGAGCAGTGTGCAGTTGTCTGTTCCTTGTGGTTGGAGTGTTTGAGTGTGTGCCACTTGTCAAAATGCATAACCTTCTAGAGCAGAAAGGTCATCTCAGCCATTTCCTGTGTGGATAAAAGAAAGCTACTGAATGAAAATGTCCTTCATCAGTGTATACCAGGGGGAAGGTAAATTCTGTGCTGTAAAAGTACTTGCTGCCAATGGCTTTGAGATTTGAAGAAAAATGAGTAATCAACTCTAATAAAATGTAAGGCAAAATAAGTCGCTGTGCAACTGACATACTAGCACTCATAGGCGTCACCTCGGTTATTGTTGCCCAAAAGTCTATTAAGACAAATAAGTCATTATTAGATCTTTTATTTTTATTTATTTGTTTTCAAGACAGGATCTCATTGTATACCTCTGGTTGGTCCAGAACTTACTATGTAGTTAGACCTTGAACTCACGGAAACCTTCCTACCTCTGTCTATTGAGTGCTGGAATTAAAGCTGTGTGCCACCATGTCTAGTTACAAATAAGAAATACTTTTTTAATTTTACTGAAAATAGATTTTTTCATACAACATATACTTATTGCAGTTTTGCCTCCCTCTACTCCTCCCAGCCCCTCCCCACCTCCATTCCCATCCAGATCCACCCCCTTTCTCTCTATCATTGGAGAACAAACAGGCATCTAAGGGATAGTAATAAATTAAAACAGATACAGTGAAAAGCCATACAAACTGGAATAGGACAAAACAAACCAACAGAAGGAAAAGGGCCTAAGGAAAGGAATAAGAAACAAATACAGATGCAGAGACCCGCTCATTCGTACATTCGGGAATCTTATAAAAACACAAAACTGAACAAAAACATTTTCAAACCCGGTCACCATGTACCTGGGCTAAGTCCATCTCAATATCACTGCCAACTCTGTAAATATGTCCAACTTGATTACGTGTTCTTAAAATTCAGCTTCCTTCTCAGAATAAAAAGCAATGAAACAAGAACAAGAAATAAGTAAACCCTAAAGCCAATAAGTATATTAGATACAAAATGGAACATAAAATCCTCAATCCATATAAAAGTCTACAAAAAATAAAAGTAAACAAAAATGCCCAAGAATAGGAAGCTAAGTGGAGAAGAGTAGAGATGACATGTATCTCATCTGGGTGGCTTATCAAAACCACTGAGATAGCTCAGGGCATAAGGAGGCTTGCAGCTAGGACCAAGGGCCTGAGTTTGATCCCCAAAACACACATCGCTGAGGCAGAGAACTCTCATGAGTCCCCATGAGTTGTCTCTCACTTTTGTATAAGCAAGGATATGCAGGCACACACACAAATACACACACATACACAAGCACACACACACACACACAGTCACAGGCACACACACAGTCAAACAATCAATGAAGAAATGAATGAATGAATGAATGCAATAAAATTTCTAAGTAAAGTGACTTTTTTGTTGTTCCTACTGTCCTTGTTAGTTACACAGGGAATTAGATCAACATTTCAGAAACCAATAAATCGATGGTAATAAAATATTACTTTAAATGGAACCAAAATTTTATTACAGTTTATTTCTTTTAAATATGAAATAACTTAGTATTCTCTTAAAATTGTGTCATAGTTTAAGTCTGTCTTTGCCCTTATTCATTTTATTTCTGTCATCTTCTTTATGCTTATGCATGTAGCTATGTCTATGATCATGTATCCATGATCATGCTAAGGAAATTTTCTTCAGGGTCATTTTATTTGCTATTGGTTTATTTTAAACTTTCTTTGCTAAATAGTCCTGTGACACTTAGTTTAGTTTTTGGGAGGTGATGACTAAGTTTGTTGAATTTTTTCATAAAAAGAAACATCTTTTTATTAAAGGGATTTTTCTCATATATCCTTTTCAAGTTTAGAGGATAGGAGAATGATTTGAACAGATTTTTTCCACAAAAGAAATGTAGAATAGGCTATTACATCAGGTAGGTTTAATGATAAAGTTTGTACTTCTTTTGAATTTTAAAAATTATCTATTTAGATAAATCCTCCATTCTATTTGTTTCAAATGTCTAGGTTGTAAATAATTGATCACTGAGAGCAAAATTCTCTAAGTGCTGTGGGCTCAATTCTGCTATTAACAGCTTAAATGGTAAGAGAAATTTTTCCACAGATGGAATCACAGAAAAATCCCTACCTCTGACACACTATTGTCTTAAAAAAAATCAAACTGACCTTCATATGTAAGAAACATTTGAGTATATCTTTTTCAATACAAATTGGTGTTGCTTTCAAGCTTTGAAAACGACTGTTATAAAAATTTCATTGCATGCTAACTTTTAAATTTAGTAACTTAACGCAGCATGATGGCCTGTTTTCTGGCCTTAGGTGGTTTATTTACTATTTCATGTTGCCTGGGGCTGGAAGGAAGACAAAGGTTGGTGGAATTTCCAAAGTTGTGGAGCAATTGAGGAATGATGATGTCATCATTATGTTATCCACAGGACACTGGATCAGTGGAGAATGAGTACTGACTATAGCATTTACATTTGTAAGTAATTAGGATTTGTCATTGGTATCATATGACTGACAACAAATGTACTCACTGCAACCATGCTTTCCCCTTGGATGACAGAGCTGAAATCCTGAGGCTGAAATCCTGACCCACTAGATTGATAATTCTGGAAAGTTTCAGAACCAAGACTTCAATCCAGAAAATGTGGTTAATATATTCTTGCTACTCATCGACTACCCTGAAGAGAAATGACTTAAGCAATGGAGATCCATAGTCTCTAGGTTAAAAAAAAAAGGTGGAACCTATGAGCATCATCATCACCAAAATGACATGAAGACTAACACATAAATAGCCATAAAAATGAGTTCCCAAACAGGAAAGATCTTGATTAGTAGAACCTGCATATACTCAGTGGGAATTTTCTTTATTATGGTTTGAATAGGAATGTTACCCACAGATCCATATTTTGAACACTGGCTCCTAGCCCTACTTTGAAGGCCAAAGAGCATTTAGGACATAGAGCCCAGCTAGCAGAGAAGTATCTCACTAAGTGTCGACCTCTTAAGGTTACAAATGCCTCTGGTCTAGTGCTCTCTGCTCCTGGTCTGTTGCCCAGTAACGAGATTTTTTTTAAAGGAAGTAAAAGAAAAAGCTACCAGTAGAAAGCATGTGTGTTTTCTTATTTTTCCCCTCAGATAGAAAAAGTCTAACCCTCAGACAGACAAGAATTTTTCCTAAGCCCTTGCCACCTTCATGGATTTTTTTTTTTTTTTTTTTGCATATCCTGGAGGTGGCCCTTGGAGCAGGCTCTCCAAAAGCTTCTGTAAACAAGGAGGTTCACCCTTGGGAGAGGTTAGCTATCCTTCTCCCAATAGTGAACAGTTGCCTGTAGTTCTGGTCTAGGAGTGAGGAATATGTCCATTTAAATTGCTATTGTTCCAGTCTTGTTTATTCATCCGTTTCTATGGAGACGGTTTTTCCCCCTCTTCCATTTGCTGTAAGAGAAGCTTCTTTGATGAGGTGTGATCTGTAGGTCTAAGGGTAAGAATTAGAATGCAGTGAGGAATTATACAGGCCTAAGAAAGCCTAGTAGTAGATTTTTTTCTAAGGTTCATAACTTCAGTTGCCCCAGAAAGCTGTCTAGGCTTCTAGTACCAGGAACGATATTCTTCCTTTTTAGTGGGTCTTAAGTCAAATCAAACAGCTGTTATTGCCACCCACATGTGGGGACCACTTGTTGCACTTTTATGCACACCTTGCAATGCTGGTGTCGTGCTTCATAATTGTTCCAGCTGTTTGTCTCTCAGCCTTGGAAACTTGCATAGTATTTTCTGGAACCATGAATACTAGACAGCATTGAAGAGGCTTTAATTCAGATCCGAGTCATGTGAATTGTGTGGTGTCGTTGGTGATAGGTGCCCACCCTCAATCTTGAGAAATAACCAAGGGATATATCGATGATGATCTATATTAGTTTGGAAGTCACTTGTACTTTTCTGACAAACCTCTCAAAGGGAGGTTTTCTTTGGTTGGTACTGGGTTTTTTTTTGTTAATGTATAGTTCATATGTGGAATGTTGTCAGCCCAAGTCTGTGTGTGTGTCTGTGTGTGTGTGTATATATATATGAGTGTATACATACACTCATACTTATACATTTGCATGTATTGTATATAGGTAAATATAAACTAATACAATTCCTTCAATCAACCTTGGTGTTACTTGTCCCCCTTTCTCCTGAATTAACATCCCACATTTCAAGTTGGGATGCCTCTCCCCATTATTCTCTTTTCCACTTCATATCACTTGCATTCTTCTCTTTATTGACCCACAAACTCCCATGTAGGGTCCTTTTACACTTTCCTGGTTTCTGTGGTTACTCCGTGTTGCATCCTGCTGTTTAGATTTTACATGGCAACCAAGTTAACTTTCTGTCAGTACAGAATGTAATACAAATTTAAAATTAAGTACTAGTATTTAAAACTAAACATGAAAACTGGAACCAATTTACATCTAGTTATAATCACACTATGGAAAAAACATATTCTGGGTGGCTTATTGTGATTATTTGTCTAAATGTCCCTCGCTACCATTCTGAGTGGCAGCATTGATGTTGTTATTTGTTACTTGTTTTGTTCTGTTCCACAGAACAAATGAGAACTATGTTGATAACATTGAGAGTAGTACTTTGGCCATGGAGAAAATTGGATAGAAGGGAAGGCTAAGGGAAAAAAATCAGTAATATGAAATTTGGAACAAAATAATCAGTAGAAAATCACACCCACTTTATCCTAAAAATCCTTCTATAGAAATTATTACTTTTTATATCATAGTATAACTGCATCATTTGCCCCTTCCATATCCTCTTTCCAATACCACACCCCTAAAAAGTTTCAGATAGGAGGTAGATTTTGGGAAAAAATTATGTCTAGGACATTTTCAGGAAATGAAATGAATAACAAAGAAAATGGAAGAAGAGAAGATAAGGCATTCATGACAGCAAAGCCATTATTTTATATGTGTAGATGAAATGCATTGCTACCTATTTACTTATTTTAAAGATTCCAAGAATTGAGCCAGGTGGTGGTGGTGCACTCCTTTACTCCCAGCACTCTGGAGACAGAGGCAGGTGGATCTCTGAGTTCGAGGCCAGCCTGATCTACAGAGTGAATTCCAGGACAGTCTGGGCTACACAGAGAAACCCTGTCTGAAACAAACAAACAAACAAACAAACAAAAACAGAAAAAAAAGACTCCAAGAATTATGTTAATTAAAAATCCCAGATATTCGGAGGCAAGATGACTTAGTGGATAGAGGTGCTTGCCACATAGACTGAGGACCTGGGTTCAATCCCTGGTGGCTCAACACACATGGTACAAGAAGAAAGTCACGTCTAAAAGGTTGTCCCTTGCTCTCCATACATGCACCTTGACAAGTGTGTGTCCACATACGCATGCAAAGGTAAGTAGCTAAATGTGAAGGATAAATATTTGTATCTAATTTCTGACCACATGAAAGGCACAGATGTAATAAACAAGAAAATGCATTGATAAAAAGTAAAAATAAATATTATATTGGCCGGCTGGTTAGAGAAAATATTAGTTGATGTAATGACTTTGATGAATTAAATTTGAGAAACAATGAATTTGCAATTGCTTTTAAGCAACAATAAAATGACAGCAAAAATTTGACATGTTGACACCTTATACCAAGGCTAGTCCTCTGTTTCTTCTTTGAAAACACATTTTGTATATAGGAGACAGCAAATTCTTTGCTCGTGTGAGCCCATTGAGCTTTTTATCTAAAATGATGTGGGTGATTCAGTTTGGGGAATATGTATCCTTTGGTCGTGTGTCAGAGGAGTCTCTGCAAAGTTGTGGCTGCACCATGTGAGGTTGTGTGAGCCACAGGAGGAAGCCTGATAGGTGACTTTTCACTCGCTTCATTATTTTGAACGAAGTTGTGTGAGAGTGGAATGAAAGGAATTACTTATGCCATGTCTGCATTCAGAAAATGAAGCTGGAGACGTTTTAGTGATACCAATCCTACATTCTTGGCATTGTCTTAACAAACAACTACAAAGGTTAACATAGACTTTCCAGTGGGAAATAAGTCAGCATTCTAATTCATACAGCTTTTTTTTCAGTTACTGTTTTGCATGAAGCTTAAAACTTTTCCCAACTATTTATATCACAGCTCTTGTAAATCATCTCAAGGTCACAGGGAAAAATAAAGTTGCAAACAAAATACAAATGCTTCCTGTTGGTCTGTAGGGCCACCGTAGCCAATAACATAATAATGTGTGCTTTGAAGCTATGTTTGCCTTTCTTATCACTTCTATGGCTTGGGTTTTTCTGAAATCTAGACTCTATTGTATGAGCTAGAAAGTTTATGGGTGATGGTAGGCCTGGGGGTAAAATCGGGGTTAGCGTTACCACCACTTTAATAGCAGTAAATTTAAATTGAGCTCTACTTTGCTGTCATACTGTTTGAGCACCTCCTTCCTCCAAACCTAATGCAATTCTCATTTGCATGGGGGAAGACACTCTACAGTACCCAGATATTAGAAAATATATCTCCAGTTGGAGCTTAGGAAAAATATAGTGGACTAAATAGTGTCCCACATGCTGGGATGCCTTTGCCCCCAACAAAGTGTTCAACTAATTCATCATGAATGTATAGGATATTTAAGGGAATAACAAGCTTATTCTTAGCAAGTGAGAGGCATTTAGTTAAGTCTAAGAGTAATTTGTGAAGTGAAATCCTAAAACAACAAAGAAGTAATTTTCTGCATGAATTTCCTGACTTCTTCTCAGAGTGATGTTCAAATGGATTCAACCGAAGTAATCACCGTTAACCTTTTATAGGGGGAGCTTTTCAGTGTCTCTTTAAGTTGTGAAGGGCTTCTTAGAGTTCATAATGCATATTTATAAAAATACTGTAGGAATTTTGGAAGAGTGCCCTAGTTCATTGAAAATACATTACAGACATTAAGCCACCCATTTAATTTCCTCCCACTTTCAGTGAGGTTATCTAGTTAATAAATGCCATCCTCCTGAAGTCTATGATCTCTGTCATATTCCACCAAATGCAAAAGCAAGAGTTAGATCCTTACCAGTAGTGAGCATTCAGTAAGTACTAAATTGTTTATGTCAGTATTCAAAGTAAGTCAAGATAGACTGCATAGAACAGCAATGCCAGTGACTGTAGTAATCATACTGATGAGACCCAAAAAGGACTTTATTTGCTATTATAGTTAATTGGCTTTATATAATGCACAAAACAGGGAATACAGACAGTGAAACATCTTCATGTGCCTTTTCACACATACAGGACATGCATGGCCACACGTTTGAGAACCAAAGATTGTGAAGAACACTGAGACTCATGCAAGAATGGAGCCTCTTTCTCCACTGACTTCGTAGATCGCCATCATTGAAAACTTACATGCCATTTCATGTTTCCTCTAGCACAATGCCATAAAACATGACCTCCAAACTGCGTGCTTCATTTGCCGAAAAACTGACCCTTCTTAAGAACAGTCTTGGTAATAATTTTGTCAGCGTGCAGGTTTGAGTCATGACGCAAAGCTTCCTTCAGCAAGCTTTATCCTGCCTATTAGTTCTGCCATGGGTCAAGATTATGACAGTTTCTGAAGAGCCAGACCTTAGAAACATAAGATTATCATAGAGTGAGGGTGCCCATGCTTCTCAGCCAGGTATCAATCAGCTGGTTCTACACGGCCTTTGTTTGTCCTTACCTGACCTGTGTTGTACATTCGGACTAGAAAAGTTAATTTTTCTGTCAATTATATGGGGAATACTTCTGTAATTTCCTGTGATTTAAAATTTAACATTTTTTTTACATTTTATGTCATTGATTACATTTTATAAGTCATCAACCTAGTTTATACAAACACATTATACTTCAAAAATCAGTGTCAGACTTATCTTGTGGTCATTCTCAATACTTTCAGAAGAAAACTACAAAACATTTGCTTTTCCTGTTGTATTTGAGTGTAATGTTCTTGTGGTATTTTTTCATGACTAATTGTTTTAAATAAACTAGATGGAATAAATACTAAAAATAAATAAGTTAATAAATTAATAAATAAAAAATTTAAAAAATGTTTCTAAAGAAAACATCTTTTTTTCTCGCTGATATAACATTCTTTTCATTAATTACATTTATTCATTTATTTTACATCCTGACTACAGTTTCCCCTTCCTCCTCTCCTCTCATTCCATTCCCACTTTCTCTTCTGCTCCCCATCCCTCTCAATCCACTTCTCCACTGTTTCTATTCAGAAAGGAGCAGGCTTCCCATGGGTATCAACAAAGCATGGCACATCAAGTTGCTGTGGGACTAAGCCCCTCCCCTTGTATTAAGGCTGGGCAAGGGCACCAGTTTGAGGAATATGTTCCCAAAAGCGAGCCAAAGCATTAGGGAGAGCCTATGCTCACACTGCTGAGAGTCTTCCATAAGTAGACCAAGCTACACAGCTGTCACACATATGTAGAGGGCCTGTGCCGGCTCCCTGTCTGTCAGTTCAGACTTTGTGAGCCCCTATGAGCCCAGGTTTGTTATTTCTGTGGGTTCCCTTGTAATGTCAATGACCCCCCCCCAGAACATACAATCTTTTCTTCTTTTAAGTTTGCCTGTGGGTCTCTGCATCTGTTTTCATCAGTTACTGGACAAAGGCTTTCAGTTGACTGGGGTAGTCACTAATCTATGAGTATAGCAGAATATCATAAGCATCATTACACTGACTTTTTTTTCAGTTGTGTTTGGTTCTGTTTTTGGTCTCTGGGCCATCCAGCCTCTAGGTCCTGGTACTCCAGGCAGTGTGGTATGGGTCACAGTCTCCTCACCACCCTCACTCTCCTCCCCCTACACACTTCCCACTGGCAGGACAGACTGTACGTCAAAGGTTGTGTGGCCGGGCAGGTGTTCTAATCCCGCCACTGGAATTTCTGCCTGGTTGCAGGAGATGGCCAGTTCATTCTGTGCATCCACCATTGCTAGGAGTCATAGTTGAGGGCATCCTCATAGATTCCTGGGAGTTCCCCTTGCACCAGGTTTCTATTTTACCACAAATTGCCCCCCCCCCACTTTCTAGCTGTTCCCCCAAGACTACTCTGCCACCCCACCCCTCACACCTCATCATCCTCCCCTTGACCAGTCCTTCCCCACAACTCCAGCAGAGTCCAACCCAACTCCATAGGCCCAGCTACAGTCCACACCAGTCAGAAGAACAGAACCCCTTCTTCTGGGCTTCATATTCTGGTCTACAACTTCAGAAGAAGACATTACCATCTTTAATGAAAGTCAGACTGGATCTAGGGATCCAAGCCCCTGGACCTGAAGACATGCTAGTTAGTCACCAGAACCCTTGGCTACTTAGGGCAGAAGACCAGAGGGAAAAAGAAAAAAGAAATAAAGGAATGAAACACCCACCCATCAAACGCGAACATAGGAATCAATACCTAGACCTATCATCATCCCAAATTCAGATGCCTAAACACCAGTGTAAGAACACAATCAAAAACAGAAAGGCTAATATGGTATTACCAGAACCCAGCATCCCACAACAGCAAGACCTGAACATTTCCAAGCAGCTGAAGCATAATAAAATGACCTTAAAGATAACTTTATAAGGATGAGAGAGGTTCTTAAAGAGGAGATGAATAACTCTCTTTAAAAAATTGAGGAAAAGAAAAACAAAAAATGGAAGAAATCGATAAATCCCTTAAATATTACCAAAAAAAGTCAAGGAAAAAACAAACAAATAGGTGAATAAAATGGTTCAAGACCTAAAAATGAAAAAAAAAAAGGAGTAAAAAAAATCCCCACAAACTGGGGGAATTCTGGAAATGGAAAATCTGTGTAAGCAAACAAGAACTACAGATGAAAGCATCACCAACAGAATACAAGAGATGGAAGAGAGAATCTCAGGCATTGAAGATATGATAGAGCAAATAGATTCACCAGTCAAAGAAAATGTTAAATCTAAAAAATCCCCAACACAAAACATCCAGGAAATCTGGGACACTATGAAAAGACCAAAAATAATAGGAATAGAATAAGAAGAATCTGTAGTTGGTTTTTCTTTTTCTTTCTTTTTTCTTTCTCTTTGGGGGCCTGCCACCCAGCTCCCAAATAATAAATACAAGGAGACTTATTCTTACTTATGAATGCCTTGCCTTAGCTTGGCTTGTTTCTAGCCAGTTTTCCTAACTTAAATTATCCCATTTCTCTTTAACTACATTTCATCTGTTGGCTTTTTACCTTTCTTTATTCTATATATCTTTCTTTCCATCTTACTCCATGGCTGGCTGTGTGACTGTGCGGCTAGCTCCTGGTGTCCTCCTTTCCTCCTTTTCTTGGTCGCCAATCCTCTCTTTCCTAGACTTCTCCTCCTGTTTATTCTCTTTTCATACTAGCCCCACCTAGTTGTCTTTCCTGTCTAGCTATTGGCTGTTCAGCTCTTTATTATACCAATCAGAAGATTTAGACAGGCAAAGTAACACAGCGTTACAGAGTTAAACAAATGCAACACAAAAGAATGCAACACATTTTTGTACCATTAAACAAATATTCCACAATATAAACAAATATAACACATTTTAAGCTAATATTCCACACCAAAAATCCCAGCTCAAAGGCCCAGAAAATACATTCAAGAAAATCATAGAAGAAAAATTTCCCAACGAAAAGGAGAACATGCCTAAAGAGTTACATGAAGTTTGCAGAGTACCAAATACACTGAACTAAAAACAAACAAAAACAAAAAACTCCCTTTGCTACATAATAATCTAAACACTAAAACATACAAAATAAGGAAAGAATATTAAAAGCTGAAGAAGAAAAAGACCAGGCAACATATTAAGGCATGCCCATGAGAATTATACCCTATTTCTTAAAAGAGATAAAGAAAAGTTCTTAATCCAACCAAAATTGATGGTAACTCTTTTTCCACACTGTCCTTTGACCTCCAATAGATTTTAGTGTTAGATTAGCAAGCTTGTATGTATCAGTACCAGAGCTAATTTTCAGGAATTTACAAAGTAATACAAATTATAAAATAACTGATAATTACAGTGAAGTATAGAATGCAATCAGTGGCATGAGAGATATCCAAGTCAAATGTTCAATTTCGTTCTGCCGAGGTAGAGTGGGTGTCATGAAATCAATCATCTCAGATTCAAATAGATAAATTTGCCTGATTTCCATAGCACAATGAATGTTTATTAGAAAGTCTAACATCATATCAGAAAGGGTATTTTTTAAAATAAATGTGGAAATCTCCTTAAAAATATCTGGTCTATTGAACAATGTTAAATTTTAAAGTACTTTCAGTATGCATAAAGTGTGATAGATAGAAACATAATAAGTTTTACATAAAATATTGAAAGTGAAATAGTCATGGATTTAATGAATTTCAGATATTATGTTAAATGATTTACTAGTGATGTAATAATTTCTTTCAAGTTCGTAACAATTATATGACATTGATATTATGATACTCAGTTCAGTGGAGAACTCAGACACATGGTCATTAAACAATCAACTTGATTGATATAGTATCCAGGGAAGCAGGATACTATATAACTGAATTAAATTAAAGAGGATTTTCCCTCCCAATGAGTTACAATGCTATAAGTATACGTTATATAAGATGTCTAAATAAAGTAGGGAATATTAAGGAAAGGATAAACATCATGTCAGATAGTAAGGACAGTGTATAAAAAAGGACAGAATATTAGAAAGAGAGTTGGCAGTTGTAATTGTGCCCTAATTTATGCTAAGTTGTAGGACAACTGAGATGAGGTGCAGAAATTTGGCAGAAAGATGGAAGGCATTCAATACCAGTTTAATATCTAAAGCAGACAACTTAAAGTTGAATGTAAAATACAGCACGGGCATAAACCTTAAATGACACTTTTACCTTATGAATTCAACTCCCTATTCATCCAGTTCCAGGCCAAGAAGTCATATCCTAGCTCTTTTTTACAGCTAGAAGTATAGAGGAGGTTACTGCAGTGAGTTCCCAGTGAGATCTGAGAAGCCAAGGTACTTACACTAGTTGTGTTCTGGGTCATCACTCTTGACTGTTGTACAGGAATATGTATTAAGTTTTCGTTTCAATTAATCACCAACTCTGGATAGAAAAGAGTAGGAGTGGGTGAATGATGTAAACATAGAACTCAAAATTAAATTTCTAAAATACATCCTTCTTGGAAAAGAATTAAAATTATCATAATGTTATTCTGTGAATGAAGGAATACTCTGCTTCCCCACCCACACAACACACAGACACTATAAAAATGATACAGGGAGAGGCAGGATGTAAGTTGTTTTAAATTGTTTAAAAGGCCAAAGGGAGGACCACACTCAAGAGTTGTCAGTTCCATGGTGTAATATGCCAGACAATTACGTTATATTAAGTAAACCAACATAATTTTATCAGCAAATACAGGAATCCAAATTAAATTAAATTTGAAACAAAGGAAACAAATGCTGATAAGTTAAGGAAAGGCAGAATTCTGCTTATTGTAAAAGAGAATTTCCCCTTGGATTAAAGCCTGCTGTTATCAAAAGGAGTCACTTCACTATTGTCCAAGATGTGTCCGAAATGTTTATAATTGAGGTCCCAGGAACCAGAAAACTCTGCATAGATTTCTTCTACTCAGGGCCTTGTATTTTTGCTTCCGTTTAATAATCTAGTGCCTTAACTCTCTCCACTGAAGAGATGGGAAATTTTTCTTCTTTTAAAAGTCAGAAAAAAAATTCATCTGAATTTGGATGAAGGCGAGATGCTGTTTTTCCCAAGGAATTTCTGGAGTTGAATTTCAAATCAGTTTTATTCATGGGGTACAAAGAAGGCAGATATTCACTTGCAGGAACTGCTTAGAACCAAAGAAATTCTGCAAAGTGTGAGTGACTGTCTACAACCTAACCTTTCCTGAGAGAGAGAGAGAGAGAGAGAGAGAGAGAGAGAGAGAGAGAGAGAGAGAGAGAGAGAGAGAGAGAGAGAGTTCATACAGTTCTCAGTTGCAATAGGAAATCCAAGCTATTTAATAGAATAGGACAAGAAATGATGCTCATGGGAAGTAACTGTGATAGAAGAGGGTTACCTTCAGTCAAGTATAAACTATAGAAAATATGACTATTTGTAAGAAATAAGAATGAACACTTAATTATTAGAGCAAGACATTGCTTCTAAAACACTTTATAATTTTTATTATGAATAAATGATGGTGTTCCACTAAGACTTTAATACCCTTTCCAAATCAAAGCTTACATGTCAAGGAGCTCTGGCTGTACACAGAGAAATCTGTGTACATTAAGAAGTTGGGGGCTTAAGTAACCAAAAATACAACTAAATTATACATAATGTAAATTTATTCTCTCCTCAAACACTAAGTCTAGATAGTCAGTTTTCCTGTTTTTTAGTTCAACGGCTCCAAAGTGCTGTCAAAGGCCAGGCTTCTTCTTTCTGTTTTCCCATGGTGTGGTCAAATCTATCCTTAGACTGTTCCTTCCCCTGGCTTCTGGTCACTGTGTGGGATCCCGATCATAAATGCACTCTTGACACAGGAGGTGGGATTGACTTTCTGGTAGGAGCATTCTTCTCTCTGTCTCCTGCTAGGAGCCCTTCAGGAAGAAGGGAGTCTGAATGAATGACAGTCTAGATCATTTTCTGTTGTGAAATAATCCTTTTGTACACTGCAAAGATTTGTCACTTGAGTCGGGCGGTGGTGGCACACGCCTTTAATCCCAGCACTTAGGACGCAGAGCCAGGTGGATCTCTGTGAGTTCAAGGCCATTCAAGGCCAGGCTGGTCTACAGAGCGAGATGCAGGACAGGAACCAAAATATACAGAGAAACCCTGTCTCGGAAAAAAAAAAAATGTCACTTGAATTGGTTTAATAAAATGGTGATTTGCCAGTAGCCAGGCAGGAAGTACCAGCAGGGCAACCAAACTACGGATGATGGGAAAAAGAAGGGTGGGGTCAGGGGTTGCCAGCCAGAAGCAGAGGGAGCAGGAGATGAATGCACCATGCTAACAAAGTTACCTCCACATGGCAAAGCATATATAGAAATATAGGTTAATTTAAATGCATGCGTTAGCTAATAACAAGCTTGAGCTATTGGATGAACATTTATAATTCATATTTAGTCTCTGAGTTGGTTGAGACTGGGCAGTTGGAACAGGAAGTGTCTGTTTTCAATTTTATTTTTGGGGTGTTATTTTCTTCAGGTTAAAAACTTATCCTGCATATGCCAGATACCTTATACACAGGGGAAAAGCCCAATGAAGATAAAGCCAATAAGATTCTATTGCCTTAATGAATTGGTTTTAAATTCAAAATTATAGTATTATAACTTAAAGAGCCACATCACTAAACATGAAATCCAGGATAAATATTTGGTTTTCCAAGACTGATTCATTAAATGTAATCTAGAGCTGTTTACAATTCCTTGAAATACTTGAAATTCCTGTAAAATAGTCAAGAAATGTATGTCCTGTGAATTAAATGATTACTGTAAAACAAAGCTACTGCTATTTGAATTGAATTGAATTTCAGAAATATATATTTATACTTTATTCCTGATCATTATTTCCAAGTTTTTTTTAAAGTATTAATTATATTCCTTTGGTATTATTATACCTGGGATTTCAGGTGTGTTGGTACACATTCAATCCCATTGCTGGAGAGGCAAGAGACCTAAGCAGGCAGATCTTTGTGAGTTCCAGGCCAGCCAGAGCTATATAGGAAGTTCTAGACCAGGGTTACATATTGAGACTCTGTTTCAACTTAAACACACACACTGCACACATGCACACTTGCACACATGCATGCACATCACACACACATGCACCCATGAGCCTTGCATTTCTATTCTTTATTTAAACCAATTAACATTTGATGCATATACTCTATAAATTGTATTTGCATAGTGCACACACACATGCATATATAAGAATTAAAATTATGTTTCCTCTAATGAACAGGCTAGGCTTTTCTTAAAAGGCTGTCATAGTGTGGGATCTCCTTTGGCTCTCTTGCTATGGTGACATTGCTGATTCTGGGGATAAGACTCTGAGGTTAATGCTTGCTAGACATATACTGTACCTCCAAGTGATATCCTTAGTCTATATCTGATGCTTTGATTCAGGGATTTGATAAAAAATTTAGTTCAAGTATAGGTTATTTTGTTCTGTGGAAAAGCAAACTAGATAATTTTAGCCAGTGGTGGATCCATGTCTTATAGATATACTTACGCTTTGTATTTTTCTTTAGGAGACATGCTTTAAATGTGAGAGTGGCAAATATAGTCAAGATCACATAGAAAACTAACAGAAGTAAAGCTTTTGCTATGTTTATACTGCTGTATCTTATATTTTAATAGGAGGGTTTGGGGTCTCTCATAGGTGATGTCTTATGTTCATGCTGCCAAGCACAGAGACTGTTAATAATGATTATTCTGTTAACATATGACATGCTGTTATAGTCGCCATGCTTAGCTTTGTGTTAGGATGTTAAATGTTGCTTCGTCACTAGAGAAACTTGAGACGTCTGATTATCTCATCTTTACCACTAAAAACAACTCCAACATGAAAGTGTTGTTAATATATCGAGTGAGATGCCAGTGGAGAAAACTAGTGTTTCTTTTGCAAGCTGATGTCAATATGAGATACCTTCTTGTTTAGGGACAGGAGCCCATGTCCACTTTTTCCTCTCAATGCTAAGGCTTAGAATTCTTAACTACATTTCCTCAAGTAAAATACCTGGCAAGAGACACTGCAGGGAGTTCTCTCATATGTGGAGGGTGATTTCCACACAGTTTAGTAGCCATCATCCATTTATACTGTTAAATTTTGCTGGTCCTCAGTTATACTTGATCCTAGTATTATTACATTACATATACTATATATACAAATACATTAATACATAGTACTATTACATCCTAGATTAATATATGGATGCATTAATAAACTCATCATTCAATTAAGGAACACAGAAATTGTTAGAAATTCTGAGTGGCGGCTTTGAACAAGACATGTTTTGAGAGCTTCCCACATATTGCTTATGTGTACATGGTCTGATAGTCACAAGCTGACCACATTCATTGTCAATCAAAATCACCAAGAGACTTACAGAGCTCTCCTTCCAGACATACACTTTAATGTTTTCTTCCTCATTACATATCACTGCTGGGTTTTTTTTGTCCTTTTCTTCCCAAATCCTGTATTTTTTAAGTAACAGAACTAAACAGAGAGGTCTAGACAAGGTTAAAGGACAATCATGCTGGGATGGCTACCTCTGTCCTCTAACCCATAGTTCAGTCTGCTCATTTCTCTGTGATTGTCAATTTTCATGCTATCAATACCATTATTCCATATGTAAGATAATCAATCCCATAAGGCCTCCATGCTTCTGTAAAGCTCCTCTAAACCCATGCTCCTGTAAACAACCCTGATGAAACTCATTGACTGACTAAAGCCAACCAAACAACAAAAAGACATGAAAGTAAAATGGGAACACTGCATGGGATGTGAAGAGGGACCCGATTAGCAGAAATGGGAGAGGGGCAAGAGAAAGAAACAGGGATGGGTGCAAGACTGATCAATTTATGTCGCACACATGCATGAAAATGCCATAATGTCACAATGAAAGCAGGAATTACGTACTGTTAATATAGAATAGTAAAACCCACAAATAATAGAAACACTCTTTTAGAAAACAGTCCATTGCACATACACACTCATGGAAACTATGCATGTTTGAAGCTGTATAATTTCACTGAGATTTCTGCTTGTTATTTGGTATGTAGACTTTTATTTTTGCATTAAATCCTATGGACAATGACTGATAATGTGCAGTTATACTGTTTCAGGTTTTTTTTTTATCAAAAACAAATTCTGACATTGATTTTTATTTTGCTACTGTAAAAGTCAATCAATGGGACATTTCAAAATACAATTTTCAGATACGGCTGTGTGTGTAACAGTGTTAGAATCATTTTAGAGATTCACGAACAAACTAAATGATGCCATTAAGGAGGCTAGCGAGTTGGCTCAGCAGGTGTCAGATAGTTTCTCTATAAGCCTAGAGACCTGAGTTCAATCCCTGAACTCATGCAATTGTGAAAGGGGACAAAAAATCTCCACATAGATGTCCTCAAACCTCTCCATACATGCCTGGGCATGCATGCATCCACCACTCTACCTCCACACTAATAACAGAACTTTAAAAAAGATAATATTAGGAGCACCCCTGCACATCTCATTTCTCCTGGTTACAACAGCACTGCCAATGGAAACCTCTAGTGTCCTGTGATTGGCACAGCACATGGACAGTCACTCTTTTGAATCTCATACCTACTTTTGCAGGAGGACAAATATTCTCAGAGAAGAAGCTGTAACTCATTCCCAGACACACGGATACAAAGACCAGACGCAGGAATGTGATCTGAGGTTTTTCTCTTGGAAAATTTATGGACAACATATTTTATTATAAGACTCCCAACACAATGAGAGTGCACTTTTACATTGGAGGTGACATTGGTGTTCTTTCGAGAAACGTGTTAATGTTTTCTTAACCAAAAGTGCAAATAATGGTGAAACTTTGTTTCACAAGAGATGGGATTAACTTTAAATTACTGAAGTTAACAAGAAGATTTTCAATGAAGAAGGGAGCTAATTATGCATCAATTATTATTACCTATTATTACCTACTATTACCTCAGGAGTGGGGCTGCTACTACTACTTTTCTGGTAATTTTGGATACATTAATTTTATGCTCATGTTGAATTATTAATAAAATATTGGTATATTGAATATTTCATTGTTTTTCATATTTCAGTGCAGATAATGGTATACTTGCATTAATTTTTATGGTTTCTTTTGCACATAATATGCCAGAGCACTTAAGTACATTCTTGCATTCTAATATGTAGTTATATCAGAGCAAAATGATTTCACTGCCACTGGAGTTATTTTAATCAAATCTAAAATATTATAGACAGCAATGGAAAGAGATAAGCTTGACTTGGAAGAAATACTATGCACCATCCATTGTTTTATTACATCTATTTTATAAACTATATCATTGTGTCTACTACGTATACTTTATATAAAGCGTGACTCATAATGTATGCATCCGTACATAAATACACCCTTGGGTTCTAAAGAACGTGGGGATGAAGCTGAGAAGTTAGTATGAGACTTCCAATCATTTAGTGTGCTGTATCAGGAAATACCCGTTTCTTAGAAAAAGAAGTTAGATTTTCAAATTCTGAAGTGCTGCCTTCCATCTGACTGTCTATTATAATTTAAACCTTTGGATTTCAGTTGTTATAACGGCAGCGTGATGGACTAATTACTAAGATCATTTGTTTTGAGTCTTGTTCTTTCTAAATATACATAACGGTCTGATTTTACTACCAGCTTCTGTGTCTGCATCTGCAGCCTGCAAACTTGAACAGGCAATTCCTCTGTCTATACTCAGACGACGTGTTTTGTCAACCCCACGGTGTTAGAAGAGGATGGAACGCGAGAGGACTGTATGGCTCCTCACATCCTGCCAGATTGAGGCTCCCCGGCTTCCTGTTCCAGGGAGTGGTTGATACTGAAATGACTTCCTCTTTCCATATCTTCCTTCCACTTTGGGGATGTGATTCCTCCTTCCTTCTCCTCTTTGGCAACATATGGAGCTGGAACTGGAACTGCGGCTGTCTTGACAGCCAAGATGTTTTCCGGTTTTTCCCTTCTCTAGGTTTATGCATATACCTTAGTTAATTTTCTGTTGCTGTGACAAAAATACTAGTATAATAGCAACTTAACGGAGGGATGGTTTCTTTCAGGTCACTGTTCGAGGTTACGGTCCATTATTGTGGACAGAGTCAAAATGACAGGATTGTGAGGCAGCTGCTTACATTGAACATGCAGTGAAGAAGCAAGGAACAATGGCTAAATGCCTTTTGTTAGTGATCAGTTCAGTTCCTCCATTTTATATAACCCAAGGTCTCTCTGCCCAGGAAATGGTCCAGTCCGCTATGGGCTCCTCTCACAACCTCCGTTGAACTACAGTCAAGATAATCCTCCACAGGCATGTCCAAAGGTGCATCATCTCTCAAGTGATTCTAGATTATGTCAAGTTGACAACCATCATAGAATCTCAAACAATTTTGTCCTTTAGATTTAGTAGTTCCTGCTTATGAATTGTTTGATGAGTTATTTGAAAATACTTTTTGAGATATATCTATAATTAATTTCAACTAACCGCAGCCAAGTTATATATAACAGGATATTTCATTTCTCTGGTTGCTCTTATAACTAAGGGAAAGGACCACATGGCATACCTAATATTTCCAAGAGGGTTCACAAGGGCAGTTGACTTGGCTTTACTTTGGTTCATGTCTCCCAGTTGGCATTCAGGAATCAGCCTTTTTCTTCTAGATAAATTTAAGGACACACATTGGTCCTGGTGAAACCATTTGTATATTCTGAAATCTAAACCTATTTATTTTTCTCTTAAATTGTCTCGTCAATCAATCAAAACTATTCAAAGCTTAACACTATACTATTTTATTTTAACAAGCACCCTAGCAATGGGCTGGCCTAAGCCTACACTTCCATCTTTTCCTTAGATGTTCATCATCCAAAGTCATGAACTCACTGGGTGTATTTCCTTTTGGGAGGCTACTTGGGGGATCATTTTATCACCCTGTAATCTGAGTTACTATTTTCTAGATTTACATATTATTAATAAAAGTAAAAGTAATACAGATTTTTAGAGTAATGCTCCAATGAGGCTAAATATTCTATATTTGCATTAAAGTATCCATAACATAGTAATTCTTGGCACTGGTTTTCATGTAGTTCACATAATATTGTTTCACATCAACCCACTATAAAAGCTCAGTGGAACAGACATAAAAACATCTATTTTCCAGCCATCTATAGGATGGCTTTAGATAAGGGTTCTAGGCTGAGATTTTCTAGGCTGTTGTCTGAATACCATGCTGAATCTAATTCATGGACAAACCTCTTACTTCTCTCTCAGTGGCTGCCTATGATGTGTTCATCTCATGGTGCTAAACAGCAGGACAAAGGAGCTGGTTAATCATGGCAGCATACTTTAAGCTTCTGTTTCTGCTACCAGGGCTGTCTGAGACTCGTGAGCTGAAATGGGCTTCCTAGGGAGATGTCATGAGGAATGAATGTTTTAGCCTACTACCTAACTAGTTTCATAAGATACATTCTAAACTAGCCCACAGGGCATGTGAGATGATGATTCAGCAGGTAATAGTGCTGGTCACCAAGGCTGACCACCTGAGTTTAACTCCCACAGCTCAAAATATAGAAGTGAATCAACTCTCAGAAATTCTCTCTGACTTCCACATATGTGCCATGGTATACATTTACCCACACCATACCTATACACACACACACACACACACACACACACACACACACACACGAGACACACACACACACACAACACACACACACACACACACACACACATTGTAAAACGAACAAAACAAAACAAAAACTCTAAATCTAAATGCAAAGCTGTAACCTATTAATACAAGTAGAAAGAGTATTAGGGGCCTGGAAAAATGGCTTATTGACTAAGAGCAATAGCTGCTCTTGTAGACAACACAGCTTTGAGTCTCAGCTCCAACCTGGCAGCACACAACTGCCTGTAACTGATGGGGGAATGTCTTTCTGTATGCTATAAAAATATGTTGCTCTGATTGGTTGATGATAAGTAAAACCGTTTGGCCTATGGCAAGGCAGACAATCCAAACAGACATATAGGAAGGAGAAAGATAGAGCAGAAGAGATGCTGCCAGCTGCCTCCATGAGAAGCAAGATGTAAAGGTACCGGTAAGCCACAAGTCATGTGGCAAAGTATAGATTCATAGAAATGGGCTAATTTAAGATATAAGAACTAGCTAGCAAAAGGCTTGAGCTATGGCCATACAGTTGTAATTAATATAAGTCTCTGTGTGTTTACTTGGGGGATGCGAGTGGGAGAGATTTGTCCTGACTGCCACAGGTCGAGTCACAGGAAATCATCTAGCTACAAAAGCCCAGAGACCCAAGGGAGCTGAGGCCCTCTTTTGGCCTCTGTAGTCAGAGCCCTGCATGCATACATACAGAACAAAAATAATTTTTAAAAAGTTAGTATCCTGTTTTAAAATTCTCAACCCTACATTTATTTATATGTAAAGATTTTTCCATGTCACGTACGTCTTTGAAATTTCACATTGGAAATGCACTCTTGTTTGAAAGAACTTTCACATGCATAGGAAGTGATAAAGTCCCTCTTTATTTCTATTATCCTAAGGTAGAAAGTGTATTCACTTCACACGACACATAGTAGCTACAGACTATTGAGAGAAGGTTTCTATCTACGAGTTCATTAGTTCTCCTTCTTTTTGATGACTACTAGTATCTTAAGCAAAAAAGAAGCTCTATTAACAAATAGAGCTTTTATTTGCATTTGTATTTGTATTTGCATGTATGGCCAAAGTCCTAATGGTTTAACCATTGTATATGAAAATAATTTCTGAGAATTATAGTTTATGGAAATAATAAATATAACCCCTTTATTCAGAAAAATAAAGTTATTTGGAGAATTAAAAAAACTACTTAGAGATGAATTTTTTTTACTTTTTTTTTTTTTTTTTTGCTTTCTAGAAATCATGGTTAAAGGGTTGTTATGAATTGGGAGATTAGCCAAGGTAAAAGGTTCAACCATGACAGGCCATGGCCCACTGAACTTTACTGAGCAGCTCCTTCACAGTTTTGCCTGTGTGATACATTCCTTTCATCAAGAGTCTGCCCATAGGTTAAGGTGGAGGGGTCAATGCTAAAGCCATAAGATCAGTTTGTTTAGAGAACTCTTGTGAGAATGAGGAATAGGAGAGAGGATATGTGAAGGTACAATGGCTATTTGTTTAATAGACTTGTGGTGTGGAATATTATTTTAACTATGTGGAGGTTGTTACATTTGTTTCTGCTGCCGTTGTTCATGATGCAAAGATGTGTTACATTTGTTTATGCTGCATTAGTATAATGATGTAAAGATGAGTTGCATTTGTTTCACCTTGCCTGCCTAAGGCAACCAATTCGTCTGATAAAAATCTTAGAGGTTAATAGCTAGTCAGGAAAGAGACAGGTGGGGCTGGTAGGCAGTGAGACTAAATAGGAGGAGAAATTTAGGCTGGAGAGAGGAAGAAGAGAAAGAAGGAGAAGAGAATGAGGAAAAAGAGGGAGTCAAGCCTAGGGCAAGAAACCAGGCAGCCACCAGCCAGCCAAACATGAGAAACAGTGAAAGTAAGATACACAGAAGGAAAGAAAAGGTGAAAAGCTCCGAGGTAAAGGCAGATGAAGAGAAACAGGTTAACTGAAGTTAAAAGAGCTGGCCAGAAATGAACCTAAGCTAGGCTTAGCATTCAAAACTAAAAAGAAGTCTCCATGTCATGATTTGGGATTTTGGGACCAACCAGTGGCCCAAAGGGAAAACCAGGTACAGACTTGGTCAGCATTATGGCAGCAATTTCCTGGGATTTATTACTGCAAGGCCCTGTTATCTCAATAGACAGTCATTGGGTACAGGTTCATGGCTGTTTGCAAAGACAGGCTATAAATAGCTAAACTTTTGCTTATCTGTGTCATTTTAAAAATAGTGAGTTGTGCGAAAATTTGAAGTTGTTGCTGGCAGACCCTTTAACTAACGAGTCTCATTACGTACGGTTTTAAGATGGTTTGTCTTCTCTAAAACTTGTGTTGTTGGAATTTGTCCCCCACTGTGACTTATTAAGATGGTACAAATTCAATCTGACTATTGTAGTTCAAGGTAGGGCCTTCAGGATATAATTATGACTAATAAAGATGAAGCCTCCATTATTGAATACTGATTGCCTTTTAAAGACAGGACAGATGAGACACACCACTTGTGCATATTCACTGACTCTTGATGTATGATTCCCAGGGCTAGCTCACTACTCAGCTAAGAGGATCATCACTAGATGTCCTCACCCCCCAACTTCAGGCTAGAACTAGAAAACAAAATCAACTTTAAAAAATAACATATCCGGCCGGGCAGTGGTGGCGCACGCCTTTAACCCCAGCACTTGGGAGGCAGAGCCAGGCGGATCTCTGTGAGTTCGAGGCCAGCCTGGGATACCAAGTGAGTTCCAGGAAAAGGCGCAAAGCTACACAGAGAAACCCTGTCTCGAAAAACCAAAAAAAAAAAAAAACATATCCAATCAGTACCGTTAGATCATTAATAATATAAAATGGACTGCAAAAGCACCTCAGCATGCAGAAATTAGATTAAAATAAACCTAAAGTGAATGTTCAAGGCTTGTTTGGGCTGTTTTATAAGAGAATAAAATAGTTTTTTTCTTAAAATGGGGCTTATTCTTAACCTTCAGTTGAAATTGGGATTTGATGATTGGTTTTGGGGTATTTGGCTAAATATGTCACTTAATGTCTCTGAATCTGATCTTTTTCTTGCCTAAAATAAAGACATTATGTTACATGAAGATCTGCAATCTGTGGTCCACCTCCTGCTATAATTTTACAGGGACCCAGCTATATTCATTCCTTTATACATTATCTATGGCTGTTCTCCTTCTGTAATGGACAGTTGAGAATGAAACCTCACATGATTGCTATCTGGCCCTGAAAGTTTTGCTGACCATGTTAGTAAACTACATGATATATTTTCTTCAGCTTCAGTGATGTTAAACTGAAGTAGTTTTCAAATTTTTATTTCTTTAACTGAAATATAATTACATCATTTTGCTCCATCCCTTTTTCCCCAAAGCCTCCCATGTAACCTGCTAACACACACACACACACACACACACACACACACACACACACACACACCTATAAGTAAAGCTGTTCAGTCCATTTACATACATACATACATACACACTTATAAATATAGATGTTTAGTCCATTTCCATTCACACACACACACACACACACACATACACACACACACACACACACACACACACACACACACACACACACACACAAACAAATATTTTCCCCCTCACAGCTGACCACTTGGTATCAAATAACCGATGAAAATATTTTTAAATAGACTAAATGTTATAATATTGCTCAGAGTTCTTGATCTCTATTCTCACTGATCTTTAAAACAATCTTTCAACTTCTTAGTCCATCTTCAGATTTCAAATCAACATCATAGACATTATTTTTGCCATAGATGAAATGGTGTTACCAGTTACCCAGTAAATAGCCTACTTAATTTTATGTCAAATATGAAATGAAATGGAAAGAAAATGTACAAATAAAACCTCAAAATAATGAGTGTAGCATTTAATTGAAGTAACATGGGCATTTTACTTTGAAAAACTATAATTACAGAATAGCTTTCATCTAGGGGCATGCATCAAGCCTCAGGTATAAAAGCCCATGGCAGTTCCATCTCAACAGAGATTAAGGTTCACACATTCACATCTGTTCTGTCAACAAAGAAAAATCAGTCAGAGTCAACACATACATTGTACTCAAGATTGTTACCTCGTGAAGCTCCAAGGTGTCCTGTGCCTTCTTCTATTCAGGATTCCACTTGTGCACATGTGGAATTCATCCACACAGACACATAAATAAACTAACGAAGTAAATAAAATTAAAAAATAGGACTGTATGGTCACATAGTGGATAAAATTTTATACAGCTGTTCCTTATATTTTTAGCACAAGAAAATTAAAACAAATATAAATAAAAACTGCTTCAAATGTGTTTTCAAAATAATTTTAAGAATACTGAGAATTCCCACCTGAAAAAAAACAACAAATGTATTGTTCTCAGAATGTTCTGACTATATATATTCCAAGGGTGTTTGTGAGGATCCTTTGAATATCACTGACAAGTCATATTCATTAAAATCCAAGCTCTACTCATGAATGTCATGGGAAGGGCCCAGAGATGGTAGAAATTACGGTGACCACAAGGTTTGAAACAGAAAATTAATTTTTCAAGTAGAAAAGTACAAGAAAAAAAGTTTAAAACTGTGATATATTTGATGTTTACATAAAAGTGAAATATTCGACAGGGTTTTCAAATTTCAATACCTATTATGTTTTCCCTTTTTACCAGTGTCTCAATGAACTGCGCCATGACCTAGTTAATGAATCATTAAACCAGTTTCAAATACCATCGTTTGTGCACTCTGAACTACAGCCTTATTAAATATTAACCATAACCTCATGAGCTAAATTGTTTTTGTTTCTATTAAATGGATGATGATGTGAAAGCTTAGAGAGTCAATGCACAGACTAAGACAAAGAAAGAGGCAGCTGGGTTTCAAACCTTTCTCCTGATTTTAATGTCTAAATATGTAAAGGAAAAAAATATTCTAAGAAGCTAAATTGCATGCTGATTCCAGCCTCAATTTGCTGAACTTTAAAAATTATATCATAATAGATAAATTGAAATTGTGGTTAAGATGATAACTATTTAAAAATGTTTTACAGTGCATTTGAAAAAAAAATCTCATGACTATCACCCAATTAAGAGAATGATTGGGGCCTGGAGAGATGTCTGAGTGGTTAAGAGTACTTGTACCTCTTGCAGAAGACAGGGGTTCAGTTCCCAGCACCCATGTGAATGCTCACAACCATCCATAACTTCAATTTCAGGAGAATCCCCTGCCCTCTTCTAACCTCCATGGGCACCAGATATGCATGTGATACACATAAATAGATGTAAGTAAAAGACTGAGATACATAAAATAAATAAATTCATAAAGAGAGAGAAAATTATTTGACCCTGATAGTCAATGTGACAAGAGGAGATCTCAGAATACATCAATTATCAGCAAAGCCACGTTGTGGTTGGAATGCAGCGCTCAGTCATTAAAATCAGGAGTATCTCAATTGTGCATTTTCTTCATTACCTTGCTGTCACCAGTAATGCATCAAGGATATTAGTTTTTGTACTCTGTTTCTTCAACATTCAGAAACTACCTGGGCTCCTTTCTTAAGTGGCATGGGAACCAGTGTGCCATACCAACACCTAGTGATGAACAGGGTTGACATTCTATGTATGGTAATTTCGAGGTCAACTGAGTCTGGCTTCCTTAAACATAACGAGTCCTCCGTTCCACACTGCACCTTTGGTTGGTACTGTGGAAGTCATCCCAACTGTTTCCATAGCTGAGTGGTTTGGCCAAGCTTAGGAGTTCATGCTGCTTAATATAGTATTCTTGGTGCTTACCATTTTAAGTCCTGGTTGAATTCACTTTACTGAGAATGGGTTAAGAAGTTACAGCTAGCCTGTCACTCTGTTTTTTTTTCCCCTTGAGGAAAATACCTGTGCCTATTTTTTTTAAATATCCGTCTCTTGACCATCTTTTCTTTTAAGATTATGTAACCGTTATTGTCGTCAATGGGACTAGATTTGAAATCAACTAGAAGATACCTCTGTGTATGTCTGTGAGAGAGTTTTCAGAAGAGTTTAAGTGAGGGAAGAAGACACACTCTAAAAGTGGACTATATCATCCCATGTGTCATTGTCTTGCACTGAATCAGGGCCCCCCCGAAAGAAAGTGGACTGAAGATCACCACTCATTCTCTGTTTCTGAAATGGAGTCATACCCTTGTTTTCCTGTCAACACAGTCCAGAGCTGCTCTAAACACCATGCTGGCCCACAGTGAAGGATTATATCAGAACCTGTAAACCAAAGAAAGCTTTCATCAAGTTGTTTCTTGTTAGGCTGTTGTGTAAGTTTCCTCCCAGATTTAGACATTCAGTCCCACAGGGAAGCTCCTGAAGCAGGAGGGTAAACCAACAGTTCCAGGAAGTCCCTGAAACTGATCAGATTCTCAGATTCCCTAGGTCCCTCCCTGCCAGAGTAAGACCAGCCAGGCTGCAAAGAAGACTCTGAGACCAGACCAGTTGCCTGAAAGAAGCAGACCCTGCCAAGCTTCCTGGAAGCGGTTTAGACCAGCTGAAGAACCTGGAACTCATCTGTTGGACTGCCTGCAGGTTGTGCAGTGTGCTCTGGATTCCCAGGTTGTGTGAGCTCTCACCCACACTGGGGTGGGCTTTGGTGATGCAGCTGTCTTTCGAGTCATTTCTACTCCTGTAAGTAATCCCTCTTGCATTTTTCCATAAGTAACCCCAATAACACTGATTAGTTTACCAAGTTGGACTTTGGAGGTATCCGTACTTTGGCCTGTCATGGGCTCCCTAGTTGGTTTAACTAGAAGTGTGGAGCATCTCTTCAATAACCATTTTGTCACACAGCACAGGTGTTTTGTCCTAGAAATAACTAACCACTGAGAGGGCTGGGGAGCCAGACCAGAGCCATGACAGGTTTCTAATAGCCCTGCCAGGGAACAGGCCTTAGTTTTGGTTTACTGGAACTGGCTGGAGCTGAGCAAACAGTTTTCAGGAAGACCACAACTCAGGGGCAACCAATCAGCAGGTGCCCCACAGCCTTCTGCTGGCTAAACAGGAACCTCACAGCCTTCTGCTAGCTAAAGATAGCTTTTCCTATCTTGAAGCTGGAAGGTCGCTAACCACTAGAGCCTCCCACCAATCAGCTCCCCGACTAATCTTTCCTCCACCAATCAGCACCAGATTAATCCCTCTTCCATGGAATTCTTCTAACTCTGCTTAAAACCCTTTGGGGTTGCTATTTGCCACCCCAACATGTTGTAAATAATAAACGCTCTTTCTGATTGCATATGTGACTGATGGTCTTTCTTGGTGTCTTCTCTCGGACCCTAACACCATTACAGGTATTATCTTCTTCCTCATGTAGAAATTCTTGAATGCTATCCATTACTTTTTGGTGATTGTGTAGTGTTCTAGTTTCATTCTTTTGTTGTGACCAGTGCCATGACCACAGTGAACTGGTGGTGGAAAGAATTTATTTCAGTGTTGGTTATAGTCCACCGCAGAGGGAAGTCAGAGGAGAAACTCAAGGAAGGCCTATTTGTTGTCCTGCAAAGCATTAGAAGGATTCAGGTCACAGCCAAGAAATACAGCAGGAATCAAGCAGGCTATGGCTCCCTAGCTGGCTCCCTCACAGACCAGTTCTAAACTAGATTTCTTATGTAGTTCAGGACCACTGACCCAGGGAATAGTGCTATCCACAGTGGGGTGGGCCTTACATTGATAACTAAGATGACAATCTCACGGGCATGCCTAGAGGATAATGTGACATGGAAAATCCTCAATTGAGATTCCCTTTCCAGGGAAGTGTAGGTAGACCATATCAACTTGACAAGCCAACTGGGGAATGTGGTAATGTGTTTATAAGTTTATTAAACATGTCCTCTAAAATATCGTCAGTAGTTATGTATATACTTATAGTTTATTGGCATAAATAAACATAAATAAACATAAATAAATATAAATAAATTGGCATTTTAAATATCCATTAATTAAAGGAATTTAGTATATTAAAGTGCCCTGTCTACTCAAAATAGAAGCATGGAGTACTTTTCACAACTTTCTAAAATTTGATTTTTGGACAGATAATCAAATCTCTATCAATAAGATGAACAAAAAAGAATTTAAAACTAATGTGAAGGCTGAGATGTAGGACAAAATTCAAGTGTCTTAGTAACAGTCCCATTGCTGTGAAAAAGACATCATGACCAAGGCAATTCTTATAATAGGAAGCATTTAACTGGGAGCTTGCTTACATTTTCAGAGGGTTGGACCATGATCATCATGGCGGGAACCAAAGAGTCATGGCTCTGGAACAGTAGCAGAAAGTTTTACATCCTCATCCCAAGGCAGCAGTCATAGGGAGACTGGGCCTGGAGTGGGCTTTTGAAACCTCAAAGCTCATTCACAGTGACATACTTCCTTTAACAGGGCCACACTTCCTCCAACAAAGCCACACCTCCTCTAACAAAGCCACACCTCCTCCAACAAGGCCACACCTCCTAATTGGTCCAAAACAGTTCCATCAATTGCAGACCAAGCATTCAAGCATATGAGGCTATAGGGGCTATTCTGATTCAAACCACCACAGGAAGACACAGAAAAATAGTGAAAAGACATATGTCTATAACGGCAGCTCAGATCTAGTCAACTCTGGATTAGGAATGCTATTAGGAGAACTAAGATTTGATCTTGGAAGAAGCTGAAATATGATATCAACAGGAGCAGTCCACAGTGCTTAGTGTGGTGTTGGGGACGGCCAGAATTTTTGTTTGTTTTGCTTTTATTTTGAGATTATAATTACAACATTTTTCCTTCTCCTTTCCTCTCTACAAACCCTCTCATGTACCCTTTCCTACTTTCCTTCACATCCATGTCCTCTTTTTTCACCAGTTGTTACTACATGCATATATGTAGATATATATGTACTCCTAAATAGTACTCCTAAATAGTCTGTTCAATCTTTATAATGCTACTTGTATGCATGTTTTGAGGATGGATCATTTGGCACCGAGCAACCAACCAATCGGTATACTCTAATCTCAGTCTCTGCAGAAACTCAGTGGGCCGTTTCTATCTACTAATGTGTATTTTGGAGGGGGCATAAAACAACTCACAATCATGTCCTCAAAGTTTCAGGCACTGCCTTTGAATTCTTCCTTTGATTTCTGCTGCTTCTCTTACATGTGTTCCTGCAGATACCAATGATAGATTGAATAATTAATATTCTTTGTCTTTACATTTTCAACTGTCTGCCATATATTGACTGATCTTATTATTTCAAGATATACATAAATGAATGTGAGATATCTGTGAAAGCAATCTTGTCATTATCCAGCCTATCACAGTACCACTCATAAAGTAGAATCGATAAGCACCCAAATGTCTGATAGAAAAACAAGTTGTATACATCACCTGCAGGGAGGGGAGTGGTGTCATGTTTAGCTCAACTGGAAAATATAAACTTAGAAGACAATGGATGATAGTAACTAGGGAAAGGAAATTAACTATTGAGCACAAAGGAAGCAAGGTGGTTGATCAGACAGAGAAAAAACAGCAAAAACTTACTTATGAGCCTCATACATATTCTTTATTTATTGACGAAAGAAACAGAATTTCATAACAATTAAAACATAGTTCCATTGGGAATGAGAGGTGGGCTGGAGAGAAGGCGGCAGTGGCGGTGGGGGGGTGCGGCGAAAGGAGGAGGGGAGAACAAGGGAATCCATGGCTGATATGTAAAATTAAATAATAAAATAAAAAAATAGTTCCATTTAAACCAATTTTGTAAAATGAAGATGAGATTGTAAAAATAAAAGTTATAATTGTCTAGAATTTTTTTAGTAAGGGAAATGCAACCACAAAAATAATGAATTAAACTGTCTGTGTAAGACATTAGAACAATACCATATTAACTGGACTCTCCTTTAACTGGGTGATAGATAGCTAATAAAGTTATTCTTGAGGCAAAAGGCAATAAATGACTCCAACTCAGACAACTTCATTGGTAAGGGTTGAAGGTATAGCTAAGCAAAATATGAACAAGATTTATTGTTTTTATCAATTAACCTCATATTGTCTCATGCTTTATTGGAACTTTACTTTAGATTTTCTTTCTGTTTAATTTTTACAAGTGGGGTTATTTTACTTCTTGTAAAGTATTGTCAACTAAAAATTTGAAGATTACTTGTCTTCACACACATTTGTGTACCCTAAAAAGAAAAATAGGAATGTAAAGTTCTATAAAACAATGGAAATCAGTATGGAAGACTCTAAAGAAAAACTAAAATCAAAATTCTGTTATGATACAGGTATAATTTCCCTGGAAGTATACCCAAAGGATTGTAAATCTTATAGAGATACTTGGATATTAATCTTTGTTGCTGCAATATTTATAACAGTGAAGAAATAAACCCAGCTTAGAACTCCATCAATAGACAAATGAATAAAGAAAATGTGGTACAAAAGTACAATGGAAATTTATTCTTTTGTATAGAAAAATGAAAGCATTCTGTCAACAGGAAAACAGATGGAATTGGAAATGACATTAAGCAAAATAAAGTAGGCTTAGGGAGGCAAATATTAAATACTTCTCTGATATGCAGTATAGTGTTTAATTTATTAAAACTCAAGGACAATTATATTAGAGTTTAAAAGAAAAGTCCTAAGGAAGGCAACATATATATCAGCAGCTTCTAGGGAAAGAGAATGGAAAATAGAAGAGAAAGTTTAGCTGTAATAACTGCCAGTCTGCCACACAGAAGATATGCAACCATATGGTAGATTTTAATTTTCGTACGGATGGATACATGTGGGTGTATAGGTGTGCAGGTTATGAAATTCTCAGGGGTCCATGTGAGAAGGAAAAGGATCTTAAGGGAGGTGGGTAACAGAATCCAAGCAGCATGGAAGCAGATGGGAGATTACCGTGGAGAGGAATTGGAACAGCAAGAGTGGGAGAGGGTGTGAGGGGAGGGAAATGAGGGGGAGTATTAATAAAAACAAAGTACATATGAAAATGGGGCCAGGTGTGAAAGCACACATCTTTAATACCGGCACCAAGGAGGCAGAGGTAAGAAAATCTCTGCAAGTTTGAGGCAAGCCTGGTCTACATAGGGAGTTCTAGATCATTCAAGCCTACAAAGTAAAAGTTGTTAAAAAAAATGATAAAAACATGCCTTAAAGAAACTCAATACTTTGTATAGTAAACACCCATTATTTTTAAGGAGAAAAGAATTCTTCAAACAATAATTTATCTGAATATTATTGTATTGAATTTACATCAGTCTTCTGTAGCTTATAAAATGTTAGTAATAGATTGTGGTGTACAAGTTTTAAAGCACAAAGATGTGGGACCACATAATTTTTTTTTTTTTTTTTTGGTTTTTGGTTTTTGGTTTTTCGAGACAGGGTTTCTCTGTGTAGCTTTGTGCCTTTTCCTGGAACTCACTTGGTAGCCCAGGCTGGCCTTGAACTCACAGAGATCCGCCTGGATCAGCCTCCCCAGTGCTGGGATTAAAGGCGTGCGCCACCACCGCCCGGCTTAGGGGACCACATAATTTTAAGGGTTAGAGAGAGTTGGAAGGTCTCCATCAATTTTCTACCATGTCTCTGGATGATAGACAATTACTTTCTTGTTTTTGTTTTTCTGTATAGCTTTGGAGCCTCTCCTGGAACTTTTTCAGTGGCCCAGGCTGGCCTCAAACTCACAAAGACCCACCTGCCTCTGCCTCCTGAGTGCTGGTATTAAAGGTGTGTGCCACTACTGCCTGGCAACAATTACTTTCTTCAGTGAACTTTAGTGGTTGGGAACTCTCTATTCTGTGGATAGATATTAATAATAGTTTATGCATCAAGATAATTACCTATTATTTCACCTGACAGAGCTACATTCTTAGAAGCAGATATGCTAGATATTGTAGAATGCCACCCTTCTTTTCCTTTTTTGTATTCTTTTCATTAATTTTGTTATTTGAAAATTTCACACATGTATATAATGTTATGATTACCCACTCATGCTTTAAATTGTCTATCCCTCCCATGCCTATCAGCACACCCCATTCCTATCAGTATCTTTTACAATTAAATGGCTTTTCAATTTGTTTTGCAACTCAGTTAATTTACCCAGGGTCATCTGTGTGACTACGCATTGGAGCTTGATGGAGTCATTAGTATATATACAATGATTTCCTTATTGAATCCATCAATAGTTAGTAGTTCACACTGGCTTTTGTTGGGTACATTCTTATACGGACACAGTGTATGTGTCTGTGGTTGCTGTTTGTTATTACAATCACTGTGTCTTATTTAGAACATGACATCTCACAACTTTTCTCATTATTTTCTGACTCTTGCACTTTCCCCAACTTTCTCTTCTGTGATGTTCACTGATCCTTCGAAGGATGGTATAAATGACTTCAAGGCTGATCACTCATCTAGCACTTTTTCTCTGCATCTTATGTACTCATAAACCCTAGATTCACAACTGCTGACTAGAAAGAAAGGGTTTTCTCGTTAAGGCTGAGAGTAGCATTTATATTAGGTATAAACATATATTTAGAAGGCAGTTTGATGGTCTGCCAATTCAGCTAAACAAGTATTGAGTTTCCCTGGTTAGGGCCTATGATCTCCTCCAACAGAGGGTTTTGACCAAGTTTTTAGTTACAGACATGTATTTCCATTGGTGGAATATGTTTCAAATCCAACCAGAGGACAGCTGTTCATCTTCATAACGTTTAGTGACTCTGTTGCCCACATGGGCACGTCTTTCTCGACAAGTTGGTCTCATAGATTGTAAGGTTCACAGCTGAGTAAGACCATTGACACCCTTTCTTTTCCAACAGCCTATGGACCACCTTCTTAGACTGAAAAAATCAGCGAGTAGGGAGTACTCTTCCAGTTCAGTTCCAGCTTGTTATTTCCTTATCATGTATCCAATGTATGTGATATCTTCAGTAACAAGGTCTTATAATCTAGTTCTGGTGGGCAAACCCAAGGAATGGTAAGATCCTGTATTATTTGGGAGGCTCTGGGGCCTTCCTACTAACAAGTAATAAGATGGTATCCTAAGCTTGAAACTCCAGTTTTTGTTTAATAACCTAAGGCTTATGAAAACAGCTTTTTCATAACATGTACGGTAAACAGCTATGTACAATATCTCTATTCCAACTACTGGTTTGGGATGTGTACCTAGAAGCCTCTGCTCACGGCAAAGTACAGAAGATAAAAAAAATATATCAAATGACAAAAGCACTTCCTACACTTCAAGTGTCCCTGAAGGAATTGGATCCTGCAGGTCCATGAGCAGCAGTGATCACTGAATTCCAAACATTACCATTCATAATGGATACAATGGAAATCCTTGCATTGTTTTTCTTTGGCTAACATACAGTGGAAAAATTAAATACATTAAAATGACTAAAGTTGCAAAATTAAAGGCCACATTTTAAGAAGCCCTTGGTTTATATTTAAAAAAAAAAAAACAGATCAAATACAGAGCTAACTTCTAAGTCTAATCTTTGTAGTCTAGATAGCTTAATTGGATCATTTAATTAGACTATTTTTAAAATGAGGTAGGATATTTTGTCCAGAAACAATCTTTTAAATTAAAAACAGGACATTTTGCTCCTTTGACAGTTGAGTTCACAGTCAATACAAGTGCAGTTTGCTTCCAGTCGGCATTGTAGGTCTTCAAAGTTCAGCATAAGTAAAGCATGATTGTACCAGGTTATTTTTCTCTTTGATTTGTACTTGATTTCAACTGGACTTTACTTTTTCTGATTGATTTTAATCACCAACTTTTAATTGGGATGAATGTATTGGATTTGGTCTTAGTTTATTCAGTAGAATGGAAATAACAGAGGTTTTCCTTCCACCAAACTCTGAGACAGTGAAAGACAAATTACTAACTTGGTCTTTGCACTATCTTATTTCTTGGACTGTATCTTTGTGTCAGCCTCCAATCCTGGGTCTGAAGTTGTAAAAAAAAAAATCACCCTTGCTAAGCATAATCAAAATTAACTAGACTATGTTTTACAGGAGATTGGTGCACTAGGCAGTACAGAAACGCGCTGTGGTGGGCATATTCTTTCTGCCTGATTATATTTCACTATCAGACAAGGCACTGATTTTACTGAAATCATAATTTCTAGGTACTTGAGGTCAAAAGGTGAGGATTATTTATTGTTTGAAAATAGAACAGAGGAATTCAGTTGAGAGATACTGTTTTGGGTCATGGAAAATCAGGGTGATCTCTATCATAATATGCTTTTCATGTATTATATGGGAGAGTTTTCACTGCTCTGAGCCAGTTTCTCTGCCTGGAGTATGTGTTAGATAAAAACTTATGGTTCTTCCACTGCCTGCAAAGCACCTTTCTTCTGCTACTTACTTATCTTTCTTTAGGCATTGTGGTGAGTACAGCAGCACTCTCCCTGGAATGTAAGAATATGCGCATCACCTAGCACAGAGAAAGGCAGGATGCTGGTGGAATTAAGGTGGCTAACCAGTTGACTTGAAGACAAGGTCTGTTGTTTGTCTTATGGGTTGTCCCAGTTAATCACAAAGTTCCTTGATTATGGAAGGAAAATAGAAGAGTCAGACTCATAATGACAGCACATGAGATGTTTGCCTTCCCATTGCCAGCATCAAGGCCAGTCTGGTAACAGTGGCCAACAGACTTCTTCACAGTGATTCCCAGTTGCTTTTCTGATGTCTTTTCTGTGACTCGCCACTCTGATTCTCATCTGGCTAACTGTGTGATTAAACTCTCAGGAATTGAACTGGATCTTACTTCTCCAGAGAGATGTTTTCTTTCTACATGTCTGTGTGTCACAAGCCCTTGGCCTTTGGTCTTTGCTTAAATGTGGTTTTCACTGAAAGGTCTGTACTAGCCAAGACACTGAAACTTGCACATCCCACTCTGGAACCCCTGATTCCCTACTTGGCTTTATTTTCTTTCCAGTACTAATAAATGCTAGCATATTATATTATTTATATGTATCTCCTTGTTGGAAAAATCTATGATCGAACTGATTTATTTATTTACTAAATAAATAAATAAATGTCTTGATGAGTCACTTATACATAATGAAAATTGATCGAGGGAATGAATAAATATGCTCTTCAGTATATCAAGTAACTGGGAAATTAATAGTGAAAAGACTGCATATGTCTTGTACTCTACAGACCCTAGAGGCTACTGCATCAATCACTTTTTTTAAATGTAAAGAGATATTTGATATGTATGAGTTCTAACTTTAACATTTTACAAATCAGGAAAATGATGCGCAGAGATGTGTCGTGGTTTTGTCAGTTCTGCATTGCTACAACGGAGTGTGTGACACGGGCTACTTAACACAATAGGGAAGTTTTCGTAGCTCATGGTTTTCAAAGTTTGAAGACCAATAGTGGATGGCCCTGTGCGCTTCGCCTCTGGTGAAGGCAGCACACCATTAAGGAAGTATGCAGGGAAGCAAATGGTCACAGAGAATTGGAGTACAGAGAGGGAGAGGGAATGTGTCCCGCAGCCACCTCCAAACTCACATGCCAAACACCCCAAATGACCAAAGTACCCTAGGTCCATCGTTGTAAGGGTTTCCAGGTTCTCCCAATACTTCATTGTGGAGATAAGCTTTTTTATACATGCTACTCTGGAGACACTCAAGAGTGTTCATCACCACTGTAGAGCGGTTTTTCTACAAAGAAAGAAGAAAGCCCGGATCTCTGTTGCCTTCTTCATAATGCAGCAGCCTTCCTACTTGTACATGTGAGCATGGCAGTCATCATGTACCCCCGTCATCAGAAGCAGCCGTGATAGTCAAAGCTGCCCTCCATCTTGCTCCCGTCAGTAATCCTTCACAGAAGGAGCAGGTAAGGAAAATCATCAGACCCTCACTTGAGAGAGGGGGAGAGGGAGAGAGAGACAGAGAGACAGAGAGAGAGACAGAGAGACAGAGACAGAGCTCTGCTGATCCACCTTGTAGCTCCCTCCATCTGTATGCAATGTTTCTTTGTGTGCACATGATCTGACAGTTCCAGGAGTCTAGAGACTGTGCAAGGCTAACTGAAAGGGGGACTCCAGCCAGGCACGTATGGGGAAGTTGCCATCCATGCTGGCATGAGGCATTGCGGTGGCACAGCTGCTGGGTTTTCCCCATGCTCCTGTATGTAATTGCTTACCTGTTCTCTGCAAGTAAGCCCAGGAAACTCATTGACTTGCTAAGTTGGACTTCGGTGGCTTATCTTTTGTTCTTTATCTGGAGTGATTGAGCACATGATCTCATCTCCCTAGAGAAAGCTCAAGTATCGCCCCTACGCACTGTGCTCTATCACTTCCTTTGTAATAGTTTGTACTCAAGGGACAGTGGGTAATACTAAAGTTAAATATAAGACATTCAGAAGACAAGTTAATATGCTATACAATAATTTGTATAATTTACACAAAATGAATTATGTAAATTAGCAGAATAGTTCTGAATTATAAGATATAACCAACCTCTGTAGTTGTTATTTGATGTGCTAAATGAAAGGCAAACAAATAAAAATAGAGCTACAAATGATATAAGTGAAGGTGTGCAGACAAGATTATATATTGTGGGGAGATGAAGGAGGCTGACAAGATCCTTTATATTAGTTTAACTCTAGGGACCAGTGTGTTAGAATCTTTCTAGAAATTACATATTGAAGATATTATCACAGAAGTACTGTAGAAATTAAATAAATAAAGTGAGAAAAATGTTTTATTTAATCAAAATATAATAAAAATGTGGAATACAAAAATAAATTCATTGAACTGGCTGAGTAAATATTTTGTGAGAAATCAGTGACAGATATGGAAATTATTGGGAATTAATAGACTCACTGATAGTAAGACTTACTAGAATGATTTGGGGTTGATCTTGAAGTTAGTATGTGAATACCAATGTTAGTGGTGTGAGTGAGTGTGTGTGTGTGTGTTCGTGCATACACATCTGTATGTATTTAAGCAGTGACTTTGGTAAAGTTATTTTCATACCTTGTATGCAATACATTTGAGTAGTTTTCTTTCTGTTTTTTTTTTTTTGTTTTGTTTTTTTGTTTTGTTTTTCAAGACAGGGTTTCTGTGTATAGCTTTGTGCCTTTCCTGGATCCCGCTCTGTAGACAAGGCTAGCCTTGAACTCACAAAGATCCACCTGCTTCTGCCTCCCAAGTGCTGGGATTAAAGGCGTGCACCACCACCACCTGGCATTTGAGTAGTTTTTAACTGGTTCCAATAGATGGATCAAATATTAATGAATTAACAGACGTCATCATAGAATGAGGTCTTTATTAAAGTGAGTTTGTCTCCTAACATTTTTATTAGTATTTTAAATTACATTTAAAATAAAGCACATTTATGAAATGTGTGGCTAAAACTATACGAGGAGGCTATTTCTTACACAGGATGATTCAATTATTGTTCGAAAATATCAGGTAGAAACACTAATCACATTTTACTTTACTGCTTCCTCCTATGTGTTGTCAAGACATCTTCATAATCATCATTTCATCTGATTATTATACATAGCAAAGAACTTAGGGGTTTTTCTTTAAAAATTAAGTATGCACTACCAATGTTATATCCCCTTTGCCTTGAAGCTCCTTTGTGTATGAGTAATTTGAAGAGGGAAATGGGAGTAATGGACTATAAAGGATTAAATGTGGTAGAGAATGGGAAAGCATGACACAAACATTTATACTATTATTTTCATAAAATGGGCATCGTAACAAACTTCTAAGTTCTTATTTTTGTGTGCATTGATTCATCCATTTCTCTACCTTCACTAGAAAAACTTCTTTTTAAAACATAGACAGTCGTAAATACAGAAAGGTACAACTAGTCAACAGGCAGAGCTGGACATGACCCAACCATTGCACACATGACTTCTTACACAAGATTTTCAAGAGAAGAAAATCTGAGTATGGATGGGGAAAGGAGTCATGAAATCCAATCCATGGCTGGGAATTACTGACAATTGATGGCTACTGGAGGAGAGTCTATTGTCTTCAAGAATGTGGTCAAGGAGAAACTCCCCATGCTCCAGTATATGGTCCAACACACTTACACATCTGGGCAGCAGAAATTGTACTCAGTGGGTTTTAAAACAGATCACATGAAATTGGAAAGAAGTTGTGGGGACACAGGCGAGAAGCCAAAGCAGAGGGAATTGGAGGCGGGTGGATAAAGATATATTGAAAGCAGCATGGACACACCAAACAATAAAAACTTTTAAAGAAAAATCATGATATAAATTCCTTTTCCCTCTTAAAAAAATACAAAATAAAACTTTCAAAATTCAACCAGTGTTGAAGAAAAGTTATTTCATCTCTGTCTTTCTCAACACCCCGTGCTGTACCTTTCTAGAGTATAGAAACTTTAATAGGAATAAATACGGAACCCTATAAATAAAAGTCTTTTTCTTGATGTAAAAGATGACTTTATTGAAAAATATGTATTTTCTCGGCTTCACATTTTTATATTTTAGCTGGCATATAACATAGGAAAATTGTACATACAAGGGGAGTTCCACTTGGTGTTTTGCCATGTCTTACATTACATAATATTCAATTAATGTTAAACATATTGGTCTCCTCAAATATTTACCATGTTTTATGGTCAAAAATTCAAATTCCCTCTGATGCTTTTTGAAATGAGCAGCCTATGAATGTTACCAGCAGTCACCATATTGAGCAACATCACAGGAAACTTTCTTGCTTCTAACTTCTTGTATCTTTTAGCCATTGCTTCCCAGTCTACTCTCTGTTATGATGTGATCAGCTCTTTAGATTCCTCCTCGTGAGAAAGGATAGGACGTGTGTTTCTATGCCAGAGCCACTTCCTTGAAAATAGTGATCCCTACTCTCTCCATGTTACTGAAAATGATGGGATTTCATTTGTTTATGGCTCAATAGTATCCCACTATATATAGGTTCCACAGAAAGCACTTAGATTATTTCTAATAATTCTGAAATATAAATCTGGCATCATACAATTAAATATCTTTACTGCTTGATTTAGTTACAAAGAAAAATTAATATTTATAATACACATTTTTCATAGGTGAATGAAAAATTGTTTCATTTTCCAATAAAGCTGTTAAAAATCTTAAATCTTAGGCTGAATTGAAATTATTAAACCAGAAAGAAAAATTTTTCATCTTTTGTCTTTGACCATATGACATCTGGTCTACTATATCTACTTTGTTGTATGGTTCCTAAAGAATGATACTGAGCCGGGCGTTGGTGGCGCACGCCTTTAATCCCAGCACTTGGGAGGCAGAGGCAGGCGGATCTCTGTGAGTTCGAGGCCAGCCTGGGCTACCAAGTGAGCTCCAGGAAAGGCGCAAAGCTACACAGAGAAACCCTGTCTCAAAAAAACCAAAAAAAAAAAAAAAAAAAAAGAATGATACTGAAAGATGAAGGGGACATTTGTGAGGTATAATTATACTCATTAGACCTTGAACATCTTCCTTGCTTCCCTATTTATTGTTATTATTTTAAAGATAAACTTTATTGTAAAAACCTTGCAAACAACAACAATAACAATAATAATAACAACAACAAAAGCCAATACTGAAAATAGTCAGACCCAAGCCTTTGTATATCAATAAACTTCTACACGGTTAGAATAGTCATTCTGAGTCTGTGTAGCTTCTCATTGGATTTTAGTCTTTCCCTATCTAATATATTTTTATAAATTTATACATCATCAAAACCCAGTCATAACAGAGTTAGAACTAGAAAAACAATTAGCTTTCTATCCTCTTATCTAACTTGTGCCCATTACCTGCACTGAGTCTTTCCTTATGTCCTGATATTTAGTCCTTCTTATCCTGTTTGTCATCTACATGTTAACTGGTGCTCATATGCACATTTGTTTACACACACACACACACACACACACACACACACACACACACACACATGTCTAGATTCTGCATATGAGGAAGACCATTTCTGGATTTTTATTTTCTGGGATGTGTGTGGTCTCCTGGAAACTTTTGTTGTTACATTTTTCTTTAAAGATAAATAATATTTAAATTTATAAATACCCCAAAATTTCATTGCCCATTCTTTTGTGAATGCCTACCTAGGTTGATTCAATTCTTTGCTATAGTGAATAATGAAGCAATAATCATCTATGTGCAAGCATGTATATGGTAGGGTATGGAGTCTCTGGTTCATGCCTAGCAGTGAAATAGTTGGGTCATATGGTAGTTTTACTTTGAGTTGTTCGAGAAATGCTCAAATTTTTCAAACTAATTTCCACAATAGCTGTATTTTTTTGTACTGTTACCAACAGTGAGCAAGGTTTCTCCGTCTCAAAATCTTCTGTTTTTTTTTTTTTTTTTTTTTTTGTTGTTGTTGTTGTTGTTGTTTTTGTTTTTGTTTTTGTTTTGTTTTTGTTTTTTTGGCAGATTTGTAGGAGATAGCCATACTGACTAGTGTGAGAAAGTACCTCAAAGTCATGTTAATTTCCGTTTCCTGATGGGTAGGGACATTGAAGACTTCTTTTAAATTTTATTTTATTTTATTTTACAATATAATTCAGTTCTATGAATCAGCCACGGATTCCCTTGTTCTCCCTGCCCCTCCCCCCTTCCTTCTCCCCCCCCCCAGCCCACTCCCCATTCCCATCTCCTCCAGGGCAAAGCCTCCCCCAAGGATTGAGATCAACCTAGTAGACTCAGTCCAGGTAGGTTCAGTCCCCTCCTCCCAGGCTGAGCCAAGCTTCCCTGCACAAACCCCAGGTTTCAGACAGCCAACTCATGCACTGAGCACAGGACCCAGTCCCACTGCCTGGATGCCTCCCAAACAGATCAAGCCAATCAACTGTCTCATTTATTCAGAGGGCCAGATCCAGTTGAGGGCCCCTCAGCCATTGGTTCATAGTTCATGTGTTTCCATTTGTTTGGCTATTTGTCCCTGTGCTTTATCTAACCTTGGTTTCAACAATTCTCGCTCATACAAACCCTCCTCTTTCTCACTAATTGGACTCCCGGAGCTCCACCCAGGGCCTACCCGTGGATCTCTGCATCCAGTTCCCTCAGTCATTGGATGGGGTTTCTGGCACGACAATTAGGGTATTTGGCCATGGCGCTTTCTTAGAAAATTGGAAATCTATCTCCCCCAAGATCCAGCTATACCACTTTTGGGCATATACCCAAGGAATGCTCAATCATACCACAAGGACACTTGCTCAGCTATGTTCATATCAGCATTGTTTGTAATAGCCAGAACCTGGAAACAACCTAGATGCCCTTCAACTGAAGAATGGATAAATAAAATGTGGTACATATACACAATGGAATGCTACTCAGCAGAGAAAAACAATGACATCATGAGGTTTGCAGGCAAATGGATGGATCTAGAAAAAAGTCATCCCGAGTGAGGTAGGTAACCCAGACTCAGAAAGATAAACATGGTATGTACTCACTCATAGGAGGATACTAGATGTGGAACAAGAATGACTGGACTGCTACTCACATTACCAGGGAGGCTACCTGGAAAACAGGACCCCAAAAAAGACACGGGGATTGCCCAATGACGGAGAAATGGATGAGATCTACATGAACAGCCTGGACATGAGTGGGGGTAATGAAGGGCGAGGGTCGAGGGAAAGAGAGCTTGGGGGAGCAGGAGATCCCAGCTGGATCAAGAACAGAGAGGGAGAACAAGGAATAGGAGACCATTGTAAATGAAGACCACATGAGAATAGGAAGAAGCAAAGTGCTAGAGAGACCCACAGAAATCCACAAAGATAGCCCCACAATAGACTGCTGGCAATGGTCAAGAGACAGCCCGAACTGACATTGAACACTTTTAAAAATACTTATTGGTCATTTGTATTTCTTTTGTTTCTTTCTGTTTTTTGAAACCTATCCATTCAGTTCATTTGCCTATCTGTTCACCAGCATTGTCCATCATTGTCCATTGATATTTAATTTCTTCAATTTTTCATATGTTCTAGATATTAACTTCTTGTCTGAAGTATAGATGGCAAATATTTCCTCCCATTCTGTGGGCTGTTTGCTCTGCTGATTGCTTCTTTGGTTATATGGCAACTTTTATTTCCATGTAGTTCCATCTGCTGACTCTTTGGGTTACTTTCTAAGCTATTGGTGTTTTATTCAAAGAATTCCTCCTTATCACAATATCTTGAAGAGCATTTCCTGTTTCCTTTTGAAAGTTTCTGCATTTTGGCTTTTAAATTAAGGTTACTTGATCAATTCTAAATTGATGTTTGTACAAGGGGAAAGGTATGAACCTAATTTCATCCTTCTGCAAGTAGATATCCAGTTTTTCCAGCGCCACTGTTGAATTGGCTTTTTTCCCCAATGTATGTTTATGCGTCCTTTGTCAATAATTAAGTAGGCATAACTTGGTTGTCTAATTTTCATATCATGTATTCTATTCCATTGGTCGTCTACCCTGTATATTTTTTAAATTTTTTTTATTTAATTAACATCTTTTTCACTTATTTTACATACAGACCACAGTTTCCCCTCCCTCCTCTTCTCTTCCCATCCCTCTATCTCCCCCCTCCCCCTCCCCATTCATTCCTCCTCTGTCTTCATTCAGAAAGGGGCAGACCTCCATGGGCTTGAACAAAGCATGGCACATCAACTTGAGGAAGGACTGAGTTCTTTCCCCTAAGTAAAAACTTGGCGATGGAATCCAGCATGGGAAACAGGTTCCCAAAAGTCAGCTAAGAACCAAGGACAGGTCCGATTCTTTATACCTTCAGAATATAATTTGAGGACAGGTATTCTGATACCTGCAGCAGTGTTATTAAACCCTAGAATTGCTTTGGCTAATCATGATCATTTGTGGTTTCATATGAATTTTTGTATTTTTTCTAAATGTGTGATACAGCATCATAGTTTTGATAGGCATTGTATTAAGTCTATAGATTAATTTTTGTAATATAGTTATTTTTCACATCATTACTTCCTTGGTATTAATTGTTATTTTTTAATAATTTATTTAAATTTATTTTATGTGGATTGGTGTGAAGGTATCAGATCCCCTGGAACTGGAGTTACAGACAGTTGTGAGCTGCCATGTAAATGCTGAGAATTGAACCCAGGTCCTGTGGAAGAGTAGCCAGAGTTCTTAACCACCAAGCCATCTCTCCAACCCTCTTAATTGTTATTCTTAGAGTTATATAAAATGATTTAAATTTATTTCGGGAAAATGATGTAACAATAGACCACCTAGACCTTGATATGAATAACACAAAAATAAAGATTTAAAAAAATCTACTAAATTTGAATTCATATGAAGTAAGGGAGTACTCAGGAGCTTTGAGTGACCTATGAAAGACTGTCACCATGAATGATTGTCAAATGAAACAAAAGAACAACACAAACATCACATGTCTATCATACTAAGGTGATTTAATGCTTATTATAACAGAGAGGCATCTAATTAGGGTTTCTAACTGTATGTGAACTTTATATTATATATTTAACAGCATATGCAATCACTCAAATCAAGGATGGGCATTTTACATGCAAATCAAGGATGTGCATTTTATGTTCAGTTCTACTGTTACCGAAGAGGATACATAACATTTTCCAGTCACCAGGTAAGAGTGGTAGGACATCAGGAAGCAGTGGGAGGACACCAGGAAGCAGTGGGAGGACACCAGGAAGCAGTGGGAGGACACCAGGAAGCTGTGGCAGAATACTAGGAAGCAGTAGGAGGACAAAAGGAAGCAGTGGGAAGTAAAGAGGAAGCTTTGGAAGGACAAGAAGAAGCACTGGAGGACACCAGGAAGTAGTGGGAAGACACCAGGAATCACTGCAGCCAGGGCAGAGGCTCATGCCAGGGAAACTTGACTGACTTACATGAAAAATTACACTGCTGCTCATCATGCTCCACTAGACTTTTAGACAGCTCATTTCACCTTTGATTTGTTGAGTATATGAACTTCAATTTGGGCTTTCAATGTAGTTCCAAATGATTTGACAGGAGCATAGGGGGCATCTGCTTTCAATTTGAAGTTATGGTCAATGAAATAGTGTAAGGGGATTTTTCTGTTTGCAACACTGTTTTCCTTGAGTGCCTTTAACTGTGATCTCATGCATTTATTGTTCTTCTCAGGAAGGAAACACTAATTGAATAGAAATATGTTAAATTGCACGTGTAACAGGAATACCTGTGTAAATACACAAATAACTCCCTGTATCATTATGGATTTCAGCCATTGCAAAGGAATAAATGAATCAATAAAAAATTGATGTTCCCATACATATGTCAGGTCTGCTTTCATCAAACATGAGCTCTTCCCATTGGAAAATATTTTAATTTTGGTCAGTTCATTATTCAATTACTAGCAGAGACCCCAAAAGAAAAAAACAATAAACATTTCCATCAGATTACTTTATTTGAGTCATATTATACTGTGTGCTAAGGATTATAAAGCATTATTTATGTAGTTATCAGTTAACACCGTTATATCTACATTAGATAATTTTGCCTTAGGTGACTATTCAGAATTTGCTAGTTAGGAATGTGGTTACTGCAGAAAAACAACCCATTAAAAATATTATCTCTCCTCTGCTGTGGGATGTTCTGTATGGCAAATGTGTTGCTCTGATTGGTTAATAAATAAAACACTGATTGACCAGTGGATAGGCAGGAAGTATATGTGGGACAAACAGAGAGGAGAAAATAAAGAACAGGAAGGCAGAAGGAGTAACTGCCAGCCGCAGCCAGGACAAGCAGTATGTGAAGATGCTGGTAAGCCATGAGCCACATGGCAAGGTATAGATTTATGGAAATGGATTAATTTAAGCTATAAGAACAGTTAGCAAGAAGCCTGCCATGGCCATACAGTTTGTAAGCAATATAAGTCTCTGTGTTTACTTGGTTGGGTCTGAGCGGCTGTGGGACTGGCAGGTGACAAAGATTTGTCCTGACTGTGGGCAAGGCAGGAGAACTCTAGCTACACTCCTCAATATGTCTCCTCTATATAACTGTCAAGGACATTGATAATATTGTCTATACAAAAAACAGATCATGATTATGGCTCAGCATTCTGAGGTCACTTATGCTTTTAGATGCAATTGTCAGGCCTCTGCCCTTCAGTACAAATATGGGTTATTGCAAAGCTTTCAAACCGGTTTGCTGATTAAAAAAAATCTTTACATTGCTTAGTTGTCTGGCAAAGCAATTTATTACCAAGCTGCAAAAAATAATTAGAATGTCATTTTAAAGATTAATATTGATAATTTTATCCACCTTTTTCTGGGACTGTAAAAAAAAACCAAAGTGCCAAATTTGAGTTTCTATCAATGTAATATGAAATGTAGGGTGACTTGATCTTCTAGATTATTCAAACTCACACAAACCAAAGCAAAAGCAAAGTAACACTACACATTTGTGTGGGGACATAGTCTCAGGTCAGTAGACTGAGTAGTACATACTTGCACATGGACATAATCTCAGATCAGTAGCCTGAGTAGTACATACTTGCACATGGACATAGTCTCAGGTCAGTACCCTGAGTAGTGTCTAGTAGGAAACAGTATTCTAAGTGAGGAAATAAGTTATCATTTAAGACTATACATACAGATTCATGTAATTAATGTAAAATTAAACATGAAATCAGAGGTCTTCCATGAAGAGAATGCTGTGACAATATCCCCATGAGGGAGCATGGAAAAAGGAGCTAAGTTGGAGCCCTTTTTAAAGGATTCGATTACTGAATTGTGAATATAGCAAATGATTGAAGATATAGTACTGGCTTAATTAAGGAAAGTCCAATCTACATAATTTGGTGATTGAACAGACAGATCAGAAGAAAGCAGAATCTTGGGTAACTAATGTTTCTGCTTGAAGGTATTACTCCAGGGGGAGGGAATTAACAATAAACAGGAAGTGGAATTTGAGTTTCAGACTTTACAAAGTCCTCTGTCTTTCACTTCACATTCACATAGAATTGAATTAGAAACTTTTCTCTCTTACAGCAAATTCATAACCATACTAATAATATTCATAAATGAGTTTTCAATTTCACTAAACTTCAATTTTACAAGGTCAGTATAAAAGTAGACTTAAATTTGGCAGTGGTAAATAATTATGAATAGATTTTTAAAAAATGAACTATTGATGTTAACATTAGTAAAATCAAATGTATAGAAATAAATTGATAAATGGTATTCATGACATTTATCAACAAATTTATAAGCTGACACAGCACTATGATAACAAGTCTCAAAGGTTGCTCACAGATTCTTTGTAGTTGTGGCCTATCCCCATGCAGTTTTTAGTAACTTAATGATCTCCTTAAATATTTAAGTATAAGCTAAATATTCAAGAATAGCAGAGAAAAATTTTGATGAGTACAACTATATAGATACTACCAGATGACAAAGTATTCTAAAAGGGTATTAATGAGATAGTGTAAAATTATATTGCCACAAAAAATGGCATATAGAATTACATAGCTCAATACAGACCCCAGGAATGAGTCCATATTTATGCAATTTTATGGTTTACAACTGAATCTCCATTGTAATACTTTGTGGAAAGAAAGTCTTTTAGTAAATGGTATTAAGCAATGATATACCAATATGGATAAGAGGTGAATAAATCTAATCTTAAACATCATGTGCACACATGTACAAAAAAACCCAAAAAAAACAACAAAACTCAAAACAAAATAAACCAACCAAACAAATAAAAACCAGTTCTAGTTGAAGGTCAGAAGATGAGGAAATATTTAAACAACAAGCCTTCTTTAAGGTAGGTTTTTATGGTAGGGAAAGACTTTGTAAACAGAATACAGAGGGTGATAATGCCACAGGAAAAGATTGGCCAATTGTATTCAGTAAAATTAAGATCTCCCTTCTTCTAAGGATGGCCTTGAGATGCTAAATATGAAAATCACAGATTCAGAGAAAGCACTTACCGAACTCTTTAAAAATGCTCATGTGAAGTATATATAGAGAATTCACACAAATCAGAAAACAAAACCAAACCAAACAAAAAAAAAACAGGCAGCTCTCACTATTTTTAAATGGACAGAATTCATTTAAAAATATATAGAGAGGTTCAGTTCACAGGATACTTATTTTCACAGTACGAGAAATCTTAAGTGAGTAGTCTGTAATGTTTGGTTATGTTTCATTTCAGGGAATGTTTCTGATGTCAAGGAGATGCTCTTTGTCATAATTACTGACACAAAGCTGCATCATCTCTATGTAGCTATGACAACATTTGTAACAACAGGCTTTCTCTTCTTTTGTTACCAACAATACTAGTAACAATCACCATAATTAATAATACAAAACAGTAGATATATTTATTAAATACCATATAGCAAATGAAATACTCTAGAGATCTAGATCACTATCTGACTCTAGCCAACTAATAAAAATCCAAGACTGATGCTCTCTATAATTATGTCCTTTGACAGAGATCAAATTAGAACTGAGAATATTAAATACTTTGAGCATTAGAACTGATAGGAGGTGCAGTTCAGATCTATATCATCTATCCATCTTAAAAAACCATGTTCTGAAGCAGTGAGTAGTACCAGGAGGAATTAAAATGAAGTTGCCACTTAAATTTTAGTGAATTTATCACCACTTTCCTTAGGCAGTAAATCATAACAGAAAGGACCATTTGAAAGTTGTTTTTTTTTTCCAGTTCTACCTAAGATGACATTGATCTAGTATATTTAGGGTCTATTATTGGAGTTCTATTTCCTGCAAGTATAAAAATGTCATTCAGTACCTCAAAAGTGTTTTTCACTGGTGCATTTTTTTTTGGTTCTTCTTTTTTTTTTAATTATTTATTTATTATGTATACTGTGTTCCATCTGCATGTATCCCAAAGGCCAGAAGAGGGTACCAGATTCATTACAGATAGTTGTGAGCCACCATGTGGTTGCTAGGAATTGAACTCAGGACCTCTGGAAGAACAGCTAGTGCTCTTAACCACTGAGCCATCTCTCCAGCCCTCACTGGTGCATTTTTGACATTGGGTGATGCGGCTAGAGACTGACAATAAGTATTGAAGAAGTGTTCAATTTATCAACCATTCAAACATATTTGTTATAAATCAATGATCACACACTCATGGGTGTTGAAAATAGAATTAAGAATCAACCAATAAGTCTGCTGCTATCTTTGATTAAGAGATCAATGATAACTAGAACGTATTTGAAAGTAAGATTTGTTTGTATGCTGAAAAAATAAAATTGCACAAAATCCACCAATAAGATCTGAACTTTTTAAAATATTTAATTTTTATGTAAAAATGTGAATTATCAAATCCACTCCATCCACCCTTATCCCCCTCTCCAACTCCCCACCTAGTCCCCTCATAATTATTCTCTCCAAACATCATGTATTCTTTTATATTTGTTAATCCTCTGAGTCTACCTGGGAATGTTCATGTGTGTAGCTACATCTGCTGGAGCTTGGACAGCCTCCCCTGGGCTGCCGCTCTGAATGAAATTGTCTCCCCTCTTCCCCAGTAGTCATCAATTGCCAAAAGGTACTCAGATAGAAGAGGGACTTCATGACTCTGACCCCACTTGAGCTTTCTCTGACATGGTCTTGTGCAGATCTTTTGAATTCATTTAGAGCCACTGAAAGTTTATGTGTACAACAGTTCTCTCATGTCCAAACATTTTTCTTCATTCCTCTACTATCTCTTAGAATTTACAGTCTTGCTGTGGGATAATGCTTTTGTACACTGGTTTCATAAAACACTAATTAGCCAGTAGCCAGGTGTAGCCAGAGTTTTCCTGTGTCCCGCAGCCCAGGACAAATCTTTCTCACTCACCAGTCATACAGCCACTCGGACCCAAGTAAACACACAAAGGCTTATATTAATTAAAACTACTCGGCCATTAGCTCAGGCTTACCACTGACTATCTCTTACACTTAAACTCAGCCCATTTCTGTTAATCTATATGTTGCCATGTGTTCCCTGGCTTTACCTGTGTGCCAATACATGCTGCTCCCTGGAGGTGAGCTGGCATTTCCTGACTCAGCTTTCCTCTTCCCCAGAATTCTCCTCTTTGCTTCTTCCACCTATACTTCCTGCCTGGCTACTGGCCAACCAGCATTTTATTTAACAACCAATTAGAGCAGCACATATTCACAGCATACAGAACATTCCACAGCAACCAGGCAGGAAGTATAGGCAGGATAAGCATCTCAAGGTGTTGCCTGACTTCCCAGGTAGTCAGGACACCTTTCCCCAGAGTTGCAAAACTCACATTTTGGTGCCAAAACCTGGAACCAAACCCACAGAGTTGCAACAAATTTACTTACTCTATTGATTATTTTTAATTGTGTATATGTACTACATTTTCTTTATTCATTCTTCAGTTGAGGGTCATCTAAGTTGTTTCCATGTTGTGGCTATTACAAATAATGCTGCTATGAACATAGTTGAGCAAGTGTCCTTGTGGTATAATTGAGCATCCCTGGGTATACATCCAAGAGTGGTATCATTGGGTCTTGAGGTAGATTGATGATTTTTCTACCTCGGTAGCATACATAGAACTTTTCAGCACAATGAAAATTAGCAAATAGGAATGAAATTTCCAGGATGTCAACAGGTAAAATTTTCCTTTTCCTATGACTTGAGTAACTGGTGTCTTCAGCAACAGAATATTATTAACAAATTCTGGAGAGTAACCAAGAGAAATGACAATGGTCTGTGAGTTTGAGATGGTTGGGAAGGGTATACATCTCCACTTATCAACAGCTCAAAAAGAGGTAACCCATATCTGGCACTGGACTTTTTTATTTAGTATCTAGGAGAGCATTTTCTTTCAATTATAGGTTAACTCATTTAAACTCTTTCTACACATTCATATGTTTGTTTATATGTTTAGAAACTATCTACAGTAGTAATATTCTATGCACATTTTTCAAAGGTTTTCACTCCCCATACTCATTCTCTTCCCCTGATCTCCCATTCCCTATCCCATTTAACTCGCTCTATCTCAATATTCACTTTCCCTTCATGAAACTATGTTCCATGCTCCTTCCCTTGAAATCCATCACCTTCATGAACCCTAATTTCCTGTCTCAGAATTGGCAATGAAATTTAAACACACATATTTAAAGGGGCAGAGCTAGCATCCACATATGAGACAGAAAATGAGGTTTTTTGTCTTTCTGGATCTGGGTTAACACATTCAGAATGATTATGTGGCGTTCTATCCATTTACTTGCAAATTTCATTTTTCTTTACAGCTAAATAACAATTCATTTTGTATATGAACACGTTTTTTATTGTCCGTTCATCAGTTGAAGGGTATCCTGACTGCTTTCATTTCCTGACTACTGTGAATAAAGCAGCAGTGAACATGGATGAGCAAGTATCTCTGTGGGAGGATATGGAGTCCTCTGGGAATGTGACAATGAGTATCGCCGCTGGTTCATTTGGTAGACCTATTTCTAGACTTTTGAGGATGTGCCACACCAATTTCTATGTGTCTGCCTCTGTTTGCACTCTCACCAGCTGTGATTAAGTTTTCCCTCTTTCTCACAATCCACAGTAGTGTTTGCTGTCATTTACCTCTGTGATCTTAGCTATTCTCCTTGTGTAAGATGAAATCTCAAAATAGTTTTAATTTAAATTTATCCTGATGGCTAAAGATGTTGGATATTTAAAAAATATTTTGCAGTCATTCGTACTTCCTCTTTTGAGAACTCTCTGTTTATTTCCATTCCCCAGGTTTTTTTTTTCTTTTATTGAAAATAATTTTTTTTCTCATATAATAGGTTCTGATTTTTTTGGTGTTTAGTTTTTGAGTTCTTTGTGTATCCTAGGCAGTAATCATATGCATGGCTGGTAAAGATTTTTCCCCCATTCTGTAGGCTGCTTTTTACCTTGAATGATGGTATCCTTTGTTTTACAGGAACATTTTAATTCCTTGAGTTCCCAGTTGGTAATTGTTGACATTAATGTCTACATTGTCAAGCATATGTTCAGAAAGTCCTTTCCTTTGTCTATATATTAAAGTGTATTCCCTATGTTCTCTTCTAAAATATTTAGGCTATCATGTGTTATGTTTAGTTATTTGATCTATTTGGAATTAGGCTTTGTGCAGAGTGACAGGTAAGGATCTAATTTCATTCTTTCATGATTAGTCATAAATACTCTCTTTCTCTAATGTGTATTTTTGCCCTCTGTCAAAAATGAGTTGGCTGTAGGAACATTGGCTTTTATCTGGGCCCGCACATTGATTTCATTGGTCAATGTGTCTGTTTTTGTGCTATGTCCATGGTATTTTTATTATTATACCTTTGAAGTTTAAGTTTAAATCTGAAATGGAGATATGGCTCTTTGCCCTGATACAGCTTGGCCTAAGCCAGGGATATTCTGGGTCCTCCTGTACTACTTGATGTAGGAATCTGTACAGGCTGTGCTTCTGATATGGGTAGGTTCCTGGACCTCCTACTTCATGCTAACATTAATATTACAATGGAAACTTCCAAAAGTACTCATTGCAGTTTTATGAACTGTTTAAGTAGTTTTCTAACCTGCCAGCCACGCTTTAGTGTCACTCTCTATTCACTTCATGCTGAGTGACATCCTTTGGAAGGCATCTTCCTGACACTCGCATTGGTCAAAGTCACAGCACCTTGGACTTGTTCTCTGCCTCCTTTGCTTTAGTCACAGAGTTTGATGAAGGATTATTGTTTTTACTTCTTCCTGCCTTTTAAAACTCTTTTTCTCTCATGCACACATGAAAGACTTTTTGCTTTTTCCCTCAGAGATGATGGAGGTAATCTGCATGGGACTTTCTAATTATCATTGTCCCTTCTCTCAACATCCTTAAATGACAATCTTACTTTCAAGGAAGCCAAGTGTGCTCTCTCAAGCTTCTTTAATGTCATTCTCCTTTGATGTTTTAGTTTTATACTTTCTCTTTCTGTAGTCTCATTCCCCTGGCAGCATTTTAGAGTCTTTTCTGGTCACTGTGTCAGAATACCCAGTGAAGCCACTCAAGAAAGGACAGATTTAATTTTGTAACACAGATTGAGATAGTATAGTTCATTGTCATTTGGGATTACATGGTAGAACTCATGATCCTTGATACATGGGTCTAGGACTCCTCATGCTTCAGTGGATTAGGAACCACTTTTGTTTAACTGTACTTATATTTTACTGATAAGCATGCATCGAGTAAAGAGGAGTAGGGTGATGGAATAGATCTGCAGTAAAGAATGTTTGTGTCTTGCAGAAGACATGGGTTTGGTTCTTAGTACCTACAGATGTCACAATCATCTGTAACTCCAGTGCTGGGGACTCCAATGCTTTCTTCTGAACTCCAGAGGCAGTCTGAACATATGACATGCGGACATACTCATACACAAACACACACACACACACACACACACACACACACACACACACACACACACACACACACACACCAAGGAAAAGATCAGCATAATAAATGCTGACACGCTTGTGAGAAATTTTCTGTAATTTCAACAGTAGAAGAAAGACAGCATTGTGCATGAAGGAAGAGAAACAGAACACCCTTTAAAACAGTTGTTCTCAACCTGTGGGTCATGACTCCTTTGGTGGGGATAGGAAGGACCCTTCCACAGGGGTTGCCTAAGACCATTGCAAAACACAGATATTTACATTATGGTGCATAATGGTGGCAAAATTACAGTTATGAAGTAGAAACAAATAATTTCATGGTTGGGGGTTTACCATAACATGTGGAACTATATTAAAAGGTCACTTCATTAGTAAGGTTGAGAACCACTGCCTTACAGTAATTCTGTAAAAATATCTTTGCCTGCTGGTAAGTATTTAGAAAATAGAAAAACAAATTGAGACTGATTTTTATGGTTTCTATATGTTCTTTGAAAAACTGAAGATGTTTAATATTATAGGAATTCATCGAATAATAACAACGGATAAACTGAGATAACCGCACATAAATGATTAATGATACTGCGGTTAATTCTAAAACTGTGAATTCAGGAGAAAGTCTTAGAGCATCGGAAAGTAGTAAAAAGCAGATATAGCAAAGATAGTTGGTTTCATGTATCATAATCTGAAGCAGGTTAGTTAACATTAGGTGGCTACAAAAAGAGACTGTACCTCCATAGTATCAATGATGACTCGGCTTCACGAAAAATCCTTACTTCTAAAAGAAAATAGTATTTTCCTAGATGTTATGGTTCTGGTGACACAGGCTTATTTTGTTGTTTGACAGATATTTATAAAGATGCATTTGTGTGAGAGTCATTGCTTTACATGCTTGAGAAACAGATCAGAGAATATAGCAAAACAGGTCTCGGACATCCTAGATCTTTTATCACAGTGGTCTTAATAGACACTGTGTGGTACCCTGGAGAGGGACAGCTGTTAGAAGGCAGCAGAACAGGCAGGCTCAGGAGTTCTGTGTTACATTAAACACATTAGCTAGAGTAAGTCCATTAAGGAAATGGTTTCAGCACACATTCAAAGAAAGTGAAGGAAGCCACTTTCTGGTTAAACTGACAGTCAGAACATATCACCAGATCCTCTTGACAAAGAACTATAGTCCTGGAAGTTAAGAGGCTTGGTCTAGGTGTTTAACCTTCCACTTTACAGAGTCAGATTCTCAAACCACTTAGATCCTATTGACTCTCTTTTTTTTCTCATCTGCAAGTTAACCATAAAATATGAGCCTCATAGTACATGCATAGACCGACAGCTTCACATTAATAGTATTAATTTTAGAATACATTTAGACTTATAGAAGAGCTGAAAAAATGGCCCCGAGAGGTCTTATGAATTCCATCTCCACTTTCTCCTGTTATCTTTTATATTTATATATTTGCCACAGTCAAGTAGTTGACATTGATGTGTTATTATTAACCTAAGCCCAGACTCTGTATAGGTGTCTTTAGTTCATACCTCACACACTTCTGCCCCAGAATTCCAGCACACGGCTGCCGCACATTATTACCTTACCTCCTCTATGGTTTCTCTTTGTAATGTCGGTTTCGGAGGCTTTTCTTGCTTTTCCTGGGTCTCCTACTTTTGAGAAGTAGTGATCAGGTATTTTGTAGAAAAGCTCTCAACAGGGACTCAGCTGATATTTTTCTTATGACTGGACTGGGATTATATATTAAAAGGAGGCCGACAACTGATGTTATAGTCCATTTTCACCATAGTATAACATCATATCATTTCTTCTCATACAGTAGCTCTATATTATATATCCAGGGAACCTGACTTACAGATGTTTTCAAGAGACATAATGTAGGCTGCTCACAAATTTTCAGCTCTTTTATCCACCCCTGAACACCGAGAGTACAGTCCTGTACCTCGATTCCCTGCTATGGCTTACACACTTGTTTCTGACTTGGATCAGCTGACAGAAACATTGATTGGTATTTTCAAAAGCTTTGGCAATTATGTCAATGGTTTTTAGAAATCAATGAGCTGAAATCTGTGGGTTGTTTTTTTTTTTTTTTTTTTTTGGTTTTTTGAGACAGGGTTTCTCTGTGTAGTTTTGCGCCTTTCCTGGAACTCACTTTGTAGACCAGGCTGGCCTCAAACTCACAGAGATCCGCCTGCCTCTGCCTCCCGAGTGCTGGGATTAAAGGCGTGTGCCACCACCGTCCAATGAAATCTCTGTTTATACCACTTGAATTCATCTCCAAGGCCAGGAAACTACAACTATTAAATATGTATAATATAAAACTATTTTATTTTTCACCAAAATATCAAAGTGCAGGAATTTCACAAAGCAATACAGCTCTCTCTAGGGGGAAAAAGGTAATTTCTGAACCTGTTGCACTAAGGTAACTTTTGTGGGAAGGACACAATTTCTACCTTACACTTATGTGTAGGTCTATATCGGCATTTGGCCATATTTCCTTTTAATTCTATTTTATTGTCAAAGGTGTAAAATACATGTCTTTCAATGTCTAGCATTTCAATGTATTTGTTGCTTTGGAATTGGACTGTATGGCTGTCCAGCATTTTCTGTTTAGGAAAAGGAAATGCATTTGCCTTTGACAAGAGTGCATTTCTATTGAAGAGACAGTTGGTTATAAGGCCCTAGGTTATATTTCAGCAAATGAAAAGCAAACCAATCAAACAGAAGGATAGACAGGCCTCTGTGACCAGCCACAGTCTTCATTGCTTTCTAATTTTGCTTTCATGACTCCCACAGAGTAAATTATATTGCTCAGTGTGAAACACAGCCCTGTATATTCACTCACTGATATTTTGTATGTCTTGCAGAAGATGCCAGACCCAGATCAAGTTCAAGTTTTATAGCCACCCTGTCAACATTAGTGACAAAACGATAGCATGGTACATTGCCATTTCTCTTTAAATGGATTTCATTCCCGTAAAAAGTTGTCCTGACAGGCGCAGACTGGTGGCTTGGGGTGATTCATGATTTTGATCTGTAAGAGAGTCGCAAGCAACTTCTGCAGCTGCCCTTCTTCTGCTGCGGGGTGCCAGTTCACCCCCTGGGCAGAGTTCTGGTCTTTGCCCAAAAGAAAAACACATTTGTCTTTGTGTTGTCCTTGTGACTTCTGGTGCTCAGGGTCTGTTCCACCCAGATACTCTCCCCGCTAATCTCTGGTTTTGATTTGGTGAGCCGGATGGCCCTGAGGAGATGCAAATTTGACATGAACTGAAACATAAAATATATTCTAGAACAGAGGAGACCAAGTTCTACTGCTGGGGTGTTAGAGGGCATCTTAGGCCATTTTCTGCCGTTTTGTGTGAATGGCAGGATCTGTGTAATTTAGAAAGGAACAAGCATTGATCAGGTCATGCTTCTGGAAGGAGGCATGCCTAAGGTCAAAGGTCACGTCTAACTGAAGGTCTGCTTGCTGGTAGGAATTCTGCAGAATCTCAAGGCAGAATACGTTACCCCATAGGAGACATTACAAATGTCTCTGTAACCCCTTTAAGAAAGTATTCATCCAGTGATGGGGAGGGTCATCCTGATGATCATCTAGTCATCAATATTTCTCATTAGTATCACCCTCAAATGCTGATGACATGTGACTTTGGGCATAAAACTTGAACATATGTATTAAAAGGGACAAATACCTAGACCATAGATGAAAACATGGCTTTTCTGCTCAAGAGACTCTACCTCCTTTCTCTTATCTAGTTAAACACAGTATGACTCTCAGTAGATATAAGCACTTGTCTACCTAGAGCTCTGCAGACACTTAGCTATACCTCTTACAGCTGTTTTAATCTGTTAGTGCTCTATCCATTTATTCTCTCTTCTAAACTCAATCATCTTTCCCTTCATTGTAAGCTTCATATCAAATTGTCTATAAAATTAGTGAATAATATCGAAATAATATATTTTTCATTGTATTCAATTTAAATAGTGCATGAAACATCTTTATTCATATCTTAAAATTACTCTCTACATTTCCAGAACTTTTCTCCATGACCATTCTGCCCAGATCCATATTCTTTGTTCTTGCATCATATAATTATCATCAACTCCAACATCTTTCTTCCTGGGACAATTCACTTATCCTTCTCCTTTAGTTAACCCCTCTGAAACATTAAACAATGTATCTTCTTGCAGATCATGGAATAATTTCCAGAAATAAGCAGTTGAAAACAAAATAGATCAGCAAAGTACCTTTCAGTCTTTGTTAGTGCCCAGATTTTAATGAGCTTTGACCATATTAAATTTATTTCTTAAGCTGGGGCCATTACTGATAAATAATAATAATAATTAAGACTTTCTGATGTGTCAATAAGGCAAGATCAACAGACGAATTAATTTTGACTTTCATACTAAAATAATGATAATAGTAAAAGTTATCCCAAAATTTTCATAATAGTTACTTAAATATATTGGAAATAATTTTCCATTTTTTTTGTATAATTTCAGATTTTCTTATCTAGAAAGTTAATGAAAGCTGATAGCTTAAATAAGTGGTTTTAAATCGATACCAGTGGCAATGTATTTTTATCAAGTAACAAGAAGTTTAGTGTTAGGCTTCTGGATGACTCTAAGTGCCCACATACATAGGCTGTTAAAGTTTCTAGTTCAACCTATTTATTAATTTATTTGTCTCTTTTAATTGATCGCTTATGTCATTTGCTCTTGTGATCAGAAGATAGCGGCTCCTTCTACAGGTGTTGTATCCCTGTCACTGAAAGAAGCAGGTAAATTGCAAAGGAGAAAAATGGAAAATGTATAGAAGCTGGATTAATTCCTTTCATAAAGCCTTTCAGAATACTTTCCTTTACATCCTATTATCTTTTTTGTTGTTATTTGGCCAGCTCTACAAGAAACAACAATGTGAATTAGGAATATCTGCCTTAATTTGTCATCCAGTGACATCGAAACTCATGTCTACTTCCATCGTTTCTAAACTCTAAGTTACATGAACTGTAGAGCTGTTGATATCCACAGTAGAAATGCTGCTGGCTTATAGCAAGGCTGAGAGAGGACAAAGCGACCAATGAGAGTTGAAATGGGGAAGATGACGTTTTCCACTTACAATGTACTCTAATAGATATTTTTATTTTTTGCCTGCTCAGTTTGTGCTATTAAATAGAAACTTCTTCTGTAAAGTAGGAGAAAAATGACAAAGAGAAGCATATAACTATGATTTTCTTTTCACATTCTCTTAGAAAGTAGGCATCAGTTACTGTTGCCAGGTTAATCTAAGAAGACATGTTGGTGACACTGTGGATTTCCCTGAGTTAGTAACTAGCAGTACTCCGTACCTAATAGGACAACATTGATATTAAGATTAGTAAAATAGTTACTTCATCCAAGAAAAACTAAGCAGAGGTGTTCTCTTCTGTGGGTATTCATTGAATTAATTCATTAATACTAATTAATAAAGGTATTTAAGCTAGTACATATGCCCAACTTATACCTAAATAATACATGCTAGAATTAAAACCCATTAAGCATTTTCATACATATTTGAACTACAATTAGGAATAGACGTTTTCACCCTAATTATGTATTATTGAATCTTTCTTCACATATAAATACACACAAATAGACTGGGACTGTTCTTTGTGATCCAGATTAAAAGTTGGAAAATTATTTAGCTAAACCAAAATAAAAAATATCTGTACTTTTGCTCTGCAAGCCATTTAAAAATAGCTAAATTAAAATTAACTTTTGTGCATGTATGTTTCAACAATGTAAATATGAGATATTCTTGCCAGTTCATACTCAGTGGAGAGTCCAGATAAGTTTTGATTATTCTTAGTGATGATAAATATACATAACCCACATATACAAGCTGTAATTATTCTGAATAGTACTTAAGTTTACTTTCCTGGCTATCTGATTTAAAGAGACTAGAAATGATGTTTAGTTTTGATATTATTTACATTTAAAATAATTTAAATTTAAAATATTGAAAAGCAGCAGAAAATATACCATTTAATTTACAAATATTAAAATTCATTAAATAAAAGTTTTAAGGAAGCCTCTTGGAAAAATTTAAATACTGATTATTGGTATTGATGGACAATTATATCCTGATGGAGTGCTGCTATCTTAGATATTTATCAAAAAGGTTATAGTTTCTTGTCATTTTGTATTTTGCATAATCATTTCTAGTTTTGAAGAAGCCATACATTGCTAACAAAGATTTCTGATATTTTGTTATTTTATTATCAGTAGAAATTGTTCACCTATGGAAGCAAGAATATTCAGGCGGGGATCAAAGCTTTATATGAATTTATTCACATATTACTAATAGATTTTGAAAAAAGTAAATGATCTGAAATGTAGGACTGCATTTTACCTATACCAAATTCTCTACTGCCCTTATATATTTAATTGTATTATATATATATTTAACTATATATATTATTTATTTATATTATAATAATAATACCAAATACAAATAAAATACCAAACCAAATTGATGAAGAAACCAAGCATACAATCTCTTCGAAAACAGTTTTGCTGCTGGCTCATATATGGGTAATAATTCACAGTCACAGTGTAGCATCTTCTTCTACAGAACAAATAGTCATCTGCCTTACAAAGAATAGGTCTTTTCTTTTTAATGTTATGTTTTTGATTTAGGGGAGTGTGTGTGTGTGTGTGTGTGTGTGTGTGTGTGTGTGTGTGTGTGATCATAATCAAGACCATTGTTAAATATCATTCCATTATAAAGATAGAGATTCATAGAAATGGAGAGAGGTAGAGAGACATACAGAAAGAAACAGAGACAGACAGACAGAGAAAGGGGAGTCTTGATGGCTACGTAAGCTGACTTCATGTTTAGCTAATGTAGTATGTACTCTTACTCTTGTGATTTAGGATTATTATTAGGCAACATAAATATTACCTGAGTAGAAATGCTGGAATGCTGTAATAGTCAATCTCATAATCACGGTAGGCTGAAGCAGAATGGCCTGAGATGTGATAATACTCCACAAGGCACTCCAGAAGGTAAATCTTACCAAATATTATTTCTGTTTGATATACTCTGATCTTGGTTTGAGAAACAACACTGAGGCTACATAAAGCTGAGTTAACACTAAGGCTGGATTATAATATATCTGGATAATGTGCTATATATTTATATTTATGTTATAGACTCACACTGTAGTCTTATGTATTATATGTTAACATATATACTAATACAGTAAAATATAATTTACGTTCTGTATTTATATAATTATATAGGTTTATATCATATATCTTATTAGCTGTATTGAAGATAAGTCTTGGAAGGCTTTTTCCAAGAGAAAATTTTCTCCTTTTACTTGAAAAGGTCTACAGCTATGAGCAGAAAATCCAAGCTCAAGGTGAATCTTTTTCACTGTGCCAAGACCCTTTAAGAGATTTCTCTTTTTCCTTTCAGTCCTTGCTCTTCCCTCGCCATCTTCCTGCTTCCACATATTTTAATCAATACCTATCTATTATACATTTGGATGTGTGTATACGAGTTAGTTTTAGAAAGAAAATTGAAACAAAATGTTAGCTACCAAAGAACTTATAGTTCAGGGAATGAGATAGAGATGTAAACGCCTTGTTCCTTAAAAACAGCAGTACACAATCCCTTTGAGAAGTGAATGTTCCTCTCACAGGGGTCGCCTAGGACCATCAGAAAACACAGATATTTATATTATGATTCCTAGCAGTAGGAAAATTGCAATTATGAAGTAGCCACGAAAATAATTTTATGATTGGGGTCAGCACAACATGAGGAACTGTATTAAAGGGTAGCGGCATTAGGAAGGTTGAGAACCTCTGCTCGAAGATGTATTGGAAGACACAGGCTAAGTGAGAATTCTTGAGGCACTGAGAGAGCATCCACTGTGGTACAGGAGTTGGTTGGCTGAGACCACATCATGAAGTCAAGGCCACAGGCAGACAGGAATGGAGCATGCTCTCCAAAAAGGGAGTTATTTTTGGCAATTGTGTATTTATTTATTTGTTTGTTTATTTATGTAGTGTGTGTGTGTGTGTGTGTGTGTGTGTGTGTGTGTGTGTGTACGTGTGCACATGTGCCTGAGCCTGTGTCTGTGTCTGTATCCATGTGTACTCATACCATGATGCACGTGTGGAGGTCAGAGAACAACTTGAAAGAGTTGGTTCTCTCTTCCCATCATGTGATTCCCACTGATTGACCTCAGATCCTCAGATTTAGCAGCAGCTATTTTTTCTCAGCTAAGCCATCTTCTGGTAGAGGTGCAGGGAGTTTGAGTTTGTTGTGTTATTGTTGCATGTGGGTATGCAGTATCATCCTGCAATTCTCACTCAGGCCAGCTGGGACCATAAGCTTTTCTAATGAGAGAATACCATTGCCAAGCTAATCTCTTTGTGTTGACTTGAATTTACCCACTGTTCTATTTGAAAGCAGGTTATTAAAAATCAACTGCTTCATCTACTCCAATGTGCTCTTGATACAGTGTATTTTGCTTTAGTGACATGCCATGTCTAAAGAGTTCATTATTGATTTCATGACGCAACCTTCCTCATGTGTTCTCAGATACTTCTGTTCTCACACAGAGGAGAAACTAATCTGATGTGATTTGCCCATGTCCATGTATGATTCATGGAAGAAATGCAGTGAAATATACTGTGGCCTGTTCATTTGGAAACTAGCATGCAGCTGCTGAGTTGCAGTTCTTGTTAACTGTTTTCTCCTTATCTATTCTGCATTGATGGATCTCATGAGTGATGAAGAAACTTTATCTAAGAATGCACCTCCACATGCTGCTTCTCCTTTTAGACGACTTTCATTGAGAAACCTCTTCGGACTTCTAAAGCTACCATTGAAATAATTAAATATAGAGTTGTCAGAGATTTGAATTCAGGATGAGAAGGTACATTTGGAGTAATTTCTTTATTGTTCTACTATGGATCTGTGAACACAAGGGAGATAATAGAAGAAATGCTAGTGTGCCTTCAAAATATGTCTTTCATTTTCAGGAAATGCTCCACAGAGAGCAAGCTTTTCAGAAATATAAAAATTCAAGAGTTTGATTTCTCCTCTGACATGCATTGCTTTTGACACCAGTACTAAAATGCACAGACATGTCTTCTGTCCAGGATAAATACCACGCTGCTCTGAGATGCATACACGGAGAGAGGTTCAACAGGGAAAGTTTTAATCATGTTATGTATTGTTCCAGCTATCTTTAGGCATCTCTTGGGATAGGAGAAATACTCAAAGAAAATAATTCAGAGTTATAGCCACCAAATGACACCAGCAAGGCTGAAGTAAGAACACACTTGAAAACATTTCCATTGCTACAGAGAGCTGAAAAGGTTCATTAGTATATATATATATATATATATATATATATATATATATATATATATATGAGAGTTGAAAGGGTGAGAGCTATCTGTATACATTAGAAAAGTCTCTTGACAAAGATGAGTACTAAGCTACTAAATTCTGCTGCTTATTTCCACAAAGATGTATACATTCTCACACACTGTTTTATATTAAATCTAGCTGTTAGTCCTTTCAAATTAATTTTAGAGGTAGCAATTTAAAATCTGAACTCTGGTCCTTGTTTTAGTAGACTTACCATGCATTGCTCAACTTAAGATTGTTTATAAATAGACATCTGCAGCTTAATGGATAAGACAGCCTATCCTGGGAAACATATAGATCAGTATCTGAGATTATCTGTCACTTACTGACTGCGTAATACATGGTTAGTCACTGTCTTTCATATTCTTTTAGAATTCAGGAAGTATGTATGATGACTGAGTTAATCATATAGAACATTTGGTGCAAATATCTGTGGTAGTACTTAAAATTAAGCTGATGTTGAATATAGATGGTACCAGATATCATATGGCATTTGGGCATACACTTTTTAATTCTTTAATATGAATTACTTTGGGGGAGTAAATTTGGTATATAAAGTTTTTTTTCATAAGATATTATTTATGAAGATAATATTCTGAGATACTACTAACAACATAATTGTCTGAAAGAAGAAATAGATCTTATAATGTGGCTTTTGGGTTTACTTGGTTAATTATATGGGATAAAAGTATGAATGATTTCTTTATTGTGTTTACCCAAATACAAAAACAGCACAGAGACTGCCATGATCTTTCCCAGGCATAACATTTTAATTATGGAACCTTTTGGAAATAATCACAAGGAAATACCAGGTCCAGTCGATAAACTGAAATCTATTGGCTAATGGGCTGAGTTATCAGTCAGCAGAAAGGAAGGTGATGAGGCTGTGACAGAGCTAAACCTGCACTAGAGCCAGAATACCTGACCCTTCTGTAGAATCAGAGGAGAGGACGTTAACACATAGGCATTCCATGCAGTTAAGTCTGTGCACATTTTTATATATGATATCTGCTTCTTTTATTTCCAGATTCTTAGAATTATAGTAATACATGTTCAAACTTGCTACTGTCCTTTGCCTTTGGTATAGTTTCTCCACGTGGGCGTGGGCAATGAGTTCATTCCTCATACTATCTAATATCATGTATATCAGCTCATTCTACATCATACTGAAGTTATTATATTAGTATTGATATTACCAAAACAGTCTGTGATAAACTTTTGCATGGGATTAATGGCCACTCAGCTAGAAGCTTAGACCGCCAACTCATATACACAAACTGACAGTATTTATTTCTGTTTAATAATTGTAAAACTGCAAAGAAATAGCATCTGAAATGTCCTCTGGCATTGAGAGATAAAGTTGTGGTGTATCTTAGGGTGTGTGGGGAGAGCTTTTGTGAACCTCATGAGAGGAACTATTGTTGAGAAATGAACTATTTGTCGCATGTGGTAGGTCATGCCTGAAATTCCTGTGCTCAGGAATGTGTGTGCAGGAAGACTTCTGAAGCCAGCCTGGGTACATGAGATCTTAACTCAAGGACATAAAAAGGCCTGAATCCAGTCAACAGAGAGCCAGGGTGAGAGACAGTAGCATAAGAAACAGTTTAGTCAATGAAGGTTGAGTGACAAACAGAAATCTAAGTTGAGTAGAGAGCTCTGCTCAGAAAGGAAAGGGTACAAAGAAAGATAGCATCGTCTTCAGTGGCCTCATCAATTGAGAATACTTCTGGAATTTGATAGCCTTGGCCTGAAGTCAGTGGTAGATCAAACTCTGGTGCCACTTCTCTGTTAATGCATAGATCTAAGAACTATGAACCTATGGCAGAGGCTGTTCCACATCTGCAGCCACATCTGTCCAACTGGGTGATTTATGCTTAGATTCATTTCAAAGGAGAGAGAGAGAGTGAGAGAGAGAGAGAGACAGAGACAGAGAGATCCTCCTATGCTCAGTGATGTGGTTGTTTCTTTAATTCTAAATGAAGTTGGGAGGCACCCTGCAGCTAGAAACTGGGATGTATCAGGAAGGTGGGAGAAACTGGTAGGCCACAGACTTCATTTTTCTCATATGCAGAGCCTGGGCTTTTGTGTTACTATATGTGTATATCTGTGTGGGGGGTATAATGCATGGAACTAGAAAGGAGACTGTGTGAGGGGGAAAAGTCTTAAAGGAGCAATGGATGGCAAGAAAATTGGGGTAATAAAATACATGTGACATGGTGAAATCATAGAAGTGTAGCTAGAGTTTTTCTGCCTTGCCCACAGTCAGGACAAATCTCTCACCAGCCAGTCCCACAGCCGCTCAAACCTAACCAAGTAAACACAGAGACTTATATTGCTTACAAACTGTATGGCCGTGGCAGGCTTCTTGCTAACTGTTCTTATATTTTAAATTAATCCATTTCCATAAATCTATACCTTGCCACGAGGCTCATGGCTTACCCCGGCATCTTCACATGCTGCTTGTCATGGCAGCAGCTGGCAGTGATTCTTTCTGCCTTCCTGTTCCCTCAATTCTCCTCTCTGTTAATCCCGCCTATACTTCCTGCCTGGCCACTGGCCAATCAGTGTTTTATTTATTGACCAATCAGAACAATTGGACATACAGACCATCCCACAGCATAGAGGTTACTAGGGTGAGGAATAAAGGCCATTAGGAGAAGGGAACCAGCTGGAGGTTGGAATGATACATGGACTGGTTGGGAAAGGATGAAACAAGCATACAAAAACTCAAACATATCCCTTTGTATGCTAATTTATAACAGAAAAACTAAAAGGTAAAATCAGTTTTCAAATGTTGAAACCTGTAGAACTCTTCATATCTGCTTCACTTGAAATTTTCATTTTCTTTTACAACTAAGTCAATGACAAAAGAGAACTCTCAAGTTAGAAATGAAATACGTGTCAGCAAATCAACACAAACCAATTTAGAAATTTACAGTCTGGGTCTTCCACCCTATGAAACCCTGGGGATGGCAATGGTTCAATCTGCAATGTGACTTGATGTAAGTAATCCTCCAAAGGGGAGGATGAGCTGGAAGCCAAGGCAGTGAGTGGGCACTAGATGGAGTTGAACATAGGCCATGTTCAAGAGTACACAAGACAGCAGGAAGAAGCTTTAATTTTAGGAAGATAGATGGGATTCCTGGAAAATGTATCTATTAATTTTTGGTTCTTTATTAATTTGTTCTTCTTACTTTCACTTTTTATTTGGATTATCATAAATAATCCTTTATGCTAGACAGTCATTGTATTTATCAAACAATTAAATATATTTTATGGTAATATAACAATATAAAACTGTTTTCTTCTTTCTTCTTCTTTTTCTTTGTTGTTGAGTAGTGAGTCTTTCTTTGCACTGCCAAGCAGCTCCCAAATGACACGGAGATTTATTATTAATTATGAATGCTCCACCTTAGCTTAGGCTTGTTCCTAACTAGCTCTCATAACTTAAATTATCCCATATTTTTTAATCTGTGTTCTGACATGTGACTCATTATCTCTTCAATACAGTTCCTCCTGCTTCTTCCCTGTGTCTCCCTGGCATAATTCACCTGTCTTCTTCCCAGAGTTTTCTCTCTTCCCAGAAGTCCTGTCTGTACTCTCCTGTGTAGCTATTGACCATTCAGCTTCTTATTAAACCAATCAGAAGGCATCAGAGGCAGAGACACATCTTTACAGTGTGAATGAATATCTGCAACATAACATTTCCCCCTTTTTCATTGTCATAATCATCTTTACTTTTTTTGAGTCAGGATCTCATATATGTTAGGATGAACTCAATCTCCCTATGCAGCCAAGGATGACCATGCATTTCTGATTTTCCTGCCTCCATTCAACAGCCTGGAGTATAAGTACGTGTCACCCCATCCAATTTAGGGATAAAATCCAGGGCTTCTTGCAGGCTAGCTAATCACATAACAATTGATTTATATTCCTCAGCAAGCTCCCTCCAATTAGTATCCTCAGTATTCTTTCAGCTGATGAATTTTGTTAACCATGAAAACTAATACACAACAGACTCTATTTTATCAAATTTAAGGTGAAATTTTTCATATTTTAATATTAATATTTAATAAGATTGGTTTATTCTTATAGGATCATGTATTTTTCTTGATAATTGGTGTCTTGAGTTCTTTGTGTATTCTGTATATCAATCCTCTATTGGATGTGCAGCTGGTGAAGATTTTCTAGACTTCTGTGAGTTTCCTTTTCACTGAGTTAACTGTTTTCTTTGCTGTAACCCATACTAGTCAAGGTTCAGAAAACAAGTGACCTTGGAATTCTCAGCCCTAAATATACTACATCTCCTCCCTGTAAGCCTCAGAGGAGATATTATGGGGAGTTTCTAAGAGTCAGAGGATAAGGAAGATTGGTGCAAAAATAGCATTTTCTGAAATGAGAGACTTGGTGTAACTATGGACTCATAGCCAGTTTGACAGCCTGCACAGGATCAAGACATTTCACATGCCAGCATAGATAAGGGAGAGTTCGTGAGGCCTCAAAGCTTGCTGAGTAACTATCAGCAGTTGATGGTTGTGGAGGGAGGGGCCAGGTTTCTTCAGGAATCTACCCCCTAGTAGGCAGCCATGCTACCCTAGAAGGCCCTATCGATATGCATATGGGCAGTGCTGATTGGAGTCAATATATGTATATATAAGTTATATATTTATATAATATAAAACATGGAAGTTGGGAGGAGGATAATGGGGTGGGAGTCAGGAAGGAGTAGGAAATGTTGAGTGAATTTACTCAAAATACATTGTACGTATGTATAAAATTCTCAAAGAAAAAATACATGAAAGAAATAAAAGAAAGAAAATGGGAAGAGGACACTAGCCTTCCCAAATGCTTAGGTTAACCATTGTATATTTTTGTTAACACTGTGGGAATTGTGATCCCAACCTAATACCAGGAAGAAAATGAAATTGATTTCAATAGCCTATTATTTTGTTTGATAAAAATGAAATACTTAAAAAAAATCTCAGCTGTCTTTATAATAATATATTCCTAACCAGCAGACCACAAATGAATATCCTCCCAAGAAGAGGTGTCAATTAAATGTGTATTTACACACTGCTGCTCGGTCATACTGAAATGAACACAAATAAACCAGGTGTGAAGGTCCCAAATGGTGGCAACCTTGTACCGCTGTTTTGTATCTATACAATATGTAATTTTGAAATACAACACAAACATCTATTCTAAAACTCCTGTTATTAGCTCTTCCCTTCCAAACCTGAGAATTAAGAATTTTCTGAATTTTCTAGGGAACTATGTTTGAAGTTCAGTGAAACTTTGGCTATGGTTTTGGAGATTGACAAATAACACTCCATTTGTAATAAGTAGATGATTGGTCAGTAAAATGTGGGAAATGAAGTATCATCATGGGGAAGTGGTTCTTCCTGAAAACTGTGCTGTGAAATAACCAAAACACTGTTGTACAGCTATTGTCACTGACAGATCAAGTAGCCTCTAGAACTGGGAGGCATACACAAAAGGTACTTGAGAAATAGTCTTATAATGAATGGACAGATTAATTGATGAATAATGAAAGCTCCGGCCACTAGGAAATTTATAAATATGTATTCCGTAGGAATTACCATGTTTCAAACAAGGAATTGAAGAATTATTTATTAAGCATTGATAAGATAACCTATTATTTTCCTGGAGAAATATAGTGTGTGCGGTATTAGAGGCAACCATCTCCAATTCATTTTTAATAAATGCTTTGTGTTTACCAGATAAACAAAATCACAGGCTATTAAAGAACCTGGAAGATGATTTTTTTCATCTTTATCACCTCACAGTAGAAGGAGATAAATTGTAGAAGGGTTAGTTTCTGTCAAAAAGCTGAAAAATAAAGAAAGAAACTTTTGGACAATTACTTAACTAAGAGCTGGAACCTGAGGATCCAACTAGATGCTTGCTCTCCATATATTGCACACTTCCCAGGAGAGCTAAATTCCTGTAACACCTATTAGGCTCAGATTTATATCTAACAATTTCATATATCCATCGAGACAGAATATGAGAATTAAATCAAAAGCTAATTAAACTCCCAATTCTGAAAACAGCTATTTTCTATTTTCCAGAAAATATTCCCAAGAACCACAATTCCACAACATTAGAATGAGGAAGTCCTGGGCTTAATAATATACTCCGTTTTCAAAATGTCAAACTAAAATCTTATTTGAGATAAACTGAACTTTTCCCCAATATTCTTCATAGGGTAGTATGAGAAAAATCCCATAGAGATGATTTTTATAGAACTATTTTCATGGATTTTCAGGTGGCAAAAGTATGCATTTTTCAAGGAACATTAAATTATTTTGACTCTTCATTCTCTTCCTCCATAGTATCATGCACAATAGATGACAGCCGAAAGAGGAACTGTGCTCAGGAGTTATATTGTATCACAAAATTTTAATTCAATTTTTGCAAATAAATGACATAGTTCTGAGACATTTATTTCTGAGGTTGACAGGTGCCATGTGTTTAGTGCCTCTGTTCTGTTCTCTACCCCACTGGTGTACTTGCTGAAGTACCAAGATTCACTTGTCTCCTAAGAAATGCTATCTGACTTGCAATGATTGGAAACTGACCTTTCTATATATTAATGACTCACCATAAAAGATTAGCTTTTCCTTGGGGTGGGCACTGTATTGTCTTCAGTGCTCACCACAGGTAAAATTGAACCTGGGCTTCATCTGAGCAGTTACCTTCAGGTTCTTTGTTTCATTTCCCCACTGAACGTTCTTTTCAAATTACCCCTTTAATAAATTACTTGTATAACAATCCTCATATTCAGCTTTGACAATTGGAAACTACTTAGGATTAGGGGTAAATCTGGCCTCCCAGAAGAAAATATCGTTCATTCAAGAGGAAACAAAGATAAAACAAAAAGAAACAGTAAAAAAAGAAAAGATAAGCAAAAAGAATTGTGTTATTTTTCTACCCCTATTTTTAAAATTCAGGGTCTTTTAAATTTTCTAATGATTTAAAAGTCCAAGTTCTCTTTAAGACTCCAGAGTCTCTTAGCTGTGGATTCCTCAGAAATCCAAAAGGAGTTATAAACTTTATTACAAAGGAAAGAACCAGAGTATGAAAATAATCATATTTAAACAAAAATGAAGTTCAACATGGTAGCTCCAATATCTTGTAGTTTGATGCCTGCTATCTGGATATTATAATGATCTTTTGGACTTCAAAAGGCTTGGGCAGTCCCACTTATCTGTCCCTGAGACCCATAACAAATGCAGCTTGTGTGTTGGGCTCAGGGAAGCTCCACACCAAACCTTGGTTTTAGCCCCACAGTCTGAACAACTACAGTAAGTGCAGCCTTCACTGGAAGAGACTGTCACCCTTGCCTCTCCTGGTTTCTCTTTAGGGAGACTCCTATGGAGGCACACAGTGCCAAGGCTCAGCTGCTCTCCATGACAGCAGGACCTGCTCTTCATGCAGGAGGGAGTTTCTTACATATGGCTACACGAGATTCGTACCCAATTTTACTTCCACTGTATACGTGTCCTTGGGATATCTCAGGAACATAACTTCTATGTGTTGACCCAAAGAAAATCTTCGAAGATTTTTTTAACCTTAGTGATTCTCGTCTTTGTTAATCATAGATCATTTTTTAGTTACAGCTGAAGAGAAATCACAGATTCTTGATTTTTTTTTGGGGGGGGGGAGGGATTCTCAAACTTCCCTCTGAAATGCCCCATCCTGGGCCTCCGTTATCAGCATTAGTCTCAGATTATCATCTAAGTTCTCAAAAGAATATGATAAATGCAGTGCAATTTCAGCCCAAAGTTCCAAACGCTCCCACAGTCTTCACCTCCCTACACATAAAGGATCATAGTCAGGTCCACCACATCAAGATCCAAATCTCTGGTACCAATTTTATTCTTTAGTAATTAAGAAAAGGCTTCATAGACACACCCACAGGGCAATCTGATGGAGGCCATTCCTCATTGAGGGTTCCCTCTTTCCAGGTGTCTTATGTTGACAACCAAGATTACCCATTACAAGAAGAAACATCTGAACTGGGATGTGAAGATTTAGACCCAGGAAGACAGACAACACAATGGAAGTTTAAGACGAATTCCACCAAAGAATAATCCATGTGAAGGTCCAAAAACATAAGGTACCAGGAATATCTGAGGACTTAAGTTCAGTGATGTTAGCCTGGAGAAAGAAGAATGAGAAAACAGAGGATACAAGAGAGGACAGAGCATGGTGGACCTTACATCATTTGCAATTGAGAAAATAAGATTCTACCCATCTCCCCCAATACCCCTGGTCAAATCTGAGTCATCCCAGATCAGGCTAGCAATAAACTTTATCTATTTTCTTTGTTATGTAGTTCTTAGAAAACAATGATAGAGCACACCAGAAGGTATATATGCATATTGAATCAGTGAGTACGGCCGAGACATAAAATTAGTTGCATTTTCTGATAGTCTGGAGAGCTCCAACCACCTCTGTTGAACGTTTACTCAACCAAATTTGACAAATATGCTCCCACAGTACTCTGCAGCCTCATAACTCACACAGGTGAAACTCTTTGACATTTACAGATGTTTTCATTTATTTTTCTTGAACTAGCCCACACTTTTGTTCTTAGCTGCTAATAGCAATGCATGTTGATTCTAATGGCCTTTCCTATTAGGTTGGTCTGATAGGCATATTTATCACAGTCATGTAGGAAAGGAGACTGGCCACCTTTAAGAGACCTTTGAAAATTAACAGACTCAGAATAGGTTGGATTTTAAATACTATTTCTGCCAAGATCCCATACTTCAAAGTCATTCTACAATAGCATACCCTTTTGAGAATCTTTATCGCATGTATATGTGTATGCATGCATGTTGTGTATATGTGAACCTGTGTGTGTAGATGACTGTTGTGTCCATAAGAGGGAGATGGATGCCTTGAAGCCAGGGTTATAGGAATCTGTGAGTTTCCAGATACAGGTGCTGGGATCTGAGCTCAGATCTTAATAATTGAGCAACAAAATCATCTTAACCAATGAGCAGTTTCTCCAGCCAGCCACACTCTTCTTATGCATGTCTCCATCTATTTTAGATAGGGTTTTTATTGTTGTGATACAACACCATGGCCAAAAGCAACTCTGAATGCAAACTGTTTATTTCTCTTTATGTTTGCAGGTAATAAGCCATCACTGAGGAAAACCAGGGCAAGAACTAAAGCAGAAGCTGTGGAGAAGTGATGCTTATTGAATTGATCTTAATTGTTTTCTCAGTCTGCTTTCTTATAGAACTCAGTACCACTGCCCAGGAGTGACATTGCTCACAGTCGGCTAATACTTCTACATTAATCATCAATCAAGAGAATTCCTCAAAGACTTGCTCACAGGCCAGTCTGATGGGGACATTTTTTAAAGTGAGGATTCCTTATTCCAAATAACTCTAGATTGTATAAAGTTGACAAATTACTAACCAGGACACATTTCCTCTCAATTCTTCAGATTTTCACAATGTAGAGGGCTCAATTATGAATTAAAACTACAGTTAACACAGTAGATTTTGCATGCTAAGATATGGTATATCTGTTGATATCATAATAGAAGCAAATGTTTAAAGGAAAAGAATCCCCCATTTTTGCCAAATAAAACAAACAAAAAAGACAGTTGTGACTTTGACAGCTTAATTTAGAATATTTAAATTTTTGCTGAGTATCAATATATAAATTGAATTGAAAAAACAATAAAAGTCTCACTAAGTACTGGCACAGCCATATCTGAATGGAATGACAGAAGTCATCAAGCCAGCACAGCTGCTTGACAAAGATCTAACAAAGCTGGGCCGCATGATGGCCACCATATCATCTTTGGTTTTCATCTCCATCCATTACATACTTGAGAGACTTTTAATATTTGTATAATTTGGGGATATTAGATTGATGGAAAATTTCATATGAATTATTTATGCCTTCTTCAAGGAGTATTGCTTCTGAGCTTCCCCAGGACACTCTTGAACATATTACCCCTCCCACTTTTAGGAGAGATATCCTTATCTACTTAAAGGTCTTCCTTGAAGGTTGTGACACATAAAGAAACCAGAGGTCTCTTCATGAGGCTATAAGGCATTTTTGAAACATCTGTCCCTGTACTTACACAGGAACAAGATATTCAAAACAAAGTAAACTTTAAAAAGGTCAACAAGATTTGGTGAGTAGAGGAATTTTCCACAATTCAGATTACAAGCCTCTAACTACTGTACACTCAGACAATTACATGACATATACTTCTGCCCTACACAGAGACATATTGATGAGTAAAGTATGGAGTGGGAAGATGATAAAAAAATGAGATGTCAGGACCCCCTTTTCTTAGAACAGTTAGCTCATGCAGAGCCATATAATGTCATATGACCAAAGAACAACAGAATGCCAGGATTTATGTATAGACAAATTCTATAAGATATAAATATGAATATTGTATTATGCCAGAATTTGAATAATAACTTCAGCAGCTTTAGTCTGAGGATTATTCCTGGGCACTCTGACCACTAAGAATTAATAATACACTGCTTGGGACATAGTAAAATGGCCAGGATGGCTTGAAGATTTTGTTTTGGTCTAGTGTCCTTGAAGCAACCAAAGCTATAAGCCTGAGAATAGGCTGTAATATGCCTCTAGATTCTTAAAATTTGGGTTATGGGGTTAATGAGTAAGAATGATAACTCTGTTTATTAATGATGTCAAAACTTGAGGGAAAATGATTGGAAATGATAACTTTGTTCTGTCATAGTTTATTAATGATGACTAAAAGATGAGCAAAAGGAAGTAAAACACATGTCCAAATCCAAAATGGTATGATGTATGTTTTGGAACATCATGGGTATATCCCTGCTTACTAAATTCTGTGTAAATAAAGAACCACTCAGGCTGCTAGTCAGTTAGGCTGCAAGATTCTCCTGACCGTTATGGCCTGGCTCACTTCCTTCCCCCTTTCACCTTCTGCTGAGACCTATTCCACTGAGGATGGCTCCTGTCGGAGTAGGACAAGCCACACAAAGATGTGTTTCTTCCTGTCAATCTCTCCTAAAATGAAACTAAGAAGTATCCTGTGTATGGTTCCTCACATTACCGCTCTTGCATCCACCCATCTTCAGACCCTTCCCACATCCTGAGCTGGACTCCAGCAAAGTACTTTTTTCAATAGTATTTGACAAAAACACCTGACAAAAAAACAAGTAAAGACAGTAGGATTTTATTTTTCTTCATGGTTTGATGGCCTAGTCCATCGTAGTGAGGGAGTATAATATTAGGAGAGTGAGACAACTGGTCACTTCGCATTCATGATCCGAGATCAGAGAAAGATGAATGCTCGTCTTCTATGCACTTTATTCTAATTCAGTCTGTACCTCCAGCCAGTAGGATGATGCCAACCACCTTCGGGGTAAGTCTCTGTTCCTCAGAGACACCCCAACATACATGAGCAGAGACGTGTATTCTATACAATCAAAATGCCATCAAGGTGACAGTCAAGATTAACTATCACTTAGGATAATTTCAAATACAAAGTCATCTTTTTTTTAAATGAAAATTGATATTTTTTCATACACTATATTCTGGTCATGATTCCCCTTCTCTTATCTCCTCCCAGATTCTCCCCATTGTGGGTTAAGGGATTTGTAGCTGGGTTGGTGTTTAGCTTTTTCCTCTGGTGGCATGCAGAGGACCTTCCAGTACCATGAACATTAGTCATTAGTGGCGAAGGCTCTAGTTAGGCACCAGTTCAATGTTTCTGTGTTGAATGAGATACGTAAGTGTTGTCTTCAGCAACAGAGTCTTGTTATCAATTTGTGGACATGATCCAATGGCCTGAATTGTTTGAGGGTGAGAGATACCCAGTTGGGGCTTTATCTCTCCCTTATTATTGTGTGATTCCATTTATATTTCTTTCATTTTTGTACACACACACACACACACACACACACACACATACACACACACACACACACACACACACACACACACATATATATATATATATAAAGAAATATATATGTAAAGAAATTTTATATGTAACACACACACACACACACACACACACACACACATTTCTACTTTGGTAGGTTTCCACATGACCCCACAGACAGCCTTCAATTTTTAGAGAAAACATGTATATTTTGTCATGTGTACAATGGAAATAATGACTATATATCCACACTGTCAAAACTGAATTATCAAGCACTACTTTTAAAAGGCCTAGGTATAGGGAGGATTCAGTTAAATTCTGCATGTTGCAATATTGGGAAGACTTCCTGTTTTCTGGTAGAAAAAAATAGATCATGTTTGTCTCCCTGATGCTGATAAAAAACCTTTGCTGCTATGCTGATTCATATTCTGCAGGAAACCAAAGATATTATTTAAAGAAATGTGTTCAAAGGTGTCACATTTTTACATGTTGATAAGAATTTTTTTAACAACATGTGATATTTAGAGACTTCAATGCTGTAAATCTATTTCCCCTGAAGTAATCATAAAAATTTAGATACTTTGTGCAGGTCCATTCCAGAATTTTGATGTGTTCTGGGGTGACATTTTCTTTTTCTACATAAAGAGAAGAATGAGCAGATAAGATTAACCCGACATGGGACCCAGAGATATTCATTTTCAATAACTCACAGTGGAATAAGATCATGTTTTTAAATCTTACTTCCTTGCTTATTTATCTCTGTGTGTGCCCATTTGTGTACAGCTGTGTTTGCCCATCTGTACCCATGTGAAGGCTACATTCAAGTCCAAGCATTCCCATACTTGCACAGCAAGTACTCTCTCTACTGAGTCAGATCATCAGCCCAAGAAGGCTTCGTTGATTGGTGACTGAAACTACTCCTATCCTTCATAGACTCTAATTTGACATCACTCTCCAATCCAGTATCCCTGTGCATGTTTAAATGCAACCCCTAGATATCCATTCACTGTTTGGGGTTACTATTTTCCCAAAATGTTGCTTGTTTTTCAGAAGAGTAGTTTTCTGTCTCACTTTCTATGTACTGTTTGTCAGTTTCTTTAAGAATGAGTTTTACAAGAAAAAAAATGGGACCATTCCTATTTGAGAGAATAAGGAGTTTGTGAGTGAACTTTAAAGACTGAATTGTAGAAAATATCAATACAAAAATTCATGGGGATGAATGCTGCCTTTTCAGAGTCTTTCAAATCCATTTTCTCCAGAGAGTTAGTAACAGAAAAAAAAATGGGATGAATATAATATTGCTGATAAATCACACATGTAATGGAAGATTAAGAAACCAAAGATGGGATAGAAGGATGCCATGCCTGAAGGTCACATGTGGGGGCTGCTGTTCTCTAAGTTTAATTCTAAACTCCAACAGTTGTGAAGCCATTCAAGCTCATTTGCTTCTTATGTCTTAGCTCTAGAAATACCACACCACCTAGAAATACTTAAAGAAACAGCCTCATAGCAGATAGTTTGAGAGAACCATGTGAGGTAATGAAAGGACCAGGAGATGAGGAATGCCTACAAGAGGTGATGCAGTTACTGTAGAAAGGAAGCATCTCTACATGACAGGAAGTACAGATACCATTTCACTCTATACATTCCAGTAAGAATTTCCATGTCTAATTCCATTTTATATGGATGGCATTGGAGTTTGGAATATTCAGCACTCAGGGGTCAGATGACCTGTGTCATGGTAATGAATGGATAGGTAATAAGTATGTAATGCTGGAAACATAGAGGTAAAGCCTGTCATGTATTGGGGGGGGGGTCTTTTTCAAGGGATTTATTTGAAGAAAACTCCCTAGGATGGATTGAGGTAAATGTAATTGGTCAAACAAGTAAGAGCACAAATAAACTAATATAAAGTGTGGATGCTGCCTTCTCTGATTCCCCAGAGAAGGGTCAAGTACTCTTGCTCCAACCACAGACCCCAGGAGTCATCACTGTGAGCCATGTGTTGGCTAAGATGTGCGCATGGGTTTCCTGTGTGAATGAGATAAATTTCCAGGAAAGGGGACATCAGGCCACAAGAACAGCATAGAAAGGATGCACAGAAGGGATGAACCCCTAGAAATGATCTGCTCAGGACACTCCAAGCATGCCCAGCAGAACTGTGGGCAGACAGATAACAAGCCCCACCGGGCCTGGAAATAAGCCAGGGATATTTGAAAGTAAAGGGGGTTGGTTAAGGTACTAGATGACTGGAGTGCACAGCACTGGGAATGTATTAGAAATGAAATTCTTACTAGACATATTTGGAAAGCCATTCATAAGTAATAGTAAATAAGATGGCGACTCATTCAAAATGGAGGGTGTAAAAGAATATATAGAAAATTATGCTACATTTAGCAGAAATTAGGAGCCAGGCGAAAATCAGGTTAGGTAAAGGAAAATGAGCTAATGCTTATAGATTTAGAACCCAAGAAGGCATTTTTACCATCATTACTAGAGGAGGTACTAGGTCTTTGTGCTTTGTCATTTTATCACAAAAGAAACATCATTTTGAAAATGTACAAGCTGAATAATCATGTAGATTTAGCATTTATCAACATTTGACACACTCATAGAGAGCATACTAAGAACAAAGACAAAAATAGCAAGAATCATAAGGAGTCCTAAACACAGAAAGAGCTGAAATGATGGATAAAGGAAGAGAAAACTTTCAAAGAGTCACTCATGTACAGTGCTCATCTTGGTGAACTACACACAATCTGGTGTGCTTTAGGAAGCATGAAAGAAGCAATTAAGACAAATTTCTCTAAGGGAAAAGAAAAAAATCAGATACACAGATTTCCCTATGTCCTTGATTGGTTTAACTGTCTTCAAGATACAGACTAAAGTTATCTGGAAAGAGAAGTCTCAAATGAATGGTTGGCTTATGGGCATGTCTATGGGGGATTGTCTTGAATGTTAATTGTAGTAAGAGGGACAAGCCTATCATGGGCAGCACCATTCCCTGTTCTGGTGGTTCTAAGATGTGGTTGATATATTATGTACCCCAATAAACTTATCTAGAGGTCAGAGAACAGAACATCTACTATATTAAACATAGAAGTTAGGCAGTGGTAGCACATGCCTTTAATCCTAGCATTTGGGAGGCAGAGATCCATCTGGATCTCTATGAATTCAAGGCCACACTGGGAACAGAGCCAGGCATGGTGGCACATGCCTTTAATCCCAGCACTTGAGATCTCATGTCTTTGCTTGGGAAGGACATATGCCTTTAATCCCAGGAAGTAATATAGCAGGACACAGAAAGGTGTATAAAGTGTGAGAAAACAGGAACTCATTCTGTAGTGTGTAGCCATTCCAGCTTTGATCTGGAAGTTCCAACCCCCATTGAGGCTTCAGCAACTGTCACACCTACAAGTCAGGGCCAAGGGAGGCACTAAGAGTCCCAGATCTGGATGGGCCAGTGCTCTCTCTGTTCCTGGATCCTAGATGGTGGAGGTTGACTGAGCAGAGCTCCAGAGAACACCACTGCACTGTGATACACCTTCCCCAGACCCCACGACCTACCTATCCCTTCATTTGTAAGTTACCCACTAAATAAATCTTCCTTTTAACTATGTGGAGTGACCTTAATAATTTCACCAATACACTCTCTTAAGGCATGAGGACCAGGAACTAGAAGCTTTTAAGCATTTCAACTGAGACACTCAGGGGTGAGTACTCAGAGGCATCCAGTCAGAGGATTTGTGGAAACAGAATTGGCTGAGGAGTTGGCAAGGTGAGGTTGGCTGTGGCTTGTTCTGTTTCTCTGATCTTTCAGCGTTCACCTCTATATCTGGCTCCAGGTGTTTATTATTATTATTATTATTAAGACCACTTAGCAATTCATTTTACATTTGGATGTATAAGAAAGGTAGAATAGCATGAGCCTGAAAGAAATCCAATAAGCATCATTCCTCCATGGTCTCTGCTTCACATTCTTGCTTGAGTATCTGCCCTGGATTCACTCAGTGATGAACTGTCACCTGGTAGTGAGTATAAGCCAAGTAAATTCTTTCCTACCCTAAGTTGCCTTGTGTCATAGAGTTTTATCACAGCAATGTAGAGGAAACTAGAACACACTTTAAAAAGAAAATATATTTGATTACAATAAAACAATGAATCAAGCCATTTAGATACTAACATAACTCTTATATGTTCAGATAGGAGTTATAAAACCCTTTTATACTCTGGCAAAAATGAATGATACAGAGTATTTATCAACCATTGAAATAAGCAAATATTCTTTGTCATTACTTTGTGATATGATGTTTTAAGAATAATTTTGTTCATGTTCCAATTTTTTTTTGAATTAGTGGTTTCCTTTGCATGTAGTTTGTTCTACAACAAGATAAAATTTCTACTGCAAAATTCAGTTCTGAGCTTCCTTCTAGTCAACCAAAAATGTAATTTATCATATAAACATCACTGTTTACAAAACATATTGTAGACAATTTTGGAATGTCATATACATAATATATTTGTTTTTTATATGTCTGATAGGTTGTAGAACAAAATAAGACAAACTGATCATCTAATAATTCTGTAAGTCAAAGTGAGACACAAGTCCTGGTTCCTATTGAGGCTTTGGGGGAAAACATCCATCCATTTACTGTTTCTATAAGAGTTCCTTATGTGATTGTACCATTCACGTAGATGCATCCCATTTTCCTAAAGCTTCTTTCTATTGTCATTCTCTCTTTTGCCATGGCCGAGAATTGTTCTCTCTTTTAAGAACCCTTGTAAAGGTTGGAGGACTCATATCATATATAGGTTATCTTGCAAGTATATAGTGCTCTGAGGTCAAACTCCAGCTCAAAAATTAATTAATAACATAGCATTGAGAGATGATTTATTCAGGAAAATGTCTCATATGGTATGAAGTCTGAGAAGTTTAGTGACTCTCCAAAGGCTGAATAAATAGGGACAACAATGGCATTGTTAAATTTATGCCCAAAGCTGAAGAATTTCAGAAGCTAATGGTATAACAGTCTGAGGCTGAAGACCTAGATCATGGGAGCAGGTGGCCTAACTTTTAGAGTTGAAAGGCAAGAGAATCTGGAGTTTACGTGTCCAAGATTAGAATAGGAACGTTTTATCTCCAGAAGAGAGAATTTTCCTTTCCTCTTTTTTTAATTGTTGTTGTTATTATTTGTTTGTTTATTGTTGTTAAAGTCCTGTTGTGTACCAAAGATAGTGTTTACTTGTAGTCATCCACTGCCTCAGGCTTTTACATTCTATCCATCCCCTCTGATAAATGGATAGTATTCAAGTGACTTCTAATGATCCGATGCATCTCTCATCCCTTACCTAAGAGACTTCTAATTACAATAGATTTAATTGTAACAGATTCTCTGCAACTGTCCAAAGTTCAGAGAATAAGAGATTGCAGAAGGGCAGCCCTAAAAGGAACTTATATCCTGCAGCTCCCCTCCTGGGGCTGAGGGATCAGTCAATCTTATCTTGGCCAGTTCTGCTTTGGCTGGCCATGCCTGTTTTACCCCAATCTTTCTGCTTCTCCTTTGCTATTATAGAACTAGCATTCATTCTTTTCTACTTCAGGATGCAAATGCTCAAAAGTCACTTCAGATACTTATTTCCTGATAAAAGTCAGACCCAATATACTTTCCTTTCTTGAGACAGGAGAAGAATTTTTTTTTTTGCTTTGTTTGGATAATTATATACACCAACGGAAATGGCTAACCATTAAGGCTATTTTCAGTAATTCCTCCTTCCCTTTCTAAATGTGTTATAAATCAGATGTTATGGACATGCCTCAGCACAGTGAGTGTGAAATCCTGAAGTACAGTATTGCAACCACATGTTCTGTTCTTGAATCACACAACCCTTTGAAAACCAGCCATCCATTTCTAATGTTTATTAATTGAGTATAACTTTGATAGCTTTTCATCATATCACTTACATAAACCCTAAATACATAAAGCTGACAAAAACTGACCTTCTTTTAATGAAAAGTGGTCATTCTGAAGTTCAAACTCTTCTAATCTTGATACTACCAACTTCTCTTCTTAGATATCCAGAACAGGTAGCTAGAAAATAAATGTGAGAAAAACAAAACAAAACAAAAAATCCTGGTAGATATAACTGGTCATAGTCAAAGTAGTCACATTATACAATGCCAGCTTCTCATGGAAGGGTGCTGTGTGGAACACGTATGAATTTGTTTTGTGAATTTCATTGGTAATTAACTGATGTCCATTGTGTGGTCATAGTTATCCAAAACTCGGGAAGGCAATGGCTCAATTGGCGCTTTTTGGACACACTATTTGCAATCACAAAGCATCAGTGTGCACTTGCTCTTACATCCATGTCCTATGAGCAACGAACCCAGAACCATGCTTTCCAAAGAGTGCCTGTAAGAAAAGAGACTTCACTTTCTTTGTCTTTTCCCATCAGAGTTACTCCATTGCATCTTTTACTTTGATGAATTTTTCTGTTTCCCGCAATACAGTTTTCTACATTTCTCTATGATCTGTCTTTGCTCATATATATTCGGGAGTATTGATTTATCTCTTACCTATAACTATTTTGCATATAGAAGGTGCTGCTCTTCCAATGTTCATAACTTAAGGAGGGAGTTTGTGTCAAAGAATTTATCTGAATATAGTAGGGGCTGTGTATTTTAGCTGTGTAACATTGGATGAATCTATTTTTTTTGTTCATGAATACCTGTGCAGGTAAAATGAATGACGCTACATTGGAGGAAGAATTCAAGTATTCAAATACTTTCAAGTCCCCTAGCATATTAGTCATTTTATAGAAACTCCTCAGAACTGCCAGTTGATTTATTTATTCAGAATATCATTAAGGTCATTGTTGAATTGCCTTGATATATTTAACTTAATGAATGCTGCTAGCCTTGGATAAGTGACTTACATTTTAGACTTGAGAAGTTTGGAAAAGATTATCTTTTGATTAATTATATCTGTGTAAGAGAAAATAGAGGCATGGGAAGCACACTAGAAACAGTCTATCTATGAGCCGTTACACACACGTCAAGGAAACAAACCAAAACAGTCTTAAATAATACCACCATTCGCTTCTTTATATTAAGTAACCTACTGGTAAAACACAAAAAATTCTCAAAAACAGGTCACATTTTTTACCTAGCCGTAGGGTTCAGCCTGAAATATCTGATATTCTATCAGCTGCAGTTTTAAAAAATTATATTTTTTTCTTAAGTAAGAGTTACCATGTAAGCTTCATGATAGAACATGTTAAAAATGTATAAATATCGAATATGCCTTAGAAAGTTTCACTCAAATATTTTTTGGGAACTTTTCAACTGGCCACTGACACAGCCATAAGAAAATAACTGTAATGTAGAACCACGTCATGTAACTACATCAATTGCTAAACTGACATGATGAAGCAGCGGTAAGTCTACTAGGCTTTCATCCTAAGAGGTACAGATGGGAGCAGGCAGCATCATTCACCCTCCTGAGTCATATAGTCAGACAAGATCCTCTGATGCTTTATGTCATCTGGTCCTTGGATGAGCATATCCTTTACAGCATGCTATATCACATGCCGCGGTAACACATCTTAAGAAGGACTGTGTGTGCATCAGGGCAGAGAGTTCGCGCGTTGTTCTGTAAAACACCTTCATCCTGGCAGAAAGACATTAATCTACTACTTTCAATTTAAGGACTTTATATACAAGACGGAGAAAACTCACATCCCACCACTGACCTTGGTAGCAAGTTCTAGCTTCATTTACTGCCTTGCATAAGTTATCCAGTGGAGACAATGTCTCATCTTGGCAGTTATTTTATAAGTTAGATGACATGCCTTACACCAAAGTTTTACAGGGAATGTTCATTTAAAGTTAGTCCCATAGCTCAAACACAACAAGAATTCTTAAAGCAGTATCCAAATTGCTTTTCACTTTCAGGAAGCTCACAAACCAAATGCAATCCGTTCTTGGATTGAGAACGGGACTTAATTTTGTAAGAGTTGCCATTTCCTCCTGCTTGCTTTCCTCCATTCACAGAACAGCTGTTTACAACAGGATCCGTGGGGTTTTGTTATCAGAACATACTAAACATTATTCCTTTGCAAAGCACAGAAAGTCATGTAAAAGGCACATTGCCTTCAACGTGAGTGTGGAATGATGGGCAGTAAGAGGGATGCTGTTTGAATGGGATGTCTTGTCAGTCTATATGTGCAGTGAGCAACATGCTGGGAAGAAAGACAGTCCTAAGAATGATTACAGGAACAGTCACAAGAACCACCATGAAGCTAAGCTTAAATATGCCCTTCTTGGGAACATGTGGGAAATAAAGCAAAGAGTAATCTAATTTCAAAGGGAAACTTCAACATTAATAAGATTTTGTTAACTGATTTTCGAAATTTGGAATATATTGATTCTAGAATTGGGGGGAATTAGGTGAGTTATATGTTGCTTATTTACACAGCAGTGGTAAACAAGTTAAGAGGGAGGCAGGTCAATTGTAGAGAGAGTAGTTGGTCAGTGATGCAAGGGTGCCTGGCCCTGGGTAAGCCTGCCAATAATGGCTAAACAGGCTATAGATGAAGTTCATAAACAAGTGGTTTCTCAACCTGTGGGTCATGACCCCTTTGGACGTTGAATGATCTTTTTACAGAGATCACCTAAGACCATCAGGAAACATAGATATTTACACTGCAATTCATAATGGTTGCAAAATCACAATTATGAAGTAGCAACGAAAATAATTTTATGGTTGGGGGGTCACCATAACCTAAGGGACTGTACTAAAGGATCACAGCAGTAGGAGGTTGGATACCACTGTCATAAATGAAACCAGGGGAAAACAAGGTCAAAGCACACATTTTAGAACAAGTATCAATATAAAACTTTTATCATATAAATATTTTACTCATTGAAAAAGATGACAGAGTTGAAAATGAAGTTAATGAGATGTGTAAAGTAAATGTTTTTGTAAGAAAAATTGCTTAGAAATATGTTATCATTGAATACAATACACCTAAGGTATATGAAGAAACTTTGCTTCACTAGAGAATGCCCACATACAGGTACTTGAGGGTGGGCCCCAGATCCAGTGGTAGATGGCCAACACAAGACAAACTGAAAGATATTTTTGTAGGCCATTTTTTCTCATATTGCTTTGTTTGGGCATTTTTTTTTGTCTGAATGATCTTTTGTTTGTATATTATGGTTTTCTATTTTGTGTTTTTATGGGGTACTGTGTGTATATGTGTGGTGTGTATGGGTGTGTGTAGTGTGCATGTCTGTGTGTGTGTGTGTGCACAAGCGCGTGTATGTGAGTGAGTGTCTTTGTGTGTCTAGTATTTTATTTTCTTTAAATCTTGGTAGGTTGATTTGATTTTGCCTGCTTGTTTTCTAAAGATAGAAAGAAAGGTCAACCAAACATGTCATAACAAGTTATAATAAGACTAGGCACATACCCTCATATCAAGGGTGGATGAGGTTACCCAATAGGAGGAAAAGGGTCCCCAAAGCAGGCAAAAAAGTCAGAGACAGCTCCTGTTCCCACTGTTAGGAGTCCCACAGGGACAGCAAGCTACACAGCCATAACATACGTGCAGAGGACCTAGGTCAGTGTTTCTTATTCTTTTACCTAGCTTGATCAATTGAAAAAATATTGAAAAATAAATAAGATCACATCACCTAAGTTACTAAGTTAGTACACAGAAATGGTGGTGAATAACTGCAGTCCCAGAACTTGGGAAGTTGAGGTAGAGAGATTGACAGTTCCAAGTTCAATCTGAGCTATATAATGGCTTGATCGATACAAAAAAAAAAAAAAAAAAAAAAAAAAAAAAACAGCCTACTCCCTTAGCCCCCACAAAGAAAGAACGTTTTCTTGCTCCATATTCAAATTTTTAAAAAAATCTGTTTTTTACTTGCCTTTTACATAACTCATATATGTTATGTAAAATTTTATTACACTAAGCTACTATTAAAAAATATTTCTGCTCCATGTAATTTTAATGTAATGATTTTAGTTAAGGGAAATTTCCACTTTTATACATATGTTATTTCAATGTGTTGTTAATCACCTCATACTCATTAATAAGGGGTTAGAAAGTTAAAACTAGAGTATATAGTGACATGGATTATTTACTGCTACTATGACACTTTGGTTATTTACAACCAAATTAGTTGTATATATTTCATCTCTTTTTCTTTTTTTATTGATTCTTTGTGGATTTCACATCATGCATCCCAATCCCATTCATCTCCCCATCCCTTCATAACCACCCTCTGCCCTTGCAACACCTCCCTCTTGCCAAATAAAATAAAGTTTAAAAGAAAAACAAAAACTGAAATAAATATCAAACTAACAAACCAACATATAAAAAGACAAAAAAAGTCTCGTTATGGAAGCTGTAACACAGTAAACCTTTACTCCATCCATCTTTACCTGTAAGTGCTCATTGGAATGAGTCATTGGTCTGGTCCGAGGCCTCTGGCTTCTGCTACACCCTCGATACTCGTCCCTCACTGGGATTCCTCTTGAATATCCTGTTGTTGACTTGTGTCATGGAAATCCTGCAGCTTTGGATCTTCAGATCTGGTCCCTTCCCATGATTCAGCAGTGGATGTTGGGGTGGGCCAACTCATAGCCCTGATTCTGGGCCTGAGTTCATCACTCTTTTTATATCTTTTCTGTTAACCTTTGTTTTAAGAACTTAATTGTTTGTTTCTCCTACTTACATGAGCAGACTGAGAGAGGTGAATTCCATCAATGCTGAGAATTATTTATTAGGATTATTCTTCATACATTAATCTTCAACATGGAGGATATCAGCTTAAGAATATTTCCTTTCTCCCTCTGAATGAGGAAATATTTGGGAAACACTGGCAGACACAATCCTTACACTGCATATTGGGTGCTCAACACCCAACATCAAAAATTGACTGTAGTGCCTTGATTTGTGCTAAATGTGTAACACATCTTGTTTTATAGACTGCAATCTTTCATTTGATTTCGTAGATAATTACTCTCTTCTAGTCACATCAGTTTTCTTTCTTACTTTTAGAATTTCCCTGTAGAATATAGAAGATGTAATTTCAGGTTGTCCTCAGTAACCCAGGCAAACATGGAACACATGATCTTCCTGCTTCATTGAGAACTGGGATCATAAATGTTTGCTACCAGGTCTGGTTTGAAGACAATATCCTTTATAAAAGAAAAATAAACAAACAACAGCCAGCAGCAACAACAATAAGAAAACCCATGACTGTTGAATTGCCTGTCACCCACCTCCCTTTGGTTGTCATGGGGAATCACTTAGTGAATTCTGATTTCTACTCGTAATTCTACACACCAGCTACCAGCCCTGCATACAGAGTGAGAGAAATTATTTAAAATCTAATTTGTGGTATTAACTGCTGTAAAATCATGTTTTAAAAATGCCCATTTTGTGGACTTCTTTCAGAAATTGAATTTTATAGCATGTATAACTATATAGAACAAATGCCATGGTTATGGGGAAAATCTAAGTGTAAATGATAGATGATACTGATATTTCAAATGAGGAAGAGAAGACATAAAAAAGAGAACGTTTGTAATAAGAAATTTGAAATCAAGTATATAAGATATGCAGTCTCTTTCTTATGCTCTACCATTATTTAATTATGGATAGGCAAACAATTTCTCAGGTATCCAGGTCTTCATTTATGGACTTACTTATCCAACAAATACTTTTTATGAAGTAACAAATTCCAAGCATTAAATGTGGTGCCAAGATAACTGTTGTGTGGCGTTATACCCTGCAGGGAAGCTTTTTTAAGCTGCACTTTAAACAACTCAGAATGCCTTCAGGAAGTCCCTGAAACTGACCAGGTTCACTAGGTTCATTCTTTCCAAGAGTGAAGAGGCCAAGCGACTGAGAGTCCCTCACAGACAAGCCAATCTGCAGAGGAGACTCTGAGTCTAGAGAAGCAGAAACCAGCAGAGCTGCCTAGAAGAGGTTTAGACTTAGTGACTTCAAAGTGACATTGTCCGGCCTGTTGGGCTGTCCGAATACGGCAAAGTGTGCTCTAGATTTCCAGTCGGTGAGCTGTCACCCATGCTAGGGTGGGCTTTGATGACATTTGAGCCATTTCTGGTTTTGAGTCATTTCTGCTCTTGAAATTAACCCTTATCTCATATTCTTGTAAGAAATCCCAATCAAACACATTGGTTCTGAAGGGACTCTGACCAGCTCTAATGTGGCAAATAGGGCTCTGGCAGACCTTGCCCTTCTCCCTGATTCCCCTCTCCCCTGCTAAAAAATGGTTAGATTACATTTGTGAAGCTAGTCGCCGAGTTCTATTTCTTTATTTGAACACTTCTTCTTCTTGAGGCTGACTACCAAAGTCCAGTTATCAAAGTATTGAAGTTTAGGAATCAAAAACCTTTAGTTATCCTAATAATTGACATGGCCAATTAAAATTTAACATCTCATCCTGACATGGAGCTTGCCATTTTTTTTACCTTTATCAACTGCCCATTTCCTATGGTCCATGTCTGTCCCCTCTCTCTATCCAGAGGCAGTCCTTTATCCCTCCAGGGCAAATATCCCTTTCCTTTGTTCCCTTCCCCTTCTCCCTCATCTTCTGTCTCTATTCTTTGTCTCTTATTCCTGTCCTCTGTCCCTCTGGGGCAAAGAAATCTCCTTTGTGTTGAGAACTTGGTCTTGGGAGTCTTGAACTGATACTGATACTTCTGCTTTCAGGTTCACCAAGTTGGACTTTGGTGGTATCTGTCCTTTGTTCTGTCATTGGCTCCCTATCTGAGATGAGTAGATGTATTTGTTTCATCTCCTAAGGAAAAATCTTGCCACACAGCAATAACAAAGGGAGATAGTACATCACCCCTTTAAAAAGAATTAAAACAAATGAAATATGTTCTCTTCATGATATGTCTATATTTATATAGAAAGAATAGTGATTACTATACACAGAGTATATTTCTCCTCAAAAAATGCAGAATTTAGCCTTGGCCAAAGAATTTGCTCTGAAAATAGAATATTGACAAATATTAGGTGACCAGAAGTTAAAATCATTTGAACATGGTTGGACTTGAATTTTTTTTTGGTAGTCTTTGGAAAGTATCATGTAAAGAAGCTCAGGCTAGCCTTCCAAAATACAATAGATTATATGCTGCTGCATACGACATCAGAACTGAAACTCCCTGGAATGACAAGTCTGTCAGCATCAGACAGACAGTGAGACCATCCTAACTATGTAGTCCCAGCTGAGACTCCTGGGAACCATAAATATCACACAAGCTGGCATAGACCAGATGAGCTTTTCAGATGGTTTGCAGAATCATGAGAAATATTACTAATGTATTTTGCTTTAAATCATTATGTTTTGTCATAGTATGTTATTCAGCTAAAACCAAATTGAAATAATGCTACTGTTCTATCACGTGGTGCATATAATACTGTATATCTACAGGCATGTGATATGCATACCTGTGTGTGGTATATACATGTACATAATCAACACATTCAGAGCCTTTGATAACTTAGCAAGTCTTGAATGTACTCCAGTTCTGTAAGTAAGTTAAGACATTTATAAGAATGCTAATTAATGTGACATTATATTGACATCCTTTAACTGACTTTCATCTGTTTTGAAGGGGGAAGAAAGGAGGCATGAAGAAATAAGTACAGCAATGAACTTTTGCCCAAAATTAGAAAGTGTAACATTTTTAAAATATGTCATGTACCATATGCCACATTGGCTCCTATTACTACAGTAATTCATAACATTTCTGCCTGCCAGCGTACTTAGTAGTCTGTACAATATGGTCTTCACTTCACTGGCATTTGTCATTGCTCTGTATTACATTCTATGTGTTAGTAGAAGGATGGGCTTTCTGACCATTTTGAGGGCCATTAATTCTCACAGTTCATTTAGTGACAATTCTTTTGGTAATATTAATGACGTCCCAGAATATGTGATAGATAATGTCCCTGTACGAGGTGAACAGTTCTTTTTTCCCCCACGAGTAGAAAAGGACATAACAAGTACAAGACATTTTTTTTAGCTTCACAAGATATGTTAATTCTGGAACTCTGAGATATACAGCCTCTGAGATAATGAACCTCACAAAAACAAGTGCAGATAAAAAGACAAGTCTCTTGTTTGTACCAGAACCTCACATCATCTACACTCCTGCAGCTTTCAAAGGGAACAAGCTCTCTGCTTTCCCATAGTATTTAAAAATGTGATATCCTTTATTCAGTGTCTTCATAAGTAAACCTTCACCATTCTATGACTATTACCCAAGAAGAACATCTGTTCCTATGTTTCTCCATCTTCCATTAGTTCTTGACAAGGACCCATCTTTAGTTAGGGTTGAGGGGGATGTGTAGGTAGTCTACAACCATTTGATATTCCCATCACTTTCCTGTGATTTCTGTAGTCTGAAAAAACTCAGTTTTTTGATCCTATACCTCCCAAAGAAGTACAAATATTGATCACAAAAGACCACAATTATGTGAGTACTTTACTGGGATGATCTTGGTTATAGTTATAAAACATAATAGCTTAAAACATCTAGTAATTACATCCTAAGATGATATTATTTTTCTTTTAAGAGGTGCTTGCTATATTTCTTTGGACTTACACAACAGAATTCAACTACAAAGTGAACTGGATTGGATGGCTCAAGATGGCCTCACTTACACAGTTATAGCTTTATTGGTTCTCTTGTGTGTGTTAACTTCAAAACCATGTTCTAGGTGGATGAACAAAGTGTCTTAAGGTCCTCTTGTGATCTTCATGTAGAATTCCTTATGATACATTATTCTAGTGTTCAGAATGAATGAGGGCCAATTCAAAAGAACAGAGCCTCTATCTTTGGATCAGAGTAAGGTGTGATTGTAAAGAGTCATGAATACTGCAATAGGAAGAATGTATGGCCATTAAAGAATTCATGAACACAAAATTTAAAGCACACCATAATACTGTTTTCATGGCATAGAAGATCAAATAAAGCCATCCTGTCTTATTTTTGCATCATGGAAAATAAATGAAATTGTTTTCTATCTCGTTTGTGTTAAGATAAGCCTTATATTGTGTTCCACTTGCAGATCATGAACCTCATCACAGTAAAACTTAAAGTCTGAAAAAGAGAAAATGTTTTCATTTTGTTGTCTAGTCCTAATATTTGACTAAGAAAAACTGAGCAATATTTATTCATACAAAAGACCTGGCAATTGCATCTTTCTTGTGAGTGATGATGAGGTAACATATATAACAATTAACAATATCAAACTATTATTCGAAATTTTTAAATAAGGGTCTATGTATTCAGAATGGCAACATTAATTCCTTGGCAGTATTACCTGGAGGTTCTTCAATAAAAATTGTACTTAGATGTCAGTAGAAACACTTTTCAATCAATAAAATGAGAGATTTTTCTTAGGCTGGCTTTCAAAGCAATGTCAAAGCCATTAGTTCAATTTAAACACATGACATAACTTGTGACATGAAATAAAGATGAGTTGAGAATGGAATAGCTTTATTGGAGACAATGTTATCTCAAATGCTATTTAAATACAAGTACACATTTGTGCCTGCTCAGACTTCCATAAAACCAAAGAAATGAGAACAGACTACATTTTCCATTTTGCTGCTTATATAAGACTGAAAATGATATTACAAGGCTATATATTAACTAGTACTGTCAATGGAAGTTACTCCATTTTTCATAATCAGTGAGAATCGTTCTCTTAGAAGGAGCTAATTATGCTTAATCATTTTTTATCAGTCTGATAATTTCTATAAAGTCTTATAGTGTTAGTATGCATTATACTACAAAAAAAGAGAGAGAAACCAAGACAAAACCAAACCAAACAAAATCCAATGATATTTCTAAGCTTATTGATAAGGTGAAATGAAGTTTGTTGCCCCAAACAATGTTGTAAAATTCTAGTTGCAATTAGAATATAACTGGAGGACTTCAGAGTAGAAAGGCTTCACTTCATGTCTGGATGAAGTTAGGTTATTGTGTTGCCTCTTCTGCTTTCTATATTAATGATATCTTGCTCTTATAAAAAATTTTGAAACGTTTCTATCAAATAGGGAGGTTTTGACTGGGGTGGGGAGAGGAGGGAGGGTAATACAGAAGGTAAAGTAGAAAGAAAGACAAGCACAGCATATATGAAAAATATGTAGGAAAAATTTATTAAGGACTGATTCATACAACACACACACACACACACACACACACACACACACATACACGGGAAACCTCTCTTTGCATTGTTGATCAGGGGTCCAAGAAACCCCTCAAACAATAAAAGCTGTTGTTATTGCCTTTGTGTTTGGCTTCTACAACTTGAGATTAAGACCTCATGGCTGAAGTTTGTCCATATTTTGGACACAGGATTGGAAGTAATCAAACTGTCATTGACCTAGATCCCTCCTTCGTGAGGACTAGCCCTCATAGTATTGAGAGGTATTGTGAAAGCTGCCAAGACAGAAAAGTAATCAATAGTTCCACCTCACAGTAAAGCCTGCAAACCACAAGAATTCCTTGCCCCAACAACAGGATAACCAAGAGGAGTCCCAATGAGGGTCCAGTATTGACAGGGTACCAGTAACCAGAGGCCTCCAACCAGACCAATGACTCTTTGCAATGGACATTTGCAAGCAAAGATACATGGATAAAAAGGTTTGCTGTGAGGAGAACCTACTGCTGCCATTTTCTTAAATGAAAAGTTCAGCACCATATGCTTGGGTCATAATACATGGAGAACTCAAGCCGGTACTGACATGGAGCTTTCATTTCTATTAGTTAGCTTTCATAATGCTGGAAGGTGTTGTGCATGCTAGCAGAGAAGTCAGTAATCCTTAGTCTTACCTATCTTGAACCTTGTAAACTACAACAATTCCTGTCATGGTAAGATGTGGCCACAGATGCAATAGTGGTGTGGATGCAATTGGAGTAATCCACAACTATTTAAAATAAGGATTGATTTGATGATTTAAAGCCTTATGTATGAAATAGAAGTCATATTCGGCACCATTATCAGGGCCAAGAACCTTTGGCTACATAGGTCACAGGCCCCAAAGGAGAATCTGCTACTTTTATTCTGCAAAATGGACATAGCATTAAAGCAACTTTTTTTTTTGCTTGTTTGTTTTGTTTTTGTTTTTTGAGACAGGGTTTCTCTGTGTAGCTTTGCGCCTTTCCTGGAACTCACTCTGTAGCCCAGGCTGGCCTTGAACTCACAGAGATCCACCTGGCTCTGCCTCCCCAGTGCTGGGATTAAAGGTGTGCACCACCACTGCTTGGCTTGTATGAAACTTTTAAAGAATTAATAAAATATTTTTTAAACAGAAAATTTTTAAATTAAATAAAGTTAAAAATCTATTATTGAAAACCCATAATAAAGAAAGCAATGAGTGAAAATGGCCAGTACTATCTTAGCTGCAAAGAAAAAAAACACACAAATGATAGAATTCACACAATAAGCTGTAGAGGAAAGAAGGCAGTTACTTTAGTTTTTCAAGTTTGAAAACGGGGAATTACTTAATCAACATTTTATACCCAGGAGCAAAGTGGAAATCAAGATACTCTCAAATGAGACAGTCTAAAATAATTCAGATGTAGAATTGATAGGATTTAATAGCATGAGTCCAGACCTAAAATAATGGATGAAGGAAATTGTGTGAATCACAAGGAAATAATGAAGAGCAATGCTCTGGTGAGAGGGAATAGATTTCTTTATAGGCCTTTCTCTAGCATGTCCTAAGTAAAGGGAAGTACTTGAAACACAAATTATAATACTTCATGATGGATTTAATTCTCAGCACATGTAGGGAAAACAGTCAGAGAATTGCATTTAAGGGAAGGTAAAATGACATATAGGTTTCTATACTTCACATAAAGTTGTAAAATGTCAGTATGAGTCAAGTAAAATGAGTTATGTATTACTAATGGCTAAATACAGTGACTCACAGAAGGAAAAGATATACTCAAAATTTCTCTTGATAAATTAAAATGGAAATAAAGCATACAGTTCAACCATCTTATGGGACATGGGAAGAGGAAGACAAAGAAAGCAATTATAAAATGGCAGGAGGGAAGTGTTGAAGGTGATGAATGGCTTTGATATCTTGATTATGATAATGATTATGCAATAGCATACAGCTAAGATGTCATCCAACAGCATACCTTAAACTATTCTTTTTATTGTGTATTAATCATATTACTATCAAGCTGCTCATGTGAAATTAAATTGAAAACAATAGATTTAATTTGTCAAGGAAATATTCAAGTTTATTGCTCTTTAAGTAATTGTGTGAAATGTGGTTTCATTTTTTAAAATGTTGTTTTAAGAGTGTATGCTATATATGAAGCCCTTAGGACAAAAATTATTACAAAGGGGATTTTATATCACAGTTTTGACATGCATGTCTTGAAAGAATGCTCATTCTGCTCAGTCCACATGGGAAAACAGCTGTAACAGTGCTGTGAGGCGATGTAAGTGACCCAGGTTGGCAATGACAGGTATTTCCAGAGCCTGAATTCAGATGTATGCAATTTGATTGTAGGATCTGCGCACCTTTCCTCCTACTTTGTCCTACCAAGACTGATATTTTCTCTAATACTAATGTTAAGATCAATTTAAAAGGCTAAGATAGTAGTGATGGACAGCTGGTTTAGAATGCAAAAAGCGTTACTATCAGTCCACAGGATAGTACCAACCATTACTATGGAGACTTAAAATTATTAAATTTGCAAGTTGTGCCCATTTAGTTTTTATCTTGCAAATTATATTTGCATTAGGATGCATGTAAGGGTACACAGAGGCATGTGTTAGCTTCAGGGGTACACTGGTTGTGAAGCTTTCATCCTCTCTACAAACATTTCCTGACCATTTCCAGAGCCAGCACAATACAACACAGCCTGCTGCTCAGGTCACCCGATCATTCAAAGTCACCTGGAATTCTGAACCCCATTAAAACCTCCCAAAACTCTTCATCTCAGTGCACTTCCCACAGCTCTTGTCATTAGTGTGTGATACACCTATTTTTCAGGTGGCTGGTCACTGTCACCATTTCAACTCCACTTGCAAGTCTGTAAACATTCAAACACACACCAGCATTGGGATATAGCCATTCACATTGTCAGAGTTGTGCTATTTGAATCTATTTCTAAAACCCTTTCTTAGAATTTCTGGTCTTAGCAGATCAATTAACCTAATATCTCTGGGTCATTCACTGTTTACAAGTTTTTAAAAGTATTTTAAGTGCCATTGTCCATATAAAGAAATAAAAAAGGAAAGCTCTGTCTCCAAACTACTTAAAAATTCTCTGTAGTAGATCATGTTTATAGTTTAAGGATGTCAAGAGGAATCCAAAAGAATGAGTGGCCACTTGGCATACTATTGGATTGGGTCAAGTTGATTATACAGCATGATGTTGATGTTTGTATTTTTCATATTTTTAATTGATTTTTCAGCAATAACAAAAGATACCACTTTGAAAATACTTTGAGAAGTAGAAACACATTACGTAGTAGTAATTATTTCTCACTTTTTTATATATAAGATTTGATGCTAGAATCAAACTTTGTTACATATTTGGAGATCTTGCCATGTTTCTCCTCCATCTTGTCTTGCTGAGAGCACATTTCATTGATGTGGAATTGTTCCTAGATTATAACAGAAGAGCCACAAAACAGCTCATTTGAAGAATGTTTCTTTTAACATAATTAAATTAATGGGGGTAATATTGGTATGTGTTGAGTCAAAGATCCAAACTAATATGAGGTTACAAAGTGCATAATTCTCAAAAAAAGATTATGAATAATATTTTCCCTGTGTATATTAACCTTACTTAAGGGTAGGTGCCATGCCCAGCGGTGATAAGCCAGAACAAACCAAACTCAATGGCATTTTAGTAGAACTTTGTCTCTTAATGCTTTGTTTGGGCATTTTCTTTCTTCCTCCTGCTCCTCTCCCTCCTCCTCCTCCTCCTGTTCTTTGTCTTACTGATCTTTTGCTTGTATATTATGATTCCCAGCTTTGTGTTTTTATGGGTTTTGGTTTGTGTGTCTTTCTTTCATTTATTCTGGTTTGTTTGTTTCCTTATTTGTGTATTTGTGTGTTTTCCAAAGACAGTGAGAAATAAAAGGTTTAGAGTTCAGGGAGGATCTGGGAGGAGTCAGGGGAGGGGAACCATACCCAAAATATATTGTATGAAAAAACTGTTTCAATAAAAAAGAGTAATTTAAAAACACTGCACATAGAGTGAGTGTAATGACGATAATTCTCCATTGGTCAATTCTATGTTTACTCTGTTGACAAACTTTAAGAAAAATGAATACAAATAAGCAAAAATAAACCTGCAAAACTAACTTGAATCTATTTCTTTTTAAATTTCTCCATAGATAGATACAAATTCTTAAGAAGAATTGTATGCAGTTATATTAGGTTTCAAGTATGAGGTAAAGTGAACACATGTTGTTCTTTAATTACAGGGGCTTCCACAGTCCTCTGTTTACATTTCTCTTTGAGAAACTGCCTAAAGCAAAACTTATTCCTTCTCATAAATAAATAATGACATGAAAAGTTAAGGAAAATGGGCTTTACCAAAAGAGAAATGATTCTGGACTATAAATATTAGACAGGCTATGCAGGCAAACCTCTCTGATGCAGTACTGATCTGCTTAAAACGCAAGAATAAAGTGTGCACTTTTGAAGCTGCATCGCTTTTATTATCGTTTACAGCCACCAAGGAGAAGTGGACGTGACTGTCTGTTTGTATATTCCTTCATAACTTCTGATCTCTCTGTTCTAACTACAAATACAACCAAACTAGGAAACTCAGAGTGTTTAACCAAACCAAAACCAAAAGAGGCCTGGAAATTTTCCTTACAGACATCTTGATTCGGAGATGGGCGGCAACGTGCCAAGCACTCCCTGCTTCCTTATGCACTTGGCTTTATTCACAGCCCAATGCAGAGCTGTTGAAAATTATTGATAGCACATTTCTGTTTGCTTACATGTTATGAAGCAATATCTCAAAAGATATTTTAGTCAATCTCTGTGGTTTTATATATATCACATACACAGATCCATCCATCCATATATATATAAACATACACACAAACACTCACACAGATACACACATACGTATATGTATATACACATACATGCATGCATGTATATATACACGGATATATGTGTACACAAATACATGCATCATATACAAAAACATTACATGCATACACTAAAATATGAATACATATACACACAGGTATACATGGATATATATATATATACACATATGTACATACACATATGAATACAGACATACACATGCAGACATATATGTATTCATACATATGTGGAAATATATTCATGTACACACTTATATTAATACATGTTTATATAGATAGCTACACACATGCATCCATACACACATACTTGTATACATACACATGTGCATCATATGTACATGTACACACATACATTCATATTCATATGCATAAACACATATACATCTACATACATGTATAAAAACACATATGCATATACACATTTACATATGTATACACATAAACACATATCTAGACCCACACATGGATGCCTACTTACATGTGTACATTTATACTTACATACCCAAGTTTTCTTATTTCGTTTCTAAATATTATTTGAAAAAGTGAAGTTTAAATTTTAAACACAACTTCAAATGTATTGATAATTAAATTAAGTGAAACTCTACTGGATGCTGTAATTAAAATATAAATGTTACAAATTTTATTTCAAGGTTTAAAAATCTAAAAAATGACACATATGAAACGTTTCGATATGAAAAAGTAGAATATGAGTTACAAAGAAACACTTCATAAGTTATATCAAGAAGAAAGGTTGTGAAACTGTAGGTACATGTGGTGTGTTATTCTTCAGGGCAGAAAAGAAAGAAGAGAAGCAGTCTCTTTGAGGAAAACAGTTTGCCCTCTGAGTGGAACCACTGCACGTGAATACATAACAAATATCATGGTTTATGAATGTAGAAATAAACCAAAAGAGATCTGTGGGGAAATATTGGTAACTTTAATTGTTGCAGGAAATTTGATCTAACCTCAGACAACATTTTATAGGGAAGATAGAAATGTCAATATAATATGAGCATAATATGTAAGAACACGTTGATATTACTAGTAGGCAGAATTCTTCCAAAATCCTCATTGATGTACTACATGCTGATAAACATGAAGCTGTGTTATTATACATACTATGTGCTATTTAGATCATGGCACAGAATAGACAATAATCAGAATTGTCACTTGTTAGACATCTGGTTTGGAGTAGCTATATTTCACTCAGTAATATTAGTCAACAAGGTTTCAAAATCAATTATTTGAAACGTCCCTGCCATCTTTCCATACCTCTTTAACTCTGTGGACACAGTTTTCAACATTCCTAAATCCTATTTGTAACTTGAAAAAGTTGGACCCATTAACTTGGCTGAGCCTTAATAAAAGAACATTTGTTATTCCTCCCCACACTGCATCTTCAGGCAAGATTCCATAAATGATGGACTATTCCATTTTCTAGTTCCCAGCTTTATTAGTTTCCAGCCAAATCTTAATCAAGATTTAAGGTCAATGAATAGAGAGTCCAGCCTGGTCCTTGAGGGAGTGATTGCATAAGATAAATGTAACTTGAGAAGATTCTTATCAAGGCCCTTTAGTGCTACAGAAAATAAATAATGAGGAGCTGTAGCATTTCAATGGTCTGGCTTGCTTGTAATTTGGAAAAGTAAACCCAGCTAGGGCCAGTCAATGCAATTACAAATACAAAGGGAAGCTTGATTGTTTTTCCATGCATGAAAACATTAAGAAAATTAAGACTTTCCCCCTCTTTCCAAGTATTGGCTTTAATTATGGATAGCAGGATTCTTAGTTTCTATAAAGTGTGGAAGTCTTTTTATGTGGCTACTTACTGTATAGTTGATTATTAGAAGCATTCAGGAAAACAGGCTTAATGAGCACAATTTACAATGCAATGGGGAAGAGATATTACTTCCCAATACTGCTGGGTACTAATTTTCAACAAATCCTTCCGTCAATGTGCAGTCTTATTTAAAAGATGATAACATGCTGACATTGAATGCTGTAGCTTAAATTAAGCTTAGATTAATTTTTTTTTTCATTTCTTTTCATACATGGTTCAAAATGGTTTCACTTTGGAACACTAAGCAGAAAACTAGTTTGGAAAAGAATGGAAACCAGGGAATACAAATGGAGATTGGATGTTGGAGCAAGGCTGGAAAATGTTAAGTATATTGTATTATAGGCTATTCAAATGTCTGCCATGCTCTTGGTGATGGTTGTGAGTAACTTTATTGTGATCAGCCATGAGATTGAAAAATGGAGCTGGTGTCTTCAAAGAATATCCTGTCCCCACAGTCCAGTTACATTTACTCTGCAGGTCAATGCATTCTTCTACCCTGGATGAAACCTGTGGTAGGCTCTTACTGCTTCTCTGATTAAACTTGATTAGTAAATACTGATCTCCAGTCTCTTCAGTTCAACAACATAGCCTCCACTTAGGAATTAATAGTTGAAGTCTTTGTAAAAGCCAACTCTGATCCTGCTTTCAAGTTGAAACTCCTTGCCTGATTTGTTTACTGTATGTGGGATCTGGAAGCTAGAAAGGGGCATGCACATCCTTATCCCAGTTGGACCAATGCCTTGACTTGTCATCACCCATCTTGTTGGTTGTATTTCTGTCATCATAAATGGGAACGATGAGAGACAGGAGTGGGAATGGATGTAGACAATTGCCAATGACTGGTGTCACAGTGGAGATTTAGAAGGCGCTGGGTTTGGCAGATGTTTCAGCTCTGTCTCACTAAACCATCCCATCATTTCCATTATTCCACCAAGTTTCCATTGTGAACTGAATTAATCTCCTTTTATCCTTTTCCCTCGATAGCCTTTATGAAGCCCTGGGACTCTTTCTGATGAGATCTTGGGTATGCTCCAAACACCCAAATGCTGAAATATTTTTTTTTGTTTTCTTTTAGTCTACCTATCTGTTTATGTACAAGTGCCAAAGGAAATCCTTATCTCCTAATACCCTGGAAACTCATGAACACTGACCAGGTCATGGAATGAGAGTTGTTATTCTTCTTTAGCAGCACAAGGGCCCAAGAATCACGCAGTTCACCTTCGTATTTCTTTGTCGTATGTTAGATACCTATTCATGATGTTCAATTAACTAGAAATGGGGCCAAAAAGGGTGATCTGAGGTTCCCAGCTAAAGCCCTACATCCTGGCATTGAAATGGGGGAAATGATTTCCTACAACTTACTCTAGAGGAGTAGTGGCAGATGTCACAGGGATGTCTTTTCACCAAAATGATACCCTGAAACTCTTGAATCATCAAGGGAGAGGAGGAGTAGGAAATGGTAAGTGGTTGATAGAGGCATTGGAATAATCTCTTGGGAATGTGGTGTACATTGCCACAGTACTTCAATGGGCTATCGTTACTATTGGCTTTTCACAAGCAGAGCTTTCATGTTACGTGGGCTGAACTATGTAAATCTGACAAAGCTCAAATAAGGAGGTTTAGCAATAGCATTTATCTTACAAATTGAGCAATTGCAATTAATCAAACTATATGAATATATATGTGAATATATATACAGTATATATGTATAGATATATTAGCTTTTAAGTTGTAAGCAGTGATCTGAAAGTGCAAGTGTACCACTGTGAATTTTACTAATAACTTTAATGGTAGATTTATTAGTTCATATTTTGTCATTCATTATTGTCACTACTTTTCCTAGACTAAGCAAATAGACATAAAGTGAAAGTAAGAACTTATCCTGAAAAACATATGAGACTTGGTTCTGGTGAACTTGGAAGCACCAAACCCCCAGGTTGTTTCCTTTCTCTCTCTCTTTTTCACCTGAAATAATTCTGTCTATTGTGTTCCCACACTAGCCTTCTCATGTTTCCTTGGTTATGCATGCACAGGCAAGAAGAATAAGATTCTAGATGAGTTTTCTAAATGATTACTGAACACCATCCAGACCTTTGTTCATGCTTACTTTTGGTCCATCGACTACAGGAACTGCAGATATCATAAGCTAATGGAGTTCCTGAATAACACTGTTCAGTAGTCTCCCACGGGTTTATGAATGTGTTTTCCAGGACCATTTGGTAAAAGGGTGTCCAAATCATTTTTTAGTCAAAAGAAAAAGTAGTTAAAGAAAATTACTGACAGTGAAGACCAAAGGGCCAAGTGCATGAAGTCTGGATTTTCCACTTCACCAAAGTATCACCTCACATGTGATATTTAATTTCCTTAGACTTTATTTTTCTTGTTTTTCAAAGTTTTGAATTCTAAATAAAGAACTAAATCACTTTGTTCATTTATTATTAATATTATTACCATTGCTTCTATGAACATTCTTTGGGAATTATTAACTAAGGTCTAATGTGGAATGTCATCAATTAGATCCTCTCTATTATTACTAATGAAGAAAATAATTATAAAATGATTTTCTAAATTATTTCATAGAATTGCTTATTTTTTTATGATTGTGCCCCTGTCAACATTTTACCATCATAAAAATGTGTCCTGTCATAGCACACTAAAATTGGGGGAGACATGAGAGATCAAAGCCTGCCAATTTGATAATACGTGCATCAGAGATGTGGATGTCAGCATTCGGGCAGAAGCACCAGACTTTGTCATCCTCATTTTTGAAAGGTGTCATGGAAACCTTACATGTGCAAGAGAGTCAAATGTATTTTCGAATGAATACAACTTCCAGATGCACTGGGAACTCGTACTTTATCCATTTTGACAGTAAACTCAGCGCACGGAAGGAATGAGTTCGGATTAATCTAGAGCAGGTCACCCAAAGTAAGTGCTAAAATAGAGTCATAAATCAGCAGCGCTCAATAAATGCAGGGAGGTTGGTGCGTTTCCTCTAGTTGTCATTCTCTGAAGTGAAAACAGCTGTAGCTTCAGAAACAGATCCAACTCCAAATGGGCAGGCAGTGCCCAAACCGCAAAAACTACCAAAGGTATGAAACATGAAATTTTTAAATTGAGACTGCATGGGAGACAAGAGTGAAATACTGCCCAGTTTTAGCTCACAACTTTCCACAAGCAAGGAAAACAAACTGGTTCCAGATGTTCAGATGGTGTGCACATTTCCCTTTATAATCTTTTCATGTGGCCGCCTGGTTAATTGCTCATAGCAGTGTTCACCACAAAATAACATATTTTAGAGATTTTTTTTCCAAAGGTGGATGTCTGAATATAAGTATTATACTCATCTCACTTCAACTTTGAACATCATAAGACTGAAAAGAGGTAGCCTCCTGGAACCAGAAGATGAAACTAATTTTTAAACCATTTCAAGGTGCTCTCTACCTAAGAACCTGCCACTCTAGTGACCACTTGTTACAACCTTCAACTAAAGGACATACATGAGGTAATATTTAAATCAAATAGTATGCCATCTCTTTCCAATGTTATTCTCAACCATATTTTTCTCATAATTTTACATGTCTCCACTCTTAAGAGATCTGAGCTGAGGCAAAATTAAGTGTAATGGTATAGTTAGCAAATGCAATTAGGAATATATTATAAATATCCTGAATGTCATTATGTAGAAGTCAATCACTAGTCTTTGCTTTTGCTTACAGACCTATCAACCTAAAAACAAAGACACTGGCTGATATTGAGATAAATTAACATGACACCAGGCTTCCTATATATCTTTATCTGTGGTGTTTACTTTCACTGAGATGTAAGGTGACAATATAAAATATAGTTTAAAAGGCTGGGCTTTTTTCTTGTTCCCAAACTTTTGAAAGTGCTACTTTCTAAAACATAAAATAAGTGATTGTGATTTAGTCCTGACAATGTGTGTGTGTGTGTGTGTGTGTGTGTGTGTGTGTGTGTGTATGAATGTATGTGAATATGTATGTTTGTGTGTGTGGTGCATATGTATGTGCATGTATGCATGTGTTGTTGATTGTTATATGAAGAAAAGTACTTTCCTAAACTGCATCTACTCAAATTTGATTCTAGCTCTTTGAATGAGTCTTTAAAAATGTCAGTTTGAAATATCTTTGTTTTTTTTTTTATTTGGGGGATTTAATTTTCTTATTGTTTGGCTTTATTCCAGGGGGGGTATCATTTAAAAAAAAACATTATTATTGTTTCCTAGAGAAATTTCAGTTCTTATTTGTTGTACCTCAAGAGAATTGCTTCAAGGACGAGTTGGGTTAGCTTCTTACTGATACAACAAAGGTGACAAACTTGTTGGTTTCATAGGACAAATACCAATATGTGTTGGGCTGAAGGGCTGAGATCCTTTCTGGATGACAGAAGGATGAAGCCATGTTGACGTGTCCACCTTCTACATTGCTCCTTCTTTCATGGCCCCACTTTTGTCTTAAAAGTGAGCATCTTCCATTCTGAGTCTCACAACCATGGTCTGTCTCACTCTAGTAATAATTTCTGCTGTTACATTGGGCTCAACTGGATAATTTCCCCAAATTAAATCAACTGGCTAGCAAGCATAATTCCTATATAATCATCATTTTCTTTGATATTCAATACAATATTCCTGGGGGGGGTAAGGTGTCCTTGGGGCTTGAGAGATGAATAGACTATTAATCTCCTACCAATGCCTGATCAACAAAATATTCCTATTTTTAATAACTTTTTATTGACTGTTTGTGGATTTCAAAACAAGCATCCCAATCCCACTAATCTCTCTGTCCCTTCACATCCACTCTCTGCCTTTTCAATCTTCCCCCTTAAATAAAATAAAATAAAATTTAAAAGAAAAACAAAAAGCAAAAACAATAAAGTACAACAAACAAACAAAAATCTTGATGTGGCCCAGTGAGTCACTCAGTATACCCTTTGGTCCATACATCCTTACTTGGTAAGTGTTCACTGCAATGAGTCATTGTTCTGGTTTGAGACCTCTGATTTCTGCTACAGTATCAGTACTGGGCTCTCACTGGGACTCCTTTTGGACATCCTGTTGCTTTGTGTCATTGAGATCCTGCAGCTTTGGTTCTGCAGGTCCAGCCCCTTTAGGTGGTCCAGCAGTTCATAGATGGGGTATCTGTTGGAGTAGGCCTGGGTGGTAGCTGAGTTGGCCAGCCCACCAGCTTTTCCCCATCATCACCAGCAGGGAGAGCTCTCCAGCACTTCCCTGCTAGTTCAACAATGCAGCAGGCAGCAAGGGTAGGGCCAGTTCTTCTGCTTGCATGCCCTTGGTGCAGGCTCATCTGCATCCCTGTCAGTGGGGTCAGCTCTACTGTGCTGCCCAGGCAAGGTGCAGAGTCCTGCTCTCCCGGGTACTGCAGTTGGTGAGGGGAAGGGTGGCTCTCCTGCTTTTGTGTCCCCAAGGCCAGCTATCCCAACTGCTGCAGGTGGCAAGGGGTGAGGAGGAGGAGGGCATCTTTCCCTCACCCATGCCACCCTATGGAAGATGAAGTGGGGCGGGGTCAACTCTCCTGTTCTCATGCCTGCCTGCATGGCAAGGGGTGAGGCGGGGCATCTCCCCATTTCCCACACCACTTCATGACAGACAGATAGTGGGGCTAGCTCTGCCATCCTTATGCCTTCAGGGCTGGACCAGCTGCACCCTAGTCAATGGGGTCAGCTCTACTGTGCTGCCCAGGAGAGGTGCAGGGACCAGTTCTCCCTCGTGCTGCAGCCAGTGAGGAGTAGGGCCAACTCTGTGCAGCCCTGTCCTCACTTCCATCAGTGGTAAAAGGAGCCCTGAACATCAACATAGAGTGAGTTTGCAGCAGGGCCACAGACTCAAACATGACCCTTGGCAGCATCCCAAGCCTAGATGACACCATGTCCCCTGGTGGCAGTGCAGACTACACAGATCTCTATGGCCGTGGCAGCAGCACAGCCCTGGGACACTAACATGGCCACTAGTAGCAGCCCAAACCCCAGATATCCTAGTGGCCCTTGATGGCAACAAGGGCCACAGATATCAACATAAACGCTGCCTGTGGTTGGGCCATGTCCCCAGACATGGTCCTTGACAGCAGCCTAGGCCCAGATGTCACTGTGGTCCTGGTTAGCAGTGCAGGTCACTCAGATTGTCATGGACCCAGTGGCAGCATGGCCCCAAGTGGTGGCCCAGATTCCTGGCATCCACATGGCCCTTGATAAAGCTTCAGACACCAACATAGACCCTGACTGCAGCAAGGCCATGAACAAAGCATTCTTAATATGACAATACCTAGTGATAGCTGAATTCTCCTTCAGAATTCCACTCATATCCCTGGACTTCATTACATTTATACCTATGTATAAGGTTGAGGTATTCTGTAGTGTTCTAGATTCATTTCTGTTGTGATAACATACCCTGACAAAAGCAACATTAAAGGAGAAGGGGGTTAGGCAACTGTGACTTACAATTACAGGTTAAAGTCCATCATTGTGGAGAGATCAAGGGTGGGACTTGAAGATGCTTGTTGCATCCAGTCAAGAGGAGAGAGGAGGGGGAGGGAGGGAACAAAAGAGAGAGAGAGAGAGAGAGAGAGAGAGAGAGAGAGAGAGAGAGAGAGAGAGAGAGAGAGTTAATGCATGGAAGTTTAAGTTTACTCTTGCTCAGCCCTCTCCATATACATATATAGAGTATATACATATATACATATAGATACATATATATATGATGGCAGCATTCTGTGGTGCCATCTGTGGACTATATATATACATACACTCCTATAGTCCACAGAATGGTGCCATCATTCATGCTGGAATGCTGGGCTTGGTCTTTGCACACCAATGAACACAATTAAGGCAATACCACAGCTATGCCCATAAGGCACCCTGATCCAAACTCTTCTTCAGTTAGACTTTCTTCCTAGGTTATTTAAGATTGTGCAAAGTGGGCAATTAAAACCATCACAATGCTTCTATCTTTCTAGTAGTAGGTCAACAGTTCTTAATAAACATTATTGTTATTATTATTGTTGTCAATATTATGATTATTGATACTTTCAAAACAGTAAAATAAAATGAACAATTCTTTTGAAGTCTGCTTGTTTGAAGGACTTTCCTTTCAACATGGTTGCTGTGATTTTAACATATATTTGGCAAGTTCAAGGTGGTGCCGAAAGGCATTATCTCGTGAGAATGCTTGCCTCTTGGAGACCCTTCTGAAGTGGATTTCACAGAAGTCTGTAAGAGGTGCTTGATCTGAAATTCCTTTTTTTGTGCTACCTTAGCTTGTGGATTGACATGCCTTGATTGCCCATTTTGCATAGCATATTTTACAAGAAGTCTTTTCTTTATTCTTCATAACTACCTTTGAAATGCCACCAAGAGGTTTTAGAAAAGTTGAACAAGGTCACATGGTGAGCCTATGTGATAAGGATGAAATGAGATTCCAATGTGTTCCCATTTGAGATAATCATTTAATCATAATTCACTACAGCAAGAACTGAAGATAACAAAATGAATGTAGTAGCTGGAGAGCTGGTTAGGCTGTTAAGAGAACTTAATGCTGTTTCAAATGCTGGGAGTCCCAGGTGTGATTCCCGCATCAGGAGCTCATAACCATCTGTACCTTCAGTTCACGATGATTCAATGCACTTTGGACTCTGAAGGCAAGCACACACGAGGTGCGCATAAACTCACAAGGACACCCACAGACACACAAAATAAAGTAAAATAAAAACCTTCAATATCAGTCTTTATGTAGTCTTTGGAAGGAGAAAATTAAGAAATAACAATCCATTTCTGAATTCCACTCATGATGACATTGCATTTGTGACAAGGACAGCAAAGATACAAAGATAGTACATGGTTAACTTATGGAGGGGAGGGTATTTACATGATGATGGATCAATATCAAAGTTCAAGGTCATTAGGGACGTTCTAGGATATTAGGAAACAGAAAAGGAGATCTAAAACAAAAGTAAGCATCACAAATCAAAATGAAGACAGAACAAAAATTATACCGAGTGAGGTTATCCAGACCTAAAAAGACAGAACGCCATATGTCTTCTCTCACATGAGGGTTCTAGCTTTAAATCTTTCTAACACTGGGGACATGTGGAACCTCAATAACAGGCTATTTGTGGGGGAGACTAATTTAGGGAAGGGATAATAGCATTCATTCGGGTAGTGTAGTAACAGGGATGGGCAAATGAAGTGCCAGACAAGGACTTAGGACAAACCTACTATCTTACAATCCAAGTAAAGAAAAGGATACTGCAAAAATAGATAGTAGAATATAGGCAAAAAGAATAAGGAGGTGGATACTGGGAAGCTAAAGATTTATGAAGGATGTAGGTAGGGTCTGGGGAAGTGAAAACTAAGATGAACAATGTATGAAGAAACCTTATGAGATCCCACTATACATACTGAACAGAAGTATCCCACATTGGTGAAAATGCTGCTCCCAGAAGACATGAGTTATGAATGAAAATCTCAGTGTCAAGTAGAGGCTCTCTCCCTGTGAGTTACTGTCCAGACATTCTGCAGACTCACCCAAAACAGTACAGAGATAAGTAAAAAGTACAGAAAATTACTGATGAGAAATATGGACCGTTTCTGTTGCAAACCTGACCATGTTGCTCAAGGACAAACAGATAAGAACTGTGGGAGACTTTACAGCCTCTTGTCAGAGAAGCGCTTAGACTAGTGAGGTAAGCAGAGTCTAATGTGCCATCTTGCTATGGGTTTAGTAGACTAGAATGTGGTAGGAATGCAAATGGCAAAGACTGTTCTGGAAGCTTCAGAGGTGAACAGAGACACTCTCGGAAATTTAACAAGAGGTCATTCGTATTACACTCTGGCAAATACCTGAGCTGTATTCTCTTCACATCCTAAATGCCTAAATGAGACTAAATTCAAAAGCCATGCCCTAATTTATTTGGTGCAGGGACTATCAAGATGTATAGCATTCAGATTATAGCATAGATGCTGCTCAGTGTGTGTATCCAGGCTCACAGCAATAACTCTGAGCAAAAAAAAAACAGAGCATGAAAACTTGAAAAATGTGAAGTGTGCTGAGGGAAACAATACATGTGATCTTGACCTTGCAGATGGTCAGATGTAGACAAGCTGGCTAGAACTGTTAGACACCCTTGTCATTTAAGAAAAATGGGGAGCTTTGTTGTAAAGGGACTTTAGGTACCTAGAGGGCAAGACTTCATCATATTCATAATAATTATCACAGAAGAGACAGTCATCAATTTGAGAGGGGAGAAAAACACAGGGGGAGTCAGAGGCTGGAGAGGGATGAGTTGAGATGGTATAAATATGGTAGTCATAAAACAAAATCTCCAAAACTAAAGTTTAAAAGATAAATTATATTTTTAGAGGTTCCAGGACATAAAAAATTATGTTAATCTGAAAAAGGAGTATTTCTTCAGGAGTTTCCTATGTAAACAGCATCACCTAGGAAACACTTTTCCCTGGTTGGGCCATAAATACCTTCAGAGGCCTCTCTTGCAGAAGTCTAAGGGATCATGCTACAGCTCACTGCCATTGAAACTTGGCATTTACAACAATATGCTGCTTTTCCGGCATGCAGAGTCTAAGAATTGCAGATCATGGAGTCCAAGGCCAAGGGTCTATTGCCTATGGGGTCAGACAATGGATAGCATTGATGGTCCTGCAGAGAGCAGGTGAAGCTAGTATGTGACACTGGGAAGGTAAACCCTAGCTTGCACTGGGGATGCTGGAATGTTGGCGATGCTAGAAAGATGTAGAACATTGGAAGTGGGGTCAGCTGAGAGGCCACCTATGCTGCAGGATTAAGCACTTCAGAGGCAAGTTACTCAGAGTCTCATTGGTCTGACCCTTGTTTCTGATTCTACGTTTATGAACACATGAGACTGTAAGACCTCAGAAACCCTTCTTAACTCTCAAGCATCATTAGACTTCTGCAGCTGGATTTGCTTCCTACATCTACAGCAGAGATTGGTGGCCCACTGCACAGTGCTGTACAGGTAAGTGCTGGCACTGATGATTTCCCGTATGGAAATGACAACTGTCGGGAGATTAGTGGTCAGTTAGGCTCCTACAGTGCCATTCCCCTTTGAGTGAAATTATCACTGCTGTAGTAGGGGTCCCATAACGAAGACTCATTTAATCAATATGGTCAGGGTAAGCTCTGCATTTATTCTTGCTTTTCTGGGAGAATTCATTACAACTTGGAAGCCAGCGTGGCTACTCAGTGTGATTTCCTATCTGTCCTTGTAAAATGTATCCCATGACTTTCCATTAGATTAGTTCTAGGGAAGCGTAACTGCTCCCACTGACATCACACGGTTCCTTTTATCAGACATGGGCAAAAAATAGAGCACAGCTGCTTTCCTTTTCTTCTTCCCTTTTACATTTCCCATAGAAAACGGAAAAGTAAGAAACGCACAAAGTAAAGTAACCACCATTTTGGTTCTTTATAGGACTTTTGTCTTAAAATTCATATGACAAGGCTTGCTTTTGTGTAAAAATAAAAGCACGATTACACATCCTACGTAATGGTAACTGAAAGGGTACTTTGAGAAGAACTACAATGAATCAGCAAAATACTCACAGTTGTGTTTGAATGTGGGATCTCAGGTTGTTTTCCTTTGACTTGATGTAATAATTTGATTAATTTTACTTGTAATACAAAAGAAATTATAAAGAATGTTATCTGACCCTCAGATGTCTCTTATCTTGGTTTAAGTTACAGATTTACTGTTTTTGTTGTTTTATTTATATTTTCCTCTTTTTCTCTCAATTGGATAATCCTTCAAAACTGACAGGACCTATATTACACATTATAAGACACAAAGTGATTTATTATGTAAATGCTATTGAAAATATCAGGAGTGTATTATTTGCTTTCATTTTAATGGGCTGGAAAATGCTGGTTATAATTTTCAATGATTTGAGTGTCTTGCAAAGTAAAGAAGAAAAGGCAAGTGAGGAAGCAAAAATTAAATTACACACACACACACACACACACACACACACAAATCTGAGGTGGCAACTTCCTGTAAGTACTATACAGCTCTGCCTTTGAGGAATTTTTTTTTTATTATTCATGAGTATTTTCAAAAAACATGAATGTGGCTGCTAGAAAGCCCTGTGAGAGAACAGAGTGTTACCTGGTTAGTGTCCTGGTTTGTTGATTTGAAAGTTCTTTCTGCCCCTAAATTAGCTTTGGTTCTGACTTCTCTAGCAGTATGTGTGTGCATGCATGCGTGCGTGTGTGCGTGCATGCATGCGTGCGTGCATGCGTGTGTGTGCATGTGCTTGAGTTTGTGTGAGTGTACATGTGCATGAGTGTGTATGACTGTTTGAATGTGTGAGAATGTGTGTGTGTGTATGCACATAAATAATGTCCTCATCTGTCACTTGAGACAGGCTATTTCACTGAGTCTGCCCCCTTTCCTCCTATCTCTCCCAACATTGCTTGTGGGGTTACAGTTGCATGGCAGTGCATAGACTTCTATGTCAGTGCTGAAGATTTGAACTCAAGTCCTCATGACTGGGCAGCAAGCTCTCTTAACCACACAACTATCCCCTAGCTCTGCAGAAAAATGTTCTTAATAAAATAAGTCAAACTGGATTCGAATGTGAATGCATGCAGAGGCTTTTAGCCTTACCATTGAATGGTAGTTAACTTTACCAGTCAGTGAGTGTATTGAGTATTTCTAAGTTACAGGAAGATTTACAGGACATTCAGCTAATGCCCTTCTCCAAGAGCCTAATAAAAATCTTGAGCAGGAAATGTTTCTGAGATTTATTTTAGGTTTTAGGAGAAACTGACCATCAGCTAAGTTTTTTTTCTAATACTTACAAATATTGTGTTGTCTGTCCAACCATTATGTTAAGTTGTAATAGCATGATTGACTTATATCTGTGTTTACTGTATGTTCCTAGAAAATCCTTTTCTATCATTCTGGTAATGGAAAGCTGGCAAAAAAGTATTTCCCCGTCAGGAAAACTGACTTATCTAAATATTTAAGAATATATTCAATGGTCCACCTGGTAGTTTATATGATCGAAACACAAATAAAGATAGAGGTTAAAATGGAAAGAAGTAGCCTGTTTCCTTACTTGAGGCAGAGAAGTGTATAAATGAGTGAATAATGACTACTTTGGGGTATATATAAATAGTGTAATAAGAATTTTAAAAATGGGATGCTTCAGTAAGACTGGAGTAATAAATGGTTTAATATCTAAGGTCAGATTAGACCTGTGAAATCATCTAAATAACTTTAACAAAGTTAATGGGCAAATAAATGGCCCATTTTTAGATACTTTTTCTTAAACACAAGTGCAAAGATTTTCCTTTTATGTTGTTTTACTTTCAATGACTCCAGAAAGATACTATCTATCCTGCTCGTGCTCCCTGGGCATTACTGAGTGTGTGCAATGCAAAAGAGATCATAATGAAATCCTTATGGAACATGATCAAATGTTCTCATATGCGTATGTTTTCATAGCTTTTAGCCAGTTGGTTGACTATTATTGGGCTTTTCTAAAAGAATGTTATAATTTTTTAAACTTGATTTATATGTATTATTAGTATTTTTGTATGTACATGATAGAGGCAAGGGTGAGGTCATGGTATGTGTGTGATATCAGAAGAAAACTATGTAGAGTCCTTCTCCTTCTACATTTACATGGGATCTGGGAATTGAACTCTAATGGACAGATTTGTAGTCAGGCAGTAAGCCACCTTTACCCACTAAGGTCTTTTGCTGGACTCAGAATTTTATTATTAAAATCCAGAAGCCATTTCTTTATTGATTAATCTTCATTTTGTGATGTGAACTAGTGTAAGCACTTGAAGGTCACTTCCTTTGCAGAACCTGTGGCAAAACCTCACCTAATTCTCCACACTAGTTTGAGTGGCGATATCACACAATCCCACCACTTATTGCACAGATTTATAAATGAACATGTTCGGTAGTATTTAAAATTTCTCTGAAAAGATGGTTGGTGTGTCAAGTGCAAAATAGGAAGTGCTATTTTAAGAGTAAGAAAGTCATGCAGAGTCCATCTCTGTACGTGTGTGCGCACTCAATGATTTAGATACTTCTAAATCTGTCTTTGTTCCTCAATAACAGCATGGAACCTGCTGTAAAAACCACTATTTTTTGAAGCCCAATAGCAATTAAGAGAGGCTAATTGCTCAGGAGAGACAGGGTGGATGAATGTTAGGGAAGTGGTATAAGAGGTATGCAAATCTGAATTTAAAACTTTGCCTTTTCTTTCAAATGTGCTCCCCACTCCCAACTGGATAAATGAGTTCCTTTCTTCATCACAGTGTGCAAAAGCTTAACAGGAGAAAGCAGGGTCTAAATTTGTTGACAATTCATTCTGAAAGGAATGACTACATATTGACTGTATCATTGGAAAAGGGAACACTGAGATGAACCGACTGTTTTGTCTCGAAAGAATAAATACACGAATTATATATCCCTGTAGACCCATTAAAGTAGAAAAGTTACATGTTAGAATTATACTGTAATTTCAAAATATTTTCTTTGAAAATTCAAATTCAAAGCCATTTAAAATTCAAATCCAGGCAGCTTACTTCTTGTGCTTGCCTGAGTTCTTCATTTCAGGCTAAGCTGCTAAGCCCACCATTCACACTACTAGTCCAGGGCTTCTATCAGCTTCACTCAGTGACATTTCATTGTCTTAGGGTTTTTGATGGGCAAAGGACATTGGGAAAATGTACCCTAACACTAATCTCTCCGCAAATGCTGTTGCAGCACACTCTGTTGCCAAGGTAACGAAATCACTTCGGTCTACACTGAAAACATCCTCAGCATGTTTTACGTGTATCCACAGCCAGACTTTTCATGCTGCTACCAGATTTCTGTCACTATGAAAAGATACCTGGGATTATCAGTTACAACATGGAGATTCTAACTGAGACTCATGGTTTCAGCATATTCACTCCACTGGTGCTTGGCCCCATTGCCTGTGATTAGTCAGAATTTAATGGTAGAAACACTAAGCAAGGGAACATACTTACCTCATGCCCATTAGAAAACAGAAAAAGGCACAGGAAATGGCAAAGAGTCCAGTATCTCCTTCAAAGGCACGCATCCAATGACCTAACTTCCTTTCATTAAGCCAAATGTCCTAAAGATTTCATCATCTGTCAATATCACCAAGAATCGTATCTTCAACATATGAGACTGGGAAGACATTCAAAATCCAAATTATACTGCAAGCTCAACATGATTGTATTAATTGTATTTTGTGAGAAAGTCATACATGAAGAATATATCTACATCACTCTCACCCAACCTATATGATCAAACTCCCCATATGATCTCCTTCCAAAATTTATATCTTTTCTTTAATTACTGTTGTTATATGTGTATACAACCAACTGAATCTACCCAGATTTTTTTTGTATGGATATATATGATTGACCATATGGGATTGAACATCTTATGTAAGAGTGCATCCCTAAAAGGGGATTAATTCTCCCTCTCTCAGCAGCCAGTGACTACATGAGGCTTTCTTTATCTAGGAGTGGTTTAGGTGAATTTTTCCTGTTCCCATTGGCTTGCCAACTGATGTTGTCTTGAGAGTCCTGCTCTGGCAACCATATTGTGAGGTTCTTATAATCTTTCTTATAACCCCATAGTTTCCCCCTGAGCCTTGGAAATATGTGCTGCATTGCAAATGTATTAGCTGGGGCTAGACAGCCCACAGCCTCTTATTCTCCATAGTGTTTTCTAGTTGTGGATAATAGTAATAGTCTCCATCTGATGCAGAAAAGAACTTTCCTTGATGAGAGGTGAGGCCTAGACAAATCTGTGGGTCTAAAGATATATGTATTTAGAACATGGCTAGAAATTATATTGATTTTGGAAAACGATAGTAGTAGGTTCTTCTGTAGCCTGTGACTCCTCCAGCTATAACTAGTTGGCTAGGTTTACAAAACCAGACATGAAGTCCCTCCAATTGTGTAGCTCTTTAATCTAATTAGATGGCTGTTGATTAACCCTGAGCTAGAGGTCCTGCTATTGCCTAAAAGGGTTATGTTGGTAGTCAAGTTGTTGTGGTTCTTAGGCTTTTCAGTGGTGTAGGTCTACTGGTTACCTTTCTCCCTTGGTAGCTTGCAGATTACTTTCAGATACTATGGGATCCAGCCCACGTGGAGGAGGCTTTCTGATCATTTCTGTCCCCATTCTTCCAAGTCCTGTGTCTAAAGTGTGTGGTGTCAACATAAAGTTCTTGTCTTCAAGTTCTGGAAGGCAACAGGGGCAATGGAAATAGCGTATATTATTTTGAGAGTCTCTTTGACTCCATTGACCAACAAGTTGAAGGGAGTTTTCTAATGTCTTATACTGGGGTTTTTATTAGCTATTACATTTTTTCTTGGGGAGAGCATCGTGTGTGTGTGTGTGTGTGTGTGTGTGTGTGTGTGCGCGTGCGCGCGCGCACGCGAGCGCACGCGCGCATAGGTCAGCACATAGCAACGGTAGAATCTGAGGGATCTGGTGAGAGCAGTAGGGCTTGATGGGAACACAGAAAGTCTGAGTTATCGGCAGTCTGTAGGGATTAGAAATAGAGCTAGGACTTCAAAACTATATTGGTTTTGGAAAATGGTTGTAATAGGTTCAGTGGTAGCTATTCTAAGAAATTGGAAGGAATTGTCCAAATTCCTCTGACAGGCAGCTAGCTCACTTGACCTTGGGGTAAAGTGCAACAGAGTAAAAGTTCCTCCATTGGCCTGGTCTCTAAATTGCTATGGACAAAGATAGCCTGTGGTGACTCTCCAGGTAGGGAAAACAGTAGACCTTGACATAAGTTGTCATTGAAAACTACTTACAAACTAACAAAAAGTAAAACCCCTCACTTATTTTACCACGCCAGCATTTCTTGGGTTCAGAATTTGTTAGGCATCCGTTTTCAGTCTATACTCAATGGCCTGACTTGTTTATAATCAATAGCTTTGTTGATGATGTATGACTGAATTCAGTGTTGGCAATCCATTTTTGTTTTCTTGCAGAGAAGAGTTCCCTCAACAACCTACACAGAAATCACTGCTACTCTTGTGGAGTGGTAGTCCTTTCCTCTGTCCTGTACTCAAAGGACAGCTGCATTTTCTCATGTCAGGACCTACCCAGTCTCTTCAGCCAACCCACACTGATAAACAAAGAGGTGACCTCAACCCTGCGCGTGTTCTCCTTACATAGCAGGATTCCTCTCTGTCTATATGACTTCAAAGAGAGCGGTGAGAGGCTGTAGGGTAGATTGAAACACTGTTAGCATCATATTCCTTTCATACACATGACACAGGCAGAATCAGGAAACACCCGGATGACTTTAATAAGCATTAGTTTAACATTTAGAAAGTAAGAATTCTGTATAATTGAGCAAGCAAATAGATTTACATAAATAGTAAAACTCAATCAAAGCCTTCAATATGTCTGTTTCCCACCCCATGCCCTGTGTACGTAAATCTGAAAATATGTAAAGTCAATTATTGGCAAGAAGTTTTTGATATACGTTTGTCCTAAATCATCACTTAACTGCTACTTTTCTCCTGTTAGTAACAGTAATTCGGCATTAGCGTTTTTCTGCATATCACACCTCTTCACACATACAGAAGTGATGCATGTACATACACATGGAGTTTTGGGCTACAGAGATTATTTTAATTCAATCCTCCTGGCTCTGTTTTTTTTTTTTTAAGTTACTTAAGAAAAGCCCTGGAACAAATGTCCCTAAGACATGGATCATCTTTACCACCCAGACTTCATTCTACAAGAATGAAGGTAGAACATGGGATTCCTGGTCCTTAAGAATGATGTCAGTGGGCTTTGTGACTTCATGTTGTCTGAAACACTAAGTGGAGAAACCTTCCAAACCAGGGCATTTTGGAATGCTGGAATATTTCATGTGATTATAGGGCTTTTGTCCATATTCTGATCATAAACTTTCATAGATGGTTTGTTGTTGTTTGTATTGAGTTATGTGGCCCACACTAACCTTCTACACTTCAGGGATCTTCCTGATTTAAGAGTCTCAAAATAGCTAGGACTTCACATCTTACCAGCTTCTTTTAACCGGTGTTCACTAGCCCTCTATTTTTTCTACACATTAGGCAGACATTGATGCTCAGTTATTTTTTTTTCTGTGCTGCTCATACTCTCATTTAGTGGGGAAGAAGCCCCGAGTCCTCCAGGAACTGTTCATACTGTAAAGTCTGATATTACACAAGAATAGTGAATTTTAACAATGTTAGGCTCTAATCAGTGAATAATAAATATTTTCTTGTCAATTAGTTCTTGAGTCTGAATATATTGTCTTATGCAAAAGTGTTTTATTATAGTTAAAATATCTCAATTGTGTCTGAGGCAGTCACAGTGGACTGGGATGGAGAGCTGCCTTACCAACCGAGTATTTCATATTTTCTTTCTTTGAGCCCCATGGCTCAGTAGGAAATTTAGAAGAATCCACAGCTTAATGGTGACTGAGAATCAGGGCTGATTCTAGCAAGCCAATCACATAACTTCATTTGAGCACATTTTCCTAAGGAGTATGAACAAAAGAAGAAATTGAGGTTAGTAATTACTTCTTAAATTAGGTACATGGTGACCTTGTGCAAAATCCCCTACAATTCTGAGTAAAAAAGACATATTCCACAGCCCACAGTAGACAGCGATAATTACAGAAGTAATTCTGGAAGAAAAAGAAAGGAAGCCTCTTCGAGTTGTTGACTCCAGCTGTTCTCCTGAAATGAATCAGAAACCTAGCACTGCAGAGCTCTCTTAGTAGCTGCTTTAAAGTTACAGGGGAATGAGAATCAAAGGTGCAGGCTTGCAGAGTGAGGCTGTGGTATTATCTGCGACATTGTGGAGGGTCCTACCAGCTCATAAACGCACACTTGAAGAAGAAAATTCATAAACTATTAATAATCAGAACCATGCACCTTTCCTTGCCGTACTTTATCAACAGTCATAGGCCTGCCTCATAGGAGAAGGGCATTGTTTTCTTAAAATCTTATTTTTCGAATCTTAGATGCACAGGTTTATATTAAGTGGAGCAAAAAGGATCTAGTGATACTTGAGGTTGTTGTCAGGAAGTTGCTACTCCTGAGGCATTTCAGAAAACTTAGGAGGACAGTGTGTGGATAGAGTCTTAAGTTACAGCAACCAGGTTTGAATTCTGGCTCTGTTGTTTACTGTGTGACTTGGACATATAAGCACACTGAACCTCATGCTTTCAGTTACAATGAAGGCCCAAACTCATAGTTGTGTTTCAGTGTCACATTAATCATGCCCATAAAGCCACTATATCCTGTTGTTTTAGGTTTGGCTACTATCAGAATAACTTAACTGGAAATAGTTACATAAACTACTGATGCAGTAAACCAGATCTTTTAAAAAGTACTATAAAGTGCACTCCCATCCCAAGATAATAGCTACTCTTAGTCCTAGCCCAGAAGTGGAGTCAGGCCTTGTTCGTAAGAAGTAAACATCTTTCTCTAAAGAAATAAAAAATTACTGCTGTTTGTCCCTGTGTTGGAAGGGAGGAACTGGTAGTCAATGTTGGAGATAATTCAAATCTTCCTTCAATTTAGTAGTTCAGTGGTCATGAAGGATTTGAAACAGAACTCTTCCAGGGAAAGTGATAGTGGATAGATTGATTTTAGTTATGGGATCTAGGGTTAAACACCACAAAAGAACTAAAAACAAAGAGAAAAGAGAGGTCTTGACACTGAGGGTCAGCTGGGCTACATATGAAGAGAGATCACGTTGAATCTGTTCCCGAATCTGCTCCCCAGCCAGAGGAATGGTGTGAGGTAGCAGAAGTCATCTGAGTCTCTTTTGTAAGACAAACTCCTAGGGCAGTGTGAAGACTGAGGTTGCGTTCCATTATCCAATTATAATTAACTCTATCACCTGAGGTCACAGATTTGATTTCTGACTTGTCTGTTTCTCATGAAGTTTGAAAACAGAACAACAACCTACATGTGTCTTCAAGTGGTGGATACTTGATCATTTGGCTGCTTGGTAAAAACTCCTCACTCATTTATCCACCTCCAATTTTAAGACCAGCACTGGTTCCAATGGGAGGACAGGGTTCTACAAGGGAATTTCTGCAGTTCTGTATTTAAGGCCAGTGTGAAAGAACATTAAGTGATTCCAAGCTGGAAGAGAAGAGAGCTACATTGGTATTATGGCATGTTTAAAGCAAATGTAACTCATTTTTTTACAGACTGCTTGAAGAGAGTTCCTGGGGAAGATCGTCCCCATGGCCCTCTCATCAAAAGTTCAGATCTGCATTTTCAGAGAACAGAATGTGATTTCATCCAGAGATCTGAAACACTCTTAAACGTTAAAACTTTTTTTCCTAAGATGTTCTAAGGTAAGAGTTAATTCTGCCTCTTCCTTTATATCTGAGCCCCTCAAATGAGTTTTAAAGCCATAGTAGAGTAAACTCTGAAGAAAAGAAAAAAAAAATGAGTATTTTTGCAAAAAGAAATCACAGAGTTTAGGAAACTTAGGGACCCATCAACTTTCTCTTTTTGAAATATGAACTAATTATTTTATTTTTTCCCTTCCTCTCTCCCTCCTTCCCCTCTCCATTGATTCTTCCCTGACATCTGACCCAGTGTGGAATGTATTGTCTTTATAGGTACTGTTATTGCAGATAAAGCTGGAAGTATTGATGATCAGTATGGAAATGATGAGGAATACACAATTCAGCTAGGAAAGCATCACCATCTGGAAACCAAGGACCTCCCCTGTGCCATGCTTTGGAGAGGATGCACACTTGAAACAGGAACTCTCTCGGAACTGAACTGGGACACTTTAAGGATCTTATGACAACCCTTTACTACATAAAAGGTTTGAGATTTGTTAAAGGATTTATTGCGTGTTACTTTATCCAGGAAGGGAATTGTAAGATATTATTTCCATTTCTCCAGCCAGAGTTACATTAAACCAAATATGTGGACTAAGGAGGTATGACATCATGAGATAAGCTCACATTGTTACAAAGTGCCGTGCAGGCACACAGAGCCTACAGTTCTCTTAGGGACTTCCAAAACACTTCATCTGAAGCACAAATAAATAATTTTCATAGAAAAAGAATTGAGAAGTAGAAGCAGAATTATAAAATGACAGATGAGCCAGGCATCCAAAGCTGCATTGATTCTTTGCCTTTACATTTGTATCCTCAGAATTTGGGCCTGAAGGTAGAAAACAGCCAAAAGAAACACCTTCAATCCTGTGGATCAAGCAAGTGACATGACTGGGAGCTGCAGATGGCATCTGTCACGTAATGCACACAGCCAAATCACACCTGTCGCTGTTTGTAAGCAAAAGAGAAACAGCCATTTGCATAGATCAGGCTCTTTTAATTCTCAGTGTGCCTGACTTCAGTTTATCTCGTGGAAATCAGAAAGATTAAGCAAATTAAGACAAAACAGGCAGCGAGCAAGTCCTTGATCTAGAAGAAGAAAGAAGCTCTGGGATTTTTATGTTTTTTAGATCTCATAGTAATGACAAGAACAGACATTTACAGAACTGTAGCTGATTTCTTTGTGAGCTGGTAATTACTCCACTCACTGACAGGGGACAGTGCATATCAGACTGTGCCCCAGTTGGCTTTAGATTTAAATCAAATCTACAGGTCTTATTTTTGTCATATCTGAATAAATAAAGTAGTATACATGGCACCCAAAAGACTAATTAGGATCACACTACATATACACAGGCAATTAAAAAGTGTATTCATAAAGCACTTATCATGCATGTCACATGTTATATGCTTATTTCATATATTTACTTTGAATACAGGTAGCATGTAATAATCATTTAGATATCATATATATATTTCATAAAATGATATCAATAGGATCTTTAGAATAATGCATCTCATATGTATTTATAATTATATGAATTATATAAATATATAATATATTTTCCATAAAACACACAATCAGAATTCAAAGGGCAAAATATAACTCATGTATATAGAAAAAATAAGTTAATTTTTTTGGGGGAAAAAACTATAGATGATTAGTCTTAGTTGTATTTCATACATATTTTGATGACATTTTTTAATATCTCAGGGACCATTGCTCCATGCTTTTGTTCTTATAATGAAGTCAGTGTTTATAGGAGAGGCCAAGACAGGCTCAAATACCTACATCACAGAGCAGGATACAGGTGCTCATCCATGGTGTCTTCTGATGCTCTAGTCGATGGGCACTGATACTTGTGTGACCACTGTTTGTGTTTATGTGTTCTACGGTGTAAGTATGGAACTGTCCTGAGCAAATCTAGACACGCAGAGTGAGGGCAGACTGAGAAGTAACTTCCATCTTAACCTCTACTATAGGTGCCTTTGAGGTCTGCCTAGTGATGAGTTATAGTTTATGATAGCTTGAAAAGTCTTGCTTGTAGCAATTACTACATAATAGCATAAAAATATGCTGACAGACTGCACAGACTCTTGTTTATCTCCTTTTATTTTGAAGAAACTCCTTTCTCTCTCTCTCTCTCTCTCTCTCTCTCTCTCTCTCTCTCTCTCTCTCTCTCCCTCCCTCCCTCCCTCCCTCCCTCCCTCCCTCCCTCTCTCTCTCTCTCTCTCTCTCTCTCTCTCTCTCTCTCTCACACACACACACACACACACACACACACACACACACTGAGTGGAGAAGTGGTGGGGAAGGAGGGAGGGAGGAAGCCTGACAGGGTGGCTTGGCTTTTGTTTTTGTACAACAATAGCATGGTGATATTGGGAAGCATGGCAGATACCCTAAATCGAGCAGCACTGACTACAAACCATTTCTACACCTCAGGCTTATTCGCCAACACCATCTGTGTGTCTGTCCTGTGCCTTATTCTCCATCTTTCTCCCGTTCTTAGAAAGAAGGGCAAATGTTTGACTTCTGCCCTCTCATTATTCCCATCGCCATACATTAGGGCATGGTGATATCTTGCACTATATCTAGGGTTCCTTTATAAAATTCCTTTTTAAATGAAAAGATCCACCTTTCTTCTTTCTTCTTCCAATCCTTCCCATGCACTCTCCTTCCAAACCCCTTGATGGTCCCTTCCTCATTCCTAAATTGACAGCTGCTTTTTCTTTGATATTATTGTTACATGCACAAACATATGCAAATCATGTGAACTTAACCTGCTGAGTCTTTTTTTCCCTTTGTTGGTTTCTCTGAATACAGTTTCAGGGCTGAACACTTTGCATTAGGTAACTAGTTGGGGGCTCATCCCTGGGAAGGGGAAGCTACTTTCCTCTCTCTCTCAGTAATACTTTGTTGCCTATAGTTCTTTGTCTAAGGTTGAGATCACATAATGGGCAAAGATATCACATATGAAATTATCCAGAAAAGAAATCCCATAAACCAGTGTCTTAGTATTTTAGCTATCTTCCTGTGGAACTCTATTTCAATGTTAGCTGTTGGATTTGACCTCTGTAGCTCGTGGATAACAAACCTGCATTTCCCCAAAGGATTGGCACTTGCAGTGTACACACGAAAATATAAAAGAAGAACCAAGGATTAATCATTTATTGAAATGTCAGCCATTTAACATTCTACAGGATGTATTTGGATCGGATTATTGTTAATTAGTGACAATCAATCACACAGTTATTAAATCATAGTAGTGTAGAAACTCTTCCAACTTTGAAGATGTTCTTCTTAAGCAAAATACAGTGTGTTTCAGTTCTGGGCAGCACCTATTTTAGGGATCATAAGCTTGCATTTAGAAATGAATGAATGATGTGATTTTTAACTTCTTCCCATGTCCCTGTTTTTGATTCAAGGTCCTCTGAATTGCCAAAGAAACAGTGGGTGCTTTCTCAAATCCTATCGGAATATGCTCAGAAGTTGAATGAATCATTTAAAACTATTGTTCAGGTCAGACACTAAAATTTACAGGATTGTTCTTTTTCTGTTATCATGTAACAGGAGGAAGATTGGTAAACCAACAAGCCATGCTGTTGTTAAGTACAGCAGAGAGCTGATTAAACAAAGGATTCAAATGAACTAAATTACTGGAAGTAATGAGTGCTTTTCTAAGGCAGGAAACTTAACTCTGCCCTTTTCATTGTAGATCAGTAAGAACAGGAAAAACCCACTATAGACAGGAATGAGGAGAAAGAAGTCAAGCTCTTAACAGCTATGTGTGACTGGCTTGGTGGAGAAATTCCCGAGGAACCCTAAGTAAAGAGGAAGCTGTTTCCACTTGTCTGTGATTCCCTTTGGGCCTTTGAACAATACAGCAAGAGAGAGTAAAGACTGGCAGGGACAGGTTTGATTGCTGAGAGGAAGCTCCTCTGTGGTTCATAGGACATCCTTACCTACAAAGCATTGGCTGTTAAGTCTGAGGTTAGGGAAGGAGAACATAATGTATATCTTGCTTAGAAGTTTTGAAAGTAAAGTTAAAAGACAAATAGGAATGGTGTCAGGGTCCTGTGTGCATATGCTTTGGCTGTTAGCTCATGTGGGACTCCTGACACTGGGAGCAGGTATATCTCTGTTTCTTTTGCCTGCTTTTAAGACTCATTTCCTCCAATGGGGTTGTGTGGTCCAGTGTTGATATGAGGGCTTTTGGCTTGTCTTATTGTATCTTCTTTTGTCCTTTTTGGCTGTCATCTCTTGGAATCCTGCTTTTTTCTGAAGGGAAATGGAGGGGGAGTGGATCTGGGGGAGAGGGGAGAGCTTGGAGGAATGGAGGGAGAGCAAACTGGTAGGGAGGTCAGAGAGAAGAATCTATTTTCAATAAAAAAAAAGAAATAAAGAAAGCAAAGTTGCATTTTATCTGAAGATCTCTGAAGTTTCAAAGAGTGGAAGGTAGGCACTACTAAAGGCTGGGTGCAGATCCCAGGCCTAGGAGAAATCCCTTAGGGCCCAGAGGCCTTCATTAGAGGCAGAGAAACTCAAAGGCTAGTGTCCAAGCTTCAGCATGCAGAGGAATCCTTCAATATGCAGGAAACTGGCAGTGCCACTGGGTGCAGGTTACAAAGCAAAGACACATTACATCACTCCCAGAAAGCAGTAAGTGGATGGTAAGAGATGGGAAGATATTTATGCTGGGACACAGGGGAAGTATTCTTTTCCCAGTACTTCCGTTAAACATTCTGCTGGGATTCCTAACCAGAAAGTAGAAATGAAAGGCATGGAATTTAAAGAAGTAAATGTATTATTCACAGATAAGGGAATGTTGTATAAAATGCTCTACATAAATAAAGAAGAACTACCGTAGTAAGAAACACACAACTAGAAATGGAGCAAGTAAGAGGATCATAATATTTAATATTGTGGGAATATGTTGCCTGGGAAGGTTCATTTCTGGTTCATGAAGTTCATATTTGGGCAAGACAAATGGGATCCTTCCTCCTCAGGAAGACAGCTCAGCCCTCTCAGTGGTTTGAATGCTCACCAGCATGGAGGTGTTACCTACTCAGTGCCAGCCTATTTTCTCTACATCTTCCATCCAAGGCAAGCGGTATATATGTAGTATGGTCTCATCCTCTAGTTGTGGTAAATAGTCAAAAGGATTGACAAAAGTATATGTTGTTTGGGGCAGGGGAACTTTTCATGGCCCATTCCCATAGAAGTATCTCATACCTGGAACTAGAAATTTTGTTCCATAACCCATAGTTTCCTAGCAACAGCACTTTTCCTTCAGTTACTCTTTGGGGTTTTTAGATTTGAGCTACAAGGCAGTCCTCAATAACTCTTTTATCCATGTTTTTAAACCTTTAGAATTTTATACACAGGTTATAAAACACATAAATCAATAAAAAATAAACTTACATTTTAATAAACTGTATTAAAGAGAGAAATATTGGAAAACATTCATTTTTCAACAGCTGTATTGCATTTCACTAATCTGTCGTGTTTATCATTTCTACAACTATCCAGATGCATGATGGGACTGTTACAGTGAGGTGTGCTGCTACAGTTTTTCTCCCTGCTTGGGTGCTCAGGAATATCCACTGGTAATTTGAACAAATATCACCTGGAGGTTTTATCCCAAAGTGAGAGTTATACACAATCAATAGAGTTATTTAGCACAATCAATGATGCAAAATATGAAATGTTTGTCTTAGGTTTTCTATCACTGTGAAGAGACACCATGACAATGTCAACTTTTAGAAAGAAAAACCTTTAATTGGGGCTGGCTTACAGTTTAGAGATTTAGCCAACTGTCATTATGTCAGGAAGCATGATGGTGTGCACACAGACATGATGGTAGAGAAGAAGCCGAGAGTTCTACATCTGGATCAGCAAGCAGCAGGAAGAGAGAGTGAGACACTGGGCCTGACTTCAGCATCTGAGACCTCAAAGCCCACCCTCAGTGACACACTTCCTCCTCAAAGCCACACCTACTCCAACAAGGCCACACCTCCTAATAGTGCCACTCCCTATGGGCCTAGGGGCACCATGTTCATTTGAACAACAATTTTACATATTAAAAGTAAATACTTAGAAACAGAAATTTAAATCTAACACACAAAGTAAATAAGTATAAGATATGGAAAAAGATCTATGTATTAGAGTAAAAACAATTAAAAACTGCTACGATAATCATGTCTAACTAGACTGGAGACCTATATTAGTATATATTGGTAAAGTGCTCAGGACCCAAGCAGGGGGCCTGAGTTTGATCCCAAGAAAATACACTAAAATAGACTTATAGTGACACAAATTTGTAGTTGCAGTGCTGAGATGGTAGTAACAGGAGGCTCCCTGGATCTCACGGGCCATCCAGCTTAGGCCAATTGCTAAACTCCATATCCATTGTGAAACTCCAACAAGAAATACAAGGTATACAGCTCCTGAGGTGTTGTAAGATAATCTTTTTTACATTTTAAAGATATGTCTCTGCCTTAGGTGCCTTCTGATTAGTTTAATAAAAAGCTGAATGGCTATTTGCTGGGCAGGAGAGGATAGGCAGGACTTCCAGGCACAGGGAGAAACTGAGAGGAGGAATCTAGACACCTGAATTTCACCAGCAGACTCAGAGAAAGTCAGATGTGCCATACTGAGGAGAGGTAAATAGTCTTTGTAGCAGAACATAGATGAAAAAAATATGGGTTAATTAATTTATAAGAGCCAGTTGGAAACAAGCCTAAGCTAAAGGCCAAGGTTTCATAATTAGTAATAAGTCTCTGGGTTGTTATTTGTAGGCTGGTGATCCCAAGGAGAAAATGTAACTACATTTGGGGTTGCTCTGGAAAGCAGACACAACAGCTTCTCAGAAACTGGGACATTTAGGCACAGCTGGGACCCCTAGGTATGGCTCTTGCCTCTGCCTCTGGACCTGAAGTGGGCAGAGCCAGCTGCTAGTGGCATGTGCTAAGTGGAGCCTTGTGGTGGGTGTCCTAGCTATTTAAGCCTTGACTTATGCAGTCAGAGAAGAATGCAGATGCACAAAAAGTCAGGTCTCAACCAAAAAAAAATCCATACCTTTAAACAGGTACAAATTGGTGAAAAGTGTACTTAGATGCTGAAGAAAGAAAAGAAAATGGGTACAGACAGTTATAGGGGGAAAAAGTTTACAAATAATAAAAGTAAAGTCTTTAAAGAAAGAGTAAAGTAAATAATAATAATAATAATAATAATAATAATTATAATAATAATAAAGCCTCCCAAACATAGGAAATACACTGGGCCCCTGGATTCTGTATGTTGTTTTGTTGACTTTAAATTTTTTGAATGCTGATGAGTGAAGGGCAAAAGCTGCTGAGAATCATTGGATGTAGAAAAAAACTAGTAAATTAAACCAACATACATTTTATGATTGTCTTAACTTCAGAATAGAAGTCAGAAAATACATTGCACTGGGGGAGAGGTTATGCCTTTGTTCCTACAGGAAGCAAAAAGTTATGGATTTCTTCAAAATTAAAATATCAGATTTGATTTGGGGAGACCTCCTGAAAATCTTGGATGCAAACATGAGGGAAGACACCAAACAAACAAACAAAATCCAAAACCAAATCCAAACAAAAAAAACTACAAGACTAGTAATTTATATGTTGATCCCTCAGCATGGGAACAGCTTTGAGACTGGATGAGACATGATAAACCTTATTGGCTACAGAGTCCTCATGACTTATTATTACACAGCATCCTTTCATATGGCATGGGTAGAGATTTATATTGTAGTTTGGTTATGCAGTCCAAATGGACTTATTAAGTTGACAGATGCCTTTTACCTGCTCAAAAATAGAACGAAAAATCATCTTTAGCTGACTTGTGCACATTGCACATTCCATACTTATGTTAATGCTAAATGTATGTTACCTTTAAAAGTTTGTGTGTTTTCAAAAAAAAAAAAAAAGATCAGACATCAATGAAAACAAATAGCCCAAGTAATCCAGCATCTCAGAATGCCTCTGTTACTGTTTCCTCAAAATTCTGCATCCAGAACACCTTCAAAACTGTTGGCTGAGATGGTCCAGCCTCACAGACTACTCTAGCCAGGACTTCAGGTAAGCTGTACACTTCCTCATCACACAGAGACTAAATAAAAAATAATGCAGCTAGCTCTCCATGGACTTGACCATTATCCCAAATTTCTCAGGGTCCCATAAATATTCTACTGCCCCTATACAACAGGAAACAACAGAGAACATAATGTCCACATTCCCAAGAAGCTGGGTAGGTGGTTTTTGGTCATTTGGTGGGCTATGGATTTTTGCCATTTTGGGGGGGAGGGTTAGTTGCAAGTTGTTATTGGTCATGATCAGGAAAAAAAACTAAGCAAAGAGGGTTAGATTCATTCTAAGAAGAAGAAAAGGGGGATATGAGAATGATAGGATAAAAGGGTAGGTTATTGGATATACTATTAAACTAAAAAGGCAACTACTAGTCTTAAATATTTTATGTTGTTATGGATTTTTGTGTACTGATACAAACTTAAGGTTATTTTTGTTAAGGTATTATACTTATACAGCTCATTTAAAAATGTGATTTAAAGTTCTAATCTTTGAAAACTATTTAGGATGATTAAAATGCAGATTAGCAGTTAGTCAACTGCAACAAACTTGTAGTCCTGTAGATACATTTTCAAGGTCAAACAGAGATATGGATAAATGGTCTTCAAGCACTTTAGAGACCTACAGAATATGGCATTTAAGATGTTTTAATAACATAAGGCTTTTCATGATAGTGAGACATGTCTGCTCCTGATAGCACCAATCTACTTCAAAGAAAGGATGATGGGCACCAAAGAACCTCCACATGCAGTTTGGTTTTTTTGGGAAAAAAAAATAGCCACTGGGCAAAGAGGCTGCCTTTCCTTGACTGCTGGCAGTATGCTGTCCAAATTGCACAAGCAGGACACAAAAGAAAGCAACTGCTAAACTTTGTCAAGACAGGTAGGAGAGTCCTTCAAAATTCCTGATTCATGGAAAAGTCTGTCAGATATTCTATGGCTGTAGGCCAAAGAAGGATATCGTATATTGCAGAGGAACCTTGGGTGAGTGTCCAATCAGCCAGCTGTTTCTGTCATTTCTATAGTTTTGGAAATTGCCTGCTCTGCATTTCTTGTTTATTCAGGTAATATTTTTCTTGGGTCTCTGATGGTGTTGAAGAAGAGATAGTTCTAGTTTTACAGTTTTCCTTGTTACCAGATTCAGAAAAGAAACTTACATAAGAGATGTAAAGTTTATAACATTGAAAAACATAAAAGCTTTAGTTTTTTTTTAACTAAAAAGATGTTTTAAGTCTAAAATGATATTTTTTGGATGGTAATACAAGTTAATGATAGAAAGTAGTTTATGTATAAAACTTTAGACTCACTAAGATAAGATGGATAATACAGTACTTCCTATGAATTTACCAAATGCATATGGACTGGACATTGTGAGTATAAATGTAATTCTTACTTGATAATTGTTCTTATTATATATAACATTACTGTTAAAGTTAAACCCCTTCTTTTTATTTAGACAAAAAGGGGAAATGTTGTGAAATAATATTTTTGTGCACTTGTAAAGATGTTTCTTTGCCTAAGTTGCCTTCTGATTGGTTTAATAAAAAGCTGAATGGTCAATAGATAGGCAGAGAGGATAGGTGCAATTTCAGGCAGATATAGACAAATTGAGAGGATGAATCTAGGCAAGCAAATTTTGCCAGCAGACTTGGAGTAAGTTGTCATGAGGAGAGGTAACTGAGCCACATGGCAGATCTAGATTTAAAAATATGGATTAATTGAGTTATAAGAGCTAGTTGGAAACAAGCCTAAACTAAAGGCTAAGCTTACATAACTAATAATAGTCTCTGTGTCATTATTTGGGTACTGGCAATCCAAAGATAATCTGACAAGAAAGCTTGCTACACTGAAGGCCAAAACCTAAGACTTCCCTCTGATCTCCAGATTCATGTGCAAATTAATCTGCACATGTGTCTGCACACACACACACACACACACACACACACACACACACACACACACACACAGTCCTAAATAAATGAATCCAGAATGAACAGATTGCTGAACTCCATATTATTAAGAGCTCCATTTTTTCCAAGTTAATATTTATATTTAATACAATCTCAAATCATAGTGGTTAAATATTTAAAGACATTGTCTAACTTATTGTAAAATGTGCACCTGAATGTGAAAAGTCTAAACAGTATTTAAAAATATTTAAAAGTCTTTTGCATGCCTCACTTCTGATTTCATGATGCCCAAAACTACAACAGCAAAGATGTTTGGAAGTTGCCTAAGAATAGGCATATTCATAAAGGATAAATAGAATTGAGAAGAATAGAACTGAGGTTCACAAATATATATACATGACTAGGTTCCAAGACTAAATGGGGAATGAAAGCATTTTAACAAACAACAGTCTAACATATAGGTATCCACATGAAAAGAAGATCAACTTTGTCCTCTATACTAATTGCTGTGAAATAATTATACAAGTGGGAGATTTAAGGAAGGATTTAGCTGAGCATTGTTGTTACTTTAAATTAAGCAGTGATTTTTTTTAGGTAAGACTTAACAAGTACTAACATGAATTCATCAAAGTCTGTAAAAATGCTGTTTGATCAATAAATTCATGGCACTGACAGTTCCGAGAAATGGTAGCATATGGGGCATTTAAAAGAAGAGTTTGTAGTTTTCTAAAAAGTCTATATCATATAGATCACGTTATCTAGGTTACATATTTATGCACTTTTATAAAATACCACATGAAAGATTTCACTGTCAATATAACATGTCACACTCATGACAGTGTCTACTCAATGACTTGGCCAAACCCACTCCCAGAGGAATAATGACTTAGAGAACCCTACTTTGAGTGATAACTTCCCACTAGAGGAATTCCTAGTCTGAGGATAAATGAAAACCTGTGTCCACAAAATGACATGTGCAACAACATTGACAGCAAGCTCCTTAATAATAAACATGAAACTGGAAGAGACCCAACTGCTCTTTGGTAGAATAAGAGGACATGAAATTTTGACATATCCATGAACTGAACCACTGCTTAGCAATTTTGAAGAAAATCCCCAAATACTGATTTTGAAACATAAAATAATGTGTCACTGTGTTGATTTAGAAACTGAGGAAAACAAACAACAAGCAAAAGAGTCAACATTATTAAATCCTACTTAGAGGTTAAAAATCTCTGGCAATACACATGAGGAATAATTACCTCTGCTAAGATTTGTAGACTAATTACAGAAAAAAAAATGTTAATTCTTGTTTTGGATTGCAGTAGAGTACAGAGTTACCAAAATTCACGGCACATTTATTCTCTTTGAATACTCAATATGCCTTGATATTATCGTTCTACCCTCAAGAAATTAAAAGTGACAGGAATCTGTGATGTCACTCTGGTTTGAAAGCTATCATTGTGCAGAAGATGGGCATGAGGAATTTTATTGTTCTTGGATGTCTTGGATTGCCATCACAGTGCATAGTAGACTAGGTGGCTTGAAGAGTAGACATTCATTTCTCATTAGCCTGAGCTGGAAATTCCAAAATGAAAGACACTGGCAGATGTGGGGTCTCCCAAGGACACTTTTTGATTTTCAGACTGTTGTTTCTCCTTGAATCACATGCAATCTACTTATGAAGACTTTGTTTGCTCTTATGAGCCTAATGTTCCAGGAAGGTGTCTGCAAACACCAGTTCTTCAGGACCTTGGGTTTTGCACATGAGTTTGAGGAAAACACATTTACACCCGTAGCAGCATTGACCCTGAACCCTGACTGTCATAACTTCCAGGTGACTTGTGCTTTCAGGCCAAGGTTGCCACAGATCACATGGTGAATTTACTCAGCTGCCTAATTATTTGTGACTATGTTGAGACAAAATAATTTTTTTCCTAACTAACCTCCCAATGACTTTTGTTTTCCTGTTTCAAAGAGAATCAGAACAGAATGTGATGACAAAGAGACTGTTTTACATTAAAATGAAACTAAGTGCAGGAAACTGAAATGTATAGATTAAAATGAAACACCTTGTTCTAGAGATTTCTATGAAGGAACGATAGCTGCAATATATATTTTATCTTGAATTCTGCTGTGGGATGGTCTGTATGTCAAATCTGTTGCTCTGATTGGTCAATAAATAAAACCCTGATTGGCCAGTGGCTAGGCAGGAAGTATAAGCGGGACTAACAGAGAGGAGAAAAGAAAGAACAGGAAGGCAGAAGGAGTCACTGCCAGCTGCCACCATGACAAGCTGCATGTGAAGATGCCGGTAAGCCACTTGGCAAGGTTTAGATTTATGGAAATGGATTAATTTAAGCTATAAGAACAGTTAGCAAGAAGCCTGCCATGGCCATACAGTTTGTAAGCAATATAAGTCTCTGTGTATACTTGGTTGGGTCTGAGCGGCTGTGGGACTGGCGGGTGACAGATTTGTCCTGAATGTGGGCAAGGCAGGAAAACTCTAGCTACAGAGTTCAGTCAGTAAGACATATTGAATGATGATTAAAAACATCCATGGCAGTTTGCTAAGAGATCAGACTCTTGTATGTTATAGCGTATGTGGTTAAAGAATTAGATTACTGATGGCAGTACCTATCTTCTAATGTAGAAAGTTAAAAATGCATGTGAAGAAATGTCAACCTGGATAGTGCAAACAACCTGGATGGATAAACATAGGACTCTGCTATCCAATTTCCAGTTTCTTGGTGGTCATTAACAGGGCAACCATGAGGATAATGATCAGGATACTGGGAGGGCTTTGATAAACTGTCTCTAAGCAGGCCGAGGTTAGGAGAATGGGAATCTTCTCATGTTTCTGTACTATCTGTATCTTTAGAACATTTTCACTCCACAAAGACAGTTTTAGAAGAGCAGCTGTCTCTTTTCTTCATCCATACAAAACCAAGAGCCAAATGGTTATTAGACAAGTGTATAATACGGTTTAAATGAGAAGCTAAGTAAAGAGAGACAATATACTAGATGTATAGTGACAAACACAAGGCAACACCAGTCTGTGTCCTGTTGGGTTAAAACGTTCACTGAGATCAACCATCATAGCTATGGTAACCATGACACACAGCGATGTTTGTCTTCTCATAAGTAAATCACTTGTTCTCTGCCCTATAATTTCATCTGCTCATCCAGGAATGATTCCACCTTCACTCTATAGAATAAATATTGATTAAAAATACTATTTTAGATCTGCATAGTATTCTATAATCTTTGTGACACTTTCAGTTCTTTCATTCTCTCTGATACATTAAATAGACTTAGTAAGTAGGAAAAAATTATTCTGATTTGGGTTCAGGGCTAGAAGGAAATAATTAAAAGGCAAGTTTTCTTACATTCAGCTTCCTGACTTTCAAGTTATCAAAATTATTCCTAATGCAAGAGTATACATATATAACAGAATATGCTGGCATGGTTTTTGGAAAAATAGAGACTAGCATAAATGTCTAGAAATAAGCAGAAATGCATAGTGAATGTATTGGAGAAATTGAAAACTATGATACAATGCAGTATCTAACTCTGCCAAAACATGCTATAATGGAATGTCTAACTCAGTTAATTTCAGGCAATGCACCTTAAGTGAAACATGAGTCTCAATATACTTAGCATATGTGTAAGGAAAGGCAGTGGTGGCTCTGATCATTCCCCATTGCACATCTTTCTACACAGAACAGAGAGAGCAGACTATCAGTACAGTCAATCAAAGTGCAGAACTGCCTCAAGCATTAAAGACCTGGTTGGGAGGATTTTCGACTTCTTGGATTAAAACTTTAGCTGATATGATTTGCACAGCTCCAAGGGGAATGTTGTACATTCTGTGTTTGACCCTGGATGATGCCTTTGTAGTTAAAGGCCTTTTCTGTAAAACTCAGCATTTCCAAGACTTGCTTCCATGAAGTGGTAATTTGAGGCAACTGTGTCAGCAGAAAAAAAAAATGGAAATTGATTCTATTTTCCATTTGGGATAAACCATTACTACTCATAATGCCTCTCAGATGTTTTTGTCAAAATTGTATTTTTAGTATTGGTCATTTATTACCACTTTATTCAATAGGAACTGAATAAAATGATATAACAGCTATGTGCTAGTCCATTTTCATGTTTGATTTTCATACTATTGAAAAGAATAAAAAGTGTATACTACTGCTATTTTTATGAAGTAAAATGGTATATTGAATGGGAAAGTACACTGAAAATATCAGGAAATGCTCCTGACTTGAGATTTGACTCTGGAATCCAAATTCAAACTGTCTATTTCAAAACTCACACAGTTCATAACAAATTCTAAGAGAGTAGAAAATAAGCATAATTATATGCCATATTCAGGTGGTGCTTATTTGGATTCTGACATTTCCTTAGATCTCTAAGTGGGGGTACAATTTTTACTTAGAGATTAAACAGCTAAGAGCAGATAATCATTATCTGAAATAGATTCTGGGTCTCAGGACTCAGTTTACTTATAGTCTTCCATTATGCCAGACATGTTCTCAGACCTACAGGTTCAATGGTTACAGTTTTTGAAGAATAAGAAGAAAAATTCAGTTATGTAAAACACATTGTTGCATGGATTCTGTGGCTATTCCTTGTTTGTTTCTCCAAGACTGTCCCCTTTGAATATGGACCACCTGAACAAAGCTAGCATCTAAACACACACACACACACACACACACACACACACACACACACACACACATATACACACACACAAACACAAACACACACACACAGCTCTTTCACACAAACAGCTCTTTCACAGATATAGTCCTTGTATACACACAATGTTTGCATACATACACAAAAATGCAGCTCTTACACACAACTGTTGTACACACATAGCTCTTTTACACACAGAGATCTTGCACACACAGCTTTTGCATACATATACACAAACACAACTCTTGCACATAGCTCTTGCACACACACTCAGCTCTTGCAACACAGCTCACACACACAGCTCTTGCAGACATACCACTCTTGCATACATGCACAAGCTCTTGCAAGCACACAGCTCTTGCATATACAACTCTTTCACACACATAGCTCATGCTTGGGAGAAGACTCTAGGTAATAACTTGTCCTCTGCTGAAAAGCCATCACACAGTGTAGATGCTCCAAAAAGGCTTTCACTCAGCAGCTACTTAGTGGTTTTGTGGACATTCCAGTGGAGTAAGGAGATAAAAGCACCTGATCTCCTTCAGTTTCTCGCTTGACAAGTCTTGAGCTTCACAGACACCACTTCATCCACTTCATCAGAATTAAAACATGGTTCTTATTTAGAGCACAGACTAGCAGATGGATGGTGTTTAGCTAAGTGTGCTGGTTAGTTTTTTTTTGTCAACTAGGGAATGAGCACCTTAACTGAGCACTTGTCTCATTCAGATTGTCTGTAGGCACGTCTATGTAACATTTTCTTGATTCCTGACTGATGTGGGAGGGCCCAGACCATTAGGTTCTGTGCCACAACTGGGGAAGTTGAACGTGGGTTGTATAAGAAAGCAGGCTGAACCATTGAAGGAGAACAAGCCAGTGGGCAGTGTACCTCCATGGCCTCTGCTTCAGTTCCTGCTTTGAGTTTGTGCCCTGACTTCCTCTCATAATGGACTGTATGCTGGAACCTCCCCAAGTTGTTTTGGGTTGTAGTTTTTACGATGGCATTGGAAAGCCAACTAGACACCAACCAATAACAGAGAATAATATAATTGTCAAGCTGTTTACCATAGAAGACAAAGAAAGGATTAGCAGTATAGACAAAGGGATGAGACAGATTTTGTAAATTTTTAAATATTGGAATGGGAAGTTCTATATGGCTGTTGGATTCTTGCAACTAAGTGATAAGGGGAAGGAAGGAAGGATATTTTTGAGGACAGTGCTTGGATTTCTTACTTAAAAAATAAGAACCATAATGATGATGTCACAAGACTTTCACCCAGAGTAGAGCTGTATATTTAAGGGGAAAAGTTACCAATTCAAACAGAGCCATTTAGTTATATTTTTTTTCTGAACAGAGAGCATGGAAGCTTAAATGTTTTGGTAAGAAGGGGGATTTTGGTTGGTTTGCTTGCTTACTGTTTGAATATTCCAGATCAGAGGAACTAGAATAATGCATAGAAGAGAAATTTCCTCAGTTGTGATTAGAGTTAAGCAGGGTTTCAACGCTGTGAACTCTTCTTTCCTGTCTCAACGATGGCAACATTACCATGCCTGTCATGTTGTGGCACGTCACAGAGCCAGTCAACTGGCAGAGGTTTGTTCTAGTTACCACAAGCATTTGTAGCTTGAAATTGATTTGTTAACTTAATTCAGAGGCTGCCAGCCATGCTAGAAGTCAGATGTGAAGGGGACTTTAGTAGCCTGGATGATGGGCCAGAAATATGTAATTCCTTCAGGCTGGACCATGTGGCGTCTACATGCAGCCTAAGTGATCTGAGTGCATGTGCCTCTTGTCTTCAACTGTGAAATAAGGGCAGCTACAGCAATGAAATTCCCTGTTGTCATCACCTTCTCTAGGAGGGCAGGAAGCCAGCCTTGTGCAGTATCTTAGAATTATGGAGCCTGAGGGCTTGAATGGAAGGATCTTTACATCACATATATTTCAGGAAAAATTAATTATTTGACTTGAATTATGTGTTTAGAATTCATTCAACATCAAATTAATATATCCCTTTTGTTTTAGGAAGTATAAATATAGACTTCATATTAATGTGTGTCTTTGTTATGATACCTACTTTTTTATTGTCACTTCCATAGTAAAATGCAGTCATTAAACGTAATAGACTCATTATTGAAGACAAGAGTCTTGATGACTTTCCCAGGGTAATTTCATGACAGGTACCTGTACTTGGAAGTTTTCCTGTGTCCTGCCTGGCTCCACAGCCATTCAGACCCAAGTAAACCCATAGAGGCTTATATTAATTAGGAACAGGACGGCCTATGGCTCAAGCTTTTTGCTAGCTAGCTCTAATAACTTAACCCATTTCTATAAATCTATATGTTGCCATGCAGCTGTGGCATTACCAGTCTGTTGACATCTTTGCTGCTCTTTGGGTGGAGGTTGGCATCTCCCCTTCTTCTCCTTTCTCCTTTCTCTATCTCTCTTGGATTTTCCTGCCTGGCTCCATCCTGCCCTGCCATAGGCCAATGCAGCTTTATTTATCAACCAATCAGAGCAACACATATTCACACTGTACAGAAAGACATCCCACAACAGGTACCAACTTCACTAAACTGTCAAGCTGAACACTCACTGCAGCAAAAAGATCTGGGTTGTACATTTGGTGATGTCTGGAGGAATTTATCAATGACTGTAGCTGTGATGTTATTGGTACCTAGCTGATATCAATCCCATGTGCACAGGGATACTACAAGCTACAAAGAATGTTTCAGCCCTGAGGTTCTTAATGCAGGGGTTTTGAATTCACTAGGATGTCTTACATGGTGTTCTAGTCACAAATTCTGGAAAAAGCTATAAAACATGAAAAGGCAAGCCCTCACAGATTTGTTTTGAGGGAGTAATAGAAATCAAAATTCTTATTTCCATATTCTGGGAGAACATGTAAGATCAATGTTCTAGGGTTTTATATAATTACTAAATGAATTTCATCTACCCTTATTAAAATAATAAACTATTTTAAGAAATAAAAAAGAAACAATAAAATTCTGTGAAAATGATTGAGTCTAAGTAACTCAGAGCACCAGAGTTTATGTTCATACTAAAATGTGCACATCAATCACACACATACACATTATAGATATAAATGGACATGCAGCCATATGTATGTATTTCTATATCTTTTTGTACAAAGGTAAGTATAATTGTATTTTTTATTTTGTACAGATAGCCTAGATAGTTACTAATTTATTTGAGACTTTTTCAGTTATCGTGAGACTGTACCATATAATAAACAATTTACACACTTTTAGCATGAAATAAGCAAAACATTCATAATCTGAGAAATCACAAAGTGTGAAATTTGCCACTCCATGTCCTGATGAGGCTATCAACATGTCAAAATCAGTTATTTGTGGAATCCATCAGCAATATTAAGACTGTAAATTCTTATAACTATCATATTAAAACATAGCATAATGAGAGTTCAAATATTCAAACTGTAAATTCATATTTGGAAGTCTCTCTGCTCCCTATCTTATAGATATTTTTAGAAGTGATAGTTTCACTTTCAAGTAATCAAGTGTATAAGTTCATAATTCCATAGTCATCCATAGCAAGTAAGCATATTAACATCAGTGGTATCTTCATAAATTGGAAGGGGATGTAGAAGAAGGAGAAATAGGAAAGAGCAATATACTTTTCCTACAATCAATTGAGAGGGTTTATCAAAGAACTGTTGAGTATTCCTTCAAAGGAATGGTGAAGAGTGAGAGTAGGAGAGAATCCATAGTTCATTGATTCTGAGTACTGCTCTGTTATGTAGCAATTTCCTCTGAGTTGGGTTTGATACATTCTGTCCTTAAGGGAAGTTTGTTGAGACTCATGATGTTACTGAAGGAGGCTCATTAAGATTCATCAAGTACTGAAGACACTGTGCACTTAGCCACAGGGCCTGAAGGGCCCTAATCTGAGGCAGACTTGAAAGCCTCCTCTCTGAGGACTAGCTTCTGTGCTCCCAGAAGGTGCCAAGAAAGCAACTAAAAGCTCCACCCAGCTATGAAACTGATGAGCCACAGCAATGACCAGCATAGCATGATAACACTAAGGGTACAGAAATGATACATATTATGGCTATAACCAACAGCTCTCTAATTTTATTTAAGTTAGAGACCCACTTAGTGGTCTTTCTGCTGTCCTTACCTGAGAATACTCTCTCTGTATGGTTAAGTAGGTGTCTGTTCATATCCTCCCAGGAATATGTCATCTGAGACTGTGCTAAAGGACAGTAGGATAGACAGATTTGTAACACATATCTCCCACTAAAAAATAAACCTAGTCAGATGAAAACTCCCTGGAATCTATGAGGGTGACCCTAGTGAGGACTCCTAGTAATGGAGGATAAGCAGTCTGAACTGGCCATCTTTTGTTGTCAGGCAAGGCTTCCGTTGGTGGGACTGGGTTACATTTGGTTGAGTTGTTGGCTGAGATGGGTCCTGTGGAGATCCCCAAACAATCCAAGCCGATGTTAGGGCAGGGAATTCCTAAGGACAACATCCATACAGTTCACTGAATGTGGAGAGGTTGAGCTGGTGCCTGCATGGAGCCTTCACCCCTACATTCTAATCTTTTGGGCATGGTAAGTTACTTGGCAGGCTATGGGAAGATAAATCTGGACACCAATCTCGCCACACATGTGCTGGGCCGATGGTGGTACAGAAATTGTGGGAGTGGTCAACCAGTGCCTGGTTTAACTTGAGGCCTTGCCACGAGAGGGAGCCCATGCCCAACACTGCTTGGATGGCTTAGGCACTGGAGACTGGATAGCCCAGAGACCTAGAATAGAAAAAAATATATATAATGAATTGGTTCCTATGGATATTCTGCTATACTTATAGACCAATGCTTGTCCTGTAGTCATCAGAGAGGCTTCCTCTAGCATCAGATGGGAGTGGGTATAGAGAACCACAGCCAGACATTATTCACAGAAAGAGTCTAAATTAGAGGTCTCTGTCAGGTCCCTCCCCTCAGAGCTCAGAACTCCCACAGAAGAGAAGGAGGAAAGATTATGGGAGTCAGAGGGAATGGAGAACAACAAGAGAATGTGGCCCTCCTAGTCAAGTAAGCAGGCTCATAGAGACTGAAGCGGTAAGCATTGGGGCCTACATGGGCCTGCACAGGGTCCTCTGTGTAGATGTGTAGACGTTGTGCCTTGGTGGTTTTGTGGGCCTCCTAACACTGGGAGCAGGTTGTCTCTGACTCTTTTGCCTGCTCTTGGGACTCTCTTCCTCCTATTGAATTGCCTTGTCCAGCCTCTATATGAGGGCTTTTGCCTTGTCTTATGTATCATGTCTTGTTGTGTTTGGTTATGGTCTCATGGACGGCAGCTCTTTTCTGAAGGGAAACAGGAGGAATGGATCTGGGGGAGAAGAGAGGTAGGCAGAAGCTGGGAGGAGAGGAGAGAGGGGAAACTGTGGTGGAGATGTATTTATTGTATGAGAGAAGAATCCATTTTTTAAGGTCCCCTAAAAACAGAAAACAGGAATAGGAATATTAAAAACAGGAATAGGAATATTAAAAACTGCAATAGAATAAAATGTAAAGACTGCAGAGTATTTTTTATAGTTAAATTACAGAATTTTGTTTCATATTTTTGTTTCATATTTATGGATATGCCATTTTATTCGAGTTGAATCTAGAAATTATTGATGTATATTGGAATAAATAATGAAACAAAGGAAATATAAGAAATTGTGATGTATGTTAGAGTCTTGGTGATTAGTTTTTATCCTTGTGGTACTTCCCACACCACTTCCTGTCTTACAGATCCACTCTTGTCTTTTATGAAGAATTTTACCTTCATGCTACATATCCCATTCACCTTTTACATTTAAACTCCTTTCGGGCAGAACAATGACATTTTACCCCTTTCATATTCCATGTTTATTAAAAGCATAGTACAGTGCAGATGGTCTATAAAAGTAGTTTTCAATAATAAAAATATGAGAGTGAAGTCCACAGTCTGAACAATTTTGTTTGTTTCAGTTTTTAAAGAGAAGTATAGACTTTCTTTATCTCTCACAAGAAAATGCCTACACATAGTTAGCATCAACAGCAGAAGTATTATTCTGATACCATGTACAGAAAAGTTGCCCTGAGATGGTCAGTTTTAGGAAAACATTTGTCTTCTAGTAAGCACACAGAGGTTCTCTTGGAGCTCAGCCACTTTTCTTGTTCACTGTAAATGCTTTTGTGTTCTCAGAAGTGATCTGTAGGAATTGACAGACTAGGAGACATGAGTGATAATTCATCTGGTTTTGAAATTTGTAAATGTACAATTTGAGAGTCACGCAAAGGCAAATATTCAGGGAAATTATTTCTTGCTATTCACTGACAAGAATGTGAATGCACCCCCAACTAAAATCCAATACATACACAGGACTTCACCAAACTTTGCTACATAAAGCATCACTTGCTAGTTGTATTTTCAAACTATATGGTGAGTTATTGTATTAACTAAGGAAATACACTCTCATCTTCAAAAATAAATTCAGACATCTCTAAAATCTTATATAGTCACACGACACAATTGTTTTCCACAGAAAGGGTTCTTAAATAATAATCCCACCACAGAAAAGTGAGAAAGAAAAGACAAACCTTACCTAAAGGCTGAAACCAAAAATAATTTTATTCCATCAAAACACAACTGAACTCCAGTGTTTTAGAGATGTCATGAATCTTAGTCATCCTTTTAGTCGACCCACCTTCCCTAAACAGCGAGCTTTTTGATTAATATTGCTCTATACTTGTTCATAAAATATGTTATCATAAGTCTAGTAAATAGTAAGACCTGAGAATTCATCAAAACGTTTATCTTTAACAGGTGTGTGTGTGTGTGTGTGTGTGTGTGTGTGTGTGTGTGTGTGTGTGTGTGTTGGTGATCTTGGTGCCAGAAATGCAGAGCTGTGAACAGAACACAAGCATTCCCAGGCTCATGTCACTAAACCTGGTGTCTTGTACCACTCCTCCTGTGTGCTTCTTCTGCTCAGGCTTGTGGTCTCCACCCCCCCATGCTTGCTCTCATATTTTCAAGTATGGTAAAGCCTTCTTTGTTACACTCTATAGTGGCTTCTCATCTTTGATGGAGAGTGTCAACATGGATGAATCTAGAATCGCCTGGGAAACGAACCTCTAGGCATGCTCGTAGAGTATCATCTGGACTATGGTCATTGAGGTGTGAATATCCACCTTCCATGGTAAGATCCATTCCCTAACTGGGATCTTGAACTGTACAGATGGGCAAGTGGGAGCTGAGCAACAACATCCATTCACTGCTCTTTTCTTGGACAGTGTGTATAGTGAGACCATTTGTTTTAAGCTCCTGCAGCCCTTATGTCCATTCATGATAGACTGCCTTTAAATTGTGAGCTGAAATAAAACATTTTATATTTTCCAAATATATTTTGTAAATATGTTAGTTCTTCCTACATGACCATGTTCATTGTTGTACCATTCACAATAGCCAAAATACAGCAAAAGCCTAGTTGTCCATAAAAACTGAATGAATAAAAAGAGAAGATATATACACAGTGGAATTGATTCAGTCATAATAAAGGTAATTATGCCATTTTTAGGAATATAGGTAGAGATGATGATCATCAAAGTAATTGCAATAAGTTAAACATAGTAAGACAAATACTATGTTTTTACTCATATGAAAACTCTAGATTTCATATATATGACATAAAAGCAGACCATATATGCAGTATAAACTAACCAGAAGAAGTAGAGAGGGACAGGAGAGAATAGTGAGTGGTTAATACTATCAATTAATATGATACATTTGAATCAAAAGATCATTATGAAAACCATTACTTAGTATAAGGAATATGTATGAACAACATTTAAAAGAACAATTTGAAGACATTTCATCATAGTATATCAAAGTACTACAAAACTAAGGTGATTAACAACATTGTGCTGTTGGAATATATTGGCATACACTGAGAGGAAATATACAGGAAGTCCAGAGCATGCAACATGTCGTCCTTTGATTTATAAAAATGAAGTCACTGAGCTGGTGTGCAGGGTTTGGGGGTTTTCATTTTATTTATTTTAATGTAAGCACATTGTACATTCATGGAGGAAAATGAGTAAATTTTAATTCTTTGTACCAGATTCCATATAAAAATACATCTTAAGTTGAACAAAGAATTAAACATAAATATTTTCTATTAATTAAAAAGGTTGATAACTATATTTGCCATATTGATTTCAAACCAAGAACATGTAATCAAACTATGCAGATTCTCATGAAGCAATAATCTAAAAATCCAACTAAATGTAATCAATGGATAAAATATTTCAGTAGGATGCACCTTTTTCACTTCCTATGAGATACACCTCCATATAGCAAAGGCACAGTCTTTTAAAATATTTCCCTCCTTATGTGAGATAAAACACATATTTCTAAGTTCATTGATAAGATGGAGACCAAAACGAATAGCACTTTCCTATTGTTAATGGATAAAAAACAAAGCCAAGACGTCAATGTATATCAGAGACCTTTTTAAATGTCTCAAGTATTTTATAAACATTCTTGTACATGTATACATTTGTACATTATTGCTCCAGAAAAATACCACAATGCTGATTTATGAGAAGGAGTTGAAAGATAGAATAGACAAAACAACCTTAGTTTAGTTAAAAAGTATTGTTGAAACTGTGTGTAGTTCAGCAATAGAGTGTTGTCTTACCTGTGAAAGGCCTGAGTATCAAAAATGACTATATTTATTCTCACAGAATTATTAAACAAGAGTACAAACACACCAGTGTGCACATAAAGAATACATTTCCACAATCTCTAATACTTCCAATCTTTGAACATTGTCTGAACATCAGGAATTTGATGCATAAAGATGTTAAGCAGACAAGGAAGAAAAAATTTCTGTTGTTTTGAGCTATGCAACTTCCAGGCTATGTAATATCGTGGACAAGATTTTTCAATGTCGAGCTGACCATGAACATGCTCAAGTCATGTATGAATGAAATATAAATGACAGAATGCATATTGACCTAAAAACAGCAAGAGTATATGATATCCTTGGCATTTTATGTAGTTTTAAAAGCATCCTGACATAGTGTAGTTTCAAAGTGATTTATGCATGTGGTGTTCAAATAATTTCTTCTTGTCTAGTAATTAATTCAGAGTTTATTCTTGAAATTTTGTAGGAAGACATAGTTCCTGAACTTTAAAAGATGAAATGTGACCATATCTCATTAATCCTCCTGTTTTTACATTAACTAGAGGCTGGTGAATATTTCACAAATTCCTTCTGCTTTTAATTAAACATTATATTTCTATTCTTTTTCGTTCCATTTCACCAACAAGCCTGCATTACCCATAATGTCTTAATAGTTTTCTTTAATATAGCACAATTTTCAGAAAAGGGGAAGAAAATGTAATATTGTAGATGTAACCAACCGTCTTATTAAAATAAGAAACATAGTACCAATGTCAAAGAGAGAGCTGAGAGGTCAGAACTCAAAGCTAAAATCTTACCTCCTACAGTGCTCCTACCTCCCTGAAAGAGAGCTACTTCCTGTGTGTCTGTCTTTAAATAGTCTTTCTGTTCTGCCTTCTCATTGGTTGTAAACCCAAACACATGACTGCCTCGTCACTGCCTGTAAGTACCACCCTCCAGGTCTTAAAGGCATATGTCTCCAATGCTGGCTGTATCCCTGAACACACAGAGATCTACCTAGCTCTTCTACCAAGTGCTAGGATTAAAGGTGTGCACCACCGCCGCCGCCGCCGCCGCTACCACCACCACCACACTCTTGCTATGGCTCTAATATCTCTGACCCCCGGGCAACTTTATTTATTAACATATAATGAAAATCACATTTCAGTACAAATAAAATACCACCATATAATATTTTCAGGAAGTTATAAACACTTAATACTTAAAACCAATACATTTAATATAGGCAAATATATATATATAAGTACCAAAGGTCATATCAAATTCATCTTAGATTATTTTAATTTTTTAAATATTTTATTGTAAATTTTATGACTGTTTAAGATTAATATTTATTCCTAAATGATTTACTATATCTTTTAAATAAAGCTACACAGGTCATGACAAACAGAATTTTCTTTATGTCACAAAGACAGCACCCCTTGCTTGAAGGAAATTGTACTTCCACAGAAATAATTTTGATAGCTTCCATCAAATAAATGTCAAGGGAGAGTGTCCTAGCAATACTTTCTCCCTGGCTTCATGAGCTGTCCATCTTTTTATTATTTTAATATTTGAAATAATTTTTGATGACAGATACCTTTCCTACTTATAGCACTCTTTTCTTCAAATAAACAAAAAATCAAATTGTATTTGTTAGCCAAGGCCCTCTTGTTTGTAGTATATTTCCTAAAAATCCATTTATCTGTGTATAAAATTGTGGGTTCTTTTTTTTTTTACTCTTTTGGAGGCCTGACATCCAGCTCCCAATTAAATCACACAGAGTCTTATTCTTTGTTATGGCCGTCTGGCATTAGCTTGGCTTGTTTCTTGCCAGCTTTTCTTACTTAAATTACCCATCTATGTTTTACCTCTGAGATTTTATTCTTATTCTATATATCTTTCATTCCTTCTTACTCTATGTCTTACTGTGTAGCTGGGTGGCTGGCCGGGGGGGGGGGGGCTCCTCATTCTCAGGCTCCTATATCCCCTCCCAGATTTCTCCTATATTTTCTCTCTGCTGCCAGCCCCTATCCTTTCTCCTGCCTTGCTATTGGCCATCCAGCTCTTTATTATAACAATCAGGTGTTTTAGACAGGCAAAGTAACACAGCTTCACAGAATTCAACAAATGCAACATAAAGGAAAGCAACACATGTTTGCATCATAAAAGAAATGATCCACAGCATAAACAAATGTAACATATCTTAAAATAATATTCTACAACCTGAAATATTAGCCTTTCTTGATGAGAGTGACTGCGGAAAATTTTAAAACTGCAATTCATCCAAATTGTAGCCAATAACCTAACATGTCTCACATCTGAATTCTGCTTCTTGCTAGTGAGAAAGGGTAGTTAGTGGTAGGTTCCTTCTTATTCTCCATAGTCCAGAAATTGAGGGAATAAAGTTGCTGTCTCAGAAGATTACGAGAAATAAAAAGGAATTACGTGACAGCAGTTGGCCCAGTATTTGGAATTTTTGTGGACTCAGTTAATATCTCCTTCCTCCCTTATATCAGTGGTGCCTACTTTGTTATTATGCTTTTGTGAGCAAAGTTTCAGTTTGTCCTCAGCACCAAGCACTTGCAGAATGAATGCCAGTTCCTATCAGTGTAATGACTTAGAAGGGCATCTATAGAGGCTGCGCCTTATGTAATTTATACCAACATTCACATTCACTTTCTCAAATGATTTCAACAGTTTATTTTTTCTGGTTTACACTTTAAGAGGTATAAAATGAAGTTGTCTACTTTGCTGTAATTTCAAAGAATTAAATTCTAATACATTATGCAATACTGCAACCTCCTGCGATTTATGGACGGTTGCTTGAAAGGATAAATTTAGTTTTCAAATTCAAATTTACTAAGAGGAATTAAATGACTCTAAGAAAATCCCATTTGTCTTATGATCATACCAGACTACAGCAGGGAAATAACATATTTCCCAGATAATCATTGGCGTGCTTTTGAGACAGGTCTCAATTTGTAAACTAGACTGGCCTCGGGCTTTCAATTCCTGCTTCTAACTCCTAAGTACTGATTTTTAATCTTATTTTATCTTCAGGAAGTTACAGTATAGGAAATGTCAAATGAAAAACAAACCCAACTTGGTGAAAAAAAAGGGAAGGAATTTAAGAAAGATTATTGCAAGCAAGAGGAGGTCTTATGCTATAGGGAACACACTCAGCCTTCCTATCTTCAGGCATTTCAGAGGCCATGCAGAAAAAGCCTTTCTGACAGAGCCTGGTGTCTGGCACTTAATTGTAGAATGTATGTATATGATCAGCAAGGGAAGGGATGTACGATGAAGAAGATTGTTTCTCGTAACTTTGGCTCAGGGTTGAGGTTGAACCTCTGATATGCTCAAGAGAAGCTTAAATTTACTGAATTTGTAAATCAAGCTTACCAGACTTTGGTCTGGATCTATTTGTAGAGATAAAAAATGTTCAGCTAATCTCTAATGAGACAAAGAATAGCATTCATAAGTTGTGTATGTAGGTCCATCATAGGTCAAAATGGGCACCCTGAGTTATAGCTAATTCATATGTTGAAAGATGGTTCTTTGCATTTCTCAGGATGACAGGTCAGAATGCAACATGATCAGAATTTAACAGTGTCTGGACGTGAAGTACTACCATTGGTAGTCAAGTACCAATAGAGTGTGCCTGTTCTGACTAGTAGTGCTATGTGGCGTACCTTAATAAATTTGCCTGAAGATCAAATAACAGAACAAGTCACTAGGATCTCTGTGAGTTCAAAGCCACCCTGGACTACATGAGATTGATTCAGTTTAGGAGAGAAACAGAGCCAGGCAGTGGTGGCACACACCTTTAATTCCAGCACTTGAGATCTTATGCCTTTGCTTGGGAAGCACACATGCCTTTAATCCCAGCACTAAGAAGGAAATGATGGCTGGGCAGAGAGAGGTATATAAGGTGTGAGGAGACAGAAACTGAGGTTTTTTTTTTCAGCCTGAGGAGTCTTAGAGGTAAGATGTGGTGGTAGCTTGTTCCTTTGTCTCTCTGATCTTACAGCATTTACACAATATCTGGGTCCAGATTTTTTATTAAAATACCATTTTAGAATTCGAGCAACATCGGTACTGTAATTGTATCCCAAATTCACAAAGTAACCAACATTCAGAATCCAGAGCTTTCCATATTGTTTCCAGATTCAATAAACTCTTAAATGAATTAGTGGTAGTGGCCTCCTGTGGTTTCTAAAAGAAAATATCTTAGTCACTCTTATAATTACAGATCCTTTAATTATAGAATATCAGAGACATGTGCAGGCATTCCATTGCATGCTGATTGAATTGCAATAGTTTGTATTTACTTAATAATTTCTAAGAAAGTAACATTACACTTATCATTTAATTACTTTGTTATGTGAGTACATTCTAGCATGTTAGAGATATTATCTACTTCTGCCTTCACAATTTTAAGAAAAGGCCCCTTAAGTAAGTGAAAATAACATACTTTCATTTTAAGTGAAGTTTGATCTAAAAAAAAATTGAAAAATCTAATAGATTTGAGTTCAAATTTGGTTCTATAAGAAAAATGAACAAATGATGGATTCCATTTTGTCTTGGTACAATGCTGTTTTCAAGAAGTCTTCAGAGGATTAGCAATAATATGTATTATCAAACTCCATATATATGCACTATCTATTTTAATGTTCTCTAATAGAATTTATTTGTGATACCCAAATCAAGACTGTTACCTTTTCATGGAATGTATGAGTGTAGGAAAGAAAGTCAATGTCTACAGTCATGACTGAAGGTAAGCTTGTTGAGCTCTATCTTTCTGGCTCTGGCCACAGTTTTCATCTTTTTGTTGGTAGGATTTTTACCTATGAGTTAATGTTAAAGTACTAAAAATATAAATAAAATCATTTGATTGACAGAGTTTTTGTGGTCAGACATAAGAGCACAGCTCAGCATTTTCCTTAAGAATATTTCAGCACTACTTACTACAATATTTATAAGTTTTGATATTTTATCTACTGCTTGAAAATCTTGTATGTGTATACACTGTATGTTGATGATGTCTTCCCTTTACTCTCTCCTCATACTCACCCAGACATCCCATATAGTCCATATCCATATTATTTTATAAACCATTTGAGTCTAGTTAGTGCTCATGGGTGTGGGGCCTTCCATTAAGCATAGAAAACCTACCAGTAGCCACATCTAGGATTAATGATGGCTCTCCCACTCCCCAGCAGCAATGGAGTGTCAGTAACTCCTTAGCTAGGGTGGGGCCTCATGAACCCCCTCCCCCACCCATAATTAAATGTTGACTTGTCTGTTTTTGTGCAGATACTCACAGTTGTAGTAAGGTCATGAGGCAAAGGCCACATCTTAACATTTAAAAAGCGTCTAAATAGCATTTAAAAATAATCGTTCTCATGCTTCTGCTCTTATATTTCTTCCACCCCTTATTCTATGATGATGTTCTCAGAGTCTTGAGATGAAGGGTTATGAAGTTATTCCATTTTTGGCTGAACCCTCAACTATCACATATTTTTTGCACTTTGACAAGTTGTGAAACTCTGTAATACAATATTTATAGGGACTGTGTGAATATCAATATCCACCAATACTAAGAATTCACCAAATGTCATATGTATACATAAGTTTAGTGCCTCAAACATTATAGTGAAAAAGAAGAATCTGCTTCTACCTGGAAATCCAGGAGCTGGCCTACCACTCATGGAGCTGTGTAGTTACATCCCCGGAATTGAAGAATTTACTCCTGGAAGGAAGAGAGAGGATCTTAAGACTTAGAGTGGTAAGTAAATTATTGAGGGTCAAGAACCCTTCTTCACTGTTAAAATGTCAGTATCAATTGCGTGTGAGGATACTCTGGCCAACTGACCTTCCTGAAACTGTGGAGTGAGCTTCGTGCATTGTCACCCATGATAGAGTAGATTTTTGTCACAAGTAAGTTCTCCCCTATACTGCCATAAGCAAGCCCATTGAATTAATTGATCCTCAAAGCAATCATGGAACGGCATCATTTTGTTGGTGCCCTGTCCGGGTTGGAATAGATGTTCGTTTGTGTCACATAACACTTACAAATGCCTCAGTGTTGCCTGAGGATCAGATTGACAGCAAAGGAACCTTTGTGACAAGGATGGGTCACCAAAAATGTAGGACTGTTTTGTGGCTATGGTTAGACACAGACAAAATATTTACATTATTTACGTCATGGAAACCCATGTGGAACACCTCCCTCCCACAGTGAATGTGTGTGGCCACTGCTTCTTCTCATGTTCCTGTTACTGTCTTCCCCTACTCTATAGATAGGAGTCATGGAGATACACAATTGTTATTTTGTCTCCACCCCCCCTCCCCCCCAGCTAAGGACCGAACCCAGGGCCTTGCGCTTGCTAGGCAAGCACTCTACCACTGAGCTAAATCCCCAACCACCCTCCCCCTCCCCCGAGATACACAATTGTAACATTTGTGCCATTTTACGACAGCACTAAACTCATACCAGCTGCCACACGTTTGGATACTTTTCGAAATCACTTGACCAAAGCAAGCTCCACACCTGTAATCAGTGCTCTTTAATACCCTCTCACTATGACAACCACAGTTTCTCAGCACTGAGTTAACCCAAACTGTGGTGATTAAATAAGTCATTTGCTCACTTACATGTGTATTCTTGGTGGGTTTTTGGCTGGGGGATGGAGCATTAACATTAGAAGCACATAGTAGTAGTTTTTATTGATTTTATAGATGCATTTGCCCAGGTTAACATGCCGGGTAACTGTTTCAAAATCATCTAGCAAAAGCAATATGCAGAGACTTGTTCCCCCACAGGCAGTTAACTTTATTGTTGCAGGTGTGTTGTTTGTTCACAATGCTCCATAACGCTGCAAAGTATTAAAACAGAAATATATGTGTACTAAACACACACTTTATTTTCTGGTGCTTTGATATATTGGGACCTCATTGGATAATCCTCATAGTTAGCTAATTTCCAGAAGTAGCATGGAACTACTTGGAGAGTATGAATTGGTATGACAATGAAGCAATTCTCTCAACTTCCATACTCTATGCCGCTATTCCCTTGTCCCAATTGCCTTAAGGACAAGTACAGACAAATAGGGACAACTTACTGATTTCCAGAGCCACAATTGTTAAGGATACTCTTATCCTACATTTCCATGGAAACATATTAAAGATTCAGCCACAGTTCACTTCATCTCTTTCTCCTTCCTTATGTCCCTTCTGATCTCATGGCTTGCTGGGCGACCCCATGGTACAGTGTGCCCTCTTCTCTGGAAGCCCATTTGTAGAACAAATTGTTTCATAATGGCTTATGCCTCCTGATTTGTTGACCTCGTCATATATAAGCAAAAATAAATCCTGTGATTGGAAACACTTAACCTTTAACATAAAAGGGATTTAGAGCTTTAAACTGGAGACTAAAAAAACTCACATCAGAAAACAAAGAGGAAACAATCCGACACAATGGTCAGGGAGGATAAACCCAGGTAAAGCTAAGCTGTACTTGGAGAAGGACGGATGCTGTGAGCACTGAACTGGAACGGACCCCAGGGAGAATGAAGACAGTGGAGCTTGGAGGAGTGGGATGTCCTTGTAGACAGGAGGAGGCAGGAAGTCTGTGGGGGTGTTGATGAATGTAGCAGCGAAGCTGGAGAGCTTTGCTCTGCACAATTACTGTCTGAAGTGAGCCGTTATCATTTTCTGGTTTCAAGTTGCTTATGTTTGATGAATTTGATCAAGCGATGGATTAAATTTGAGTCTGGGTGGCAATCACTCTCAAAAAACAAAACAAAACAAAACCAAAAAAACCTTCTCAGTCAACATGAAACCCAGACCCTTATTTTTATTTCTAAGTAGAGCCTTCTAGAGGAATATATGATACCTACGGATAGAAACTTCTATGTCTAGATGGGGGAGTCATATTATTGACATTTTATAGCTAATGTTTAAAGAATACCAAAGAAAGGCAGTTTTGAGCAGAAACAGTCCTCAAGTCAGGGATCCTGGAAAATTGGGATAATTGCTGAAATCAATTCTAGCTTACTAAGAACATAAAAGCCGAACACACACTGTTAAATTGCATTTGGCTTACCTGCGGTTTGCACACTGCTCCCACTTTTTTTCTTTTTCTTAAAGCTCAGGTTTTGTAAAGGGCAAGGAGAATTTCCAGCAGATCATTAATGAGACGTATTTGTGGAGTCTACATAGAACACAAACCTATCATAGCTTCAAACTCTGTACTTTACATGAACTTGAAATTGGTCAAATGGGGTAAAAAAAAACTACTTTATTGATTTTAGCAAATGACATTTATGTTTAATACATATATGAAAGTGATTTTCTTTTTTGTTTCTTTATGTATTTTTATTAAGGAATTTTTTTTATTCATTTTACAAACCAACCACAGATCCCCCTCTCTTCCCTCCTCCTGCCCCTACAGGCTTTCCCCCAACCCACCCACCATTCCCTCCTCCAACAAGATATGGCCTCCCATGGGGAGAGCCTGTTACATTCAATAGAGGCAGATCCAAGCCCCTCCCCTTACATCAAGGCTGTGCAAGGTACCCCACTCCAAAAAGCCAGGTCATGCACCAGGGATGGATCCTGATCCTACTGCTTGGGGGCCCCTTAAGCAGATCAAGCTAGACAATTGTCTGGATTATGCAGAGGACCTACCTAGTCCAGTCCCACAGAGGCTCCACAGCTGATGGACTAAAGTTCATGAGTTCCCATGGATTGGTTGTCTAGATTGGATTGGTTGTCTCTGTAGGTTTCTCTATCATGACCTTTCGGTGAATACCCTAACTGTCATCCTAGAGCCTTCATCCAGTAGCTGACAGAAGCAGATGCAGAGATCCACAGCCAAGCACCAGGCCGAGCTCCAGGCGTCCAGTTGAAGGGCATCAAGATTGTGAAAGTGATGTTCAAGGGTTGTATGCAGGATTCAGTTAATCTAGACTGCTTGAATTTGAAAAGTTCTATCTGTATGAATTATCTCATGGATCTTCAGTAATTGTGCACTCATTACTGTCTCCCACATGATATGATTCACCAGTCATGGAGTTGACTTTCCAGAGGCAAGGATAGCTGTAGTCATAAGTTCTGTGGGAGTGATTGCTAAAGCAGCAAGAACAAGTGACCCCCGTGTATTGGCTTCACGTTCAATGAGCAGAAGACCAGGAGACAGATGGTGTTTCCTGCCTATGAGAAAAGTATTCATGGAACAACCAAAGAAATGGTGTTAATACAGATTCACATTATGAATGAGGGTTCCTGGAAAGAATCCAGTCAAATCTTATAAAATGCATCATTGAATGATTAGAACTTCAAAGATGCTGAAGGTCCAGAGGCTCATTACAAATTACTGAAGGCTGTCATACCTCTTAAATGGGCATTTATTGTCAGCTAATATATAGACTAATACATGTGACTTAACAGCCTTGTGACTATTAGGTAAATCACTTTGGAATGTACAAACAGACTCCCTAGCTGCCATCAACCCCAAGCTAAGAATATTTTCAGACTCCCTGCTTTGATGTACCTGCCTATGTAATGTTTAAATCAATATATTTTAAAATTGTTTTGATTTATACATTTCTTTGTTCTGTTCCTACAAAATATTGTTGAAATTATTACCATGTTGGAACATAGAATTTGGAGTAGAGTAAATTTGTGTTTCTTGGCTACAGTCTATTTGGTTCTTGAATAAACGATGCCTTAACCTCTTTGAGCTTACAGTAGTGATTCTTTTCATCAACAGAGTCTATTTAGACCATGAGAAAACCAGAAAAAAAGAGTTTAACACAACCTGCTGCATCTGCAGTTAGTCAATTAATAGTGAGTTGAAGAAGTGACATTGAAGTTCGTGTATTTCTAAATTAATTCACACTTAATGCCATCTCTATGGTGGATTGCAAGAGACACAGAAATAGTAGATGTATTTGAACAGGGAGATTGAGTTTGATTGTGTTTTACCTCTTCCTAGTTGAAAAATCCTAAAAATCACGGTATTTCATAGGGTGTCTACTTCAGTCATGTGAGTAAGGCTGGCTTTCTGGGATTAAAGGTGTGTGACACCATGCTTGGCTATTTCCAATGTGGCCTTGAACTCACAGAGATCCAGAGGGATTTCTATCTCTGGAATGCTAGGATTAAAGGTATGAGTGCCACCATTTTCCAGCCTTTGTATCTAGTGGCTGTCTGTTCTCTGACCCCAGATAAATTTATTAGAGTACACAATATTTTGGGGAACACAATACCTCCACATTTCCTCTCTTTTTGTCTAAAATTAAAAAAGCTTATAACTAATACAAGAAAAACTATCTTCAATGAGTATATGCAATATACAGTCAAGATTACATTAACAATGTCTAGTCCATTAACATTTGACAGATCCAGACAAAAAACTCTATTATATATATTAACAATGTCCAGTCCAGTAACATCTGATAAACTCAGACCAAAAAATTTTCATTACTTATCTTATTTAAAACAAGTAGTTCCTTTTAAAAAGTAGATTCCATAATCTCCCTTTTTATCTTATCATATCCATATTTTCTCTTTTTTCTACTTCAGTCATGTGAGCACTGATACCTTAAAGACCTGTGGAAATGAAGTCAACATTTATTTAAGGAACAAAATTAACACTGGGGACTCAAAATATTGCTCTTTAATTGACTAATTCTAAAATAACCTGGAACTGTTGGAAGGAACGGCTCCAAGACATTCCTGCTCTTACCTCGAGATGAGAGGCTAATCGGCCATTGCCCGATTCTCTGCACCACACTGTCTTTGTTGGATGCAACAAGGTTCACCATTACCCCTGCTTGCTTTAAGCAAAGTAGTTACAATTTGTCCACACTGAAGTATATTTGCAATCAAATTCTCATATGAAAAGGCTTCAAACTAGGCACATTAACTAACTATAAATGAGATATTTTAGCTACTGAATGCATATTTTATAGAGATGGAGAGAGGCAACACTCAGATGTAGTTTGGGAATGCAGAGTTTTGGGTTGGAGACATTGCATTGATTTACTAAATTTAAGCATTATGATTTATAACCAGGTAAAATTAAGTTCTGTAGGAAAGTTTTGTGTTCTTTAAAACTACAATAGACTCATGATTGCATTAAAATTCTTCCTCCTGGACAGAATTTCAATGCAAAGTGTTTTAAAATGGATTTTGAGTTTTACTCTTAAAAACATTTAAATGGATTTCCTATTGATGATGGTCAGCAATACTTGTCAGCTTCACAGATTCTAGAATGACCTATAAGTCAGTTTTGGGGGGACACATCCATAAGGGTTAGGTTGGTCTCTGGGAATTCCTGTTGGGCATTAAGTTGGTTGCATTAATTGAGACAGATGACCTGCCCACTGTGTATGGTTCTTTTCACAGCTGGGATCCTGGATTTTGTCATCGAAGAAGGGAGCCAAGCAGCAGCATGCATTCATTGCTCCCTGCTTCCCAATTGTCAATGTGATGTGGGCAGATGCTCCAAGCTCCTGCCATGACAGAGGGCACCCTTGAACCGTGAGCCAGAATAAACTGTTTCTTCCTTAAGTTGATTTTTTCAGGGTAATGTTGTCACAGCAATAGGATGTCATCCAAAGCAACTCATACAACCAGAGAACATTTGAGGTGCTACCTTAAAACTCATCATCTTATAAGATGTTAAGTAAGTGGTCCTTTATCTTGTCATATAACTTCTTTTATCCACTTTTTTTTTGAGGGGGCGGGTTGGAGACAGGGTTTCTCTGTGTAGCTTTGTGCCTTTCCTGGAACTCACTTTGTAGACCAGGCTGGCCTTGAACTGACAGAGATCTGCGTGCCTCTGCCTCCTGAGTGCTGGGATTAAAGGCATCCACCACCACCTCCTGGCCATATTTGTGTTTTCTACGGTGACTGTATCTCTTTGTTTATTAATATAAGGGTCAAAAACAATTTACTGAAAGTCAGGAACCATAGTTTAGAGTAAGCATTTCTCTATCCTTTTAATATGTATCTATGCATCTATCATATATGTATCTATGTATCATCTACCTATCTATCTATCTATCTATCTATCTATCTATCTATCTATCTATCTATCTATCTATCATCTATCTATTGTCTATCCATCCATGTATGTATATATTATGTATGTATGTATGTATGTATGTATGTATGTATCTATCTATCATCTATCTTTTTATTCATACCCACAGTACACCTGGGCACTTATATAAACATGACTGGATATCTTCCTGTACTAAAGGCAAAATGTAGGATTGGGAAATTGATTTGTGGAGATAAGTGGGAATAATTAATGGTATACTATTCAATGCATCTCCCTTCTTTCTGAATTTTTCAGATAATTACATGATTAGAATGTGACCTTATGTTCCATGTAGCCTAAAATATTATTCCCCAAGGTAAGGAAGGAACCATGCACCTTTAAAACTAGCTTTTATATGGAGAAAAGCTATATGTATAAGAATGGGAAATTGCAAAGGTGCACCTGGAGACTCAAAATAAAGTACATTACAGAATTAAAAAATGATTTGTCTTGAAGCTCTGATGTGAAGAATATGTAGTGTTGATTATTTTATATAGTTAATGGTGCCATTTGAAATGATTACTTTTCAGAGTCTAAATTCTTACCCTCCTCTGATGGCATGGTGGAACTGATTACACAAAAATAAAATCTAATCTTCTTCCAAGTCATATGTTTTACAAATGCAGTTTAACTCCAAGCAATTACATGGAAAATTCAAGGATTTCATCTGAAAGGAAATGGATTTAGAGGCAGTGTGAGTCTCAAGACCTTCCATTTTCTTAAACAACGTCTAATCAAACAGGCACACAAAACCTGAAAGATCTGCATTTTCCCCTTCACAGTTCTCATCTCCTTCCTCTTGAAACAAAGTAAAGAAACAATAGTGAACACTCAGAGCTTATTAACGGCACACTGCTGTTAACAGTATCTCCTGCCCCTGTTCTGCATTACTGCTAGTTTTAAAATAAGTGCTTTGAATTTATTCAGAACTTTTAAGTTCAGGGATAGAGTGTGCTTAGAAGGAAGTATACCCTTGAATCTATGTGTCAGTCACACTTCAAAAAAAGCTGCAGTGAGAGAGGGGGAGGGAAAGAGAGAGATAGAGAGAGGGAGAGGAGGGGGGTAATGGATGCATGGACAGATGAAAATAATGTTGGGGAAGCCCCCGTCAGGGAGGCTTGGTTGTGAGTCCAGGCACTTGCCCACATCAAATGGATATACTGAGAGTAGAAAATCTAAGTATTTTGTACACTCCTGTTTAAAACTGAGAGAGAAAGCTTCTGCTTAATTCCACCTTTCCCATAGAAATGTTGTAATCTATAGAAAACCTAGACCCAAATCCAGGATATATGAATATGTACAGTGAGCAATGAGCTCCAGGGACTGGAGCTAGCAGAAGGGTCCTCTCCTGGTGTTAGGAACCAGAACTTCTGGGAGCAAGTGGGCTACTGCTGCTTCAAGCAATTCTCTACAGATTTAGAGAACCGAAAATGACACTCAAAAAAAAAAATCCCAATTTTGAAGGGCTCTGTGATGAATGGATGAATAGATAGATAGAAAGACAGGTGATAGATAGATGTTATTAGAGTGATAGATGATCTGTCTATCTCTTTATATAGAGAGATGATTGGAAGATAGATGATGGATTAGATAGATAGATAGATAGATAGATAGATAGATAGATAGATAGATAGATAGATAGATAAAAATGTCAGTGTCTACTGGTTGTCATCTGTAGTAAAGCTAAACATCCAGGTGTCTATAACTGTGCAGGCCTGTATCTGGACCCCTTTGTATTCCACTTATTTAGATGTCTACTTTTATGCTGATATCATGCTGCCTTTGCTATACTGCCTCTGTATATAAATTAAAATTGAGTTTGGCAATATTTAGCATTCTTCTTTTTACTTAGGACTACTGTGGCTGTCAGGGTTATATACATTTATCTATATATCTATCATCCTCTATCTATCTATCATCTATCTATCTATCTATCTATCTATCTATCTATCTATCTATCTATCTATCATCTATCTATCTATCTTCTCTCTCTATATATATATGTATATATAAATAAAATCATGGTTCTCTCTCACTTTCTCTTATGTGTGGTGTGTTTGCATTTGTGTGTGTGTGTGCTTCCATATGATGAATTTTAACATTTTTATGTGAAGAATGGTATTAAGGTTTTTATGAGAACTGCACATGGAGAAATTAAGCTGGATGATACTCACTGGAAGCTTCATCGTACTGGCTAGTGTTCATAGAGGGTATTAATCATCCTGCAAGAGGAAAAAATAACCTTCAGTCTCACCCAGATATGAACCCTGGAGGCAACAAAAACAACTACCCTGACAAGATTTGCTCACTGGTGCAATAGTGGGACAAATGTCATGGAGTAACCAACCACTTTCTGATTGGATCTAAGTCCTGCTCCATGAGGTGGAACTCATCCATGGCACTGTTAAAGGAGTCAAGAACCTGTGTCTAACTAGGCCTTAGGCCCCAAGGAGGGATGTAATATTAAAATGACTCCTAATGACTTGTTGTTATACCTATAGATCAGAACATCTCTCATCTGTCATCAGAGAAGTTTCTCCTTGCAGTAGATGGTAATTAACACTGAGACTCACTACTGATCGACATGCAGAAAATAAAAATCTGTGGAGTGCTCGGCCCTAAATGAGACATTCATATCACATTTCTCCCTCCAGTGCAAAGGGATCTTTGTCAAGATGGGGTGGAACCACTGTATAAGCCAGAAGCAGATGACAACATGAAGGAAACATTGTTTTCCACATGCAAGGTGATATAAACAACAATGCACATAGAAACTCACAGAAAGCATGTATTTGGGCTTGGATGTAAATGATAGAATTTTTAAAATTGTAGAACAGGTGATTGGCATCAAACTCCACTCATTCTGTTTTATCTGGGCAAGATAATAAGAACTAATTATGACCCAAATTATTTCATAAGATATTCTAATCCCACTAGCTGAATTTCAAATGTAAACATATAGGAAAATCCCCATGGTTTTCTTTATCAAAACAGAAGCAAATATAAAATAAAGCAATATAGGAGGCTAGGATCTAAGAATCTTATCCAAAGGACTAAATGATTTGTACCAGATTTTTGGAAAACATCAACGTAATCATCTATATTCCACATTAGTATAAAATAATAATTTTTCACAGTCAACAGTTGGCAGCATATTATTTGACTTTTTTTTTTTTTTTTTTTTTTTGGTTTTTTCGAGACAGGGTTTCTCTATGTAGCTTTGCACCTTTCCTGGAACTCGCTTTGTAGACTAGGCTGGCCTTGAACTCACAGAGATCCGCCTGCCTCTGCCTCCCGAGTGCTGGGATTAAAGGCGTGCACCACCACCGCCCGGCGACTTTCTTTTTTTTTTTTTTTTTTTAAATTTAGTGAACTTTTATTATTGTGGTGTAAACTCACTTTTCCCATTTTCTTTTTCTTTTTTTATCTTTTTATTTATTTATTTATTTTTTAATTTTATTTTACAATACTATTCAGTTCTACATAACAGCCACAGATTCCCTTGTTCTCCCCCTTCCTGCCCCCTCCCCTTCCCCCCAGCACACCCCCCATTCCTACCACCTCCAGATCAAGGCCACCCCTGAGGACTGAGATCGACCTGGTAGACTCAGTCCAGGCAGGTCCAGTCCCCTCCTCCCTGATTGAGCCAAGCGTCCCTGTATAAGTCCCAAGTTTCAAACAGACTTTTTTAATTCATCACATTTTTTTTTGTTGGATGGCGGGAAGTAGACACAATGTTATGAGAGAAGTACCTATATATCCAAAACACTAATCAGTAATTATGACAACTTAAAATCATGGATAGTTTTGCTCTTTGTGTAACACTTTTTGGTCTGTCTTCACTGCCTTGCTTCTGTCTATACCTAATAGTCATCTCTGACTCCACTATCTCCTGTCTTGATGGCTTCTGTGGTATAGGACCTAATTTGTTGGGTGGCTTATAATAAATAAATTAGTTAAGTTTAAATTAAAAAATTAAAAACATGTAGAACGATATAAATGAGATGCCATTTTGTGATGAGATAATTGAAGCAAAATCTCAATGCTTTATTTTAAATCCATGCACACTGTCTCTCGCTTCCTGACTTGCTCTTTGAGAAGATAAAACTGCTGCTGTCAGCTGCCCATGTACACACGGGCACTGAAAAAAAAAACCACAAAAACAAAAAACAAAAACAAAAGACAAACAAACCCACTTCTTCCAATAAATCTCATTTTCTTATAGCCTATTCATTATGAACTGATCAATGGGTTGATCTATTGATGAACCAAGTCCCTTCTGATCCAGTTATATATCCATAGCAGCCAAAACAGGGGTCAAGTCTTCAACATGTAAGTTTCTTTGGGGGATAATTCACATCCAAACCTTAACAATTAAGCTCGGTGCTAACTGAAGCCCTGACTAACACCTTCAATGTAAAACATTGATAACACTGAGATTAAAAACATCCAGAAAAATGCCCCAAAAATTCATGATCCATAGACATACTTGCTACTTTACACATTCCAAGAATATGTTATTCAGTTATTAGTTTTGATGATTCTCTCCCTTTCTAATGAATATTTTAATTTATTAGAAACTTATAAATTATAATGATCTTCAAAAATTCAATTGTATTTTCTAGGTGGCTATATTTAAAATCTCTTGTGTAGATAAAAGATTTAACATTACAGTTGAGGTATTATGAAATTAATAGAAGACTAAGATTCTAGCCCAGAACATTTTCAAGTTAAACTTTTCTTAGAGACATAAGTGTCTCTATGTAACTTTTAATCTAGTAAGTAGATCTATTTCTCTTAATTGGATAGATAAGGTAAGACATCTGCATAAATAATTACTTTCCTTTAATTACAGAAAAAAGCAATAATAAAATCAACTAATTCATTTTAAAAGAGACTTTAATTAAAACTTAATCTAAGAAAAATATAATTGTAACAGGTTTTAAGAAGAAATTAATTTACTTTTAAAAATATTGAATAGGTTCTGAGTCACTGTTAAACCTTTTCCAGAGTTAAAAATTAAAGCAATATGACTGGACTTTTATTGGAATGAATAGCTTGTTTTAGAGTTTTATATACTCAATTCAGACCAGTTCTTTCTGATTCTATGTCAGTAAGATGTAGAGCTGCTACCTATGGCAGCAATTATGCACAAAAATGCTAAGTGTGGAGCATATTTAAAATGCTTCATTTTATACTGAATATTTATTTATACTGAATATAAAAATTATATATAAAATATATTAGTAAATACAGAATATGTATACTGAATATAAAAATTTCAGAAAATATTCATTTATTGCTTATATAAATTACAGAATGATTTAACAGCAGAGCTTAGAGTCTCTAGTTACTATGAATTATTCTCAAAGGATGGGGATGGGCAGTAAAGAAAATATGTTAGGTGGAGTAGATTTACCAGATTAACCACCTTCCTGGGAGACTGGGGTTTCATCTGCAAGATGCTGACTTGATTTTCAAGATCTGAATTATAAGTGTCTCCCATGGTGTAATGCTAGTCATACATCCGGAAACAAATCTGACAAATGTGTTGTAGAGGGAAGCTGGAGATGGGACTTTTCCTAATCAGAGGAGATTTTCTTAGTTCGCTGTAAAACACATAATAGATTACCATAAAATACGGTGTAAAAGGAAAGACAGATATTTAGGGACACAGGAAAGCAATTATTCTGATTATTCATACTGTATGTATGTATCAGATTATGGAAAATTCCCTAAATATGCAGCTTCTTTCCTGTGAGTATAAAAATAATTAAAATTACTATAATATCTTTCAAGAAATTTTATGTTAAAAGAATAATACAATCCTTATTACAAATTATATTGCAAAATAATTTTTAATTAAAGAAATTATTTTTCACATATTCTATGAACGAGTTTTTACTTTAAAGTCATGTTTTATCTCAAATTATATTTAAATGCTGCTCTTGTTCGTTCTTTTCCTTTTTTTGTTTTTGTTCATTTTCTTGTTTGTTCTTGTTTACATCCCAACCAAAGTTTCTCCTCCCTCCTTTCCTCCCAGTTCCTACCCCCTTGTCCCCAATCTACTCCTCCTCTGCCTGTTTCTCTTCAGGGAGGTCAGCCAGCCATGGTTTATTAGATCATGGTGAGTCTAGGGACTTCCTCTTCTATTAAGGCTGGATGAGGTAATCCCATAGGAGGAAAGGGTACAAAAAGTAGGCAGCAGAGTCAGAGACAGCCCCTGCTCTCACAGTTAGTAGTCCCATGAGAGGACGAAGCTGTACAACTGTAAGATATATGCAGAGTGCCTAGGTCAGTCCCGTGCAAGCTCCCTGGCTGTTCAGGGAGTACAGTCTCTGTGAGAGCTTTTGTTCTTTCTTGTAAGAGGTGTTGAGTATGTGAGAGCTGGAATCACACAAGTATAATTCATACTTAAATGTGCACATATATGAACATGCACACACAACATACACAAATACATATGTTTAAAATTTGAAAGTATACTATTTGGGCTTGGGTCTAATCTTAACCTTAATATTGATAGTTTATTATATCATTTTAAACACTTTCATGTATATGGGAAATTTGCAATAAAATTACTTGCTGAAAAAAGTTTGGAAGAACAATTGTATTGAAAACATAGTCAATAAGATTTTCAGACTGGGCCGGGCGTTGGTGGCGCACGCCTTTAATCCCAGCACTCGGGAGGCAGAGCCAGGCGGATCTCTGTGAGTTCGAGGCCAGCCTGGGCTACCAAGTGAGCTCCAGGAAAGGCGCAAAGCTACACAGAGAAACCCTGTCTCGAAAAACCAAAAAAAAAAAAAAAAAAAAAAAGATTTTCAGACTGTTTGGTGACCATAAATTTTTTTTTATGCCAGAAACAGAAATGAACTTGCTTTATCAATACAACATTCAGATGGGTTATAAGAATAAAATTTTAATACAATACAAAATAAAACAAAGATAAAATAAAAAATACATATTTGTATCTTTTTTTAAAGCAAACAGCATTAATTTTTTTAAAGAATGCTTCTACTTCAATATTCTTGGCAAAGACTAATTTTTCCTTGAGGTTTAAATGTCAAAATGAGCCTTCCTTTAAATTTGATGTATTTTTACAGTTTTTAGGCTTTCTCCTGAATGAATGGTTGTGATTACACATTCAATAGATATAAGAATAATCTAGTATTTAGAAAAAAAAGAAACAATCAAGAGATTTGATAACAAGTCATTTACTATATTGTGTTCAAACGAAATAATGACTTAGTTAAATGAATGGAAAGTATTCAGTGGACAATGTGCTCAACAGGGACTAAAATCACAAGCTACAAGCTTTAAGAAAAGCTGCAGTTTGGGACAGGTAACAGAAATAACATCACCAAGAATTTTTTTTGTTCCTAATCAACATTAACCTTCTCCAAATTGCAAAGTTTTACATCTTCTGGGAAAATTTTGTAATTTTAATATAGAGCCCTCACTTAATCTGAATGATAAGTTGTTTATCAGGATCAGCTGATGAAGAAGTTGCTTCAGCACAAAATATGCAGCTTTGATTAGAGAAAAGGCATAATTTTGAACCAAAATTATGCTATTTAAAAACAACTTTATTAGGAAGATTTTCTCACACAAGCTGTAGAACATTTCCATGAAAGAGAGAAAACACTGATGGCCCTACATTTATAAACATGACATTCTTATGCACCACTCCATTTTCAGTAATGTTCTTTAGAAAATTAAGAATGACTGGTTTTGATATGAAACTCTTAAAATTAGGGACTTTGTCCAAATGCATCTTTTGATAGACTACAGTCATGGGATATTTGCCATGTATATTTTGTTCTTATCAATATGCATTTTTTCTTATCAATCATGTTTCCAATTTGCACAGACTATTCCCTGGTTATAGATACATTATGTTAGAAGCAAAGCAGAAAAACAACAACTTCAGAGAAAGGTGTTTGGTTAATACAGAATATATATATATATATGCAGGATCATCATACTAAGGACTGGATAATTTGTGGTGGGAAAGATAATAGAAAAAGGGTTGCAATGACCATCTAAAAATATCAAGCATTTAAATTTTTTTTATTTAACTCTTTCATTTTATTTATGTGTGAAAGTTTTGCCTGCATGAATATATGTGCACCACATGTATACTTGTTGCCTATGATGAACAGCAAAGAGATCATCAAAACCCCCATAGAATTGGACTTTCGGGTGGTTGTGAACTGGAAACTGGATCTGGTTCCTATGTGAGTACTATATACACTCTTAACTGCCAAGCCATCTCTTCCTCCTCAATATCAAGCATGTTAATACTCACTCTATTTTTCATAATTGGTACAGAATGATAAACAATTATCATAGCTGTTTTAATGCTGAGAAAAATATAGATGAACGATGGTTTTTGGCCAAGAACACACACTGTGGATGTTCTATATCCAGTTACATGCAGTATTTTTGCTGAATTGTTCACGCAAAGGTGTTGGGGAAATTCATAGAATCTTGCCATTTTGCAAATACATATGTGTGCCTTCAAAACTCATTTTCTTCTTTCTGTGCATTTAATAGCAGATTATGAAAGCCACAGTATTTTGTGAAATTTAGGTAAAAGAGAGGAGGTAGAAGCTTGTGTTACTGAGTAATTACAGGTTTGGCTGTGAAAGGAATCATGTAAATTAACTCTTGCTTAGCAAAGATCACGAATTTAAATATAAAGATGTATATATTATATTAATCTCTGGTGAATCATTAAATATTTGGATAAAAAGTATATCCAAACCATGTTTATGGGCTAGATATACTAATTCCTTCAGTTCATCTAGAATTGAATTTCTCAAGTAGCATAATTTCTTTGTTTATTTTTAACCATTAAGTATTTATTTGCTGACAAATAATTAATGCCCAATGATTTTAGAAAAATTCTAGGGGTCACTGACTTTCAGTTGAGGGGGTCTTAATACATTCATATATCTGGTCCTTGGGTGTTTAATATATTATATGATAGTCTCATTTTGAAATTGATTTATGGGGCTATAGAACACATTACACAAACAAAATAGTGTTTACTAAACAAACATCAGAGTACACATTTCCCCCTTTACTAAAAAGAGATTCTGATCTCATATAATTTTAAGGTATATATATTGGTTTTTTTGAGACAGGGTTTCCCTGTGTAGTTTTTGTGCCTCTCTAGGATTTTGCTCTGTAGACCGGGCTGGCCTCAAATTCACAGAGATCCGCCTGGGTCTGCCTCCCAAGTGCTGGAATTAAAGGCGTGCGCCACTACATTTTTTTTTTTTTTACTTATTTATTTAAGAATCTTTTATTCATTTTACATACCAACCACAAACCCTCTCTCATCCCTCCTCCAACTCCACTTGAGCATCCCCCCACCCCAGACCCACCCTCCCACCCCCTACTCCAAAATTGGTAAGGCCTCATATGCAAGGGCCACAAACAGCCACATTTACTTAATGTCGTTCTCTTTATTGTGACTTCCATTCTGTGGAGAAGGGGAGACTGAGATGGCGGTCTTGTTCTTCCTTTCAATATTCATGTAAAAAGAGGTGAATAAACCAAAGCTTGATTTTCGTAACTTTTAATGGAATTATGCTATTATGCAATCACACAATTATATACTTTTTAAAGCTCTGGGGATGATTACAAGCTGAAAACTATGAGAAGAAAAAGGTTGGTATTCATCCTTTTGCCTTGAGCATCATGCCACTTCTGGCTCTTTGATCACAAACAACACAAACTACTTGTCTCATGGTCGGGTTAAAAACATTAGATCCTAACAAATTTGCTGAAATTTTTAAGTCAGACAAGGAGTTTTCCCAACACAGTCTAATTCTGTGAAGCCAGACTATCATCTTTATTATTTTTTAATCATCTGAAGAAAAGATGTATGGGGTAGCATTGGCTTGTGATTTTTACCAAACAAAAATGGCCTCAGAATTGGCTTCATTATAATATATGAATATCTAAGTATGCACTTAAGAACCTTGTCTGCTCATTACACATGCTGTTATCATTAATGTTCTTATAATTTTAATAAAAAATAACATAAATTATTATAATATATGCTTAATATTTACACACACACATATATCTTATTCATTGATTGATTTCAGTCAAATATATCTGGAAAGTAAGCAGGAAAAACATCTCTGCAGTAAATAAAATCTAGTGACAATACACACATGGAGTCATGACTCTCAGTGAAAATGATACACTGATGGACATCAGAGCATGTCTGTACACACCAAAGTGAGGAACAGCATTCTTCCAAGATAGCTACAGGGTAATGCCCTGCCAGGATTCAGATGGGGAAACTAAATACCAGAGGGGATAGAAAGAGGAAGCCAAATCACTGTAAATCCTAACTTCAGCAACACACTCGACTCATGAATTGTGGCTGTTTGTTTGTTAGAGTTCAGCTCTTTGTATTATAGCCTAGGATATCTTCTACCTGGGGATCCTTCTGTCTTAGGCTGTCAAGTTCTGGGATTACAGGTGTGTGCACCAATGTTCAGCCTCTTTGTGTTGTGTGTTTGTTTCCAACTAAACAGTGTACTCAAAAAACTGTAATCTTTGAGAACAATGCATTTCATTAGTTCTTTAATTCCTTAAGCATTGATAAATTTCAGTCCAAAACTCATTAAAATATAATATTTAAGAGAGACATATTTTTCAGAAGCTGTGTATTTACTCTATAGTTAACATTACAAATGAGGGGAAATCAACTTACTTGGTTTAAATTACTTAGCTTAAGGTTAGACATGAAGTGCTGTTTTTGAATAACACATGCTTAGATATTATGCATAGGAACTATCCCCACTGTTGTTCCTAGCTGCTGTCATTCCACAAGCCAAGAGATGACTTATTCAAGATAATAACACACCTCAGAAAGGGGCGGAGGATCCCTGCCAAGAGGAAAAGACAAAGTTATCAGAACAGTGAACAGTTCTGCTTTCTTTTAAAATGATACTCTTAACTAGAAAGCTTCTACCACCTAGACTTCAGAAGAGACAGCTCTATCATGTGCTACAAAATGGGATGGGAATCTGTGCTTCATCCCTTCGCAGGAAGAAACAACTGATATTTAAGGTGTGGCATCTTGCTCTTCTGATATTTTATGAAAACTCCATGCATATCCTTTAAAGTTCTGTACTGGATCATTGCTTCCATGCAACACTGAAGAACTGTTTGGTGAAATGTGAAATTAATTATCAACAAGGAAATAAAAGCATGTTGCTTTTCAATAGGTTCACAGTACATTTTAAGAAGTGTGCATGTTCTTATAGAGAACTTTGACTAACATGAAGTCAGCATATAAAATAATAACTTCTGGGGTTACAGGTATATGCTACCATGTCCAGCTTGTTGGTTTTGTTTGTTTTCAACTAAGTGTATAATCAGAACAGGGATCTTTGAGAATACTGAATTTTATGGGTTATTTAATTTATTAAGCATTGCTTCTATTTTTTTTTTTAGAATTGTTACTGGCAGGTTATATAAACAAATTCAACTTTATATGTTATAAAAGGATTTTCAATATCTAAATTCTTTCCAAGCATATCTTTTATGTGTATATATAAACTTCAGAAATCTGGAAGAAGTCATATTTTGCTGTGGAATGGTCTGTATGTCCAATTACTCTGATTGGTCAATAAATAAAACACTGATTGGCCAGTGGCTAGGCAGGAAGTATAGGCGGGACTAACAGAGAGGAGAAAAGAAAGAACAGGAAGGCAGAAGGAGTCACTGCCAGCCACCGCCATGAAAAACAGCATGTGAAGATGCCAGTAAGCCACGAGCCACGTGGCAAGGTATAGATTTATAGAAATGGATTAATTTAAGCTATAAGAACAGTTAGCAAGAAGCCTGCCATGGCCATACAGTTTGTAAGCAATATAAGTCTCTGTGTTTACTTGGTTGGGTCTGAGCAGCTGTGGGACTGGTGGGTGACAAAGATTTGTCCTGACTGTGGGCAAGGCAAGAAAACTCTAGTTACATTACAATATTTGATAACAACAAGACATTTTATAAGCAATATTGTTCAAGGAGGAATCCTAAACCCGAAGACTGTAATAACATTTAAAATCAAGCATAGGTATAAACCATTTTATAGACATGACAAGAATGTATCCAATGTGATTATGAAGAATAGCTTCTCATAATCTTTGTAGTTATATGTGTAGATAATTCTGTCACCCATAATTTGCAAATGAAAAAACCAAATATTGTTAGAGTAACTACTTATGGTCTCACATATTCCAAATGATGGGTCGAGACTATAGTCCCATAGATTCTTATGTTGCTATTATCATATACACAATGACTATGATTTTCTAATCCAACTTAATACCTGAAACATCAAAAACATTCGGCATTTTAGAATCACTCTTCCCCAAATATTTTCTGATTTGTTACTGTGCAAACCTAAATCATGAAGAGAAGGAATAAAGGTAGATTCCAAATTCCAGTGAAGACATTTAAAATTACAAATACCTCCCCCCTGAAGCTAAAAGACGCCTTTAAAGATTAAGTGCTGATACAAATTTAAAAGAATAGGAGTTGTGATAGATGTAAAAATTTGGAACTGTTCTCCACAGTTCTCATTTGGATTGTTTGTAGTTTTCTGTAATGGTTTTTATCTGATGCAAAGAGAAGTTTCTTTGATGAGAGGTAGTAGTGCCCTTAACAATGGATATAAAAACACACATGTTGTTAGCAATCATGCTGGTTTAGTAAACTGTCAGTTGTAGGTTCTCTTCCAAGATCCACGACTTCACTAGTCTTGGGTAGTTGGCTAGGTTTCCAATACCAGTCGTGATTTCCCTCTTGTGGGGCAGGCCTGATGCTTAATCAGAGAGCTGTGGTTTTCATCAAAGCATGTGTACCATTATTGCACTCTTAGGTTTATTATCCCAAGCTCTTTCTGGTTCATCAACTGGGTAGGACTATTAGTTCCTTCCTTATGTTGGAAGCATATATGGCACCTTCTGGTACCGGGAGAGCTGGTCTTTTTAAAAAGGCATATGAAGTTATATGTTTTAAAAAAAGAGGTAGATGAAAAAGGGAAGGAATTGAGGGGTGGGACAGGGGAATGGTTTGGATCAAAACACACTATGTCATGCTCATAACTATCAAATAACAAAATTACCAACATTACGAATCAAGGAAAGTCACCTGACCAATATACACATTGCAATCATTAATTAAACACTGTTGTGATTAAAATGTAATTAAAACTGAAGAAATTATTCACTTTCACTGTAACTCTTTGTAAAGCAAAATGGTATCTATTAAAATATAAATATTTGGGATCTGTTTTTAGATTATTTATATTGCTATTCTCTTGCTTCTATTTTATAATGTCAATTTTATGTAATGTAGTGTCAATTTTAAATGGAACCAATCTTGTTTCTATATGCCAGGCCCCAGAATTCAAATACCAGGAAATGAGCTAGATAGAAGTAACTAAAAGTCCATGCTATAAAAAATTCTGTACTATACTATGCAAGGAATTTAGAACTGTTTCTAATTTCAAAATATAGAACATCATATTTTTTTCAGTACTTTCAATACATAATTAGAATTTTCATTAAAGATCTCATCATGTATTTTTACCTGGAGAATCATAAGTGGGGAGAATATCTCACTTTAAATTTTTGGAGTAAATGACTTTTCCTTGTTACTGATAAATTCTCAAGACTCCTATTCTGAGTAATGTAGATTACACATATACATTCAAGTTTAATAATTCTATTGTGAAAACAGTTTAGAAATAGACCCATATTTCTAATTAAAATTAGAGACTTTCATGTAAATATTCACTCATAATTATATTTTTTGTTTTGCTTTGAGAGTTCTGAATTTATCCATTCAGCATCTTCACAGAGTTCTATACTGTGAGATAACTGAACAAATATGCAAATTATGAAAAGAGAGACTGATGCTTTTACATACTGAAAGGCAAGTGTTTCATTTTTAAAGGATAGTTAGAATTTTGCCACCAGATGAAATCTTCTATACAATGGGTACTTACACCTAAGGCTCAAATGGAAGAGGAGGTGGAAAGATGAAAAGAGGACCAGGGTGAGCTAGTTTCTCCATATGACAGGCAACTTTTACCCAGCCTCAGACCTCATAAGACAGAAAACCAAGCAGTTTGTGGTTACTAAGTAAGGGAGACTCATTATTCCCAGATAGATTTCCCAATCTTAAGTAGTCATCCTTAAAAATGTATATACATATGGGCAACATCAGGTAGACTTAGCAGGTTGTGTTTGTTTACATGTGGTTGTGTGTATGTGTGTGTGAGTGCATGCACATTCTAGTGTGTGTTTATCTAACAGTAAGAATTAAAGGAAAAGTTATGAATTTGAGAAAACTTCAAGAAGACACAGGAGGAGTTAGAGAATAAGGTGCTAGGGAAGTAATGTAAAAACACATTATTTATGTGTGAAATTCTCAAAAGAAATTTTCTTGTCACAGAAAAAAGTCATGAATAAATAGATATTACTTATAGGTGAATTTCATTTTATGTTTTCATATTTAATAAACATTGAAATATTTTTTGAAATATTGAAATAAAAATTTATTACATGCTTTTCTCCAAAAAGAGATAAAATAGATATATTCTGTGTTGTAAATTACAATGAATCTATTTATTAACAAAATAAATGAAGTTAGTGATTTAATCTCTGCATGACTTCTGTCATCATTGACTTCCTGAGTGTTCCCGAAAGAAGACCTATCTGATTTGCTAGAACATTCCATTCAAAAAATAGGATCAAAATGAAAATGCTTCCTTAAAAATAAATGTAGGAAAATAATCCTCCACACAATAATGTGTTTCTGTGACATGAAAACAAAGAATTTTTGTGTACCTGTCTTTATGAACTCAAACAGCAATTGACGGCCCCTAATAACAGATTGAGATTCTCCAGTCTCTAGAGCACCTGGCAATAACTGACTGACAAAGATACATATTGACAACAAACAATCTCAAACACAGCTATTTCCAGGTTCCAGTGTTAGTAGATGCACAGCAGAGACCCCTCCAGGCAGAGTCAAGCTGAGTAGCAGAGAACAAGAAACAACCTAGCCGTGCCTGGCAGTGGTGGCACACGCCTTTAATCCCAGCACTTGGGAGGCAGAGCCAGGTGGATCTCTGTGAGTTCGAGGACATCCTGGGCTACAGAATGAGATCTAGGAAAGGTGAAAAAAAAACAACCAAAACAACCAACCTAGTGATACACGTGCTCTACATGAAGCTCTGAGTCTTAGTGAGAGGATTCACAGCTTTCTGGAAAATGGAACCCAGTTGATAGTGGAAGAAAGCAGGTCAGAAGTTGTTTGGTATGTGGGGTATGGGTGGGGAAGGCTTTGAGGATGAATATGGAAGTCCACTTAGTTGGCAGGCATGTTTTGCATCTTCTTTGTGGAATATTCATAGGTGTGTGGGTTGGTTGAAACTCAATGAAGAGCTAGGAAATAGCTGTCACTAAGATGATTTCTTTGTGAGCAGGAGATCTGACTTCCATCCCCACAATGCACACTTCAAAACATCATGGTTTAATGCATTTGCTTGTAACCTCAGCTTTGGAGAACTGGAAACAGGCAGAACGCTGGAACTTACTGCCTAGATGACCAATGGCTTAGCCTACTTGGTAAGTTTTAGGACAGGGAGAGATCCAGTCTCAGGGTCGCAGGGACTTGTGACTGAGGAGCAACATCTGAGCACTTGAGGTTGTTTTCAGCCTCTGTGAACACCTCCAAGCATGCATGAATGCTCTCTCACACACATGTTCTATACACATAAACAATACACACACACACACACACACACACACACACACACACACACACACACACACCTCTCATTGAAGTGGATACTTTTCATAGGTTATAACATAATAGCTATAAGTCATATCACAATAAATGTATTGAAACTCACAGGTTTGATATGCTAATGGATTCAGCCTAGAATATCTGAAACCTTAGAGACATTCTTTGAATTTTGCACATTTTCTACAAAAATTTTGCAGTTATGTATTTTCAATTTCAATTAGACCTTAAAAAGTTAGAGTTAAGCCTTTTTCCTACATAGGTTATATCCATTCAGGGAAAATCAACTGGTATTAGTAGTGTTACTAGGTGGTTACTAATACTACTCTACTAATAGGATATAAACTGATTTCCAAAGCCCTCTAGTTTATCCACAGATTAGTTCGTGTCTCAAACTCATCAAAGAAGTTTCTTTACTTTTTGCAGTTAATGGTTAACACAGAGACCCTAAGCTGGCCAAATGGAAGAGAATAAGTAACCATAGAGTCCTCAGTCCTAATTATGACACCTATATCACACCCCTCCTCTCAAGACTCAGGAATAATTGTAGAATAGGGGCAAAAAGAGTTTAAGAGCCAGAGGAAGTAGATAAGCAAAAGGGATCAATGTATTCAGACACAATAAGGCAGTAGCACATTTGAAGTCATAATGGTTGTGATAACATGCAGAAAACTTGCATAAGCTGAAGTCAGACAAGATCCTAGCATGGGAAGTGGACATAGGCAAAAAGTTCCACCTATAACTGAATAGCTATTGATAATTGATAGTTTGTATTGTTCAAGGATGTGGCCCTGGTAGGTATAATACATTCCAGTGGATGTTCACACACCTAAGTGTATGTAGGCAGCATAGGTTTGTTGGGTTAAAAACAATGGCACATACAACTGGATGGGTATGAAATGAATCTTAGAAGGTATAAGGTGGAGGGATGAAAATATTCAAAGCATAAAATATGAAACTTTCAAAGAATTAGTAACATTTTAAAAGGATATAGTCAGATAAATAAATTTTTAAGAAAATCTAGACAACAAGTGTCACAGACATAAATAAATACATATCATTGAAAATGAGAGGAAGAATTTGACAGATCAAAAGAAGTTAAAAGGCCTTCTTTGGTGCTGATATTTAAGTATATACTAAAATATATCTTAAATGAAGAGAATTAACAGTGAGTACTAGGGGCTCAACAGGAGAGAAGAAGAAGAATAGAAGGGCTGTAGATAGCAGATACCATAGTTTATTGAGAGAAGAGGGCTATATTCTGGGATTCTGCAGGACAAAGTCCTTATTGACTATAACAATATATTATATTTTTGTGAAAAACTAGAAGAGAGAATATTGAAAGCTTAAAGCAAAAAGAGAGAGAGAATGAGAAAAATTCTAATTGCTATGACTTGATCTTTGTACACTGAAAACATGTATTAAATTTTCACACTGTAACTATGAAAGGTTATATAATTAAAAATAAGATAAGAAAAAATATAAACATGAGTAAAACTATTGAGAAGTTAAAAAAGAAATTATTTGTAAAAATGGTATATTTCCAGTAGAGAATAAAAAGAATATTATTCTCGCAAAACTGCACTTAAGATTCACTATGAAACAGCATCATATAGAGAGTTCTTAAAACTATTTTTACTATTTGAAGACATAGATTTTAGAAATCTCATATTTCTTTAGTTTTAGATGTTACCTAAATAAACATTGTTAGAAAGACTGTTCATTGCAGATGCTGAAATTTTGGATGAATTTTCAACCTGAAGTTGAAAAGTAATGCTTAGGTTGTTTGAGGATGTCCATAGGACCCCCTTGGCCGACAATTCAACCAAATGCAATATCTTCCCCAAACCTAAAGCCCAGATAATAATATTCTATAGTCTACTAAAGTTAATCTAACTAATAACTTTTAAATAATTTGAGGATTCTATTACTGAAGTCTTAACTCAAAATTGTCATAGGATTTCCTATAACCTGAACTGCTATTATATTTTGAATTGTAGTCAAATACAAATTAAGAATGTGTGTTTCAGAAAACAGTTAAATTATTTAAAATCATGATTTTTTAATTGCCTTTAAAAAGTGAATTTGAACTATAACACAGTCAATATTTGGAATCTTAAATATTTTGGTTAATCAAATAAGTAAATAATAGTAGTAGCTAAAAATTCTGAAACAAAAAAACAAACACAGGGAAAAAATCACATTTACATCCAAAGCAAATGTAAAACTTGCAAATTTATATCCGAATACCTATATTTTTAATATTATCAAAAACTAAATATTTAAAATGTCAAATACCTTCATTTATTTAATACATATTTTTATTAAAAAAATATTGCATCTGGGTGATGATCCAACCAGATTACCATACAAGACATTTCTTGTTTCCCTTATGCCTAATCTCAAAAAAAAAAAACAAACAAACTAAAATAGTCATGGTAAACATTATTCTGTCTAATTTTATGATGGTTGGTTGCCTTAAACTTTGTATGTATAGGATAAAAAAGTGCATATTTTTGAATGACCATTTTTAAGTCTATCAACATATTTACTCATGCTGGAAATATAACAATAGTTTATTTTCATAAGAACAACCTATCATTCTAGTATAGTTACTTTTTTAAGATTTATTTTTAAATAGTGATTAAGGTCATAAACATTGTATTTATTAATGTATACATGTGGTTCTGATAAATGTGTAGAATATAATAATATTTAAGACAGGTTAAACAAATCCAGCCAGTTCTTTGTAAATTTTCTGATTGAAAAACATATTTTAATATGCTTTGTTATGATTTCTAAAGTGATTAGATCATAACTGATATTGATAATTTCAATTATGTGATTACTGTGAATTAACTGATTGCTTTGCATTAACGATTTCCTTTTAATAATTGTCTTTAATTAATGATGTTCTGTAATTACCAAGCAAAATTTAAAAAATGAAAACCCAGTGTCTGAATGCAAACTAACAATAGTGTATCAGTTCTACTCTTGTCCAGACTAAATTTATTGCCTTAGATGGTAGTGTTAGCAAATTTCATGCTGTTGACAAGAAATTCCTAATTTCATAAATGCATTATCCAATATGTCTAATACATTGGCAAGAGATACATCATATAATACAACACTACATTTCACTGATAAATCCCTAGATGCAGAATTTCGTAGCAATGTGAATTGATGTCTCTTGTGGGCTGGTATTGACCTGTCAATATTTGGATTCACAGCTTAGAGAAATGAGAGAGAAGTCACAGTTATCAAATTTATATGTGACTGGAAACCTGAAAGGTTAATTAACGTAACAAACAAATATGTGAAACTGACCATGACTCTCACAGGCTCCAGGAAACATGATAAATTTTGACAGGTGTAAATGTAAAATATGAAATCCACTTTAAAAATATATGAAGGAAGCCATTTAAATTGGCTTGATAATGTATATATTTATGCATGACTGTCTGTGTGAATGATGATAAAAGATTCACTGGTTTTATTTACAGATAAATAAATACCATATTAACTGAGCAATAGATGCTAGAGGCACCTGACATCTTGCTTTTCATTAGAGGAAAACTAGTGTTTTGACTATTTGACTAGAGAAAATACTAGCTTTCTTTTTGATTGATCAGATTGTACTACAACATAAAATTCATTTGGGAGGATCATATCTTAAGACCAACAGTGTTAAACTGAGTAATTTATATCAGCAATTTGCTTTAAAAATTATTTTTATTACATTTATATTGTGTGCATGTGTATGTCTTCATGAAGGGTAAGTATAACCCAAATCTGTTCTCTCCTTCCACCATGTGGAAGACTGAACTCATGTTATCAGGCATGGAAGCCAGCACTTTTACCTGCTGAGCCGTAATATGTCCCCAATTCTTATTCTTTGAGCAATTAGAGACACTCTCCCATTAGGAAATTAAAACAAACAACAATATTCCCTCTAGTGTTTAATGCACATGGACAAAATTTCACATAAAATTTCAATGCTCTGCAGTTCCTCAAAAACCTTCAACATATTCCCTCTGAATATCCATTGACATCAGCTCTTATGCATCAATTCTAAGACCAAGTGGTAAGGTGCTGAGCACTGTGGATACCCTAAGATATGAGAACATTCAAGTGGAGCAGCTGTCTTTATTCTGAAGTAAACAAAACTTGCAGGAAAGAAACAGAATGGCTTTTTAAAGGTATCTGAATGATTCTCAGACTCATAACTTACATATTTACTCTATTTATTGTCACTGAGAAGACAGGACCCACAGAGAAAAAAAAAACATTGGTGAAAGCAGAAATAGGACCAATGGAAGGAAAAAAAAAACATTCAATTCAGTATTCAGCCTATGCTCTCCACGTGTTATGCTAGGCTGGGAGAGTGAATGTGAGCAACAGATGAATAAAACATTGTCTCTTTCTTCAGGATGTTCAGGGAAGAAAGTTCCAGGCCCAAATAATCCTTACAGACTCTGTGATTGACTCTGTGATTCATCTTTCTTAAGAATGAGGATTTAAATGTCCCATTTTGTCAAATAGCATGAAGTGTATGTAGTGTTAGGATACTTGTCCTATGGAAAAGATATGCCAGCAATGTGTGATGCTGCACACCGCTTTCAGTTGAGATTTCTTCAGTGGTTAGCAGTGATCTAGAAATCCTGACTCTACTGGAGATTAAGTAAACCCAATTTCTGTGTTGTTGAAGGTTCATCTTACAAAAGACTTTGTAGTAGATTGAAATGGTCTCCTAAATTCACCCAAAGAGGTATTCTAGAACACCTATGGTCTCAGTGAGGGCTTGGGTTGGGACCCCCCATACTGCTAACTTTGAAAGCCCTCCAGGACCTAGCCACAACCACACCAATTCTATTCTGAGAAACAAAATATTTCAGATTGTCAATGGGATCCAGAAGATGTGTAATTCTCCTGATGCAGTCTGTTGGCTACTCAACCACCAACTCAAAGGGCTGGAATGGCTTTCCCTGCCAAGGGCAGATACTCCTTTCGTAAGCCCTGCTCTTTGGAGACCTCCCTCAGTCAGGCTTTCCCCATACACTACTCTGGCTCCTGGGCCTGAACCCCTCCAGTCCCCTGTTTGAGGAGCTCCAATGGCTAGGTCTACCTGTGAGGAACTTCAAAGGCTACGACCTGTCACTATGGAACTCCAATGACCAGGCCCTACCCACAGACATCCCTAATGGCTATAATGGCCTTTTCTGGACCTGAGGTGAGAAAGTAGCCAGGCCCTGCTCTACAGGGAAAAAGAATCCCACCAATCATTGAGCTTGTCCCCAATTCAGGTCACATAATCCCTCCAAGCCCAGGCCACCCTGGAAAGCTCTGTCCCACAAGAAACCCTATACAAACCCTGTATTCTGTCTAGATTGCTGCTGCTTCTCACCCAAGCAGAGTCAGCCACCCTCCTGGCTCTTTCCCTCCCAATAAATCTCTTGTGTGAGGTTTGTTGTGCGATATGACCTTATGGTTGGTATTTCTTAGCTTCTACCTGCTAGAATACCTTTCCATCTGAGCTGTAGCACACAGTGTTCTTAGAATGTGTTGGAATTATTTGTTGTTGTACAAGGAAATAGAAAGAAAACTGTTCAAGTTGGATTTGAATAATAAAATGAATATCCCCCAATTAACCACAAGCTTCTCCCTTTCCTTTCTTGTCTATCAAAGTTAGAGTATTGATAGGAACTGAAAAGAAGGTCTTACCTTATATCCCAGTTACTTTTCTAGTTGCTAGAATTGAATACTCTGACTGAAGCAATTTACGGGAGGGAAGGTTTAGTTTTGTCCACAGATTGAGGTTACACTTCATTGTCATAGAGAAGTTACATCAGCAGAGGCTTGAAGCAGCTCATGACATGCATCCACAGTCAAAAACATCCAAGGAAGAATGCTCTGGAACACCCACTTCCATCGTGTCCAGAACCCTAGCCCAGGAAATGCTGACACTCACAGTATGAGAGGGCTCTTCTGATGCCAAGTAACCTAATCAAGATAATCTCTCCGACAAGTATTTGTTGTCTCACCTTAATCTAGATAATACCTCACAGGTGTGCCAGGAGTCTTGCCTTATAAGGATGATTTTAGATCTCATGAATTGATAACAGAAATTAGCCATCACACCTGATTTCCTCAAAAATCTAAAAATGATACTAAGAGGAAGCAAAATTGATTATTTCATATGATGTATTAGCTCATTGGAACAGTACTTCCCAACTCGAATAGTCTTTCTAAGCTCTACTGTATTAATGTGAAAACATTAATCTCTGGAATCATTATTCAATGAATAGATAATACTATCAAGATGATCTTGCCACATCCTACACTAATTGAGCATGAATCTATAATTTTGGTTTCTTTCTATCACTTTATATTTGTAAGTAAAAATAAATTGGTTGATACAATGTGAAACCAGGATTGAGAAGCATTTCAGTGAGAGAATACTGCGGCTGTGTTCCTATAGCAACAAGAGCATGCTAGGAACTTGAAACTCAGCATTTTCTCATTTGACACTGAACAAGTAATTCAGGGTGTTTAGGCTCTACAGTCAGTTTTTTGTTAGCTCTCTAGGTGGTTTTTATTGATGTTCATGTTTGTGAACGATGCTATGAGATCATGAGTTATAGTTTCGTGGTGATTAGTACAAATCAGATTTGTTTCCTAACCAATTACAAACAACAGATAAAAAACCACATTTTATGTCTTTTATACCTGCTAGATAAATAAAGATTGTATTATCAACTAACAATTGTTGATTAATTTGTTCTTTTGTATTTAAAAAATAGCCTTTAATGCCTAAAATAAAAAACAAAACCCACCAAAATAAACACGAACCAAACAAAGAAACACAAAAACCTGGTATCTATGGGTTGAATGTTTACATTCACTCTATATTTGTTTAAGGTTAAGTGTTGGATGGATCTGTGGCAGTAAATAGTTTGGGAATCAATTGAATTTGGATGTGTTCCTAATGATGGGATTCCTATTCATTTCATGGGATTGGAATTCTTTAAAGAAGATAAATTGAGGACTGTGATCTTTCTCATCTACGTGCTGATGGTACTTGTAAAGCAACAAGTCTACCTTAGTTTTGATGGAGAACTTTCCATGTTTCAGAACATATTTCTTGTTTAAGTTACCTGGTTTGTGGTACTTGTAACAGCATGTTTATTCTGCACATAGTTGTTTTAATTCATTATTCAGTACAACCCACTAAGTATGTGATTATACACAAAGTAGAATTCTAGGTTATATAGATACTCCAGTAAGAAAAATAGAGTGATGGCTAGTTTTATGTCAACTTGACACAGGCTAGAGTCATTTGAGAGATGATAAAATTGGGATGTAGGCAAACCTGTAAGGCATATTCTTAATTGGTGATTGGTGTGGGAGGGCCTAGCTAATTGTGAGTGGTGCCACCCTGAGGTGGTGGTCCCAGGTTCCATAATAAAACAGGCTAAGCAAGCCATGAGAGCAAAGCCAATAAGCAGCAACTCTTCCTGGCCTCTCTATCAGTTCTCACCTCTAGGTTCCTGGCCTATTTTAGCTCCTGTTCTGATTTTTCTCCAATGATGAGAAATGATGTGGAAGAGTAAGTCAAATAAACACTTTCTGCCCCAACTTGCTTTTGCTCATGTTGTTTTATCCCAGATATATTAACCCAAAGACAGAAATGCAGGAATGGGGTGCAAGGCCAGCCCAAGTAGTCAGGAATCTTGGCACTAGACATGACAACTTCTTGGTGGAAATGAGCAGCAAATTTAGAGTGAACATATTGTAGAGCATCTTTGATTAAAACATATTGTAGGAAAATTAGTGGACCCAATAAAGTTATGTGGAAGAAGAAAGAGAACTCTGACTTCCACACTAATGAGAACACCATCTCCGAAGTAGAAGTGATATTTGAGCATTGCCTAGAATGAGAACAAAGGTCTGGAAGCCGGAGCAATCTTAGAGTACTTGAGGACATGGTGGTGGTCAGTGTGGATCATATTTTGCAAGGGGTGAATGGAGGAGAAGAAATTTAGGAGACAGAAAAACTCAGAGAAGGAAGATCTTGTGATAATGGGGCAGACTTTGGGTTTTAACTACAGTTTTAATGGAAGCCTTTGGAATGACCTGAACTGGTTTAGACTGTACATTTTTGTTACTGTAGGTTGATAGTGCACTGGGCTACACTAGAGTGAACTTGGCAAGGGAAAGGATTACTTTGAATTGCAGTGATAGCGGACTATTCAGTGCCATGATTATAGACATGCTTTGAAACTGAGCTCTACAATATCTGCACATCAAATCTAGGTGAAGAGAAAACACATCTTTCTAAAAATTTTTTGCTTGTTTAACTTGGGGACCTGGAAGGATGCCAGTCAGGATCAAGTTACAGCAAATACTTTAAAAATGTATTCTAACAAGAGTATTCACCTAGATTTTCTCTCCTCTTAAGCTTCAACATGCCCATTTCTGATGGCAAACAAAAGAACACAATACCTTATCCTTCTCTGTATTTGTCTTAATGCCAGTTGACTGTTGCATTCACAAACTGTGGTTTCTATGCCATTTTTAACAATCTTTGCATTTTCTCAGAAGGTTGCATCCCTAATAGATTTGCTTTCATTTATATATTTAGTAAACATTAATCCAGCCCCAGGCAATGCAAAACACTGTGAGAAATTGCTAACAAGACAGACACGATGATGCTAATATGGAGCATGCATGAGACAAGATAACTTGATCACACAGGATCTTTTACATTAATTTGACAGCCTATTTTATCTCTCTTTCTTGTTCTGCCTGAATGAAAACTTTAATAAGACAATCTTCTAAATTTGGCTCCCATAACCTGTAAATTGAGCATAGCTGCAGGCAATACTATTTTTGGCAAAATAGAGAAAGGTCGACAACTCCTGTGAAGCTATTAAAAAGAAGTAGGTCCTGGAGATGTGGCTCAGTTGCATTTAGCACAAGCATGAGTGCCCAAGTTTGTGCCCTAGCATGCATTCACACACACACACACACACACACACACACACACACACACACACACACACACACACACACAATGTGGCATACATTTTAAACCCCAGAAATGGGGAGGAATATAGTGGAGTGGAATTCCAAAAAGTATTGCTCACCTGTCCCAGTCAATCGGTGAGCTCCAAATTCAGTGAGAGATCATGTCTCAATAAATAAGATGGAGAAAAACTGAAGAAGATACCCATGCTCTCTCTCTCTCTCTCTCTCTCTCTCTCTCTCTCTCTCTCTCTCTCTCTCTCTCTCTCTCTCTCTCTCTCTCTCACACACACACACACACACACACACACACACACACACACACACACACACACACTCATGTATACAAACAGGTAACTTGCTCCCATCAACAACAGTGCAGGCAAATTCACTCTTTTTTACAGAGTTATGTGAATATGAGGAACATAAGTATGTCTACCATGGATACAATGACAGTTAACAGAGATTTGATCTGCCTTTTTTCCTTTTCCCTTTCCTCCTCCTCCCCCTCCTCCTCCTTCCCCTACCCCTCCTCCTCCTCATCCTCCTCCTTGTCCTTACATCTTAGCTCCCTTCCAAAGAATGAACATTGTGTTTGATTCAGGAATCAAATCATCTTTAGGCATTGATTTGTTACAAAGGGAACTTGTTCCAATCAATCCTGTTGGTGGGCCTGATGGTATTAAAGAAGCTAGCTCCATGGGAAGCAGAAGACTTGGGTGACAGGTTTACAATTCCTATGTGATTGAAAATGCCATGCGTTTTAAAAGACCAGCACCAAATGACTATACTATTATGCAGAACTGTTTCTATAGCCACAGATTCTTTTATTTTTCCTCCAGCACTTGAGGCTTTAATTTCGATTTTCTTGCCCTAAAGTGGACCATGAAATAAATTGATGAATTAGATGCAGTTTATGCATCACTTAGTGAGATTTTTCTGTTCATTAGTTTACAGGCCTTTTTGATGCAGGAAAGATGGAGTAAACATATCACATTTTGAAGTGTTCTTTAGGGAAAATTATATGCCTAAGGGTTATCCTCATAAAGGAATGATGAGTTCCTAGAATATTAGTATAAAATATATTCCTGTGTATTCATTTCTTCCCCACACCAAACAAAACAAAGCTAACACAAATAAATCTTTCAGAAAAACTATTTCTGGAAGCGTGAGGTAGCCAGTTCTAGTGGAAAATGCATCCATGTATGGCACTGCGGGCTTCCTTAGAAAAGTGATTTTAACAGTGTCAATTAAACAGTATGTTTTGGCTCCTGCCTGGGCAGCAAGTGAGCATGGGATGCCAGCCTGTCCTTCAAACACTCTGGTGACATGACTAGCATGGGCAGAGTTTGATGATTTTCACCATAGGATGCCAAGGGAAGCGTACATTTACGATTGAATGTGTTCCAGAGAATTCAGAAAACCTAAAGAATCTGGTGTGGAAAAAGAGGAGGACTTAATAGAAAAAAATTATATTAAAAAGGGACTAGGGGAATCTTTTAAATAGACAAATATCTTTAGTATCCTGGAAAATAATCTATTTGGTTCATAACAATAAGGTACACACTGTACAGTACATATAATTTCTATTTTTTAAAGGATTCAGACCATAGTATTTATAATGATATATATCCATACGTGTGTGTGTGTGTGTGTGTGTGTGTGTGTGTGTGTGTGTGTGCCTTGTTCAGAAATGAATGTGCAGATCAACAGGCATGGGGACACTGAAGGTCCCCAGATGGAGAAGTTGCATCTATTTTGGAAAATAAAACAGGAGATTGTTTGCATGTTTTGTTTAAGACATGAAATTCCTCTCTGGTTTCCTAAATTCAATTTCAAAAGACAATCTTGGCTTTGTTCTGGCAGATTATGCTTATCACAGAATTAAAGTTTCTTCAGCGTTATTACTTGAGAGAAGATCAGATGCCAAATATAACAAAAATTAACTTCCAACTCTCCCATTTTTCTTCACAGATCAAGTGAATTAAAAAAAATTGAATTGAAGTTTTGGATGGCATTCAGTATGCTCTTCACATTTGAAGATTCTTGACTATCCTGCCAAGCACATAAAGCAAATTGTATTGGTACTGTAGCACTTTATTAAGCAACCTCTGCCGAGAGCATTCCCCAACTCATATGGACCCACTTCTCCTTTATTGGAATTAATTTTACAAGTTGCCTACTTTCTCTTTGGGTGGTAAGTTTCCATCTTCTCACTTATTTTGTTTTTGAGTTTGTGTTTTGTTGCTCAAGGATCCATTCTTTGAATGTAATGTTTCCTTCTACTTAAATGCGTCAATGTCCTTGACCTGATGCCACCCGAGGATTGTCTGCCTCCTGTGGCTATTCCATCACCCTCACCAGCACAAACCTGAGACAAAAGGAGCTTTTTCACAGTTAAACTAGATAATCAAGGCTATTGGACTGAAGACAGAGATGCTTCCCTTAGAGTCATCATCTTTCCTACCCTGTGTGATTAGTATTGTAAAAGGAAGGTTAGCATCTGTATGTATGAATGGTGGCCTGGGAAGAATCCTCTCATGGTGGTGTGGAAAAGAAAAAAAAAAAAACCATATAGTTTAGCCCACAAAGAAAACATGGTATTGACTTTGTTCAGGTTATTCTTAGTCATCTATATTGGTGAGACTTTATGGGTGTGACTTCTGAAATTTCTAGGAGACAGAGTCTCACAGCAAACTCCCTGTTGCTCTGGCTTCTGGCCTTTCATCTGTAATGACTCCTGAGCCTTAGGAAGAGAAGTTGTTTTGTAAATGGATGAGCTGGGACTGGACTCTACAACTCTGCCTTTTGATTAGTTGTGGATTTCTGTAGATGTATCCATCTGTTGAAAGGAGATGTTTCTCTGATGAAGGGTGGGGACTGTATTTAACTGTGGGTTAAATGTAGTATAAACCGTTAAATGTGAAACTAGTTAAATGTGGGTTAAACTGTGTCTATAAGGGCAAATATTTAGAATGTAGGACTATGTTGGCTTACTAGAATGGTAGTTGTAGGTTATCCTCTAAGATCCATGACTTCGCTCTCCCCAAGTAGGTGAATAGATTTTCAGTACTAGGCATAATTTCTTTCTTGTGAGATGGTCTTAAGTCCAATTAGAGAGCTATTTGTTTATGCCAAAGTATGTCTGCCACTACTGCACCTTTAATGATATTTTGCCATTCAGGTCCTTGTGGTTCATATGTGTCATGGCTATGTAAGATTATCAGTTACTTCCCTCCTTTGGGAGTTTACTTGAAGTTTACTGAACCAAAATATGTAAGAAAAAGGAATAAAAGAGATAAGGAGAAGAATGAGAAGGAACAAGAAAATAGAAAATTGACATTTTGAAAAACTAATTATTATACATATCCAATCATTTTTTAATTTGTCCTTCATCTGCTACACATAATACTTACATTTTATTTTTCTTGGGTCTCTATATGAATATGTTTCTGCTCTTTGCCTTTAATCCTTATTTTCAACCATAGAAGGAACATGTTCACCCATTAGCAAATCCTGCCAGCTGCTACCATTTTCTCCTTACTGGCTTTGTCCTTCAGCCCCTGCAATCTGGCTTTCCTCCCCAGCAATTTTCTACTCTGAAGACTTAATTATTAAAGCCAAAAATATGTTTAAAACAATGCATCAACACTTGTGCTATGCCTTATGGTCACATTCTCCACAGCTATTTACAGTACGTGAACATGAATCACCCTTTTCCTTTTCCCTCCTTAACCACACCCTTTCTGCACCTCTCTCATGGGTGCTGAAGAAGCCCAACTAACTAAAAGAGTCTCTTAAATGTTAAGAGACATGTCCAAAATATTCTGGCAAATTTTACATTTAAAAGGGAAAGTCAGATTTTACAATGAAGAAATAGTCAAAAGAAAACTAAATGCAGTTGTGATAAAGGACAGGAACAGACATTTCTGGCTGAACCCTGACTCATACACAGGATTCCACTAATCTGAATGAGTACAATAACATTCCCGTAGTTTTGAAGATATGATCTATTAGCGAAGATGAGTATTGTAGAACTTTGTGATTTTTCAGCCCGTGTGTGAGAATTTATTTATTTTCAAAATATCACAGAGAGCCGTGGCTACTGGATACAAAACTTTGAAATCATTCATGCCTATCTAACACCAACAATTTATGGCTCACTTCTCTCTGCTACTGAAGTTAGCCAATGTGCATCAGAAAGAGGGGGCTGACTTACAGGTCACATAGTTAAAAGCAAAATGCAGACCCTCAAAGCTTAGGAAAACATGCCCAGTCTTTAATAAAGAAATAATAGAGTTCACTGCCAATAGTATATGTTGCATTATTAAGGAGTACTAATAAATTTCAGAATACCTAATTAATAATATTTAATATGTTTGTAGATGGAAGAATTACTGTGAACAATCCAAAGCATATGGATGCTCTGTGCCAGTGGTCATGTCAGAAAAGCAGCAGGTAGCTATTGAAGTTCAAGGTGTCAGCTCACCAAGAGGAAACTTTCTGATGAGTGTATCTTGGTTAGGCAAGGCTCTGAGACCAGAGACCCCAGAATGTCTTCTGCTTTTGCTCTGACTTTACATGTTTGCTGATGCCATCTTCCTCTGGGATCTGGCATGGTGTGAATAGGTATGGGGAGATCCCCGCTGCCTGTATTGTAGTGCGTTTATCTCATGGAAACATCCCTGTCCTACTGGGCATTTTTACCTGTGGATTAATATGAAGATGATTTCTTCCTAGGTTCTATTGTCTAAATGATAATAATAATGTTAGTTTAAATAAAGTGTTGATGGTTAAAAATATAAACAAGGAAATGTCACACTGCTACAACACAAGAGTTTCTATTGAAGAGCCATATAGACTGTGGCTTACATTAATGATTAAGAAAAACAATTGAGTCCCAGTTAGCCCAGCTAGCTTAAATTCTTTTAACTTAGTCTTGGGAGATGTCTTCTCAGGTTTCAGAGTGCATCACAGCTGAAACAAAGCTTTGAAAATAACTTAGACTAAGATGTTTTTGTCAAATACCTTTGAGGTAAAAAACCCAAGAATATAATCTAAAGTACTAGAAAGGCACATAGTTGAATGTGGTACTCGTTAAGGTCAGGGAACAAGAACAAAGCAGCCCAATTATTACTAGCTGATGCACCTTTCTTGCTAGGATTGGTTGATGACCAATAGTGATAATAAATTCCTTATACCCATTTTTGCCCTTGATGTTGTGATTTAAAAAAAAAAAAACTATTGATTAGTGGGTATGTACCTTAAAGATTTAAAATAGAGTTGACTGATTCTTTTTCATATATAAAAGTTTAGGTTAGTGATTCCTTTAATATTCCTTATAAGAATACCTTTCAAGATAAGTAATAAAGTAATTGGCCCTTTCTTTGTAACGGCAAAATGCAACCTGCCAGTAAAAAACCTGACTAAGAAGAATAGCTTGCTTGCCTATACAGTTAATATATAACAAGTTGCTTGGGTATGAATGTATGTGGGTTCTTGGAATAATTTGTTTTTCACCTGTAATATGTAAAATATTTAATCATGTAAGGGATATGTAAAACATGCTTTTTTCCTGTTTGTTTTGTATTCATTGTAATCATTCACTTGAAAAAAAGAATGTAACCACTTTTATAATTTTTATATTGCCTGAAAGATTCTGCTAGGGTATATATTCTGAAAGGGAAAAAATAGAGATAGAATTAGAGAGGATTAGAATGGGCTAGGAGGAAAACATCAAGAATGAGGGTTAGAAGGAACCAGAAGGGAAATATCAAGAATAAAGATAGAGTTTGAAGGAAAATATCAAGAATGAGAGAAGGAAACCACCAGGAAAATGAAGAATAGAGAATGCAAAAGAAGAATAAATAAATGGTCTGAAGGAAACCATCAAGAGAGTGTGTGAGTATCTTTTTCCCTTAACTCCCTCAGATAGAAATGCCAATGCTGTGGATTTCCTTTTGAGTCCTGTGCTACCTGGAGGCTTGTTTCCAAACAGTGATAGTTCAATGCATATGTGTCATAGATTTCCTTCCAAAATGTATTACAAGCTCATAGAACACAACTCACTACAAAGTTAAGGTTGATGACATTTTTAACATTATACCCAAACATAGAAACTGACAAAATCTAGTCAGAGTTCAGGAATACCACACTGAAGAAGTATCCTTATCAATAAAGTATCATAAGGTTCTTCTGCATTATCATCAATGTCTTCTCTATGCCTCTGAGATACTTCTCCCCAGCCACCAAATATAATGGGCATCTATTGTTTACAGCTGAGCCCCTGCCCAGGGGTTACCTTAAGAAGATGAGATGTAGCTTGTCCAAGTTTACAATTCATCTCAGATACCCCTTTTCCAATGACTATCAATGATGGGATATAGGTAGTCAGTCCCTGGCTTGAAGTTGAGACAATTCTGAAAAGCCATTTTAGATTTATAGTGCACTGTGGAAGAGGCATGACCTTTGTTTTATCAACACCACAGTAAAAGTTCTAGCTGTGCCGACTCTCCAGCCATCAACAGCATCCATTAATAACATGTCTATGCACCAGTTCATGGTCAAGGTTGTTTCCAGGGGAACTGGAGCTTCAAACTAGAAGAGCAGATTTAGGTTCCAGGATTATGATGGATATGAAAAGTTAGCATGGTCCTGAAGCTGCAAAGTAAGACAACAAACCAGGAGTGATCTGTAGGCTTACTAATTGGGAATACTGGGTCAAGCAGTATCTTCACCCCCACAAACACAGGAAAGGGAACAGGAAAGGACAGCCATGAACATGGCACACTTCCTGGAGACATAGATGCCTTCTAGTCTAAAAATTAGAGCCCTAATTGTGACTCTGGCTCTTGCTAATTATGTAATACCAACTGACCTCTGACCTCTGTGGTGGTTGATTTTCTACCTTCCTCAAATGAGGAAACTGTGTGTGACCTGTTGTAGGAGGTCACTAACATTATTAAGTTATTTGATTATATAGGCCCCGTAGCCCCTGAAGAATAAACAACCATGAATAAGTACAAGGTCAGATTCTCTCCTACTCCATTAGTGCAATGAAGCCCTGAGATGCGATGATAACCAGGCACCCAACAGCAACACAGGTACAGAAGCCGAAGAAGTTGAATCTGTCAGCCTACAGAATGAGAAAAGATCTTAACCCACCCCACATTTGACAGAGGGCTGGCCTTCAAATTATATAAAGAACTCAAGAAACTGGACCTCAAATTACCAAATAATCCAATTTAAGAATGGGATACAGATCTAAACAGAGAATTCTCAGCAGAAGAATTTCAAGTGGCTGAAAGACATTTAAACCCCATCCAAAGACTGAGGGATCAGGATGCAGAGATCCACAGCTAGACCCTGGGTGGAGCTCTGGTAGTTTAATTAGCGAGAAAGAGGAGGGTTTATATGAGTGAGAATTGTTGAAACCAAGGTTGGATAAAGCACAGGGACAAATAGCCAAACAAATGGAAACACATGAACTAGGAACCAAAGGCTGAGGGACCCCCAACTGGATCAGGCCCTCTGAATAGGTAAGACAGTTGATTGGCTTGATCTGTTTGGGAGGCAACTAGGCAGTGGTACCGGGTCCTGTGCTCACTGCATGAGTTGACTGTGTGAAACCTGGGGCTTATACAGGGATGCTTGGCTCAGTCTGGGAGGAGGGGACTGGACCTGCCTGGACTGAGTCTACCAGGTTGATCTCAGCTCTCGGGGGAGGCTTTGTCCTGGAGGAGGTGGGAATGGGAGGTGGGCTGGGGGGAAGGGGAGGGAGGCAGGAGGGGGGAGAACAAGAGAATCCATGGCTGATATGTAGAACTGAATGGTATTGTAAAAAAACAAAATCTCCTAAATTAAAAAAAAAAAAAAAAGAAAAGAAAAAGAAATTGCTCAACATCCTTAGTCATCAGGGAAATGCAAATGAAAATAACACTGAGATACCATACCTGTCAGATGGCTAAGATCAAAAACACTGAGGACAGCTTATGTTGGAGAGATGTGGAACAAGGAGATGGCCTCTGTTCTTGAGTGGTCACTAGCATAAAATACATGGGAGAATCTTACTGCTTTTCCTTTGCATAGGTACTGATCAAGAGATTCAACTTCTTCAGCGGCTGCATTGGTGTTTGTATTGGGTGCTTTGTTAACAGGGCATGCTATGGTTTCCTGATACTAATGCAGCAGGGTGGAGTCTGTTCTATTATATTGTTGTTCAGATTTTAAACAGCTACCGGACATATATAATCAAATAACTTCATTTTCACACCATTTAATCGCAATTCACCCCATCTTAATAGCATTGAAAACCTCGGGATATGCTAGGAATTAACTCAGGTTCCTCCTTCCTCCCACTCTGTTGCCCTCTAAGTAATTACCTTAATTTATCATTGAAGCAAGAGCTACAGAATACTCCAAATATTTTAATGGTATGTTAAAAATAATCTAGTCTTCAGGTTTGTAGGTTTTTGGTGTTTGTCTGCCTGATTAATAGGATCATGTGGACCTGGATTTATGCTAGCCAAAATATCAAGAAAATAAATATATGCATATATTGCCTTGCATATCATTGAGGAATGAATTAAGATTGTCTCTTGCTGTCTCTTGTACATATGTATTCCTTATCTACCACCTGCAGAGCATATTCTTTTCCTTTTAATTTATTAATACCATTGTCTTAGTCACAATTTCAACATGCGCATATATGGGACTACACCCTCATATTTCATTAGGACCACTCATTTTTAAGAGATAATTACTTTAGTGGGTGGTGTTCCATACAGCTGACTAATCCATTTACATGTTGATTTGCTATAGTCTATTTTCAAAAGTTAACAAGTTTCTAAGTTCTGGGGAGAACTTGTTTGCTTGCATCCTTCCTCACAATGATATTGGGAAGTTAGTCCTTATAGCTTTACCCTTCCTGTGGGATATTTTATAAAGTACACTGCAGACTTTTAATGTCAGTTTATGCAATGTTTTAAATAGGTCATTCTCCTCCACTCCCAGTTTTCCTTTTTTTCTTTTCCTTCTACTTCCATCCTACAAAAAAAACTAATTTATTTCATCTGTATCCTTCTAGAGGTTCTTTGTGAACAGATAAGCAAATATGAGTCCATAGCTGCTTGATTTTTTTATTACATAATTGATGGATGATTGCACACATTACTTTGCAATTGTCCCTTCAAATATATCAAGATTCTTTGTAAAGCTTTCTAAATCACTACATAGAAAGCTATTCATTATTTTGTTCACTGAATACCTATCCATTGAGTTAATGTTCCATAATTGATTCAATCAGTTCTTTGTTAACATTAATCATTTTTTTCTGTTCTTTTGTTTAACAACAAACAAAAAGTGAATAATTTGAAGATAGGTCATTTAATACATATGAAAATCCTAAAGGGCTTCCTAAACCTAAACACAGACGTCATTTATTTTAGCAGATTTTCTTTCTACCCTACAGTTTGTACCATTACGTACTCCCACCAGTATTTGCAAATGCTTCCTTTGCCAGATTATGTTAGCTACTAAAGTTTTCTTTTTCTGATTTGTTAAATGAAAAGTAGTGTGTCATTGGAATATATAATACTAGGAATAGAAATAAATTTATTAATTGAACAAGTATTTATTGACTACCTACATATACAGGTATTCCAGCACACACACAATTTGACATATCAAACATGGGATAGTAATGTTAAGTATTATTGTCATGATGATTATTATAAAGAGGAAGCATGAAGTATATTGACATGGGAGATAAATGAGAGCTAGGTATGGCTCTCTTGTCAGAGTGATGTTTTGGGAAGATGTGCAGATGAAGAAGTTGACCAAATGGACTTTTGAGGGAAGTGGATTTCAGGCACAATGGTGAAACAGGGAAACATTCTCAACATTTGGCATTTATTGTTTGATTTATTTTCTTGTGTATGAGTGTTTTACTTGCACATATGTCTGTGCACTATGTGTGCTTGTGAGAGCCAGAAGAGGGCTTCAGACCTCCTGGGATTAGAAATACAGAGAGCTGCTATGTGGGTGCTGGGAACTGAACCCAGGTCCTCTGGAAGAGCAGCTGGTGCTCTTAAACCACTGGGCCATCTCTGCAGTCCCTGTAATTGGCTTTCCAGCTGAATTGCAAAGAATTCAGTAAACCTGGAGCGTAACTGCCTGGGTGAGAAGCTGTCCAACCTGTTAATCAGTTCACGAGAAGCCAGAAAATATGAAAGTTAAAGCACATTGGCTTCTCACGTTCTGTAAGTGCGAAGTCACCGGATGACTGGACCAAAGGATGGCATGAGCCGGCATACATTCACATAATTGTTCCAGTTTTTATTGTGAGTATGTTGAGCAGAGCAAGGATGGAAACAAAGGAAGTAGGCAGAGATCACACGCAGGCATCTGTCAAAGGTGGAAGCAGCTTGGAGAGGGTACTAAGTGGATTGTCAGATTTTATATATCTATAATCTATCTATCTCTATATATATATTATATATTTGTGACATATGATATATATGTGATATAAGATATATACGTGACATATATTTAATATTTATTTATTAACATTACACATATATACCATAATATAAACATATATCTGGCAATATATGGTAAAATATATGTATATATATATATATATGTGAGTGTGTGTGTGTGTGTGTGTGTGTGTGTGTGTGTGTATTATGTTATATAGCCCTAAATGCTGTTGGGTCTGATCCTGTGAGTTCTGCACATTCCTTTTATAGCCATTTATTTTCATGACATTTTATCGTCTCAAGTCATGACGCCCTTAATAACTAATAACTTTCTCTAGCTTTCACTCTCATAGTTTGATTTTGTTACTACTGTTTTTCCCATTGAATTTTAGAGCCACTGTGATTCATTGCAAAAGAGCAAACAGAAAAGTGTTTGTGTTTTACCAAGATCAGGTTTCATCTCTAAAATAACTTAAAATAGAAATAGACACTTCTATTTTTTAGGACTTTGTACAGAATATGATTTGGATTTTTTTTTACGTTCTTTGTTCTTTTATGTCTTAGGTCTTTAAAATAGTCCCTCAAAATAGTCCTATGTTTTTCTTATCAAGCTTTAGAGAACAGAACATATTTTAGCTTGGATCATAATAGTCTTTCTAAGTTATATGCAAACAAAATATTTGTGTATTTTGCCCTGAGCAGTTTGAACAACGTCATAAACTGGGATGTCAATCTGATAGTTGGAAGTCGAGCTCTAGGGAAATTATTTCAACTGAAATCATGCATATTCATGCAAACCTAGCAGAAAAGTTTGCAGAATATTATTTTTTTCTTCTGAATTAATGAACTTTACGAAGCGTTTATAATGTTGCACACCGAGTATTTGCATTTATTCCAAGACAGGAAGAAAATGAAATGACTGGATAGTGAAGAGTGAAGAAAGATAAAGAAAAGCATGGTTAAACAAATAGCTCAGATGTAGTGCTCACCTCTGCACAGGGAGGAACACTGAAAGGCAATGGAGTTTGCAAGACTGGCATTCAGAGCTAATATTGCCACTGAACTTTCCCTATGATAAAATAGAAAGCCAGAAAGGTCATTCACTCACCAGGAGCAGAAAACAAACAGGCCCACTAACTTCCTGCATTATCTCTTCTCACACAGCTCAGTCTGCTTGATGCAGAACACAGGAACAAAGAAAGAAATGAGGCCAAGGAGCACTGTGGTACGTTCTTCATTAAGAGACTCTAAAGGTCAAACAGTGACAGGAAGCATTTTAGCATCTTGGAGGATGCTTATCTAGAAACCACATAAAGAGAAAGCTCTTTAGCCTTAGTCATTAGGTAAAGATACAGCACCCATTCCCTGAATGGCACCTGTGTAACAGATGCCTTTCTCCACACCTCCTTCCTTCATTGTTTGATATCATCTCATGTCGTTCATTTTTACAATATCCCTTAGCTGCTTTACTGTAAAATGAAGTACACTATATTTAAATACAGTTATCATACTGTGGTGGTAATCTAATTGTACTGAAATATGATTTTGAATGTATGTTAATAAATAAAGTTGCCCGGGGGTCAGAGCTATTAGAGCCATAGCAAGAGTGTGGCGGTGGTGGCACACGCCTTTAATCCCATAGATCTCTGTGTGTTCAGGGATACAGCCAGCATTGGAGACATATGCCTTTAAGACCTAGGGGGCTGTACATTCAGACAGTGACGAGGCAGTCACGTGTTTGGGTTTACAACCAATGAGAAGGCAGAACAAAATACTATAAATAGACGAACAGACAGGAAATAGGTCTCTTTCGGGAAGCTGGGACACCGCAGGTGGAAGGGTGAGATTTTAGCTCTGAGCTCTGACCTCTCGGCTTTCTCTTTTACATTGTTTCTGTGTTTCTTATTTAATAAGATGGTTAGTTACATCTACATCATACAACATAATTGTACACTATACAATATAATAACCTTATAGGAATTATTGTGGGGTCACAATGAAAATATAGATGGGTCCCTTTTTAGTATCTATAGACTTATTTTACTCCACAACAGTTATTAGAGCATTATACTTGTTGGGGGGGGGCGGTAATGTACCGAATGATAACATCTTTCCTGAACACATCTCTTAACAAAATACTCAGCATGAGACTTCTAGACCTTAGTGTTTTAATTGGCAACTTTCTCCCTCTGGAGCTCCAAATAAAGAGGTTAATCTTATTTTCCAGACATTGTTAGCACTGTTTGGCATTTTCCTAATAAAGCCACAATGCTCCTAACCTTTCGTCTTGGCTTTCCAGTTAGTTCTCCAAACCATTTTGCCATAATTGCTGTTCCCTAGGAACACCACTTCCTATCCTGTTAGAGTTTTTATGTGCAGTTTGCTGAGAGTGTTGGTGACCTTGTGATGGAGCTCAGACTTTCATGTGGTCAGATTTCTCTTACATCTTTATGTTCAGCCTTTGAGAGGTGGCAGTAGGGTTTTCATTTCTAATTCTCAGAGAGTTATTGGTTTACAGAAAAAAGATAGAAGTGCAGTCTATAAGGAAATAATTATCAAGTTCTTAACCTCTGGATCAAGTCTTGGTGAGAAGTGAGCTCAGAGAGTGGCTGGTAGGATGGAATGTTACCTCCTCAAATAAGCCTGCTGACATAAAATTGTACTAGCATTGCTATTTTGAGAGTTTGCTTTAATCTTAATCAACATGAAAATGAATTTACCAGGAATTAAAGTATCCGCATGTTGATTGTGTCCTTTACAAATTCAATGTCTTTTGTTCGTATGTTTGTTTCTGCACATCACTGCCTTTTAGCTAAAGACTGTGCTGTAGTAGAGCTGGGTTAGGGGCCAAATAAACTAGTCCATGCAACCTCTTGCTGCCTAATTTGGGAGACATGCCTTACTTTTCCTAATGTTTACATTATAAAATGCAAATCATGTATATTCAAGGATTGTGCTGAAAATCACATGAAATGTTGCACATAACAATTTTGAAAAACACTTGATGATCAACAATTTCCTGTTAGTCCTTTTACCTTTAAATACAAGTTTATCTGGTGAATACTGGCAGTATGTTATGGCACTTTTCTTTAAAGATATGGATCACTGGTTTTTGTCAATATTTAAACAAACTCATCCATGGGAATCCAATACTCTAGTTTATAATAGCAAGAATTGACAAATAAGACTATATCTGTGTAGCAAAGGAGACAATTAACAGAGTAAGGGTATTTCTTACAGAATGGAAGAATATCTTTGACATATATTTGGCCCATAAAGCATTAATAACTAAAATATAGAAATTTAAAAAATGGACACCAAAATTTATAATGAGCAACTGAACTTAACAGACAATGCCAATAACTATGTGAAAAATATCCAACAGTCTTAGACTCTAGGTAATTGCAAATCAAAAATAAACTGAGATTTTGATCTCCTCAAGTCAGCATGACTGTTGACAAAGAAATCAAACTACAAATCTTGGTGAAGCTGAAGCTGAAATGGAAGGTGGATGCAATTATGCTGGGGATGCATATTAGTATAAACACTATTGAAATTAATATGGAGATTCCTCAAAAAACAGAAAATAGAACTGCCATATAATCCAGCTTTACCACTTTTGCATATGTATCCAAAGGAGCTCAAGACAGGATAACACAGGAACACCACATGTTCATCCATGTCTTTTGTATCATCGCCCAGAGAAGTTATAAAAATAATATAGGTTTCCATCAATCAACATATGAATGCATAAGCAAACTATGACACACACACACACACACACACACACACACACACACACACACACACACACACGTAAGTTATTTTATGGCTTAACAAAAATTTGTCCTTTATTAAGCCAAATATTGTCCTTTATGAAGTCATAAAGGACAATCAAATCACTCCCTTGCAGGAACATGGATGTCAGGTCCACAAGACACTATTGTATGTTTCCCATCAGAATCAGAATCTAGACTTTAAAAGAAAGTAGAATGTGAATGTAAAGTAGCAACTGCTTGGAACGAAGTAGGCCAGGGAGGGCATGCAGAGAGATAGAAAAGTGTAAAGACTATAAATCAAAGAACATGATATACAGATATGAATGAAACATCATTTTTCACAATGAATATATGCTCAAATAGTGTTTTGAAGAACAAAATACTAAATTATATGTTTATTTTAATAAGATAATACAAAGATGTTACTTAAAAAACAAAACAAAAACATGAGTTGTCACTAAACTAAGCCACTAACTAACCAAGTAGAAATTTAGATCTTATTCATATTAAGTAGTAATTTGCTGACAATTACCAAGATGAATGCTCTTATGTTAATGGAATTAAATGAATGTATAGGCAAGCTGAAATAAGGGGGAATAAACATGATTCAAGGCTGGTGAGATGCTTAGTAAGTAGAGGCTGCAGGATGCAGGCCGGATGAAGTAAATTCAAGCAGAGATCACACAAGGAACCACCTGATAACTGCCCTTTGACCCTTATACACACACCATGACACACATGTACCTGTACAAGTTCTCTCTCTCTCTCTCTCTCTCTCTCTCTCTCTCTCTCTCTCTCTCTCTCTGTCTGTCTTTCTCTCTCTACCTCTCTTCCTTTAAAGAAAACATGGTCAATATAACTATTAATATAATTATATATTGTACAAAGAATATACAACTTAATAATTAATTTGGGCATTCAAAATGCACAAGGTAAGGCATATGTATAATTTTCCTCTACTGTGAATATTAACTTTAAATAGCTTAAGGAAAGTTCATCTCAGATGTTATATTTTGTGAAATATCTTAGTAAAATTCAGGCATGAATGCTGAAGAAAAATTATGTTTCTTTAATAGTGCTAAACTTTAATAAACTTTAAAGAAATACCAAAGAAACAGTAACTGGAGAACAAACTAAAATTCACAGAGGAAAATTGAAATATCTGAACACATCAGCCATCCTCGAAACTAAGAGGAAGCATATGGAAGTAACCAAGAAATTATTATAATCTCTGCCAGGTGTACATTGAAAATAAGATGCTCAGTCAAACTGCAACTGTTTGCAGATCATCTCTGCCTTCTCCTGAGCTTGGGTGCATCATGTTTTTCTGCAAAAAAAAATAATACTAGTACTTACTTTGCAAATATAAATGAGCTCATTTGTTCTGAGTACTGCAAGCCAGAACACTTAATCAACAACTGAACCAAGGAAGCCAGTCTCCTGAATAATTACTTGAATATATTTTTTCCATAAGATAAATAAAATAATCTCCAAGGAGACAGTGCATGGTTAACAGAGTAAAATAGCAACCAATTCATAAAACTTCAAATACTCTTAGAAAGTGGTGTGTATCACTGAAACTAGGCAAATGCTGAATTATTCTATAGCCTTTCTGGAGATGAGAAAGGGGGCAGATGTTTATTAAGGTAACTAACTGTAGGAGCAGAGGCTACCAGCATACAAGAATACAATAGTTAGATATGTCAGTTCTTGACAACTTACCCAGGCTTGGGTATGATGTTAATATCTCCTCTGGACCTTCATTTGTTGAAAGACAGATCTTCAGTTAAGATGCCAGAGCCCCCAAAGGAAGATGACTTGTGACATAATAAGGCCCTGACCCTCAGAGTTGACCAATGTGTTGCCATAAGAGTTCAATCTATCTCCTTGGAATTAGTTTGTTATGAAAAGGAGGCCCCAAGGAGATGTCCCAGTAGGTAACATACTTGTTTTGCAAGCATGAAAAACAAAGTTCAGACCCCAGAACCCACATAAATGTTGGCGATGTACATCCTTTTCCTTGTAATACCAGCACTGAGAAGGCAGAGAGAGGAGATTCCCCAGAGCAAACTAGCTAGATAGATTAGCTGAACCAACTAACTCTTGGTTCAGCTGAGAGACTCTACCTCAAGGCAGGATGTGGGGGGAATGATTGGAGACTCCTAGTGGCAATCTCTGGCTTCCATACTCACAAGTACATATGTTCACATGCATCTGCGTGCATGTGTTCCTCTACACATGCAGGCATTCATGCATACGTGCACACATACATGCATCTGCAAACAAATGTAAAAAGTGGTACATTTGTCTTTAAACCAACAGAAATATGATAGTTTAATAATTATGCCTGAATATGCAGAGGTTGTGAAGGATAACTTTATAAAAACCAAAGAAAAAATGAGAAAAGAAGAGAGCAAATTGTAGCTAAACATTTAATCTCAACATTAAGCCTAACTCTCTTGCAGAGAACCAAAGAAAATCACCTTTCAAACTCAGCAGTTGGCCGTCTTTATGAATGAAGTGATTGCTTTTCTGCTCTAAAAGCTTTATGTAAAGCCTTATTTAATGGCAGGAGCTGGGATTAGATGACCTCCTACCCTCCAGTTCTAATCCTGGCAAGTGTGATTAGAAATCACAGCCTTTAATATGCAATTTGCAATTTCTTCTGCTGAAGCCAAGCTGCCCCAGTTGGAAAGTGATAGGTCTTTGAAGTGTGGCAGCGCAGGGCAGAGCAAGGCTTATGCATTCTATAGGATCATCAGAATGATTCCCCACCTTCCCTAGGTCCCTACTGAGACTACAAAACTAAATAAAATAATATGTACACAAACAGGTAAATATATGCATAATAATTTAAAGAGTAATTTTCATTATGTGCTCCCAAATGTAGCACTTATAAAATCAATGACTTTATATAAAAAAGTGAAAGTGTGCCTATTTTTTACAACATATAAAGTTATTAGAGACTTGTCACTCACAAGACAATAAACACCCATCTTTAACATATTCTCCCCCAAAGAAGCACAAATTGTAAACATATGACACATTTGCTTGAACTCACACATATTTTTCACTTTAAATAAAAGTATTTAAAGCAACAGGAGCATTGTATTATCTGTCTATCTATCTATCTATCTATCTATCTATCTATCTATCTATCTATCTATCTATCATCTATTTGTCTGTCTATCTATCATCCATTTGTCTGTCTGTCTATCTATCTATCTATCTATCTATCTATCTATCTATCTATCTATCTATCTATCTATCTATCCATCTGTGAAGATCTGAATGTCTGTGATTAACTAAGCACACTGGTTTTATTAAGTAATATCAATGCTCCTTTTCCTAGATCGTGGAAATGTTTTCCCTAAAGGTGTGGATTTTTATTTACTCTAAAATTCATAGGTTAAGAATCTTAAATGGAGTATGTAAGAAGCCAGTGCCAGAAAGTGATTTTCCATTTGTTTAACCTCAGCGTAAGTTCTTGTTTGCTTTATGGCTTTATCTAAGAAGCTTTATGGAAGGTCTCTCACCCCAAATTTGTGACTCTCTCTTATGATTTTAGCTGGCATTATTTTAATAATTCTCCTTTTTGTGTTGGTCTGAGGATGCACATTCTATGAATATGCTCTACCTGCATTATATCCCCCATCAAAGTGACTGCATTTCCAAAAATCAGATAGTACTAATGTATTTCACAAGCCAGTTTTGTTATTCTCAGGCCAGTGCATAATTACTCTTGACCCAACATGCCATCATCACTTAATGTTTTTATCTCATATTGAGCTTATTTTATGATGCAAGAGGAAAGGGAGGCTAATTAAAACTAGGAGTATGAAAAATCCACATGGAAACTTACTAATTTGTAAGCCAAATCAAATAGAAGTTTTAAAAGTTAAGAGGGCTTAGCCTGCATGTCTGAATACTGCTTCTGAAAGCTAAGGGTTAGTAAACAAAGAAACAAAAGTACCAGGTACAAAATATCATTTTATCGTTAGGCAGAGAGGTTCCAGAACTACCCAGTCTGAGAAAACAAAAACAAAATGAAACAAGCCAACAAAGCAAAACAAAACAACAACAACAGCAAAAGCTTAACCAGTCAACCAAACAAAAACATCCAAAAGGAACAAAGGAACAAACAACAACAACAACAAAACAGGCTCTTGCTATTCTTCTTGCTGGCCCACCGGAACTGCTTGGTACTGTACCCTCTTGCTGATGACAGCACAAACTTTATTTACAAAGGACAGAGAAATCAAGCTAAAACTGACTTGGAGGCTTCCTACCTGCTGGCAATTAACTGAGCCTGGTTCTCATAGTTTTGGTCAAATTTTGACCTCAATGTTTATGAGAAGATGGCATTTGCCTGAAATTGAGATTTAATAGACAGACTTTGAGTAAAGCCCTTTGTCTTCCATAATGTGAGCTACTGCCATCTGATCAATTGAAGGCATTAAGAGAACTGAGATTGACTTTCATATCAAAAACAATTCTGCTTGCCAAATGCCACTTTTACCTGAGCGATGAGACTGTTATTTTGCCCTACTAGATCTGGGGCTTCCAATACTTCATATTTACAAGTAACATATTTGTGAAAATGTACATATTTAGATTTGTAATGTATAAGCAGGATAAAAATAACTTACCAGCATCTTTCTATCCTACATGTACCTTCCAAAAACTAGCATTCTTACTGTGTTTGATAATTTGTATAATTGGTCTTTTCTTTAAAAAAAAAAATAGATGGTAATGGAGAATGAATTCCAGGTGATAGGTACATGAGTCCTGAAATAGTATAGAAAGCTAATTGTCCTTCTACTCTTAGCTCTGTTATTGATTTTTCATTTTCTTAACGTGGCAGAGAAGTACATAAAAATAATTGATATTAAAAGTGTAAAATCCGATTGGAAGCTTCACAACTTCAGAATAGTTATTGTAAGTGTATAGAAGTCCATCAAATATAGATACTCTGGGTCTATCTAATCTTTCTGTGTAATGTTTTTTATTTGTAAGTTCTTTATGATGAAGCTTTAATTATTTAAGAATAAATAAATTTAGCTTATTCTTATAAATTTCCCAATCATTTAATAGTCCTATTTTCTGGTATTGAGTTTCATACAAATGAGAAAAAAATTATATGTATTTCTTTATGAATGCATAATTTATTTTTTAAATGCATCTAGTGAAGCAATTATTCATTTAGCTGAATGTTATATGGTGTTATCATTATTATAATTCTTTTTTTTTGAGACAGGGTTTCTCTGTAGCTTTGTGCCTTTCCTGGAACTCACTCTGTAGCCTAGGCTGGCCTCAAACTCAGAGATCCACCTGCTCTGCCTCGTGAGTGCTTGTATTAAAGGTGTGCGCCATGACCACCTGGCTGTAATTCATTTTTACATCTTAATTTTTAGCATCTTTTACTCAAGTTGTATTTTTTTCCCATTCCCAATTCAAGTTCTTTGAACATTGGATGTAATTGTTATGGTTTTTATTCTAAGAATTAATTCAAGAAAAGTTCCTAAGTGTTGCATTTCTAGGATTAAATTTTAGATACTGCTTTCATCCTTACAAACAATCCCAACTTGGTTTTAAATGTGATTCCCTCCAGGTGAGTATAATCATATGCTCCATTAATAATGCATAGGTGTTCCTAAAGCTTTTGATACTCAAATCACTGTAAGAATCAGATATCTGAATTTTCACAAAGTTCATAGGGATAATATTAGTTTCTCCTTGTTTTTATAGTTTCTATGTTCAAAATTATGAATGTATTTCAGATACTGATTTACATAATAGTTTTTCCATTTGAGATTCCTGAGTTTTAATTTTTCTCTTGGCTTCTTTTCCTGTTATGTTGGTCACTATGAGTTTTGTATATTCTGCACACTAGGAATATGCCAGTTATGTGTGGTACCAACATTCCTCTAATAAACGTTTGTACATTATGATTCAGGTTTTCTGAAAATGTTCAAGTGTTTTCTTTTCTTCCTCCCTTTTCCTTGTTCTTTCTATTCTCTGTTTTTTCTTTCTTTCTTTCTCTCTTTCTTTCTTTTTTCCTTTCTTTCTTGTTTTTATTTAGTGCTATTGATCTGATTCCAGGGCATTATCCATGCTAGACACTAAATAAATTATTTAACAATATATTCCATTGTTTATCATTTTTATAAATTTTAAATTGTATACATTTTAAAAACCTATTTTAAGGTTATAGAAAATTACTGTTATATTGCCACCTTAGTTTGTGAAAGAGTTTGATTAATATGAGATTTATTTTTTCTTTGGCTTTTCAGAACTCAATATTAGGCTACAGGTTGTAGGCCATTTTGAAATGACTCATTGTTCTAGTTACTCAGAAAATTGTTGCTTTTGACCTCCCAGAAGCTGAAAAAATAACCTCCCAGTTATTTTTCAAAAGATTGTTTTAATAATATTACTTGATTATTCCACTACTTAACTCTTTTGGGTAACATTATTTTTAATTTTAACTTGTTTGAACATTTCTAGTGTATTTCACAAATTTCCTGCATGCTTTTTAGTAGAGAAAGGGGCTTTTCAATACTGACAGTTTTCCAATTAGAGTAACTAATTTCATTTGCCATCATTTATCTATCGTCCTTCACAACCTCAGTACACATTGCTAAAAATCCAGAAGTGTAATTCATAAGTATCACACTGATATTTACATGTAACTAGAGGAATTGTGTACCATATAAGTACCACGATGGTGAGTTGAGAAAATTGCTATTGCAAAAGCAAGATGATGGATGCTCCAATATATTTATCTCAGAAAAATGATTTTGCCTCATTCAATATTTAAGAGATATGCATACCAGATAAAGAAATTCAGATTTTAATTCTGGAATTCACATTTAACTGGGCATTCTAAATTTTTCCTTGCTAAATCAGGCAAACACAATTTGTACCCTTCCTGAGCAGTTCTTCCCCACAGCCCACAGACCAGGATAAACTTTAATCTATTTTCTGCCAGTCTAGATTAATCTACATTAAAGAGCCACGTCCAGAGGATCTTACAAAATGGTATCATTTGCATTTGTGTTCTTAGAATTTTCTCAGCCTAAGATTTTGTGGCTAAAAGATCACAGCAATCAAATGGCTCCTGATAATATTCTGTTATACTCACAGAAACTGACTTGCTCAGGCATCACCACAGAAGCTTCCTCCTGCAGTAGATGGAGACAAATGCAGAGACCCACAAATGGACAGCCTGCAGAGAGTGAGAGACTTTGGGACAGTCAGACCTAAATGGAAAATCTTCATCAAATCCCTTTCTGCAGGGCTCAGAAAACACTGTGGAAGAGGAGGCAGGGAGAGATTTTAGAGCCAGAGGGCATAGAGGTCTCTGAGGAAACAAGGGCTTCTAACCATAGCAAGATGGAGGCACAAAAGAGCTCACCGAGACTCTGACATCATGCACAGGACCTGCCTGGGTCCCAGCATTAAGAAGAGGAGTGGAAATTAGCCCCCATCCCTAACCCAGATGCTATATCTTTCCTCCCTTCCTCCCATCCCTCCCTCCAATCCTTCCCTCCTTCCCTCCTTCTTTCTTTCTTTCTTTCTTTCTTTCTTCCTTCCTTCCTTCCTTCCTTCCTTCCTTCCTTCCTTCCTTCCTTCCTTCCTTCCTTTCTTTCTTTCTTTCTTTCTTTCTTTCTTTCTCTCTCTGTCTCTATCTATCTATCTATCTATCTATCTATCTATCTATCTATCTATCTATCTATCTATCTATCTTATCTTTCTTTCAACTTACAAGTTCTTTGCCTATACATTATAGTTTCCTATCCTGTGCTTTTTATGGGCTCTGAGTGTGCAAATATGTGTGTCTCTGCATCTGTGTGTTTTTTTTTTTTACTTTTCTTCTACTTTTATTTTCTGTTTGCTATTTATTTCATCCTATTCTGGTTTGATTTTATCTTATTGGTGATGATGATGATGATTATGATGATGCTGCTGCTGCTGATGCCTGAAATAAATGAGCAAAATAAAGGGTGTGGATTTGTGTGGGTTGAGAGATAGGGAGAATCTGAAAGCATTTGGTGTAGGGAAACTCTAATCTGAATAGAGTGTATGAAACAATATCTATTTTCTATTAAAGAAGATTTTGAGGGTTTACTGACATCAGTTTATGTAGTAGAGTTTCATTTCTATTTATTCTTGAATCATTTAGTTATATGAATGTTACAATCAAATATTCAGCTCCTGATGATTGCTCAGGTTTTTGTTGTTACTATTGTTTCTGTTTATTTGGTGGTTCCAAGAATATCACTAGGGAGCTCTGGCTGCCCTAGAACTTACTGTGTAGACCAGGCTATTTTTCTAGAAACAAAATTTGTATTTAAGGTCAGTTTATTATTATTATTATTATTATTATTATTATTATTATTATTATTATTATTTTAAGAAGGTACATATTTATTTCATTTTCTGACCCCATGCTTGCACTTTTAACACTGTCACAACAATTTTCTACTCCTCAGTAAGGAAAGCCTGCTTGATCCTATCATGGACACACTTGGCACACATGGGAATACCGTAGGTCCTGCCCATGTGCTTCTTTGTTGCAAATGCAAATGATTCTGGTTTATTTTCATCATGTTACCCTGAACAAAATAGATTCTCACTCACTGATCTTTACTCCCATCCATTTAACTTTGGTGAGCTGGGATTCCAATGTCATCCCTCACCTCTCTAAGGCCTGTATTCAACACGGCAGGTAAAAATTGCCTTACGAGTGGGACAGATATAGGTACCATGCTCATTGCTCATTCCTTCCAATGATTTCTTATCCCATTTTTAAACAAGGCAAATAAACAATAAGAGGGAGAGATTAAATAGTCTAGAGGTTCTACAAGAACATGTATCTCCACCAGTGCAAGTTCTCATCTCCTATTACAAGCTTCTTCTCTGATGTCCCCACGGCAATATCCTCTTGGTGGTGCAGTACCACACCAGGGATTCTACCTCCTCGGAATCTGTGCACTGGTTGTGTCTTCTCTCTGGTAACCTTTGCATTTCCCAGGGGACTTGAACGCCTGCCTCTTTCATATATAATTGGTCTTTATATACAAACACATTTCTTTGTACTTTTCATGGTTTTCTTTCTAAATCATTTTTGGTTGATGTTTATACATTGATGGGGCTCAATTTCAGGGTCTCCAGCTGCTAGGCTGGCACTATGTCCCTGAGCTAGACCTCAGCCCAGTCTTCCTTTAATAAAAGTTGGCCCCAATATTTCACACCAAAGGTCTCTCTATTCCTGTTTCTTTTTCAAATTTAGTTTCTTGCACATTGTGATGACTACCTGCCATATACTACTCAAAGATTAATTTCTATGTCTTCCTCTAAGTTCTATCAAGGTTGAGAGGAGCACTTTGCATACAGTTGACCCCCAGTGCACTCTTACTGACTGAATAGATGAGGAGGTTTGTAAGAATGCTTAGCTCCCTGCTGTTGAAAGGCTCTTGGGCCACCTTAATGAGTCTCCATGGAGACCATGTTATGAGCTCTACAAACTCTCATCAGAATTTCAGTTTGTTCTTAGGTAGAGCACATTATTTCCATACTTGTTACCAGATTAGTGATATGCCCCACCTTCTAATGTCTGAAATCCTCTTTCAATGGGCATTTTCTGGACAAGGAGAAGTGACAGATGATTAGCTAGTAAATAAGAAAGGAAGACAATATCTCTCCCACTAATTGGGTTCAGTAAATAACCTAGACATAACTAATCCCTTCCAAGTTTCAAAGGCTATATACAAACACAGGGCATGTTCCTGGAATATTATGGCCCCAACAGCTGGTTTTAAATCTTTTTTTCACCACAAACCAATTTAAATCCCTGGGTGAGGATTTTGATTCACTGGTCTTTAGTTTCCTCTTTGTCATTTAAGGATGGTAATAACAACCCATCTAAAAAGCTACTTAAGTTTTGAGTAAGTTTCTAGCTTTAAAACACTTGAACATAATACTAGCATCTTGTGAATTATCAATACATAATCAATCAACCCTGTCATAATGTTGTTATTATCATTAGCATGTTCTGAACACACCCAATATTTCATTTTAATGTAATTTAAAGCAGGTTTTCAAATACAGTCGTACCTTTGGTACTATTCATCATAAAAATCTTTCTACACATGGGCTGCAGAAGTGGTATACATATGAAAAAGAAAAAGAAAGAGGAAAGAAAAGAATAGAGAGAAGTAGAGTTAAGGAAAGGATGAGAGAGAGAGAAAGAGAGGGAGGAGGGAAATAAAAAGGAGTGAGGAAAGCTACGTTTGCCATTACATGCCTGTCATCCCAGAATTCAGAATGATAAAGCAGGAGCAGCCTGGATTTGAGGTCACTCCAGACTACCTACTGAGTTTAAGAACAGCTTGGATTGCACAGTGAGGCCCTGACTCCCAAAGAACAGATAGACAGACAGACAGCTAGATAGATGATAGATACATATGTAGAATGGATAGGAGACAGAGACATAGGCAGAGAGACAGAGAGTCAGGGAGAGGAGGATCAGAGCCAAGACAAGAGTAAGTGAAAGGAGGGGAAACTGGAAGGGAGACGGAGGAGAGACAGAGAGAGGCAGAGAGGGAGGAAGAGAGAGAAAAGAGGAAAAGAGAGAGGGGGGGTCAGAGGAGAGAGAGACAGAGAGACAGGGCAAAGGGAGAGAGAGACGGAGAAATCTAGGGGGAGAATTCCCCTTGTCCATTCTGAACAATTATCCATGAGCCTGAATCTTGATTCCTTTGTCCATCAATATATGTTCCCTGAATCCAGGGCAAGAAGATGCAGTACTGCTAGTTTTGAATGTTTTTAGAGTATAAATTGGTCCATAGAAATGTGTCTGCAGTTACTATTGAGTTGTTACAGAGATAAATTTGATTTGGCATCCTGGGAAGCTCTGTTTTCCAAATTAGATCTGCTCTCTTATTTTGGGCTGCTTTAAAAGGTTAAAAATCAAATAAAACTTGCTTAATTAATTTAGGCTGGTTTAGCAGTCATGTGTGCATCAGAGTGAGCAAGGACAAGCATATGAGTACTATTTATAATGCCAGGCCATCACATAGCAGAATGAAGACAGATATAATTTAATCTAGTCCAATTTGGGGGAAGTGAAACTTCAGTCTTGGGTTTATGTTCAAACTCTTAAGGAACTGAAACAAACAAAAACCCATCATTTAAAAGAAAAGTTCTGTTTGTAAGAATGCTAATGATAAGAACAATTGATTCTGAAATGTCACCTACTACTGGGTTTCTTAATCCTTGGGCTAAGATGTCATTTCAGAAATAATAACCTAGCACACAACAGGATTAACAAGTTGTCTCTGGTGGCAACTGTCACAGATATTCAAGAATGAAGGTTAAGGGCACAAGGCAGAGTCAGCTTTGGCTTGCCGGTAGATCCCATGTTGAAAAACCCAAAGCCATGATTTAAACAATAAATTTATTATTTATTTTACTTAATATTTAATAATATTAAATGATATTATTTTAAACAATAAATTTGTCATAAAATTTAAATTTCTATTGTGCCAAGAAAATCATTTTGTCCCTCTAAGTTTTAGGCTCTCTCCTTGAATAATAGCACTATTTCATCCTGCTGGTTTAGATCACATTATGTAATATGTGAAAGCATAATGCCTAGCAAATAATATTGATTCAATTATTATTGATATCAAAATACATGAATCTGAGATGTCCACTGGCACCATCACAGTACCCAGATCTACCAAACCTCCCAAATTCAGGTATGGTCAATGTAAATTTCTTGCTGGTAGCTGTCTTTATGTACATGTGAGGGTGTGGTGGTGGTGGTATTTAAATGATAGTCAGGTGACAGGGCTCTTCTCTTGTGACTGGGGTTAGATACTCTTACAAGAGGGTCTTGCAGAGAGCATTTATTCCTATTTGTTTCATTTTGTTCTTCCTTTACCTTCTGTGGGACTATATGCAATCCTTTCCTCAGAAGGAATCAGAATCCAAGATAACTTAGACTCAGAGGTGGACAATTCTCAGACACTAAACTTTCTGGGACTTTGGTTCTGAACTTCCCAGCCTCGGACTCTGTGAGAAATGAATTTCTAGATTTTTAATAAATTACCTGGTAGTCACTATTCAGTTATAATAGCACAAAGTGAATTGATGTACACTGGTGCTGAAATTTGTGCTTGAAAAAAGTGAGTGCTGTGGATGATTGACTGATAAATAAAATGCTAATTGGCCAGTAGCCAGGCAGGAAGTATAGACAGGACAAGGAGAAAAGATAATTCTGGGAAGTGGAAGGCTGAGGTAGACATTCGCTGCCAGCCGTCACAGTGAGAAGCAGATGTTAAATTACCGGTAAGCCACGAGTCACATGGCAACTTATAGATTAATAGAAGTGGGTTAATTTAAGATGTAAGAACAGTTAGCAAGAAGCCTGCCACAGCCATATAGTTTGTTAAATAATATGTCTCTGTGTGTTTACTTGGTTGGGTCTGAGCGACTGCAGGACTGGCGGGTGAGAGGGATTTGTCCTGACCATGGGCCAGGCAGGACCAGGAAAACTCTAGCTACAAGTGAATGTGTCTTGCTGGACACATGCTGGGGGAAGCCATAGCCTCTTCCTGCAGGGGTAATCCCTACAGGCACAGAGATCCTGCTAGAGCTGCAGACCAGACTGCTGCTGAGTTTGGCTTCCCTGTCTGTTGGCTAGGAAGACTCATCAGAATGTAGGGGATGTTCCTTGGGATCCTCCCATGTATTTCCACCCCCTCTTGCAAGGTTCTATCCACCCCCCCAAAAAAGTCTTTTCCTTACTTGAACACTTGTCATGAGTAAGGCCAAGAGTTTATCTTTTGTTTCAGCCAGTTAGCATGATGAGAAGTTTGTTTCATTTCCAGCTGTTTTAGCTCTGTGTTGGGACAAAAGATTCTTCTTCTTCTTCTTCAGGGCTTATCTAAAATATTTATCTTATTTAAAGACATTTGGAGCTGGAATTAAAATCCCTTAGGTCAGTCACAGTGGTGGCACACACCTTTAATCCCAGCACTCCAAAGGCAGACGCAGACATCTCTGAGTTCTAGGACAGCCTGGTCTACAGACTGGATCCAGCAAACGCAAGACTACACAGAGAAACCCTGTCTCAAAATAAAACATAATAATAATAATAATAATAATAATAATAATAATAATAATAATAAAATAAAATTCCTTAGGTCATCATAACCTTTCGTCACTTTGTCCAGTGACAATGGTAGTATTCAACCAAGACAAAGTCAAAAAATGTTTAAACTATACACAAAGTTGCTGTGTTTCTTGTTTCTTATAATGGTTGATAAGAAGCATCCAATGTGGATATCAGTTATTTTTCTATAAACTGGATGTGCACTAGACTTTGAGTATTGAAGTGATAACAAACCTATTAATGAAATCCCTATAACAGTTCAAGAAACTCATCTTAAATACTCCATTTCTCTGGAAATATTTTCAGCATAAAAATTGTTTCAGCACTCCAGATAGGTAGAACTAATAAGATATGTACTCGCAGATTTATAACAAGAATAATTATAGTATTTGGAATATTGGATTTTAGAACATGAGAAGGTCAATTAGAGCCTCTCTGCAAGCAGCACACTTGGGGACTTTAAACAGTGTGGCTCCCCCATGTCATAATATCTCAGAGAAGACATTACTATAACCCAGAATCTGAAGATGATACCTTAAGAGCCAGGGGCATGGCTAGTGCAGGTCCTAGAATCTAACAGCTGGAGAAATTGTAACTTGGATTCCAAGGAGAACAAGGGTGTCTCAACTTTGGGAAGAAAGGATAAGGATATGACATTTTTCCTCTTTTTGCAAAGGTCCCTTCCTGGTAGTTCCCACCCACACTAAGACAGATCTTTCCTACTCGGCTTACCAACTCAAGTGATATTCTTCTAATGATACATCCTAAGACAATCATGGAGCTCTTCTATCATTTAACCCAAACTACGACTCTTTGTTATTTTCCTGATGAGGCAATAAAATGAGCTTATGGGATGACTGAGAATAAATACATAATTTTTTTTGTCTATCTGCATATTCCTTAATTCAAGGGAGTCCAAAGCCCATATCAATGATTACAACTTCGGATTGTAAAGTTGTCCCTAAGAGTAGAATGAACGTGAAGTCAATAAAATGGAGCTGAGGTACTAAATAGAAGAATAAGAACAAAACATCTGATTTCTCATGTTAAAAATTACCTTTAGCTCCAAGCAATAGATTCCCCCCAATACATTTGTCATCTAGCCATTCTTTAATCAGTAATGTAACATTAAGCATTGGTTTGTGAAAGTAATCAAACAGGCAAGCAAATATTAAACTTGTGGATTTGCACCAGGATTCATAGTACAGACGTATTTCATAGTGTAATCATCCATGTCATTAAAAATACTTAGATCCCATTCCATTCCCGTCACTGCTTCCACGATCACTCAAATTGTACTCTCAATTTAATAAGATAGTCCCTTGCAAATAATAATGAATACTTCAAAACCATCACTCAGAGACCAAAAGATAAATTCTAGTGCTAGACAACATAAGAACACCCAACTTTGTAATGAGAGGACAAATTGCAGATGCAGGGTAACTGGGATACTGGCCCAATGCTGCTCTTCAGGGCTGGGTGAGTAACTGAGTGAGTGCTACATATTTAGGATACAATCAGTTGTGTAGTAAAATCCCAGGACACATAAACGTCAGTGGTCCTGGGCCATTCGTAGGAGGCTCTGATAGCCTGTCTTCAGCTAGGATCTGTCCTATGCCATTTACTTCACAATGAAATTTAAACCATTTCTGTTAGCCATCCAGCACAGGTTTTGTCCTTGCTTTTGAAATACTAATCACAAACTAAAAGCTTCCATAGTCACAATCTGGTACTGTGTAACATTATTTGGTTTTAGGTATTGTATTATACTTCAAAATACACTTTTACTGTAATGCATTCTCTTAATTATATATTGCTGAAAATTATCTTTTGCTAATTCTTTGGTTTTATAAATAGCCTTGTCATGAACAATTAATAGTATTCTTGAAAGAGTCCCCTTATGAGCCATTCTCTGCCCACTGCTTTCTGGCAGACACTAATTTGTTTTACTAACTCCACAGTTTTGCATTTCCAGAATATTGTAGTATTATAGTCATATAATATGTAGACCATCTTACCAGTTTCTTTAATTATATAATAAGAATTAAATTTGTGTCATAAATTTCATTGATAATTAGAGCATTTATCTTTGACACTGAATGATATACTTTTTTCTAGCTGTACTGTATGTTATTTATCCTATATTGATTACATAGGAATAACTGTTGTGTTGGGGGAAATTTGATCACACTGTGATCCAGACTATGTTAATAATATTAACCTTGGATTGGGAATGAAACTAGCAACTGGCTGACAAGAATTAGCCATAAAGAGTATGGAGAATCCAGGGAGATGGCTGGAGAGATGCATGGGAAATATCAGGGAAGACTTTGAGATTTTCAGGCTTTTTTGGTCTGGGACTTGTGGAAAGACATGCCTACTGGTTCTCTGGTAAAAAGAGGAAGATTAGCTGGTTGCTCCTCCGCAGCCTCTTTGATCTATTAGTTTTTCACTCCAATATCTGACTCCCTAGTCTTTATTGGCAATAGAAAAACTCAAATAAAAACAACATAGTTGTTTCTAAGTTTGGTGAGTTATGAAATAATTTCTATGGTCATTGAAATTTATACACATAACTTTTCAACTCTTTTTATTAACTACTAAGGAGCATGAATGTTCAATTATGTATGAAGAGCATGTTTAGTTTCCTGAAAAACTACTTTAAAAATGGTCTTCCAAAGTGTCTATACATTTTCAGACAGTCAGGCTGAGAAACAAGTTTCTTCTCAGCAATTGTTGCTATTTATCTAACTCTGGAGCAAGGCCTTGCAAATTTTGTGAGTTTCAGGAAATTACTGAGCCTTGTAAGATGTGTTTACTTTCTGAGTCATAAGGATGTAATGTTTATTAGGAGGAAGTTGACACACAATACCTGTAAAGACTTACTCATCTGTTGCTCTTCCTTCCTGAGGTTGTACTTATCTAAAATTTCTGTATGAATTAGGAGGCTCTGAAGACTTTTCTGAGATCTTTTTAACACCTGATTTGTGGTAACCATAGTGCAAGCCTATGAATTTGTTGTTGTCTATTACAATTGTGTCATCCCTTTAAAACACATGAACCATTCCTTATGCTACACTGAAGGCTGAAAATAAATCAAGATAATTTGAGTAATGCAAGAAAACTATTTTTTTCCAAATGGCATAAATTAAAATGGGAATGTATGAGCAACAATACAGAGACAATCCATCAAACATACTTTGTAACAATTTTACTTTGCTAGGATGCCCCAAATTCAATGTCATTTCTTTCATAGACTCATAAAATAGCCTCAAACTATATGTAAGAAAGCAAGAGAAACACATGAAATGGATTTCATTGGCTGAGATAGTAATCATAACATCTTAGAAAAGTCCCAGTTATTTTGTTTTAATGTGTACTGAAGTATCACTTCTAACTGAGAATATGAATATGGTCACCATCACCAGTTATGAATAGACAGGAGGAAAAGAACAATTGGCACATGTCCATCATCTCCATTACTTGGAGGTGGGGGAGAAGATGGAGGATTTCAAGTTCTAGTTATCCTGGTAACTTATTGAAACTCTGTCTCAAAACAAAATAATTAAGAGAAGGCCAGAGATGGAGATCTAAGTTTTAGTGAGCTGTGATGATACTGTGTTCCCTAAAATATTGTGCACCCTAATAAACTTATCTGGGGCCAGAGAACAGAACAGCCACTAGATACAGAGTCTAGAAAATGGTGGCACTCACACCTTTAATCCCAGCATTCCAGAGGCAGAGATCTACCTGGATCTCCGTGTGTTCAAGGATACAGCCAAGGATGGTGACTCACGCCTTTAATCCCAGAAAGTGAGCCTTTAATCCCAGGGAGTGAAGGCAGAAAGCAGAAAGATATATAAGGCGTGAAAACCAGGAACTAGAAGCTTTTAGCTGGTTAAGCTTTTAGGCTTTCGAGAAGCAGTTCAGCTGAGATCCATTTGGATAAGGACACAGAGGTTTCCAGTCTGAGGAAACAGGATCAGCTGACGAGTTAGCAAAGTGAGATGGCTATGGCCTGTTCTGCTTCTCTGATCTTCCTGCATTCACCCCAATAACTGGCCTCAGGCTTATTTTTATTAATAAGTACCTTGAAGATTCATGCTACAGTGAACTTGGCTAATATGCACAATAACATGTGTTTCATCCCCAAATCTGAAAAAAAAAAAAAAAAGCAAGGAAATAATGCGAAGAATTTATTTACCACCTATCCTCTTAGATTGAGTTGAAATACATACTATTAAGCGATTTGTAGTCAGGAATTGTTGAAAGTATTCAAGAGTTATTGAAGAAAGTTCTGATCACATGAAGGATTTTCCCATGGTTCCTGGGTGATAAAGGTAAAAATATGTTGACAGAGAAATAGTAGAGCCTTTTTATCCTGTGTGCTCTAGGACCTCAGGGGTGATAACTACAGATGCCGCTAAAGATAATGCCCTTGAAATGCCATTCTTTTCATAGAGTACCATACCAACACCTGCAGCAATGATGAGCCTAAGAAGAATCTCATAAAGTGGGAATTCAAGTATGAAAGTAAGAATATAATGAAGATTGCTCTTTCCTGCACCTGACGCTGTGGCTACAGATTACATCTACTCCATGAGATTTCACTGAGGACTATTGAGAATACTTGTAGGAATGATACATTTCTGTGTTAGGTATCTTAGGGAACAGCTTCAAGTCTATTTAATGTGGGTTCCTTCCAGCCCCAAGACTGATAGCACCACAGTTGAGTTAGGTGTAGAGTATGTTTGGTGCCCATAAACTCAAAAAATGCTTTACTAACATTCCTTGGCTCCTACATGCTAGTCATGTAAGACATCATTCCTATTTGAAAAATACACCTGCTGCTTTAAATGTCAACCTAAAATGAAAATTGTACTTGAGAAGAAAGCTGTTCCTCTAAAATCTGTCAACAAAATGTCTTCTAGCTCTCATTACTTTCCCAGTCAAGTAATAGAGACCTAGGGTTTATCTTAAAGTCCAGTAATAGAACCATTGCCTGAAAAGCTGTAGGAAGCAAAACTTCCCTAGGTCTCTTCTAGTTCACAGAGTATTTTAGGAGTATCTCAGAAATCAATGTAGATATGTTTTCCAGATAACTTTTATGTAAATCAAAGCTTGAGAAACATTGCCCAGTGAATTAATTGACTCATTCACAGTCTAACTTTGTAAACATTGCTTTCTCTCTACACTTTGTCACAGCAGGGAGACAGGGAATGTGCTACATGAGCAATTACAGAAAAATAATGAGGAAAACAGCTCCACACAGACTAGTTAGTGGTGCTAAAGCCATGAGAAAGAGTCTTGATTACTGCTAAATTTGACTTTGTGATGAAGATAATCAAGCAGTGATTATATAAATGTGAGCTGCTGGGATAGGTAACTGAGTAGCTGGAGATCCACATCTACTTACCCCAGCATCCGCTATACTGACAAAAACAACTTGACCTCACCTCAGAGGTTTCACTCTCCTGTGCCATTCATGGGGGTTGCTTTTACCTTGAGAAGAAAGCTGTTTCTCAGTTCACTTTATACTTCAAATTCTCTGGGTGGATTACATATAAATATCTACAGGTAACATTGGAAAATTGGTGCGTTTACTAAGAATGCACAGATTAGATTTTACTCAGTTAGCTTTCAGAGAAAATACATACTGTACTTCTGTTCTTGCCTTCTCTGTGCCATAAGTCTTCAGTCCATAGTCCATAATGATAAAAAGGTAAAGGCTACAACATTTTTAAAAATATTCTCAATACTTTTCTGTTTTGATGAGAAAATTGAGTAGTACATGAACCCAGAAATGGAAAACTAACATAGCTTTGAAATTCAATTTCTAGGGAAAAGCCTGAATACAAGGGGTAATGGTCCCATCACTGTCTTGAACAGAGAAAATGTTGAAATTATAGGTATGGTAGTGGAAATACTGAATGTTCTACAGAAAGGAATGGATATATGATCATTTTGATATTAAGAAATGTAGTAGTCAACTATGACACATTCCTTGAGGTGTCAAAAGGAATAAAGGATACATTTTGTATCTTTCACAAGCTTTTGGCATTGAGAAAATAAAATATATGTGAATGCAGAGAAGGACATGGAATTTTATACAGAAGATATTGTTAATAACACATTGTAACATCAAATAGAATGACGTCTCCTATTGTAGTAATGATGTATAACAATAAATTTTCCATTTAAATAATTTTGAAGTGTAAAGTCCATAGTGAAAATGTATTCAGTTCATGGTACTCAGAACTCTGGAATCCTTTTCTCTCTTACAACCCTGAAACTGGTAACATGAATTCCCTCCCCACATTATTAACTCCAGGTATCCCCTATTCTATTCTCTATTTCTATGGTTTTTGAAAGCATATTTTATTTCATATAAGTGGAATTACATGGAATTTGACCTTTTGTGATTGACTTATTTTGCTTAGAATTCCAACCTCACAATTCCTCCATGCTGTGACAGGATTTCCTCCTTGGACAGCAACGCTCTCTTGTGAATACGGCCATATTTTAACAATCCATTTGTTTATGGGTAGTTTAGCTGTTTCTCCCTCTCTGTTATTGAAAATAATTCTGTATTGAACATGAGTGTACAAATATGTCCAGGAATATTCTGCTTTGGATGCTGTCAGCTATGCATTCAGATATGAGATTGCTTGTTTTTATGCTTGTTCCATTTGATCCATTTTGTGAAACCCTCATGTTGATTTAAAAAACTCTCGACCATTTACATTCTCACCAGAAGTACAGAAGGACATCAAAGTTCTTGAATTTTTACCAACACTTTATTTGATTCCTTTGACTATGACATTCTTAATGGACAGGAAGTAATGTTACAGCATTATTTTGATTTGCATTTACCTCATGATTAACTACATACTATTTAGTGGGAATGATTTTAAACAGAGTACTTGGGAGAAAAACTTAAAAGAATGTGGATTTCTTTTGGCTTCTGGGTTTATAGGTCTCGATCTGACGTTATTTATCTCTCAGGCACTTGAGCAGATAGTCTTAGTTGAGAATAGTGTCATGGAAGAGGTTCTTTATTTCTACAAAGATAGGCAGCATGGAGATTGGAAGTAACTGTGAGCAGGAATCACCTTCAAAGGCATAGCCACAGAGATTTCCTTCTTCCACGTAGGCTACACCTCTGAAAGTTTTCAGTGCATTCAAAACAATGACACCAGTTAACAATGAAATATTTAACATATATGCCTGTAGGAAAATTTCCTAATGAAACCATCAAATTAGAGTTGTGGAATTGTCTTTTCATATGCTTTGCATTGTTTTATATTTCTTCTTTAGAGATCTTCTCTTCAAGTTCTTTGCTTATATTTAAATTGGGATATTTATTAGATTGTTATTGGCTTATAAAATCTATGTATTCTGATCATTATCCCCTATTATTGAAAACTTGCAAATATTTTCTCACATTTAGTAGTGTGCCTTTTCAATTTTTTAGATTAAGATTTATTTAGTTTAGTATTCATATACAGGATTTTCTTTACTGTAGCTCCATTCCCTAACGCTACATTATTCTGTTAATTTTAAGTATCTTTTACTTAATCTTTGAGATTTGCATACATATCTACAACATGCACAATTTATTCTGATCATATCCTTCCCTCTCCTCTTATTCATTCTAGTCTCTGCCAAAGCAAATCTGCATTTCAATTTCATGTCTTATTTAAGCCTATTGAGTCCAGTTAGTGCCACCTATAGGTACATGTGTATAAATCCATCTCCTGATATGTGGGTATCCTACCAGGGGCCTCATACCTGAAACTTTTCCTCCCTCCCAGAAGCCATCAACTGCCAAAAGCTCTTCAGCTAGTGGTAGGGTTTCTTGTGCCCCTCCAGCATCTGTGCCGAAATGTTGACCAGCTTGATCTTGTGCAGATAGGGTGCAGACAACCACAGCCATTGTGAGTTAGTTTGTTCAATGACCCTTGTTCAAAAGTACTGATTCATGTTAGTCTTTCCTAACCTCTGCCTCCTACAAAATTTCTAACTTGTCTTCTAAGACATTCCCCAAGTACTGGGGGAAAAAATTCTTACAGCTTTCAAATTTAGGGCCAATCACTCCAAAGTCAGTTTTTCTCTGCCCTTTAACTGGTTTAACTATACTAACCCAGTCCCCAGCAAAAGTCTCACTCCCAAAAGCACATGGATTAACATTTCTAATCCACAAGTAGTTCAATGAGCTCTTTTAGAAATCCTTACCTGCCATCAGCTATTGCTTGTTGTGATGCTTAGCTTTAACTGTCAATTTGGCATAATATAGAATCACTTGGAAAGAGAAACTCAATGAGAGGACATATAGATCAGGTTAGTCTATAGACATGTCTGAGAGAGATTTCCTTGAGTACATATTAATTAACATGGGAAGATCCAACCTGAAAGTGGATGGGACTACTCCAGGGATTAAGGCTACTGACTATATAAGAGAAGAGAAAGCTGACTGAGTATGAAACATGTACAGATCCATTTCTCTCTGCTCGTCACTGTGGATGTGATGTGTCAAACTATTCCAAGTTTCCTGTTTCTGTGATTCCTCATGCTATAACCTGGAACTGCCAGCTAAAATGAACACTTTGTAATCTAGGCTGATTTTGTCGTGACATTTTTATAATGGCAGCAAAAATAAAACTAGATGCCTTGCCTGGTTATATAGATCCTCTGCCACCCATTGCCACTCTCATACTGTGCTCCCAGGAACTCGGTACCCCTTTCGTGTGTGCTCTGAAGTCTAGATTTTTGCTTCTCCCCAGAAAAAAAATAAACTCAGATTACAAATCAAAGACGGATCCAAATAGCTTGCAAGAGTCTTCTTGGGGATCAGTGCTTAAAAAGAATGTAAGAGCCTGTAGTGGCTTGGTAATGGAGGAAAATGTTACTAATTAACGGTGTCTGACAGAAGGCAAGGTGGGAGAATGGCAGGCTTCCTGCCATGCTTTGTGCCTCGAAAGCGAAATATAACAATGTCCTAAGTGTGCACTGTTATTTATATTGCAGCTAACAAAAATCTACTCCCTAGAACGCCGTTTGTGATTTATGTTAACATTAACTCTAATGCTTATATGCCCTTTCTATATATTTGTTTCATGCTATCGCACTTGATACGAGAGATACTGTTTGCAGTAGGTTAGTCTTGTTATTTTGAGCAGAGAATACAAATTGACAGGAAAACTAGATATCAGCCTAAATTAAACACTCTGAAAGGACAGTGCTGGGATGTCATATCTGAGAGGCTCCTAGAAGGAAGTCTAGATCAGTGCATGACACAGCACTGGAGCACACCTGCTGTATATTTATCATGCAGCCTTGATTTGACAATATTGACTGTGTAAGCAAGTGTTAGAGTAAGAGTTCTTTATGACTATATGGAGTTAATACTGATCCATCATATAGTCAAGAGTCTGGAAGAGGAGGAGAGTGTTATCATAAAGAAGAGGAGATACACCTGGTCATACTGACCTGGATTTCAGCTACTTAAGACACAGAGACAGGAGTGCCTTGGCTATAGAGTGAGTTCAAAGCCAGAGTGGACAACTTAGTGAGGAGTTGTCTCAAAAGGAAAATTACAAAGGTTATGAGAATTAGAAAAATCAAAGGAGTATTGCCTTACTTAAGAAGAGCCAAAGATGATATGAGAGTTGTTGTCGAATTTATCAAAACTATTATGTGTTCATTTGTCCATTACTATGTGTATGTGTTTCTGGTGTGAGTACATGACTGTGGTCATGCACATTTCACAGTGTTTTGAGCTTATCAGAAAACAAGTTTTGGAAGGGCTTCTTTTCTTCCACTGTGGGATCCAGGAGTTGCACTCAGGATATCAGGCTTGTACAGCAGGTGTTTTTACTCACTGACCCATCTCCCTAGTCCCAGGGTGTTATAAAGTGCATTTAACAATGTGAAATCTCTAGAAAAGTGGAAAACGTATTATATCACTTGTTGAAAGTGAACCAAGAGCAACAATGCACACGTTGTCCTTTCCTATTAGGAGCTGCTAAATAGTATCACAGCAGTTTCTATTTTAATTTTAGTATGATTATTACAGGTAAAAAAGAGATATCTGATCTTGGTGGCATTTATATATGATACCTGATGTATGGTTGAGAAAGTTTCCATTTCAACACAGTCCGACAGAATACATGTCTTACTATCTGTGAAATCTGCCAAGTACTTAGTGAAACATGAACTGAAGGCACAGAGTCTAGAATGATGGAACAGTATTGCTAATACAGCAAGCTAAAGTGGGAGAAAAATAATGTCTTTCCCAGTCACACTGATGAAATAGAACAAGAATGTCAGACATTGTATTTATTAATTTTATTTTAAGTATATTCATGTGTTTCCTACATGCATGTGTACTACATGCATGCCTAGTGTCCACAGAGTGAGAAGAGTCCATTGGGCGGATACTATGGAACTGGAATTATGGAACATGTGAGACACAGTCTGGTTGCTGGGAACCAAATCTGGCTCCCCTGGAAGAGCAACAAGTGTTCTTAACCACTAGTTACTTCTTTAGCCCCATGTTTCCTTTTATATTGTGTTCTTTTGACTGGACTGTGTTCATTTAATAGCCATATAGTTATTAATTTAAATGAATTAATAGAAATAGTAAGGTCACAATAAATTCTTGAGAGAATGAGGTATATATTTGATGGGGAACTATAGCAAATAAACAGTAAAATTTAAATGATGTATGCTATTTGAACTTAGTAATTTAGTATATCTACATATCCATAGTTATTAAATTTTAATCTGAGAAAGGTAGTTCCTAAGATATTCCTATAGGTATCTGAAAGTAAATAAAATATAGCCTTCATTACTTTAGATCGACGTTGATATCTGATGCAAACAAGTACACTACATTCTGTGTTGTCTGGGATTGTTGTCACAGGATTACATTGGTGGATATAGCTATTCAGCACGAAGACCTAATGTGCATATTTGTGCTATTCCTCATAAATGATGCACATCATGTGTCTATCATTCATAACACTGCAATTGATCTTCAAGTCAGAGGTTTCTTGAAGGTCTATTCTAGATGATCCCTTGACAATCATCCAGTGAAACATCATGTTCTATTGAAATTCATGCTTATATATTAAAAATAAATTTTCTAACAGCAGACTGGGAAAGGCTTTTTCAAAACCAAGATGAATAGTATTTGAGCAAGGCCAATCAAGGTTGTCCTGTGGCTTCTACATAAACCTTCATGCACACCCATGCATAATCATAAACCGGCACGAGCAGGAAAGTGCACACTTGCACATGAACACAAAGTGTGTATATATTATGATATTAAAGGAGATATAAAAATTAAAATTATTCTTATGTTTTCAGTTGTGAGCCTAGTCTTTAATGACTGAGACATATCTTCAGTCTTAAAAAAGCCTTTGACAAAATCCAACACCTGTTCATGATAAAAGTCTTGGAGAGATCAGGAATACAAGGGACATACCTAAACATAATAAAAGCAGTAAAAAGCAAGATGATTGCTAACATCAAATTAAATGGAGAGAAACTCAAAATGATTCTACTGAAATCAGGAATAAGGCAAGTTTTTCCACTCTCTCCATATCTATTCATGATAGCACTTGAAGATCTAGATAGAACAATAAGACAACTAAAAGAAATCAAGAGGATACAAATCAGAAAAGAGGAAGTCAAAGTATCATTATTCACAGATGATATGATAGTATACATAAGCAAACCTCAAAACTCTACCATGGAATTCCAATAGCTGATAAACGCCTTTAGTCAAGTGGCTGTATACAAGATTAACTCAAAAAAAAAAAAATCAGTCGCCCTCCTATACGCAAATGACAAAGGACTGAGAAAAAAAAATCAAGGAATCACCACTCTTTACAATAGCTTCAAATAATATAAAAGAACTTAGTATAACTCTAACCAAACAAGTGACCTGAATGACCAGAACTTCAAGCCTTTGAAGAAAGAAATTGGAGAAGATAACAGAAGATAGAAAGATCTCCCATGCTCATAGATTGGTAGGATTAACATAGTAAAAATGGTCATCTTACCAAAAGCAATCTACAGATTCAATGCAATCCCCATTAAAATCCCAACATATTTTTTACAGTCCTTGAAAGAATGATACTCAACTTCATATGGAAAACAAAAAGCCAGGATAGCTAAAACAATCCTGTACAATAAAGAAATTTCTGAAGATATCATCATCCCTGATTTCAAGCTCTACTACAAAGCTATATAGTATTAAAAACCATATGGTATTGACCTAAAAACAGATAAGTGGTTCAATGGAATAGAAACAAAGACCCTGACATAAATTCACACACCTATGGACACCTGATTTTGACAAAGAAGCAAAAATTATACAAGGGAAAAAGAAAGCATCTTCAAAAATGGTGCTGGTCTAACTGGATATTATAAGTGTGTAGAAGAATGCAAATAGATTTATTCTACCACCCTGTACAAAACTCAAGTCCAAGTGGATCAAAGACATCAGCATAAATCCAGATAAACTGAATTTGATAGAAGAGAAAGTGGGACATTGCCTTGGGCACACTGGCACCAGAGAAAACTTCCTGAACAGAACACCAAAAGCATAGACACTAAGATCAACCAACACTTAATAAATGGGACCTCATGAAACCGAAAATTTTCTAGAAGGCAAAGAACACTGTCAATAGGACAAAATGGCAGCCTATAGAATGGGAAAAGATCTTTGCCAATCCCATATCCAATGGAGGGCTGATTTACAAAATATATAAATAAGTCAAGAAACTAGAAATCAACAAACCAAATATTGCAATTAAAAAATGGGGTGCAGATCTGCACAGAAAATTCTCAACAGAAGAATCTCAAATTGGCCAAGAAACGCTTAAGGATATCTTCAACATCCTTAGTCACCAGGAAAATGAAAATGAAAATGACTGAGATTCGATCTTACACTGGTCAGAATGGCTAAGATCAATATTACATGTGACAGCTCATGCTCGAAAGGATGTGGAACAAGAGGAACACTCCTCCACTGTTTGTAAGAGTGAAAACTTAGCCACTGTGGGGAAGTTTCTCAGAAAACTGGGAATCAATCTATCACAAGACCCAGCTATGCCTCTCTTAGGCATATACCCAAAGGATGCTCAATCATGCCACAAGGACACTTGCTCAACTGTTCATTACAGCTTTATTTGTAATAGGCAGAACCTGGAAACAACCTAGATGTACTTCATTCATCCGAGGAATGGCTAAAGAAAATGTGGTACATTTACAAAATGGAGTATTACTCAGTTGTTAAAAACAACAGCATCAGGGAGGCAAATTGGATGGAACTCAAAAAACCATCCTGAGTGAGATAATCCAGACCTAGGAAAACAAACATTGTATATACTCACTTATTAGTGGATATTAGTTGTACAATAAAGGATAAGTATGCTACAGTTCATAGACCCAGAGAGACTAGATAACAAGGAGGACTCATGGGGGGGTGCCTGGATCTCCCTGGGAAGAGGAAATAGAAGACATTTTTGTGAGTGGACAGAGGGTGGGTGGAGATGAGAACATGAGCAATCAGGCTGGGACAGGGAGAGGGAGAGTACTGGAAGAGACGACTGGAAAGGGAGTGCTGTGGATATTGCTCTATATATAAATAAAACACTGATGGCCAGTTGCCAGGCAGGAAGTAGGTGGGACAAGGAGAGAGGAGAATTCTGGAAGTAGAAGGCTGAGGGGAGAGACACTGCAGCCACCGCCATGACCAGCAGCATGTGAAGATGCCGGGAAGCCACCAGCCACATGGCAAGGTATAGATTTATAGAAATGGGTTAAGATAAAAGAACAGTTAGCAAGAAGCCTGCCACGGCCATACAGTTTATAAGTGATATAAGTGTCTGAGTGATTATTTTATAAGTGGATTGTGGGACTGCGGGGCTTGGGGAACCTGGAGAGAAGCCCTCCAGCAACAAATGGCGCCCAACGGCTCGAGTTTCCACCTTAAACCTGAGAATATTTAATAACCAATTCTAAACAGAGCCAAAACCAGGTTCCTGCTTCTTGTCTCATATGAGCAGCTAGACGCAAAACGCAGGTTTGAACACTGGCGGGTTCCTGGCGTGTGCGTTTGACCGGTAGTATGGCGGGAATGAGGGGTCTGCCAGAGGCACATTACGCTGTGTAGTAGATTTAGTCTTTACTAGTATTTTTTTTTTTAAAAAAAAAGGTTTCTGGGCTACATGCTGCTTTGATAAAAGCTTAGACCCACTATTTCTGAGACTTGATGATTCCCAGAGCTGGTGGAAAACGTACCACTGCCATGTTGGGAAGCTTAAGTGGGCGGAGCCAGCAGCCACAGCGCTGTTTCAGGCTTAGAAGGATGCAGTTTAAAGCAATAGGCTCACAAAAAGACTGATTCAGATAACATCGTTTACAATGTGTGTAAAATATACGTAGGCTTGAAAGAGACAAAAAAATTAATGTAAAAAGCCACGTAAAGATGAATATTACACAGACAATCTGGATTGTGTTGTCTTTGGGATTTTTAACTGCAAAAAAACATTTGATCAAAAAAGATGTTGAATTAAACCAATATGTATATTTTAAAGGTAACTTGACTTCAAAATTTGGATTTAAGGATATGTTGCTTTGGAAAAGAGGTTCTGCTTTTGTTTCCACAGAAAGCCAGAGGCTATGGATTTGTTCCATATTAAGATACATCAGGTTTCACCAGCCAAGACCCCCTGAAAGGTCTCCAATGACACCATGGCCCAGATGATCCAACATCCAGAGCGGTTTCAAGGCAACTGGTTCACACAATACAGCCTTACGGACTACCCCATAGGCCTAAAATTTTCTTTGCATCCCCATAAGATACAGCGCCCCCCTCCAGCAGGAAGTAGTAAGAGATGCTACGTCCAAATTCCTAAATATACCAAGCTGGCTTTAGAGGTGAAATTGGCTCACTCCTCCTCTAAACCCAGACATATTGCTTAAAAAAAAAATGGTTAAGAGATTCTTGTGTCCCAGATCAGAAGAGCCCTCTGGTGCGGGACAGAAAAAAACCAATATTTTTATTTAAAACAGGTTGATTATAAATGTGATCTCTTTCTAAAAAAGAAAAGGGGATATGATATAGATATATAGGATATAGAGATGATAAGATAAAAGGGTAGATTAATGAACCTACTTTTAAGAACAACTTGTTTAAAATGTTTTACATTGGTATAGATTTTAGTTTATGTTTAAAATGTTTTACATTGGTATAAATTTTAGTTTATTGATACAAACTTAAAGTTAATTTTGTTATACTGTATATATATATATATATATATATATATATATATATATATTTCTATTCTTGTTTGAGGTATTGTGTTTATGTAACTCATTTAAAATTGTAATGGATAATTAAGAAATAGATTAATAATTAGTCATCTATGATAATCATATTTGTAGCCATGTTAGTTAAGTCTTCTAGGTATACATAGATATATTTCAGATAGATAGGTAATCTTCAAACACTTCATAGACCTGGAGAATATGGCATTTAAATAACTTAGAATTCTGTTGACGCGAGACACAATTGCTCCTGGCTGCACCAATTGATCCCGAGAGAATGTTGGGCTTCTAAGACATTTCCATTTGGAAGTTTGTCTTTTGGCACAAAATGGCCTACTGGGCAAAGAACTGCCCTTGCCTTGATGGCTGACAGTACAAATGCAATGCTGTCCTTTCTGGACAAGCGGGACACAAGGAAAGCGACCACTGTACTCTGCCAAGACAGGGTAAGATGGTCTCTCAGAATTTCTGCTTCTGAAAATGGTCTGTCAGATACTCTAGGCCTATAGCCAATTTGAATGCACCAACAATGCTGAGAAACATTAGGTGACTGTCCAGGCTGCCAGCTGTCTTGGTCTACTCTTGCAAGATTCCCGAAAGTTGCTTGCATCCATCTACCATTTCTCAGGTACCATTATGTTCCTTCTCAGGTCTTTGATGTGGTTGAAAACTAGATAGTTGTAATTTCCTCAGTTATGATAAAAGATAAGTTAGCTATAAAACCTTAAACTCACAAATATAAGATAGATAAGACATCTTCTTTAATATTGTAACTATAATTCTTGCTCGGTAATTGTTTTGTTATATGTAATTTTACCATGTTAAAGTTAAAACCTTCCTTTTTAAAAAAAAGAAGAAAGGGGAAGTGCTGTGGATATTGCTCTATATATAAATAAAACACTGATGGCCAGTTGCCAGGCAGGAAGTAGGTGGGACAAGGAGAGAGGAGAATTCTGGGAAGCGGAAGGCTGAGGGGAGAGACACTGCAGCCACCGCCATGACCAGCAGCATGTGAAGATGCCGGGAAGCCACCAGCCACGTGGCAAGGTATAGATTTATAGAAATGGGTTAAGATAAAAGAACAGTTAGCAAGAAGCCTGCCACGGCCATACAGTTTATAAGTGATATAAGTGTCTGAGTGATTATTTTATAAGTGGATTGTGGGACTGCGGGGCTTGGGGAACCTGGAGAGAAGCCCTCCAGCAACAAGGGAGGGCATTCTTGGTCAGGTAAAAACCAGGCTCTAGGAATCTTCCAAGAAATTACAAGAATGACTCCGGCAAAGAATCCTAGCAATCACTTATACGTAGACTGAACTGGCCATCTTCTGTGACCAGGCAAGGCTTCAAGTAGAGGGAGTGGGAACCCAACCCAACCACATAACCTTCAACCTATGGTCTGTCCTGCCCATGGGATGTGCTGGGATTGGTGCCTGGCCCAATGGTCACCAGAGAAGCTTCATCCAGCAACTGATGGAAACAGGTGCAGACTCCCAGCCAAACTTCAGGCAGAGCTCTGAGAAACCTGAAGAAGAGGGGGAGAAAAGATTGTAGGAGCCAGAGATTTCAAGGACACCACAATAAACTCACTGAATCAACTAACCTGGGCTCACTGGTGCCCAGGAAGTCTACATTGACAACCAGGGAGCCTGCATGGGACTGACCTAGGTCCTCTGCACATAATGTTACAGTTGTGTGGCTTAGTCCTCTTGTGGGACTCCTAACAGTGGGAACATGGCCTGTCTCCGACTCTTTTACTGTTTTTTGGGGCCCTACTCCTCATACTGGGTCACCTTGCCCAGCCTTAATACATGGGGAAGTGTTTAGTCTTACTGTAACTGGATGTGCCATGTTTTGTTGGTACTCATGAGAGATCTTCCCTTTCCTAAATAGAAATGAAGGAGGAGTGTATTGGTGTATTGGGGTTTGGGAAGAGAGAGGTGGTGTGTAGGGGGGAAGGATTGGGAGGAGAAGAGGGAAGGGAAACTGTGACCAGGATGTAGAATAAATAAATTAATTAAAATTGTAAATTAAAAACATTGGAATTGTTCTGAAATTGAAATTTTAATTAATTAAAGAAATGGCTAACCAGGCCACAATTTTTAGCATACATAATGCACACCTAAATAAACAATTCTGTTGGTATTTAAATTGAGGGACTATAAAATTCTTAAAGAAATATCCATATGATCAAATTTTAAAAAATGACATTTAAAGATATTTTATACATGAGGAAAAATAGCTCATTAAAATGCCTCAAGTTTATGAGTCATCAGAGAAATGCAGTTTGAAAAGATAGTCTATCTCACACCTACCATATTGATTACAAATGTTTTACTTCAAAGGTTTAAGATAGTAAATGAGTAATACACTCCCATATGCTCCTGGTAAGAGTGATTTTAATTGGTAGCATCAATTTGATGATATGTAACCAATCATTATACATCAATAAAGATAATGGAACTCTAGCTATAGCAACACACATGAACATGGGTCTCAGTTAATATATTAAGAGACTCAAGTAAGTCCCTAAATAATACACATATTTAATGCTTTACAAGGATTTCACATAAAAGCAAAAATTAGTGTCAATCCATTGACATGAGGCTGCCAAGTCCCTTTGTATTGTCAAACCACAGCCAGCATGATGAACACAGAGGAGAAATATATTTATTATAGTACTGAAAGCCACAGTTAAAGACTGCCATTTGGTGTCTGCTAAGAGCTGCATCTTCTGAGGCAGGGGAATACCCTGTCTTCCCATGGCAGAGATGCAAAACAAAAGGACCTCCAGAAAAATGCTAGTATCAGGAGGGACAGTTATTTGTACTTATAAAGGAGGAGCCCCATGGCCTAATCGTTCCTTAAGGTTCTCTCTGCTTATGTCTCATGGGCAACAATCAAAAGTGGGGGGGGGGCACAAATTCAAATAGTAGCAAAGAAGGAAGTAAAATATCAAGTAAGGATGTGAGAAAATTTCAAATAAGTGCATTTTAGTTGAGATTTCAATGCAGAGGCTTAGAGGAGTTCAAAGATTATGAAATAATTGACTTGGCCAGGGAATGCGCCCTTTTATTGCATGGAGAGGAGTTGAGATACCCATGTGTGAATCTTTCTTGTAGGCGTCATGAAGAACCAACCCTTGACAGGTCCCTGTCATCTACAGGACTGCCCATGTTTTATAAGCAGCTTTATTTCCCCACTTAAATAATCTTCTAAGTTCTCAGATGAAGAGCTGCCATGACAACGTTTGTTAATCACACACAAATCTGTGTCCAGTACTCCTAACCTGGCCTTTACTGAGTCTTTCTTGTGTGGGAAGAACTTTCTTATGAATTTACAATTCTATAGCTCCTCAATATCAAACCTCAGTACTGGCTTTCTCATTCAGTATGTTTTACACCAAGGAACTTATTTTCTCCCTGTCTCCCCCCACCCTGACTCTTTACTAAAAGGAAACAAAGTTCAATGGATACAGAATCATGTGTGGATTTGAGGAAAGCCAGTTAGTAGGATCAAAATATAGTGTATGGAATATTTAATGAATTAAAAAATACTGATAGAAAACATTTTTACTTATTATTTGAGAATTTCATACAGGATATTAGGATCAATCCCCCCACACACACACACTCCTGTCCCTCCCAAATTCCTTCCTCCATCTTCCTACCTACCCAACTTCATGTTCATGTTGTTGCATAGTTGCATAGGTATGGGTCAGATTTTATTTTCATGTGTGGACTGGTCTTTGTCCCTTCGCATGTCCAATCTCTCAACACATAGGACTCATTCGTGAAGTAAAACCTGTAAGTATCCACCTAATGTCAAGAACTGACAGTGTGAGGTCAAACAGCTAAACTTACACAACTAATTGAAGAACCAAAAGTATCGAGGAACTGAGAGAAAATGAAAGCGAAAAATCGTAAAAGAAGATAGAAGCAGAGGTGTTAAGGATGCGATAAGTCAGGGACCAGAACATGAATGCCCAATTGTGTGTGGGTGAACAGTTATGGTAATCGCCCTGGGAAGGGAAATAGATGAGATCTCTTGGCTAAACTGGGGAAACAGGGAAGGGGTAGAAGGGAGGAGGAGGGGATGGAAGCATGAGATCAGGATGGTCCAGTTAGGGGAGGGGAGAGGGAAAGCAATGAAAGAGGTATCTTGATAGAGGATCCATTATGAAGTTAGGGAGAAGCCTGGTGCTAGTGAAAATCTCAGGAATCCACAAGGATGACCTCAGCTAAGACTCTTAGCAAAAGTGGAGAGGGTGCCTGAACTGGCCTTCTCTGGGTGACTACCCTAATTGTCATCATAGAACCTTTATCCAGTAACTGATGGAAGCAGATACAGAGATCCCCAGCTAGGCATTGGGCTGAGCTCCAAGAGTCCTGCTGAGGAGAGGGAGACGGGATTGCAGTAGCTGGGGTTGGGGTGGGGGGTTGGGAGGTGGGGTGTGTGTGTCAAGATTATGACCAGGAAACTCACAGAGACTGCTGACCCAAGCTAGTGGGAGCTCACAGACTCTAGACCAAGAGCTACATAACCTGCATGGGACAGACCTGGGCGCTCTGCATATGGGTGACAGTTGTATAGCTTGTGGGGCCTTTAGCAGTGGGACCAGGATGTTTCCCTGGTGCATGAGCTGGCTTTTTGGGACCTTCTCCCGGTGGTGGGATGCTTAGCTCAACCTTGATGCAGTGGGGAGGAGCTTGGCCCTGTCTCAACTTGATATGCAGTGCATTGTTGACTCCCATGGGAGGCCTTACCTTTTCTGGAGTGAATGGGACTAAGAAAGGAGGTGGGGGAGGGGACAGGAGGAGAGGAAGGAGGGGAAACTGTGGTTAGTATGTAAAATAAATAAAAAATTAATAATAACAAAAGGAAACTTCATGACCACAGCACATGTGCTCCATCAGCACACATTTATTGATTTCCTTTAGGCAATACCCTCTCCTAGAAGCAGAGGAAATATTAAAATTAACTGGCTTTGTAGTTATTCTCTGCCGCTTCTAAGATGTGGGGTTTCTCTCTTTATGAATCAACCAGCATTCACTGTATCAATTACCTCCCACAGAGTGGGGTGAGGATCCTGTGATCTCAGCTGTCAAGGCAGGTGTTTTTCCTCATTCTGAATCCACTCCTGCCTAAGGATGACTCTTGAAATTGCTTTCCACGTCTAAGGAGGCTTTAAATTGGTCCTCTGATGCTTCCCAGTGTGAGGCCATGTGTGTACAAGAGTGTTCAGTGTGTGTATAACCCAAACCACAAGTATCACACTTTTCAGTCATTTAAATTTTGATAGCATTTTTTCAGATAGATGCATCTTAGTTGAGATTTCAAAGCAGAGGCTTAGGTAGTTAGTGGTAAGAACTGAATGTATTATATACATTGATTTTAATTTAAAAGTCTGCAGAAAATTTAGCTCTGGACAGAGTCTTTGCAAGGATATGTGTGGTTGAAGTGTGGTAAGTGGTTGAGAGTGTTCTGGTATCATCAAGCACATTATTTTCCCAGGATATTTATAGGAAATGAGAGAATAAGATGAGAAAGAAATGTTATCAGATCGGGGCAGCAAAATTCTACATAATTTAATGACATTTTTAGTTCAAATGATAGAGTGTATAGGCAATGGGGAACATATCTTATTTTCTTTATTTTTTAATGGAATAGCCAGAGAACAAATTTCAGCTAACATATCATAACCCTTTCTAAAATGACTAATCATCTGCTGATGGCTCCTCCTACTTATCCACCTAATTTTGTTATTTCTATAAAAATGCATCAATAATAATTAAACTAACTATTCATTTCTGTGTAAGAAATAGAGCTGCATTTAAACATTAGATCTATTACAGTACTGCTTTTTCCTTTCTTTAGAGAAATATGAAGTATCATTTTTTTTCTGAAAGAATCTTCAATCTTTCCTTCCAACAAACCTTCTTGATATTTTGCAGCAGCATTGGGCAATACTTCCCGGGTGGTTTCATCTCTCAATATCTGATTTTTGGCATACATGAAGAATAAATGCTTGTGGGAGTGAAAGGTATTTATGGCTCACAGCCCTTAAAAACACAAATCAACTTCCAATTTTCAGACTGCTACAAAAGAGATAAATTATCTGTGTTCACTAAAACTCATTAAATTATTCATTTATAAATCCTCTTTTCGCAACTGGAACAAATATGAAATTAAACTAAGACAAAAGAAATGAGGAAAAGTGTTCAAATACATCCAAATTTACAAAAAGGGGATCATCTAAGGGAAGTCATTGTAGTAACTAATGAATAGGATACAATTCCCTCAGAAGCTTCAAAACTCCATAGAAATATTAGTTTCACTTTATTGACAAGTTGGCTTAATTAATACTCAGTTTGCCAGTCAGCACTTCTGTTTTCTACTCTAATGGTGTTGCCTTAGTTAATACATTTCCATTTTTCTAAATAAGCTGCAATGAAATTATTTGAGTCTTAGGAACGTTGAATAAATTTGAGGTTTACTCAGCGTGCGCTTGTTCTTAAGTTCCCAAGAGCTGTTTCAAATGTTAACTTCTCTGGAATGAGTTTGAGAATGATGTTGCAGAGAAGTTAACATTTGAAATGCCTCTTGGGAATTTGAGAACATTTTGTTTGAGAATTTCACACATGAGTACTGTAACCACATCACTTCTACCCTTTCTTCTTCCCTATCCAACTTCCGCAAGCATCCTACTCTCTCTTAAATCCATGACCTCTTATTTAATAATTGTTGCATAATTATATCCCACTGAACCTATTTAGTATTGCTCCTAGGTGCATGTGTTTAGGAGCTGACAGCTTGCGTTTGATTCGATAATAAGGAGGTTTATCCTTAGAGAAGGTTGGTTCTCCCTCTTTCAGCACCCATTAATTGCCTAACTCCTTATCTAGGAGTAAGGTCTTGTGAGATTTCCCCTCTTCGGGATGGAGTTTCAAGCAATGTTGGAATTGTCATATGTACATGATTATAATTTTGAGATTTCATGGGTGCCTCTTTCCTATTATGTAGAGAAAAAAGCAATTCACAGGTGCCATCTTGGTCCTCTGGCTCTTAAGATCTTCCTGTTCCTTCTTTCACACTACATCCTGAATGTTAGGTTTTAGGATTTCACTGTAGATGTATCAACTGTAATAGAGCATCCCTTGGTCATTTGTTCTTTTCATTGTGACAAGTGGTGGATTTCTGCAATGTTTTCAGTCTGCTGAAAAAAAAAATTTCTTTAATGAGGGTTTGAGAGCTGTACTCACCAATTAGAATAAACATTTACAATGCAGCTAGAACTTATACAAGTTTAGAATGCCAGTATTACTTCAGTCCCCAAACCAGATAATGACATAACATGAAAGGAAATTAAAGGACAATATCTCTGGATAATATAGAAGCAAAAAATCCATTAAAAATTATAAATCAAATACAGGTACATATCAAAAAGACCATCCATCAGGATTAAGGTAGCTTACTTAAATAAGTAAAAGACATAAACAACATAAAAGCACTTAGAGTAAACTTCACATGATCATTTCAACATTTGCAGAAAAGGTTTTTGAAAAACCTAACATACCTCCATATGCTAAAAGTAAAGAGAGAGTGAGATTGGAGGGAATGTGCTTCAGCATAACAAAAGCTACCTACAACAAAACCACAGACAAAATTTTCCTGGAGAAAAAATGTGAAGCAATCCTATTAAATCACGACTGAGACACATATGTCCTGAATACACGTACTCTTTTTCAATATAGTGTGTGAAATTCTAGCTGTAACAATAAGAAAGCAATTTAAAAGGGTACACATAAAAGAAAGAGCTCACAATATCCCCATTTTCAGAGTATATATTATATATAACTGATTTGAAAAATTCAACCAGAAATTTTCTGAAAGCGATTAACAATTTCTGTATAGTGATAAAATTCAAAGCAACTTAGAAAAATTAGTAACCTTCCTATATAACCACTAATAAACATAAGAGAAAGAGATCATAGAAACACCTTTTTCAGAGTTTCTTTAAAAATTAGTTAAAATGAACTCAACCAAGGAATTAAAAGACCTCTACAAAGAAAACTTCAAATCTCTGAAGAAAGAGGCTGAGGAAAACATTAGAAGATGGGAAGACCACCCATGCTCTTAGATTAATAGTAGTAATATTGTAAAAATGACCATTCTGCTAAAAGCAATTTACAGATTCCATGCAATGCCAATCTAAATTTTTGTAACATTCTTCCATGAAATAAAAAAAAAAATCCTTAAATACAGAACCACAAAAAACTCTAAGTAACCAAACTTGTCCCAAACAAAAAGAACAATAATGGGGGGAATTACAAAAACAAATTACAAGTTGTGATGTGGAGATATAGATAAATCAAGATGATAATGTCACACGCACACACACACACACACACACACACACACACACACACACACACACGACATTTATATCAATGGAACAAAACCAAAGACCCAAAAGTGAATACATGTAACTACATCCATTTGATATTTAACAAAGATGATAAAAAATAAAAATACACACTGGAGGAAAATAAGGAGCATTTTCCATAAATGGTACTGGGACAGATGGATGCTTCTAAGAAATTTTAAGAAAGATTAATTAGATTTTTTAAGTAGGTAAAATAATATGTGAAATGTGTATATTAATGTAACATGCTTTGTTCTCCTAGAATTTCCAATATGATTACAGTATAAAGAGAAGAGGTGATGCCATAAGAAGGGTAGCTAATAAAGCAGTTGGAGACTAAATCATTAGAACTCTATCCTAAATACTTGTTAGTATTTTACTAAAAGGGATTGGAAGCTTGAAACAGAACTCCCTAGTACTCAGGTCTGAAGTCAGCTGTAACAGGAGCCAAGTAAATGATGCTGCTTTTTAAAGTTACACAGTCCTGAAAACTTAATAAAGAGACTCATAGGCAAAAGGAGCTGTGAGAATGCTTGACAGATGATTGGATAAAGCTTGTGTCTATGGCCCACGCACCAGCGGAACCCTAAAGATAATGAGCAACCTCATTGTCATCTCAGAATCCTCCTCAGCACTGAATGTACAATTAAATTACTGTTTAAAGGCCACCATGAGTAATTCTTCCCGACAAAATCAAGCCCAAAACTTGATGATGAAACTGATGCCGAATGATTCCTGTGCTCTTCACATGACACTTTACATCTGGTTGTCCCTGAGTCATTTCATTTGAATACAATATACTTTGTACTCAGCATCTGAGTGGGATTAAGGAAGGTGTGACATTTTAGAGAGTTGTCTTCCTTTTCCTGGGGAACAAATGGAAATGCAGACAGGCAGCAAGCACTCATGAGCACATGTGACTTACGTACTCATACTGCAATCCTGGCTGAACACTGAATTCAGTGGGACTCACTTTGGTGGGCTGGAAATGAGAAGCTGTGGGAGGAAAGGAGCGTTTGGCTGCGGGTTGAGATTGAGAACTTGACCCCATCTTTCCTGATAGCATAGCTGATATCTTCAATCCTCTTCAATCCTCTAAGCAAAAGTGCTTAGCACAAATATTCCATAGAAAACGCTGAGCACAGCGGCTGTCAACGCAGTCAAGTATTCAGTAAGTGGCAGCAGCTGGTATTGACGTCCTGTATAATGCAGTGTTTGGGTTGTACGCCATTTAAGGTCACTTTGGGCCCTTATAGGGACTGCTAATGGAGGCAAAATAAATACTAATTTGAGGGTAATTATTCTTCTTCATCTCTGGTGGATAGTCTTTTTTTTTGTAGTTTTGATAATTCTGGTGATTATATGAGATTAAAGCAGATTTTTCTTTACCAAGGTTTGAGAATTCTTTATTTATTGCTTTCAAATCATCTTGAGAGTGCAACAAATACTTAATGGCACTCATTCAGAAAAAGAAAAAAAAAAAAACAGTTCAGTAGCCTAAAAATGGAGTCCCATTGAACTTCATGCATTTACTCTGAAGGTCACAGGTCAAGAAAGCCTGAAATAAAGAACAATACCAGTAGGGTGACAATGTATTCAAGAACAGTAGGAACTTTAATAAAAATTGGAAGCTATTGAAGTTGTTGTTAGAAATAACTCAGATGAATTTGTTATCCTAGCAGAACAGGAACACAATAAATCCAACCCCCATGTATACATGAAATAAGACGATGACCCAGCCAGTATTTGTAAAGAGTCACAGTGCCAACACTATCTGCCATCAAGGACAACTGAATTCTGTTGCATTGTTTGCAGAAGCCAGGGCGTGCAGCCAGAGACTAACATAGATGTGTCTCTTTTTGCAAACAGAAAACTTGAAAGCTCAAATGCAATTCCAAATGCCTATGAATGAAAAAAACAAAACAAAACAAAACAAAAAAAACCTAGTGTAAGCTCCCTTTTCATTTTTATTTGTACTGTTTTATTTGTTGTTGTTGGTGGTGGTGGTGGTGATGGTGGTAGTAGTAGTATTTATTTTATTTTATTTTTTATCTTAAAATCCCTACAGAATGAAACAAATGACTGAAAAACAAAACAAATCTGCTTTGTGGGACATGCTATTTCTTTATGATCAGAATTTATAACTCATCCACCAGTTCACATTTGAAGTTGTCATTTTACAGATATCCAATACAAAAGTCTCTGAAGACATCTTAACAAATAAGATGAAATTAGATGAATGGTATCTAAGATTCCAAGACTGAGGTACTGAAAGTATCAGTGGGAAATGCTTCCATGGAATTAAACGGATCTTTTTACTAGGAAGAAAATAACAAGGTAACTTTTATAGATGACGTCATTACCTTAAAACATTGAAGTAGCCATGCTGGTGAGACTTCATGGCTACAGATTCTCTTCAATTTCCAGGAGACACAGATTCACAGCAAACTTCCTGTTTCTCTCTTTTCTGATCTTCCTGCCCCTCTTCTTCTACTATCAAAGGAAGGAACCACTAGACAAACTAACACGGAACCCTGTGCTACCATGAACCCTACACAAAGAACTGCAGGCAATTAAGGAATGCCGAGAGTGGGAGAAACAGTCTTCCCAGGGAGTAACATGGCAACTAATTACTCAGTAACCAAATGGTCAGCCCTGACAGCATAAATACAAGAAACATTGTACAGATTGAGAAAGCTGTATTTATATATTTAGAAATGCGCGCGCGTGCACACGCACACGCACACGCACACGCACACACACACACAAATAAATTAATAAATAAGTATAAAATTGCATTAAAACGAAACCAAAGGATAGGAACACAGCTATGAAGATAGGATTGTGAGAGATAGAGACGTAGCCCAAGATGTTTAGAAAGAAACAAGAACATCCTGTGTAGATGAGGTCTTTCACATCAATGAAAATGTCAGTAAAGGTCACTAGAACAGAGAGGATGAGATAAACAAGATAATACAGAACAACATAAGCCTCCCAAATCCTTAATTTAGCCTCCAAGAACATGAAGAAAACTAGATTTCATGTCCAAGCAAACCACAATGAAGTGTAAGATAATTGATTTTTAAATTTTTATCACTTTCCTTTCAGATAGAATAATTTCCATTTATAGAGAGCTAGCTACAAGTTCACTGACTTTATAATTTTCAGTTGTTGGTCCCATTCTTGTGCCTGTCCAGCTCAAGTTTAGTTATTTCTCTTTCAATTCTAAATATCCTATCCTGTTTGGTTCCACTTAAGATTCCCTGCTCCCTTTTTGGGTTACTTATAAAATTTTATCTTTTGACTTCCATGATGTCTGCAATGTTTTAATCATTTTGGTATCTGTTTTATAGTCTGGCACAATTCTTCCATATGACTCACAAATACGTACAAAGCTTCCCGATATAAGTTGAGATTCTCCTCATTTTTACATGATAATGAATTTTAAAATTGTAGTTGCATATTTTGAATAGCATGTCTGGTGTCTTCTTAACATCTATGAGGATCAGCTGGTGGTTTGCTGATTCATTCCTTACTGCGGTTGATCTGACCAAGGTATCAGATCCACACTGGAGCAGGTTCAACATGCACGTTCTTAAGTTCCTCTCTTTCTCTCCATGACTCTCCCAGTATGTTTTAGCTCCTTAGCTTTCCTTGTACTGCCTCTGTGGTACAAAGGGAGGAGTATCCATTGCTCCACTCTTGTTTGGATTTTTGTGCATTCCCTTTTGAGAGACAATGCTTTTAGCCAATTGTGGAACTTCTTTATCCCTTACTTTCCCTTTATGCATTAGTTTCCTATATTTAATAGGGGGCGGTAGGGGTGGGAGAGATAGCTCAGTGGTTTGCACACTGCGCTTGTTAAGGTTTGCATCTGTAATTAGTAAAATAATAAGTTTAAAACCTGAAAATGAACCTCACTGGCTGGCTCTGGGTAAGCATCCACTCCACACTGGTGGCCGATATGGACTGACAGTAGCTTGTACGTTCAAAATTTTCTCTGTACTTTAGGGGGAGGTTGCTGCAAAGTAACAGGTAACAAAGCTGTTTGCTTGAGGGTAATCACATCTCCGGTGGATCTTTCTTCATTTACTAGACACCCTCCTTGCTAAATGACCTTTGTAGTGACCATGCACATGATTTTCCGTGTCATTAAGTAATAAACTACATCAATGACAGAAATATTTCTGCTCTTTCGACTCATTCTGAATTTTGTAGCCAGCAAGGAAAAAAATCATTTTTGAAATCCACTTTTGGATGTTGGAAAGAATATTGTGAGTTAAAATCCACTGAGGTTGATTTAGCGTGCCCTGGAAAATCTGAAAGTGATGAAAAAACAAGGAATAAAAATACTGGCTCCAGAAAACAGAGATGCGAGCAAAGCTTGGCTTTTGCATATTAAAAAAAAAACTAATTTTAAGACTTTTATTAAGTCTGCTGGAAATGTTTTCATCACAGAGTAAGCCAGTAACCACTTGGCATGTATTAACATATCCTCATATTACCAGTAAAATTAAATTTAAATATGAAATCCCGTCTATACTAAATATAAATGCTACATATTTGGAGGATTCAGAATCAATTCAAAGTATTTACTCTTAGAGTTATGATTTTGATAACATTACCACCATTTTTCCCAGTTCAAGGCAGAGAGGATTTACACACATGTTAAACCTCCAAGATGGTCCAGGGACTTCAAGAAATAGTAAACTTGGAGCTGATACTTCTTTGCCAGACAAGACTATGTCCTTCTTCCTTCTTTTCTTTTGCCTGATTTAAGAGTGTAGTGAAAAAAACCTTTGGCATGCCGAGGAAAAGGCCAGGCCCAGGAGAACTGAGATGGAAAGATAACAGTGGCCAAGAAGAAAGAGAGAAGCATCATGGTGACTCACAGAAACAAGTAAAGTGTCTCTGATGCTGAGAAGCTGGAAGAGTCCTTGCAAGTGCCTTAACTTTTCGTCATTTCCTGGGGATGGACTTGCTATCATTCTGGGAGCAAGGTAGACCGAATCAACACCATAGACAGTGAGAGAGCCCAACATTAATCCCAGTGTTTGCAGGCACTCACAACAAGCGACTATGCCACTTAGCAAGAGTCCATAAAAGTAAGCAAATTCTGGTTGTGAGTAAGCTGTCTGGTGTTCTAACAACCAAAGAAGCAGCCATCCATCCCAGGTCTTATACTTTAAAACAGTGCAAACTCCAGGTAGATGGTGATGAACATCACAGAACTTCATCAGAGAAGAGATAAAGCATTGATGGGTAAGTTAAGGCCTTCCAAGCAGAGGTGTAGGGGTGAAATACTAAATACAAGGCAGAAATCACCCTGAATATTTCAAAAAAGGGGACAGGTGATCAAAGAATGGAGTTAAAAGCAAATATGAGTTGCGAAATCACACATACCTGGGTCTTCTTACTAGAATGATAAATGTAGCATTTATTTTATAATCCAATAAAAGTCAGTTAGGTAATATTTTATTTTTAAAATTTTGTTTTTAAAAATATACAAGTAATACTTTCATAGGACAAATTAGAGATGATATACTAGTTATAAAGAGGTAGTAAATATACAAGAATAATTTCTTTTATTGTAGTTTCAATTCCAAGGTGGTGGCTGGTGGTAGGAACTCTTGAATCTGGAAATCAGGAAATACTAACACATTCATCAATATTCTTATGACAACAAAGAGACACAGGTTGAGTTCATGGTGAGGCTTTAAGAATAAAATAAAATTTAGAATATCCCCTGTGCTTGTGAATCTGAAATATACCAAGTTGGACAATGAGCGCATATTTTCCCATGAGCTGCCACAGTGTTAGTGAGTTCCCAAATGAAGGTGTTCTTCCTTCAGCATCACAGTCGCTAACTGAAGATGGGCTCTCAAACGCCACCCCAACATTGTCATCACTCCTGTAATGAAGACATCAGCAAGATGAGAAGAGAAGAGCGGCAGAACTGAATAGAACCTAGAGTGAGGAGGGGTACATGGGAGAAAATGGAGGAAGGGAAGGGAAGGGAAGGGAAGGGAAGGGAAGGGAAGGGAAGGGAAGGGAAGGGAAGGGAAGGGAAGGGAAGGGAAGGGAAGGGAAGGGAAGGGAAGGGAAGGGAAGGGGGAAGGGAAGGGAAGGGAAGGGAAGGGAAGGGGGAAGGGAAGGGAAGGGAAGGGAAGGGAAGGGAAGGGAAGGGAAGGGAAGGGAAGGGAAGGGAAGGGAAGGGAAGGGAAGGGAAGGGAAGGGAAGGGAAGAAGGGAAGGGAAGGGGGAAGGGAAGGGAAGGGAAGGGAAGGGAAGGGAAGGGAAGGGGGAAGGGAAGGGAAGGGAAGGGAAGAAGGGAAGGGAAGGGGGAAGGGAAGGGGGAAAGGGAAGGGGAAAGGGAAGGGGGAAGGGAAGGGGGAAAGGGAAGGGGAAAGGGAAGAGGAAAGGGAAGGGAAGGGTAATATAATGTAATTATAATATAACCTCAAAATTAAAAGATAATATATCTTTTGTTGATATCCCTACCAGGGTCACATCCTTGACGAAACTGACTCTTCTCTCTCACTCTCTGTGGATTTCAAGGGGCTTTAGATCATTTTCCCTCTTCGATTACAATGGACAACTACTCTCCCTCACTTACCCTAGCTACACACACCATTTAACCTAAATAAGCTAAGTTAGATTTTGACGGATTAAGTATCAAATCAGGATTATGAACACAGGCAGAACATCAACAATTTACCTTAGAAACCAAGTTGTAGAATAGTATCAAGAAGGACAGTTGCCAGAAAGCAACACAGTTAGGTATTTATCTCAGCAAGAAAGTTGAGAGGACAGTAAGGAAAGAATAGGCTGGAAAGACGTGGTATTCATTAGGGGGTTAGTTTTCCTCAGTTATTAGCACAGATCAAGAAGGAAAGAGTAAAACAAAGAAGACCTAGGGTGATTGAGGAAACAAGTACCCACGCTAAATAACCATAATGGATTCCAGGTTCCAGAGGCCTTTCCATCTTGCTCTGAGGGCCCCGCCAATTCTCTCAGATCCACCCAGACCTTACTCTTCACCCTCCAATGGCAGTGCACAGCTATTCTCCCTCCTGTCTGCTGCCTATACTCAGATTCTTGTTTGGGTGCTCTTCTAAAACACCTACATGTATATGCATAAATATATATGTACACGCATGTGCTTACTTTCTACTCATGTGCATATTTATATACACATATATTTGTATCTATCCTTATTCAGAGGGAATGAGAGAGTTCCCGTTGTCTATTTTCTTGGTACTTAGCTTTATTGGGGTATAGTGGATGAAGAAATTCTTATGAACTGAAGTACCCACTATGGTATTTTTATGTTTTTAAAAGATCGGCAATATTGGTTTGGCTGTGGCCCTTTTGTTGTTGTTCATTTGTTTGAGTCAAAGTCTTATATATAATCCAGACCGGACTTGAAATCCCTTTATAAATGAGGATGACTGTGAAATTTGGATCCAACTAATGATGCCCCTTCAGTGTTAAGATGACAGGTGTCTGCCATGAAACCCAGTTTATGTGGTGCTGTGGGTGGAACCCAGGGCTTTACATTACAAGACACCACTTCTACATGTTAAGCTATGTTGTGAGAGCTGGGACACTGTTTTTACACTATAAAACCTCTATCTGGACAAATTGAGGAGTATTATGCAATTTTTCTAGACAAGCATTGTGCTTATGTGATAAATACTATTATAAATACAAAAGAAACCCATAACAGCATTTCTCAGCCTATGGGTTGAGACCCCTTTGGGGGTTCAAACAACATTTTCACAGGGTCCTTAAGACCATTGGAAAAATACAGAAATTTACATTGCAGTTTATAACAGTAGCAAAAGTAGGGTTATGAAGTAGGAACGAAAATAATTTTTATGGTGGGGGTGTCACCATGACATGAAAAACTGTATTAAAGGTTTGCCGCATTAGAAGGTTGAGAACTGCTGACCTATAGTTGGGATGTTGGGAAGAATAGGTAATGTTTATTTCTGTGTTTAAAATATCATATGTGTAGACCATGACTTGAAAACAGGAAGTATTAAGACAATGTGGGAGTATAGGCAAAACATTTTATTAGTTTTAGAGTGTGCATTAATTATCTTAAGGAAATAGAAAGATTCAAGGAGGTGGGAAAGTCAGAATATGAGAGAGTTGGAATAACATCTGGGAAAGTTGGAATAACATCTGGGAAGCAAGGTCCTTGATGAACAGGGTTGGGAGGGAAAGACAAGTGTTTGAATGATTTTTTTCTTTGCTTATTAAAATTGAAAATTTTTTAAATGCCCTTGAGCCTAGCAGGTAGGCAACAGGGTGTGTGAGTCTGGACTGTGTTGTAAGAGTCAGAAGGAGTGATGTAAATTTGGAAAGGAGTCAATAAATGGATGGCTTTAGAGTTCCATGAATCAGAAGGGGATATCTTTATATATATACGTAAGCTAATGAGTAAAATGGGGACTTGTGTTTATAAAATTCTTACCAGAGCATTACAGGAATGATTGTTCATTATCAGCCTGCCTGTTCCCTCAATTTTTCTAGGTTTATGATGGAGCATATGAGATGGTCATATCTACTCTCACTTTATGCCCATCAAAGTGAGTTATCATTCTATGATTCTTATCTTCTGAAGTATTTGAAAAATGAAACATAATAAAGTTAGAAGGTGAATACAAAATATATTAAGAATTTGATGGACATTTACTACACAGGGACACAAAATAGTTTTAAATACTCTACATATGTGATGGAAATTCTCAACATGTTATTGCCCATTTTACCAAGATAAAACAGTAAACTGAGTTTTTATCTTTTTTTCATTTGTGCTCATAAGATATTAGCTGAATCTGCCACCCATATGGGGCAAATTCTACTAATAAGAACCACTTTCCTGTAAAATGAACTCACGGGTTTAACTTATTCCATTAATATCAATTCAAACGCTTGTTTCTCAATCAGCAGTATCATAGTGTCTTCTATCCCGTCTTAGTTGGAATAGTTGGAAAAAGTACCTGACATTTTTATATGCCCCTAACTTTCTCATCCCATTCACAATCCCCCTTTGCAAACTTGTCAAGAAATTAAATATCAGCTGAGGTATATATGCAACAAGAAGTCTGGTGCTTATGAGCAATGGCTTCTAGGAGAGGTGAACACTGTCAAGTTATAAATAGCCTATTTAGAGTGGTAGCTATTATCTTGTTACATCCTTCAAGACCAAATTGTAATGTCCATATAGTCTTGAATATTCAGTGGTTTTGTTGTTGCTGCTGTTTGTTTATTTTTAATTTGTTCATCTCCATTTCAGGACTTTTCCTAGTATGATGGCATAAAGATATATTGATATGTAATGCTACAGAGAGTTCTATTACTTTCCAGTGTTCACATACATGCATTCCACATAGGGATGGTCCTTTGAAAGTGTGTGTGGGGGAGGGTATCCCGCAATTTATTTCTCTTTAAATTTGAATATCAGATAGACTCATTATCATTTACTTAAGATTCCTTTTTCAATTAACCTACTCTCTACACCAAACTCTCTAATGTGTGCTGTTAGTTTATTTAACTCTGTCCCCATTGTACAGCCTTAATTACTTTGGTTTTGCAATAATTCTTAATACCTCTTGAGGAAACATCTTTACTGAAATTCCCAAGAGTCTCTTACCTATTAATAAATCTTTGAATTCCAAAAAATGGGTTAAAATTGCTTTTTAAAGAAATAACAAAATAAAAAATCAAATAATTGGAATTATTTAGAATTAGATCTGAACATTCATAAACTCAAATAGCTTCAATTTCTTCTTAAAGTCAACTATATATTTACAGTATTAAATGCTGCAGCGCGATATGTAGCAAGTCTCCTTCTAGATATTTACAATTGATAATCAGATTATAATTGTCCTTTTGAAGCTTTTTGGTATTCCCAGATGTGTTTCTAATATTTCCAATTTTATTTTAGTGTAAAGTACATTTACTTGTTGCTTTTAAGGATTTCCACTGCTGACGTTTTCAAAGTGCTCTTAAATACAGTGCACTGATTTGTCTCAGAATGCTAATCCAAGGTCTTCGTGTTGATGAGTAATTAGGAGAGACACACGATGGATAAAAATTTTATAACCTGCTAGTGATGGAATATCCACAACTCATCCAGAGTTCACACACACAGAGGTCAACACACAAGAAGATCCTATGGGCTAGCACACTTACGGAGTCTAGACACATCTAAACAGGTGTCTTGTGAGGACTTGTGGGTTAGAAGTAAGCGGGCAAGGGTTCCAGGAACTCCACCGTGACTATAAAATGAACCCCTAGAGTGCTTAACATTCCATTTGGTTTGTGCGAGTCAATTAGGTTTAGTGAAGCAGGTGATACCTGGATGATGTATAGGGAGAAAGTCTCCAGGAGGAAGTCATGTTAGGCAACCTCCCAATGTATTATATTGAGGAAGACGAGGAACGTGGTAAGGTTGCCTGACCAAGCATGCACATTGAGAAGGTTAAAGCATCAAAGCAACATCAAATTGTAAGAATCCACAACCACTTGCTGCCTCAGCTCTATGTTTCAAGTGTAAGGCAGAAAGAGTGGTACTGATGCATTGATGATCAAGGGAAAGAGTGTCAGACAAGAAGAGAGACTGGGGAGGAAACCTGGAGAATAATAGGAGGAGAAGACATCAGAAGTGAGTTTTCCAGCCGAGGCAGAAAACAGTTGACTAATATGGCATTGTGCCTCATTGGAAAATAATAATTGCGATTAGTTTTATAAACAATCCCTTCAGCTGGGAAAGTTTGTGGGTGGAAGAAAACATGAAGTACACTGAAATGATGATTCACTGAAGAGGAATGTGCTTCTTACTGAACTGAAACGATGCACTTAAAAAAAAAAAACGCAAAAGCTGTTTTGCCATAGGAGAGTCAGTCAGTCCACAGGTGCCACTGTGGGGGAGGCTATAGTGTCTGGGCAACATCATCTCCAACGTGCAGGATAAAGTCATCATGAACACTGATCGACTGGATTGAAGCTTTGGCATTTGAGATGATGTCACCTCTAGGGTAAAGTTTTAGGAACAAGGTGACGCTTATTGAGATGTAGGATTTGGGTTGTCTTGTGGGTGGGGGTTGTTGGCCGTAGCATCTGTCATTCTGTCTGAAACTATGGTAGAGAGGCTTTTGTTCACAGTGGAAATTTATAATCAAAATGTATATTCAAATAAGATTCCCCTGAAAAGAGCTGCTCTTCTTATATTTTATTTATAACTTTTTCTTGAAAGTTCATTTTTTTATATGAAAATATTAATATAGACCCATTCTTATATACATACACCTACACTCACGTGTTTAAGTCAGTTAAATCTACTATAATAACATTCAGTTGACTTTAGGGCTTAACCAACAAACAGTTGTGTCTCTTTGTACTGGAGGATGAGAAGTCCAAGACCACATATGTGCACCCTCAGTCTCTGCTGAGACCCACCTCACTTGCACATAGACACACTTGCATTGTGTCCTCACAAGGTAAAGGATGACGGAGAAGAAGCAGGCTATTCTATATCCTCTGTGGAGTTCGGAGTAAGGAGTAATCACTAATTATATTCACCTGCTGAACTCTCAAGACCAAGTTATCTACAGAGGACTCCACCTCCAAATGATAGCGTGCTGGGATTTGACATGTGGAATTTGGGAGAAACAAGCTTTTAGTGCATAAAGTAGTAGACATGCACCACTTATGACAGTGGAGCTTAAGAAACGTAAGAAAAGTGTCACAAGCTCAAGCTTGTTATCTGGATTAAATAGTTTATTTCAGGTGTGTGTATGTATATTTTATGTTAATTATATATTATATTCAACATGTTTATAGAAAAGACAGAGAGAAGAAAGTGAGAATGTAGATCAATTAAATTTAGTTGTAAGTAATGACATATACAAGATGCCACACAGGGTTTTAAATATATGGATATGTTTGTGTAGTTATGTATGTGAGAATGTGTCAAGTTTGAGAATGTGTCATAAATGCTAAATTTAATACATCAAAGGATGAATTTCTGAACTTTTGTTTACTGGGAAGTCTTGTGGCAAATTTTAATAGGGCAGCCTAGCATTTTGTTGTCAAATGCAGTATGTGATAATTTTAAATTAATTTTTGAACATTTGCCTTTTCTTGAAGGCAATAATAATTATTAATTTTCAGACATGAGACACAATTTAACATGTTTTGGAAAGTTCTAACTTCTTTAGTTTAATAATAAAATAAATATGTCATTAAATTATAGTATCCTATAATCAGAATATATGAAAGATATAAAAGTCTGTGCCTGGAACCATCAGGGACCTTAATGTAGATCAGCTTCCATTCTTGAAAGGGTCAACAGTCATCACAGAACCAACATTGTCCCACAGTGAAGCATGAACCTAACTAGTCTTATAAATAAAAACTAGGAGTCAAATATTGTGGTAATAACCTGAAAGACCAGAGAAGCAGAGGAGCAGCCACCAGTGACTTTTTACCCCTCCGGACCCAAAGGGTCCAAGATCCTGTCTCCACCCCACCTTATCACTTTCTCTCTCTACCTTCCAAGTGCTGAGATTAAAGGCATGAGTTTCCCAAGTGCTGGTATTAAAGGTTTGAACAACCACTGACTGGTCTCTATGGTTAACTATTGAATAGCTCCGCCCTCTGATCTCCAGTCAAGCTTTATTTGTCAGAACACAAACAAGATATCACAGATCACCACCTATCATCACTGTTGAAGCATGTTGAAAAATAAAGTGATTAGGATGTATGGTGAATTATGCAGACAATGAGCCATAGTTCAATTTTATTTGTAATGAATACTGCAGAGTGGAATCAATGAATGTGTAGCTTCCACATGGCCAGAACAATAGTGCTGAAATACAATAAAGGGCATAAATTAAATGATTATGTATAAATGAATAGCTTTTAAAATCATTTCTATATATGCTCACTGTAATAAGACATGCTTTTTGAAATATGTGGTACATTATCTGTAGTTTCTCTACTACACAACACCAAGAAAAAACGCTTACAGCTTTCCAACTATGACTAGACACACATCAATGAAACTGCTCACCATTTCCTCCTCTCTGTGATCCTCAGACTCTGGGTACCAATACTCTACTCTCAAGGTCAATGAGAACAACAAGTTTTCTTTTCCACACATGAGTTTCTTTCCACAGAAAAGCAACACCCTTCTATGCCTTAATTGTATCACTTAACACTATGACCTCCAATTCTATCTTCTTCACAAATGTCAGGACTTCACTTTAAATAGTTGAATAGTGTTCATTTTGTATCTGTGCTCTATTTTCTTTTTTTGTAAGTTTATATTGCACTTGGATTGTTTCCATTTCTTGGTTACTGAGGTAAGTGCCACAGTAAACATGGAATGAAGATGACTCAGACAGAATGATTGCATGTCTTTGGTTACCTATCAAGAAGTCGAACTGATAGGTTGTCTACAGTAGTTCTAGGTTTAGTTTTTTTTTTGATAAACTTACATATTGTTTTTCATAATGACTACACATATTTATATTTATACTAACATGGAACAAACATCAATGGTGAGGTATTTCAACTCTAATCATTACACACTAATATTTTTCTCCCTTTCCCGGTACAGAATCTCTTATCCCAATAGTTACTATAATGTTTAATTCTTAATTACGTTCCTTCTATGTATATAAAACTGTTGCTCAAGTTAAATGTAAAAAAGGAAGTCAGTGTTTCAAGACAGTTAAAGTTGACATAGTTTAATGTATATCACATGGAACATTTTGTGACGTATACTTTATGTATGGAATGCAGTTTTACGAGACAAAATATTATTTCCCTAAGCATAAATAAGATTAGATTTGTGTGGAATTCCAATCCACTACCAATTATTTAAGTAATTAAACATCTGAATGGTTATGTACTCATAAAGGTGATACGTCTGGACAATTATTACATGTGTTTCCCTTGCATCATTTGTTCTTGAGAGTTGTTTTAGTTGGTTATTGATTTCCATCTTGGATCATGAAGCAAGTTCCCCAGAGGTAACATTTTTTGCCCTTGTCTCCTTTCAGAACACAGAACTTGTTTTCTGTTCCCTGTGTGTTCCAGATTAAAGACAAGTAATCAGAAAGTATAAATCATGCTTTCTACCATAATGCTTCAAAATCCAGTATATTTCTGATGTGTACTCCACCTTATCATTGTCATCTAATTTCTCATATGTATTGAAAATATTTATCTGGCAAATTATAACTTTTTTCATACTGTTTTATGCTATCAGAATCTTCTATCTCTATATAACAAGATGTTCAAAGGATTGAATTCTCAATACCAGTGACCTTGTAATTAATTTCTCATCAGCATGATCATTAGAACACTAGATCAGTACACTAATGTAAAGTCTTTACTTTTTATCATCCCAATATCCTCAACACCATAATGGTTAATACACTTGTTTTACTTCAACTTCACTGAGGCTAGTCAGCTTTCTGACAACTAAATTTTGGCCATTGTGTGGCTGGCTCTTCTTCTGATAACATGTTCTCCCTATTGAACAAAGAACTAAGCCACAATTAAATCATTCTCTGTTGCAATCCATTCAACTGACAATTCGATCTTATCATACTTTAGCTGAAACCCAAACTTTTACTTCAATGTTTTAAAAGTCCGAGCGTCTTGTATAAATCTCTATAACACAACTAAATAAAATTACAGAATGGCATGAACTACCACTATGCAAACATTACTGTCTCTGACACTTACTATCCAATTGGCACCTTCTATGGTACTCCATAAAAAAATGATGCTTAAAATTCAGGGGATGAGGATTTGACTAATAAAACTATCGCATCTTCAAAAATTTTTAATAAAAAAATATGTAAAGTCCAATAATACGATTTATAGTTCTTACAATGTTGTCATCAAAAGAATTATATTTTTACTTCCTAAGTTTTTTGGATTTTAAAACCACCATTTATAGGCAATGTCTTAGCAACAGCAGTAATTATTGAGACCATTGTTAGTATTTGCAATTGAGCATGTTAATGAACACACATATTATAAAATAATGCGAACATGTTAACTGAGTTTCAGCTAATATCTGTCATTTAGAAGTACACTTATTTACGTTTATCCATTTGTAAGTATTATTTCCAACTGATAGTGACTGGTTTTAATAGTGGTTCATAGACAGTTTTGAATATTGCCTGTTATCAATAATCTCAATAATATTTAAAGTTTCCAATTCTGCTTGTACTTTTATCAATTTGTAATTTTGCAGCATTCAGAAAATAGAAGCCAGATGTGATTTACCTATAATACTGGCCCTTGGGAAGCTGAGGTAGGAGAATCTTCAGTTTAGGCTACACGGAGAGATCGTGCTTTCTTAAATGTGTGTGTGTGTGTGTGTGTGCGCGCGCGCGCGCGCGCGTGCGTGCACGCTGTGTATGTGTGTGTATACTGTGCATGTGTGCTGTGTATGTGTGTGTTGTGTGTGCCTGTGTGTATGCATGTTGTATGTGTGTGTGTGTGTGTGTATACACAAGAAATACTCTTAGAGTTCCACCAATTAAGTAGGAAGGTGACTCCCCCTAAACCTGATAATTTTTTCTCTCTTTTTTCTTTTTTCTTTTCTTTTATTTTTCAATACTATTCAGTTCTACATAACAGCCACAGATTCCCTTGTTCTCCCCCTTCCTGCCCCCCTCCCCTTCTCCCCAGCCCCCCCCCCCCATTGCCACCACCTCCAGATCAAGGCCTCCCCCGAGGACTGAGATCGACCTGATAGACTCAGTCCAGGCAGGTCCAGTCCCCTCCTCCCAGATTGAGCCAAGCGTCCCTGTATAAGTTCCAGGTTTCAAAAAGCTATCTCATGCAGCGAGCCCAGGACCTGGTACCACTACCTAGATGCCTCCCAAACAGATCAAGCCAATCAACTGTCTCACCTATTCAGAGGGCCTGATCCAGTTGGGGGCCCCTCAGCCTTTGGTTCATAGTTCATGTGTTTCCATTCGTTTGGCTATTTGTCCCTGTGCTTTATCCAACCTTGGTTTCAACAATTCTCGCTCATATAAACCCTCCTCTTTCTTGCTAATTAGACTCCCAGCGCTCCACCCGGGGCCTAGCTATGGATGTCTGCATCCAGATTCCTCAGTCCTTGGATGGGGTTTCTGGCACAACAATTAGGGTGTTTGGCCATCCCATCACCAGAGTAGGTCAGTCCCGGCTGTCTCTCAGCCATTGCCAGCAGTCTTTTGTGGGGGTATCTTTGTGGATTTCACCCAAGAAATCCTCAATCATACCACAAGAGCACTTGCTCAGCTATGTTTATATCAGCATTGTTTGTAATAGCCAAAACCTGGAAACAACCTAGATGCCCTTCAACTGAAGAATGGATAAATAAATTGTGGCACATATACACAATGGAATACTACTCAGCAGAGAAAAACAATGACATCATGAGGTTTGCAGGCAAATGGATGGATCTAGAAAAAAATCATCCGGAGTAAGGTAACCCAGACTCAGAAAGACAAATATGGTTATGTACTCACTCATAGGAGGATACTAGATGTGGAACAAGGATGACTGGACTGCTACTCACATCACCAGTGAGGCTACCTGGAAAACAGGACCCAAAAAAAGACATGGGGATCACCCAATGACGGTAAATGGAAGAGTTCTACATGAACAGCCTGGACATGAGTGGGAGCAATGAACGGCGAGGGTTGAGGGAAAGAGAGCGGGAGATCCCAGCTGGATCAAGAACAGAGAGGGAGAACAAGGAATAGGAGACCATGGTAAATGAAGACCACATGAGAAAAGGAAGAAACAATTTTTTTTTCTTTATTCCTACTGTCTAGGCAGAGTTTTATTCCATTCCCTGCTCTGGACTAATTGCTCTGCCTTTGCTTTGGATATATCATTTTCTACCACCAAAGGTAAATTTCTATATCAATCTATCTTGTCTTCATAAAAGCCACCATTCAATTGGCTTTCTACACATTATTGCCTCTATCTTTTCTAATTATCAAGTCTTAGATGTCTCAACAAATCTTAGCTTTGTAGGACACATCACTTTGTGTTAAAATCTTTAAATTGATGTATCTCACTTAAAAATTGATATATGAGGCAGGCATCAAAACCCAAGCATATCCACCCAGCATTTTGGAGATGGAGGCAGAAAATTTTCTGTGAGTTTGAGGCCAGGTTAATTCACAGAGTGAGTTCCTAGACATCTTGGGCCACAGAGTCAAGACTTTTTCTCAAAACAAATCTCTAAATAAATAAATAAACATCAAAGCTCAACGTTTTCATAAAACAGAAAGAAACAATGAAAAATATATTCTCAAGTAAAACTAGATGAGGTAGTAAATAATGAAAGAATAAAAGGTTGATATTAGTTAGTAGTCAATAAATTTTTCCTAAAGAAATATTGAATTATAAGGATTCAATATAGTTACACAATTTAAAAACTTTTCAGTTTCATGCTTTAAGAACTTATTATTGGACAAATAGCCAAACTAGTGGAAACACATGAACTATGAACCAATAGCTAAGGAGCCCCCAACTGGATCAGGCTCTCTGGATAAGTGAGACAGTCGATTAGCTTGAACTGTTTGGGAGGCCCCCCCGGCAGTGGGACTGGGACCTGCCCTTGGTGCATGGGCTGACTTTATGGAGACTGGGCCCTATGCTGGTACACTTTGCTCAGCCTGGGTGAAGGGAGGAGGGGACTGGACCTGCCTGGACTGAATCAACCAGGCTGAGCTGAATCCCCAGGGGCTCCTTGCCTTGGAGGAGGTGGGAATGGGGGGTGGATTGGGCGTGGGAGGAGGGATGACGGGGGAATCCGTGGCTGATATGCAAAATTAAATTAAATTATAAAATTAATAAAAGAACTTATTATAAATAAAAATTTCTCTGATATACAACATAATTCTTATTGAGAAAAAACAGTCATTAATGGTAATAAAAATAAAAGTAAATATGTAGTGCATAGACACAGGAATAACTAAATTCAATAATGATAAGAGAAAAGCTACAAATTTATATGTTACTACTAGAATATTCATACAGATGTAAATGTTAATTAAGACATGACGGTGGCTAAATGCAGTCTAAAGGTAGAAGAACAATACTGAGGATGCCCTGCTAGCTTTCAAAGAAACATCGCTAGGATGATATCATGCTATTACCTGTTTTAAAAATAAAACATATCCCATATGCATTTGAAGAATGAATATACAATCACGGGACCTTAGCAGCAAATATCTTCACTTCCATCTACACCTTGGTCTACATGTCCCTTCATTTGCAATTGGCTTCATGATGACTAGCTTCCGTTCTGCACTAAAACATGCCCCCCCCCCCTTTTCTTTAATACCACAAACAGCTACAACTTGACCCCTTGTCATCTGACTGTCACTCTTTGGAAGGATCCTTAGTGATTTCCATTAATGCAATTATGTATCATCCAATGCTCTGTTCTCCATGTGTTTTGGTCCATGATTGTCTTGTTTCTGTCAGCATCATACACAGTTCTTGTTTGTTTGTTTGTTTGTTTGTTTTTTCGAGACAGGGTTTCTCTGTGTAGTTTTCTTTGCGCCTTTCCTGGAACTCACTCCATAGCCCAGGTTGGCCTCAAACTCACAAAAGTCAGCCTGGCTCTGCCTCCTGAGTGCTGGGATTAAAGGTGTGCACCACCACCGCCCAGCTTACACAGACAGTTTTTAATGAGACTTCTATTCCAGTGCTGGGCACTCATCTCTTTTATCACTTATGTCTTTTAGGATTCTGCTCACTCCTACATTCTTTCTACTACTTGTATTTCTGTTACAGCATATATCACTATTCTAACCAGAGTCTTGTTTTGCTGTTAAATATGGATGTATTGCAAGGGTAAAGTCTTGGCTAGAAGCTTGCCCTAACCTTTACATAACTCAGGTTATTTCATTCACATATAAAATTGAAGTTTCTGCTTAGATACCTAAGACTGGCAAATCAATATGTTACAAATTTATTAGGTACATTATTTTCTCTCTCCAGTTTATTCTACTTTCTTACCACTGTTTACCTTTGTCTTAATTCAAATCATTCCGGAAAATAAATACATCTGCACAATGATTATCTTAACTGATCTTTCTGTCTCAAATTTCATTATCAACAATATTATTACCAAATAAGCTTTATAAAACTATACCAAGCCTAATATTAGACCATCCTAAACTATCACTACATTCATTATACTAAAATATCTGGTCAGTTATGACCCTCCATGGTATAGCTGCTGCCTACTGACTTAGCTTCATCTTTATCTATTTCCTTACGGGAACCTTTTATTACCTTCCTATAAAATAATATGAATTCATGAGTTATTTTTATGATGCTACATTTTTTCTTTCTCTGATCTTTTATTCTACTTGTTCTTTCTTACTTCATCGTTTAGCTAACATCGTACTACAAACCTAAGTTCGAGAGCAATATTTCTCAAATATTCTCCCATTTGAATTGGAAAGCCTGGTTGCAAAGGATCTTTCTGCACTGAGCATCTCTGTCATTGAACTTACTTCACTTGACATTCTTTAACCTCTGTCACTCAGAATGCCAGCCACATGAATGTGGGAACCAAAGATTATTCTTCTCTGTATTTACCAGCATTAAAAAAAAGTACCCTGCATATATAGAAGTTGCTCAAACTGTTTGTACATTGAAATAAAATAAATAGCTTTCAGGAGAATTTTATTGCTTACAGACTTCTAACATACTTATGTAATCTGTGATCCAATAAACAAACCTGGAATCCATGATGAGAGTAGACAAAGAGAATCATCATTTGAATTAGTAATGAGGGGTATCCTAATAGGACATTCATTTTGATGTTTGAAAAAAATCTGTGTAGAGAATGGATTTAAAAGCTTATTGGTGTCTCACTGCTTTATTGCTTGGATTTGTGTGCACAATGGCACATAAGTCTTGACTGGCACAGCGTCTTGATTGGCAGGATACCCTTTCCTAGCACTTGAGCCTGTTGTTGATTTGCAAGCACCACACAGGTTTTCAAGATTCTGCTCAAGGCATCTATTCTCAGGCTGTGAGGATGTGCACTGGGTGCCTGATGTTCTGATCTCCTACTGTTCCCATGATGTAATGCAAGGTGACCTTGTATGAGGCATTCACGATAATGCTGTGCCCCCAAAGCACCTTTCAACTTAAACCTCTCTGACTTCTTGAAACTGAGAAAATACCGCAAGCAGTCTATACCACCACATACTATAAAAGCTAAAAGATCACTTAGCATGTAAGTGCTGTTCATAAGTGCCATGGCACCAAAGTCTGTGAGCTCTACCAATAAAGTTGAAAATACACAGAGAGTGTAAACCACAGAATGGGTACTGATTGCATGAAAAAAGTGCTCATGATCATATGGTGATAAACACAATTTTACGTAATTAGTCAATGCTCTGAATAACTACCTCAGAACAGTATGACCCAGAGAGAAGTGAGGTGTGGGGGTAGCTCAAGGATAGGTTGAAGCTGGTTCGTGCTACAGAGGAGATTCACAATGAAAAATGCAGAAAGTGGACTGAGCAAAGAAGATGCATCCTTGTTAACTGTGAACATTCTTCTAATGCAATTTTATAGTTTCTGTAGAAGTGTACAATTTAAAAAAAATAGCACAAATAGGGCCAGCTTGGTCCCCTGACTATAGACAGCCAGCATCAAGAGACATTTTTTGAGGGTCTTGGTGTAGTTACATGAACATGTTTGTCATTTAGCATATTCCTCCCTAGTGTGCAAATAGTATGTCTCTGCCTGAGAGGCTCCTCCTAGGAAGAAGCCTATCACTGTTAATTATGAGAGGCCACCATTATTAAAGCATTGATGCAGCCTTTTGAAAACAGCAGTCCATAAGGAATCAAGAATTATTCACCTATAAGACAAGGCATGGAATAGTGTTGATTAAGGGCATGTTCTTTGGAACTTGACCATACTTGGGCTCAAATTATAGACTTGTCACCTAAGCATTGCAGAATGAAAATGCTCACCTAATATCCTATTTCTCAACTTTCCTATTGTACACTTGCCATAATATTAACCTCATTATATTTTCAAGACGTTTTAGTGATATACTGCATATAGAGTATGTAATATAATACTTGAATTATAGTAGATGAGTTAAAAAAATACAATAGCGCTTAATAGCTAAGTTGAAAGAACAAAAGGGATATGCCAGACTTTATTGTACTGTATGACTAGCATTGTGCTCTTTTGAGATTTCATGGTCTTGTATGACAATATTTTAAGGAAATATTATAACATCGTGGTTTGGGGACAATTGAGCACAAAGGCACTCATGTTGAGGGCCTGCTCTGTGGTAGGTAACCAAATATAATCATTTTGGTATGAATATCCACTTGAATATTCTAAGTATACTTAATTTTTACTAACTTTACTGATCAGGAAACCTAATCCAATAAAAAAGATGTTCAGTTTATTTCTTCAAAAATTTAAGAGACCGGGGATAATTATCTTCAAATGAGTGTAAGAGCATACTTCATTGTATTCGACACAGTTTGTGCACGCCTTCTTTGTACATGTGTAAACATAGGCATTTAATCTTGGAGAGGATCTGAAACATTAAAACAATCCTGCAATAGGTTTTCAAACGGATGAAGAAAACCCTTGGGAAGGGACTCTGCCCTGCATATTAAAGCCAAAGAACTTTGTTGGTGAAATAGCCTTGCCTACCCCTTAGCATAGTTCAAATGAAAATACCAGAGGCAGAAGATTAGCAATTGAAATTTCAAAATGTTTCTAGAGTTTTCTTACTTGAGGAGTCCAGCATGTATGGTGCTTCAGCAAGGTTTTGAAGCATCTATGTTGATCATAGATAGTGAATGATAAGTGAAATCGATGGTGAAATTAAATAACTAGAATCCAATAGTCCATCCCCAAAGTGAAATATCTTTACTCATCTCTTAGACATTACACTTAAAAATCACACTTAAAATATTACACTTTAAAAAGATCCCTTGGTATGAATCAGACCACTCTTGTTTTCTAGACACCACAAAGTCTATGTAAACTACAATTTTAAGATTCTGTTTATACTACTAATTATGTTGTAATATTCATTCCCTATTATTCCCATGAAAACAGAGTTAGTGATGTACAAGTCTACCCAAACACAGCAGCAGCTGAATTAATGCTAGACTATGAAATATGAATTTATTGAAAAACACAGGTTAAAACAAGCAGCTTTTAACTTCCAGGCACAGAGTGACATGTTGCTTTTATAACAGTAAAATAAGATGTAGTTTGATTTACATTTTCATTTTTGCCTGTCCTCTGAAGCTATTCAAAATATATTCACTTGTACTGATATAGTCAGATCTCACTGTAGCAATAAGAAGGGCCAAGTTTTTCACTTAAAATGTCACAAACTTTCATTTGTAACATTGGTGATCAGTAAAGTATTAGTTATGTACCATACGTTATGCTGAGATTTTAACTATACCTGTATTGTTTCATTCAAATAAAATATGAAGCAAATATGGCAATGGGGTAGGATTTATTGCATCCATCAGGTAACAGCTTGATCTTTTTTTCCATTTTGGATAGAAAAAAATATATTGTTTTAATATAATAGGAAACATTTAACTAAATATAACAAATTTTCATTGCAAATATAAAAACTCTCAGCAAATTTAGTACTTAAGAGGATGTCTTTATCTTAATAAACATGACTGTAAGGAATGAAAGCCTGCATTGGAGTTTGTAATTAAGCATGGAAAGCAGTCACATTAAAGATCTTAAACAATATGAGTTCCTAGTGCAATGCTTTTCAATATTGTCCTGGAAATCTAAGATAAACTAATAACATTATGAGATGAAATGATGTAAACATTTTCCAAAGTCTACCTTGTGCCTTATTGATTGATCTATCTTGTAATATTAAAGAAACAACGTAAAGTATATAATCTAGGGATCAGAAAAGAGGTTACAGAAGAGATCAAGAACAAAAAAATTAATAAAGTTCTATATATCTAGTGAGTAATATCTATAACGGTGTCCATTTCATTTATTCATTCTCTTAAAACATTATCTTAATTTTCCTTTATCATATTTAAGTATTTCAAAGTAGCTTGTCCATGGGTCAAGCATTGCCAATTATAATGCTTTACATAATATTTTTGCAAACTAAGTTGCTTCCAGGCAGTGGTTCTCAAACTTCCTAATCCCCTGACCCTTTAATACAGTTCCTCATGTTGTGGCAAACCCCAACCCTGAAATTATTTTGTTATTACTTCATAACTGTAATTTTGATACTGTGATGAATTGTAATATAAATATCTGATGTGTATCCCCCAAAGGGGTCACAACCCACAGGTTGAGAACCGCTAATGGAATGGAGCCTTTCCAACAGCCGTGGGACTGTTGGAGTCAAGGAATCTCTGCAGTTTGTTTAGTTCTGAAGCTGCTGATGGGTTTTATGTCATACCAACCTGCTACTCAACCTGAAATACACGACAGGAGGAGACAAACAAAAGTAATAGACAGATGGTACTTCTTGATGTTACTGCTCCAGTGTGAGTTCAGATTCTGCAAGTAATTGATGTATTTCTTTTAACTTAGGCTACATTGAGGAGGCACCTGGCCCAGACAACTGAAAGATCCTCCTTTTCGTATAACAGCAGTAACAAGCCAAAAATTAAATGCAAGCAAAATAGCTTCATTTACTTTATAAACCACCATTTATGAGACTGGATGACTAACAATATGTACATTGATATATAATTATAAATATGAATATATGAAGAAAAACTATTTTACTTCAGTTAGAAATATGGGAAGACTCAAGCAAAGTTGTAGGAGACAAGCAAGAGTTATTGAGACATTCATTATCACTAGTTGATAAAATGTACTGTTCCATGTTGGTGTGCAGAAAGAGTATAAATTGGAAGGGATAGAAGGAGGAAGGTAAATGAATCAAAATATAATAGACTATACTGTGTAATGAACCTCCAGAATGACTCAGAAACCCACACTCTGGGGCTAGATCAAAGGATAAGGTTTGTTGCAGCCAATAGATACTTATTTGAGAAAGTACTTCACTGGTTGCTCGCTCCAGAACTTAATTTTGATGCATCCTGCTCTGTCTTTCTGTTTCATTTTTCTTTCCAATTTGGGAATTCCATGAGTATGTTTTTTTTTACATTTAAAATATGATATTTTTATTAATTCTTCAATAATTCCATTCATTATCTCCCGTTGTCTTTTAAAGGGTGACTTTCTCTTTTTTTTGATGTTTTTTTTTCATTTTTAAAATTTATTTATTAAATTTAATTTTACATATCAGCCATGGATTCCCTTGTTCTCCCCCCTCCCACCCCCCACCCCACCCCTGCCTTCCCCCCAACCCAGCCCCCATTCCCATCTCCTCCAGGGCAAAGACTCCCCCAAGGATTGAGTTCAACCTGGTAGATTCAGTCCAGGCAGGTCCAGTCCCCTCCTCCCAGGCTGAGCCAAGTGTCCCTGTATAAGGCCCAGGTTCCAAACTTCCAGTTCATGCACTGAGGACAGGACCCGGTCCCACTGTCTGGATGCCTCCCAAGCAGATCAAGCTAATCAACTGTCTTATTTATCCCGAGGGCCTGATCCAGTTGGGGGCTCCTCAGCATGACAATTAGGATGTTTGGCCAGGTGGCCTTCGAAATCTTCAGAGATCTATTCAGAGGGTCTGATCCAGTTGGGGGCCTCTCAGCCTTTGGTTCATAGTTCATGTGTTTCCATTCGTTTGGCTATTTGTCCCTGTGCTTTATCCAACCTTGGTTTCAACCATTCTCGCTCATATAAACCCTCCTCTTTCTCGCTAATTGGACTTCCGGAGCTCCATCCGGGGCCTAGCCCTGGATCCAGAATCTGCATCCAGATTCCTCAGACCTTGGATGGGGTTTCTGGCATGACTATTAGGGTGTTTGGCCATCCCATCACCAGAGTATGTCAGTTCCCACTGTCTCGCGACCATTACCAGCCGTCTATCTTTGTGGATTTCTGTGGGCCTCTCTAGCACTTGATATCATGATCGTGAGTATGTTGAGTAGGCAGTTAATTTTCACTGGAACTCTAGTGATCGCTAGGAGTGGCAACAACAGTTTCCTAATCTGTGGTGCCTTGAGGTTTCTGAAAGCAATGGTGTAATCATTGGACACTGTCGAGGCTAGAGCTCTACAAGTACACACAAAGCAAGCCTTTATTTCAGAAAAGCAGCTTGCCTCCCGTTTTTGTTATAGAAGTTGAAATCTGATTAATCCTATATGTATAATTTTATAGTAAGAAATATTTGTTTAAATTATTCATTGATTAGATGCCGTTCTTATATAATTAAATTATGTATTTTTATTATTTGCATATATATTTGTTTAAATTATCCTAGATCCTCAAGACCTAATGTAGAAATTCCACAGGTTGCAGACCAATATGATTTCATTATTCAAAATCGATTTAAAATTATTTTCCCCATGTGTACAAAATTGTAGAAAAAGTTCTAGGAGGAAACAACAAATCAGAATTGTGGTAAACCTCTGATGAGCAGAGTTATGGTGATAACTGCAGCAAAAGTTGACCTAATGTGTTATGATTTCTCTCTCTGAGGTGACTGTGTTAATCTAATATTGGCTGATGATCTATCTCTCAAGGAAATCTCAATAAAATCTCTCAAGGGAAATATTAAGCTGCAGAACTTCAAAACCAACGAAGTCTTAATATGGCCTTTCACCCAACAGTCATAGTTTGACATTAATGGGACAGTATCTTCCTTTACTGTGTGAATACAGTGCAGTAGATAGAACCTCTGTTCAGATTCTCTTCTACATCATTCCACCTACAGAATGATACAATGTATCACTCACGTCTACACAGGTTGGCTCTGTCAATATTTAACCATGGACAGAAGACCCAGGGAAAATAAGTCTTTAAGGTACAATACAGCAGTTTGTAATCCTTTAACAATTGGATAGAGGAAATATTGACATTGTGGTCAGTCAGTGCTGAGTGGTGCCAGGCGCATGTTAATGATTGAGAAGAAGGTTTGTAAAGGAGTGAACCAAGCCATAAGAAGTAGGCAAAAATGAACTATTAAATAATGGGAAAAGAATGCAGCAAATTCAGTAAGCAAAGAAATGTGTGAAAGATGATGCATAACAGAGAGAGACTTTCCCACAGCCCCACTACCCAGTTTTAAACCCACACAAACTATTGGTATGTATGTCTATATTCATACTTCCAATCATTTCATAATTACAAATACTCAATATTTTTGTACTAGCTCTGTATGTGTATTTCTCTGGGATGCCAGAAAAATGTTCTGTCTATCACTGTGAGCCACGTAAACTACTGAACTACAGGTTTTTCTTTAACCTGAAATCAATCAGGGTTGCATTGGCTCCAATCATCCTTCAGAAGGGAGGCATAGCAATCACTCCTGTTCATTTGGACTGTTTTATAGGAGTCTCTCTTATGTCCACCTAAGCTCTTTAATGAGGTCCCAGTGGCCATGTGAGGGGAGATGTAGACAACAGTGGAGCTTATGGAATACAGCCCAGAGATCAACAAAGTCTGGAGAGGCAAAGCCCCAGGAGGAGGGAGGATTGCCTCCAGAATGCTCCTTACTTTTGCTGTGCTTCCTTCTGCTTACGGCTGCTGTGTTCCTGCTGTATTTGGTGTGGTGTGGTTACTATATGGAAGGATTCCACTATGGTGGTATTCTATTTGTACTGAAATGTGATTTTAATTGTATGTTAATAAACAAAGTTGCCCGGGGGTCAGAGCTATTAGAGCCATAGAAAGAGCATGGTGGCACACGCTTTTAATCCCATAGATCTCTGTGTGTTCAGGGATACAGCCAGCATTGGAGACATACGCCTTTAAGACCTAGAGGGCTGTGACGAGGCAGTCATGTGTTTGGGTTTACAACCAATGAGAAGGCAGAAGAGAAAGATTATTTAAAGACATACACACAGGAAATAGGTCTCTTTCGGGAAGCTAGGAGCACCGCAGGAGGAAGGGTAAGATTTTAGCTCTGAGCTCTGACCTCTCGGCTTTCTCTTTTACATTGGCTCTGTGTTTCTTATTTAATAAGATGGTTGGTTACATATACATTCCATCGTATCTATTATAATGTGTCTGTTTCTTGGGAAAATCCTATTCCTCACTGGGCAATTTACTTGCAGATCATAATGAAGATGATTCTTATAAGAAGAATGATGATTAGTAAGATCTATGATTTAATTAGCCTTTCTGAGTTAGTTTAAAGATGCAGGATGTTAAGATAGTAAAGATGATGAGAAAAATTGTTTAGGTTACTCTGCCAGTTGCTCCAGTAAGAGACACAAAAAAAAGGCAAAAATAGGCTAAAAGTCTTTGTTAGATGTGAGATCTGTAGTAGATAAAAAATAAGAACAAGGAAGTTTCATGCATTATAGACCCATGAATTCTGACTGTGAAAAAACAGGCCAAGTATGTCCCTATGTCCAAGGTGAGGCCTGAGTTCCTGGGTCATGTAGATTACAGAACTAATCACAGACCCCAGTATTCATCTTAAAGAAACAAAGTTGTGAAAGGAAATTAAATGACCTTATTGTTTGTAGACGGTGAACTGACCACTTGTTTGAAGTTTCTCTAGAATACAAAACAGAAATCTGCTACAACAAAACTGTAAACATCTGCCTGCCAGTACAAAATGAACTGGCTGACATATACTTAGCTTGCTTAAAATTTTGTTAATCCATTATAAAGGAATCATTGCTTTGGGGTGAAGATGTTATTGTGAGAAGATTAACACAAAGAAAAATGTTTAACTACTTGTGGGATTCTAAGAATAACATGTAAGGTAATCTTAATGTGATTCTTCTTATGTAAGGATATTAATTTGTTTTTGGAAAATATGTACCTTGTGGTTGTGAGGTTGCAATCTTTTTTTGCATAGAAATCTTTGTATCAGGAGGCATAAAAGGGATAAGAGAAAAATGAGAGAAGAAGGAAAGATGTAGAGGGGAAAACATCAAGAAAGAAATAGAAAGGAATCATCAGGAAAAAGAAGGATTGTATCAAGAAATAGAGGGAGAGCAATTGGGGGAAAAGGAAAAGAAAAACAAGAGGGTAAAAGAACAGATGAAAAAAAAAAGACCGAGTAAGAACAACCAGCAGAGGGAAAATAAAATGAAGAATCAAGCTTCGGTTCTCAGATGAAATTCCCTGTGTGTCTTTAGGTCTGTCCAGTAGTTCGCCTACTTTACATCTCCTCTCCAGTTTCTCTGACCTGCTGGCATCTGGGCCCATCATCAGCAATTAGGAAGGATGTAAAGGTTGGACACAAGCTGCCCTTAAAGCAACAGTGGTAGCCAGTGCCAGGGAAAGGCACCCTTGGGTGCTGCACTCAGTCGCCTCTCTGTGATGTTGATTCTTGGCTTTTTAAATTTCACTATACATTGAGCTTTGCCTGAGTGGTTTGTGCCAAGCATTATTTCATGGTAATGTAACGGCAATTTTAGATTTATTAATACTTTCATTTCCTAACAGAGAAAAATGAAGGCCAACTTAACCCCCAAAGAGAATGAAACATGGTTCTGCTGCTTCTACAAGCACCTTTGCCTCACACTATCATGTATTGTCATGATAGTGTGAGGCTAAGGGGTCTTATCCGGGGTAAGAGAGTAAGAGACACGCTTCTATAGGCTGTCTATCTCTACACATGAATTGGGAAGATGGAGAGTCACTGTGTGTTTTTGTCACCTCTTCTGTTTCATCCGTCTTGGCAGCCTGTTGTCATCTAAAGCAATACAAATCAAATACTTTCCAAGATGATATGAATTCACTAGCGTGTACGTTATGGATTCAATATTGAAAAAGCAAACTGTGTTTGTCAGCCAGCATTGATTTCAGAGTTGGCCAGCAGCAAAGCCTTCCCTAGTAGGTGTGTATCACAAATGTTTTCACTGTGACCCTTTTACCAATTGTGGCTACAGAGGTTGGTGAGCATGCGCAAAAACACATGCCAATCCACTGCCCTGTGGTTCAGCAGCATCAGAAGGATGGATTCACTGGCCATAGCTGTAAAACAGCAGTTACACTGTCTATGTTTGTTATTAGAGACAATGTTCACTGTACGAGGAAGAAAATGTGATGGAAAACCCATACTGCATGTCCTTTAAAGAAAAATAAAACACATCTAGATATTGGGAGGGGGATAAAAATAAAAGAACAAACAGTGCTCAGTATGTCTTTTTGATACCATTTTTTTTTTTAAATCTGCACCTGGTAGTACAGCTTGGTCTGGTGCTGGAGTTCAGACAGATTCCAGGTGCTCTGAAATCTACATTTTCATGTGATTTTTCTTCTTCAAGTGGGCAGCTATTGTCTACATGGAGATTCTTCCCTTTCCACCACCTTTAGTCTAAATATTCTGGCCTCAACTGGGATCAAGACAAATGTACAGTAGGACTGTCAAGATTATGAGATATTAACAAAATAAAAAGACAGTTAAGAATGGAATTGAACATGAATGATCTAGGGTTGTATGTTATTGATGACAAAAAACAAAATAATTCATGAATTTCATAGTCTCGTTCGACTAGTCAGAATTCCTACATTGTGAATTTTAGAGTTTATTTTAAACAATAAGGAAATGGAAACTTTTGCTTCTTAAATTGATATCATCAAAGAGAAAATAAAAAGGAAAGAGATGTCTGAAACTTCTTTCAACTTGACTATTTGGAAACACCCAGGGAGGAAGTCTCAGTGGGGATTGTCTAGATTTGATTGGTCTATGAGCATGCCAATGAGTGTTTGTCTTGATTACTTATGGATTAGCATGGGAGGGGTACAGCCTACTATGAGTAGCATCTCCTTAGCCATGAAAGCTTTGACTATGTCCAATGATAAATGGTCAGCCCTGAAAGCATACATACAGGTAACATCATACAGACTGAAAGGGCTATATTTAGAAATATGCATACATGAATGCAATAATCATTATTAAAAAAAAGAGAATATGAATTTGAAGAACAAGGAGGGACATATGGGAGAGTTTGGAAGAAAGGAAGGTAAGGGGAAAATATTATAATTATAATCTCAAAAAAAAAGAGAGAGAAAGCTAGCTGAGCATTAAGCATGGATTCATTTATTTATCTCTGCTCTTGATTGTAGGTATGAAGTGATTATCTGCCTGAAGACTCTTCAGCTGTCACAGTAATGGACTACAACCTGGAACTGTAAACTAGAATAAACCCTTCCTCCACTAACTTGTTTATTTTTTATTTATTTATTTATTTATTTATTTATTTATTTATTTATTTATTTATTTATTTTTGTCTTTTTGGTCAGGATCTTGTACCACAGCAATATAAATGGAACTAGGTAGAACAGAATGTCTGTGGTTCAATACAAGGTGAACCAGCTTGGTGAGTAGTTACTGGATGCTGCTCAAGGCTCAGTCCTGTCTTTAAGCAACACAAAATATACAGCTAGACACTGGGATTTCTTGAATTCCTTGCTGAGATTAAGTAGTCATGCTATGCACTTGTTAGAAATTAGATAGGGATTTAATTTATTTCTGAGATTGTGTTCATTATACATGCTAATTGTAGGTGCTGGAAATAGTCACAATGGGAAATAGTGACTTAATATCCCAGCATATTAATGTAGCAAAGTAAACATCAAAGCTGACTTTTTGAAAACATAATTTTATTTATTCTCTGAGAATTACATACAGGTATTTGTGGTGGTATTGTGTTTCCCAAAATATTGTGTACCCTAATAAACTTATCTGGGGTCAGAGAACAAGAACAGCCACTAGATATAGAGGCCAGAAAATGGTGGCCCACATGCCTTTAATCCTATCACTTGGGAGGCAGAAATCCATCCAGATCTCTGTGAATTTAAAGACACACTGGAAACAGCCAGGCATGGTGACTTATGCTTTTAATCCCAAGAAGTGAGCCTTTAATCCCAGGAAGTGATGGCAGAAAGCAGAAAGGTATATAAGGCATTAGGACCAGTAACTAAGCTGGTTAAGCTTTTAGGCTTTTAGCAGCAGTTCAGCTGAGATTCATTCTGGATGAGGATTCAGAGGCTTCCAGTCTGAGGAAACAGGATCAGCTGAGGAATTGGCAAGGTGAAGTGGCTGTGCCTGGTTCTGCTTCTCTGATCTTTCAGGATTCACCCCAATATCTGGATCCTGGGTTTGTTTTTTTAAATAAGAACTTTTAAGATTCATGTATAGGTATTAGATGTGTAACTCTAATTCAACTCCCTCATCTTCACCTCCTACTTAATCTACCCCACAATGACTCCCTCACAACTTCATTACTTTTTATTAATACATTGAGTCTGATTAATGCTCTCATGTATCCACAAATGTATGGCCATTCCCTGGAGAGTGGACAGCCTACCAGGGACCACCTGCCAGAAGAAAACTGTCTTTCCTTTAAAGGCCATTATAGAGCCACACAGTAGAAAAGCAGAGGTAAAGGATCATGATTTAATGGCCAACCTGAGCTACAGAGTAGGTTCTTTGGTAGCCTAGGCTATGTAACAAGACACTGCAAAATGAGCCAAAAATTTAAAAAGAAATGTCTTTAGAATCATTTGAAAAACATAAAACATTGTATATGTTTCTGAAGTTTAACACATCTACCAACTATTTGTGTTCTTTTCAGAATGGATATATACTATTAGTTTAGTTAATACAAAGATGATAATATTTTTTTAAATGTTCTATTTTATATTTCTGCAAAGAGAGAAATCACATGTGCTTTCACTAATGAGTCTATAGCTGTCTTATTTTCTATCTTTGTTCATTTGTTTCTTTATCTGTACATTTATTTTGTTTGTTTGTGTGTGTGTGTGTGTGTGTGTGTGTGTGTGTGTATTTGTATGCATGTAATGACCAAATGTCAGTGTAATATGTCTTCCTCTATTACTCTTCACCTTGTTTTTGAGACAGAGTCTCTCACCTCCGATTATCAATTAGATATACTGCCTGGTCAGCAAGCCCAAGAGTCTCTGGTCTCTCCCTCCCCAGAAATGGAATTATAGGCACAGGCTCCCATATCCAGCCTCTTTATGCCTTGTTGTGAGTCACGTTCCTAGGGAGCTGGATTCAGGAACTCACACTTGTCTGGGGACATTACTGACTGAGCCACCTTCCCAGCCTTGCGTGGCCCTTTTTATCCAGAAACTTACATCCTTCCATGGGAAATGGATTTGTAATTTTACTATGAAGGTTATTCTTAGTATTTACCTATCCTTGTTAATTAGAAAGTGGAAATGAAATGCAACAATCATTAACGGGACCCTGACTAATACCTCAAACTACTTCCTGGAGGAAGTGGATACAAATGGAGGTTAAGTAGAAGAAACCAAAGTACAGAGAGGCAACAGGAAATGTTTCCATGGCTTTGTAGCACAGAAAAAATGCATTCTGCAACAGTTTATGACATTTTAAAATGACTAGAAAAGTTGGAGATTTAACTAAGAATAGCAAATGTTTGAAGAGAAGGCAGTGATAATTACTGTGATTTGCTCATGACATACTGTATACAGATATCAAATAATTGTACTTTAGTATGTCACTTAAACTATGCCAATTAAAAACAAAGATGGGCAGGGAGATGGCTCAGTGATTAATGGTGCTAGCCACCAAGCCTGGCTACCTGAGTTTGATCCCTGCAACCAACAGGGTAGGAGTTCCTTGAATTATCCAATACATATTTTGCAATATGAGTAAGGAAGACATAATTCCAAATGCTTACAGAAGGAGAACAGTAATATAAACATGATCCAGGAACTCATGGTTGGTGTTTTACCCTAGAATTGTAAAACAGAAACACAGTAGGGAAATTTCGGAGTTTTAAATAAAAATTACCCAAACCTTTCAGCTAAACTGTCCATGATGTATGTATCAGGATAAAATAAACACTTTGTGGAGTCATACATGTTTGAGAGTGAACTCACCCTTGGCAGTCTAACAAGGCCTGAAGATACATAAGGAAGAGCAAAGTTGCAAGAGAAACAAAAAACAGAAACGGCCAGAGTGACCAAGAGACAACGTTCCAGAGTGATGACTGGATACCAAGGCTCGTGAGTCTCTGCAGACTGAACACAGTTCTCCTGACATGGTGTGTCCAGTGCAGTTTTGGTAATGATTTCTTGATGCGTGATCCACATAACAGAGTCTGCATGTTAATACTAGTAACCATTAACCTGGACAAGTATCATGAATTGATATTCTCATGTCTTCGTTCTTCTATGATTTGGTTGCTTGTTGTGTGAATGGAAATTTCTTTTTCACCATCATGGAGGTTGAGAAATTCAAGATAAGGTATGCAGTGGACAATGGTGGGTTTGTTTCCCAGAAAACCTTGTTCTCTGGTTCATAGATGATGACACTGTCTTTGCACACTAGAAAGAACAATTAACTTTTCCTGGCATAGGGCATGTTCATTCCCCCACCCCAGCCACATACACACACAAAACACCCATTTTTCATAATCCTTCAATCCCCCACCCATCTTAGCCCTGGGCAACTAAATCTTTTCTCCTATCTCTGTGGTGATATTTTATTTGTATGTTAATAAATAAAGTTTGCCTGAAGATCAGAGGACATGGCCAGCCATAAACAAAAGTCAGGCAGTGGTAGCACACACCCTTAATCTGACCACATGGCAAGCAGAGTCTCTGTGTGTTCAAGGGTATACTAGGGAACAGCCAAGCATGGTGACACATGCCTTTAATCCCAGTACCAAACATAGAGACCTGGAGTTCTGTATAGACAGGTGACAAGGAAGTGAGGTAGCTGGGCTAAGAGCCAATGAGAAGGCAGAACAGCAAGACAATAAAGGCGCAGGTTAGACAGGAAGAAGCTCTCTCTTGGGAAGCTACTGTGGCATGATGAGCTAAGGTTAGCTGGTGGTTTTCCCTACTTCTATGATCTCTATGGCTTTTACCCCTGTATTTGGCTCTCTGTTTTTAATTTAATAAGACTGTTTAGAAATTCATTTACATATCTCAATAACTTGGCCATTCTGAATATTTCAGACATAATGACTCATAAGAATGTGTTTCATTTTCTTACTAAATTCTTAAACTCATCATAACTCTTTCAAGATCCTTCTTCATCCTAATACACGTCAGAACCATATTCCTCTTCATGGCAAGATGATTGTGTGGAAACAGACCTTTTTCCTTATTCATTCATTTATTAATCAGTGGGAAATTGGATTACATTCAACTTTGCCTACTATTGATGCTGCCAATAAGTGGTAAATAGTATCAAATGTTGTGAATATATTTTGTGTATTTGTATTTTCATTTTCTTCTGAATATATGTGGGGATAAAATTTCTATGTCAGAGAGGAAATCCACATATAAATTTTGAGCAGTTTAAAGATTGTTTCCCAATGTGGCTGAACCATTTAGAAATCTATCAATAGTAAGTGAAGGTTTAATTTCTCCCCATCTTCCTCTATGTATTTTCTACCCTCTTCCTTTGAGTTAGTGAAGTGATAAGTCACATGAAAGGTTTGAGTTTCCATTATGAATAATGATTTTGAGCACATTTCGTGTGCTCATTAAAACTCAACGTGTCTACTCAGAGCAAAGCTGATCACAAATTTTACCCATTTAAAAAAATGCATTACATTTTCATTACGGAGATAGAAGATGCTCTTACTGTATTCTAGACAGAAATCCCTTATCATACATATAGTGTGCAAATCTTTTCTTCTATTACTTCATGTCACTGAAGCTACATCATTTTAAGTACAAAGGTTTTTATTTTGATAAACCCTGACTTATTTTCCCTTTAGTCAGTTGCACTTCTGATACCTTGTCTACAGATGACATCATTTCCATATCCTGGGTCACAGGGATGTAGACCTGTGTTAGATGAAGGGACTGATAGCTGAGTCTCTTATGTATATGTTTTATTCCAGTTTTAGTTGTGTTATTCTCTAGGGTGTTCTTATGCTTTTTAACATATTAAAGCAAAATTGGAGTCCTTTCAAAGAGTTTGGAGGTTAATTATAGATAATGCATAGCAATAAATAAATAGGTGGGAAATTAGTATCTAGACAAGAATAATGAATTAATGGAAAAGTTACTCAAAAGGAAGTTAAATCTATATGAGCCCAATGTAAATACTAGATCATTTTATTTTAAATGCTGAATATTTATACAAAAAAACAGTAAAATAGGTATTTGGGGAAAGGGAAGAGTGTATAAAAGGGCTATCTGTTCATCATCCAGTTAAGAAAAAAGTTTATAATGCCAGTAGCTAGAGAGAAAAGAAAGGAAAAGATTTCACATTCATGTCATCTAGAAAATGAAGGCAGATTGATACTTCTTAGTTGGAAGCTTATGGTCAAAACAAGCTGTAGGAAATTCCCATAGAATTAATAAAAATGAGAAAAAATTAAAGTAAAAAATTAAGAAGCTTCTTTGTTAATAAATCTCATGGAAGGTTAGGTTCAGAAAATATGTTATAACCACAAAGCAAAGAAAAATTAAGTTACACATTATACTGTTAGATCTGTAAATGCTTATATGTCAATTAGTCTAAAACTTGACTGAAATTGAATTGAATCAATAGCTTGAGATTTATCATCTGCTTGCCATGAGAAAGTAAACCCACACACCACCATGGAGGATTGCTCAGAAGTATCTCATAACATGCCAGGAGATGCCCTAGATATATATTTCTCAAATATATAACCAGATATACAAAAATTAACTGATGCTTCAAGAATACTTCACTTGTTATTATATTTCACAAATAAAATGGCTAATGTGCTATTTTTGCAAGATAAGCAATGTAAAATTGTTCTTCAGTTATTTATTTAGTTATTATCTTTGCTATTAATTTTACAAAATATCTGGATGTTTTTAGATGAATCTTGACTATGTTGTTGATTTTTCTTCTGTAAAAAGAGACAATGATCAAATATTTTACAGCAACTTCACTGACTGTCACAAGACTAAGTTTATGCTTTATGCACAAATTTAGCAATATAAACAATATATGTTGAGTATTCCATAGTTCTGAAGGTTAGTTACACTCCAAGAGTCCAGCAGTGTTCCCTGGCTCTTGTAAATGAAATGAAATCATGAGTTAAAATGGAGGCAAAGGCAAAGTTTACCACACAAACTGAATATGCGAAAACTACAAATTAGTCTACAAAACCCATAGAAACAGATGAGATGACTTTGATCTTCATTTCTACTTTAATGGGTTGTGTGTGTGTGTTTGTGTGTGTGTGTGTGTGTGTGTACATGTCTATGCATGACATATTTATGGAAGTCAGAGGACAACACACAGAAATCACTTCTTTCTTTCCACCATGTGGGGCACCAGGAACGGACTTAGATCATCAGTCTTAACATCAAGTCCCCTTAAACTCTGAGCCATCTTGATGGCTCATGATGAGCATTCTTAAAGCATGGACAATGTTATTAAGAATTTTCTGAAGCCTGGAGAGATGACTGATCAGTTAAGAGAACACACTACTCTTATTAAATAAGAAACACAGAGCCAAATAAAGAGTTAAAAGCCTAGAGATCAAGCAGTAGCCAAAAGCTAAGACCACCTTATCTTACCACTTGCTGCTGTCCTTCCCCTGAGAGAGAGACCTTCTTCCTGTGTCCTGTCTTTTTATTGCCTTTCTGTTGTGCCTTCTCATTGGCTGTAAACCCAACCATATGACTTCCTCATCACTGCCTGTCTATATAGACCTCCAAGTCTCTATGGTTTGTGTTGCCGCTTGGCTGTGTCCTTGAAAACACAGACTCTGCTTGCCATGTAATCAGATTAAGGGTGTATGCTACCACTACCAGACTTCTAATTAATGGCTTGCTCTTAGCTCTGATCCCCAGGCAACTTTATTAACAAACAAATAAAATCACATTTTAGCACATATAAAGTATCACCATAGACTCCCAACGACCTATAACTCCAGCCCCAATGGAATCAGATGCCTCTGTTCCTGGGGCATGGACTTTAATGAGCACATACCTACACACAGACTACAAATACACATAATTAGAGGATTTTAAATATAAATCTAAAAAAACTTTTCTGACTATAACGTTTTTATGTTTGGTATTTGAGAAAAGAAAAGGGGTAGTTTATTCATCTTGTAGACTCCTGTTTGCCTAGACTTGCTAGATAGACAAGAAAATCATAACAGTCCAGTATCTCCTTTGTAAAAGACTAGAATTCCCCCACCAACATTTCCAGTTTTCATATTAAATACAATGGCTTAGGTAGAACCTACAAAAATCATGTAAAACTTCTTTCGTAACATAGACTTTGAACCACCACCACCACCACCACCCCCCTCACCCCCACCCCCGCACTCAACTCAGTGTACTACCAGGATCTAAGTCTTTAAAGGTTCATTTTCCTGTTCTTACAACTAATATAAATTATAACCTTCAGAAGCTCTACAGGTGGCCTACTTAAAAAATGCAGGGGTCCACACAAGCTCCTTGCTAATGTCCTCCAAAAGATTAGCAAAGTATTTTAAAATCAGCGAATCAATTTTAACTTCCCCTTGGTGAAATAGCAATAACACTGAATTACATATACTTCAATTGTACTCCATGAAAGTAGAAAGCGCTAATATGTTCATTAGATAAAAATCACAGATTGGGATGGAAAGGCAAGCATACTCCATTCTTGTCTTTGAACTGCGTTATGCTCCTGAGGTTAATTCAATGGCAGCTTTGTAAGGCAAATTCTTCTTGACTGAGACAATCTACCAACTACTCCAGCATTTGATGTTAGAAAGGGAATAATGTTTAAAAACGATTTGCACTTTCCACATTCGCAACTGAGTTTGTTGGTTTGTTTGTTTGATTTTGAAATCCAAGAAACCATTTTCTCTTTAGAGGTGATTTTATAATTCTGCCTTTTCTCTGGTTTTGCATTTGATGCATCTTATTTACAAGAGACACTTTAAAAATTTCAATGGATGCCTTGGGGTCCACTGCTTCACATCAAGTAGTCTTAAGATGTGCTCTTGTAGTGTAGGGAGAGGGCACCAAGAGCTACAAATGATTTAAGACAGGAATTTGCTGCAAATGAACTGATACATGAACAATTACCAGGAAAGGCTTTAAACAATCCATTATAAACAAACAAATGGGCTGGAGAGAGGGCTGCTCAGGTGAGAGTGCTTACTAAGCAAACATCAGGTCCTGAGGTCAAATCTCTGGAACCCACTTAAAAAGCTGTCATGGATATTCTCAGTGCTGAGGAGAGAGACATAGACACAGGAAAAGAGATGGGGCAGGACTCCTCAAGTGAAACATAGACACAGGAAAAGAGATGGAACGGGACTCCTCAAGTACTTCTCTGGCCTCCATGGGTACACATAGGTATGCACACCTAAACATATGCTTGTGTACATGGCACACGAATACAGCATATACATACCCATATACACATTCAAAATACATTCAAAGGGAAAAATTCACGCTAAATATTTACATAATTCTCAAACTTAGAATAGTCATCACTCTTTCAAATTTATACTATCCCAAAAATATAGTTGAAAACTCAGTTATATTTAAAAAAAAAAACCCTAACATAAACAGAAAACTTTAGTTTTTGCAAGTGTGTGTTTGGGGGGGAGGTTGCTTTTTGTTGTTATTGCTGTTGACAGTTTTGTTTTATTTTTTTCCTGTTTTTCTTCTGATCCAGGAGTTGAAGTCTGAAGTGCTGTCACCTGTCACTTTGAAGTGTCCTGGGAAGCTCTTGTCACAGAGAAGAGAAACTGGCAGACCAAACCCACTCACCCCCGAACTTGGAAGCAAACTTCAGAGAAAGAAAGAAGCTCAGAGACCCACTGTCTCTTAGGAGGGTGTGTCCACAAGGACCAGCACATCCTCTACTAAGTCCCAGCTCTTAGAATTCCCAAGACATCACAGCAATGCCACAATGATAGCTAAGCTAAATCTTTCCCAAACTATACTCTGAGAGACACTTAATAACCCAGTGATAGACACTTGTTTCCCCCTACAGTGTAGCATGAATCTTAAAAGGTCTTATTAATAAAAACAAACCCAGAGCTAGGTATTGGGTTAAAGCTAGAAGATCAGAGAAGCAGAACAAGCCACAGCTTCCTCACCTTGCAATTCCTCAGCGGATCCTGTTTCTTCAGACTGGAAGCCTCTGTGTGCTTATCCAAATGGATCTCAGCTGAACTGCTTCTCGAAAGCCTGAAGCTTAACCAGGCTATAGTTCCTTGTCCTCATGCCTTAAATACCTTTCTGCCTCCTGCTTTAATCCTGAGATTAAAGGCATGAGTCGCCATGCTTGGCTGTTTCCAGTGTGGCCTTAAACTCACAGAGATCCAGGCGGATCTCTGCCTCTGGAATGCTAGGATTAAAGGGGTGTGCTACCACTGTCTAACCTCTATGTTTAATATTGTGGCTGTTCTGTTCTCTGATCCCAGATAAGTTTATTAGAGTGCACAATATTTTGGGGAACACAATACCACCACACTACAGAAACAGGCAGAAGGAGATACACAACAGTAATGATCAAAACTGAATTTAAATTAACATGGACATGAGCATTCTCCCCTAACTCTCTACATCAAGCCCACATCTCTCCTCTGCTCATGTACTCCACCCTCCTTACTAACTTGACGTCTGCAAAACCCCATGGTTTTGTTGTTCCTTGCTTTTTATCTCTAAGGATAACTGGGGTCTTGTTGGCACCATGAGTCACTTTTCCATTTCCATCTTCTAAGAGTCATAAAGAAAACAATACAGATAAAATTGATGGATGTCACGGTCCACACTTGTAATCCCAGCACTAGAAAGGTAGAGTTAGGAGAGTGGTTGCAAGTTCAGAGTCAGTCTGCTATATACATAGAATTCCACGCCAACAATGGCTATGTAATGAGACACTGTCTTATATTTAAAAAAATAATAGAGTTCAAGGGGTTTGCAAAGCTCAACACTTGCTTTCCAAATACATATTAAAGAAGTAAAAACCAGTATTTCTAAGAAAATAATTTATAAAGTGGGATTTAGTTCTGCTGTATATTCTTACATATATATGTACATGAATATACTTATGTTCACTTACAAGTGAATCTGAGGATGGACAATGAATTGGCAGAATGCCAATCCTATCAAATCCCTCCCCAAAGTAAGGCAGGTAAAATTCCTTTTCCATAGGAACATTCCTGAGATTAAGTCACTCAAGAGAAACATTAAACTTGATGAGCTGGAACTGAACTTCTGTCAACTCTAGTGGACAAAGCCTGTTGGCATGGTAACTGTTCCTTTCAAGCTTTATGGCTGAATCTGAATGATTCAATTTAACAAGTGTTCTTTTTGTTTGTTTGTTTTGTTTTTCGGGACAGTTTCTCCATGTAGCTTTGTGCCTCTCCTGGAACTCACTCTGTAGCCCAGGCTAGCCTCAAACTCACAGAGATCCACCTGCATCTGCCTCCCACGTGTTGGGATTAAAGGTGCGTGCCCACCACTATGAGTGAATTTTAGTATTTATAATATCAGTGTTCACAGGAGATTGCAATGATAACATAGGTAACTATCATTCATTCTTGAACCATTTCCCTCTATTCGTTGTTCTAACTCTAGTACAATATCAAAACCAGAAGTTTTCCAATTGGTTGGTGTTTACACTACTTTAAAAACAATAGAATTTCTTCTTAGTTTAGAAATAGCATGTAAATCTGAGTTGGCACCCCCCCACACACACACACATAATACTTCCTTAGGGTTTCCATGGTGTCTGTGTAGGAATTGACTTGATCCATAATTGCTATAATTGCTTTCTTCCTTGATGTATTAAGTTATTTGTCTCCAACTCTTTACAAAACTTGCTTTTGTTTTGATTTTTTTTCCTGTAATCCCCTTGTCCCTGCAAGAGTTTTTGCTTTCATAGTCTATTTTTTCTTAGTTGTTTTGGCTGGGTGATTCCCATTGTTTTGTCTTGTTTTGCTATCTCTGTCTATCTTTTGTGCACTGAGTTTGTTATTGTTGTTCTTGTAAATTTTTATTTCTAAATTTTCCATTTGGTTTTCCTTTGTAGTTTATATCTCCTTTATAGTTTCTATTTTTAAATTGGTTATGAGTATGTTCATAATTGTTTATTCATAAGTATTTTGTTATGGCCTATTTAAAAAGATTTGTCAGATAATTATTATAGATTTTTAAAGCCAAGTTTGGATACATTTCTTAGTTACATTCCTCATGGTTCTTGGCATGTTGCCTAACTGGTTTAATTGAAATCTTTACATTTAGATGTTGTATGTGAATAAATCTTATTTAAATATAGTGTTGACATACACCTTTTCCAAACAGCTGGAACCAGTGAACTGGATTTCTCCCCCATCCTGCTTGGAGGCAGAAATTCAAATTCCTCACTACTTCACTGATATCCTGGGTGATGGTGGGATTCTTGTTATTGTTATGAATGACACAAGGGATTGTTGACACCAAGTAAGCTGGGAGAAGAAGGGATTCCTAATCACCGCTCTTGAAGTGGCCTCCTCTCATAATAAGGAGGGGCTATCTCTAATAATCATCATGTGCTTCCTGACTCCCCACAAGACCTCTTCTAACATCACTGCCACGGGGATGGAGAGACATGTGTTGTTATTAGCCTAACCACACTCACATCAGGGCTGTATCATTGGACTGAAAGGACAGTCCTGGATAACACTTCCCTCTTTTGTCTAATTCCACGTAGTAGAATGACTGAGAACATTGACAAAGGTAGGAATCTAAGCATTTTACCCAACTCTTTTGGTATGATGACTAAAGAACACCTTTTGGCTTTGGGATGGTTTTTGTTGTTGCTTTTTCTGCAGTGTTTGGTAGAAATGGAATGCTATGTGTATTTATTTTTATTTCTTGTTTTATTTTGCTTTGTTAATGTCTTCTCATTGATCTGTGACTAAAGACAGTAGAGGGTTTTGTTCTTGTTGTGTTTTATTTTTTTTTAATTGCTACTTTTTTTTCCATCACAAAATGAGGTTGTGAATGAAAAGGAAACCAGAGTATCCTTTGCATCATTTCTCAGGATACAAGATCCTGGATCAACTGCTTTCTCTCCAACTTTCAGAGTCTTATTTTGACTATGCCTGTACCATACAGAAACTTCAAGGGGTGCGGGGCACAGGAGAAAGTGCTCTACTTCATTTTCCTCAAGGAACAAGTTATTAATAACTTTTCAACAGTAGTTTTCAATAGTGAAAGTTTTGATATCATGTTAAAAAAGACCCCTTTGAAGATGAAATCAGAAAATAAGGAAAACCATAAGAAATTGGTGACTGGATAGATTATCTTGACTATGACAGGACCTGGGAGGGTACTTGGTCATAAAGTCTCCTAGTATTGGAGTTCACCAACAAAGCTCCCTTTTTGGTAATTTTTATTTTAGAAAGCAGCATATGCTAGTAAAGTCGATTTCCCCCAGCTTTTACTACAGCAGCCCTCTTGGATTTATTCCTCCTCTCACTGGAATATTGCCTCACAGTGTTTATAGGGAGATGTTTTAGCATCCATTTCTCTGATGCTTGGTGGATAAGAATGTTTTGATTTTACACTGTTTTGTGCCATGTCAGCACTGTTCTTACTACGGAGATTAGAATCAAGATTTCAAAACTCTTTAAATGTGAGACTAGAACATGGAAAGTTTTTATTTCCAAATTTTAATGTCCATAAAATAGATCCGGAGGATATTGGAACAAATAAAAATTCAAATAACTCTGTGGTTGACCGAGAAAACTTCACGTTTAAACAGTACATCGAGTTACAAGTGAGCAGACTTCAGAAACAAAGTCAAATGATTGAACCCATCATTCTGTGCAGATTTGTAGATGGAACCATTTCATGTGGCATGCATAACAAAATGAATAGATGCTGTGGCTGGACCCCCACCCCATCACTTCCACAGCCTTATACAACTGGCAGCCCGTTCTGCGTCTTCATTTAGTTGAAATCAAAGTATAAATAATACTGTCCTTATCCATTATCCAAGGGAAAATATCTCCAGATGACCTAACTTTGTTTATTTAGCACTAAAATACTTTAGTTCTAAAAACATGAACCAAATTATCATTAGCCTAATTTTGATTAATATTATCTCAAATTTGGTAAGATATCTAATTGCAGGAAATATGCTGTGTTTAAGAATTACAGGAAAATATCTTTTAAAACTCCTTTCTTCTAAGAAAAAGAAATTGAGCCTTTCAATGAACCCAAGCTAGAATTTTCATTCAGGTGTCCTGGATGCTTTGGCTCTTCGTGTAGGTTATTTGGAAGACTTGTCAACCTTGGAGCAGGAGACACTGAGGATGGGAAACACAAGGACTCAGAGCTGAGGGTGAAAACATCAAGCTGATCAGATTCAAGATGGAAAAGGCCCTGAGTAAAACTGAATAGCAAGCTTGCTCCTTCTCAGGAACTCTTCCATGCGGAACGTGCACAAGTTCCTATATTCCTCTCTTCCCTGGGGAATGTGAGCAAGTTCCTGTATTCCTACAGCTAATACAGCTAATTATAATACACTAAAATGTTAATGATCACAGCTTCTAAGGATCCTCCACCCATGTCAGGAAAGAGCTACTCCACACCATCCTATGAACAGAAAGCTAGATATGTTGTAACTGACAACTGTCGATACGTTTTGGCAGCTGTGATATGAAATAGCCTAGTGATGGGACAATGGGCTGACCACATAAATATGTGAGCAGAGAAAGCATGCTGTAATTATCAGCAGGCAGGATACCTGCAGTGTGACAACCAGTGAACAAAATGACCAGCAGACATTGGCTGTCAAGGTGGGCCACTAACAATTCAAGAGCCAGAGATGAGCAGAGTGGGTGCCAATTACCTCTGATTGGATGGCAAACTTGTGATTGGCACATGATCATCTGTCTGCTGAGGTTAGAGGACCACATGCAGAGTACAGAGCTCTTCAGTTGGCTGAGCTCAAGGTATGTTCAGTAAATCAACCAATCTCAGCAGACAGTACCTCAGTTTGTATCCAGTTTCTGAATGAAGTCCTGTTATAAAATAAAATAAAACAACAACAACAACAACAAGAACAGAACAGCTCTCAATGGGAAGCTTAGTTTGAAGCCTCATTTTGGCCCCCTCTGGATCTTTGCTTGCTGTAATCAATCTAAACTCTCCTTTGAGCTTTCATCCTATAATAAAAGATCCTCTTTAAAGCCACATTGTTTGTCCTTGAAATTCCTTCTCTGAAATAGCCAGGAATGGACGCTGAGACAACACGGCTGAAGTTTTGTCAACTCCCAAGTTAAGCCCACTTGAAATGAGGTCTCCTGTGTGCTCAAGGATACACATCCCCCCGACCCAAGAAAATATAATCTTTCAAGAGCACATCACAATTTTTGTTTTGTTTTGTAATCATTTGACTGGAGCATGGCTCTGTGCCCCTTGAGTAAATTTATTGTCCTTTTACCTTCTAGAACCCCTAAGACTTGATCATCAAAAATTTATCACATATGTGGAGCAGAGGTTTCAAAAACCTGGGGTTGTTTCATATAAAGTCCACAAGGATGCGTACAAGGAAAAATAAACTGCATCTCATTCTATATGTGTTATCAGTTTCTTCTCTTATGTCTTTTAACATTGTCACAATCACTCTGCTCCAACACTAGCCTCCTTCCTGTCCATGTGGTTATTCTCAGTTGCAGTTGCTGTCAGGAATGTCTGCATATTTACTATTGTTTATGAAATCACATCCTCTTCCTCACTATTTCCCTTTTGTCTCTGGTGTCCTTTTCACGCTTCCTTTATGTGTACATATTTTTGTGAGATATAAATGTCTTTTTCATCTTCCCCCTGAAGAGTGAGGAGAGCTCAGCGTCTTGAGCTAAACCATAGCACAAGCATCTTGCCTTTTTTCTTTTTCTTTATTTCCCCCAAGTTCACCCCTGAAATAGAAAAAACCATAGCAGACTAAACCTCAAGTCTCATTTCGTTTCTCAAGTGTGCATATCGAGCAACATTTAGAACTCAAGATGTGTCCTTCTGACAATATTGCTGAGTCTTCTGTAGTCTTTCTTTCCCCAAAGACCTTTCTTGGATTCAGTCCCTGTAATTTGTGTAACTAATGCAGTTGCGTTCCTCCCATAGTCCTGTGTCCCACAAACTTGCTGTCCTGTGCCCACCACAGCCCACTTCCACTTTGTTCATCTCCTTAGAAGTAGTAGATAGAAATGGCTTTTGTTGTTAGGTTAGGTGCTGATGCTTATTGTGACCTTCTGGCATACTTGTTTATGGAATATTCTAATTAATAAAAATTCTCTACCAGAAGTGAATCAACTTAAAAGTAGTGAATTCTATAGTTTATCATCCGTGATGGAGTACTGCTGTGGGGCTTTTCCTGAGAGGTTAAGAACAAACACCTATTCATCTTAGATAAGGCACTAATGATGTACCACAGTGATTACTACATTGAAGGGCAGCTTCCGGAAACAATGGTCTTACTAATGAGCCACATGGGTAACTCCATGGCAGCTGCATCACCATAGGTTTTGGTGTCTTACAGAATCTGCACCCCTGAGGTTCCACACAACTATCAGGCAGAGCCACTGAAGAAGTTCTCTTGTTCAAGGCTTGTACAGCCTGAGGGAGGGGCCTGGTGTGTTTTGCATGTGTCATGAATTTCCTCAGCATGATGAGGCCCTTTTCTCTCAAGAAAGAGCATTTCAACTCAGAGGACATAGCAATGTAACAAGTATTTGAAAATATGTATTTTGTTTAAAATGTAGATGTTTTTGAAATTATTTACATGATAATCAAATTTTAAAAAAATCCTTTTTTCTGTTCCTTGGTTTCCATTTCTATTTTTTTTCCAAATGTGGTAGCAATATGTAGCTCCAAGGAAGGCATGATAACTGTAAGAGGGAATCGTGATCTTCTTATTTAAGCAAGCATCACGAATGACTTCACTTCTCAACTCCAGAACTGTTCTTTTCTTTAGGCATCTTATCTAAAAGTTTTCTTTATATAATTGACCATATATCTGTGTTCCAATGTCAGCAAGTAACTATGTTTGATTTAGTACCAAGCAGCAATATAACCACATTGGTTATGAACCATACACTGTACTTGATAGTACCTAAAAAAAAAATCTCCATTCATACAAATAGACCAAGCAATTAAGTGTGGGGTCCATCATTTGCTACCAAAGTCTTTCATTCACTCAAGACCCTAAAGATATCTTATATGTCATGAACTAACTCCTGTTTAAAGATGTTTAGAAGTGGCAGTTTCCAGAAACCTTGAGCTACAAATAAGGATAGGCATGTGAGGTTACACTACCTTTCTAGTCATCAGCCACACAATTCATTCCAGTAAGTTCCTCACAAAAACACTTTGCCCTGTATCTATTCTGTTTCATGCTATGTGGAAGTCACTTATGTCTCCTAAGAGTTTTTATTTTAATGAAATTATGTATGGTGCCATAGCTAGTGCTAGTTAAACTAGGAATAAATTATGTTTTCCTTAAGGCACTCAAGAATTAATAGAATTGAATAGCACAGAAGAACATCAATGAAAATATTAAACTAGAACAATTAAAATTAAATCATACAATGTGTCCACGTGCATTAGACACAAATATTACTTTCTTCTTTTTGAAAAAAAAAATTGGTTTTACCGCTGTTATGAAGTATACATCATCATGCAGCCAAAGAGGTATAGCTATAAAATTCATGTATGTTTGGATATTTAATATATGTTGAAAACAATTTGTGTCCAGAAGCCATTCAATAAATAACTAACCTCTTATCAAAGATCTTGATAGTTCAGAGTCTGGAGTGAGCACTTTCAATGCAGTACATATTAAGGAGAAAAGACAGATACACATTAGCCCCAGATGGGAATGGTACATAGCTGAAATAAAGGGCAATGGAAAAGGGGTGAAGCTCTGAGATAGCAGGAGGAAATGAACAGGGGAATGAACAATGTGAACATGGCACAGGACTTACAATAAGGGAAACTTCTCAATTAGCATTCCATCCAATTGGGATGTTCTTTTCCCCCCCGAGAGCTAGAGCAGCCTAGAAAACTCGTTTTACCACAGAAAGGCAAGATGAAGTGCTAACATCAGTTACATCTGCAGGCTGCAGTGCTCCAAATATCACAGCTTGGGAAGCCAGTGTGCTGTCCTTACGTAATTCTCCAGCCCATTGTGGCTGGTGGGTCAGGAGATGAATGCAGAAGCAGCGGGACAATAGAAATGCAGCTGCTGTTGTCTATTGGGAGCCGGACTTCAAACAGCAGAATAGTCTCTGTAATTAGCCATCAAAACCAATTCAAGGAAAGGGCAAATGTCAAATAACAATGAAAACACAACCCAAAGAGTATAAACAAGAAATAATAGAGAAAACGGGCAGAAACAAACCAGATGCTTTCTCTGTTCCATTTGGGGTCTTCATCAATTGAAAAGTGTCTGTTGAAATAAAGCCTCTCTCTCTCTCTCTCTCTCTCTCTCTCTCTCTCTCTCTCTCTCTCTCTCTCTCTCTCTCTCCCTCTCCCTCTCCCTCTCCCTCTCCTCTCTCTCTCTCTCTCTCTCTCTCTCTCTCTCTCTCTCTCTCTCTCTCTCTCTCTCTCTCTCTCTCTCTCTCTCTCTCTGTGTGTGTGTGTGTGTGTCTGTAAAAGATTGGAGTGATGTGAATCCCAAGCCTCCCTTTGTGACTTCTCCATTATTGTCAAAGAGGTGGGTTGATAAGGAAGACCAGAAAGGGTCCAGCCATCATTCTGAAACTTGTTCACATTCTGAGTCTAGGCAAATTTAAAAAAAATAAAATAAAATTTATAATTAACTTTAAAGAAAACATTTTATTAAATATTTATTATAAAATAATAAGTACATACAAATAGTTTTATCAACTCTTCTGGTATAAATACTATAGATTTTCCAATCATTCACCATCTCAGGTTGCTTAACAAGCTTGTAAGAGGCTCAAGACATTGTCTTTGTCCCAATGTCTCTGTTTCATGTAAGGCAACCATTGAGGTGGTGTGATTTCCATTCTGAAAGTAAAATGAAAGCCATAATTTCTATTATAGGAAGTATAATACTGAGAAATATTTGTGTTCTTGTTACATTCTTTTTAACCAAATTACATTGAAAACAGACTTGTAACTAAAGTTATTATATAAATACACATATCTTTAATTACAGTTTTAATTGCGACAGTTTAGTGGAAAGAGTGCTCATCTCATTATTAAGAGCATTTCTTTTCCTGCACAGATATTTACATGTGCAACGCCATGTTCCATATATAACTAACAAAAGTATATTTTGTTCTACATGAGTACAGCTTTGTTTAATGAACTTCATAAAAACTGTAATCTAAATTTTTCCTAAAATCAAATCAAGCATGTTGTTAGATTAATATAATAGCCTTCCTGAATGTACTAGCATAAATCAAAAATTTGAAAACAATGTGTTGTCCAGGTGGGTTAGAACTGATACTCATGACATTACAAATTGTGTCTGAGTTCAGTGCATCACTTATAACAGGGCCTCTTTGAGCATCAAGCAGGCATCACATATCTGTCATTTTATGGGTAAGATCTGACATTTCAATTAGGAAATAAATAAAGTTGTGACAATCTGCCTGCAGCACTAATCTAGGTTTGAATTAGACAGACAGAGGGAAAGGCATACAGAGGTACCAAGATGAAAATCAGTTCTTTCACTCTTCAAATCAAAGAACATGATCAAATTTAAATTAGTGTGCATTTTACTCCATCTTCCCCCAGAATCTGAGATGCTTCAGTTGAGTCCATGCATTTCCTCTTCTATGTGCCACTTGACCTTGTCATAATAAACATCCATGAAACAGCCTACTGACCATCTTCAGTTGACACCACAGCATCTTTCCATAACAGAAACATAAAATCCTTCCATCATTTTGGTTAGGGAGAAGCATAGGAGATGAGTCTGAGTTCATTTCAACATAGAGTACATTTTCTTGGGGACTTCCTATTTAGCATTCTTAGTCCCACTTTTAGAGATATAAAAATGGCATAGTGGGTGTGTTGTTGACTTGAAAGCAAAGGTCTATTCCAAATATGTTATGTTATGTGCTGTAATTCCCTTTTCATACTTGTGTGTAGTCAATGCTAGAGCAATAATAAAGCCAGATGACCCAGTCATCAATTAAGAGAGAAACTCAGGTAAAATGTGACATGAACTTTTACTTATAGAGAGAAAGTGTACGATGTGCTATCTGTTTCATAAAAAGATCATGTAAAGGTAAGAAAAATAACTACAATGAACTGATCTAGGGGAGAAGTAATGTCTCAAAATAAATGCTATGCCATTCCTTAAAGCCATATCATGGACTATATGGAAGGAAAAATCCAAATAGAGTATTTAGTGTATTGTATATTTTTGTATTATGTTATTTGCCAGAGTATTATTCCTGTGTGGTGGTGTCAACTCTTGCACTTTTCCCTCAGTGTGCTACTCATAGTCTAATGTGATTTTATGAATAGATTGACTATTATTCATATTTATGTAGAAATAACACATGCTAGTGAGGCAACAGTTTAGATTTAACCTTCAAACTGATAGCTGATTTAGTATTTGACATCAAACAGAACTTTAAATATCTCTTAGTTGTTATACACACACACACACATATCTTCAAAGCAAAGTACCTAGGAACTATGAGGCTGGTTATACTCAGACACAGTATCATATAACACAAAGCCAGTCATCTCTTTCTCAGGGTCCCTAATTAGAACTTTATGCAGACAAATGTGTCCCCATAAAGATATAAGGCCTAAGTGCTCAAGTGTTTGGGCTGGGTCTCCACATAGAACCTGCCTCTTGGGATACATTCCTTGGAACAGCTTATGAGTGGTGTCTGCATGCTATAGAGCTTCATATGAACCATTTGGGAAACTTTAAATGGACACCACAGTGTCCCACCTCAGTAACTATAATGTAGTCCAACAATGGGTCTTGGAAGATACATCTTTTTACATCTTTTTGAATGACTCTTGGAAAGCTTTGGATTAACATGAACTTGCTCAATAGGGCAACTTATCCAAAAACAATTAAGTAATGCTTCAAGTGAACAACCAGCATCGTTGTCTAATAAGATTAATCACTTATACTCCAATACATATATATCCACAATTTGCTCAGAGTTGAGGTCTTTGTGATTCTGCCTTTTTTTTTTTTTTTTTTTGAGACATGATTTCTCTGTGTAGCTTTGATGCCTGTCCTGGATCTTGCTCTGTAGACCAAGCTGGCCTCGAACTCACAGAGATCCACCTGCCTCTGCCTACCAAGTGCTGGAATTAAAGGCATTTGCCACTGCTGCCCAGCCTCTATAGTCTTTTTAAAGCACTATTTGAAGGTATGTCTGAACAAGACATATATTAAATCGAGTTCTGATGAAGCTTTATAAAGGAGCCAGAGTGCTTGCAGTACAATTGCTATTAAAGCATTGTGTTTATCTTCTTAACACATTTGCCTGTCAGACTCAGAGGCTACTGTTTACCTATTACTGTCCCTTCAAAACATGTCTCCACCACCCCCCTCACCAAGAACCACTGTTTTATCTTCCATATCTAGAAAGCAAGTACTCCACTCAAATTTTCTACAGCTCTTTTCTTTAATTATCACCTCTCTTAGAATGTGTTAAAGCTTTTCAATCCCTTATGTGTCTAAAATTTACCTAATAATGAGAAAGAAAAATGTAGTTTTTACTTTGATAGTACTTTCTGGTGAGAATTTGTGGGTCTAGTACATTGGGGCAGTGTCTGTTCTAATGTTGAATTGCCTACTGCTACCTCATTTCCAACCTTCTCTAAAATTTTAGTGCCAGGAATTTTGAATTGCATTTTAGAAATTCTTATGTAAGAGGTTTGATGTTTAATTGTCGTTGTTAGGTTTCTTGGGCCAGCTCAAGATATACAGATGTTCAGACATTAGCATCTGAATGCTTATGTCTTCTTTCTCAAGCTCAGCTGGCCTGTGGAGACAGAGTTCACAGAGTAAGAGATGAACATGTATGAGAAGAGTGATAGTGAGACGCACACCGGAGTGCAGTTACAGGGTTAGAGCTGGGGGGCGGGTTATGGTGAGATTGCTCAAGAATTTTAAGACTGGAAACCTACTGAGATGCAGAAGACAGTCTATACCTATACATGGAGGACAAACTTTTTCTTGGATGAACTTGCTGAGAGTTTGTGACATCTGTAGAATATGTAGAAATATTGACATAGAGATATGTATGTAATCACCCACCATGTCTTCCTTTACCCCCACGATATCTATCAGATCTTCTTCTATTTAATGAATCAAGTCCCGAGGAACTAAAGATAGTTATGTAATTAAGTCACTTCTTGCAGTACAGAATTGCCTTTGTCAACTTTTTCCCATATTATGTAAAATTGTATCTTCCAAACACAAATCAGAAATATTTACTTCATTTCTTAGTACTACAACTATTTATTTATTTATTTATTTATTTATTTATTTATTTATTTATTGTTTTTAAGACATTGAACCACTGTTTCCCCTCCTTATATTCCTTCCAGTCCCCTTCCCCACTTCGCTCCCTCTCCCCCAGATTTACTCTTCCTGTTTCCCTTCAAAAAAAGCAGGCCTCCCAGGAATATTAAATCTTTAACATAAAAAATTCTTAAATTAGACCCATGGAATCTATTTCTCCAATAGAAGAAAATAATACTAATTGTGGTGATACTTTGTACTCATTAACAAATAAAATTTGCCTGAAGATCAGAGAGTCACTAAATTAGACATATGGGCCAGGCAGTGGTGGCACACACCTTTAAACCTAGCACTCGGGAGGCAGAGATCTCTCTGAATCTCTGTGAGTTCAAGACCACCCTGGAATACATGAGATCAATCCAGTCTAAAAGAGAAACAGAGGCAGGCAGTGGTCGCACACACCTTTAATACCATTACTTGAGAATCACACACGCCATTAATCCCAGCACTAGAAAGGTTGAGGCAGGAAATGATATGGTTGGGCAAAGAAAGGAATATAGAGCAGGAGGAGACAGGATTTCAGTGCCCTTTTGCCTGAGGACTCAAGGGCATTCAGTCTGAGGATTGGTGGAGACAGGTTCTCGCCTCCCTTTCGGCATGAGGATTCAGCAGTGGTGAGAAGTTTCTCTAATGGCTTGTTCCTTTGTCTCTTTGATCTTTTAGCATTTTCCCCAATATCTGGCTCTGGGTTTTTATTATAAGACCAATTAGATTCATGCAACTTACGATTATAATCTGTGTCTTTAAATTATTTTTTAAATGTCTAAACAGCACATGAATACACAGATGAAGTAAATCCCTTCCATGGAACTGAATTTTGGGATTTTAGATAAAGACAGACTTTTTAAGTGAAAGGGATTCAGAGGGAGACTGAAAAACTGTTCTTATCACTGATCTCTGTTCTGCTTATCCTTTGTTGAAGAATGAAGAATTTAGGCGTTTAATTTCTCATCTCCGGCATTTTCCCTTGTATCATCACGGACTCCCTGTTTGTTTTTGCTCTTACAAGTCTCTTTAGCCTTCCTAGTTTTTTATTATTACTTTAGCATCCTTGTACTTTGAAGATGCATATCAAGGCCCAATTCCTCTTTAAGCTCTCACAGTTTTGAACAGCAGTGGTCTCCATACAGCCAGCAGCCTTTGATCCTTCACATATCATTGGGGCCTTTCTGTTCATCTACAGACCCTACAAAGACTGTTCATCTATAGTCTTTGTTTCTTTTGTGCTCACCTACACAAAATTATCTCTATTGCTGTGTTTGAGATACCTCACTGCAGGCAATGTGTTACATATGTTCTTTATTCAATTTGATAGTGTTAAACACAGAATTGAAGGGGGATTAGTTAATCAAATACATGTATTCTTAAAACCGTCGATCTATACCAAAGCATACAATCTCTCTCTGTTTCTGGTTGTGTGTGTGTGTGTGTGTGTGTGTGTGTGTGTGTGTGTTGTATGCCTGTACTTACATATCCTATGTTACCTATTAATGAGAATACTAATCCTTTCTTCTCAAATCCCAATCACTGACACAGTACTGACTTTGGGTATCTGATGTGTAGAATAGAGATCTCTAGGACTGTGTTTTGGTGATGGTTCAGAGTATCAACAAGGACATGAAGAGGAACTCTTATACTTTCCACTTGTTGTCCACCTGCCTCAAATCACTGCCACTGATGTCTGTCTTCCACTCTAGATAGTCATAAAGGAGGTCTTAGGAGCGAAGAGTTTCATTGGGTAATCATGTCTTAAAATCAAAATAAGAGACATTTAAAAATGAATAACATGAACATGGGCTGATTTATGAATCTTATACCAAGCTAAAGATTAATAAATAATGTTATAGTTGTTTTGTATCTGAGAATATGGTGGTTGATTTACTTGGTAATAATTTTTAATGATCTGATATATAACAATGCACATGTACACATACACAGCTCTTTTCTTAGACATATGACTACTAATTCTGAAATGGCTACATAATTGTTTTTGGAAATTATTTTCTAGCTTCAAAGTGGATTAAAATAGAAAAACTTGAACAAATAAATAAATCTACACAGAAATTTATTTCCTAACAAAACATGTAACTCAAATATTTTTTAAAAGATCAAATCTTAATACATGATAATTTAAAACCTTAGTTCTAGAAGACATTAAAAATAAAGTCAAAATTTACCGGGCACTGGTGGCACATGCCTTTAATCCCAGCACTCGGGAAGCAGAGGCAGGTGGATCTCTGTGAGTTCAAGGCCAGCCTGGGCTACAGAGTGAGTTCCAAGACAGGCTCCAAAGCTACACATAGAAACCCTGTCTTGAAAAACAAACAAACAAACAGACAGACAAACAAACAAACAAACAAATAAAAAAAATAAAGTAAAATTTTAAGCTAGCAGTATTCAGTGTACTAAATACAGACATATTCCTAAAACAGAAAGTTCTGTAAATCAGTATAGTTACTTATATGGTACTCTAAATATCTGCATATGTCTTTCAAAAGAGAGTAAATGTAAACAGTACCAAAATATACAAAATTAAACTAAAGAAATTTAAAGTAAAAGTCATAGTTGTTCCTATAACTAGACACAAACTGACATACTAGTATGCTAGTGACTTTATGGGGCATTAGCATACCTATAAGGCAATATTACTGATACAATTTAGAGGCTCTTAGAGACTTATTTGGGGAGTATCAATCAAAATTAAAGCTCACACGTCTTTTTGCAATTAAATTTTAGTAATTTGTGCTGCAAACACCTACACTTCCATACAAAACCATTTTGTACAAGAACCTTTATCAGAGCAAAATTGGGGGAAATATGCATATAAAGAGGAATATGACAGTGGAGGAGATGGCTCAGAAGTTAAGAGCATCCGCTGTGCTTGTAGAGTTTGGTTCCCACCAACCACATCAAGATGCTTACAACCACCTTTAAACTCAAGCTGCAGGGATCTAATACCTCTACCTCTGGGAGCTCCAACACTCAAGTGCACACTTGCAGACACATACACACGACTAAAACAAAAATGAATGTGTGTGTGTGTGTGTGTGTGTGTGTGTGTGTGTACATATGCACACAAGTTCATTCTCTGGAGTACTATGCTAACTTCAGTAACAGAAGTATCATGTTTGCATTTATGTGTACATTTAAGGGAGAAGAACACAAAACAGGACTGTCAGAGAAGCAAAGATGAGGAACATAGAGAAGAAGGTTATAAAGGATGGTGGAGGCAGCTATGATCAAAGCACATGTATATATGTATGAAAATGTCGCAATGAAAGAATTAATTTGTACAATTAATATATAATAAAGTAAGAAAAAATAATCCAAAAGGAGATTTATTTATGTGTTTGAAAATGAAGACATTTACCTAGGGAACAGGGCACACAGAAATTGCTGATATCTTCCTCTACACCCAAACAACAAAGAAATCCAGCAGAAGCCTTCATTTAGTTCTTTTAATTTTCATTTTGTTTATTGAGACAAGTTCTCACTGTGTAGCCCTGGTTGGCCTGGGACACATTATGTAGATCAGGCAGGTCTTGAATGCCCAGAAGGCAGCCTCTTCCTGACTGCAAGACTGAAGGCATATGTCACCAACCCCGGCTTTATGGTTATGAATACATGTGCTTGCTGTGTATATGAGACTTGGCGGGCAGGGGCACGTAAAACACCTGGAGGAGAAAATTGACGACTTTTGGAAAATCTCTTGCTTTTCACACTGTTTAATTTTGGTTTGAACAGTTACATAGACCCTTCTTAATTTAATCTGATCCTCTCACACACAAATGACACGAGTATTGGTATTCTATTTTGCTGCGCTCTTAGCAAACACACAATCTTAGACTTACAGGTTGAGATTGCAAGTCATAAGACAATTGATTCAGAGTAAAAAGACAATCAAAAGACTTCAGTAGCAATATTCCCAACTGTAGTTAAGAATGAAATCTTTGAAACTTTCCTTTGTCTAAATTCTGCTCTTTTACCTCTGTGTGATGTGCTGGTTATAAGTGCATGAAGAAATACATACTTAATGGTGAGTTATGCCTATATAATGTCTTCAGTTCTCATTTCACCTCAGTGAGAAAGACTTTACTACCTTCATGGTCAGATAAACCAGTTGATATTAATGCTAAATAATGTTCTTCTGATTACAGAGCTGGTACATCTTGAATCCAGAATTTGAGGTGAATCTTGATACAAAAGCAGCCTTATCAGTCAGAGATGTGTCTTGGCTGGAGCACTCAAGTAAGATTTATATAACCTTGAGGTTTATGTTGACAATGGTAGTGACTGTGCCTTTCCCAGGATTGACAATTTCCAGGCCAAGAATGACCGGATAGCTGTACTGATTGGGAGAATCTAGAGGCCTGAGAGTCTTTCAAACAGTAAGCTTCATCCTCATTCTAAAACATTGCCATCCCAGGCAACACTCCTCATCTAGGGAAATGCAACTTCAATGTGTCAAAGAATCCTCTTGTAGTCTTGTCTGACTGCCAGAGGCATATTTTAGCAAATCCCACTGAACTAAATATGAAGTATCAATTCGCCATTCCTTGGTAATTCGTGAGGGTTACCCTAGGAAGCAATCAGTTCCCTTGCACTTCACTGCACAAGACAATGCAGCGTTCTTTTGAAATGGTCACTGTCCATCTCCATAGGAAGGTTTCAAACATATCGGTGAGACCTGATCTTCAGAATCATCCAGTGATTGGGTTAACCAAGATGCTTGCCCTCATGCTCTTGTTTCCGTGGCCTGGTTGAGACAGCTCACTCTTCATTATGAGCTCTTCAGGTGGCAAAACTCAGAGAGAAATAATTAGGCACTCACCTACTGAGCTGACTCCTGCTGTCAAGGGACTGCTTAGGTCATTAGGAACTAAGGAAAGAGAACCTTAATGTAAGAGAAAATCTTTTTGAATCACTAGGGCACTGTTTGGATAAGGGTCAGTTGTACCGAGCTCCATAAGTTGGGAAAGCATTTTAAGCCAGTTCATGCTTTTTACGTGATAAGACAGTGTTTTATCATGAATTAGATTATGTAGGTGAAAAGACAATGCTTATATTAGGAAAAAGTACAGAGATTTTGAAATGAAGGAAAAATGGAGGAGATACAGTAAGACAGGAAACACAATCAATAAATCAGACTGGCCTCAAACTCATCATCCCCTGTTTCAATCATTTGAATGCTGAGATCATAAGCCTGAACTAACTCACAACCAGAAGAAAAACAGGAGAAATGAGCCTCCCTGCCCCCTTCTTTCCATTCTTCCTTCCTCCCCTTCCTTTATACCTTTTCCTCCCTCCCTCCCTCCCCCCTCTCTCTCCTAAATTAGAAAAGAAAAACAGTAAAGTATGAAATGCTAAATGTTGGCAAGAACATATTACAAGAGAAGCTTCAAACATCTAGCACTTTGAGAATTTAGACATGGAATCAATGTCATTGAACTCAAAGATATCAACGTATAGCATCATCCTAACAAGGAGGCTAGCATAAAATCTGGCAAGACAAGATTCTCACATTCTAATTCTAAAGCTACAAGAGTTGTAAACATAGTTTTCCACCACAAATGAACACATAGTACAATAGCAATGGTGTTAAGTGTAACCCCAAAGCCTGTGCTTGTTTCACAGTAAGTACTATGCTTGCAATCAATTGCATTTACTTATGCCTTGAAGAACATCCTCAGATCGCTGTTAGACTTGTTTACTCTCTCACCAGAAACAAAATGAACACCCCTGTCCTTTCATTGCATAGAAGACAGGCAGACATTTACCATGAGTGTCGTTCTCAGGATTTGTTTCAATGTCAAAGGTCAAAACCAGGCCATGCATTATCATGCCAGGTTTGTGCTTTTCATCACCATCCTTAAGTAAGGCAATGACAGATTACCCACAGGAATTGAAATCTAATCTCTCACTTGATAGTTGTATGACTATTAGAAATTTACTGGAGCTCTTGAATTCTTGTTTTCACATCCTTAATAATTGGAATAATAGCTAACAGTCACATAACAGTCCCCAAGGCAACAAGATGGTTGTATTTAATCATACAGGCTGTGCACTACACAAGAGCAGAAGGTGCCACAATGCAGTCTTAACACAACGCACAAATCCTTGCTCTAGATATTTTGTGTATTGACCCCCATTGAATTTTCTAGTGCTAGCATTGATGTCACTTGACAGATGGAGAAACTGAGACATGGATGTCAGTTAGTTTTTCTTGGTGTATATTCATTGTAAAAGGGACGATATATTTCATAAGACGAATTCTATACAGCTCTACAATGTACTTTGATCATATTCTCCTCCATAGCCCTCCTCCTCTCTTTTTTACTTCCTCTATCAGTCCTTTTCATTCCTCTAGGCAGCTTCACTTTGTCATACATGCATAGTGTTCCATATCTGTATCAAGTCTAGGCTCCACCAGTGAGAGAAAAGGTGTGATATGTATCTTTGGGGGGCTGCCTTAATTTGTTTAATTAGGCAATTACCAGTCGCATCCATCTTTCTGAAATTGACTTACATTCTCAGCAGCAGCATTTAAAAGTTTCCCTCTGTCTGCTTTTTCACCAGTATTTTGTGTTTGTTTGTTTGTTCGCTTTTATGACTGATGTTCTGATGAGGTAGGATCTCAGTGAAATTTTAATGAGTATTTTTCTGATGACTAGTAATTTGGAACGCTTTTCATGTTGATTGGATACTTGCACTTAATCCTTTGAGAAACGTCTGTTCAGTAAGCTATTTATTGGTTGGATAATTTGACTTTTTGCTATTTGGATGTTTATGTTAGTTCTTTTCATATTCTAAATATTAATCCTCTATTGGTTGAGAAACTAGCAAGGATTCCCATTCTGTAGGCACTCTTCACTCAACTGTATATTTTGTGCAAATACATTTTAATTTTATGAAATCAAATCTTATAGCTATTCTGATGTTTTGAATCATTGGAATCATTTTCAGAAAGGAAACCTGTTTATCTGTGTTCCCCTCTAACAATATCAGAGTTCCAGGTCTTACATTAAAGTCTTTGATTGACGTGGAGTTAATATTTGTCCAGGCAAAAGATGCCTGGTTTCCTTTTTGTAAATGTGAATGCTCAATTTTCCTCATTTTTCTACAATGTATGCTTCTGGCAGCCTGGTCAAAAGTCAGCTCCTGGTAGCTGAAAGTAAGGCTGCTGAAGAAACATCTGTGTCTCCCATTCTAAAAATGAGGGGATATTGTTGTCGGGGGAGGAAGCAGGTCTGTGGGAACCAAAGGATAAAGGGCTGTTGTCTGGGTAGGACATGACAGTGACCTGTAACCTCCTACACAAGACAGGCACAAGAAGAAAAATATGAAAATAAGAGGATGGCTGGTTGAGAAACAAAGAGGCAATTAGCAGGAATGGGGAGGGGGATAAAAGAAGGTAAATGAGAGAGGAAAAAAATCATTATATATAATGTAAGTTAAGAAAATAAAAAAAAAATAGCAAATAAATAAATAAAAAGGCTGGGCGGTGGTGGCGCACGCCTTTAATCCCAGCACTTGGGAGACAGAGCCAGGCGGATCTCTGTGAGTTCAAGGCCAGCCTGGGCTACCAAGTGAGTTCCAGGAAAAGCGCAAAGCTACACAGAGAAACCCTGTCTCAGAAAAAAAAATAGCAAAAAGAAAATCAAACATATTAAACCAATTAACTTAAAAAAACTAAAGAATTTTGCATGAGATATAAATTAATCTTTCTCATATAGACACATGAGCATATATGGGAATAACATCTATAAATGCAAATAAATTGTTGAGAACTGCTTCAAGTTATCACTATTAAATATATAGAAAAACACATTATTTGTGGTGTTAGGGAAATCCCTTTCCTGCTCTGTATCTTAAAGATGTGTAAAAGCCAGAAACCAGTTCCTCCTCTTGTGTTTTCCATTTCCAAATACAGACAATTTGGGTAACAGCTAAGAGTTGTCTACGTTTGATCTATTACAGTCTCTCAAAAACTTTCCAGAGTGTTTTGCCAAAATAATGTTTTCAATGGAAACTTCTAGTTTTTTTTTAATGTGGAAAACCTATCAAGGAAAATACTTCTGCATGGGAGGTATTTATTTGCTATGTCTGCTTAAAATAAAGTCGTGCTTTAGTGCTACATCTTCTTCAACCAATTAATTATCTCACTGATAAATGTGTTCATCTGCATTGTACCCCAGGAAAATATTTTTTGCCTTAAACGTGATTTCAGATTGAGAACTAGTATTCCTTGTTGTATAGTCCTGACCATATTTATGTCTTTCTTTGATATATAATGAAAGAATTATCTTGTCTTCACAGGACAGAATAATAGAATTGTCAGTTATACGACATGTTAAGGCCAGAACACTGCCACAGTTATTTCTACCTCAAGGTTCTCACGCTGTCCATATTGAAACTATACATCCATATTGTCTGGATTCTTATCTGTTCCAACATGGCCAGGTATTATTTTATGTTTTTATCTTCAGAAATTTTTTTTCAAATGTGAAGTAAATATAAGAAATACCTATGATATATCCTTTTATTTTTGTCTGCCTCTTTCTGCAAAAAAGAATCATCTGGAATGCAGTATATGTCCAAGTCAGTGTATGAAAGACTGATAAATAGTGTAGATGGAGCAATAATCACTCAGCTATGTACCATTCACCTTGGCTGCAAGAATAAAGCCCAATTTCCCATACACACAAATAGTACAAGTCCTAAAAATGTCAAGTGGCCACAAAAGTCATATGTTGATTGAAAAATCAAGGTCAGAAGCAAAAAAGAGAGGCTAGGTACTGAACATGAACTTACCACAAGAACATCCTCCTTGTGTCCCCATCCATGAAGACCTGCAATAATTCCTTAACTTGTAATTCCACTACTGTGGCTGGATTGGAAATACAACAAATACATACTTTCATAGACTTTGAATTTTTATACTGGTTTCAGTCATATAAAGGGGGGTTTGGATTGGCACCATGTAAGGACTTTGTCTAGGGTCTGAATTGAGAGTGTGTGACTCCATGAGACCTTAGTTCTCATGAAAATTTATATAGCTCCAGGTTCTTTCTATGCAAGTAAGAAGTTAATATGATTAAGTTGGTGAAATATTTTGTTTTCTGGACTCTATCTCTTGAAAACTTTGGCTCAATGGATTTAAGAATAGAGAACCATCAGAGCACCATGAAAACTCAAACCACATCATCCTACACTAAAATTTGTCTCCTTCTTTTGCAATTTATATGTTCTCAGACATGTGACATAGTTCTTTTTGTGTCACAGTCTCCTGTAGCAGTAACTTTCTTATGGATCTGGAGCTTCCTGATGAAAGGAGAAGTGACCTGATAAAGAGGGTTCCTTGTTACTAAAAGCGTTCTCTACACGGCCACATTAGCAGTTAGTGTTCAGATGACCAAGTGCATCAAGTGCTATGGGATGGTTGGTCCTTGTTAGTGAATAAAGCGTATCCTTCATCCTATGTGCCTTAGCATTTCAAAGGGCTCTAAATTGGTTTAAGGAATTCTAATTATGCTACAAGTCAGGAAATGGGGCAGAAAGCTGTTCGACTTGAAAATATCAAGCATCGGAAAGCTAGAAGTAATACAACTTTATTTATGAAGAAAGAAATAATTTATGCTAAGTGGTAAAGGAGGAAAGGAAGAGTAAAAAGAGTGAAGGAGGAATCCCCAGGTGGTATAAGAAGTCAAAAGGAGGAGGAACAGGAGAACAGAATTTTGTCTTCATCATATAGAATGTTATTTAAATTTATGAAGCAGCAATCTATGGCAGTGTATAGAATGAATAAATAAAAGAATAGAAAATTATGGTATTAATAAACCACAAGTCTGGTAAAATTAAAAATACAAAGGTGATTGTCAGAATACAGTCTAAGAATGGAGTCATGAGGGGAAAATTCTAAATGCTTGTGAGAAAACTCCAAAGAAACAAGACAAAAGTCTTGCTACCTCAGTTTCTTCAAAATTGTTCTTGGAATGTGTTTACATGCTCCTCTCAGGTATAGAGGATAGGTGTGAGTTTACTTCAGATTATTCATTACAATAGACTACTGTTATTTGTTTGTTTATATGCCTCAATGGAATAATATGTTTTTACTCCATGCAGCTTGGCCTTGTGATTGTACAATTTACTTATGTGATTCTTTTTAACCATCACGATATAAATTGTCCAATGTTCCAAAGTCAGTTATTGGACAAGACTTTAGTCTGCCTCATTTATTGGCTCCATTCTCTTAGCTGTACCATCTCTAGAGTGGTGGCAGATGATGCTAATAGGTAACTAGTCTAGGTTTCTGTATTTAAGAGAGTTTTCTAAACAGGCTGGTAAAATATAAATATAAAGATAACTAGAAAGTAGGTCCAGTCTTAAACTGAGTGAATACAATGCATGAGTTTAGGGTAACATGTACAAATCCCAGGGAATTTAAAAACTAATACTTCTGCTTTCTTTGGGAATAACCTGTAGATTTTCAAGAAATCAGAGATTGCAATGTGTCTATTGGATAATAAATTATATATTTATCAAAAAGATATTAACAACTCTTGCTGAATGAAGTCTTTGAGCAAACTAGTCAAAGACAGATCTTAGAGGTCTTAACAAAGAAGGGTAGTGGTTTTCTACATATGAATTGAAGTATTCATAGAAGAAGGGTGAGGTCTCCTCAGATTGCTAATGAAAGCCACTAAAGGAGTAGCTCACTGTGCATTGTCAAATTAATCTGCACCATGCTCTGGAATATTAACTTTGGAAACCATTCTCATTTCAGACAGAGAAACTGGAGTACCAAAGGCTTAGAGACCATATTAAGAGCTGCAAATCTTCCTTCACCACTTACAACATGTTTTCATCATTAAATGGCACAGGCAATGTACACAATCAAACCTAAAGGCAGAAAGAGGCAATAAGCAGTATTTGCATATATTTCACTTCATTAAAATGATATATACTATCCTTTAAGATCATCATTACAACATAGCAGATGATAGAATCTTGCAAAATTGGCTTCCCCTTCCTCTTCTTCTTCCCCTTCTTCTTCTTCCCTTTCTTTTTCTCCTTCTCCTCCTCCTCCTCATTATTATTATTATTATTATTATTATTCCAGTTAATTAGAAGTACTGGGCAGCTCCAGCTCCAGGGCAAAGCTCATAATTATAGAGAAATTATAAATTTGGTACTTAAATTTGGGAGTTCTCTGGGAAAGATGTGTAAAAATATGTTTAGGCCTGCCCTGCCCACTATGGTAATCAACAGACACCTATGGTTATTTTGATTTAGATTTAAATCAGCAATAATTTAGAGGGGAAAAATCATTGCTTTGTTAGACTATCTAGAAGCCAATTCTAAAAATAATCTATAATACAAATTGCAGAACCTTAATCATTACACAAATTCCAATCATAAATCTCAGCTGACTGATGTTAACAGTGACAAGGAGGAAGGTGACTTAGTAGAAGTGGAATAGAAAGCCCAGCTCCAGAGCATGTGTTAATAACTCACCTTTTAAAAATGTGGAATGGTGTGTCAAAATTCATGGAGACATAGATGAGTCCAGCCTAGAACAAAGAGTACATTCTGTTTGCCTCACCACTGAACTACCCGTGTCATCACATTGTCCAGTGTGGATGCCCCTTGTAGACTGTAGGGTATGTGCAGGGTGATGATCATCAGCAGGTGAGATTTCTCAGGTTAGGATAAAGAAATACCTCGATCTTTTTGTTGTCATGTAAAAGGAAATAGAGTAAAAGACCACATATCTTCAAGAAGTTGTTTAAGGTCCAAGTGAATTTGCAGAACCTCAGATCAGAGCAACAAAAAACCATGCAGAAGTAGTAGTCAATACTCAGATGCTCATGAGTTCCTGTGTGATCAAACCCTTTCTGTCAATTTTAACTAAAGATACAGCTTGTCCAAGTTGTTCCGAGTCTTTATCCGATGGCAAATAGACATTCCCTTCTTGTTCTATTTTCTTTGTGAATCACTTTCTGAGAAGGCGGTGAGTTTCCATTAACTGAATACAATAAAGTATCAAATGGATTAGCAATTCACATATCTTAAGCCAGGCTGACCTTTCAATCAGTGATTTGTTCTGAGAACTAGAATCAGAAGGATAATGTGTCTTTGGTTCAATGAAAGGGAGCATGATGGCAAGTCACTTACCAGATTGGTAGATTAAAGATGGGGATAAAACATGACAGAATGTCCATAGGAGAAAACTATACATTTATTCATGGACACTTCAGATAAGGAGCTCCAAAGAACTCAGGATAATGCCCAGACCTGTGTCTTGATCCACATTCAATTTTGTCTTTTATAAACTACATCTTTTGAATTCTTCATCTCTGATGGATCTCACTGGTGAGAACTCACATGAATGGAGCATCTTGCAGACATAAAGAACTAAGTAGAAACAAAGTCCACTTGGAAAGATTACTCTAAGGATTCCTGTGGAAAAGAACTTTGAATGAAAACTATCAGGCTATATTTAGCAATGAAAGTGTGACCCTGGGAAATATAATAGTTTACTTTTTGCACCAGAGCAAACTGACAATAACCCAATTAAAATAAATTATTGTCTTTGAAATTAAACTTGTAAGTATCTGTGAAAAACTATTCTTTAAATTGCAACATGTTGCAATAAAACCTTGCCTTTAGTAGATTTCGTAAGTGTGTCAGAATGATGGTGAACTCACTATCTGTAACAACAAATTATTCTAATTGATATTTGTCATGGAATGGAGCAAAAGTTCCTTTAATTCTTTTAAAATATTTAATTCCCAAGATGGCTCAGTAAGTAAAGGTGCTTGTTCGTAAGACTGATGATGGAATGTCAATCTCTCAAACCCACGTGGTAGAATGAGACAACCACTCCTACATGTTGTCCTCTGTCCTCAGACATTCATAAGCATGCTGTTCACACATGTGCACCCCCAACACACACACACACACACACACACACACACACACACACACACACACACACACACACACACACACTAAATAACTTTTTTGACAGATGGAAACAGATAGTGCAGTGGTATTGAAAGTGTCTCCACCAGCAGGGTCAAAGCTGAATTTAGCCATTTGTCTCCTGAGTATGGGATCTCTTTCTCTCCCTTCCCCTCTCCTCTGTACCCCTCCACCCTCCACTCATCTTTCATCTCCCCTGCCCCTTTTGTCTAACTCCTTCGCTCACTGTCTCTCTAGGCTCTCTGTCTCTATCTCTTTCTGTCTCTGTTTCTCCATCTCTCTCAGCTTCTGCCTGTCTCTTTCTCTTTTCCTGTTTCTCCCCCTGCCCCGCCTTTCTGTCTGTCTGTCTGTCTCTCTCTCCCCTCCTCCCTGACACTCCCATCAGCTCTCCCACATCACTCCCAGCTTGCAGGTTGCTTTTAAGATAACAGTTCTCAATCTGGGGGTCAAAGGATCCTTTCAGAGGAGTAGCATATCAGATATCCTGCATATCAAATGTTTACATTACAATTCATAACAGTAGCAAAAATTACAGTTTATGAAGTAACAAGATAAATAATTTAATGGTTGAATATCACCACAAAATGAGGAACTACATATATTAAAGGGTCACAGCATTAGGAAGGTCTAGAACCACTGTTTTAAGGAGAGAGAGAGAGAGAGAGAGAGAGAGAGAGAGAGAGAGAGAGAGAGAGAGAGAGAGAGAACACTTGATTCCAATTTGAGCAAATTCTGTTGTTAGAAAATATTAACCATGTAACTGAGAAGTAGCATGTAGTCACCCATAAACAGGCCTCTAGAAAGGCTTCCCTTCCAGAGAATGTGTATCAACCTCTGAACTTCTCCAGTAACCAAAATAGAAGATGAAGCACAGCTGTGAGGAACCGAGGACCCAGATTTACTGGAATACAAACCTTCTGAGAAAGTGCTATAAAACTTTGAGCTAGCACAAGAGGGCTGGTTACTTTCTGTGCCAAATAACACAAGTTACAAGTTACAGGTTGGGGAGTTGTTTCCCACTTAAGGAGGCAAGAATCTTCTATGCTTATGGGAAAGGGAATGTGCTTCAGGAGTGTTTCAGAATGTTGTTAAATTCATGAAAAATATTTAATTTAAAACTTCATTTTCCAACTTTTCTCACAAACTGTTTTTGGAAAGTCAGAATACTGAAGCTTTGAAATGATTCTCTCTTCATAGAAAGGAACTCAAACAGTTGGACGTGTATAATGTCAACATGACTAGGCCACCAGGTGCTCGGATACAATCAAATATCATTTTTGTCTCTGTGATGGTATGTTTGAATGATGTTCAAGCCTCATTCATTTCATTGTGAATGAAATCTGCCCAATAGATCATGGAAATTATCTTGTGTAATGTGGGTTGGCCTCAACCAATCAGTTAATGACCTAGATAGATGGAAAGGCTTGCCCTGGGAGTGCAGAGACTCCTTCTGCCTGACTGCTTAATAATGGGAGCCTTATCGATAACTTCAGCCATCTCCACATGCAAACTGAAGTTATTGCTCGCAAGTCCACGCATCTTTGGACTGGCCTGATGTCAGCTCCTTTCCTGCAGCCTCACCTCACTCCCTGACCCTCCACATGTCAGGGCTTTCCAGACCCCATCATTTCCTGAGTCAATGTATGAGCCAATTCCTGAAAGCCCTGCTTTACTTTTCCTTTTATACAGCCTCCATATTGTTTTATAGTGAAGGTACACACTAATTCTTAGAGGAAGACAGGGCAAATATGAGGCTCTAGTCAACTTAAACCAGAGGGGTATAAAATTATCAAATCCTCTATGATGCTAGCTGAACTTCACAAAGATTATTATTCCAATGAGAGCATGATTTCAAAATGTCTGCCCTCATGGTCATTCACCACTTAAACCCATACTTTCTAAATATTTTAACATTCCTGAAAGAAATATCTGTCATCAATAAGAATTCCAACAACCTGTAAACAGAAGTATGTGGGGCCTCCTATATGCATATATATGTGTGCATATGTGTTGTTATTTTTCATTTGTTTCTCAAACTACGTAGAAAAATCACAGGGAAGAGTAAATAGAAATTAAGGTTTCAATTGTTTTCCAAGTAACACAGTTGTTTCCTACAGACCAAGGAATAGTGGATAGGAAAGAACACAACACTAATATCTAAGATATTACTAGAGAGCTTGAACAAGCCAGGGCTTGCTACCCAGTAAAGTACAATTTCAACAGGAGATGTTTGTTGTATCCGTTGTTATGGCTGACTAAGTTGACCTCCTATGATCTGTGTGGATAGTCTGGGAAGTCAGCCATAATAATTTCCCCTTAGCCACAATAATTATCTTGTACTGGACACAAGATTCCTTTATGCCAGCTGTAATGTTTTATATATGGAATCTGAATGAGAGAGAATGTTCCTTCTGTCAGAGTTTTATCAGCCTGAGGGTGATCAGCAGGCAAGATTCTGCTTCATGGCTCTTTGTCTTGACATAAGGTGGGAACATGGGTAACAAACAAACTCGTGCACGTGACTCAACAAATAAAAGTCCTCCTGAAAAATTTCAAGGTCCTGATGTCCCAGCTGCCAAGTCCATCTCTAGGCTTCAAGGTAATCTTGATTTGTTTTTTTGAAACTAAGTTTTTTTTGTTCCTTTGTGGCATACAAAACCTAACATATTTAAATCCTACATTGAAAAGGCTATTGTCTACAGATGGATATTGCATCCATTTTTTTAAAAAACACAGAGTTGTTGGTAAAAATGACTGATGATAAATAATTCTAGATCATTGTTATCAAATTGCCATGGAAGACTAAAGGCTGAGTTTATTTGTCAATAATTATTATATGTATATAGATATGTATGTATAAAGAATCATATGACTCATGTGTAAGGCAGCATAAGAATGCATTGTAACATTTATCAGTAATTTTATACATATATATTTGTCAATCTTATATAGATGTTTAATTATAAATATGTATAAATGTTCATATGACTCATGTGTAAAACTTAGCATAGGAACGCATTGCAACAATATTGGAATTTGGGTATTATCTCAATAATTCTATACCATTATAGGACAGAAATTTTATTAAAGCAAGGGAATGGGAGCAAAACTCTCTAGCTTCAGCAGCTTTGAGGTTATTTAGCTATTAGAGTAATGTTCAGTGGCAATTTGCAGATTGAGGTCATGTCTATCTTACTGGGACCTGTCTGTAACTATTGTTTTGTAGCCATTAACATAGCCTTTTGGTGCAGGAAGGGTACTTATATACAAACACATAAATTTTGTCATCTCTATCTTCCTTTAGATCAGATCATCATCAAGACAGGCAGTCTCTGTCTTCATCTTTTGCACCATTATATATATAATTTTGAATGGGATTGACCATCAACACTGCCATCAGCCAGAAGCATGTCAGGAAAGTGATGTACGAACACCAGAGGAAGTCATGACTGAATAACTTTATGCCCCATCTGAATAATGAGGTAAGAGTAATTGGTGGGAAGAAATGTGCGAGACAGTGTTAAAATGAGGCTAAAATTGTAGCTATCATCTTTTTTTCTTGTTCTTTCTTAAGCATTTTTTAATATAAATAGGCAAATGCAGTACAAATTGTCCCAAAGGTTAAACTGAATCATAAATAGTTGAACATTTGTCTGAAACTTCACCTACAGATTTAATAAAGGTGTTGTTGTTGTTTTTAATAACAAGGGTTTATGCCTGGGAAGATTTTCTTTCAACATTGTGTCTTTAATTGTACAGTTTTCTTTGTTGTCTCTTCTGTTTCTCGTTGAGATGCTGGTCAGAGCCTAAGTATGTTTTCCTTACCAGCCTAGGATTCTTTACTCTTTCTCCATGGCCTGCTCCTGGCCATGTGGCTGCTTGTTCACCATGTGTCTGACCTCCATGCCAGTTTAATTCACACAGCATGACATTCTTCCTTCTCTTGTCCATCGTCTTCCTGCTGAGGTTACAGCTTGGGTGCCATGTTTCTTTCTCCATAAACTCATTTAAATTGTTCTCAAGCTGTAAAATGAACAATTATTTCATTCATGATTGGTCCTACCCAGAGCAAAGAACTGCCACGTATTGATTCTTTGGGAGTAACATTTCAGAATTTCATAACAGGAGGGGAAGTAAAATCTATCTTGAATTGAAATAGAAATTTATCTTAAATATCCCTGTATCTTTAGCTGTTAATACAAAATTTGCTGCTCAGAAAATTAAGATTATTTTTCTTAATTTTAGATATAACCATCAATAATAAACAAATTTATGTATAAATGAATTAATAAAAACAATTTTTGTGTGTTTGTGTCTATGTAAGTGAGCATATATGTATGTGGAAGCCAGAGGACAACCTTGGATATCACTCCTCCTCAGGTGGCATCCACCTTGTTTTTTTCTGAATCTCTCATTGGCCTGTGTCTTTATAGGTTATGTTAGTCTACCTGGTCAGGAAGTCTTTGTAATATTGCTATTTCTATCATATAAGCATTGGGACTACAAGGACATGCCACCATGCCTGGCTTTTATGTGAGTACTGATTATGAAATTCAGGTCCTCATGTATGTACAGCATGTACTTTACTGATTGAATTATCTCCCCAACCCAATGAAAGTATTTTTTTTTTTTGGATCCTTGAGAATATTTTAGTCTTGGTAGTAGACTAATGTCATTGATAGGAAGTTGAAGCGTAAGTTTCAGATATCAGGATCATTGACTACCTGCTGAACAAAGCTGTTGGTAGCTAGAGATGTGGTAGACAGGAAAGCCAAAGCCGAAGAGCAGCAGAAGGCCAAAGGAGCCCAGAAGATAGCTGTGGAGTTTCAGGTGTGGTGTTTCTCTGATGGGTCTCAGTCTTGCTTTGGCCTTTACTCTATGCTGCTTCCTTCCTTTAGAAAGGGAATGTTCTGTGCCATAGTATACTGGAAGTATTTAATTTTAAATAATTATCATTAAGACTTTGCCATGAATTTCAAAGGAGAAATAAAGGGAAGTGACAAATTGATAGATAGATTCTGATAGGTTGAAGAGGTAGGTAGAAAGATTTTGAACAATATTAAGACTGTTAATGAGGATGGGCCAGCATGATTGCCAAGTTATTAAAGACACTTGCCACCAAGTCTGGCAACTTAAATTTGATTTGGATCCATGTTGTACCATGAAAGAATCAACATTTACAAGTAGTCCTCCAACCTCCACATGTGTGTCATGGCATACACATACACATACAAACACATACACACAAACATATAAACACATAAATAAATACAAATTTTCTTTTCTTTTTTCTTCATCTCTCCCACAAGTATAGAATGAAGTCTACCAGTACCAGATGCAACCTTATGGCCTAAGATGTTCCTTATTATAAAAAGACACAGATTCCCCAGATATTGTGTTCCCCAAAATATTGTGCACTCTAATAAACTTATCCGGGGTCAGAGAACAGAACAGTCACTAGATATAGAGGCCAGAAAATGATGGCACACACACCTTTAATCCTAGCATTCTGAAAGCAGAGATCCATTTGGACCTCTGTGAATTCAAAGCCACACTGGAAACAGTCAGGCATGGTGACATATGCTTTTAATCCCAGGAAGTGATGGCAGAAAGCAGAAAGGTATTTAAGGCATGAGGACCAGGAACTAGAGCCTGGTTAAGCTTTTAGGCTTTTGGGCAACAGTTCAGCTGAGATTCATTCTGGATGAGGACACAGAGGCTTCCAGTCTGAGGAAACAGGATCAGCAGAAGAATTGGCAAGTTGGAGGTGGCTGTGGCTGGTTCTGTTTCTCTGATCTTTCAGGATTCACCCCAATACCTGGCTCCAGTTTGATTTTATTAATAAGACCTTCTATGATTTGTGCTACATTTCCCAGATGTAAAACACAGCCACATTCTCACCATATACTTTCATTGTCAAAAATACAATCACTATACCAAATGTTATTCACATAAGCATAGAATGGCTCTTATGTTTATTTGAATTATTTGATACACACATAAATTAAATATCACTGTTTTATGTTCTAGTATCAATATGCATAATCCACACAAAGAACAGAGCTCTCTCTGGTTGCTCCCATGTAAAGGAGACTTGAAATTTAGTAGAATAGGAAGTGCTGTTCTATCAACTGCTGAGGGTTTGGCAATGTGCTTCTCATTCCTCGACTGTCTATGAGGAACATTTGCATGTTATGTCAATATAATCATATCTACAAGTTCATTTCTCTTTGGCCAAGTAAGAGCCCATTGTTTAAATTTATTGACTCTGTGGATGGCCATTTCTTCAATAGGGAAGAAGGAACACATCCACTTACCAGCCTGTTGCTTGGGGTAAGACAGGGATTTTTTTTTTTTTTGGTCATGCAGCTGAGTTTTCAGCAGGGGAGCCTCCGTTCAGTGTGCTCTTTTTCTTCTGTTCGAAGTTTTTTACTCCTTATCACTCTGACAGTCCCAAGAGTAAATTCTATCATCATGAAATCAGGCAAGGAAAACAGATAGCCAGTCATTAATTAGGAATTTTCTTATCAGCTTTAACAGGACTCATATAATAATCACAGCTATGGGGAAAGATGCAATGGGGAATACCAAACACAATTGCCCCCATCCCACAGGCACCCAGTAGCTGTTCAGTTAATCATGAACAAAGAGTTACTTTATGTGTCACTGGGCTTATTAGATGAATATAAAAACAAGTGGACCCAAGTTACATGTTCCTCATCTGTTAGGAAGAAGCCTAATTGGATCTAAAGCCTCCCCAATTTATAAGTTCCATCTGCTTTTGCTCATTTATGATCAACTATACTGTTACTGCTGAATGTGATTTCTGGATTGCAAACAGCTCAGATCCTGGTGAGAGTACAAGAATCTCAGTGTTAGTGACCCACACAGTAGCATGCCAATCATACAGAAAGAAAACATCTCACGCAAATCATTTGTGCTTTTTCTTAAATTCATCATCCCTTGAGACAAAATGAACAGAAGGCTGTGGAAGGACAGTAAACTGAAAGCCAGACTCCACTGTTTGTCTGTGACTTCTGTCCCTTCTGCCTCAATGTTTCTGGTGGAAAATCACTCTAAGGTTTCAGATTATAATTCCATAACACTTTAAAAATGACATTAAGTCTTACATATTTAATTTAAAGTAGAAGGTCAACCATCTTATGTAAGTACCTACTTTGTTTATTGCATCAATTTGTTGAAAGAGAGAAATTTCAGTCAAAAAAAAGTTAACAAACATATATGAACAGAAAGGGAGACAGGGACAAGATATGGATATATTTGAATGACCTAGATTAAAATGAGTTCTTCATATTTGAATAATGTCTCAGGAATTTAATACCCTGATTCAAAACAATTTACTATCAAACATAGTATCTTAAATAATCTATTTTGTATGGTATTGCCCTTAACTTTTTCCACGGGAAAAGTTAATGATAAAAAGAGTTCTAGCTTACCAAAACATCAACTCATGTATTTTACAATCAGTAGTAAAATTGGAGGTAACATTTTTAGTGTATACCCATTGCATTTATGAAGCTGTACCATGGAGAACTTCGGTTGGAACTGATTCTTCATTAAGAAAAGGAATGCAATCAGCACATTGGATTGGAAAGTTCATAGGCACTTGAGTTTGCTTCCAGCATTTTACTAGACCTTGACTTTATGGTTCCTTAGTTTAAGAATGTATTTGGCATCAAAAATAGTTCTGGGCATTAAGATACACAGATAAGGAAATCTTAAAAAGGTACAAGAGACCGCATTTATTTGAAGTATTTCTTTTTGTGTGTGTGTGCTTATCTAAAACAGTAGTATTAAAGTAGGCATCATTTCTTTGGCTCTTTTCCTTCTATTTATATGGTTTGTTCTATTACTCTGTTTCTTTATTTTATTCTATTACAATTTGTTTTGTTTTATCTTATTTAATTTTATTATTCTTTCTTCGTTGCTTGTTTGTTGTCTAAGGAGAGACAGAAAGGGTGTGGATCTGGATGGGAGGGAAGGTGGGAACGAATCAGAGTGTGTGGGGGAGTGGAAATGGTAATCAGAATACAGCGTATGGAAATAGCATCTATTTTCAATTAAAGAAAAATAGAAAGAAAAACTAGGCACGATTCCAGTTTCTGATGATACCTTGAAATTATGAGCTAATTTTATTTCTCCAGCCTTCCTTCTCAGTCCATGACCATGGACCATGCCACAGTGGGCACCACAGACACTGAGAAGCACTATGTGCTTTAGGGCATCCCCCCCCCCCCACCGCCCTGCTTCTCAGCCTGTTTATATTATATAGTAAGGAACTGGATACTTTCCACGATTGTGTTTGAAAGTGTGTGTCTATCTTGAATCCAACCGTAGGTCTATTTCTCTTTAATTGTTGGACTCTACATACTCAGGGAAATATCATTACGAAGTGGAACAGAGAAAATAAGGCATTTGAGTGAATCAAGGAATTAACTAAATGCCAGTATATATTATTCCTATCAGCAATGTTATTGGAGATAACCCACTCTAATGTGGTTCTTCAGCTGTTCTTAACGCATATGCACATGCACACAAAAATGGAGTCTGAATGCAAACAAACAAAACAGAGAGGAAGGAGGAAAAGGGAAGGGGGCCAAGCAGGAAGAGAAGAGAGAAGTGTATAGCTCACCTCCCATTATTTGGGAAACAGTGTTCATTCATCCTGGAGCTTCAAAGTCACAAAGGAGCAGGTTTGAGATCTGTTGTAGATGAATTTCTAAACAGTCTTATTAAATAACAAACACAGAGGCAAATACAGGGGTGAAAGCTGTAGAGGTCAAAGTGAGAGCCACCATCTAACCTTTGCTCACCACATCACCATAGTTTCCCAAGAGAACATTTTCCTGTCTAACCTGCACCTTTATTGCCTTGCTGTTCTGCCTTCTCATTGGCTCTTAAACCAGCCACCTCACTTCCTCCTCACTACCTGTCTATACAGACCTCCAGGTCTCTATGGTTGGTACTGGGATTAAAGACGTGTGTCACCATGCTTGGCTGTGTTTTTGAACACACAGAGTCTCTGCCTGCCATGTGATCAGATTAAAGGCATGTGCTATCACCACCTGACTTCTGTTTATGCCTGGCTATGACCTCTGATCTCCAGGCAAATTTTACTTATTAACATTCGAATAAACTATCACCACATTTCAGCATGAATAAAATATCACCACAATCTGTGCTTCATATGCCTTATCCATTAATTGTAATTCAAAGGTTATAGATATGTTGGAATAGTTAAGAAAGTAAGTATAGATGATGCCTTAAGGTGGAGTCTTGTAATACATAAATTGTGTTGCTACTAGTTATTATGTATTATATATTTTTTGTGAAAGTCTACTCTCAAGTCAACTTGGCATGCTAGGTTAGCTATTGAACATATCATAAACAATACAGAATTGGTGTTTATCCTCAGGATTATGTTGGCTTCCTAGACTTATCCCTTTTATAAAAACTGCAACTGTATATATTTTTTTAAAATAATTCTTATTTCTCTCATTTCATTATCATTGGTAGACACCATTCCACGGTCTGTTTTTGTGGAATTTATTTTGTATTTTCAGATTCCACATGTAAGATCATGTAGTGTGTTTTTGCCTTTGTGTGACTTATTTGAGTGGCCGTATCTCCATGTTTTATAAACCTTCTGTCAAATTGCAAGATAGTCTTCATATTCTTTTTAAAATTTTGCTTTTCTTAATTATTTTATTTCTAGCCCATAAGAGCCGAAAGAGATAGAGCAGATTCCTTGTATCTAGAGCTCAAAACTGCCTGGTATGATTACTGGGAACCAAACTCAAATTCTGTAGAAGAGAAGATGGGGGGTTCCCACTGAATTCCCCTCTCCAACCCTCCTGCACACCCTTTAAATAAGCTGAAGTTCCTTTCTATGTTCTTCAAGCAATTCCTTAATGTATATATTACTTCTTGATGATGTTTTAAGTCTGTTTCCCTAACTTCCCTGTTTTTCTTAGATATTGATTTTATTTGTATGAATGGTTTATTTCTGTGATATATGTTGAAATACTGTTCTTTTGTTCAAATTCTTGTCTGCTCTGAATCCCATCTCTTATAGTTTTGGGTTTACTTTTATTCTTTACAAATAGATCTCTAGTCTTAGACGCTGCCCTTTACCTCTTACAAAAACTAGGAACTCTTAGCTTTATATTAGGAGGATAATATCTCTTTGGAATTATAATATTCATACATGTGTACATTATATTGTGGGTATATATTACTTTTATATAGCATATTTAGTTTATTGCTAGGGTTGTGTGCATAACCCCATACAGTAGTGCATTCATTAAATAAATAATGAATAAATATATAATGACATTATGTTTACAATGCATACTTAATTACTTAATTATCTAAATTGTTTACAATCTCTCATAACCTGTAGAATAAGGAAAGCTGAACTCCAGCCTATAGTCTGGACCTAAGTCCTAGGTTCATTTTATTTGCTTAACCTGTGACCTTGAATTATGGAAGTGGTCTCTTTTTAGTACAGATGCAAATTTAATGTAAAAGATGTTAAATATGTATTGAGTACATTTTTTTTAATTCAATACATGCTATACAGAGGTAATAGGTTATATTGTTTTATTTCCTCTCTAGAAAACACATAAATTATTTCAATTACTCACAGTGCTCAATACTTTCAGTTTCACTTGGTTTTGCCATGTTCTACTAGTCTCTTATATATAATATATCACAGTGAGCAGTAAATAACTAGATTGCTTACACCTAGACATCCTCAGTGGCTTTTTAAACTATGAATTAATATCTATATTATTCCATATTATTCCAAAGGTCTAGCAGTGACAGTTTCTTTACTTTAGCAAAGCAAAACAAAAATACAGCAACAACATAAAATCCTACCTATCGGGAGAAAGGGATGACTTAACCAGATAGCCGAAGGGAAGTTGTGATATCTAAGTTTGATTAAGTTCATTCCATGGAAAGCCTTGTCATCTGTCTCATCTCATCCTGACAAAACAGTGATCAAGTAGGTAAATGTTTTAATCAGCATTGTGCTAGTGAAGGGAAAATGAATTGAGGTAAAGCTGAAATTCCAGCATGGAGGAGGGGAAGCAGGCACCAACTCCCACCACCAGCCGAGGTGTTATTAGCCAGTAACAGCTACTGGAAGAGGGAGAAACAATTTTCTCAATGGAGTGACATGAGTAGATCAACCACACTCAGGCAGGCCACAAGCTCAGGAGCAGTTGGCCAAAACAAATCAGACCTTATTTCTTTTGTTTCTATTTTGTTCTACTCTTAAGAGGAAGAACATTAAGCTGGGTGTCTAGGGAGGCATGGAGGATCTGGAAGGAAGGAATTAGGAGACAAAAAGTTATAATAAAAAAATACTGTATGAAATTCTCAATGAATAAATAAGTCAAAGTAAATAATAAAGGTTAGAAAGAGATTTTTTTTTCTAAATGAGAGTCTGAACTTTCAGAAATTCTGCTATTGACTTTTACAAGGCCTCTGTAGGAGATAGTGGTCTTACGAGTTTGCTAGCATTTTATAACATCTCACTATAAGATGCACTTGGGTTTTTTGTTGTTGTTGTTTTTCTTAAGAAAATTTTTATTCACTTTATATGCCAATCACAGATGCCCCTCTTCCCTCTTCCCATACCTCCAGCCTTCCCCCCAAGCCATGATGCGTATCCTTCTACAAGAAGGCAAGGCCTCCCATGGGGAGTCAGCAGAGCCTGGTACATTCAGTAGAGGCAGGTCCAAGCCCCTCCCTCTGCCTCAAGGCTGTGTGAGGTGTCCCACCATAGGTAGTGGGCTCCAAAAAGCCTGATCATGCACCTGCACCTGGGATGGATCCTGATCACACTTGGTTTTTTTTTATTTTTTATTTTTTTATATATATTAAAGTATATGGTATTGTCCCTCAAGTCTCAGGGTAACGTTGCTGATTGACAGTTGGGCCTTGGTAGTGTTTCTGCATTCTCCCTAACGAACATGCAATGCCTAATTCAAACGTATCTCATGAAACCATTCCCGGCAAGTATGATTTGGCTCAGTAGAGATTTGAACTAAAGATGGACACAGAGTAGAGAAGACAGGGATTTAAATACATTGGCAGCCTAACCTGCTATGTACCAATCACTGAAAAATTCATCTCTTTGCTTAGAAGAGAGCAAAGGAGGGAGGAAAAAGGAAAACAGTGTGAACAGGGGCAGTAGGGTGTGCCCATCACCTGTTTTTGAGACAAAATGATGAAACGCATATCTTTCCTTTTCTCTCATGTCATCCTTACCACATCATTTTCTCAGTGTTCTAGTGGCAGAATGGCCTGGCTGCATATATTTTATTAATGATTCACGATCTTGGACAATGAGCCAAACAGCTATTCTTTCACCGGAAGTTGCTCTACATCCTTGAACATTCCCCAAGGAAAAGTATGACTTCTGTCCGTCTTTCACGCAGGTCGACGCAGTGACATGTAACACTGTAGTAAAAAGAAGAGGAGAAACAGCTTGGTGTCTGGAGACTGAGTCCATCAGTCTCACAGTAAGAACGACATTACAGAGAGATCACTTGGTCTTACTTTGTTTAAAGAATTTGGCTTTGAGGATAGCAGCATTTTGCAGTCACCATGGGATAAATTTTTTGCGGGGGGAAAAAAAATCTCTGCTGGTGAGGACAGTTCAAGGTGACCCGAAAGGCTTAGAATTTAAACAACAAAAAAAATGTGAGCAGCAGCAAAGAATGTTGGGGGAAATAATGTTGGTGCTTTCTGAGGAGAAACGGCAGAGATTTAAAAATGAATGCAGTTGGATCTTTTGATGTTTGGCACAATTTCCCGAGAGAAATTATGGGCAATTACAGTTGAGGACTAAGCACTACTCTGTGGTGTGTAGCTGGATTTTTTAACTCTCAAATTATCGTCAATAAACAAGTCAAATTGAATCTTCTAGCACTGAGGCTCAGCAGGTGTTGGGAGCTGTTAACGTCTCTGGAAGAGGAAAGAATTTTTTCCTTTTGGCATCTGCAAGAAGAGAGGGTTCAAACTGGAACAAATAATCTGCTGGAATGAAAACATAGAAATTAGCTGTGTGGACGCTTTTGTAGGAGCCTGCCAGGTAGGTAAGCAGTAAGCAGTCACGTTGTGTTTTAACCACAGTCCTTGTACAAGGGGCTGTTGGATTTCCACTAGACACGTGAGAAAACTTAGGTTTCACAAGGACGTTTGGAAACAGGGAGACAGCTAAGTGGCAAAGGTGCTTGTACCAATGTGAGGGACCTGCGTTCAAATTTTCAGGACCCATGCAAAACCCAGCTGCATAATGCAAGCACCTGTAATGGGAAGACTGGAGGAGGGGACAGGAGAATTCCCAGAAGCTCACCTGGGGTTATCTTCTGACCATACACATGGACCCACTTTCCACATAGGCACATATCATGTACACACACACACACACACACACACACACACACACACACACACACACATACACACAAGGCAGGCATGCTTGTTCATTTCACAGGTCCAGGACTTCAACCCACATTGTTTGAGCCCAGATATGTTTTGTACCTGATGAAATGCTATCCGGACACCCATCTGTTGTGCCGTGCCTTTTGTACGTCCCCCGACATCTCTTATTTCCTGTGGTGGATATTTGGAATAACTGTAGGGCAGCTATGATCATGAAGTAGCTCAAGACACACAGAGAGAAGTTCATCTGTGAGAGGGAAGACTGTCCTGTTCTATGTGGTAGCTCTTTTCCCTGACTGAGGTTTGTCCTCTGCCCCAGAGGACGCTGGGTTAGGTTTAGAATGAACACCAGGACACCTTGTAGTCAGTTCATCGTAACTAATTGAAAGTCCTTTCCAAAGGCTGCCAAGTCTCTAAGAAACTGCAGTGCAAATATTTTACAAATCATATGTAAAAGACTTTATTTTTACTTTCAAAGCTAAGTCCATACATAGAGATTTGAAGAATTCCTGAAATAGCTTTTCAAGAGTCCACCATGCACGCCATTCAGCTGATCTAATATAGATGTTGGGATCCAATGCGATGAAACCACATATGCAAACTCTGATAATTTGCAAACACTGACCAGCAAACTGGTCAGACAGCATGAGTGACATGTGGACTCTATTTAGTAGCATGTCTTTTTCTGATCATTCACAAATGTTACAAAGTAACTACATTTACCATAAAATTAAAAAAAAATAACTATCATAACATGCTGTGGTGGTGTGATAAAGGCCACCTTTAAAAATACTTTCCTAAGCTGTGTATGTATTTAAGTAAATCTCTACAATGAAACTATTCAAGAGCAATTTCACTTTGAAAATGTCCATGTTTGCTACAATCAATTTCTTTTTTCTTTCTGAACCACAGGATCTTGACAGACAACCATTGTATCATTTGTTAGAGACCTGGTGATGTCAAGACTCTGAAGGTAAGCTCCACATAGCCATTTTCCAACCTCCAGTTTCAGCCTAACTCCAACAACTCTTTTTAAAAGAGAGTCCCTCTCGATTTGTAATGATAGGCATAGAAAGAAATAAAGATGAAGTTAAACCAAAAGATAAGTTAAACTTTGTGTTTAAAACGTTTCTGAATATGTTAGAGTCCAAAATTTTGATTAAATAGCAATCAAAAGTACAACCAGTTTTCAAGATTTCATTTCAAATTAATATTTTAATTGTATATTAATATGTACCTACTTCACACACACATAATACATACATACATAAATTAATATAACACAGTGATTATTTTCCCCAGTTGTATTTAATTTATGTTACCAATATTGACATAATGACTAAACACATTAGTTGTATATACTTACTGACATAATGATGAGCTCCCATCTCTAAATGGATAACCAAACCTTACTCATGGGGCATCCGACTCTTCAGAATTGCTTACATGATATGGAGCAGTTCCAGAGAAGTACTCAAACTTCATTATTGTTTTGATATCCCAATTATGTATGTAGTCCTATCTGCCATAGGGCTCCCTGTGTACATAGATCCAGCTGCCCTCAAGCTCATGGAAATCCACGTGCTTTTACCTCCCACATGCCAGGGTTCAAGGTGTGTGTCACCACACCTAGCTCCTTTCATTTACCTTTAAAGTGGGTTTTATGACAGGTTGTTTTATTTTGGAGATTTGAGAGTAATGGAGTTCAGTACACCACCACATTTCAAGCCCTACTGAAGAGGATTATCAAATATTTACCAGGCAGACATTTACTGAGAAGTTTCCAAACTGCACGGAGCAGCATGTTGTTCCATTGACATCTTAGTCCTCATTGTTAGCATTAATGTGTAATTAATGAATAACGTTAGCATTTAAAATCCATTGTCCTGAATATTTTATGTTTGTTTTGTTATACTTTATTTCTATAAAACCAGAAGTGCTATACAATTCTGTTTTCCTTGGATTTCCCTCTCCATGTTCAAAGTTAAAATGGTGAGTGAATATGAAATTTCCCCATTAGTTCAGATGTTTAAATACTTGGTCCCATCTAGTATGGGCCTTGAGGTAGGATCTCACTAGAGTAAGCCTCCAAGGGAGGACCTCAGGTTTGGTTGCTTGGCCACATTGTGGCTGCAGATGTAATGTGACCACTGTCTCAAACTCCTCCTGATATAACCTCCTGCTGAAATGGTTCACACTCTTTGGCAAACTGAATCCTTCTCTGTTTAAGCAGCTTTGTCCTTGGTATTAGACACAAATATGAGAAGAATAATTAAAACTTTATCTCAGCTTATGGATTCTTAAATATTCTATCTTTCTTATTTTTAAGTTTTTTAAATGTTCTGTGGTATGTGTGTGTGTGTGTGTGTGTGTGTGTGTGTGTGTGTGTGTGTTCAGGTGCCTGCAGAGGCCCCAAACGGAATCAGATATGGGAACTGAACTCTTGTTCCTAGGAAGAGTAGGGAGTGCCCTTTGCCGCTGAGCTATTTCTCCAGTTCCATGGGTACTTCAGTGATATTTGTTACACACAGGCCCCTTTGGCCACTTTCGGTAACTCATTTTCTTGCATACATATCACACACACACACACACACACACACACACACACACACACATGTGCGCACAGTCTGCTGTATTCTCTTATATAATGCTGCCAATTTACGCTCTATGTTTTTGACATTTTCTTTATTCAGAGGTCTACTCCACATAACTACAGGATGATGATAATGATTAATAGTCCCAGTGAAATCAGCAAAGGGCAGCTATTAAGGAGACATAAAAAGGGGAGGGGGAAGGCCAAGGGAAACTTGTAGCTAGCACACCAGGTGACTAGGCCTCCTGAAAACGACTTAACCCTTACTGCACCAAAACCCGTTCTACCCCTGTCCTGGGACCCTTGTCTGCATAAGTATTTACTGTGTATTCTGTGAGAGACACACTCATTAGAGACTGACTCTACACTTACCTGGTGTGATTTCACTTCTCTGACTTTAAGCTCTATGGAATCATGACAGCCTCAAGCCTTGCTCAACAATTGCCAAACATAAAGTAAGACTCTGTCCTTTTAAACTTGGAAATTCTGATCCTCCAGGAGCTTTTGAGAACAATGTCAACTCCATGTGAGTTTTTTACTTGAAATAATGAAAAAATTAAAGGGTCTGTATATTCTTGATAATTATAAATAAGAATACCATAAATATTATAAATTAAAGATTGCATATGGCAGACATTCCTAACTCTTGGGGAAGAATATTATATATAATCAGATTCTATTACACTGACTCCAGATAAATTGTTTTGTCATGATAGCCAGAAAAAAAGAACATTTCACATTTATCCATGATTTAATCACTTTTATAATTCAAGGAACCAGAAGAATTGTGTATCACATAGCTGAATGACTCATAGTCTTCCCACTCCTTCAAAGGTCAGTTAACAAAAGGAATATCATTGCTATAGAACACTCACTTGTACAATAATATCACTTATTATTTGAATGAGGACATCAGAGAATTTAATCACTTAAATATCACTCCCACACACCCAGGCTTATGCAGGCCCGGAAAATCCACCAGCAACCTAAGTATCTCACATATTTCTCTTCTCATTAATTACTGGTTTGTATTTTAAGAAAACCACATCACTTTAAAAAAATAAAACACTTTATTTTACATTCTAAATACCAACAGGATGATAAGCATAAGAGAAAACAGTGGTGGGAGGCTGAGGTGAGAGAGACAAAAAATGACATTTTTACATTTTCTTATTTGAAAACAGAAAGACAAAAAATAATGTTAAATTGGTAAGAAGAAATGCAGAATGGAGTATGTTTAGTAAACATGTTTTCATGCAGAATAGTGAGATTAACACATTGGTATTTGAACAGCCTTGACTTGGTTGGTTCTTTTGCATGACAGCAGTAAGTGGCTTCATGCACCCTTCTCCATTTGGAGGGACTGATTCATCACTTGGTTCCACTAGGTGATAGCTAGTGTGTTATATGTGATGGAGACTTTCATGTCACGGACAGGAGTAAGCCAGGCAAAAATAAAACCCGAAGGGGTACATGTCTATCTTAAATCCTTGTTCATTTGCCTCTGTTTCTTTGATTTGGTGAAAAAAATGTTTTGCTGCAGATTGTATTCTCATGCTCATATCCATCATTTGGTTTGTCGGTAATCAAGCAAGCAACCTTCCCTCAGCGTTTTCACATGGTTACTGTGCTCATATATTCAGAACCAGAACATAGCCCATGTCCGCTCTAACATCGCCAGCACCTTTCCAAGTTCTGGGAGACTATCCTTAAAACTCAGCAATCACAAGCCATTGACCATGAACCTTCCCACCAATCAGGAAGATGCTAGCACTGTCCAAAAATATAGTAATTAAAATATCCCATTTTAGTGTTTTCTTCCAGTGAGTTAAAACATATCCATGGCATTCTTGGCATATTTCATGTGAAATAGAGTTGGAGTTCCTTTCTGCGATGAGTGAAAGGAATCCTTACTTTCTAAAAACATCTCCCCTTGGGAGTTTGTTGTCCAATATAGACTATTTTGAACCGTACACACTTACACACAAACACCCACATTCTTCCTTCCTTACCTTCAAAATATCGCATAAAGTCCCTGTTGCTCTGTAAAACATTTTAATTCCTTTTATTTAATATTTGAGAATTTCATATGTGAGTACTGTTTTTTACACTATTTCCAACCTCCCCTTCTCCCTTCCAACTCTTCCTTGGTCCCATGGCTTTTTCTGGAATTTGTGACCTTTTCTTCTTTAAAATTTACATTTAGTCCATCTTGTTAGTGGTGCTCATAAGTACATGTGTTTAGGGCTGTTTGTGACTAGGTCACTGCTGAAGGTTTGATATATTATTTATCTTCTCTCCCCAACATCAACTAAAGTAGACACGTGTTAAACATTTGGTAAATCACAAAGTTAATATAGATTCCTATGGTGTAATATGGTTTTTCATGGCTATATTTCCTCCAGAAAAGTACCAATAAGATCATCTGGGGTCCAGAGAAGAAAAGAGAATAGTATTCAACACATCAGAGAAACTCCTAGAGAAATCAAGTTTTGAGTATTTACAATCTATAGCAGTCTTCCCGATGATTCAAATTCCCCTTTCTGCTGTGACAGGGTCAGGCTGCTGAAACCAAGACAATATTCACTCTTACAAAACTTGAACGGTTTGGGAAGCCCCCAGGCAATGGACCTGGACCTGTCTTTAGTGCATGAGCTGGCTGTTTGGAACCTGGGACCTATGCAGGAACAGTTTGCTCAGCCTGAGGGAAGGGAGGAGGGGACTGGACCTGCCTGGGCTGAATCTACCAGGCTGAGCTGAATCCCCAGGGGAGTCCTTGCCCTGGAGGAGATGGAAATGGGGGGTGGGGTCGGGGGAAGGGCTGGAGGAGGGAGGACAGGGGAATCCATGGCTGATATGTAAAATTAAATTAAATTATAAAAAAATAAATTTTTTATAAATAAATTTATTTAAAGAAAGTCAAGATTGGAGCAGAAGGAAATTTCACCACAGTGACAGGACCCTCTAAAAAACACGAATCTATTTTTCAACCAAATGTGGAAATGCCCCAACATGAGAAACAAGTCAGGAATTCAGTTGTCACTTCTGCCACACATTTGCTGCAGGTTGCAGTTTGTAAAATTAGACTTCGTTAGTAAAGTAAAGTAATAATGCATCTAGATCATAAAGAGAAGTAAAACTGTCCTTCCATTCCAGTAACACAATATTCTTGAAGAGCCACTAAAAGTGTGTATTTAAGACAACTTAAAGGATGACTTTAAGATTTCTGATTTTAATATATTTCAGCAATATACAAAATACACAAATTAATATGTAGACTTGAAATAAAGCTGTCAGAAGTTGAAACAGTTTTGAAATTAATTTTAACATGAAACGTGTGAAAAGTGAACACTACTATAAACTATGAAACAGTGCTAAGTGCAATTAAAAATAGAGATGTATGAGGGTGTATACCATGTTCATGGATCAAAATACTCAATAAGATACCCAATTTCTCCAAATTTATCCTTGGAGTTGGTACAGCCTAAATTAAATTCACAGCTGTAATTTTGCTAGAATTCAATAGATTTCTTCTATGATTCAAATCATCTTGAAGAACCAAAGTAAAGAAAAATAAACTTTGGAGGATTATTAGCGAACATTATAATTAATTTACCATAGAGTTTGAGCTATCAAGCTAAAATAATTTTAACAAAGGACAGAGATTGAGTCAACAGAAGTCTCACTCGAATAAACTAAGTAGTAAGACTACTCCACTAGGATCTTTTGAACAGACAAGGTCCACACAACAAACCCAAAGCATATCATACAGTTGAGGGCTTTCTCTTAATGGCTAAGAATTTCAAAATACAATAGCAATTTAACAGACTACAGGCCATTCTCCTCAGTCCTATAAACATACTGGTTTCATCAATTTTCATCCCTATTCAGTCATCTTTAAGCCCTGAAGACTACTACTCCCCCCCACCCCTGCTCTTTTATGAAGAACATGAATGTACAAAGATATTGAAAGGTCTTTTGTTTACAGGTATGACTTAGATTCCATTAATCAGTGATATCAAACACAGAGAAACCTTCCTTTTATGAGATCAAAGGGTGACAGAGAGGCTGTGGCCTCTGCGAACCTTGCCTTTAATGATGCAAAAAGAAGATGAGAAAGGCTCAAAGCCCACAATCTGAAGTTGTCTTTTAGTGTCAGGACACATCTGCTCCTTTGGCCACATTGCCCAGGCAGTCCAGTCCTCGGGGCATCTAGACTCTATCTTCTCAATATGCTCCAAATAAGGGAGGACAGCCCCTCACCACTGGAGGACAGCCGAGAGCTGAGAGTGGCAGCCAAGGTGTCTCCCAGTGACTCAAGGACAGCAACTGATTCAGAAAACACTGTGGCCATGATTCCACCCCTGAGCCAGGATCCCACTGAGTTACACAAAAATACACTCACGTGCTATCTACAAAAGAGGTTAAAATGCAGCCCTCTGGTATAGTGTGATACTGGCAGAAAGTCTGAAATGTTGGGAGAAGCAGCTCTCAGGACTGGGAATAATAAAGACTTGGGAGCTAGACAAATGTTCACCTGCCTAAGAAATGGATGTTTGTATCTATAATCAATTAATTGCACACATACCAGTAGGTGCACTCAGCTCTGTCAATGATTACTGGATGCTTTCTTCCCACCTGTACTCACCAGATCTTTTTATTTTTTTATTTTTTTTTGTTTTTTTTTCTTTTATTTATTTTTTTTTTTCATTTTATTTTACAATACTATTCAGTTCTACATAACAGCCACAGATTCTATTGTTCTTTCCCTTCCTGCCCCCCTCCCCTTTCCCACAACCCACCCCCCCATTCCCACCTCCTCAAGATCAAGGTCTCCCCCGAGAACTGGGATCGACCTGATAGACTCAGTCCAGGCAGGTCCAGTCCCCTCCTCCCAGACTGAGCCAAGCGTCCCTGCATAAGTCCCAGGTTTCAAACAGCCAACTCATGCAACGAGCCCAGGACCTGGTACCACTTCCTAGATGCCTCCCAAACAGATCAAGCCAATACTGAGGAATCTGGAGGCTAGGCCCCAGGTGGAGCTCTGGGAATCTAATTAGTGAGAAAGAGGAGGGTTTATATGAGCGAGAATTGTTGAAACCAAGGTTGGATAAAGTACAGGGACAAATAACCAAACGAATGGAAACACATGAATTATGAACCAAAGGCTGAGGGGCCCCCAACTGGATTAGGCCCTCTGAATAGGTGACACCAGATCTTTTTAAAAGTAAGAGGATATTATGAAGTTCAAGGAATGTTTGAATTCGACAAGAACATTTTATATTTAAGACAATTCATCATGGCTGTAAAGACAGCTGGCTGAAGGTGTCTTGAATAAGATAGAAATATGAACCTTCTCTGAAGCCATTACTCAAAAGGCTAATGTTAAACAAACACTAGAAAGAGTAGAGAGAGATGGGGAGAGCAAATTGAAAAGGATTGAAGCAGAATGGGAGACAGATAACACGAGTCAAGAAGCAAGCCAAAATCAATACTGTAAAGAAGAAGGGGAGGGAAAGTAAAATAAGTAAAAAGCAAAAAAAAGTTCTGGATTTATCCCAAATGTATGGTTGACCTTCCAGAAACCAGAATCAATAACAGAAAGGACAAAGCCAAGGCTATTTCTCTTTTAGCCTTAGAGCACGAGAAAAGGGAGGAGAGCAGTAGATGGAGACAACTCTATCTCAAGATTTAAGTTGAAAAGCAACATCTTGATGGTATGCAATCTAAAGAAAAGGGGTGGCAAACAGTACAGAATGGACACAGCCTTGCTTCGGCAAGAGGTGTAATGAACACCTGAAAACATTAGACTCTATTTTGTATCAAAAGTAACTGTAGCTGATACTAAAGCCAAAACACAAAGTACTTTTTATTTGGAGCCTCAAATAACACATTAAAACCTGGGCTAAAGTCATTCTCATGTTATAATGAAGGCTTAATACTCTCAGCATTTAACTGGATACACTCAAAATAAGTGTTCGAGCTGATGTGGTTACTGTAACAGGAAGATCTCAAGCCTTAGTCCTGTTTGGTAAGTTGTCTATGAATCAGGTAAGAAATACATTAGTAGAAAGTACTGTGTTCATTTCATTAAGATACTAGATATTAGAAAAGTGTAGTTGTATTTATATGAGTGTTTTATTCCCCTGAAGAACAAGAAGCAGTGTATCTTCTGGAAGTTCTGCTTACTAACTCTCATCATCCTCTTGAGACAACAAAATAGTAGATATCATTTACTTTCTCTTTTCTTTTCTGGCAAGGGTTCAAAAGAGCAATAGAATGTGTCTGCATAGACTCAGCAAATCTGAGTAGATTAGTCAGTATTTATAGGAGAGGAATGTGATGCCTGGTGTAGTCCACAAACACAGACTGAGTAGCTGCTGTATCCATGGAATACACGACAGTATGGAGAAGATAAAGTCCCATGTTCATAATATCTACAGCACAATGTATAACAGGAAAGCTCCTGTAAGTTGTAAAAAACCGAATTTAAAAACTGGAGTATTTAATCAAGCAACATAATACAGCAATTTCTGTGCACATTTTTCTTGATTTCTTAAATCATTAAAAAAAACCCAAATAGTATAGAATATTAACATGTAGAACCCATTAGTCCACCTAAATTACTTTGGGAACAAGTGGTAAATTCTGGGTTGTGGTTCCAGGAGCAGTGAGGATTGACCGTTATTAATCATGAAGGACAGCAGCAATCAATATCAGCATGATTAATTTTTCCATTCTGCATTAGATAATTTGACCTGTATGAATGTATATTCTTAAGACAGATGAATGACTCCTTAGACAAGAAACAGCTTAATCATTTTATAAAGGCAAGCACATATGACCAAACAAATGGCAGAATTCTACATTCAGTAGAATCTTTGCATTACTGAAGAGATTCTGCATTTTATAAAAGCAATTTATAAAAAAGTGCATTCGGTATTTCGAAGAAAAATCTGTGCTGTTTACTAATAAGAAACATTTGAAGCATTTTCCAGAAAGTTCATCAGAATTAATCCACATTAAAATCTCCATAAATATGAAGATTACAAATGTAGAATTTCTAATGTTAAAGTTTGGATATCTGCCTAAAATGTTAAGGAAATTTATTACATAGAAGTTTAAGAAGAAAGCTATTTAGTCACCAGAAGGGGAACATTGATATTAATTATACCTTAGTACTAATACTATTGGTTATTAAATACACATTTCCAAATATTGTTTTCTCAGGAACTTAAAAGACATGGTAGAAAAAGCAATAAAGGGCTGAGGAGATTTGGCAACTCGTATATTCCCCATCACTCTAGAAGCTTAATTACCTAATACATCATTAATTTCCTTCTTTCATAACCCTATATTAGCTTTACAAAATAGCAGCTACTAGAATCTCCGAGGGAAAAATACAGCAGGAATCTTGCAGATACTATCTCCAGGCCAGATTTCTTGTATATTATGCTCAGCCAAAAAAAAATCTGAGTAACAACCATAGTTCTTTGCTGTTATGTTTCCCATCTCCCCTTTGCAGACGGCTTCACATAGGAACAAGTGCATTCAAACGAAGTGATTGGCATTACAGGGAGGTTTGGGGAGGTATTAAATCCTCATTTCGGTATTTTGTACTTTGAACTACTAATTACAAGGACACAATAGTATATGGCAACTGGGAGGTAAGAAAACGTTAGCAACTATGAGGCTCTCATTCCAAGTCCCGACATTCACATAAACGTGGACCACATCTGTTATCTAGGTGCTGAGGGGTCAGATACACGTGTATCTCTAAGACTCCCTAACCAGCCTGTGCAGACAATCAGTGAGTTATAGTTGCAGTGAAATATCATCTCAAAACATTAGGCGAGAGCAATAAAACAAGAAGCCCATGTCAACTTTCGCCTCCATGCACTCACCTGAGCGTGCACACACATACACGCACACACACACACACACACACACACACGCATGTACACACACACACACGCACACACACACGCACACACACACTCACACACACACATGCATACACACACACACACACACACACACACACACACATACACACATGCACACATTTTAATTTTGTTATAAAAAGTCAGACATGGTGTATTTTCAGCACTAAGGAGAATGAGCACTGATGAAGAAAGAGCAGTCCATGGAGCTCAATAGTCAACCTGTATATCCTAATGGATTAGCCCAGACCTGAATGAGATACTTGGCCTCAACAACTAGGTGGATTGGTCCCAAGGTTAACCTTTGGCCTCCACATACATTATCAACCCTATTGTATTTACCAGTACACACACACACACACACACACACACACACACACACACACACACACACCTGCTCACACAAGAACAGGTAAATACATGCCTCCCCCCAACATGCACACACTTCTAAGTTCTTTTACTTGAGTACAATGCACGCACAGTATAAGCAGCTGCACTGGAACTGCAAAGAAAATTTTGTGTATCGATCTTATTCTCTACTCTGAGAGGCCATTTCATCTTGATTCCTGCCAATTCAAATTACATATTTCTTTTCTCCCCGAAACCTTGTTCCTTTTATGTCTAGCCTGTTTGCTCTGCACTTCTGCTATAACCTAAGTCAATAGACACTCATTTTTAAAGTAATAGAAAGAAATAGGATCCAGTCCACAAGTACATTTGGAAGCTCATACCCCTGCTAAAAGTAGCATACTATAAAGTGCCTGCTTCCTTCTAGGAATGTGATGAAGGCTATTACTGGGGAAAGATGCCTTATTTTTTTAAGTGTAATTGTATTTTCTTCTATTGTCCTAAAATATGTAAGACTTCTAAGACCCTCCATTGGCTTTTTTTTTAAACTTAAATGTGTACTGGATGCCCACAATTCACCAGGAATTGGTGATACGTGAAAGTAAACAAACAAATAAAAAAGATAAATGTCTGTGATTCTGATAGAAATATAGTCCTAGTAAAAATAAATGGAATGAAATCATAATCAATAATTAAACTCGTTTGTCCCTTGTTGCATTTTCATTTCATTAGTACTTGCAATGTACTTCCTTTGCATTTATTGTGCACTACGCTGGATGATTATTAAATGGCAAATATATATGAAGCTAGGAAAATACTATATTAAGGTACCTATGCAAATATCAACAGTGAAAGGGCAGGAGGAAGTTGCTTTGTTGATCAAGGAATCAGCTTTTGGTTTAATTGCTTTTCTTCACTATTATTATTATTATTATTATTATTATTATTATTATTATTATTATGTTTTCATTCCTGAAAATTTTTATTTTCTCTCTTTTGTTGTGTTTGAATTGAACATGAATTCATTTTTTGATTCTTAAAAAAATTCTATAGTCCCATGCCAATGGATAGCCAAAGTTTACCTATTTACTTCAACTTCTTATCTACATACTTTCTACCAGGCTTTGATGACTAATTTTTGTGGTCTACTTTCCACAGTCTAGAACCACCTGAGCATAGAGTTTCAGGAAGGGAATGGCTAAAATAGGCTAGCCTGTGAGTATATCTGTGAGGACGTTGCTTAATACGGTCAACTGAGATGAGAAGTCTTAGCCAACTATGGGTGGTATCGTCCTCTGGCTTTGGGTCCTTGACTATTTAATAAAGACTAGTGAAAACTGAGTCCACCACATGCCATCCATGTGTTCTCTCTTAACTCCTGCGTGAGATGTGATTTGCAGTTGAAATTCTTTCTTTAACTTCCTTAGAGTGATGAGCTGCAACCTGGAAAGTCATAAGTTGGTGATTTTTCTGGACTTTTTTTCCCCTTAGATTGTAGAGTAGTGGTTCTCAACCTGTGGGTTGTGATCTTCAGAAAATATGTATTTCTGATGGTTTCAGGAACTCAGTAGCAAAATTACATTTGTGAAGTAGCAACAAAAATAAATTTATGATTGGGGGTTCCTAAAAATCATCGGAAATATGTGTTTTCCAATCATCGTGACCCACAGCTTGAGAACCACTGTTCTAGAAAGACAGGAGTTTCTTTTTTTTTTTTTTTTCAGATTTCAGCATATGAGACAAAAGCAATCCTTCCATGCCCAGTTTCTTTTTTTTTGTTTCATATCATATCATATTTTAATCTATTCCTTTTCACAAAATTATGTAATCTCCCTTACATATTTTGTTATGTGTTGAATCTATGATTTCTATCTATTTCTAAGATTTAATCATTGACATTTATTATAAATTCTATGGTTGGAAAATTTTCTGCTTCATTCATACAATCACCTAGGATGATTTATTATTCTCTTGAATTTTTTCCATTTTGAATACATTAACTTTTTAAAAATGTATTTCCCAGTTTTCAGAAATAAATTTAAATATTTAAACCATGTTATTTAAGACTTTCTATTAAGTGTTTATTATAAAAGTAAAGATGTGTGAACTGTATCGATTAGAAATTCCTAGATTTGAGGAGAAACATAATTTGTTTTATCCACTTAAATGATATATTTTACTCTATCTTAGGCTTATTGATTGAAGTTATGCATTGCAGAGAACAGATAGTAAACTGACTTCTTTAAGTTTAACAGGATTTTTAGGCATGTTTGATAGGTGTTTTTCCTCATTGAATTCTGAGCTAAAGCCTTGGAATGAATCTTATTGACAAGCCTGATTATATCTAGCTATATGGATTCTGAGAGGTTTGGTTTATGGAAGTATTTGCCTAGGTTCTGTTTTTTTTTTTTTTTTTTTTTTTTTTTAAATCAGAAAAAGTTGTGGGCAAACTGTTCAGGTGGATCTGTCCAGAGAGAAGAGGGGACAGAGCAGGAGAGAAACAGAAGATGAAAAGAAGGAGACAGGAGATGGGGGAAGTCAGGAAAACAGCAACAAATGATAGGCATTAACTTCTGAACTCCTTAAAAGCTAGGAACTAGGTGTGGCCAGGCAATAGAGTTCTAGCCGCAGAACTCTATGAAGATGTCCTAGGTACTTTCAAGGTAAAGGAGAAGAACAAATACAGATTGGCAGACTGCAGCTCCCAAAGTCATCCTAGTATGTGACAGAACAGAGAGAACTTAGCTGCATCTTTCTTGGTACTATGGATCTCTCTGTGTGACCTAGGACTTCACCCTTCCTGACATGAGATCCTACTCGCTCCTTACTTACAGAGTCAACTTGTTCCACTCTTGGGAAGTAGAATGTAGTGGTGTGGAGAGTTAAAGGGGAAACTGAACTAGGAGGATTGTACAGGGAGAAGAATGGGAGAGAAAGGTAAAGATGGAATATGCTGAAGGGCAACTAACACTAAGGGTCTGTTGGAAAACTGCATGGAAATTCACTACTGCAGAAGTGTCCTAAAATATGCATAGTCCTTGGAAATGCTTCTGACATAACAAAGGTCATATACAAAGGCTTGACCCCCTACAGCCCTCTGCTCCACAGTAGGAGCACCAGGGCTGTGAGCAGTGGTCTTTCTGAAAGCTAAACATGTGAGGTGAACACATAGCTGTGTTTTAGATATCTTTTTAAATGGGTTGGATCTATGCTTAACAGAAATCCCTCTATTTTCACCTAATCTCTATACTAATGGAAAGACTTTCAAAGAAAATGGCGAGGATTTCAACAAACAGATTGGTGTGCTACTGTATTCTGAATTCTCTCAAATGCTTACTTATACAGGTGTGTATTGTATGTACATGTATGTGTATTGCATATATGTATAAAAAGATTATAATTTCATAACCATTTGTTGAACATCTGTGGTATACTAAATATAGAATAGTAACATCTAACTTTTCTTGGTAATCCTTAATATGTTTTTGTCTCACTCAACTGGATTAAAATGTGACATGACTAAAAAGACTTGAAAATGAGATGAGAAGGGAAATTATGCTACAGCATAGAAATATATTTCAGATCTGGTGGGATTTGATTCTAGAAACATGATTTCCCAATGATTACCCTTCCAAAATAAAATGGGCTTACCTGAAAAGTTTTCTTTAAAGGAAGAGAAATGAAAAAATCCTGTCCATATTAGAATGCTTTGTCCCTCCAAGTCACAGAAGCCCAAACAAATTAAATACTGGAGTGGAACTAACCCAATTAAATTAAACCTTAGCCTTTTTTTGGAGTTACAGTTGTGATAGATTTTATTTCAAAGTTCAATTGTTAGATAATATCTTAACAATTGTAGAATACTTTTTATTATATTTTCTAAAACTATATAATCTAGGCCTTTGCTTTGTCTTTTAAATTTTGCATAAAACAATGTAGATTGCTAGATTGCTTTGGTTTCTATTTTTAGGTTCCTACAGTGACCATGTTTATAATAATTCTATCATCTTCTTTTATTCTGTTTTCCATACAATCTTTCTTTCTCCTCGTGATCTTTTTTCTAGTTTGATGACCTACGCCCTTATTAGCATGCACACACATACACACACACACACACACACACACACACACACACACACACACACACACACACACTATTTTAATCTATGGTCCACATATGAGAGAAAACATTCAATATTTTCTCCCTGAGTCTGGCTTATTTCTCTTAACACAATGATTTACAGTCCCATCCATTTTTCTGCATACGTCATGATTTTATTTTGCATTATGGCTGAATAAAATACCATTATGTATACATATCACATATGGGGATATATACCTATATATCTACACTGGTTCCATTTCCATGCTATTGTGAATAGTAGTGAATTAAACACAGATATGCAAATATTTCTGTAGTATGTTGACTAGATGTTAATTCTGTAAAATTTAGACTCTTAATTAGGTAGTTCCACTTCTTTTTGTTTGTTTGTTTGTTTTGTTTTGTTTTGTTTTTGAGACAGGATTTCTCTGTGTAGTTTTGGTGCCTGTCCTGGATCTCACTCTGTAGACCAGGCTGGCCTCGAACTCACAGAGATCCACCTGGCTCTGCCTCCTGAGTGCTGGAATTAAAGACATGAGCCACTGCCCAGGGTAGTTCCACTTCTAATTTGTGTTACATTCCTTCAACATTGGTAGGCAGGGAATTTATATGCAGAATATCATTAGCACCTACTTGGGATGAACACAATCCATAATATCTGATCCTAATTCTATTGCTGGTAAGCCTCAAGGAAGATTACCATGATAGACCGTGTCGTGTGTGTGTGTGTGTGTGTGTGTGTGTGTGTACACATCACAAATTCAGAAAAAAATAACAGAATACTCCATCTTTATTTTAATGAGACACATCTATGTTGTATGTGTATATACCCATCCTTTAAGTGCTGGGAAGAAAAATGAATAAATTTTGGAATAAAAAAAACAACTGCAGGGACATCAATGGTTTACAACTGATTGAATGACCTAAGAACAATTTAATCCACCTGATCTGTTAGTCAGCAAAACAGTGCCTGCCCTAAGTCCTTCTCATGGTCCGTAAAGCAGAACATTCTTGATTTGCTGCTAATTATGTTACTGAAGGGTACCACGTGTTTGATCTATCCTTCAGATCATCTGTGAAGGTCAAGGATAAAACAGACATCTCATTGCTCTTTAGATCTTTTGTTGCTGCTAACTTTATTGTAAAATTATACCAAACTAACAGAAAAGATGAATAATAGTAACAACATCATCCATATACCTTCCCTAAACCTTCATAACTTTCACCATTGTTTCATTATTCTCTCTTTCAAAGTAAGAGAGAAATGTATATCTTTTCACTTGGATAAATTATGTATGAAAATGATATATACATATGTTCAGTCCACCTATTCATATAGTGTATATTTCCTAATATATACTACTTATTTGATTTTAACTATGATATTCATATTTCAAATTTTATTTCAAAATGTAAAGAATACACACCATGTTCTGTGAAATCTAATGAACTAATAAAATTTTAAGTTGTTTTCCTTAAAGAGCTAGCTCAAAACATGTTATGATAGCCATTATGACCATATTTTCATAGAATTTTAAATCGAAAAAAATTTCATAATTCCCAATTTTTATTTTTCATGGTGTGATACACCTATTTATAATTGCCAACAGTCTTTAAAAAAAGCATCTTAGCATACTCAATAGGCAACGTATTTCCCCCATTAAATTGATGCAATAAGGCCCAAATTGACTTGTTAAGGTGTATTTTAATCACCAAAATAAAGTCTCCATTAAAATAAATACAGTAAGGCCCAAGTGTGCACTTGTAGGTTTTGATACCCCCATCCAATACCCTTTTGCTTTTATATATGCTTCATTACATTAATACATCAAATGTTAAATTCCCATTTTAAACAGAATATTACCATTTATGAAGCATATTCATTTCTAATATTACAAAATGACTAATAAAGAGATTTGTAAAAGTCATTCCTCGCCATGAGACAATCAGACACATGTAGCCAGGTTGATGTTAATGAAAGGATGTCCCTTTGGATAGAAAAGACTTTCAAGGCAGAACTAGGTGAAACAAGACCACCTCCTCCAAATTTAATATACATGTAACAAACATGTATTAAAAGGGAACAATACCTGGATTAGCTACTAAGAATTCCACTCTATAGGGAAAGAAAATTAACCCCCAAATCTTTATCACGTGATGCCAGTTCTGCTGATGGCCATTGTTTCTGTTCAGTTGCCATGGAGAATGAAAGCATTTGTGTTTGAAATCCTAGGAAGAAAGGTTTCTTTCTCTTAATTTATATTTTTGAGATTTTTTTTATAACTACAACACTTCTCCCTTCCCTTACTTTCATGCAAAAGAGATTTTCATATCCAAAGAACAAGAGTACATACTCAGTGTGACATTAGAAGCTTTTGTGGTTTTGATCATTATGATTTCCTGGAGCATATGCACAGAGTTCTTTTACTAAAAAGTATCTGGTGTTTATTTCTATACTCAGTGATTTCGTATTTTATACACAGAGAAATCAAGCTGGTATGGACCTGGAAGCTTCCTCTTACTGGGTAGTTTTTATAGCCCCAGAAGGTGCTATACAGGCTGCAGGGATAGAAAGTCATCAACAGTATTTCAATTGTAGACTTTGCCAGCTACAAAAACAATTTGCCTGGCTAGATAAACCCAATGTTGTAATAGAATTTCAGGCAGGCTCTCTGCAGAGGAAGGGATGGTAAATCTGACTTGGAATTCCATATGCCCTAAGCGAGAATAGGAGTTATTACTTTGCTACATGGGCATACCATCACTGCCTTCTAAAGACTTATACTTATACTTATACTTCTCTTACACCTTCTCAAAGAAGTTTCTTATTGTTGTTGGTAGTACTTATCACAGACACTTACAGCTAGTCAAAGCACAGAGAATACATGACTATGGAGTGCTCAGCTCCAAGTGAGACCTGTTTAGTACCCCTTTTCCCTCAAGGATCCAGAAACATCCTTGATGAAGGAGTTGACAGATTGCAAGAGTCAGAGGTCAGAACAGAAAGACTGTTGTAAAAGCACTCACAAACTCACAGCAGCTGCGGTTGCCTGTATAAGACATCTGCAAGATCAAACGATTTAAATTTCCGACATAGATGGGGGAGAGGCTCATGAGTCCCCACTCTTAGATGAGAACTATTGGCAGTTCACGCTGCTAGAGGAGGAAATGTCAATTTTCTTCAGGGATATGGCCACATATAGGTTGCTTGACTCCTGTAGATGGCCTTATAGCATGCACCTGCATGAACTCAATGGGTCATGTAGAAAAAGAAAAAAAAGGCTATGAAGATGGGAGGAGAAATTGAGAGTTTCTGGGAAGCAGGGAGGAGGAGGAGGAGGAGGAGGAGGCAGAGGTGATGAAATGTATTTTATACATGTACAGAATTCTCAGTAGACAAATTACAATTTTTAAGTTTCATAAATTTCAATTTTTTCTGTCATTGTTTTTTTGAGACAGGGTTTCTCTGTGTAGCTCTAGCTGTCCTGGAACTTGCTTTGTAAGCCAGGCTGGCCTTGAACTCACAAAGATATTCATGTCTCTGTCTCCTAAGTGCTAAGATTAAAGGCATGTGCCACCACTGCCTGGCTCATAACTTTCATTTTTAACTATATAATTTCATCAGCTTTTCCTCATATTGAAAGCTGCAGGCTAGTGCGATTCCTTCTATGGAATCACCTCTATCTTGAAAACTAATGCTCAGAGAATTTTAGTTACTGCAACATTTCACTTTCCTTTATTTTAAATAAAAACAGCTTCTTATATAAAAAATACTGCTAGGTTTAAATTAAAAAAAAAAACCCTGCTAGCTTGTTCGTTTGTGTGCATTCTCTATCTCCAAATTCACAAAAGGATGTTTAATGTCTCATTTGCACTAGAGTTATGTATGTTTTTTAAAGCATGTGTAAATATTGACTAAAGAAACAGTGTTTCCTCTGAAATCTCAAACGTAAAGTATCTTCTCATACATTTTAACTCATAAATAAAGTGCACTGTTTTACATGTTTTTTTTTTAATTCTCTAAACAATGTTTCAGAATTTGAAATAACACAGGAAAGCACCTCTTGTACCAGTTCCCATTTCTAGGACTTTTGCCCACTAACAATTGGTAAAACAGTAAGAGGTGATATACAAACCAGGAATTCAATAAATCAAAAAATTATCTTCAACCTTCCTAACTCAGAAAGTAATAAACTGGATCGACTGCTTATTAATATTTGCTATACATCGTTAACTGGTAATCATTCACTTAGACAAAGAAGGTCAAATAGGACTTGCTGGTAAACCATATGGAAAGAAAGAGGATGTGTCTGGTGTTACAGAGGTGCAACAGTATGGTACGTACTCATAAAATATGGAACTCACAAAACAAGACAAGGTCTTGTTCTAAAAGAGCTCACAGTGGACTGGTGTGCAGATGTTTGATGAATGAACCAGAAACATACAGCATATATTAGGCACACTATGCAACTTTGGGAAACTATGCAACTTTGGAACTCTAGTGGCTGAATGTTCTAGGTGTCACCAAGAATTTCCCTTCTCCAATGTAAGTGGGTCCCCAGGTATAAGACTAGAATCTGCTTGTTCAAATGAAAGCAGCAGTTTTCAGGAAACATTAAAGAGACAGAGTCATCTAACTAATTTTTGATATGTAAAATGGGCTGGGGGATTTGTGAAAATTTTGGTTGCCTGTTTAGAAGGAAAAATGGGTGTGCCTGTCTTGCTTGCTCCAATTAGCTCTGTGAAAATGAATTCAGTACTTGAAGTAAAATCTGGTACTGATGCTAAAGACTATCATTAGGGATTATGGAGCAGAAAACCAAAATCAACCTAAGCTGTTTGCAGGTTTAAAGCTCTACAATACCACCATCTAGCCTGTCTTTTTCTTATAAAAAAAAGAAAGAAAGAAAGGAAGAAAGAAAGAAAGAAAGAAAGAAAGAAAGAAAGAAAGAGAGAAAGAGAGAAAGAAATAGAATCATATGGTATTTAACCAAGTTTATCTCTTATATTTATATTTTACAATACAATAATAATGTATTTACATATACTTGCACAAAATTGATGTAGAGACATCTCACATGCCCTTCAGCCACTTTCTTTCAATGGTGATGTCATCCATATCATAGCACAAAATTACAACCAGGGAGTTGCAGTTTAGTTTGGGTCTCTGCTACAAACTTTTAAACTAGCTAGTATTTTATTTTAGTATATACAACATTTGGGTGCCTTTTAGAAACTTAAACTAAGCATTTGTCCCAAGCAAAACACTTAATGGCACAAATTACTTAGAGATATTTTAAGTTCTTAAACTTACATGAATCAAATATTTTAAGTTCTTAAAAATTGAAGTTGTTCTTCTACAGCAGAAAATAACCATCACAGTAAAGAAAGAGGGAACACAAAACATTACAACCTCTGACCAAAGCACAAAAAGCCTGTGGTGTAGATGGGGTGATATGAGGCTCTTTAAATAATAAAAGTAGGATTTATGATAAGTTAGAAGCTAAAGATATATCCTTGAATCCCCAGGAGATAGGGAGCAGCTCCATCTTTATAAAAGGATGGGCTGAAACAGGTCAGGGAAGCAGGTGGGCTAGCTGCAGATCTCCAACTCTCCCTCCTCTCCTCCAAATCCTGTCCCCAAGTCCCACACCCAGATCTATAGCAGACCACCTGCAGCTGCCTCCCCGCCCTCTCTGTCTTCATCTCCAGTGGATCATGAGTATTTTCTTCCCCAACCTTCCTCCCCATTCACCATTTTGCCTCAGTCCCCAACTCCAGCAGATATTCCTAGAGATCTGCCACAAGCTTGCCAGAGAAGCAGGAAGATGAGATTCAGATATTCACTCTCCTTCCTTTCCTCCATATCCAATCCCAGTCTCATCTCCAGCTCTCCAGCAGACTACCTGCTGTAGCTTTGCCTCACTCTCTGCCCCATTCCCAGAGGCCTAAGGAGATTCTGGTGGAACACCCCAATTTCCTCCCTACTGTAGACCTCCTCACCACCAACAACCCCAACCCATTCCCATTACTAAATGTTAGCTCTCCAGACGTAGGTGTCAGCACCCAGCACCTAGAAACACATTCCGCATAGAACCCCCAGGGGCCACACTTGGCAGGATCCTAGAAGTATTCCCTACCAGGCGACCCACAGCCTCTTAAGAAACAGAAATGGCACAGAAGTCAATGAACAAAACAAACACAAAAGCGTATCTCAACTTCTAGAATCACAATTATCCCAAACTCAGATGCCTAGATGCCAGCATAAAGCACAATTAATTACATCCAAGACAATATGTCTCCACTAGAGTCCAGCAACCATACTACAGCAGACCCTGAAAAGTACATCATAGCTGAAGCACAAGACAAGAACCTTAACATAACTTTATAAATATGATAATGATCCAAAAGAGGAAATCAATAAATTCCTTAAAGAAATCTAAGAAAATGCAAACAATGAGGGGAAGGAAATGAATGAAAAAGTTCAAGATCTGAAAGTGACAATAAAAATTAAAAGAAAACCAAACATGAAAAATTTTGGAAATTGAGCCAACAGAATACAAGACATGGGAGAGAAATCTCAGGTATTGAAGACAAAAATAGAAGAAATGATGCCTCAGTCAAAGAAAATGAAAATCTAAAGATCTCCAGACAGAAAACATCCAGAAAACCTGAGAGACTATTTAAAAAAAATCTTTGAATAATGGGAACAGAGAATAGAGAAGAAACCCAGGTCAAAGGCACAGAATAGATTTTTCAACAAAGTAATAGAACAAAGTGTCCTTAACTTAAAGAAGAAGATACTTGGGGGCTGGAGAGGTGGCTCAGCGATTAAGAGCACTGGGTGCTCTTCCAGAGGTCCTGAGTTCAATTCCCAGCAACCTTCTTCTGGCCTGCAAGCATGCATGTAGGCAGAACACTGTATATATAATAAATAAATAAATCTTTAAAAAAAAAGAAGATGCTTGTTGAGATTTTTTTTAAAAAAAAGCATACAGAACACCAAGTAGATTGAGCAGAAGAGAAATTCCCTTCAACACATAAAAACCAAAATAGTAAATGTACAGAATAACAAACAAACAAAGCTACGATGGTCTTAATTCTCCAATAAAAAGACACAGTCTAACAGAATATATGTGAAAACCAGATCCTTCCTTCTGCTGCATCCAAGAAACACACCTCAACATCAAGGATAGATATTACCTCAGGGTAAAGGGTCTGAAAATGTATTCCAAGCAAATGGACCTAAGAAGGAAGTTAATATTGTCATTTTAATATCTGACAAAATGGATTTCAAATCAAAACTAATCAAAAGAGATAGGTAAGGACACTACATATTCATCAAAGGAAAAGTCCACAAAAAAAGGATATTGCAATTCCTAAAATCCATGCACAAAACACAAGGGCACCCAAGTTTATAAATGAAACTTTACAATAAGGGGAACACTCATCCCTTGCTGGTGGGAGTAAAAACTCATACCACTACTATGGAAATCAGTGTTCCAGTTCTTCAAGAAGATAGGAACTGATCTACCTCAAGATCCAGCTACACCACTCTTGAGCACATACCCAAAGGATGCTTTATCCTACCACAGAGACACTTGCTCAACCTTGTTTATTGTTGCTATATTCATAATAGACAGAAATTGAAATCAGTGGATAAATGGAATAACATGGTACATTTACACAATGTAATATTACTCAGACACTAAAATAAATGAAATTTGCAGGTAAATAGATGGTTGTAGAAAAAAAATCATCCTGAGTGAGATAACTCAGCCCCAAAAAGTGAAATATTGTGTGCATTTGCTTATATGTGGAAGTTATATTTTAAGTTAAAAGTAAACACGTTACAATCCATAGAACCAAAGAGGTTAGGTATAGATAAGGGACTTAGAGGGAGGGACAGATTTCTCTATGAAGGGGAAATAAAATATATAATTATTGATGAATGAGGGGTGTAGTAGAATGGGAGTACCAAACAGGAAGGGCAGGGAGACAAGAGAGGGGGTAAGGCAAGGAATAGATAAAATTAAGAGCCATTAGAGGGGTTGTGTGGAAACCTATTACAGCAGAAGCTTCCTAAATGATATACACAAGTGAAGGTGATTTAAACGATCTGATGCCTACCTACATGTTTCACAGCTCCTAGCTAGTGTTCTTGGTACAGGAAGGTACTCGGCATACTACCAAAGGGGAAATGTGAAAACCAAACCAGATACAAACCCTTTCATCTACAATGGTGTCCTGCCTGCAAGACATGCTAGTGTAATGGTGACACAAACATTGTAGGAGTAATCAACCAATAGTTAACTTGATTCAAGGCCCTCTCTACGAGATGGAACCCATACCCAATGTTACTTGGGTGACCAAGCACCTGAGGCTAGATAGCCCAGGGACCTGCAGGGGTGTGGGGTGGGGAACAAATACTAATGCTCTACAAAAGGAACATAATAATAAAATGGCTCCTAATGGCATTCTGCTGTATTAATAGTTTCCTGCCTTGTTCTTCCAGCATCAGAGAAGCTTCCTTGTGCAGTACATAGGAACAAATACAGAGACCCACAGCCAGACAATATGTACAGAATCAAAGACCTGGTAACGTTTAGCCCTAACAGGATGTCTCCATCAAATCCCTCTTCAGGCTGCTCTGTGGAAGAGGAGGCAGAAAGAGTGTAAGAGCTGGAGGGGATGGAAGCTACCATGGAAACAAATCCCGCTAAACCAACAAGACTGACTCACAGAGACTCAGGGAACATGCATGGGGCCTGCACAGGTCTGCCCAAGATGGCACACTAGAGCTGAAAGTACAACTGGACATACACTCTCATATCTACCCCAGGAGCTATCTCCAATTGATAACCACTTACAAATGAAAAGTTATTTTCTCCAAGTGAGGCAAACAGACTACTCTAGAGAAGGTTACATGCCCAGTAGTAGACAGTCAACCAAAAATGAACTCAACTGCTGGGCAGTGGTGGTGCACGCCTCTAATTCCAGCACTTGGGAGGCAGAGCCAGGTGGATCTTTGTGAGTTCGAGGCCAGTCTGGTCTACAGAGAAAGATCCAGGACAGGCACCAAGACTACACGGAGAAACCTTGTCTAGAAAAACAAAATAAACAAAAAAACAAACAAAATGAACTCAACTGTGCTTTGGAGGTTTCTTGTCTCATAATGGATCAAGGATTTTTTATTTTAATTTTTACTTTTATTTATTTATTACCCTACAGCTTTTGTGTATATATTATGACTTCTTCTGTTTTCTGTATTTTTTTTGAATTCCTGAGTATGCAAAGGAGTTGATTTTTGCATCGATATTGGCTTTCTGTGTCATTTCCTGGGCTCTTTTCCTTCTGATTGTTTGTTTTGTCCTATTGTGATTTGTTTAGTTTTTTTCTTTTTCTTTTATTTTATTACTATCTCTTAGAAGACTGTTTTCTAATGAGAGACAGAAACGGGGTAGATCTGAGTGGGAGGGGAGGTGGAGAGGAACTTGGAGGAGTAGAGGGAGGGGAAACAGTAATCAGAATATATTGTATGACAAAAAACTATTCTCAGTAAAGGAAAAAATATAAATGATGGTGATAATGATGATGATGATGATGGTGGTGGTGGTGGTGGTGGTGGTGGTGGTGGTGGTGATGGTGATGGTGGTGGTGGTGATGATGATGACAAATGTGAATTGAAGTGAAATAATCTAGAGTAGGTATTATAGCCAAGGTAAGAAAAAATATTACTCCTTAGCAAATTCATAACTCATTCTGTCACTTACACATAACCCTTTACTACTTGAGTAGTTTAACCTCCACACACACACACACACACACACACACACACACACACAGAGACACACACACACACACACACACACACAGACACACACACACAGACACACACACACACAGACACACACACACAGACACACACACACACACACAGACACACACACACACACAGACACAGACACACACACACAGACACACACACACACACAGACACACACACACACAGACACACACACACACACACACACACACACACACATCATATAAACAGGTAATACTCTTGTGATTCTCCGATAGTTAAATGCACATCCTTTCTTTTTAAATGAAATAGCTTTATTCTGATTAACTCACAAATAAAAACACCACACTGTTTAAAGAAGCCACTCAAACACTTGACTGGTCCCAAACTCCAGGCATCTCAGTGAAGGTCCATACAGTTAGAGAAGCCATTCCCAAGCCATGGAGCTCCACCTGGGGTTTACACTTTGATTGTCACTAACATTTTCATTCACTTATTCACCACAGGAAAAAAAAGGGGGAGGGAGGAATGACAGACTTGAAACTGGAGAAATAAGTAGCTTTATATCCCCTTTTATGACTCATGTGTCCTTTGCCTTGAGTGTCCCCCACCCATTGTTAGAATAATACAATTACTTCAAAAGGATTGTGTCTTTAAGACATTTGCACAAAATTCTTAACAAATCTCAACTCATAATTAAAAAGCACAAAGCGCATAAGAAACTCATCAACCATCACCCAGAGGCAACCAAAACAAACAAGCAAACTACTCTAACCAGTTACTACAAAGATGGTGATATAACACAGAAAGATTTCTTTTACTCTCAGAGAGGTCAGAAACCTAGAAGAACAAAGCTCCCTCTAGACAGTCTTAGGCAATGTCGTCTCTATAATGGTTTGGTTCTCAGGGTGTGAGTATCCATTAATTGGTTGTTCCTGTTGGTAACTCTCTTTTAGGAAGCTGTGAGACCTTTAGAGGTGGTGTTTGATTGACAGTGATATGTCACTACAGATTGTAATAACATGTAAATATTAAGGTCATGTCCCTTGGTCTAGTCTGTAGCATTTGTTTCCTGCTCCATTATAATGTTAGGAGCAGTGAGTATAAGTTCTGTCTGCCATGTACCATGCCATGACTTTCCCACAATGGCTGACTGACAGCTTCTGAAAGGGTCAGTCGATAGAAAGCTTTCCTCCTTGCATTGTCTCTCTTGGGTATTTTGTCTTGGGATATGACCTTTTCTTTCACAAGCCTCAGACGCCATCGGCATCCTTTGGCTTGTAGTGCTTCCCCTCAGTCTCCCTTAATTCTCCCTTCTGTGTGAGTTCCGTAATGTTACATGCCCCATAAGTTAGCCTAATCTCCTTTCCTGAGATTCTTATTTCATCATCAGATGTAAAGACTCTGTTTCTGTTCTTCATGATTTTTCATATTTGTAATATGTTCTATTTGCCTCCTTGTATAGTATTTCAACAGAGTGGGGGAAAGCACCCTTTCATCCATGTCCCCTCCCCCATCCTTTCCCATCTTTTATCCTATCATATCTATCATTACCCACTCCCTAACTGTCACTGTCCCAGAGTCATAATTCTTAGTTTGTTTTTGTGACCCATTTAGTCTGTCCAGGGTCATCTATGTTGCCAAAGACTGAAAGTGTCCATTGGAGTCTGGTAGATTCGTGTGTGGGCACACAACTGAAGGCAATGGTTTTTCTTCCTAACTCTGTCAGTAGAAAATAGTCCACTACTGAAGGATGGGACCCTCTGAGCTCCTTCTCTCTCCATGCCTACTGGTATGGATCTGTTCTTAGACAAACCTAATGCCAGCATCCACAGCTGTTGAATTTCTCTTTCTGAAGGCCTTATCTTACTCAGAGAATGACGTTTTGCAACCTTTCCCCTGACCCTTCAGCTCTTACACTCTTTCTACCTACCCTATCCTGAAGTTCCCCAGGAGCTTTAGAAGGGTTGATATCTTTTTGACATCCATACACCAACCCAGTATGATCTCTACAAAGTAAAATGTAGTTGAATCACAGAGTAAATTATTTTAAAATAATTACAATATTTTAATATATATTAAAATATTTAAATAATTACTATTCAATCAATTAAAAGAACTTATCTTTTTTTAAGTAGCGATATTATAATAGTACAGAAAAATGCCCAGAACTTTTCCAAACAAAACAGAATTTCAAGTTACCGATAACGTAAAATTGAAATGAATAAGTGGATGAGCTACCTGGTAGGTAGCGATCCAACTGAGTGTAGAAGGAGAATGTGGGTGGCATGCACAAGTGTGAAAAAATGGTAAGGTTAGGCAATGCAAAGGATGTGTGACAGTTGTATACCTGGGTACACTTAGTAGGTATTTTAGGAGACTAATGAGTAATGAGAGATTTTTAACACATGAGAACACTGAAATGAAATATAAATATAATTTTCTGAGAAATCCTAAGCATTATAAAAAAAAAAACAGATCTTTCTACTCAGAAATCATAATCCATTGACCTATGTAGAATCAATAAAAATTGATATACATTGAGAAGTAAACAGTGAAGCCGCAGTACATTCCTGGGCGGAAGAGCATATAGGTGCAACAGGAAACGGATACAAATTATTTATGAAGGAGGCATAAGGAATTGAAAACATGCTTCTCAAGGAAAGAAAATAGAGAGTAAAGCTAGTCACACTGTACACTGTCTTCTCTCCAACATTTATTCTTAAGCTTATTGAAAGACCCCCGCTCCATTATGAGGACATGGGGCTTTGGGCCAATGAAATGCCCCCCCCCCCATAACTTAGCCTAAGAAACGCCATTCTGAAGGAATCAGAAAAACAGGAGTTCACAGCCATAGCCAGCCACCCGGCCTTGACAGAGATAACTATGGCCAGCCACCCAGCCTTGAGAGAGATAACCGTGGTCGACGGCCTTGGGAGAAAGACAGTTAAGTCAAATCAGGATATTTTATGGCTGGCCCCCTGGCCTTGAGGAATAAGCAGCTGGCCTGGGCAAGGCCAAATCAGCCACACACATACGACCCCAAGTTCACCCTGGCCTTCTTTGAAACAACCAATAGGGACCCTGTAACTATGCTTCTCGCTTCTGTAACCGCGCCTCTGCCCCTGGGATCCCATAAAAAGTCCCCCTTGCCTTAGGAAAGCGCGCAAGTCCTCCAAGAGACTTAGCCCCAGGTACCTGGTCTAAATAAACCCTCTTGCTTTTGCATCTGATCTGTGGTTTCGGTGTGTTCCTTGGGTTTGGGGTCTCTCCCGGAGGAAGATCTCAGCCGGGGGTCTTTCATTATGAAGTCAGACTGTAAGATTCTCAGGCTAAACATGACCGGCCTTTCAGACTTCGCCATCCAGAAGGCTGGGGAGGAAGCGGGCTTTCCCATGGTCCTCTGGGAACATTTGAGCCCACGGGCATGGTGTACCCCTCCCTCACATACAGCCAAGCTATTTTGGCCCTGGAAGCCAACATTAGGAGGGCAGTTTCCTGAATCTGGGAAAGGCAAATTTCACATAGTCCAGCTCCTAGATGATGATTCAGAAATCATCACGAGGGCTCAGCTTGATGTTTGCTTCTCTGTGACAGTCAATGATATTATAATACTAAGCTGTCCTTACCAGATATTCTTTAGCTTAAAATCATCGCAAGCGGGGTGGGGGAGGTGTTACCTGAACAAAGGCTCTGCTGATGAATTCTTTGGCACCAAAATTGATTGTAGAAAACATACTTGAAGAAAAATTACTTGGGTCTCTCACAGAATGGGCTTAAATACAAGAAATACCTTTTCCCACTGTAGTGGAATACCTGAGAGGTTCTTGTTATCTGATATTGTGAATAGACCTGGAAATCTTCACTTTGAGTATACCTAGGCAAACTGAATAGCACCACAATCCACCAAGAACTATAGCACACTGAAAGACTATGCATCCCCACTTATGACAATCCTGATCAGCACAAAAATTTAAAAAACTGGGCCACGGCTTTAAATTCTTTGATCAAGGCCCAATCAGAGTAGTAGAAAATGCCTATGATCATTCTAAATTAAATTCTTTTCTAAATTAGCTGGAGGCAAAGATCAAACAAAATTTTATCCCATAAGATGCTAAATTGAAAAATAGATTAACTTTCCAGAGCCACTAAATCTCATATCTGAACAGTGAAAACTAAAATGTTTCCTAGCTGATCAAGAATATTTTATTTGAATCATTTTATAAGCCCATGTATTCTAGGTGCCTGAATCCCTTTTGCCTGTCACTCAAGTCAGAATACCCCTCATATTCTACGTAGGGTCCTGCTTTATGGAAACCCAGAAATGACCTCACAGATCACTTTTGATAAAATGTTAATTATGTTAATGCTCAACAACTATTGTTTAATTTCCTTTGGAGCTATAATTAGTATCAGTGTCCCTGCATATCACAAATGTCAATTACAATGTCCTGCCAAGAAAAAAGAAAATTCACATAATAAAATCACTGCAAAATAATAGTATACCGAAAGTTTGCTTAATGGCCCTCCACTGAAGCTTAGTCTGTCCCCAACACACTGACATGAATGGTGAAAATATAGCTTATTTTGGCAAATGGTAACAGAACAGAACTGGTGTATACCACTTCTGAAAAGACCTTTAACTCATCCTTCTTTCTGTTCATTCTTCCTGGAATACAGATGCATTTGTTGGAGCTCTAGCTGTCTTCTTGTACCATGAGACAACTTTGGTAGAAAACATGTGCTTAGGAAGAACATACACAAAAATATTTTGTAAGCCTAAAATGTCCAAAGGAAGTGAAGCTGCAACTGTGAGATTATTACTTGCATGGTTTCTATAAGTCAAAATTCAGGTTCCATCAGTGTCCAGCCTCTTTGATTTGAGGTTTGACTTACACACCGAGGAAGACAATAAATCCTAGGTGATAAGGTGCCAATAGTGAATCCTTCTGGCCCACAACAAGAATATTCATTTATATCTTAGATTATTTTTTCAAACACAGTGCTAGTGTGAGTACTCAATTTAGAGTCACTTATGAGACACACATCTAGGCATATTTGGGAGGGAATTTCAAGAGAGGCTTAAAGGAAGATGTAAGACCTATCCTGAAAGTGGATAACGCCATTGTGTTGGCTATTGCCCAAGACTTAATGAAAAGGGGGAGGGGAAAGCAGTGTGAGCACCAGCACCCAATGCTTCTCCTCTCTTCAATGTGCAACAGTGGACTATGCAGCTCCCGCTGCAGTAGACTGTGACTGCCATGTCATGTTCGCTCCAGCATGATTGACTGGACCTCCAATCAATGCAAGAAAATGAACTCTTGCTTCCTAGCTCCTTTCATGGGGCATTTGTCACAGCAATGAGAAAATTCGCTAAGAAAGCCAGCTTCTAGTAATCTAGAAGACTGTACCATTCCTAAACCACACAAATATACAGCACATCCATCAAATATGTCATAAATATCTTTACAAAGACTCACGTAGGTCAGAAGTATAGCCATACATAGCCCACTGCTGAGTTAAACATCAACTTGGTATAAAAGGGGAGACAAATTGGTGAGGCATGTCTGGACCACCATGACAAAGGAGGGCAGAATAAAGTATTAGCTTCTGGAAATGAGTTCTCCTGCCTTCTAACTCTGATGTTCTCTTTATGAGCCCAGGGGACTGTGGATATTTAAAAGCCGGCTTCAGCATTGAGGAATCCAGGCTTCCCTGATCTTCCCTGGTTTCCTTTTGTCATGCCCATGGGAATAAAGTCACAGAGCTCTGGCACATCTATCAAAATAAAAGACCAGTGATGATGGCTACAGCATCCCTTTCATCTGGACAGAAAAGTCTTCTAATCTGGTAGATTTCTGTCTACCATCTCTACATTTCTTTTTAACACGGAACAATAGAGGGGGGAGGAAACACATCACAATGGCCTCAAATGAGAACCATCAGAAACAGTTTTTACTTTTACTCTCAGTTTTGTTCGCATTACCAGAAAGAAGAGAGGGGTGCTGGGTGATCACCAAGCCTTTATTCTCTGGATTAGAAAAGGCAATGCCAGCTATGTGAGAAGCAGTGGCCACGTGGCCATTCCCAAAGAGTCAGCTGTCCTGGTTGAGCCTTAGTACTGGCCACACATTTAGTGTTAGCTTGTCATGTCCTGGAGAGAAAATTTCATGACACCTGCTTGGCCAGACTGCCTCTTTATAATTGCTTCATTAAATAATAGCTGAATTATTCTCTTAGTTCGTTTGGGTCATTTTCTCAAAGGGACACACATAGGCATCTTTTTTAAACAACAAAATGTATTCCTTCCTGTCCCTGGACTATAGAGCATCAAGGCACTGATAGATTTAGTGCTGGAGAGTTCCTGGTCCCTTGTAGACTTGTGTCAAGTAACTCTAATGTCGCAGGGTATAGTAAGGAAAAAGGTGTTGGGGCTATTTCCTATTTTTTCTTCCTTATATTCTAAATGTCTTTCTTTTCTTTTTATTGAAAATAGATTTTTTTTCTCACACAATATATCCTAATTATGGGTTCTCATTCCTCTCCTCTGCTCATCTCCTCTCCACCTCCCCTCTCATTTAGATCCATCTCCATAAACTGAAAACTGTAATCTGCCATATAAACAAACTGGAAGACAAAAATGACATGGTTATCTCAGATGCAGAATAGGCCTTTGGCAGAATTCAACACTCCTTCATGATAAAAGTCCTAGAGAGTTTAGGGTTACAAAGGATGATATACCTAAACATAACAAAGGCACTTTACAGCAAGTCATAGCCAACATTAAACTAAATGGGGAGAAACTCATCAATTCCACTAAAATCAGGAATAAGACAAGGTTATCCACTCTCTCCATATCTATTCAATAAAGTAATTGAAGTCTTAGCTAGAGTAATGCTGAAGAAGATCAAGTGGATACAAATTGGAAAGGAAAAAGTCAAAGTATCTTTATTTACAGGTTATATGACAGTGTACATAAGTAACCAAAAACATTCCTATAGCTGATAAACACTTTCAGCAAAGTAGCTGGATAGAAACTAACTCACAGAAAGATCAGTAGCCCTCTAATATTTAAATGACAAACTGAGAAAGAAATCAGGGAAATAACACCTTTCACTGCAGCCTCAAATTATATAAAATATCTAACCAAGTAAGTAAAGCCTACTTTTCAAGTCCTTAAATTCTGTTCATGGGGACTCTGTCCTAAATATCTCACTTCACATTGCTCAAACTTCAGGGGAAGAATCTCAACACATGAATGGGAAGGGAGCAGACATCCTGATTGTAACAACTGTATGTGTACTATGACAGTCATCCAATATTTCTATGTACCGAATCAAACAGAATCCAACTGAAAAATACGTTATCAATGTTCCAGTCCCAGAAGTTCTTCACTAGCCAAGGTCAGTAACTACCCTACTGTCCCAGCCCCCAACAAGTATAAAAGATGGTTCTTTGGTGAACTGTAATTATTTGGGGGCTGCTCTTAAATTGCTATATTAAACAAATTTAACTAAAAAATAAAATTTAAATTAAATTTCAATTTTAGAATCTATTTTATTAGTACAAATATGACCCATGAAGTAGTTGAGAAGCCTTATAAAAGTATTTGCTGCCAAGTGGAATAAATTTCATCTCAGTAGTTTTACCTGGCAAGCCGAGTTTTATCTCATAAAGGTAAATTTAAAACATCTAACTGAAGGGATACAGCAGTTTCTCTCAGTCACTCAGGATGGCTTTGCATCTCATTCATCCGAAACAGTTTAGACAGCATCACACAAGATGTTATGAAACTCAGCCCGTGTGCCATCTAGTGATATAATGTCACCTCTTTAGACACCCATATGATGCTTTCAGAATGAGAGTTTCTGGAACTCAGAGACCCCCAATGAGCGGGGTTCTTTGTGTCTTATCACAAATCCACCCCTTTCCCTCAGAGACTGACTTCCCACCCACTGAAGACTGTTCTCCATCTGAGTTGTGTGTCTTCCTGAAAGCATTCATGAAATTCCACCATCCTTCCATCTGCATTCAGTGTGAGGCATCCACCAGAACAGGCCAAACTCACCACAATACCATTTTGTTTATGCCAGCATCTTTTTTTCACTCACTAGGATGAAAAACTATGACATCTGCATTCATATATAACACAGAAGTAAGATGGTGGGCCCTGGAACTTGTGCTGTTGTTATTTTCATAGCACATTTATGGTGACATAATCTTTTGTTATCATGGTCCACAATATCCTAAATCATTGTGTTAAGAATTTTGAGTATTTGTAAAGCATTCTTACACCGAGTTTCCTGCAAGTCTCTTCAAATAGATGAAAACGGACTCCGTACAAGAATTAAGCAGATTATACTTCCATAAAATGATCAACTGTTTGCTAGAACACAACCCAAGAACATATATAGGAAGTACCAAATATGTAACAAATTTTAATGTCTATGACCCAATCCAAAATCATGAGCGATGAAGGAGTGGACATGTAGCATGAATTTTAAGCAACCTAAATATGCAGCAAATGATGTATGAATAAGTAAGTCAGAATATGTTATTGTGTCTTAGTTGAACTTGCCATAACTAAGTAGCACAGTGTGGGAGATTTAAATTAAAAAAAGCCTTTATTTCTGACAGCCTGGAGCTTTGAGAGCCCAAGATCAAAGCTGCACAAAGAAATGAGGATTCAAGGAGAAAAACACATTTGCAAGATACCAAACATCACACAAGGTTTGCACGAATTGAAGCATCATGTCATATTACATAAATATGTACAATATTATATTTTGGATAAAAATATAAAATTTTTGTAAAAGGCCTTGTTGCCCAGTGGCTTTCTTTTGATCGTGTTTATCATATCCTCAAATGATCTTTCCATGGTATGTGTTCAGTAATGGAATTGGAAACGAAATCTCAGAGGGATGGGGAAAGGATATACAGAGAGGTATGTTTATAATACACTAACATATCAGACCATCAGTTTTATTCTCTGACATAAAAGAAAGCAAATTGTCATCCAAAGATGAAAGCTAGGAGCATTCAGTCACAATGTGTGTGTGTGTGTGTGTGTGTGTGTGTGTGTGTGTGTGTGTGTGTGTGTGTGTGTGTGAAAGGGGTAGGGGGATTATTCAACAACAGAAAGTCAGAACAGGCTATTTTACCTGTTCTTTATAAGGAATTGTTAAGAGAAAAAAAAAAGACAGTTTAGACTCCATCCACATGCCTTTGTCCTTGACTTGGTGACAGTATGTAATGAAAATTAATTCATGATAAAAAAAAGAGCAAATAAAGGAAAAAATTCTCTCTAATCTATGTATACCATCAATCACTTCTCTGAAGAATTACAGACAGCATTCAGGTCTGTGACTGTCCTTAACCAACAGAGCTCTGGAAGCAGTCCTTTCATCCACAAAGTCTAGAGAGCGAGAGCAGCAGAGCATCTGCCTTTCAGCTTCCACTAGAACAGCTTAGTGGGCAGGAACATCAGCAGGAAGCTTCATGAGCAGACCTGGACCTACAAGGAGAAGCTAAAACCCTGAGACAAGCATCTTGATCAGCAGCAAGGAAGACTTCGTTCTTCTTTGTCTTTTATTACTTCCTGTTGTTGAGAAGAGATACCATGACCAAGGCAGCTTTAAAAAGAAACATTTAATTGGGGTTTTGCTTACAGCTTCAGAGGTTTAGTCCATGATCATCATGTCAGAGAGCATGGTGGCAGACCAGCAGGAGAAGTACCTGAGAACTCAAGCCTGATCCACAGACAGCAGTCAGAGAGAGAGAGAGAGAGAGAGAGAGAGAGAGAGAGAGAGAGAGAGACAGACACAGACAGAGAGACAGAGACAGAGAGACAGAGACAGAGAGTCAGAGAGAGACAGACACACACACACACACACAGAGAGAGAGAGAGAGAGAGAGAGAGAGAGAGAGAGAGAGAGAGAGAGAGAGAGAGAGAGAGAGAACGAGAGCCTAGCAGTGGCTTTTGAGACCTTAAAGTCCACCCCCAGTGACACATCTTCTTAAACAAGGCCATACCTCCTAATCCTTCTGAAACACTTCCACTAACTTGGAACCAAGAATTCAAATATATGAGCCTCCTTAAAACCACCACATGCTTCAAAGCATGCTTTCTAGTTGGCTGCTCTGAGATTCAGCTGAGTAACTCATTGATTCTTATTCTGGGATAGTAGAAAAATCTTGGAACACACACACATGGAATTGAAATGCTCAGATACTTCCATTATCTATGTATAAAAGACTTGTGTTTAGAAAGCTAGCCTCTCACTATCATGTATAGATAGATAGATAGATGATAGATAGATAGATAGATAGATAGATAGATAGATAAGTAGGTAGCTAGATATAGATAGACAGATAGATCATTTGAAATATATATATATATATATATATATATATATATATATGTAAATAGTGTGTCATTATTGTTGAGATCTGGTGTCATACCATCCAGGGTGGCCCTGAACTTGCTGTGTAACAAGGGATGACCTTGAGTTTCTGACACTCCTGTCTCCACTGCTCTAGTAGTCGGATCACAGATACACACCAGCAAGCACATTTAGTTTTATGTTGTGCTATGCTCAAATCTCAGGCATGTCACAGGCTAGGCAAGCACTGTGTCCACCAAATTATATCTCCATATGCACTCAGGCACACACACACACACACACACACACACACACACACACACACACTTATGTATGTACGTATTATAGTATGTATTTCACAGTATGATCTCAGCTCTCTAAATGCAAGTCTTTTTTTAGAGCTAGACATTGTAAATTATCTTAGGAAGATGAAAGTATGGAAGCGGTCCTATATCCCAGCTAAGATCAAAGGGCAAGCTAATACTACCCACCCCAATGTGTATGTTTGTTTGTGTGTGTGTGTGTGTGTGTGTGTGTGTGTGTGTGTGTGTGTTGTGGAGCTTTCTGTGTTCATTGCAGGATGTTCAGATAACAACCTCACATTATATAGTCTTAAAGAACATTATTGCCCTCCTTTTAACACTGCTATCAATAATAGACAAGGAATGAAAGTGAAGCCTCTCCCCAGCCCTGGGAGTCTTAGAATATTTTTGTTGGTTGGGATATTATAAGAAATTCTATGCACAATTAGAATAACTAACTAGTATCTAAAAGTTCAGGAAATAAATGTGCAGTGACCTAAACCACTGATGGAAAAGGACTCGCTATGTGTGCAGTCTTTCCCTCAATGGCTGTGGTCAGCTGTGAGATAAGGGATGGTAAGGAATGAGAATTATTCCCTCTTCTCAAGATTCAGTCTCCCCTCCCCTTCTGTGGCTGGCAGTCAAGAACCTTCAGTCTGGCAAAATGAGAAAGAGATAGAAGAAGGAGGAGGAGAAAAAATAACACAGAAAATCAAATGATACTGGAACAATTGAGCTATGTTTTATTTTTAATTTGGAAGGATCAGCAGAGTTTGAACACAATGTTTTTGTTTGTTTGTTTGTTTGTTTGTTTGCTTGTTTGCTTTTTTGTTTTTAGGAAACTCCCCTGCAGGCCCCTCTAACTACACTTCGATTTATAGACAAGCTACTTCTGCTTTTCAATAGCCCAGGCTTGCCAAAGTCCACACCAGACATATTCTCTGTTGGTGGCTCTTTGCTCTTCTAGATAATTGTCTGGGGAAAGGTTTTAAGTCATCCTCAATCATCACTGATATTAGGAGTCTGATCCCTGGATTTTGTGCAGCTTTGACTCACAGAGAGAGAAAGAACGTGACTGTCTTACACACTACTCTGTGCTCTACAGCCGCGAGCTTCCTCAGGCAATGCTATGGATGTGATAGCTGTTCTCTCTCTTTCCCTTCCTCCCTCCCTCCCTCTCTCCCTCCCTCCCTCCCTCCCTCCCTCCCTCTCTCCCTCCCTCCCTCCCTCTCTCTCTCTCTCTCAGTTAAAACATTTCTGTCACCCTGTACCTGTGCACATGAGCACACATACATGAAAATTGCACTATGAAAATATTTAAGAGCCAGTACTTGGGTATGAATCAATTATTGCCCTGCTTTATATAACTGATACTAATTAGACAATTTTGTGATGAGGATATCCCTTATAATAGCTGATAAACACATTATTAGTTCTTTCTGCATTTTACTCCTAGTTTGAGACTTATATGAAAAGTTTGTAATAAATTGCAATGCTTTCTTAATTGAGAAATGTAACCTGGGTTTTCATTCCTACTTTTGGTCACCATCCTTCAAACATCATTCATTTTGAAGGGTGTGTGGTGTAGGTCAGAGACAGAATGTAAGTATACATCACAGGTTCAATCCCCAGTCCTGCCAAAAGCAATCCCCATCATGTAGAACTTAATTCTTTATGAAATTATAAAACCCTGAAGAACAATAAACACTTTGTACAATTAAAATTCCTTTCTATTTTATTTTATTTAATATGTGGGCTCATTTTGTTTCTCTCTATCCCATTAAAACTTTAAATAAATAAAACTTGGATATTAGGTCTACTGAAGTTCCAATGTGACTTTCTTGAGAAACAAATACAAAACTGAAATATTATGCAAGACTACACTGAAGAAAATTACTCTATGTAAATGCAGCGAAATTAGTTAGAAAATGTGATTGACAAGATATCTACCTGATGACAAGATAATTGTGTTAAAAACATAATGAAGGTGATTAGAATAATGACAGTGGCTAGACTGAAACATGAGTACCATCTAATTAATATTTTCATAAATAATGAGTAGGAAGTACCAGACCAAAAAACAATCGTGGGCATCCTAAAAACTAGAAAGTAGTTACAGAGAACTTCAAATTTGACATTTATTGTAACAATAAATTAATTATTGTTCTGCTTTTCCAAAATGGCATCAAACGGAAGTGTTAAAGTAACAGTCTGAGGCAGGAGGATAGAGAATTTGATGCTAGTCTGAACTACCTAGTGTGTTCTAGGCTGGCCTAGGAAATATATCAGTATTGTGTCACAAATGGAAAGAGAAGAAAGGGAAGGAAAGGAGGGAGGGAGGGAGGGAGGAAGGGAGGGAGGAAGGGAGAAAGGAAGGAAGGAAGGAAGGAAGGAAGGAAGGAAGGAAGGAAGGAAGGAAGGAAGGAAGGAAGGAAGGGAAGGAGGAAGAAAGAAAAAATGAAAAGCCTTCACTCGATTAAATCTAAATTTTGAGTCTCCACATATCTACTCCCAACCAACCTACCTTAACCAATTGCTTAGTTTAGATCAAGCTCTGTGACAGTACTGAATCACATCATTAGGTAGTTTCTATGGAAGTCTATGTACTTGCCTCTATGATTTCAGTGTGTATCCTTCAAGCTACATCCATGTATACCTCATTGGGTGAAAATAATACTGATAGTCAAAAATTGAGTGAAGTTGAATTTGCAGAATTCTTGTCACGATGATACATGGTGATGTATGCCACAACCAGATTTCTATAGCTTGGTAATACAACTTAGAGTTGTCCCAATAAAAGTGACAAAGTGCCATGCTCCTGAAGGAGGGGCAAAACTGCAATTAATATATGCAATTGGCAGCTTGGAATGGCAAGAGTATGCTCTTATTTTTGATTATTGGTGTGTTTTGTCTTTATTGTCAGAGGTTGAACTATGTTGGACAATGTCATGAATGCAGGAAGACAGGTACTTGGGTGGATCTATGTGAGTGAACACTACAAGAGCAATTCTTTATCTATCATTAATTCACGTTGGGGATTATCCACCACACAAAGGTTCTCAGAAGGCAGGCATCTTCTTTCTTGTCTGTCAGTCTTACTTAGCACATCTCATTGCCAACCAAGCATTTCTGAATAGAGCAATGTGGGATGAGCACGGTGGTTAGGTGGAGGCTACATATATATCTTGGTATGGGAACATACATACACACACATGGGTGTGTTGTGTGCCCTTCATATGGCACAATTTACTATGGGAAGATGCCTGCTGGGGTAAGTGAGTTATGGAAGAAATAGTGATTCATTCTGTCCCAACTGGATATATATTCTCTATGTCAATGTCTGTGACTTCTCTGTTCAGTATGAGCATGGTAGACCTAATCTCCTTGCTTGGTTGAGAGTCCTTGCTATCACATCTCTTATGTAGCCTCATCTTCTGCTTCAGTGGTTGGATCAAACTTCTGAAGTCTGGCTCAGAATAGTGTACACTACACACCCTGAGCATGAAACATATCTGTGCCATTGTCCTACTTTCAACCATTGAAATTATGAGTGCTCTAGATTCCCAGAAGAAGCTAATAAAGCATGGAAGTGCAGGGAACTACATGTTCTTCAAGACAAACTTTGGCAATGAGGGGCAAGTATGTGAAGAATACATCGGATTGGGTAATCGTATACTTTTCCTATCCTTACACATCTCTGAAGTACAGTTATTCCAGAGACTCACAAAGAAATTTCAAGCATTCCATCAACTGCATTTTTCCGAAGGTCTGCAACCAGCACGGTAGGTGTATTTTCCACTTTGCAGTCTCATCATTTTTTTTTCATTCTTGGTGCCCCAAGATTGCACTTTAGATAAAAACTATTAATGTGCAAACTTTACCTCATTCTGTATTCCAGATTTCCTGGGATAAAATAAATAATCATTTTGCTTGAGTTATTTGTATTTGAGAAAGGAAACTGAATTGTTTCCTGAACCACTGATTGTTCATAACATAGCTATCTCTGGCTAGGAGCTTTAGTCAAAAAAAGAAAATGTTTATAAACAAATGTACGTATGCATGTATGCATTGGTACACATATAGGAACGAAATGCTCAGCAATTCAGCTATGTTTTCTTTGTATCACAGTATCTCAGGTTTAGAGTTTGTTGATTTATCTGTATCTCATCAATGAAAAGAGCTTTCTTTTCTCTTTTAGAATTTTTTTAGATTTATTTACTTAATGGGTTATGACGTCTTTAATGCATGTATGTCTGACACCACATGTGTGCCTGACACCCCAGGAAGCCATAGAGGCAATGGCTCTCCTGGAACTGGCGTTACAGAAAGTTATCAGTTAGCCTGCGGATGATGGGAAATGAACTGGTCCTCTGGAAAAACAGCCAGTGCTTATAAATGATGAGCCATTCTCCAGACCATTTACTTACTGTTTGCTCCACTGACGTTATTATCATCCACTTTATACTACCCATACATCATAGCTAATTATGTACATGCTTTTTAATATTCCCCACTGTTTTGTACTATTACCTTCACCTGAACCCTAATTAAGTGGCTTTGACCTAATTAACTTCCTTGCCTGGTCTCAAGTTGCATCAGCAACTTTATGATGCCTGCGAGTTCTTTCTTTCTGGTGCTTTTCCTCATTGTGCAGAAATGTGTCCTGAAACAGCTTTAGGAAGTGCTGTGAGGTTGAAGGCTGCATACCACAATGTTTTTTTATCCCCAAACACAAACCTTGTTAGCAGCCTTGAGAAGTCCGTCAGATTTGTAGACATTTCTATGCCACCCGACACATTTTTCCATTTAATCTTTGTGTTCTGAAGCTGCATTTTGTTAGATATAAATATGCAGTTTTCCTCTGTCATTTGTGGATGAAGCTCTATTATTTAAATGTTACTGTACGTTTGGACAATTTTCTGTTTCCCATTTTCAACTCTCTGAAATTTTTCTAGGTACACATTTGATCATATCTTCCTCTCAATTTTTCTGTCTCATTTCTTCATGCTAAGGCAATCAAAGGCCAAGCATTATTGCTGCACCTCCAGTTACTAATGTATATTTAGGTAAAGAAGGGTGTTTTAAAATGTTACATCTGGTATAATTTGGGGAATGATAATAGCTATAACTAAGTATCATCAACTTCAATAGGGAAATACTGTATTGAGTCTGTTTCTTACCATGTCCTACACTCAGACAAATCAAACAATATGGTAACAAAAGCAGACAAGAGCAACTTTTGTGCAAGGTAATTTAGAATGCATGTTCTTTTAAACTCCATATGCCTAATAAATTAATCCAACTAGAGAATAATTTTAAGCAAGGCAACTAGACTAACTTCACATTAATGACTGAAATATTTGTTTTCCAGTTCAATACAGCCTACTTAGATCCAGAACCCAGTCATCCCCTTTCAGTAGTGACATACCTCAAGCAAAATCCAAAACTAATGACATTTCCATTTCAAATTTAAATAAGAGTGGGGTTTCATTTGGTTAGTAGACTGGAACATGCCTTTAATCCTAAGACTCCAGGGGCAGAGGCAAGTAAATCTTTGCGGATTAAAGGCCAGGCTTGTCTATATGGTGAGTTCCAGTCTAGCCAGACCTAAATAGCAAGATCCTGTCTCAGTAAACAAGCAAACATTACTGTTCTGGTTCTACATGTATGCTTGCTCACTTTGCTTGACCTCCAGTTAACACCTGGCACTGAACTCTATATTCTGTCTTGTAGCTAGAGTTTTCCTGCCTTGCCCACAGTCAAGACAAATCTTTGTCACCTGCCAGTCCCACAGCCGCTCTGACTCAACCAAGTAAACACAGAGACTTATATTGCTTACAAACTGTATGGCTGTGGCAGGCTTCTTGCTAACTGTTCTTATAGCTTAAATTAATCCATTTCTATAAACTATACCTTGCCATGTGCCTAGTGGCTTACCGGTGTCTTCACATGTGGCTTGTCATGGTGGCACTGGCAGTGTCTCCTTCTGCCTTCCTGTTCTTTCTTTTCTCCTCTCTGTTAGTCCCACCTATACTTCCTGCCTAGCCACTGGCCAATCAGTGTTTTATTTATTGACCAATCAGAGTAACAGATTTGACATACAGACCACCCCACAGCACTGCCTTTAAGCTGATCAACTGTCATTTCCAGAAGCAAAGTAACAATTCACATTAGTGTGCCACTGGTTAGGAATTTTTCACACCTCATTGTCTTATACCACCTCTCTCTCTCTCTTTCTATAGCTCTCCTTGGATGAGGAGGTAAGGGCATCATCATACAAAATCTCTGGGTCCTTTAGGATCCTGAAGACATGTTATTATATGAATGCCTTGAGCACTGCTATTGCTCAGCAAGAAGATCTTACAATCAGGAGCCCTGGCTGCCAGGAGATTCCTTAACTAATATCTTGAGAGGATCAGTATGCCTACTGGGTAAATCCTCTTCACTGTCATTGAAGAACAACCTGGGGTAAATAATCTTTATTTTCTTTTTCTTTTTTAATTAATTAAATTTATTCATTTATTTTACATCCCAATTAGTCTCCCCTCTCTCTTCTCCTCCCGTTTCTTCCCCCTAACTCCCTTCTGCTCCCCCACATCCACTCCTCCTTTGTTTCTGTTCAGAAGGGAGCAGGCCTCCCGTGGGTGTCAACAAAGCATGGCATATCAAGTTGAGGTAGGACTAAGCTCCCTGCACCCTCTTGTATTAAGGCTGGAGAAGGCAGTCCAGTATGGGGAATATGTTCCCAAAAGCCAGTCAAGGTGTTAGGGACAGGCTCTGTTCCTGCTGCTAGGTGTCCCACAAGTAGACCAAGGTACACAACCATCACACATATGTAGAGGGCCTACATCAGGCCCATAAAGGCTCCCTGGCTGTCGGTCCAGTGTCTGCGAGCGCCCATGAGCCCAGGTTAGTTGTTTCTGTGCATTCCCTTGTGGTGACCTTGACCCCTTGACTTGTATAATCCTCCTCCCTTTCTTCAGCAGGATGCCCCAAGTTTGGCCCAGTGCTTGGCTCTGGGTGTCTGGATCTTTATCCATCAGTTACTTGATGAAGACTTTCAGGGATGCAAACTCCCAATCAAGTAGTAGCCAGCATTTATTTCCCACTTTTACTTTGATCAAGACTAATCTGTGTGGATAGTTGACTTCTCTACAACAAGCCTTTCAATTAAGCTATTTCCAGTTTATGGTCTATTGTTCAAATGAGCTTGTGCAGAATAATGGCCGATCTGTGGATGTTTACACACTATTGAGTAGCAGAACCAGTTGATAAAACACTAGTCTGGCTCCCATGTTCTCTATATAATATTCTCATGACTGTAAAAGCAATATTTTGACCAGTGATGCTAATAGCCAAACCATGAAGAAACTAGATTGTCTTAATTTAAAAAGTGGCAGAAATACTATTTTGAGGACTTATTATCATGCATAATTTATTCATTGATTATTCCTAGACCTTCAGTAATACCATGCCCCTTATAAGGCCATCTGCTACCATGTGGCTCATAGAATCCCCTGTCCTCAGTAAGGGATACTAACTTTCCTCAATTACACAGTTAAAGTTGATAGCCACAGTGTGTGTTGGCAATAATATCCAAAGAAACTGAATTCCGCTTGACTTTTGCACATAGCTTAGGTATTTTGTAAGAGTTACTAGAGGATTCAGGTCTCCGGAGCTCAGGTCTCCCTCAACATCACCTAGCAGGGATATGATAGACAGTACTTGAACACCAGCTAAATGCCAAGACTTAGTCCCAGCTCTTAGTAACATTAGAACATTTGATATTTTCCTGTTAAGTTTGTACCTTTGGAAAAAAAGATGGCCCTGACCATCTGTCTCCAAGTTATTCTGGCTTCTGTTCTTCTCCCATTTCCCTAAATCAGAGACTGTTCTGATATGCAAAGTCTCTCTATGTTCTCTGAATGTCATGCCACATGTTCCTTGACTCGAGCTCTGACTTCTGTATAAAATTCTTGCCTCTATGTACAAATATAGTAATGGTCCATAGGACCAAGCTAGAAGGTTTGTTCCTCTGGGATACTTCGTGGAAATTCTTGTCTATAGACAGTATCTCTCTCCCCCTGACTTCTTCAATATTTGTAGCACTTATCTTAGTATAATTCTAACTCTTAGTGAATTATATTATTGATGATTATTTTCCCACACTTTGGAGAAATTCACAAACACACACCGCATTATTTATCTTTGAGCCCCACAAACAGCCTAAGGTCTCTAACTAGGTTGACAATAAGGAGAAAGTATTGTAATAAGGACAGCTTGTTACTTGAAGCATTCAAGCTGCTATAAGCTTCTGGAATTCCCTTTTTGTATTCATCTACTTTCCTTCTAAGCCTCAGACCTTGCAACAAGTTCATTCTTCTTATCTATAATAAAAGTAATAAATTCTATAATGTTTCAAATGGGACATGTTAAAAACCTGAGCCTTTATGTCCCATTCTCCTCATTTGACTTTATTTCAAAAAGTGACTCATTTTTATCTTCTAACGTCTCCAGCTAAAGTCTTGAATTCATCTTTACCTTCTTCCAGCTTTTCGAACCTTTATGGAATTCACCAGCAAATTCTCATCAGATGTTTTTTGGATGATGTCTAAATTCTGAGAGTCGCTCACCACTTTCACTATCATTGTTGACGTAGTCAGAGTTTCTATTGCTGCCATGAAACACCATGACCAAAAGGAGGCTGGGGAGGACAGGGTTTACTTGGCTTATGTTTCCACACTGTAGTCCATCACTGAAGGAAGTCAGGACAGGAACTCAAACAGGGCAGGACCCTGGAGGCAGGAGCTGATGCCGAGGCCATGGAGGGGTGCTGCTTACTGACTTGCTCTTCATCGCTTTCTCAGCTTGTTTTCTTATAGAACCCAGGCATGGCACCACCCACAATGCACTGAGCCCTGCCCCATCAATCACTGTTTGAGACAATGTCTGATAGCCAAACCTTACGGAGGCATTTTCTCAATTGAGGTTCTCTGTCTTTAGATGACTATAGCTTTGTGTCAAGTTGACATAAGACTAGCCACCCAATTATCTTTATTCAAGAAGCCATTATCCTGTTTGTCAATGACTGCAGTGATCTCTTATGCACTGTCTGGCATTTGCATGCCCCCTCCCTGTGCACAGTCCACTACTCTCCACATAGAAGCAGAGAAAGCTTGCTCAGTTACAGTTGATGATTTAAAAAACCTCCAGTGATCTCATGCAGTGCTTAAGTAAAATCCAGTGTCCTCTCAGTGGCCTCCAAGGCCCTATACAACTATTTATATACTGCCAGTTGCTTCCCTTCCTGAGCTATCTCCCGCTCCTGAGTTCTGCTTACCTGACAGCTATACTATTCTTTTTACCTCCCTCAAGCAAATCCAGATGTGTCCCCACTTCTGGAGAGTTGTCCAACATAACTCCTTTTTCAAGAGTTGTTTTCACACAAATATCTGTAGAGCTCACTCCTTCATTTTTTGTAAGTTTTGTTCAACACCAAGCTCTTAGGCAATGGAGACCCTCACTTCTAAAATTACAACTCCTGTAATCCTTTATCCCTTTTCAAAGTTTTCCTTTTTAATATTTCTAATCATAGCAGTTATCCTCATCAAATATCCTATATGTATTAGTAAACTATCTTTTGATTTTTTTTCTGTCTAAATTAAAGCACAGCCCAATAATGATGTGTTTGTTTTCAAATTGTGCTTTTAGTTTCTCAAATAGTACCTTACATAGCAAGCAGTTAATATTAGTGAATTAAGAGAATAAAGTGGACAGTGTAGATTTCTTGGACTGCCAACCCTCAAATCATGACACAGAGACCCATTACTAATTATGAATGCTAACAAATTAGATTTGTTTCTAGCTAGCTTTTCTCCCTTAAATTAACCCATTTCTATTAATATATGTACTGCCATGGGACTCCTTTACCTCATCTACATACTGTCCATCCTGCTTCCTCCCTGTCTGTCTGGCTAGCCCATGGCTCACCCCCCCCCCATTTCTCTCTGTCTGTCAGCCTCACTCATCCCTAGCTATTGGCTCTTCAGCCTTTTATTAGACCAATCAAGTGCCTTAGCCAGGCAAGGAGAAACAGTAACACATCTTTACATAGTTAAACAAATGCAGTATAAACAAATGCAACACATCTTTACATAGTTAAGCAATTATTCTGCAACAAAAAAATACAACATATCTTTACATAGTTAAAGAAATATTCTATTCCACAAGAGTACAGTGTGGAAAGGAAGGTTATATTCCCTTCACTTCAAGGGGCAAAGAATCCCATGGAAGACATGGAGTTTGATGGTTATGGTGCAGTAGTCTCATTGACCTCAGAGATGGACACCCTTTTAGTATTAATAGTCTGATGGTATAGTAAAGGGAAATATCCCAGAGAAGCCTGTGTTTAAAAAGAAATCCAAGTAAAAATGTAAAAGAATTTTATCCAAGGCAATTAGCAATGGGCAGCCAACTACGAGTTAATATATTGCTGGAATCCAGGAGACTAGAATGAGAGATATGTGGTGATGGAGAACCTGTCTAAGAACCCATGCAAGTGTTATGCATGGTAGCATCAGCTTTAGATATTTTTAATGCTCAGAGTATGGCAATCACTCGTCCACAAACCAAGCCAGAACTTTACCATCATTTTAAATTTTCATGTCTTCTTATTTATTGACCCCCCCACCAAGACTAGAAATATCACAGAAAAAAATTAAAATAAAAAAAAGAGGTAGGTCACTAGGTCATAAGAGGAAGAAAGATTTTACTACCTATTCTGCATTCACAATGGTGGTAAGAACAAGTTAGGAGTTACAAGAAACTACACCAAGAAGCATAAAATTTAGTGGTAAATCATTTCAATACCAAGTCTATTTGGCAGAATAATAGTATTGGGTTCTCTTTTAGGGTCTATGACCCATGTAACTAGAAATCTTGGCCTCTGTAACTGTGACAGGTTTAGGTTCCATCTCTTGGAATGGTATTTAAATCCAATCAGAAAGTGCTTGATTATTGTCATAACGTTAGTAGTATTATTGCACCATTGGTCACATTCTATTCACACACAGGCTATTCACTGTTGTAGCTTCATAGTTCACACCTGGCCGAGACTGAAGATTACCTTTTTTTCTTATTCATAGTACATCCCAGAACCATGAAAGCTAGTCAGCTGAGATGAAGTTTCCAGGTGAGTACCAGCTTAATTTCTCCAGGTTTTGTGACTCAAGAATGCAGTGTCTTTCACTGTAGGTTCTTAAGAAGGAGAAGAAAGATCATAAGATCCAGAAGTGGTGGATAGCATCAAGGAAACAGTTTCACAGATGTAATGGGAAAGTTGCACACATGAATTCACAGTGAATATGACAGCACTCACAAGCCCTACACAAGCTCCAGACAGACAATATTTCACCACCAGATGATGAGTTATTGGCATTTGTAAGATGATAGGAGAGGGAGAGTCAGTTTTCTTTAATGATTTAACCACTGATATGTGGGCCACATGCCAGGGTAGGCACACTCCCAGGGCTTGTTGTGGAATATTAGCTTAATTATGTAAATATGTGTTGTATTTCTTTAACTATATAAGCTGCTATATATTGTTTAACTATGTAAAGATGTGTCATTGTTTCTCCTTACCTACCTAAGGCACCTGACTGGTCTAATAAAAAGCTGAGCAGCCAAGAGTTAGGCAGAGGAGGGATAGGCAGAGCTGGTGGGCAGAGAGAATAAGTAGAGGAAGAATCTAGGTGAGAGAGAAAATGAGAGAGAGAGGCAGTGTGGGAGAACAAGAGAAAAAAAAGAGGGAGATGCCTGGAGCCAGACAGACAGGGAGGAAGCAGGAAAATAGGATATACAGAATGAAAGAAAGATAAAAAGCCTTGAGGCAAAATGTAGATAAAAGAAACAGGTTAAGCTGGGTAGTGGTGGTGCACACCTTTAATCCCAGCACTCGGGAGACAGAGGCAGGCGGATCTCTGTGAGTTCGAGGCCAGCCTGTTTTCCAAAGCGAGTTCAAGGAAAGGCACAGAGCTACACAGAGAAACCTGTCTCAAAAAACCAAAAAACAAAAAAGAAAAAAAGAAAGAAAGAAAAGAAAACAGGTTAAATTAAGATATAAGAGCTAGTCGGACAAGTATAAGCTATGGCTGACCATTCATAACTAATAATTAGTCTCCATGTCATGATTTGTGGCTGGTGGTCTGAGAAAGCTTGCTACAAAGATCAGTTGTGCAATACAAACTGGACCCCAGGGAAAATCTAAAAAATATATATATAGAAGAAATTTCAAATTGATTAGGAAGGGATGGGAGGGTTTGTAAGGGTGGTTATGGAAAGAGTTTGGAAAAGGGGCATGAGCATGCTTAAAATACATTTGTGATATTCTCCAAGAATTAATAAAATATTGTTTAAGAGAAAAGATTAAAGTTTGATTACTGTATTAATTGATATATTAATTTCACAAATCATTGTTAGTTCTAGAACATAACACAAAAATTTGAGCTCTAGAGAAATTACTGAATTTTCTTGGTTTAGGAGGAGGCAGAGATTAATTCTATAGAATAAATTTAAGTGAGAATGAGAACTGAAAACTCTGTTGCTTATAATTACATTGATGAAGCATGCTTGCTTAATGTTATTAATTCATATTCATAGAGAATAAAGATTGTGTTCTTTTCATCAAGATCATTTCTATATAAAACTTAGCTTTTAACATATGAGACATCATCTTATGAAACACTCCATATTGGGACTCAATTATCTTCCTATAAAATATCAAATTTCACATTCCAGGAAACATTTATTCCTACTGCCTCCTCTATTTGACCAATGAGAAAAAGGTGCCCATACCTTAAATATAGCGCCACAAGAAAAGAAAAAAATTCTTTTATGAAATGTATAGTTATGCTATAATAGCTATTAATTGATCCCAGTGAGCTGAATAAATGAACCCACCTGTTCAAAGCACTTTGTATGAATGTCACTGAACTCAATTGTATAGTGGCTTTCAGTTCTGTGGGATATATTAAAATGCTCTAGCAAAGCAGTTTAAATGCTAATGTCAATCCAAACTTTATAAGAGAAGAGGGTCCTTCAGACTAAAGGAACCAGAGCTATGATTTATTCTACTGTTCAAATCACACAAAGCCTCTTGAGTTTCATTCCTACTGCTATATTATACTAATGAAGGTACCAATTATGATTTGTACCTAAAATATCTATAACTTAACAAACATTGGAGAATTCGCTGTGGAGAAAAGTGAAAGTTATCCTCATTTTTTTAAAAAGAACAATATAGAACCACAGGCTATAACAAAACACCAGATTAAAGAGCCAAAATCATGCAAAATATGATAACTCCATGATTCCCTGGGGACAATTAAATAACACTCATGATTCAGATAAAAAATTGGAATTCTTATTATAAAATTGAAGAGAACATGAAGTAAAGAAACTTTTATAAACTGCTGAATGTTTCATAACATTCAGGTAAGAATAATTACTTTGTTGTATGTTGATATATCTGATAAAATTTAAAGTTCATGTTCATATGATGTAGAAGATGCACTCTTGAGTTTCTATCCATCTATATGACTTGATTGATATGATGATAAACACACATACATGTCCAATATACTTGTACAATGATGTAACTGAATTTTATTAGAAACCAAAAACCTTGTGGTATATTCTCTTACAAATATATAATAAAAGTCATGTACAACAAATGCATTGCTATATCTATCATGGTCAACATGGCCAAATCTTACAATTATAAAATGGATTAAAAATAGCAAGACACATAATAATACAAGTAGAGCTATAAATCAATAAAGTTTAAAAAATAAGAACCAGTACATGTTATTTAATGAAGCATATGTAATTGGTTAAATTACAAATAAAAATACATTCTTATATATCTAGTCAGGATGCAAAGGAGTATTACATCTTTGGAGGTTTATGAGTATTTCATTTCTGGATCTGTGTGGTTGCATTAGAATTGTTTAATGCACTCTTCCATGTGAATAGTACAAGTTCATATTGTAGACTTGCTGGGATCACAGAAGCAAGGCATTGGTTATGCCACATGTTGAGAACATATGAGACATTGGTTGATGTCTATCACTGTGAAGACTGCAGATACTACGTATGTGAAAGTTGAGAGAGATAACAATGCCATGCTAGTGAATGGATGTGCTTACTGCCTACAACTATCCATTGTGAAGTGAGCAATTCCTGGCAATTGGACTTTCTTGTCTCCTTTTAGTTTATAAAGGAACCAAAAATATCATTATTCATTGCAACTATAGAAAAAATACATCATTTAGATGAAAGATGACTTTTGTAGATTGTGAATTTGGCATTCATGATCATGTAACTCCACATTTCTTATCTACTATGTGTTGCTTGCTTATAGGAATAGAGACCACTGGCAAAGGACATATGTGAGCTGGCTTGATACTAACTTACTAGATAGTTCTCAATTATTAAAAACTTAAGACTTCATACAATTAAGACATTTGAAAAATTCGGTTCTAATTTTAGTTTTAGTTTCTAGTGGGCTACCCTTCCAGAGGTCAGAACACACCATTTTTAGTCTAGCGAAACAAAGCTAAATTGCAAAGTATTGGAAGGAAAGGTCACTGTGCACTTCTCCCTCTAAGAAATTAAATATTTATGACATAAAGCATGTTTTAAGACGCACAGGATTTTCTTATTTGGCTAAATGACCTTTAAGCATAAAGCTGATGTGACTTCCCTATCATTTGTACTGTCTACAAAGTTCATGAAAATAATCTGAAATGTGAAACATTAGAAATGGATCCTTAAGCTAAGCAAACCTCAGTAAATGAAATAACTGGAAGACATGAAGTAGATAACTGTCAACACTGATAGAAGTATGATTAACAGGAATATAGTAACTCAAGAAAACCTGTACAATTTAATCAAGATAAGTTCTGCATGACATGCTTTGTCTATGTAGGGACAAAATTTCATATTTAAATTACTTTCATTTCTAGTTTCAAGATAATATAAGAGGAAATAAGTATTTTAATTATTCTACATTTGTTTTGCCATGTATGTTGTAATGAATTTCCTTGAGTAAATCTGTTTCCAGATACAGTAAATATGAGGAGAAATCCTTATCTGAAAATCAATTCAGCATACTCACAGCTGGAGTCATATTAAAGCAAGCAGATGCATGAACTAATTATCAATCAGGATGGAGTTGGTTATTATGCACTTCCATACAATTGTTAAATATTAGTATCAAAGATATCATATATCATAAATATTGTCATATCCTATACCCAGGCTGGGGTCTCTGGAACATGTCTTGTAGCTTAAGACTCTATTTAGTATGTCTAATATTAGATTCTGTAACTGAAGGACAGAGTTTTCAAAGGATCTTGAGTAGATACCCTCTTTGATCTTGATACAAATACCCTCTTTGAGGAGGCCTGTGGGTCCTCTTTAGCTCACCTCTTTAAAGTGCACCAGCATTTGTACAACTACTGCTGATCGCTCTTTGAATGATTTCTCCAAATGATTTTTCTCTTTGGACTTTTCCTCCTCCTCCAATGGCAAGAATGAATTTATTCTATAAGATTTTAACTCAGTTAACTTCATTACATTAAGTAGTTTACCTAACCAGTCAAAGGTTTCTGAGCACCTGAATTCTGCCTTTGTGGCAGAATTCAAGGTAGATATCAGCTACCATACAAATCAAATAGCAAACATTCCATGGAAAACAGTGAAAATTCTTTGACTGAACAAAGGCAATAGAAACACATTGTCAAAAGATACAACCATCGCAGTAAGGGCTTATTGAGAAGTATGTATGCGCACCCACAAAAGAATGAAGCTTGGTACCTATTCCCAGTGACAAAAACTAGCAAAAAGTAAATTGAAAATGTAAGTGCTACACTTGATTTTGAATATAGAAAAAGAAAATGTGAGAGACATACACAGAGATGGCAGACAGTTTCTGGGCTAAGACCCTCAGAAGCACAAAACTCAAAATCCAGAATGGACAAAGAGGATTATACCAAACTGCAAAGCTCCTGCAAAGCAAAGGAAACAACCAACAGAGTGAAGGGATGACTTAGAGACTGGGAAGGCAAATATTGCCAGCTATACATTTGATAAGGGATTAGCATATAGAGCGCATAAGGGAACTCCACAGCTGAGTAAACAAACAAACAAACAAACAAACACTTTGGGCTATTGTCAATTCACCTACTTAGATGGGTTTCTGAAAGAATACAATTGTACAACAGGTATATGAAAAGATACTCAAATGTACTATTCATCAAGGAAATAGAATTCAAAACCCCAACAAGACATGCTTCTCTACAGGAAGAAGGACCAGTATAGAAAAGGCAAAGGATAATTGCAAGTTGTGGCAAGAAGGCAAAGCAAAGGAAACCTTTACACACTGTCAGTGGGAGTGTAAATTATGAGCTATTATGGAAACAATCTGGAGTTCCTCAAATGTTTAAAAATCTAATTACCATAGAACTCACCAATTTCCTTGAATACACATGCAAAGGAAATACAAACAGCATACTGAAGAGATATCTATACTTTGTGCTACTGCAGCACCATGCACAATAGCCAAAATGCAAAACACATACAAAAAAAAGTCTTGTGTCCATCAGTAGGTCAATAAGGAGATGTGGAGTGTGTCCATAGCAGAACACTGGTCATAGAAAGGATCACACACTCTTATTTGCACTAATACAAGTAGAGCTGGATGACGCTGTGTTAGGCAGAGCAGGTCAGACAGGGAGGCAAGATCCACATGTGACATCCAAATGTGACTTAAATAAGTTGATTTCGTAGAACAGTGATTACCCAGGCTACATAGAAACAAATGAGGAGTGAGGAAAGTGTGATTTATGCGTATAGATTATAGTTTGAAGAGGCATGGGCTCCTGTGTTCTCTTGCATGATAGGGTGATTACAGATAACAATAAGGTACTATATATTTCAAAACGACTTGTATGATTTTGCAGGTGCTTATCAAAGAGAAAGGATAGGTGTTTGAGAAAATAGTTAATCTGGGTCTGAATATTATGAAGTGAACACATGTATCAAAGCATCACATGATAACTTCTTTTTGTACTACTTTTATGATTCTGTTGAAAAGATAGTTTAAAAATAATGATGGCCATGGAAAATGGTAAAAGTAATACATAACGGAGAGGCCAGGTTTATTCAGTGGCAACTGTGTCTGTGGCTGGAGAAAATAGATCACGTTGAGATATTGACTTTTGCAACTGTTTCTACTCACTCTTAGTGGTCTGCTGACAGGATTAATGGCTCTTCAAGGTAACTGTGGGTATCACCCCTGAGAAGAATAACCACCCTTCTGCCAAGATGTTTTAAAATTTCAGAGTTATGGCTATGTATGCATTTAAAAGGAAATATACTATACAAAAAAAATTTGCTTCAGATATTACAGCTAGCAAAAGGGTGGAAGGAAACAAATTACTCTAGAAAACTATCCTATGACCTTACCCTGAATACCATGTCCAGGTCACACAAACATGTGCACAGGCACACACTCACATTTTATATTTAAAAAAAAAATTAAAAAGAACATTTTTCTAGAACTTTCTAGATGGCTCACAGCTAAGGGACTTCATTGCTCTTTCAGAGGACCCATGTTTAGTTCACAGTACTCACCACAAGGGAATTACAGCCTTCTGTAACTCCAGCTCCAACAGATCCAAAGCTTTCTTCAGGCCTCTGTGGGCACCTGCATGATTGTGGCACACACACACACACACACACACACACTTTAAAAATAAATTCTGAATGCACAAAAACAGAGCCACACTGGGGCTTCCTCATCCCACAGTCTCATGTCAGCAGCAGCGCAAACTCGTCTCCTGACAGCTGTCTGTGAGATGGAGGTGGCCACAAGCCACCATGAGCTAAGCAGCATGGCTGTGGATTCCAGCCACAGTACACAGAGGTGTCTCCAAGCCACACAATGTGGTGTGTGGTGGATTTAGCCTTTGCTAGTACAGAAAAAAAAGGGTGGGGGGATTCTGGGGCACATGTTGCTTTAATGGAGGCATAGACCCACTGTTTCCAAGAGCTGGTGATACATGTGGCTCCCAGAGCCAGAGCTGGAGATAAATGTAGTACCTCCAAGTTGGAAAGCTGAGGTGGGTGGAGCCAGCAGCCAAAGCTGCCATTTCAGTTCTAGTAATGCTGCAGTTTAAAGCAATAGATTCACAATAAGGCAGATTCAGATGGAATAAGACATTAAATGGTTTACAGTGCACATAAAAATATATGTAGGCTTGGAGGAGAGAGGAAAAGGAATATAGGCAATTATATTAAAGAAATAGAAATTTTTAAAAAATAAAGTCTTTTTGTTTTTTGTTTGTTTGTTTGTTTTTGTTGTTGTTGTTGTTGTTTGTTTTGTTTTGTTGGATTTTTGAGACAGGGTTTCTCTGTGTAGCTTTGGAGCCCGTCCTGGAACTTGCTCTGTAGCCCAGGCTAGCCTCGAAAACACAGAGATCTGCCTGCCTCTGCCTCCCAAGTGCTGGGATAAAGCAAGTGCCACAACCACCACCTGGCTAGAGAAATGGCTCAGCCATTAAAGGCTAAGCTCACAACCAAAAAATAAAGTCTTTAAAAAGACAGTAAAGGTAACATGAAATATAAGCCACGTAAAGATGGGTATTACACAGAGAGTCTGGATTATATTGTCTTTGGGATTTTTAACTACAGAAAGATACTTGATTGTAATAGCTGCTCAGTTAAACCAATATGTATATTTTAAAGGTACCTTTACTAAATTTGGATCTAAGGATTTGTTGCTTTGGAAAGGAGGCACTGCTTTGGTTTCCACAGGAAGCAAGAGGCCATGAGTTTGTTCCAGATTAAGATACATCAGATTTAACCAGCCAAGACCCCCTGAAAGGTCTCTGATGACACCATGGCTCAGATGATCCAACATCCAGAATGGTTTCAAGGCAACTAGCTCAGACAATGCAGCCTCACAGTCCATTTCAGCCAGGACTTGACCATAATTCTTAATTTTCTCAGGATCCCCATAAGAATACAGCACCCTTTATCAGCAGGAAGTAGTCTAGAACACTACATTCACATTCCCAAAAGTGGATTATGGATGTTTGTTTTTGTTTAGGTTATTGGTTACAAATTGTTATTAGTAGTAGTCAATCTCTTTTTTAAAAAAAGAAAGGGGGATGTAATATAGAAATATAAGGATAAATGTTTTACATTGCTATGGATTTTACTTTTTTGATAAAAATTTAAAGTTAATTTTGTTATACTGCATGTATATTTCTACCCTTATTTAAAGTATTTTCTGCAACTCATTTGAAATTGTAATGTATAGTTGAGAAATACAGATTAATAATTAGTCATCTATGATAATCAAACTTATAGTCATGTTAGTTAAGTTTTCTAGGTATACATAGAAAACAATTATTTAGGTAGTAATCTTCAAACACTTCAAAGACCTGCAGAATATGGCATTTAAAATGTTTTAAAAACTTAGACTTTCTGGACAGTGAGACAATCTGCTCCTAGCAGGACCAATTTACTTCAGAGATGACAGGCAATGAAGACATGCCATATGGAGTTTATTTTCTTCTTGGCAAAAATAGCCATTTGGACAAGAAAATGTTCTTGCCTGGACTGCTTGACAAAATGTTGTATCGACTGGACATGCAGGACCCATAAGAAGGTGACCACTGAACTTTGCAAGGAGAGATGGTCCTTCAGGTTCCTACTTTGCAGAAGAAACTACCAGACATTCTACAGGACACAGAGAGAAGTGACTGAGAGACTCTATGCCTATAGGCTGAAAATGGATGGCCCAACATTGCAAAAAAAACTTAAGGTGACTGTCCAGGTAGCCAGCTTTCTCTGTCATCCTGTATTTTTGGAAGGTGCTTACAATTCTCCTCCTGTTTACTTAGGTACTATTGTATTCTTCTGAGATCTTTGATGTAGTTGAAGACTAGATAGTATTTTCCTTGGTTATGATAAAAGATAAATTAGATATGAAACTTTATATCACAAATATAGGATAGATAGGATAACTTCTTTAATTTTCCCAAGTATACATAGACTAGATATTATAACTATAATTCTTGCTTGATAGCTGTTTTTGTTATATGTAATTTTACTATGTTGAAGTTAAAACCTTCCTTTTGAATAAAAAAAAATGGGGGGGGGATGATGGGAGTGTCTTTTTGTATGCTGTGAAAATACATTGCTCTGATTGGTTGATAAATGAAGCTGTTTGGCCAATGGTGAGACAGAATAGGGTTAGGCAGGACATCTAACTAGAGAGGAGGAAGGAGAAAGGAGAACAGAGGAGACACTGCCAGGCACCTCCATGAGAAGCAAGCCACAAGCCACGTGGCAAGGTATAGATTTATAGAAATGGGTTCATTTAAGATGTAAGATCTAGAAGCCTGAGACAATAGTCCATACAGTTCGTACTTAAAATAAGCCTCTGTGTGTTCATTTGGGTCTGAGGAGCTGTGGGACTGCAAGGACGCAGGAGTCTGGTGGGCAGAGGAAAACTTTCAGTTACAATCTCATTTCCCTTTCTTAGAAGATCCCCTTCTCCTCCTGGTCTCCTACTAGCTACCTATCTGCAGTGAGTATTCTGAATGAAATACACATATCTAAAGCTCAAATGCTAACATCCACATATAAGAGAAAAATGCAATATCTGTCTTTCTGGGTTTGGGTTACTTCACACACGATGATTGTTCTTAGCTACATCATTTTACTTGCTAATTTCACCTTTCTTAGCAGCTGAGGTATATTCCATTGTGTAAATGTACTACATTTTCACTATCTATTCCTCAGTTGATGGACAACTGGACTGTTTTCAATTTCTGGCTATTATGAATACAGCAGCAATAAACATGGACAGGCAAGTGTCATTGTAGTAAGATGTAGAGTTCTTTGGGTATATACCCAATAGTGGTATAGCTGGTTCTTGTGGTAGACCTGTTTACAGGTTTTGAGTGCCCATACAGATTTCATTGATAGCTATACCCATTTGCAGTCCCACCAGCAATGAATAAGTGTTCCTTTTCCCCATATCCTCAACAGTATGTGTAATCATTTGTTTTGTTGAACTTGGCCACTTTGATTAGGTGATATGAAATATTAAAGTAGTTCTAATTTGTCTTTCCATGTTGGATAAAGATGGTGGACATCTCTTAAGTTTTTGTAAGTGCTGGGTTTCATCTTTTGAGAACTCTCAGTTTAAGTTCTAAACCCCATTTTTAATTGGGTTATTTGTTTTCTGATGTTCAACTTTTTTCTTGATTTCGCTTTGTTTCTCATTCTTTGTACATTCTAGATATTAAACTCTGTCAGATATAAAACTAGTAAAGAATTTTTAACATTTCATAGGCTGCCTCTTTGCTGGAATGATGATGTTCTTTGCTGCACAGAAGCATTTTAGTTCCCTGAGAACCCATTCATTTATCATTCTTAATGCCTATGCTTTCCGTGTTCTGTTCAGAAATTCCTTTCCTGTGCCAATAAGGTCAAACATTCCCTACTTTTTCGTCTATCGGGTTTAGGCTGTCTGGTCTTAGGTTGTAAAGTTTTGTGCAGGGTTATAGAGAATGTTCTATTTTCACTCATCTACATGCAGCTATCTAGTTTGTCTAGCACCATTTATTGAAGATTCTTTTTCCAATTTATGACTATTACACACAGAGCAGAAAAGAGCATAAAGAAATGACAATCTCAGGAGTAATGTAATTTTCTCCAGTGTGCAAATTTTGCTTCTTTGTCAAAGATTGAATGTACATAGGCGTTTGTAGTTAGGTCTGAGTCCTCACTTCTATTGCATTGATTGACATGTCTGTTTTAATGCCAATACCAAGATTTTCTTTTTATTACTATAGCTCTGTAGTACAACTTGAAATCTGGGATAGGGATACCTACAGAAGTTATTTTTCTCTTTAGTGTTACCTTGGGTTTACAAAATTTTTTGTTTCCATATGATGTTTAAGTTTATTTCTTTCAATTTCTGTAAAGAATTGTATTGGAATTTTAATGAACATTGCATTGAATCCATGGCCAATTTCACAAAATTAATCCTAATTGTCTATGTGCATGGGAGTTCTTTCTGTTTTCTGATATATACTTTAATTTCTGACTTCAATACCTTTTAAAAAAGAGTTTTCAATATGGAGATTTTTCAATAAATGGAATATTGGTTTACCACTAGATCAAGCTATTCTACTTTTGGGAGTATACTCAAAGGATGCTCTATCTTACTCCTGAGATAGTTGTTTTTCTGTGTCCGTGTCTGTTCTATCTGCTCTAGACACAAACTAAAAATAACTTAAATGGCCATCAACTGGAGAATAGATAGTGAAATGAAAGATGGCATATTTAAACAATGGCATATCATTCAGCTGCCAAGAAAGATGAAATTAACAGCTAAATGGATATAGCTAAAAATAATAATTCTGAATGAGGTAACCCACACCAAAAAGACAACTTATTCATATAACAGAACATGGAGAAAATTTATGGTGCCCAACTAGAAAATTTACCCCTACTTACTCATGTTCATGGTCCTGGAAGGCACTTTGTATGCTACCAGAGAAGAGAATTAATCATTAATTTCACCTAGCTACAAATCTATATCAGTGACCTGCCTATAGGATGTAGTGTTGTAATATAGATAGAATATAGGAGTAATCAATCAGTGTTTTATTAGATATAATGTCCATGACATGAGATTGACTCTATATATGACCCCGCTGACATGACCAAGAGCCTGAGATGAGATAGGTAATGGTAATATTCTAGGGGAAAATTTACTGGCATTATTCTGCTTAAGGAATATAGCAGTAAAATTACTCCTAAGGACACACTGCTGCCCACATAGAGCAAAGCATCACTGAGCCCTCAACAGAGAAGCTCCTTCTTGTTGTAGGTAGTAATTAACACATAAACTCATAACTGGACAATGTGAAGAAAGTGAGAAGCTTTGAGGTACTCAGGGGGGAAAATGTAATTCTTTCACGAAGCCACTCTCCTCAAGGCTCAGAGTTCAACGCAGAAGAGGAGGCAGAAAGATTGTAAGAGGAAGAAGTGCCGTGTGACTCTAAGGAAATAGGAGAGCTACACATATGAACTCACAGAGACTGTGACGACATGCATAAGAACTACACGTGTTCCAACCAGACAAAATCTCGTCACTGAGAAGAGGACATGGACACGAATTCCCATCCCTAAACAAGATTGTAATTGATACCCTCTGGGAAAGGGAAAAATCAGTTTTCTTCAGTAAGTTGTCACCAAGTATATCAACCACACTCCTGTAGCATGAATCGTAAAAGTTCTTATTAATAAGAACAAACCTAGAGCTAGGCATTGGGGTGAATTCTGGAAAATCAGAGAAACAGAACAAGCCACAGCTTCCTCACCTCGTCAACTTCTCAGCTGATCCTGTTTCCTCAGACTGGAAGCCAAATGGATCTCAGCTGAACTGTGCTGCTAAAAGCCAAAAAGTTTAATTTGCCTAGTTCCTGGTTTTCATGCTGTATATATCTTTCTGCTTTCTGCCATCACTTCCTGGGATTAAAGGCTCTTGTTATCATGCCTGGCTGTTTCCAGTGTGGCCTTGAACTCACAGAGATCAAGGCGGATCTCTGCCTCTGGGATGCTAGGATTAAAGGTGTGTGTGCCACCATTTTCTGGCCTCTATATCTAGTGGCTGTTCTGTTCTCTGACCCCAGATAAGTTTATTAGGGTGCACAATATTTTGGGGAACACAATATCACCACACACTCCAGGGCAGTCCCCTTGTGTGAGGATTAGTTGGCCAATACAATTGAATCCCATGCTGATTAGGTTTTGTTTGATTGTTGATGGTGAATGTGATGGTGGTGGTAGTATGTGTGTGTGTGCAATTTTTGTTTGCTTTGGTTATTTTTGTTGTTTTTCTGTTTTGTTTTATTTATTTATTTATTTACTTATTTTATTTTTATTTTATTTATTTATTTAGTTTTGAGAGAGAGAGAGAGAGAGAGAGAGAGAGAGAGAGAGAGAGAGAGAGAGAGAGAACCTGAAGGTGGGTGTATAGGGAGACAAGGAAGATTAGTAAGGAGTGAGAGGGAAAACAATATGATCAAAATATATGGTATAAAAAATTTAAGATTAAAAATATTCAAAAGTGATTTAAAAATGTTTTTGTTTCTTGGAAAATAGTAACAAATTGTTCTATGGAAAATTGATGCTGTGAGAAATTGCTCTAATATCCCCACATTATATTTGTACAATGATACAAAACCAAAGGAAATAAGACAAATACAGAGTTGCCTCTCGTTCTATTCCAGAAGTCTTGGGCAGTGTTTATTTGTATCAAAATATATTGCCTTTGGCATAAGATTTTTCCAGCATGGGTTTATTCAAGGCAACAGTGCAAGAAAATTTCCACATTATAATTTTCTAAGCAGACTTTCTTGGGCAGGAGTATATTGTCAACCAAAGCAAAGGTAAATCCCTTCTGAGCTTAAGTCTACACTGTTTTCTAGATGAGACACTGCTCCATTAATTCTCCATCCGAACACCTGCTGTTTTGTTCTCACGTGCCATAGGTATCCTTACTGACAATTTTATTAGTTTCATTTCCTATGTGTAATGTTTTCTTCTTTCTGCCAAATTATATCTCAGATATGCTTTGAAATCTAATCCAAGGTCTACTATCATTATAATCATTACACCTTCTCCTATAAAGATCTGAGACTTTTATCTGCTGTATATTCTGAACATGTGTGCCTAGAATGCTAATATTCCATTATGGAAGAGATGGCTGACAGGGACCATAGTTAACTCCTTGTACAAAAATCAAGTAATATACATGGATTTTGTTGAAAGGATGATGTTCATTGGTAGGCATAGTGGGTTATTTACTTCTGTATCCCAAATACTTTACAATATGTGACTCCTTTGACTCTAAATAAGGAAGCTTTAATTATTAATATTTTATATAAGACTAACTTACTGAGACTAGGCTGTCTCAAAGCAAGAACAATAGAAGAAATCATTGTAATTTAGGGGAAAGCTATGTAGACTCTGTTTGGGTCTATTAAGTCATATAGTCTGATCAGTATACAGATTTATTTTTTCTCTTAGAACATGTCAAACTGTTTTTGTTTTTATCAATGTGTTATATGATTGTAATTACTCTATTAATCATGACTTCCACCTTTCTGGTTTTATTTTCTTCACGTTGCTAACATTTGTCATTTTTAGTTGAATGTTTCAGTTTCATTATATCCAATGAAAGAACAAATTTCCAAGTTTTACTGAATTTGTTCTTTGACGACAGGATTACTCTCTCGCCTCTATTCTCTCCTAGAATCACTGCTTAAAATGATGGAAATTTGATGTCACATGAATTTGCCAAATGACCTCCAAGCCACTGGTATATGAATGCGATTCTGGTCCAATCAAAAGTGCAAAAAGAGCATGTGTGTGAAGAGCCCTCTGTCATAATCATGAACATCTTGTGTGTGTTGCTACTCTTCATCTTCCCCTTCAATGTCAACTCTCCAAGGGTAGGTTACTATCCTTCCTTACTAAGTTCACCATGACTTTGAAGTTGCTAATTTCACACTATACAATTCTATCACTTGGACTACTTATCACAATCTTACACTTATCTCTTAGAATTCTCTTCTAAGAATGTTTAGATTCTCTTACACTTCCTCCTGACCTTTATAAGATACATATGTGTTGAATTCCAAATGCTATATTTGGGCATGCCTTGGTGCTAAGGTAAAGAGAAACTTCCTGTATAAATAAGCCAAGGATGTGCCTCAGTTGGTGGAGTGCTTGCTTAGCACTCACAAAGCTGTGGACTAAATCTCCAGCATCACACAAAACAGGGCATGGCGGCACATCATCGTCATTGGAGTGATGCAGACAAGAGGATCAGCAGTTCAAGGCTCCCCTTGGCACATAGAAAGTTAAGGTCAACATAAGTCGCATAAAAGTAATGAGTGAATAAAAAATGTAACAAGAAAATCAATCTTAACTCATCTTCTTGCTGATAATATCTTCCTTCCAGTTTCCTAAAAAGATCACAGCAAACAGATGTATACCTCCAGCTTTCTTACATATGAATATAAATTATGATCCTAAGCCCTGACATCTGAATCTTAAGACCTCTAAGTCTTAAATCTTTTAAATACTCATTTCCTACTTTCTATTCACTTCCACCGCCATTCTAGAAAAAGCCTTCATTATTTCCTTCTGACAAGAGTGCCACAATTCTCTTACCAAATCGATCACCGTATAGGTTATCATCTATACATCTTCTGGTGTTCATCTTCAGAATATGAAAGCCCAGTCATGTTTTTCTCACACCAGCTTTAATAGTTCGCCATCCTTCAGCACAGAATTTCTCAAAGTGTTGCAGACAAAGTGGTGACGGCCATTATCCTTGTAACACTGGGTGTGAAACACTGGCTATGGTGAGGAAGCTTCACCTTTATTCATTTTCCAAGTACAATACATTATACAAAATATCACTTGAGACGTACTCACTCTTACGTAGGCAAGAAATTAATCCACCTGTGAGGTTTACAGTCTACTTCATTATCTGAGTTATTGCTCTGTCTCCTTCCCTGACTTATCCCAGCACCAGGGAACTAACTTGTAATGATCTGAAGGTGCTGTTTGCTCTCACAAATTCACTGCTCACACAAACTCGTGTGTTTAGCTTGGAATTCCAGGACATTTATATCCTGGTAAGTTTCACTCATTTTTTTAACATCTAAATATTTGACATTAGAAAATCATGTCTTATACATGAATGCATTTGTGGGTGTGCTCATGCATGTTCAACTGGGTTCACACATATACAGGTGCCTATGCACGTGTGTACCTGTACGTATGGAGGGGAGAGACCAGTCCTGGATGCCTTTCCTCAGGTGCCAACCATTTTGCCTCTTGAGAAAAAGCCCCTTACCGGGCTGGCACTCTCCACGTAGGTAGGTTAGGTTGGCTGGCCAGTGAGCTCCAGGCCCCTTCCTTCTTTGAATTCCTACCACTGAGATTTAGAAGAGCCTGAAACCACACTCAGCTTTTTTACACAGATTCTGGGGATTAACCTCAGTTCCTCACTTTTTCACAGAAGAAGTGACAGACAGAGCTATATCTCTGTCTCTGAGAAGTCATTAGCAATCTCTGTGTCCTCCATGTCCAGCCTGCATTAAGAATCTATCACAACACCTGCATAAACGTGCCCAACATCACCCAACGCCTACACACACTGTGGTCCTCCTGAATTTTTTCCTTGATTTCTCGTTCACATTTATTGCAGGCATGCACGCTCCTTATGTGACTGGTGTTAGCTTACTGAATGCACAAACTTTCTTTCTTGTTATACTGTCTTTACCTAGAACAGCACATGATACACAAAAAATTTTTGTTCGACTGCTTCTATTAAGAATTTAATGTGTGGAGCTGGAGACATGCTCAACAGTTAAGAACATTGGCTGCTCTTCCAGAGGACACAGATTTGAGTCCATGCACCGACATGGTGACTCACAATGGTTTGAACTAGAGTTCCAGGGAATCAGACACCCTCTTCTGGTCTCTATGGTCACTGGATGAATGTGGCATACAGACATACATGCAGGCAAAGCACCCATTCATATAATAAAAAAATAATTTAATGTTAGCAATGATTTCATAATAAATATTTACATTCTGTGATATTCAAAACATAAACTCTGGGGGTAAGAACACATATTTGGCTGGATTTTGCAGTTAGATAAAGATTTGAAGTTCACCAACAGCAGCAGGCTGTGAGGGCCCAACTCCTTGAGCCAAAGGGCCCCAGATGTTTTTCTCTGACAATCAGGATGAGACCTTCTACACTGTAGAGTCTACAGTAACAGGTGACTGGTGGGTACCCTTAGTGTTCTCTGTCTACCCTCTGTAACCTGCTCCTCATGGCCAAAGAGTGACACATTAGGTTTTTTTTTATGCCCAAATGGGATAGCCAGTGTTCTGTGTTTTGTTGTTGTTGTTGTTGCTATACAATAGTATTATTTACACATACACACAGTGTTTAAGCAGAAATCTGACTGGAAGAATTTGAGTCTGCCAAAATATCATGTAATTCACTTACAGGGAGCAAAACAAAACCAGAACTACATCAAAACACTCTGCTTTGATTTCTCCAAATATACCTTCCCAAACCCCTCCTTCATCTCCTGTGGGAACTGCATGCTCCAGGATTCCTTTCATAAATCTCTGTCCTACCATCCACTGAGTCAATGAATTTCACTGATACTATATTTAAGAAAGAAGATGCCCAGCTGGGCCTGACTCATTCAGAGACCAAGGGAACTATTTGATCTTTCTCTCTCAGGCCGGTTCTGTACATTTAGAATAAGCTTGTAAACTGAAATAGGAGGATGCATAGAGACAGGACAGAGGTCACTCAAAGGGAAGCCTGGGCTGTGGTCAGCATGGTCTATGTGAAAGAGAGGGACCAGAGAAGAGTCTGAACATGTGACAGAAGTCAATACCAGCAAAAAAAAAGGCACTATACTTGTCCTTCGAGGAAAACGTCAACGACCTTTACCAATCTATTTGAAGTTTCCTTTACAAATAAACTACTCGACATCAACATTTTTGGCCAACACTATAACCTTTTCCTTGTCTTCTCATAGCAGTAAAATTTAGCACACTTAATAGCCCCTGAACTGCAAACATCATTTTGTTTTTAATTCTACTGTTTCTACTGACCAGAACTCTTCTATTGATAGGTCAGGTTCAAACCTTAACATTACTTCAAAGTCAACCTCAGATGCCTTTATTGATCCATTCAAGAAACCCTACACCCTATCTTTAATGATATGTGATATGTATGCACTAACTGCTTCAAATACCCATGTCATATTGTTTCTTGATGGATACCTTTATCCCACACTTGATACCACAGTCATATTTGTTCATGTATTTCGCCTCAACATTCACTCAGCCCACTAATGACATTCAGAGTCTAATTCAAATCCATGTATTCCATGATTCCTAATACATGGTCATAACTACCGGGACACTCACTGTGTGTTTATAATGGAAAATATTATTTGTCAAAAGGGTGAGTTCAAGTTGGAAAGGTGACTCAGTCAGTAAAATGTCTGCCTCACAAAAATGAATATCTGAGTCCAAAATTTTCACAAGCAGAGCTGCATCATGAGTTGAGTCTGTAACCCTACTGCTATGGAATTAGAGAGAGTAGATTACTAGAGCTCACTTGAAAGTGACACCGCCATCAATGAGCTCCAAGTTCAGTGAGAAACTGTCTCAAAAACTAAGGTGGCTAGACTGGAAAGATAGGCCAGCAGTTAAGAGCACATGTTGCTCTTGTAGAGGACCCATGTTCAGTTCCTAGCACTCTGACAGTGACTCACAATCATCTGTAACACCAGTTCCAGGGTATCCAAACCCTCTTCTGGCCTCTGTGGTCACCAAGCATACATGTGGTACACAAACATGCATGCAAGCAAAACAATCGTGTACATAAAACAAAACTAAATAAATCTAATTAAATCAAAATGTGGGAGGTAATTGAGTAAGACACCAGTGTTGATGACTGAACAATATATGCATCTGTATTTGTGTCTGCAATGTACACACACACACACACACACACACACACACACACACACACACACACAAACACCACATCAAAAGTTTAAAAATGAAGAACAATATTGATATAATCCAAGGACCTCATATGTTGTCTGTAAAATAAGGTGTTGCTGCAGGACATACATGCACATGATACATATAAACGTTATAACAAAGAGTAAAATCTAGTTCATCTGGTTATACTAGTCACCTTCCCAATGTGATAACAAAATATCTGAAGATCTAAAAGGTGTAAAAGTTATTTGGGCTCACAATTTCAGAGGTTTCAACTGTAACTGGATGGCCCTGATATCTTGGGCAAGTTGCAAAGCAGTATGTGTTCGTAAAAAGGGGTTGTTGAGCAGCTTGCTACTTCATGATGGCTGGAAAAAGGAAAACAGATTACAACATCTACTTCAAGGACATATCCCCAATGACCTAGCAACTTTCCACTAGGCTCTAACTCTTGCAGATTCTACTGTTGTTCAGGAGAACCACAGGCTGCTAACCAAGCATTCAACAAATGGGCTGCAGAATACCCTACCTCAGATCATAACATGGATTATGCCCAACTTCTTCTGTTAAGGGTACCTAATAACACCATCTTTTTTTTTGTTTCTCACGGTAGTGTCATGAAGTAAACACTGCCATCTTTACTTTCAACAGGGACGCTGAGACTTGAAGCTAGCTGTTGAGTCAGTTCTCTTGTTGATTTCTAAACAATCATTATTTATGCTATATTCTGTTGTTTAAGAGTTGATATTTCTGGCTATTACAAAGAAAACTGCTATGAACCTAGTTGTCCTGGTAGGATTCAGCATCCTTTGGGTAAACTCCCAGAAGTAGTATAGCTGGATCTTGTGGTAGATTGATTCTCAGTTTTCTGAGAAACATCCACACTGATTTATAAAGTAGCTGTGCAAGTTTGCACTCCCACCAGCAATGGAAGAGCGTTTTCTTTGCTCAACCTCCTCTCTAGCATGAGAGGATGTTTTTTTGATCTTAGCATTTCTGACAGGCATAAGATGGAATCTCACAGTCCTTTTACTTTGCATTTCCCTGATGGCTAAGGGTGTTGAATGTCTCCTTAAGTGTTTCTCAGTCATTTGAGATTCTTCTGTTGAGAATTCTCTCATTAGATCTGCACCCATTTTTAATTGGATTGTTTGGTTTGTTGATATCTAGTTTCTTTAGTTCTTTATATGTTTTGGAAATCAGCCCCCTGCCAGATGTGGAGTTGGTGAAGATCTTTTCTCATTCTGTAGGCTGCTATTTTATCAGTGCCCTTTGCCTTACAGAAGCCTTTCAATTTTATTGTGTCCTATTTATTAATTTTTCTATCTTAGTGCCTGTGCTATTAGTGTTCTGTTCAGGAAGTTGTCCCCTGTGCCAATGTGAATAGCAGAGTCTGGGAAACAACCAAGATGTCCCTCAACTGAGGAATGGATAAAGAAAATGTGGTACATATACAGGAAGGCATATTACTCATCTGTTTAAAACAAGGACACCAGGAAATTTGAAGGCAAATGGGGCTAGAACAAAATCATCCTGAGTAGGTAACTCAGACCAAGAAAGATGAACATGGCATGTACTCCCTCATAAGTGGATATTAGCTGTAAGATAAAGGGTAACTAGGCCACAATCTACAGACCCAAAGAGACTAGTTAACAAGGAGAGTTCATGAGGGGACACATGGACCTCCCTGGGAAAGGGAAATAATTGAGATTTAGTGAGTAGACTGAGGACGGGTGGGGAAGGGAGCAAGAGCTATCGGTTTGGGGGTGAAAGAAACTACTGGAAACGTTGGGGGGCATTTCGGGGTCAGGCAATAACCTGGCACAAGGAAATCTCCCAGGAATCTACAAGGATGACCCTAGCTACTGACCATCTCCTGTGACCAGATTACCTAGCCCAGTTGTCATCAGAGAGGCTTCATCCAGCAACTGATGGAAACAGATGCAGACCCACAGCCAAATATTATGCAGAGTTGAGGGAATCCTGCAGAAGAGGTGAAGAAAGGATTGTAGAAGTCAGAGGGGTCAAGCACACCACACACACAAAAAACCTCACAGATTCAACTAACCAGGGCTCATAGGGGCTCACAGAGCCTGAACAGGCAACTAGGGACCTTGCATGGGAGTGACCTATGCCCTCTGCATATATGTTACAGTTGTGTAGCTTGGTCTTCATGTAGGACTCCTAACAGTGGGAACAGGGCTGTCTCTGACTCTTTTATTGGCTTTTCAGACCCTACTCCACATACTGGGTCGCCTTGCCCAGACTTCGTACATGGGGAGGTGCTTACTTAGTCTTACTGCAACTTGATATGCCATGTTTTGTTGATACTCATGAGAGACCTGCCCTTTCCAAAAAAAGAAATGGAGGAGGAGTGGATGGGGGGGGGAACAGAGGGCAGAGGGACAAGGAGGAATGGAGGGAGGGGAAACTGCAGCCTGGATATGAAATTAATTAATTAATTTTTAAAAAGAGTTACAATTTTTGATATTGGTAACAAACTTGCCCCAATCCCTAAGATGCTCATGATCACTGCCAGAAGATACTATGCCATAGGCAGATGTGAATCAGAGACTCTGGTGTGCTGTTTCATGGCAGGGCGACTGTGGATGAAAATAATATATTTCAAAAGGCCAGGAGAAAGGATTCTTACAGGTTTCTCTATAAAGAATTGAAACCTATTTGAGGAGATAAATGTTTGTCCTGCTTTAAACATTATATGGTACACATGCCTTGAATACTTACAGGGCACCCCTTACATGTATGCAGTTTGTGTCATTTTGTATCAGCCTCAAAACAGATGATGTAAAGCTGAAATATAAGTACAAAATAATCACCACACTGAGAAAAAAAATATTAGAAGCAGAGTTACTTTTCTTATACAGTGGTTTACTTTAACTTCTTAAAAAGTATTTTGGTTTGAAACTACAGCTATAACTAGTCTTTGTCAATATGGATGTCTTATTGAGACATATAGTCACTAGATACCAAAACATTACAGTTACTTAGTCACAAACAGTGGTGCACATTTATAATACAAGGACTCAGGAGGATAGCATGTTCAAAGCCAGGCATTGTCTATAAATACACACACACACACACACACACACACACACACACACACACACACACACATGCACACATGTGTGCATGAGCATATAAGCCTGTGGATGCATACATACATGCATACATGCACACACAAAAAGTCACAATCCTCATTAAATATCTATTTTACATTTCTGTTTGTATAATTTTGTAATATCAAAATCACTTTACTTTTCTTTTTTTAAAAAATACAATCAGATAAAAGTGGTGTTGATTTGAATTCAATTTGGCGAGTAAACACCTGTAGGGTCTAGTTCTGCAACTGATTGAGTGTATAGTTTTAAACACCCATATTAGATAATCGAGGACCGACTAAAGTGCTTTTCAAGTTAGTGAGAAAGCTCTCCCTCCTTCTACCTCAGTATCTAGAACATTAGTATTACACTCATTTTCATATAGAAGCATTCTAATATTGATTGGCACCCCAAAATGAGAATAATTTGATTTTGACTGAGTTGAATGCATTTATGCCAGTTAACTCTGTTGATCCAATTACCCATAATAAAGAAACATTTTTACATGTACACACAAAACCAATGAGGAAGACTGAATGGAGTTTCACAACTATTTCAAGTGTTGGATTAAGAAGATGTTGAAACTTTTGGAAACTTAGGGGGATGTGATTATGTATGGAGAGCAAGGTGATGATCGTCAATATATGATTCATTTTTCTCACTTGGTTATCAGGTTGTGTAGAGTTCATAATAAACTGAGACACATTAATCGGCTTCATGTTGTCTCCAGGACAATTTTAAAAAAGGAAAAAAAATGTGAAGGTCACATACAGCATCAAATCCAGCACAAGTCTTTCCAAATAAGGTTTAGAGTATAAAACATTTTCATATTCTTATGTTAGCTTAACTGATAAATAATGAAAATGATTGGCAAGTGTAATCTATATGGGAAAATCAGCCTATAATTGGCAAAAAGATGCCCCTGAAAGATGTCTGCTGATGGGCAACTCCAGAGTAGGCAAACACTTTCTTGAGCTAACATCTGTAATTGTTCTCAGCTGAGATCTGCCAGCCAGGCTGTAAAGCCAGCACCATAGTGAGATGCAGATTCTGTTAATGATGTCCTCTCAGGCAGATATAAAACTTTACATCAACCTACTTTAGGAAGTCATTTTAATATCGTTTCACGAGTAATGACCCCTCCAGGCTCTAGAGAAAGAGAGAGTAGAAATATATGGACTTCAATAGACCACTGTGTTTTATTTCTCCCTCTGGGAAATAAAACTGTAGCAATATGATAGGAACCTCTGGGAAGTACATGCATTCCTCAGTATTTTTATACTATCTATTACATCTGTTTCATTGCCTCAAAAGACAGAAGTCTGTGCTGTTAGTTTCAAGCAGGCCTTGGCTGCCATAAGAAAGAAAATAATGTGGCTTGAAGTTATGCAACACTGTATTTGCAATAGTGTTTAAACTTAACTTTGAAGTCATTTCTTGTCATATTAGAACATCTCAAATCAGTCCATATATTCTAGAAATCCAGAAAGAGTTTGTCTAATTTAACCTTAAAATAATAACTTTGAACAGACGTTGCAGTCATCCAAAATATGTACTTTTCTGCTTCATTTGTGGCTTCATAGATATTTCTGTCTAGAAGTTGGTCTATTTTTTTATTATCTGAATCTGAACTAACACAATGATTTGTTTTATAATGAAGAGAAGTGTTTTGTATGAAGAGAATGTTAGTCATTTTAGAACCCAGGGTTCAAGAAGCCTTCCCACTTACCCTCTCTCCAGAAACCCAGCTATGCTTCCATGTGTTTGGCCATAGCCTATTCTATACAAAATGATGAGACATAATTAGTTCTTTTGTCCCCACTACTTCAGGTTAAATCTAGACATCTGCAGAAACCTAACTATTGACATATAGGGACATAGATGGAACCAAAATTAGCCAAACTCAGTATAGATTACTACAACTGAATGATGGGCTAAACAATTGTTCACAGTTTTAAGCCACTGAGTGTTAAGTGCCTTATTATGCTTATTGACTATATGTGAATCCTGTGTCTCTGAAGACTTCAATTATTTATCTTTTCCCAAATGCCTAACCTAGTCTACAGGTAACCAGACTAGGTACTCAGTAATTAATTCCTTCACTGACTTGAATGTTCTAGAGCAATAGAAACCAGCTATTGCCATTTGAAAATTAGGTATCATCTAAATGAACCACATGAATAATCAGACCACATCTATTATATCAAATAACCTGAATAATTCATAAAATATTGATATATCAGGGAAAATGGCTATCAAAATAGCATGGATTATTTCCATATAACTTTTGATCTTGGGTTGAGTATATATTCTCCAATAAATACAATTGTGGCTGGAGTTGATCATGGTACTACAGTTAGAATCCTTATTTTCCTTCCCATGTGTGGAACTAACTTCAAAATGGCTTTACCACATCTTACATTTCTATTAGGATCCACTAACATTCTTGCATTTGCCAATGGTCTTATAAATATCATAGCTTTGTTCCTCAAAAGATTGGTTCTTGGATGACAGAAGCTGAATCACCACAGAATGTTCTAAAAATACAAAATCTCAGTGCTTTTTGTCTAAATTAGATTCCACACTTTAGTGTGATTCCCAAGTCACTTTCGAATATGTCACCTTGAAATAAACTGAAGAAAAGTCTCCCCAGCCCAGGGTGGTTGGATGAAACAAGATAAAGGGAGGAGAATCAGCTATACCAATCTTGGGCATATACCCAAATAACTCCAGATCCTATTACAAAGATACTTGAACAACCATGCTTCTTGCTGCTCTGTTCACAGATCCCTGTCAATGAATGAATGGATAAAGAAAATGTGGTACACTACCAAATGCAATATTACTCAGCTGTTTTGAAAAAGCTAAATCATGAAAATGACAGGTAATTGGAGCTAAAAAAAAATCAACCTGAGCTAAGTAACTCAGACCCAAAGAGCAAATATGGTATGTATCTGTTTATATGCAGATGTGAGATGTTGTCTTTGATAAGCAGGTTACAAGCCATATAACAGCAGAGGTTAGGTATAAGAGGCTAGAGAGGAAGGAAATATCACCATAGGAAGAGGAAACAGGAGTTATGAACGCATGAGGGATTAGAGGGAGGTGACTGGAAGGAGAGGATCAAATGGGAAGGGGAAGAAGAGGGCAAGGGAAGAAATATAGGGTGGGACAGCTAAAACTAAGGACCATTTGAGGGGTCTCTAGAAACCCACTGCAGTAGAAGCTTCTTAAAACAGATACATATATGAAGGACATCTAAATGGAATCAATAAATAGCAGAGGAGGCAAATCCACAACTAGATATCTCTCACCACCAAATGAGACTTCCAGTGCCAGGAACTGGTTCATCTAATCAAATCCCATGGAGCACATGAACTACTGCCAATGCTATTGGTTGCTCTCCACAGACTGATGATAAGGCCCTCTTGTTGAGGACAATACCTACACAACTCATTGACCATGGAGAAGTCAAGCTGGTACCTACTTAGAGCCTTCATCCCTACTGACTAGTGTTCTGGTGCCAGAAGTTATTCTGCATACTATCAGAGGAGAAGGGTAAACACTAACCTAGACACAAATGCTTTGATCTGCATTGGCAACCTGCCTGCAAGGTATGCCTGTGAAATCTTGGTGCAAAACTTGTGGGACTAACCAAGCACTATCTGATTGGATTTAAGGCCCACTCCATGAGATGGAACCCATGCCCAATATTGCTCAGGTGCCAAGATCCTCAGACTACATAGATAGGTCAGGGAGGTATGGGAAAATCAAATTCTACTGTTCTGCTGAAGGAATAAAGCAATAAAAATGACTCATCAAAATATTCTGTTATATTCATTGATCAGTTTCTGCTCAGCCGTTATCAGAGAAACTTCCTCCTGCCATAGATGGGAACAAATCAAGGAACCCACAAATGGACAGTGTGCAGAAAGTGAAAGGTCTTGGAACACTCAGCCCTAAACAGGATGTCTCTCTCAAATCTCTCCCCCTCAGGGCTCAGGGAACCCTGTTGAAGAGGAAACAGGGTGATTCTAAGGGCCAGTAGGGTCTGGAAGACACCGAGGAAACAAGGCCTTCTACACACACACATCATAACACATGACCTCAGAGACTGTGGCGGCATACACAGGACTTGCACAGGGAAGAGTCCGATGGGGTCCCAGCACTGTGAAGGGAAGTGGACATAAACCACCATTTCTAACCTAGAACATATCTCTGGCTGATAACTTCTTGCAAAGGAAAAAAAGATGGTTTTCTCCAACAGTCTCACTGGAGATACAAACAATGCTTAAGGGCAGGTGTCCTGCTCAACATTAGATGGCTAACAGGAAATGAACTAAATAGTATTTTTGGAATTCTTTCCCTACAGGTCTTTCGTTAAAAAAAATATGTTTTCTGATTTTGTGTCTTTATGGGATTTCTCTGAATGCACATGTCTCTACATCCATATGTTTTTTGTGCTTTTTCATTGGTTCTTTTTGTTTTCTGTTCATTTGTTTGTTTTGTCCTATTCATATTTATCTTATCCTATCTTATCTTATTTGTCTTCCAAGATGCCTGTTTGTTTTCTAGTGAGAAGAAAGAAAGAAAGGAAGGAAGGAAGGAGGGAGGGAGGGAGGGAGGGAGGGAGGGAGGAAAGAAAGGAAGAAAGAAAGAAAGGAAGGAAGGAAGGAAGGAAGGAAGGAAGGAAGGAAGGAAGGAAGGAAGGAAGGAAGAAAAACGAGGCATGGATTTATGTAAGTGGGGAAGCAGGGAGGATCTTGGAAGAGTAGAAGGAGGGGAAACTGTAATCAGAACATATTGTATGAAAAACATCTGTTTTCAATACATAAAGCAAAGAAATATGCCTCTCACACCTGGTAAGATTTATGACTCTCACGGGAAAACACTTCTTTCAGTCTTCCATGATGAAATGGTCAATCTTTGCCTCTCCTCAAGAAATGCCTTCCTGGTTCTTTCTCACATATCCTTGACTTTCCCTAGGACACTTTCTATCCTCTCAACTTCAACCAGTTCAGTTTGCTTTGGCCAGGACATCCCAGGGATGAGAGGAAATCATTCCACAGATGGCAGCATTTATTGTGACCAGGACAGTGAAAGACAGTTTTAGTAAGTAAAATTTATGCAACTTCTATGCCTTCTGGGGCTGTAAAGGATTGGAAGGGGACAAACAAGAAGGCATAGGAGAAGGAAGGGGAAGATGAGGCTATCACAAGAATAACAAACTAGTTTAATTGTTCTCTGAACTACATATCTGATAACCAGAACATTAGTAATTTACCTCTTTCCTGTTTCACTTATTTAGTAATTTAATTTTTTAGCATTTACCTATTTATTGGGGGGGCTGTGTGTCAGTGTACCCGTGCCTATGAAGCTCAGAGGACAAACTGTGGGAGTCATTTTTCTCTTTCTATCATTTGGGTACGCATGACCAAACATAGATTGTCTGGCTTGGTAGCAAGCACCTTCTCCTGCTGAGCCATTTAATTGGCCCCTTTTTAGGAGTATATTTTAAATCCAACAGCAATTGCTACTGGAATGTCAAGTGCTTCAACACAGAGAGGACCAGCATATAGGACACATTTAACTGAAACATCGTTCCTATACTTGGAATTTATGTCTTCATTTGTGTCAAACTTGCCATCAAACCAGACTCAAGTCTCCACTTTCAAGGATTCTGACAGATTTTAGAAAGAGACAGAAAGTTATATTCACAGGAACTTTGGGGGAATGTGATGGGCAAAGGCAGACTGGAGAAATTTTTTTAAACTACTTTAAGAAATATTAGATTATTATTTTTATTTGTGTATGCATACGGCAAACTCCAATATGTAGATGTCATTAGGTTCTCTCACACTTTCATATGTGGAATTCTATCATCCCATGGAATTTTCTGGAATGATTTATTATACAAGATAAATTTAAGAATGGCTTGAAATTACTTCATGGGGTGATAGTAAGTGATTATATATTTTTTCTCAACTTATGGAATCTATAAAAGCATATATAAGAATATTCAAAGGGAACACACAGTCTTTATATATATGAAAACAACTCCCCATATCCTCGTGTGTATGTATTTTTTGATCTTCAATTCCAGTGCCTCAATTCTGTCATTAATAACTGTCAGACTAAGATACTTTATAACTTTATATCATAAGACAGTCTTTCAAATTAAGAGTGATTACTTTATAAGCCCAAATAGTATCATATTTCACTGATAGAGTGTAACAAATCATTTAAATTAACTATGATACTGTGCAAACACCTCATGTTCTGACTGAAATGCAGAGATTAGGCTCCTGAAATACTGCCTCCATGCTCTGCAGTATTGGAGATCTTCCCTTGATTCGTTTCACTTATCTGCCTCATCAACACAGAAGACAGCGCAGGGTAGAAGTAAAATCATCAGCGAAAACTACCCTTCTTTTTGTTGAAAATAGGTGTTTTTCATACAATATATTCTGATTATGGCTCTCCCTCCCCCAACTCCTCCTAGATCCTCCCATTCTCCCCACCCACTCAAATCTACTTCCTCTCTCTGTCTCTGTCTCTCTCTGTCTCTGTCTCTCTCTCAAACATGCAGGCATCTAAAAAAGAAAAACCGATAAATTAAGATAAAATAAAAACAAACAAAGTCAAACAGGACAAACCAAATGAAGAGAAAAACAAAGAACCAAAGAAAAACACACTTTAGTATCTGTTTGCCTTCTCTTCTGCAGGGATACTATTTAAGGAGAGCATCTCCTTTCCAGACCGGGGGTTGTTATAGATCACGAAGATGAAAATGTCTCACATGTTGAAGTAAAACAGAGGCCAAAGAAAATAAAACTCGAACTACAGAGTCACTGTGTTCCCTGAATGTAAAATAAAACTTGAACTGTGACCTACTCAGCCTTAAATAACAACGTGAGGAATTCTCTCAGTTGCAGGACTCAGCATCAGTTTGGCAACCCAATTAATCTACACAATAAAGTCCAACAAGGAATAAAACACCAGGAACACCAGGTACTATGGTCTCCCAAGGCAACTCTGGCTTGCTATGAGCTGTGGCTTTTAGGAAATCCTGGCAATGAGCCTAGGGTTTTCAGAAATCTCTTTTTAGATCAGTGTTGTGGAGAAATGAGGCTGAATGTGTGGCCTGTGAACATGCATTCTTGGGACTTAGATGAGCTCCAAGGATAGACATCTTTTGAGTTTGCCATGTGTAGTCATAAGATTGTTTATTCCTCTTCAGTTCTGATTCTAGATATGGCATGAAGAGTGATTTCTCCTTTTTGTTTCTAGCTATTTTTGCATTAGGACTGAAGAACTAACCTTTGCCTTCTTCCTTAATTCTCTCTCTCTCTCTCTCCTTCCTGCTTCCCCGTCCCTTGCTTCCTCTCTCCTTTTCTCTACCCTCTCCCTCCACTCCTCCCTACTCTTAGAATTAGATGAACTTGACACCAACTCTCAGTTTTACTTTCAAGCCTGTCAAAGCATCACCAGGCTAGACACTCACTCTCGTTAAAAAGAAAAAAAGAAGTTTGTGTGTTTCAACATAAATTTTTGGACCATAAAGTAAGAGCCTTTTCATAAGGAAATAATTAAAATCAGTATTTGGAATTTAAGAGACAGTGTAAAAATTCATTTTTTTTTAATTTAACAAATAATACTTGGTGCTTCCAATATATGCTTCTGGAATCATATAAGGTTTGACCCCAGCTTAGACTACTAGCAATAGTGGAGAGGGCACCTGAACTGGCCTACCCCAGTAATCAGATCAGGGAATACCTAAACTGTCATCATAGAGCCTTCATCCAGTAACTGATGGAAGCAGATACAGAGATCCACAGCCAAGTACCAGGCTGAGCTCCAGGAGTCCATTCAAAGAGAGAGAAGAGGGATTCTACATTCTATGAGCAAGGGGAGTCAAGATCATGATGGGGAAACCTACAGAGACTAAACTAGTGAGAACTCATGAATTTTAGACCAACAGCTGTGAAGCCTCCACGGGACTGGACTAGGCCCTCTGCATAAGCGAGACACTTATATAGCTTGATCTGCTTAAGTGGCTCCCTAGCCATAGGCTCAGGATCCATCCTTGGTGCATGAGCTGGCTTTTCAGAGTCCACTAATTATGGTGGGACACCTTGCACAGCCTTGATGTGGGGGCGGGGCGGGGGGTTGGACCTGCCTCTACTGAATGTACTAAGCTCTGCTGACTCCCCATGAGAGGCCTTACCTTGTTGGAGGAGGGAATGGGGGATGACAGGGGGGAGGCTAGAGTGGCAGGAGGAAGGAAGAGAGGGGAATCTGTGACTAGTATGTAAAATGAATAAAAAATTTCTAAAAAAAAAAAAACTAATATGATCAGTCATCTGCCTAGAGTCATCTCAATTCTTAGATAGCAGAGGATTAAAAAGCTCATCTTTGGGACAATACAGCTTCAACTTCATTTTCTTCAATTGTTAAGGAAATGCTAGGGTATTCATGATGCAAGTTAAAAAAAAAACTCAGAATTTATGGTACACAATGTGTTTTATCCGTTTCTGTGGTCTGTATGGAGTGAAATGGTGTACTCAACTGCTGATTAAACCCTACATGTATATATTAAAAGGAAGCTCTTATCTTGAAAGTGGAAATCTTGACCACAACTCTACTCTTCAGCAAGTATTTAATGCTGTCTTGAATGAATCATTTGTAGCTTATGCTAACATTCCTGTTTCTATTTTCTTTGTTCTTTATTTTTCCATCGGTAAACTAGACTTTCTGCCTAATTTTATCTCTTATTTGTTTTTTAGGAATATTCAAATTTTCTCACATGGATTACGAGAAAAATGTAGAAATGTATTTTATACCACAATACATATTTAATTATATTCTAAAATATCGATAGCACTATAAGTTGAAAGTTCCCATTAGGGAAATTGAAACAGTTAAACATAAGGGTTCAAGAAAGGAAGCAAGGGATTCTCTTTAGTAAAATCAATGTGGCAAAAAGTCGATTTAAAATGATAAAGTTCGCTTTGTAATTATAATACTAACCAAATTCATTACTAAATATCAGATTACATTTCTATGTTATTTCTAGTTCTATGATTATAATAAAAATGATTCTATGTTGCAATCTTAAAATGTTCTGATTGGAGGAGAGTTTTATACAAAGATTTCCATTGAGAGGAAATGTAATAAAAGTAGAGATTTTTACAAACTCATTGTATTTTTTTTCAAAGCTTCAAAGATTTTTATTCAATATTAATAGGACTTGCTTACTCCATTGTTGTCCAATCATAAAAGATAGTGTAACTAATTTATTTTATCTTTCAACTATTGCTGTAATTCCATATATACATAAAAAACACAGACATGTAAGTTGTGCCTACCAACCTCTAAAATGTTTTCATAATAGTCAAATAATCAAATTAAATTATTTTCCATTTATTTTTCTTTCAAATTGAATGCATTAGAATCAGGGTGACCTTTATTCTATTTAAGTCTTCCATGTTTTTCTTAATGTAGTATTTTTGTTTTGTTTACTTTACTGAGTTTGAAAGATAGGCAAGGGAAAGTGAAGAATGCAACACAAATATTTTCTCTCCAACAGATATTTCATAATTAATGTAAAATGGTATAAAGCATAGGAAAAACTTACAATGCAAGCTCATTGTCATCAGACAAACAAGTCTGAATTATTTTGCAAGAATCAAACATTTAAGAATTTTAATAAAATTGTTAATTATATGTGTGTTTGTGTGTCTATGTGCACTTGAATACAGGTGCCTATTATGGCCAGAAAAGGATGTGGAATTCTCTGCATCTGGAGTTGCAGGCACTTGTGACCTACTAGAAACAAGTGTTAGGAACCAAATGTGGGTTCTTTGCAAGGAGAGTATGGTGCCCTTAACCTCAGGAACATCCTTCCAACCACTAACATTAGTCATTTATAATAGCGATACAGTAAAAAGAAATGCTTACATTTCATTTAAGTAAACATTTTCCAGATGATGACTTTATCCTTCTATAAAGTTCAAGACAATATTTCTTATTTGCTAACTTCCAAATTAACCTTTCAATTTTTCTTCTAAATCGGATAAAATTTAATTTCAATAGTATGTTAAATTAATCCTTTAAAATCAAGAACTTTCTTCCAGGTGGCCTTTCTTAATCATTGGTGTTTCTTTTAAGGAGATAGATATCTGTTTGTAAATAATTTAATCACTTTTTTATTTTAAAACACTAATATGAATTGCTTAGCATCTTTTCAAATAGGTAAATTGCTTCAGCATGAGATTCCTGGGGAGCATCTTCTAAATTCATTTGTGTAGCTCCTGGTCCTTGCAAGCTCTTTAGTTCTGACTTAGCTTTCTAAAGTAAGAACAGCAAACTCTTTATAGACTTGCATTTAATTTCAAAGAATCAACCATTTTTACAAGGCCAGTAACTCAATGGCATGCGGCAAGGCTTATCCGGTGTTTCCAACCTTCTTTGGTCATGTAACAATAGAAACATTCAAGAAATTTCCAAGCTTAAACAGCTTACCAAGTGAGAGAGAACTAAAACGTGTTCTCCTTGGCACACCTCAACTTTTAAATTTGATTAATGGTAACCTCAATGTGCTCATTTTATGGCTGCATGAAACGTCAAGGAGATTGTATCAGATGAGCCCCAATGGCAAGAAACAACTAAACTGTCATTTTGAAGAAGTTGGTGTCAAAAGGTTTGAATTATAAATAGAACTGTTATGGTAGAAACTACCCAAAGGGTATGCCTTTCTTAAGATAACAACATGGGTCTCCTATTGTATTTCCTTTGTTATTTCTTTAATTTTTATTATTTCTTTGAGAATTATGGGCTGGATGTTTTTATCATATTCACCCTGTCCTCAAACTCCTCCCACATCAAACTTCTCCTTCTCTATCCACATAACTTTCTGTCCTCTTCATTGTTGTTTGTTACCTGCCAAGTGCAGTTTGTGTTGTTCACATAGTCTGAGATACACAGCCTCCAGTGAAGCATGATCAACCTACCTGTGGCCACATCGTTAAGAAGTTTCACCCTCTCTCTCTCTCAGCAGTTATCAGCTGCCAATGGCTCCTTATCTAGGGGTGGTATTTCTGACCACCTCCACACTCTGTGCTGGGATTTTGTCCAGCTTGAGTTTGCACAGTGTTGTGCATATGGTCACAACTGCTATAAGCTCGTGTGTGCAACGTTGCCCTGATGAGTCTGGACAACACTGTTTCCTTGCAGCTATCCACTATACCTGGCTCTTCACGGTCTCAGAACGCTCTTCTGCAACGGTCCCTGAACCCGGGGAGGAAAGAATGTGATATAGATATATTATTGGAATGAGAATTCCATAATCTCTTATTTTCTGTTGCACGATTAACTGTGATTTCCTGTGTTCATCACCATCTACTGCAGAAAGAAGCTTCTCTGGTGAGGTGTTGAAGGATACATTAATGCATAAGCACAATGATAAGCTATTGAGAGTCTGCTTGAGACTATGTAAGCTTAGCAGAGTAATAGTAGTAGGTTCTCACAAAGGGCTTATGATCCATCTAATCCATAGGTTCTTGGACCCAGTAATTGTTACAAGTATGAGTTCCAACCTGTGGAGCCGGCCTTAAATTCAATCAGAAAGAAGTCAATTGCTCCCATGGAGTAAGTTTCAGAGTAACAATGCATCAAAAATCAAGGTTCTGTCCTGTTAGCTATTGCCTGCAGAAGCAGGTCCACATGTCAACCTTAGTACTATGACATGGCTTCCAAAAAGAAATGAATTTTAATTTTATTTATGAGACATTTAAAACAAAATTAGACATATGGATGTGGCACAGTATTCATTACTTTTATGTTTATCTGATAAATTACCATCACTGAAAGCAATTTAGGTAGGATTTTAGTTTAACTTGTGATTCCAGAGGGCTAGATGCTCATAATAATGGGGAAGGCATGGTGGAGGGAGCCAGAAGCTGTCAGTTCATTTTATCAAATTGTAAGGATATAAAATAGGAAATCAATAGAAAGGGAAAGGACAGAAAACATACCAACAAATAGAGATTGAGCAACACACTACTGAATGATCAATGGGCTGTGGAAATCAGGAAATACATTTAAAAATTCATAAAACTAAATGAAAACAATAACTTATCAGAACCTTTATAAATACATGAAAGGCAGACCTATGAGCAGAATTCATAGATATTAGTATCAATTTTTAAAATTAAAGAATTATAACATATGTACCTTAAGGTCCCAGACATGCAAGGGGGAGATTGGTAGATGGAGAGGAGCAGTAAGCATCAGAACAGAGGCAAATGAAATGGAGACTAAGAGCAATGCAAAGAATCAATTAAATGAAAAATTATCTCAATGAAAAGATAAACAAGATTGGCAGACCTTTAGTTGCACTAGCCAGAAGAAATAAAAATTACCCAAATTAATGCAATTAGAGGTGACTGGTGAGCAGCAAACAGATACTAATGAAATTTTAAAAAATCATTAGGTAAGGCTTTGAAACCTTAAATTGTAATTAACTAGAAAACTTAGAAAAATGGATATATATCTAGTCACATATGACACATCATAATTAAACTAACATTAGAATTTGGGTCTGTATTAAGCAATTATTAAGTAATTATATTGGACAATGATGATTGCCTCCAATTTAAAGAAAGAGAGAGAGAGAGAAAGAGAGAGAGAGAGAGAGAGAGAGAGAGAGAGAGAGAGAGAGAGAAAGAAAGAAAGAAAGAAAGAAAGAAAGAAAGAAAGAAAGAAAGAAAGAAAGAAAGAAAGAAGAAAGAAAGAAAGAAAATAAAACCAGGAGCTGAAGAGTTAACTCAGTGATTAGTATCAGAAACTACATCCATAATGTCTCACCAACATGAGCACCGGAACATGAGCTGAACAAAAACGATGCCCATAAACATGACAAAAGGAACTGATGAAAGCCCACAAGGCCTCAATCCTACACAAAGAACCACAGATAAACAAGGAAACCTGGAAGTGGGAAGTGGTCTTTCTCTGGGAAGAACATCCCAACTGGTTGTTCAGTGACAAACCCTCAGCCCTGAGAACATGCAAGTAACATTATACAAACTCCACAGTTTATATTTAGAAACATATGTGTATATAGGGAAGAAGAGATGATGACAGGGAGCGAGGGAGGGAGGGAGGGAGGGAGGGAGGGAGGGAGGGAGGGAGGGAGGGAGGGAGGGAGGAGACGAAGGAAGGAAGGAAGGAAGGAAGGAAGGAAGGAAGGAAGGAAGGAAGGAAGGAAGGGAAGAAGGAAATAATCCAGCAATTTCACAGGTGAGCACACGAGTGTCAAACTTCTCCATAAAATACTTGCAAAGACTCTATGACACTTTTTTAAAAACATGCATGTATCAACTGATATATCTAAAACACAGCTCCTATGTGTGAGGGTCAAAGAGGGTCACAGAAGAGGGGACAGAAAGATTGTAAGAACCAGAGAACCAAAATGTCCTCTGGGAGACTGTCGTCTAGACATGACCGGGAAGCTAGAGCCATGAAATCTAAACAAGAGGGCCACCTAAACAAAACCTGAACAAAGAAAACACGAGTTGACATGGAAAAAAAAATGAGTAGGGGAAGGTCACGGGGCCCCACCCCTAGATGAAGAGCTAAGGGAAATTAACAACTGCAGAGAGAGAGCTAATTACTCTTCCTCGGGGAAGCATGCCTGTTTGTTGTTTTATACCAAGTGGTCAGACCTAAAAACATATAAATACAAGCAAAACTGACTATCTCATCAGGTTGTATTTATATGTACATGCATTCTATAACACATGTATATTTATAAATGCATATAATAATAAGGAAAAAGAGGCCGTGAATTCATGAAGGAGCAGAGGAGAGGGAGGGAAAATGATCTAATTATATTTTGATTAAAAATTTAAACATCAAAGTTAACTCTAAAGCCACAGATAGAGCTAGGTTGGCTTCATTCCAATAAGATAATGATAGGACAGTATGCAAACAGATACAGGGAACAAAGTCCATTCTTGGCCCCAAGGGCTGAAATGACATGGTCATCTCAACATATTCAGAATGTCTTTTACAAAGCTGTGAAGAAACCAGAATGAGAAGGAACACACTTTAACATATCAATGGCTACATGCAATCCTATAGCTAACATTAACCTAATGGAGAAATATTAAAAGCCTCATCTCAAAAATAATGAGGCAATGGCATCCATTCTCCATTTTAATAACATTTTAATAACAACATCTAGTGCTTAAAGCCTTAGCCAGAGCAATAAAACAGTAGAAAACAAGAACACAGACACACAGAAAAAGAGGATGAAATTATTCCCCCCTGCAGATATATGATCCTTTATTGAAAACATTCTAGAGTCTTCCCGAAAACTCTTTGATTTGAACACATTCAAAAGCATAGTGATATTTAAAATCAGCATACAAACATAGACAGGTTTCTATTTTTGCCATTTTGCAATAATGCATGTGTTGAGAAAGAAGTCAAGGATAATTGCGTTCATGATAGTCTTGAGATCAAGAAACACAATAAAGCAAAACCTGCGAATAAGCCTGACTGAAGAGCTAAAAGAACACTACAATGGGATTTTAAAGCAGTAAAGAATAAAGTGGCAAAACATATTTGCAATGACTGATTTTGATTGTAAATTTATTTGGATGCGTAAATGTCTGGGATGTTAGTGAAACAGAATTATTCCTGACACAAAAGCACAGGTATTAGCTAGTGCCTTTAAAAAAAAAAAGGTTAGGGGTTAGAATGTCATCTGATTTTATACCCAAGCACAAGCTTTATGACATATTAGTTGAGGAGCGATATAACAATTTTACTGTTAAGTTAGCATTTACTACTGAATGCATTTATATAAGAACATATCTGTTAGGTCATCATCCAGTAACTGATGGAAGCAGATGCAGATATCCACAGCCAAGCACCAGGCTGAGCTCTGGGAGTCCAGTGGAAGAGAGGGAAGAGGAATTCTATGAGCAAAGGGGGTCATGTTCATAATGGTGAGATCTACAGAGACAATTGAACCAAGCTCATAGGAACTCAAGAACTTTAGACCAACAGTTGTGGAACCTCCTGCATGGGACTGGACTAGGCTCTCTGCATATGGGAGACAGTTGTGTAGCTTGTTCTGTTTGAGAAGCCCTTGGCAGTAGGATCAGAATCTATCCCTGGTGCATGAGCTGGCTTTCTGGAGCCCATTATCTACGGTGGGATACCTTGCTCACCCTTGATGCAGGGAGGAGGGGCTTGGTCCTTAACATAATATATCAGACTTTACTGACACCCTATTGAAGGCTTTACTCTTTGGAGAAGGGCATGGGGATGGGTCAGGGTCAGGGAGGCTGGAGGGGAGCAGGAGAAGGGATGAGAGGGGATTTGTGTTTGGTATGTAAAATTAATAAAAAAAAATTTTTTTAAATGAAAAAAAAGGTTAGGGAAAGTCATTATATGAGTTTCTATTTTCTAATCACAATTGATTGAGAAGGGAAAAGAAGTATTTTGTGATCTAGGTGATTATTTTGAAAGTGAAACAAATTATAGCAAGGAGATATATATATATATATATATATATATATATATATATAGAGAGAGAGAGAGAGAGAGAGAGAGAGGTTTATCCTTATGCATATATATCTTTATACTACACATATATAGATACATGTATATATGTAGTATTTATGTATGTATGCAATATGTGTATATTATCGTGAGAATAATAATTATTCTTTGTTTTACAGGACCATGAAAGTGATAACACTGGGGGGAAGTAAATCTTCATCTTTACTATTAACATTAATATTATATGATATCATGTTTAATTTCTAGGGAGAGGCATGGGGTGCTTTATTTTTTCTTGGAAAATGATGTTTAAAAGTAGGACAGATGCCTAAGGATATAGGTCAAGATTTTCTTGGTATTTGCAGGTCCCTGGCACTGCAAAAAAAATTATTGTACTATTCAATTTTATAACTTACTGTATGCTCCTAACTTGTCACTTAATAAAATAATTATTCATTTCCTTGACAAGTAAAAGAATCGTGGCTCCAATTCGGTGAATTACTTGACAATAGTGTACAACATTAGAAATATGACATGCAATCCCTTGGACCCTAGTACTTGAATCTCCTTGCTAGCTGTAAAAATACATATTTATCTTGAACCTATCTCTGAGACAATCAATTACACTCTTCTTGCTTCTTTCTCCAGGACTGGCTGTCCCAAGAACTTCCTTTTTGCGTTATCTTGTCATTGTATTATGGGGCTATGCATTCAGGATGAGGTACTCATCTGTAACATGAGTACAATAAAATGTCTTACAATAAAAAAATCTAAAGCCAGCTGTCAGGGTGAACGCTGAAAGGTCAGAGAAGCAGAACAGCCCGCCACTAGTTCTTATCTCTACAAAATCCTCAGTCTAAAGAGAGCGGGTTCCTGTTTCCTCATGCCTTGTGTTCCTTTATGTGGCCTGCCATATTACTTCCTGGGATTAAAAGTATGTGCCACCACTGCCTGGTTCTGTGTCTCTCATGTAGCCTAGTGTGGCCTTGAACTCACAGAGATCCAGATGGATCTCTTCCTCCCCAGTGATAGGATTAAAGGTGTGTGTCACCACTGCTTGACCTCTGTGTCTAATTTAGTGGCTGGCTCTGTCCTCTGATCCCCAGGTAAGCTTTATTTGAGTATACAGTATATCACTACATTTCCCCTTTTGTCCTAAAATAATAAAAGAAGGTTATAACTAATATAAGAAAAATTATATACAATAAATAAATAAAATATAGGTATCTACAATATTTACAGGTAGTTAATACATCAACAATATCTAGTTCATTTGCACTTGTCAAATTCAGAGAAAGTACTCCATTATCTATCCTATTTTTGTGAATCCAAAGGATTGTATCTAATTCACCTTTTATCTTAATTTGCTTTACCAACCAAAAATAACTTTTGATGTCTTTCAAACTTTTTATACCTCTTTAGTGAGTTTCTTTTCTGAATTTGTTAACAAGGACAATTATAACTATATAATATTCAACTACCTCAGAGACCTGAGAAGGAAATATTACCTAAGTAAACAGGATGTGCAAACAAGCAACTTCCAAAAAGTGTGAGAAATGACAGAAACAGCTGGCTGCCTGGAGAGTCACTCAAAGTTTCTCTGCAACATTGGGGCATCTATCTTCAACCTATATGCCTAACATACCTGACAGACTTTTCTGTGAAGCAGGATTTTCTGAAGGGCTGTTCTACTTTGGCTTGGCAGGGTAGAACACTCCTTTCTTTTGTGTCCTCCTTGTCTATTTGGACAGCATACTGTCAGCAGCCGAAGCAAGGACATTTTCTTGCCCAGTGGCTAACTTGCCACAAAGAAAATAAACTCCATAAGGAGATTCTTCAGTGCCCATAATCTTCTCTGAAGTAAATTGGTGCTGCCAGGAGCAGACATATATCATAGTCATAAAAAAAGAAACTATGTTATTAAAACATCTTAAATGCCATATTCTGTAGATCACAGAAAGTGTTTAAGGAGGACTTATCTATCTAAAATATATTTCTGTTTAACCTTGAGAACATACCTAATATGTCTTGAGTTTCATTGTAATGACTAACTATTAATTTGCATTTCTTATATCCTAATTAGATGGTAATAATAACTTTTAACACACCACTCTCACCAAAAGATAGATCTACCAGACTGAAACTTAACAAAGAAATAAAGGACCTAACAGATGTTATGACTCAAATGGACCTAATAGATATCTACAGAATATTCCATCCTAACACAAAAGAATATACCTTCTTCTCAGCACCCCATGGAACCTTCTCAAAAATTGACCACATGCTTGGACACAAAACAAATCTCAACAGATACAAAAAAATTGGAATAACCTCCTGTATCTTATCAGACCACCATGCCTTAAAGTTAGAACTCAATAACAACAAAAATTATAGAAAACCCACAAACTCATGGAAACTGAATAATGCCCACCTGAAACATCAATGGGTCAAGGAAGAAATAAAAACAGAAATTAAAGAGTTCCTAGAATTCAATGAAAATGAAAGTACAACATACCCAAACTTATGGGACACTATGAAAGCAGTGCTAAGAGGAAAATTCATAGCTCTAAATGCACACATAAAGAAGATGGAGCAATCCCATACCAATGAATTAACAGCACAACTGAAAGCTCTAGAACAAAAAGAAACAAACTCACCCAGGAGAAATAGACGCCAGGAAATAATCAAATTGAGGGCTGAAATCAACGAAATAGAAAACAAGAGAACAATACAAAAAATCAATGAAACAAAGAGTTGGTTCTTTGAAAAAATCAACAAGATAGACAAACCACTAGCCAAATTAACCAAAAGGCAAAGAGAGAGCACCCAAATTCACAAAATCAGAAATGAAAAGGGAGACATAACAACAGACAATGAGGAAATCCAGAGAATCATCAGATCATACTTCAAAAACCTATACTCCACAAAAATGGAAAACCAGGAAGAAATGGACAATTTTCTGGATAAATACCACATACCAAAATTAAATCAAGACCAGATAAACCATTTAAATAGACCAATAACCCCTAAAGAAATAGAAACAGTCATCAAAAGTCTTCCAACCAAAAAAAGCCCAGGACCAGATGGTTTCAGTGCAGAATTCTACCAGACTTTCAAAGAAGAACTAATACCAATCCTCTTCAAAGTGTTCCACACAATAGAAACAGAAGGAACACTACCAAACTCTTTTTATGAGGCTACAATTACCCTGATACCCAAACCACACAAAGATGCAACAAAGAAAGAGAACTACAGACCAATCTCCCTCATGAACATTGATGCAAAAATACTCAACAAAATATTGGCAAACCGAATCCAAGAATACATCAAAACAATCATCCATCACGACCAAGTAGGATTCATCCCAGGGATGCAAGGGTGGTTCAACATACGGAAATCAGTCAATGTAAATACCATATAAACAAACTGAAAGAAAAAACCACATGATCATCTTCTTAGATGCTGAAAAAGCCTTTGACAAAATCCAACACCCCTTCATGATAAAGGTCTTAGAAAGATTAGGAATACAAGGAACATTTCTAAACATAATAAAAGCAATTTATAGCAAGCCAACAGCAAACATCAAATTAAATGGAGAGAAACTCAAAGTGATACCACTAAATTCAGGAACAAGACAAGGCTGTCCACTCTCCCCATATCTATTCAATATAGTACTAGAAGTTCTAGCTAGAGCAATAAGACAACAAAAGGAGATCAAAGGGATACAAATTGGCAAGGAAGAAGTCAAACTTTCACTATTTGCAGATGATATGATAGTATACATAAGTGACCCCAAAAACTCTACCAGGGAACTTCTACAGCTGATAAACTCCTTCAGTAAAGTGGCAGGATACAAGATCAACTCAAAAAAATCAGTAGCCCTCCTATACACAAATGATAAAAGGGCTGAGAAAGAAGTCAGAGAAACATCACCCTTTACAATAGCCACAAATAATATAAAATACCTTGGGATAACACTAACTAAACAAGTGAAAGACCTTTTTGATAAGAACTTTAAATTTCTAAAGAAAGAAATTGAAGAAGATATCAGAAAATGGAAGGATCTCCCATGCTCATGGATAGGTAGGATTAACATAGTAAAAATGGCAATCTTACCAAAAGCAATCTACAGATTCAATGCAATCCCCATCAAAATCCCAACACAATTCTTCACAGACTTGGAAAGAAAAATACTCAACTTTATATGGAAAAACAAAAGACCCAGGATAGCTAAAAGAATCCTATACGATAAAGCAACCCTTGGAGGCATCACCATCCCGGACCTCAAACTCTACTATAGAGCTATAGTAATAAAAACAGCTTGGTACTGGTATAAAAACTGACATACGGACCAATGGAATCGAATTGAAGACCCTGACATTAATCCATGCACATATGAACACCTGGTTTTTGACAAAGGAGCCAAAACTATACAATGGAACAAAGAAAGTATCTTCAACAAATGGTGCTGGCATAACTGGATGTCAATATGTAAAAGATTACAAATAGATCCATATCTGTCACCATGCACAAAACTCAAGTCCAAGTGGATCAAAGACCTAAACATAAATCCAGTTACACTAAACTTAATAGAAAAGAAAATAGGAAGCACTCTTGAATGCATTGGCACCGGAGGCCATTTCCTAAATAAAACACCGACAGCACAGACCCTGAGCACAACCATTAATAAATGGGACCTCTCGAAACTGAGAAGCTTTTGCAGGTCAAAAGACACAGTCAATAAGACAAAAAGACAGCCAACAGATTGGGAAAAGATCTTCACCAACCCCACATCTGACAGAGGATTGATCTCCACAATATATAAAGAACTCAAGAAACTAGACATCAAAGCACTGAACAGTCCAATTAAAAAATGGGCTAAAGAGCTAAACAGAGAATTCACAAAACAAGAACTACAAATGGCTGAAAGACATTTAAAGAAATGCTCAACATCCTTAATCATCAGAGAAACGCAAATCAAAACGACTCTGAGATACCACCTTACACCTGTTAGAATGGCTACGATCAAAAACACCAATGACAACCAATGTTGGAGAGGATGTGGAGCAAAGGGAACACTCCTCCACTGTTGGTGGGAATGTAAACTTGTACAACCACTGTGGAAATCAGTATGGTAGTTTCTCAGAAAATTAGGAATCGAACTACTTCAAGACCCAGCCATCCCACTCTTGGGCATCTACCCAAGGAATGCTGATTTATACCATAAAGATACATGCTCAGCTATGTTCATAGCAGCACTATTTGTAATAGCCAGAACCTGGAAACAACCTAGATGCCCATCAACGGAAGAATGGATGAAAAAAATGTGGTACATATACACAATGGAGTACTACTCAGCAGAGAAAAACAATGAAAGCATGAAATTTGCAGGCAAATGGATGGAACTAGAAAAAATCATCCTGAGTGAGGTAACCCAAACCCAGAAAGACAGTAATGGTATGTACTTACTCATTGGTGGATTCTAGATATAAAATAAAGAACAATCAGACCACAACCCATAGAACCATAGAGGCTATATATATAGCATGGAGGTCCCTAGGACGACTGTGGCATATAATAAATTTCAGTTTTACTCAATTATTGAAAAAAATAGCCAAATAAATAGAAACACATGAACTATGAACCAAAGGCTGAGGGGTTCCCAGCTGGATCAGGCCCTCTGAATAGGTGAGACAGTTGATTGGCTTGATCAGTTTGGGAGGCATCTAGGCAGTGGGACCAAGTCCTATGCTCATTGCATGAGTTGGCTGTCTGAAACCTGAAACTTATGCAGGGACAGTTGGCTTAGTCTGGGAGGAAGGGACTGGACCTCCCTGGACTGAGTCTACCAAGTTGATCACAGTCCTCGGGGGAGGACTTGTCCTGGAGGAGGTGGGAATGGAGGGTGGGCTGGGGGTAAGGGGAGGGCGTGGGAGGGGGGAGAATAGGGGAACCCATGGCTGATATGTAGAACTGAATGATATTGTAAAATAAAAAATATATATCACAAAAAAAAAGATATCGTCCCATTAAACATATTAATTACTTTAAAAAAAAATAATAGAATCATCATTATGGAGTCCCATTATCTTTTTGGAGACTTCAAAGCTGCTGTTGTGGTTATGGTTCCCTGCAAAAAACTGATAGAGACTCAAAATCAAAATTATGTACAGGGAACTAGATGAAGACTTTTTTTCTAGAATAAGTTAGTATTCTATATGACCATTACATCATGACAAAAGTTTGAATAATATATATATATTATAAATTTTTATATAAAATTCATACCTTAAGAAAAGTTTTAAGGAGTCAAAATAAAACCAAAGAATTATGAGATTAGTGGCAATAGAATAGTTCCTTAAGTTTGGTTTTCTTCTGCCCCATATCAAGTGGCTCTTCTGACATGATACAGAGATTTTGCATTTTCCTTTTAGCAACTATGCTTGGTTTAGAGAAGGAGAAAGCCACAATCTAACTCCAAAGCCAGCTTTAATTTTCAATTGAACTGGGGCTGCATAAAGACTATTTGAGTTATTTGACTGTAGAGAAGAGTGGAAACAAACATTTAGGAAGACTTTTGAAATTTTATCCTGTTAGATATGTCATATACCAATAGGCCAATTTACTCTTTTTCTTGGGACATTTTTTCTGGATGATTTGTCCTTTTTCTCCAGATATCTCATTTGTCCAGTGTTCTTCAGATTCCTTAGTTTTCATTCTCTGGAAAGACAAAACAAACAAACAAAAAACAAAACAAAACTTCCGCAAGCCTAACGTTGGGTAGGTTCCCTTTCTAATCTCTATCAATTTTGATTCATGGTTTCTCCTTAAATTTTTGCTTCATATTCTAAAGCTGGTCTATCATCCAAAGCAGTATGGTTTTTTTTTTTTTTTGTCGTTGTTGTTGTTGTTTTTAACATTAAGCATTAGGTTCTTTAATTGCTCTGGGAAGGGGTTTCTTCCATGATGGCAAGAAAGGACTAAACCAAATTTTTCATGGGGACCTGCCAGAGGCCCCTCAGGGAGTTTTCTGATGGCAAAGGCAAAGGATTACCTTGTCTGTCCCTTGTTAATCCATATTAGTTAGTCCAATGTTTGCTTTTGCCACACTTTCTGCATAATGCAGAAGGGAGGGGCATTCTGTTGGGATTATTCCTTGAAAAAACATTGTTTCTAGGAATGCCCTGTTTACAGTCCCTTTTTAGGTGACCTCGTTTACCACATTTGAAACATCTGACATGACAATTTTTTTCTTTAAACCTCTGGAAATCACCTCTCCCATCCAAGTACTCATCATGGTCATGAGATTCAATATCCATTGTATCTAGTATCCATTCCTCCAAGGGTGCTGATCTTGCCATTAAGGTATTGGTGAAATTATTAAGGCCACTCCACGTAGTTAGAAGGATATTTATTTAGCGGCATAACTTACAAATTAAGGGATAGGTAGTTTGCGGGGTCTGGGGAAGGTGTATCACAGTCCAGCGGTATTCTCTGGAGCTCTGCTCGGTCCACCTCCACAGTTCAGGGTCCCAGAACAGAGAGAGAGAGTGCTGGCCCATCCAGATCTCAGGTCTCCAGGTGCCTCCCCGGCCCCGCCTCGTAGGCGTGACAGTTGCCAGAGTCTCAATGGGGGTTGGAACTTCCTGATCAAAGCTGGAATGGCTACCTACTACATTAAGGGCCTAATTATCCTTTTTCATTGTGATTTTCAAAAGCCAGAGATTCACTTATTATCTGTCTAGTTTCTGAATTTTGTATCATTCTATTTACTGCTGAAGACAGCCTTTGTAAGAAATCAGTGAAGTTTTCTTTTGGGCCCTGTTTAACTTTTGTAAATGACTCAATTTTCTTTCCTACCGCTTTAATTCTATCCCAAGCATTCAGGGCTGCCATTCAGGGCTGCATAAAATTAAGTTGTGGTCATCATATAAAGATTATCTTTATATATTAGTATAATTGACTTCTCCAAGAAGTTGATCTTGGGAAATTTCCATACCTCTAGCTCTACATCATTGCTCAATACTCTTAGCCTCATCTTTCCACTAGGTCCTCCATTATAAATGGGGACTTGCTACAAGACCACTGTAACCAAATCTTTCCAGTCTTGAGGGATAATTCTATTACAAATTGACAACAAGTTTAACATTTGCTTCATGAACAGAGAATGCATACCATATGACACTATAGCTTCTTTAAATCTCCTCAAATCTAGCATTTGCACAGGAGTCCAGTCAGCTCTTACACAGCCTTGAGCATTTGGTAGTTCCTGTATGGTTACTGGATAGATTAAGGTTGGCTGTTTGAAAGCTTTAGGCTGTTTCTCTGTAACCATATAATGTAATGCTGAGATTGGCTCACCTTTAAATTTTTCTATCTGGATCTGAATTTCTCTATGATCTGTTTCAACAAGTTTTTCTAAAATTTTTATCTTGGCGCTCATATTAGTCAACTTTTTACATGATAAAACAGAAATGATCAAACAAATAATATTTATGATTGACATTACATTTATCCCATTAACATTAATTATCCTCTCATTTAGTTGTTCCATTTTCAAACTGCCTAATGTGTTATCAAAGAGAGACCAAACACCCTCCTTTGTAAAAATGTTTCCCATTTTTTAATGTGGGAAAATTATCTTTTAACTAATTTCTCCCTTTAAGAAATCTTAATTGACTCACCAACACTTCCAAATGTGTAGAACAGTAGAAGCCCAAGTAGGTTTCAAGGCAGCTACCTAGTGTGGTAGCAGCCTGGAATGGGGATCCAGGGAAAGCCCAAAACACACCAGAAGAGAAGAAATGAAAGATCCAGCCATCTGGGTCCAGCTGTTTAGGTACTCTGGTCCATGAGGGGAGGAGACTCTAGCTGTGTGCAGCTCAGGACTGAGCTGGGGCCTACAAGGCCACAGGCAACCAGCTTTCTCATGACTTTGTACCACAAACATTGAGCTCCAGATGTAACACAAATTTTAAAAGGTCTTATAATAAAAAACCCGGAGCCAGATATTGGGGTGAAAGCTGAAAGATCAGAGAAGCAGAACAGCCAGCCACTAGTTCTTATCTCTACAAAATCCTCAGTCTAAAGAGAGCGGATTCCTGTTTCCTCACACCTTATGTTCCTTTATGTGTCCTGCCATATTACTTCCTGGGATTAAAGGTATGTGTCACCACTGCCTGGTTCTATGTCTCTCATGTAGCCCAGTGTGACCTTGAACTCACAGAGATCCAAATGTATCTCTTCCTCTCCAGTGATAGGATTAAAGGTGTGTGTCACCACTGCTTGACCTCTATGTCTAATTTAGTGGCTGGCTCTGTCCTCTGATTTCCAGGTAAGCTTTATCAGGGTACACAATATATCACCACAGCCATCCATTTGTTAACTTTTTAAGAAATGTATACACATGAAACAGCAACTTTTTCCAAATCATTGATCTAAATGAATTCGATTAATAGGGCATTGAACAAACAAACACACAAAACAATGCCACCTTGTTGTGATATTGGGGGAGGGGGCAGAAAAACCAGCAAAAAGTAAACATTTAATACATTGGCCCATAATGATAGGTTTGTGATGAAAACTAAATCACAAAGACTTGTAGAGGCATGAGTATGCTATATAACTGGGTGGGTAAGGAACAAAGTGAATCAGCAAGTAGAATATTTAGAGTCATGGTGGTCAGTTATGAGTACACACTGAAATCAGTGGCAAAGAACTTCAAAACACACATTTCTGGCCAGGTCCTCATTTTGATTCCAAAGTTCCACAGCAGAGCCATAGACTTGACATAGACATCATCAGCAAGCTCCCAGCTGATGGGAATACTGCTGGCTCGGGAGCACATAGTGAAAATAACCACCCAGGAGAGACTTAGAGAGAAAGAACACTTCACCAAGAGCAAGGAAAACAATGCTTTTAGGGAAAAAGCAAAGGAGAGAGAATGTCTGCCTCTTGGAGATAAGGTAGAATCTTCAAGGCGTTGTCAACATTGGCAATCTCCAGAATTTGTGGGAAATATGACACATTTGAGAAGAGAAATGATGTAGTAGAAATATTGGTTTGATACTGGCGGCAGAGTAATCATCAGTGAAGTGGTGCAAAGAGTTATTTTAATTCAGACAAGAGAAGATGGTTTCCTGTGCTATGACAGAAGTATAGGAAATGTGTTCAAAGCATCCTCTAAAAGCAGTGCTGAGGTGGGAGGCTGAGATGGTGGTACTCAAGGATGCAGTAGAAGAGTGAGATGTTGGTACTCAGTGTCATATTGCTGCACTGTTCCAGAGGCCATCAAAGCAGAACTTCACTTGCCCTAAATACTTGATGTGACTTGAAAGTCCAAGCAAGTCTTATTGAGAATTTAGGAGATAAAAGGTTATATGTAATGGAGACTGGCATTCGCACTGGTCAAGTTGATTTCATTTTCTGGCATGGTATGTATCTCATTTATGTACAGGGAGAAGTGGGAAAAATTGTCATGAAAATGGAGATACACCCTTGTAAATGACCGCAGAGAACCCATTTTAGTACAAACTTGGTGCTTCTTGGGAATACAAGGGAGTAGTAGCTGCATGTAAAGTTGGAAAATCTAGGATCTAATATGCATACAAATCACTAATGCACATTTTTGAAAATATGCTAAATGAAGCTATCATGTTTTTTTTTCAAATGAAAAAGACAGTTAAAATAATATGAAGCAAATGGTAAGCTGACTTTTTCTACTCAGCTTTTATCTTTAGTCACATAAGCTATTTATTTAGTTTTGTGTGTTGTTTTCTTGTCCTATTTAAGTCTAAGCTGCACATAAATAGATCTAAGTCTTTAAATAGATATCCTTGTATCTTGGTTGCTTTCTCCACCCCCTTCTTCAAAAATGGGTGATTTCTGGAGCAACCACCAACATATTGGCAAAGAATCCAGAATTTGTTATCTCTTCAATGGACTCATTAATTCCTTTTTTTTTTTTTTTATTTTTTTTTTTTTTTTTTTTTTTTTGCTAAGACACCATTACTGTAGAATTGAATAGAAGCCAATCCAACTGCACACAGTCCAGCTTAAACACTGCATGCAAACCAGGAACTCTCCATGGTCCTGCCCAATACTCAAGTCTCACCTTTCCGCTCAACTTAGACAATGAAAATTCAGTTTTCAGGGTCTATGAATATTTTAACTTCTACTGCCTCAATACAAGTACTATAACTACCCAGTCCAGCTACCTTGAATCTGGACTTACTTTACCTAGCTCATAAGGTTTATCAAGTCTCAGCATGCTGTTTTATAACTTCATTATCTATTAAAGGAGTAACTTGTCAAGGATACTCTATGTATAAATAAGACAAGAAACTTATTCTAAGTTCACTGTAATATGTGTACTAATATACTCATGCAGGTCATTGCATTTGAAGTGAAGAGGGCACTGATTACATGCAATATTAATGATGGAGCCAAAGGAAATATACATATCTATAGAAATGTTTCTGAAGGAAAAACATAAGGTAAAAAGAGGTAGAAAGTTGTACTCTTGGGTGGTTTTAGTATTTTCTGATAATCCCATTATCCCTAACACCCCAAACCACTCAGCTGTCTGAAAGGTGTGCTAAACCATATACAGAGAGGAGCAAAGTGGCTGTCTTCCATATGATCAGATCAGTACTGTCGATTTCTACCCCAAAGACCCTAATTCTAGACTTTCTTCTTGAGTTGTTTGCCCATGCCCCCACTTTGGTCGCAGTTTTCTCAGTTTAAGATGAATGAATTTGTTTCTGATGACCAATTAGTTGCTACAGTTTGAGTGTGTAATGTCCACAACAGGCTCTTGTATTTGTACACTTGGTCCTCAGGTGGTCACCCTATTTTGGGAGGTTGTAGAACCTCTATGAGGTGGGGGATGGCTAGAGAAAGTGGTTCACTGTTGGCTGGACCTAGCAGGCTATAGTTGGCCACCTTCTGACAAGGCTCAACACTTGCTTATTCCATGAGATGGTAAAATCTGCACTGGAAATACTTACCAACACGGATGACGAAACCACTCTCCAAACTTCCTCTGCTACAATGCACTTGACAATGAAGAGATTTCTCCTCTGTAGGCTGTTTGTGTCAAGTATTTTTGTCATGGTAATGAGAAAAGTAACTGATATAATGGCATAGGGTGTTAATTTAAAATGTGCATTATAAATGTTCTTTCTAGTGCCAATCCTACAACCTTTATTTGACAGAACACAAAGGCACCCAGAATTATTAAAATTCTAGTACATATCAAACTTTGATTTATGAAACACACATCAAATAAATTCAAGTTTTGAAATGAATGTGAGAATTCTACAAAGCAGTACATATAATACAAAAATTTTCAGAAACAAAAAAAGAGAATCAATTATTTAGTAATAATAAAAATTTAAATTATATTTTTTCTAATTAAGGGTATTCTACTCAAAATGAGCACTGGTCCTTATGTTCAAACATACTCTAAGGTATACTGGCAATATTGAAACTATATTTGCATATTGCAGTATTTACTCATAATTAAATCTGATTTACTCTTCCACCTTTTTCTCTCGACTTTAGTTGGTTTAATTTTATTGATTAATTTTATGTTTTGATAAATTCAGAATACTATATCACATACACACACATATATATACAGAATAGATATGAAATATATGTATATATTATATATACATATATATATATTAAATTAAATTAAATATATATATATATATATTTATATGGATTACTCTTTCCCCCATATGCTCTCTTATGTCCCTCCTCTCATTCCTATCTAACACATCTCTATTCCTGCCAATACCCTTCCCAGGTTTATGACTTTGAGTTTGTTTTGAGACTCACGAAATTTAACTGGGTCCCTCCATGTGAGCATTGTATTGGAACTATGCACTGGAGCCTGATGGCATCACCTGAGGTTAGAAAACTGAAAGCAATGGCTGCAGAGTTTTCTGGTACAGTCTTTAGGCTCTCTCTCTCTCTCTCTCTCTCTCTCTCTCTCTCTCTCTTTCTCCTTCCTTTCTTCCTTATTTCCTTCTGTTGTTTTTTTTAAATTTCTGCATATGTTTAAAATCAGTCTAAAATGGAAAAATTAGAAAGAGGGTGTAAATTTAACAATTAAGGACTTGATCATCAATCAGCAAAATTTATTTCATTTTTCTCCATACATTACCATTCTACATTATTAATGACCAGTTACTACTAGAGAAAAAAAACTGAAACTTGAGACTAAATAAACATTTTCTATCTCAAATATTATCCCACAAATGTTTATTGAAAGTAATAAAAATATACAGGATTTTTCTTATTTTGTTTACTGAGATTATCTTTGTGGATAAATTTAAGGATGGGTTAAGCCTGAGACTCACACATAATGCATGACATTGGCTTGTAACCACAGCCAGTATATGATACGTGGTCCTAACTGAAAACTACCCCCTTTACAGGATGTTTAATGTAATTTTTAAAAATCTCTGTACCCATCCTAGAAAACTTCAGGGTAAAGCATTAGAATTATGTGCTGTGCTGCAAAGGAGTAAGGTAAGCTATTAGTTCTAAAGGAGACCTTTCATTTTGTACAAGAAAAATTAAAGAAATTATCATTTCATTATTATCATCAAAGAACTAAGCAACATAAAAATATTTTTATTACTAACACCTCAGGATTATGAGAAGAAAACTTAAAAAATTACTGAGATATTGTTTGGAAAACCACATGGAATATTTCATACTATGTCCAAGAGGAAAATCAATTCCTTTAATTCTTTTCAACATTTGAAAATGTATTATTTCCTAATCCTAGAGAGTTACAATATGGAGCCACGCTTAAAAATAGATTAATTATATTTGCTCAAATAATAACTAAATTGAAAAAAATGTGAAGAATCTGTTATTTTTTTTTAATCTCTGGATTTTAATGAACGACTCTTACATGAAAATAAGAATGTTTATAGCATCCTAGAACAAATTTGTTCTGTTCCCTTTTCTATGTATGCTAATTCACAAAAAAAATGGCTTTTAAAATGAAAAAAAAATGGTGAAGTTTGAATGATCACTTGCTAAACATTAGTCAAGGTCAATATAAAGACAGAGATAGCTTTGGCCATAAAGATAACATCTGGAAAGCACCCAGGAAATGTTCAGAAACAAATAGTGTTATAAAACCAGAGACCTTACCTTATGGAACGGTATGTCTTGATATAGACATTCCTGTGGATGAATGAATGAAGAGGTGAAGCAGCTTAGCATGTGGTAAAGATGGCATCTCTATCACAAAAGTAATTTTATGCACAAGATTTTTAAGTCATCACAAATTTAAGTCATCTGATTAAGTTTTCAAAAAAAAAAGTATTTCTAATCCTTTGAGCTGAGCCTGGTATAGTGACCCTGCCTCTAATGCCAGCTGTCAGGTAGCACAGCGAGCTGGTTCAAGAATTCAACACCAGCCTCAGTTACACTGTGAGTTTCAAGCCTGCTGGGCTTCCAGAAACATTGTCCTACCCCTGCAACTTCCAGTCTTTTCCTGTCCCCAAAAGAAGTGTTTTCTTTATGTAGGTGGGTAGTATTCACATTTGCTATAAATATAAATGTATATTTAGGTGGTATATATAATATGAAAACAGGTGGGAGGTATGGGCTGTTGATAATTGAGAAACACCTGGACTTATATTTAGCCTATCAATTTCCAATTCTTCTTCTCCCTGGGGGGTAAAAAATGAAAACTGTGAGCAAATTAAACCATCAGAAAGTATCCCATAATTGCCAGTATTGGAGACATACGCCTTTAAGACCTGGAGGGCGGTACTTACAGGCAGTGATGAGGCAGTCATGTGGTTGGGTTTACAACCAATGAGAAGGCAGAACAGAAAGAATATTTAAACAGGGACACAGGAAGTACCTCCCTCTCTCGGGGAAGCTAGGAGCACTGCAGGAGGTAAGATTTTATCTCTGAGCTCTGACCTCTCGGCTTTTCTCTTTTACCTTGGCTCTGTGTTTCTTATTTTAATAATACGATTGGTTACATCTACATCTGGCGCCCAACGTGACAAGAATCCATTAAAAACTGCTTGGGGCCGGCTCCCTAGCCGGAGCAGCCGGCTCCCTAGTCCCGGCCCAGGTCTGCTTGGGCTCAGGCTGGACTGTGAGCTGCTTGCTTAAAGCCAGTGCTACAAACAGCTCAGGCCTGCCCTGCTAAACAGGGCCCCTGGCTGTAAAGCCAAGCCTTGACTCGGCTCAAGAGGGAACAAGTGGCTTTAAGCTTTAGCCTGCTACCCCTTCGCTTTCACTTTCACTTTCACTTTCGCTTTCGCTTTCGCTTTCGCTTTCGCTTTCTCTCTTGCTTTCTCTCTGTCTCTCTGTTTCTCTCTCTCTCTCTCTCTCTCTCTCTCTCTCTCTCTCTCTCTCTCTCTGGATTTACACCTAGGACTCTAGGTGGCTTTTTTGAAATTCGCTCGGATTTCTACTGTTCTACGCAGATTTGGTAAGTCATAAAGGAAACTATTTAAAAGACAAATTTTTTCCACATTTAAAAAAAAAAAATGGGTTTCCTGTGTACATTGGAAGAAAATTGGGTTTTGTTTGAAATTTTAGGCAGTCTGACAATGGAACAACTATATGAAAAGATTAGTATTATGGGAATTATGCAGTTAATCACCATGCTTATTCTCATTTTACTATTTAAAAAGATAGTCGATTTAAGTGCCAGGATAACAGCTTTAGAAAAACCTGTTAATTTTAACAGTGAAGTTGGTTCAAGTTTGGATCATAAGGTTACAGAAAGAAAGCCTGTTTTCACACAATCATCCTTAATTTATCCTGTAACCGTACAGCAGATGCCTGATCAAATGGCTACACAAAATATCTGGGCTCCAATTGAACTGATGGATTTTAAAAGGTTTAAGGAGGCAATAGTATCTTATGGCATGCATTCCCCATATGTAAAGCAAATGTTAAACTCTTGGTCAACATATAATAGGATTATACCACAGGACTGGCGGGACCTTGCACAAGCTGTTCTGGAACCCAGCCAGAGAATTCAATTTCTGACTTGGTTTAAGGAGGAAGCTAGAAACGTAGAAACACAACGGAGGGATAAAGGAATACAAGTTTGTCAGGATCAGCTTATTGGAGAAGGCCAATATGCTTCAATACAAACACAATGTTTATATGATGTTCAAACCGTAATTTTATGTCGAATGGCAGCCTTGAATGCATGGGACAGAGTTGATGAACCAGGAAAAAAACATGAGTCATTCACAAAGGTTATGCAAGGCCCAAAAGAATCTTTCACAGATTTTTTAGAAAGACTGGCTTCAGCAGTAAACAGAATGGTCTCAGGATCAGAAGCTAGTAAGGCAATAATTGAAGCTTTGGCATTTGAGAATGCGAATGCAGCATGTAAAAGAATAATCAGGCCGTTAAGGGCAAGATCTGCACCTTTGGAAGATTGGATTAGAGAAACAATTAATGTTGAGGTTGATGAGCATGATACGTGGGTAGGAGAAGTAATTTCAAAAGGTTTGAGGAGTGTTAGATGTTTTGGGTGTGGACAGCAAGGACATTTTAAAAGGGACTGTAAACAGGTCATTCCTAGAAGCAATGTTTCTTCAAGGAACAATGGCAACAGAAGGCCCCTTCCTTCTGGAGTATGCAGAAGGTGTGGTAAGGGAAAACACTGGACCAATGAATGTAGATCAACAAAGGACAGACAGGGTAATCCTTTGCCTCAGTTTTCGGGAAACTCCCGGAGGGGCCTCATGCAGGCCCCCATAGCAAAACCAGTTCAAACCTTTCCTGCAGCTGTAGAGGAAATCCCTGCTCTGAGCGATTAAATAACCAAATGACTATTGGAATAAATCATGCTGGTCAGGATGATGAAACAGAGAGAATAGAAAATTCAGGAGAAAACATAAAGAAAATTTTTTGGCAAACTTCTATTAATGAACAGAGACCAAAATTAACGATAAAAATAAATGGTGTTTTGTTGTCTGGTCTGGTAGACACAGGTGCGGACATTACCATAATTGCACCAGAATTTTGGCATCCAGCTTGGCCTCTTCAAGAGGTAAACGTTCAACTGTTAGGAATTGGGACATTATCTGGAGTGAAACAGAGTGCAAGATGGCTGGAATGTATAGGTCCAGAAGGACAGAGAGGAAAATTAAAACCATATGTCGCTAACATAGCTATGAACCTGTGGGGTCGAGACTTGTTGCAACAATGGAATACTCAGATTAAAATCCCTCCAATCTCAGAAACAAATCATAAACTAGCACATGTTTCTGAGAGAACTATTAGAAGGCATTATTTTGAGTGGTCACCAGCCATCCATATTATACAGGAACAGGGCACAACAACTGATAATCTTCCAAAAATACCAACAGCTCTACCTTTAAAATGGTTAACAGACAAGCCTGTATGGGTTCAGCAATGGCCTTTAACAACAGAGAAACTCCAGGCTTTAGAAGAGCTGGTAGAAGAACAGTTAAATGCTCAGCATATTGAACAGTCAACCAGCCCTTGGAATTCTCCTGTATTTGTTATTAAAAAGAAATCTGGTAAATGGAGAATGGTAACAGACCTTAGAGCAATTAACAAAGTAATTCAGCCGATGGGCTCTCTACAATCTGGAATTCCTTTGCCTACTCTGTTACCAAAAGGATGGCCTCTCATAGTTATTGATTTAAAAGACTGTTTCTTTTCAATACCCTTACAAGAAAAAGACAAAGAAAGATTTGCTTTCACAGTGCCTACTTATAATAATTCTCAACCGGTTAAAAGATTTCAATGGAGGGTCCTCCCACAGGGAATGTTAAATAGCCCAACTCTGTGTCAGTATTTTGTACAACAGCCATTGGAAGTGATACGTAAAAAATTTCCTAAATCTATAATTTATCATTATATGGATGATATTTTACTAGCTGACTCAAATGCAGATACTTTAGAAAGAATGTTTGAAGAAGTAAAGAAAATTTTGCCTTGCTGGGGATTACAAATTGCTCCTGAAAAAATACAAAGAGGAGATTCTATTAATTATTTAGGATATAAAATAGAGCTACAAAAAATTAGACCCCAAAAGGTGCAAATTCGGAGAGATAGACTACAGACTCTTAATGACTTTCAAAGATTATTTGGAGATATTTCTCATCTACGAACTATTGTTGGGGTAAAAAATGATGAACTGACTAATTTGTTCAAAACCTTAGAAGGTGACAAGGACTTAAATAGTCCAAGAGAATTATCACCTGAAGCTGAGAAAGAATTGGCCTTGGTAGAAAAGAAAGTACATGAAGGGCACGTGGATCGTATTGATCCAAAGCTGGATTGCATTTTGGTTATTTTACCTTCTAGGCATTCCCCTACTGGAATATTAATGCAGAGGGAAGATATTATATTGGAATGGATATTTTTACCAAATAAAACAAATAAAAAATTAAAAACTTATGGGGAAAAAATCTCTGACTTGATTTGGAAAGGAAAATTGAGACTTCGTCAATTAGCAGGAATAGACCCAGCAGAAATTGTCGTACCTTTAACTAAGGAGGACATTGAAAAATTATGGACAGAAAGTGAACCTTGGCAAAGAGCTTGCAGTAATTTTTTGGGAGAAATTAACAGCAAATATCCCAAAAGCAACAGAATTGATTTTATAAAGAGAGCTGATTGGATCTTGCCTCGAATTGTACGGCAAAAACCCATATCTGGAGTTCGTACATTTTATACAGATGCCAACAAACAAGGAAAGGCAGGTTACAAATCAGAAAATTTAAGTAAAGTGGTACAAAGTCCTTATAATTCAGTGCAAAAATCAGAATTGTATGCTATTCTGTTGGTATTAATGGATTTTTCAGAACCTCTCAACATAGTAACTGACTCTCAGTATGCTGAAAGAGTGGTATTACATATTGAGACTGCAGAATTTATCCCTGATGCTTCAGAATTAACTTCACTATTTATTCAATTACAAGATACAATCAGGAAAAGGAGTCATCCTTTATATATAACTCACATCCGATCTCATACTGGTCTGCCAGGCCCTCTAGCACAAGGCAATGATGAGATTGATAAATTATTGATAGGAAATGTGCTGGAGGCCTCAGAATTTCATAAAAAACATCATGTCAATAGTAAAGGTTTAAAAAAGGATTTTCCCATAACCTGGCAACAAGCCAAAGAAATAGTAAAGAAATGTCCTACTTGTTCCTTCTATAATCAAACACCATTACCAGCAGGATGTAACCCAAAGGGTACTCAGAGGAATGAAATCTGGCAGATGGACGTGTTTCACTTTGCAGAATTTGGAAAACTGAAATATGTACACCACACTATCGATACTTATTCAGGATTTCAATGGGCAACTGCTTTGAGTTCTGAAAAAGCTGATTCTGTAATCACTCATTTGCTAGAAGTTATGGCCATTATGGGAATACCTGCACAAATCAAAACTGACAATGCTCCATCATATGTCTCTGTTAAAATGAAACAGTTTTTTGCTTATTACAATATAAAGCATATTACAGGTATACCACATAATCCTACAGGTCAAGCAGTTATAGAAAGGTCAAACAGAACTCTAAAGGATATGCTAAATAAACAGAAAGGAGTAACAAAAACCCCCAGAAATAGACTGCATAATGCTCTATTAACTTTGAATTTTCTGAATGCCAATGAGAAAGGAACAACAGCTGCAGAGAGACATTGGGTAATAGAAAAAACTACAGAATTAAATCAGCCTATATACTTTAAGGATGTGCTGACCTCAGAATGGAAGCCAGGGTATGTATTACGTTGGGGACGAGGTTTTGCTTTTGTTTCTATAGGAGAAGATAAGCTGTGGGTACCATCAAAATTGATAAAGGTTCGATTTGAACAAGAGAAACCTCTTAATTAGAGGAGGTGATAGTTCATCAACCAGCATGAACATCCAATTTAAACTAACTTGTACCTGTAACACATGTCTTTTCATTTAATCAGATAATAACTTGCCAAAAAGGAACATCCCCAAAATTAGTCTTGGGGGAAGGTTTTTGTTTTTGTCTTTTAGGAGAATGAAGGTTAAGGAATCTGAAGAACACAAGACAAATGAGACAACTGAAGAAAAGGGACAAATCATCTATCCCAGGAAACAAAGTGAAAAGGCATATGGGTATATATAATCTAAAAAAAAAAATTTATGTCTTCTTAAATGTTTGTTTCTGCTTTTCTCTAAAGATTTAACACTATTGGTTTTCTAATAGTCCCAGTTCAATTAAAATTTAAAGCTGACTTTGGAGTTGGAGAATGGCTCTCTCCTTCTTTAAACTCAAGCATGTTGTTAAAATGAAAATACAAACTCCCTGTATCATGACAGAATAAAAGAGCCATTTTCTGCTATGGGACAGGACAAAAGCCAAATTAATTAAGGGACTATTATATTACTAATCTCAACTCTTTGATTCTATTCTGATTCTTTAAACTTTTCTTAAAGTATAAATTTTATATCAAAATTTACAAGATTAATATATATATACATTTTAAACTTTGTTAAGATATGAATGGTCATATAGAGTACTAACTAATTCTAGAAAAAAGGCTTCAGTTAGCTGCATATATATGTCTTTGTGTTCGAGTCTCTTATCAGTTTTCTGCAGGAAATCACGGCCAGGCCTAACATCAACTGAAGTCTCCGGAAAGAAGATGGGGCCCCACAACAACAACAACAACAACAATTCCACGTGGACAATAATAATATCACTAAGCTGACAAACATCATCTACAGATCAGCTTTGAACTGCAAGGTGCTCAGAGCAATTTTGAGATGACTAGCTGAGATGATCCAGTCTCAGAGACTACTTGAATAAGGACTTGAGATAAACCCTGAACTTTGGCTTTATACATAGACTGGATAATAAGGAAGGATATAGTTATCTTTCCTAGAATTTGACAATTAACCTAAAAAAATTTTCTTTCAGGATAAAGATAACTTCGCCCATACCCAGCAGGAAGCAATTTTAAGAATGACGCCCACATTCCCAAAGAGGTGGTGTGGGGCGGGTGGTTTTTTTTTTGGTTCTTTTAATGGGTTTTGGGTCTGGGATAATTTTCATTATTTAGGGGGGTAGGTTACAAGTTGTCAAGGGTTAGGAAAAAGGCTAAGCAAAGGAGATTAGATTTAAGGTTCTTGTTTTTTTAAAAAAAAAAAAAAGAAAGAAAGAAAGAAAGAAAAGAAAAGAAAAAGACAATTACTAGTTTTAAATACTTTACATTATTACCAACTATTAGGATATAAAGAAATGAAAGTTAGTAGTTAGACATTACAATAGAAATTGTAGTCATATTAGATATGTTTTAAAAATTGAGCAGAGATATTTTAGACAGGTCATCTTCAAACCCTTCAGAGATCTAACGAATATGGCATTTAAAATATTTTAATAACTTAGAAATTTTTCTTTTTTGAGACATGTCAGCTCCTGGCAGTACCAATCTACTTCAGAGAAAATATGGGCATTGAAGAAACTGCATATGGAGTTAATTTTCATTGTGGCAAAAGTTAGCCACTGGACAACAAAGTATCCTCAAATCAACAGGACAAAATGGACAGACAGAACACGAAACAAAGGACTACTGATTCCTGCCAAAACAAGTGTGGTTATGGCTTTATCAAAAGGCATCTTCTGAGGCCAGGACAATATGGCACCATCCCTGAAGTGGCCTTCACAATCTGGAAAAGGTACAGTGCCCTTTTCTTTGAAGGCAGCTGAACAGGCAGTGGGCCGATGGCTTCTGTTGTGCAATGGAACAGCAACTGAAAGCTCACGCCTCTCAATAGTAGACTGGCATTTAATAGAGGGATGTGGAGAAGGGCATGCTTAGATGAAGCCATATATACACAGCCAAGAAGAATGGACAGCTGAATTCAAAAACCATCAACAATTTCTAGAATTTAAAATCCTGAATCATGACATGACACTAGTGGAATTCAGGTGTTTCTGGTATATGGACTGCTCTCACCCAATGTGAGGTTGAACTGTTGACCTTTTGTACAACCTACTTCACAAATGAATCTGTCAGATACGATAAGCCTATAGGCTGAAGATGATGCCCCAACACTGTGGAGAAACCTCAGGTGACTGTCCAGGCAGCTGGCTGTTTCTGTCAACTCACAAAATTTTTGGAAGTTGCTTTTGTGCACTTCCTGTTTTTATTTTTGTTAGCTAATATTATTTCCTTCTTGGGTCTCTGAGGGAGTTGAAGATTAGTTAGTTATAGTTGAAGATTAATTAGGATAGAAAGTGAATTAGATACATTTTGAACTTACTAAAATAGGATAGATAAGGGAATTATTTTCTCTGATTTGTCAAATACAAATGGACTAGACATCGTTTAGGTATTTGTTACTTGTATATATTGTATATAGTTATTGTACTTTTGTATATAGTTTTTCTTTTGTTAGTTATAACCTTTTGCCTTTTTTCTTTTTATTAAAATAGAAAAGGGGAAATGTGGTGATATTTTATTTGTACTGAAATGTTATTTTAATTTTATGTTAATAAATAAAGTTGCCCTGGGGTCAGAGCTATTAGAGCCATAGTAAGAGCGTGGTGGTTAGAAGAGCTAGGTAGATTTCTGTGTGTTCAGGGATACAGCCAGTATTGGAGACATACGCCTTTAAGACCTGGAGGGCGGTACTTACAGGCAGTGATGAGGCAGTCATGTGGTTGGGTTTACAACCAATGAGAAGGCAGAACAGAAAGAATATTTAAACAGGGACACAGGAAGTACCTCCCTCTCTCGGGGAAGCTAGGAGCACTGCAGGAGGTAAGATTTTATCTCTGAGCTCTGACCTCTCGGCTTTTCTCTTTTACCTTGGCTCTGTGTTTCTTATTTTAATAATACGATTGGTTACATCTACACTTATATTTAGCCTATCAATTTCCAATTCTTCTTCTCCCTGGGGGGTAAAAAATGAAAACTGTGAGCAAATTAAACCATCAGAAAGTATCCCATAATTGCCAGTCACCCATGGTCACTCCTCCCCCATTCGGATGTACACATGCTAATTTTTTAAGTTAATCATCTTGTACTCATCCTCTCTTAGTCAATTTTCTTCTCTGGGTAGATCCACGTTTTACCCACACTATTTGTAAAATCTGGGAAATGAGTCATTAAACTGATTTCCTATCTTTGGCAATCCTGAATTACACACTGCCTATGTGGGCAGAAGAGAAGGAATAAAAAAGAAAAAAAAAAACTTTCAGCCCAAGAAAATATACGAAACTCTAACAGCAAACCAATAACTAACAAAAGTATATATAAGACATGATGGGTAGTTAATTTTTAAAAGTTTATGAGTATTAAAAATGAATTCAGCACGTGTGCTTATATCTACATTGCTGGTCCTGCTTTTAGTTATTATCGAAGTTTTCAAGAGAGATGCTTTTCTTTGGCTCTAGCCATCTGTGGTGCTCCAAAATCATTGGTATGGCACGGTATAATGAGACCTAAAGCACTTAAAAACAGACTAAAAATTCTGAGTGGTTCTTTAACTTGAAACCCATAGGCCATTGTCTCTGGCCAATGACAAGAGGCAGTGGATAACTACAATCAAGAAAGTTGAATTTATGTTGGGGAAGGGAGAAAAGGCTGAGATACTTGGCAAACGTATTTAAAATTTACAGTGTGCGTGCGAAGGTTTAGTTTGTGGATATTTTGTTCACTTTGATCCCTGAGAGAAGAAAGACAAAAATGCAAGCAGTTCATGAGGAGGAGGAAGGTACCAAGCCCGGGGGTGCTTCGGGCTTCAGGCTTCTCTGTGTGTTGCGCTCTACAGCGGGAAGCAGACAATGGTCCCCAGTCACAGTTCTTGCCTAGCTGGGGTAGGGGAGCTGGGCCCACTCAAGCACAGTAAGACTGTGAGTGGGAGGTGCTCTAAGTTCTTTGGAGAGAGCCGGTTTATAAATACTGTTATTATTAAGCTATTATTAAAGCCGAGCCCCCGTTTTAGCCGATGCTTTTCTGGAGGCAGCAGGTGGGCAGTAGTAGCCGACTTCATTGCCCTGTGTGGAATCTGGGCATCCTCTTTCCTCCTCCGTGCCTGGAAAATCAGGTTGATTCTCTTCCGTTTCTTCCCGTCTTCCAGGAGCTCAGCCCTGCCTGCTCCTCGCATAAGGCTTGTCCCCAGAGAAGAAAGGAGTTGGGCAGAGTACATCAGAAGAACAAACCAAAGCAGTAAACTAACTGGATTTAGCCCAGCATAAAGGGCTTTTAGCAAAGTTTGACACACACACACACACACACACACACACACACACACACACACACACACACACTCATTACTGTAGAGCTCCCACACACACTGCAGTTGTTGAAAGGTTTCAGCTGGCAGCAAGTTCAGCTCTTCCTTGAGCATCCTTGTAGTAGATCCTGCTGTCTCTAACCCACTCACCTGGGGCTCTGAAGTGAGAGCTCCTCTACCAGATTCCGCCTTAATCTATTCACACACCAGTATATACCTAGCAATTTCCACATACCTCGGGCAGTCTAATTTATTATATATATTATATATATACACTCATAGAGTCCAAAATGTAATGCCCTCCTCCACATATGTTAATTGTACCTGGGAAGATTAAGGGCCATAACAAAAGTATGCAGTATGCATGGGCATAAAAATGTGCCAATGGATGTTGATTCTCATGAGAAACTCTGAAATGAGAAACGCCTGACAAAAGATACAGAGTTGGGGATGAAGTCTACCATGATTATCACCCGTGAGTTTGTACAACTGGATATCGTCTAAATTTCAAACTTTAAAATGCTTATTTGCAACAGGATCCAGAAATAGAGGATACTAATCTGATCCATTTTTTGAGATGGGGTGCTTGCTGATATGTGTGATTGCTATTTTAGGTAGGGTATCATTATTCTCCTGCTTCCACCCATTGAGTGCTATTATTACAGGTGTGTGCCAGTAGGCCTTCCTTGAAAGGAAAAGGACTATACTTGATGTTATAATGGCTCATCAATCGAAATTAACAGGAAGATGGTTCTGTGTCTGAATCAAATCTACCCTATGAAGCACTCCATGAAGTGATTAGCAGTCATCAAGGCCATCTGTAACTTTATTTCCAGGGGATTTGACTCCCTCTTCTGACCTCCACAGTTACAGCCAGGCATGTGGCACACAGACATACATACAGACAAAACACCTTTTATATACATAAAATAAAATTAATCAAAAAAGAATTGTGAAGATGTGAGGCACATATTAAAGATGATGAAGAGTGTGAAAACTAATTTTAGGGACATTTTTATAAGGTGAAACAATGTGTAAAGAGTTAAAATAGACATGATATGGAGCCTATTTGGTACCAATTTGCTTTGCCTGAATTGGTTACTCCACTCCTCGTTTGCTTTTGCTTTGTTTACAGCACTTTTATTATATTATTTGGGAATTCTTCCTTAAATCTTCTCTTGCCTATAAACAATACACTTATGAAAACAACTCTTAAAAAAAAAAAAAACTGTTTTGACAGTTACTGGGCTGTCAATGTGTCAACAATCCCCAAGCAGGGGAAAAAAAAATAAAACAACCTGAACTTCCTCTAACTGTCCCAAAAGCAAGGTTCACTGTGATCAGAAGTGAAAACTGCAGCCATAGCTTACCAGAAGAGCCTCTGCGCTTAGTTTTCCCTCAGTCAAAGCTGTTTCAGATTAGGAAGTCTACTGATCTTTACAAGCCCTCCTGTGGTCAGTTCTTCTACATCAAATCCTGCTTCTGCTCCAGGAGTCTCCTGGTCTTAAAGAAAAGAAAGCCTTTAACACCTCTCTCTAAGCTATATTTTTGTTTCCCACACACAAATAACATAGGAACTAAAGAGCCATTTACTCTCCATAGATGCATATAAAGGCACAAATCACTCCTGTTTTTCTTCACAGAAAATAATTGTGGAAAGATATTACATAATACACATTGTATATCACATACCACATATAGGAGTGAAATATTATTACAGCAGTGTGTGTGTATCTACACACATGACTGAACACAAAGGGAAAAGTGTAATTGAGCAAGAACATTTTATTCATTATTGGTGTGGAGAAGTAGAAAATATGAGTGCAGATCATAAAACGGTTTTACAGAGGGAAGAAAAATTCTCTTCTCTTGTCTTCTACTTGCTTAAAAAGTAACCATCATATTAAATGCCTGCCTCCAAAGAACTTACTGCAGTTATAAGGCAATAATCTTGTGAAATGCATTCAATTTGCTCTGTATAACTTCAGTAACAATCACTGCAAAGATAAGAAAGAAACAACCTGTGAAAGTATACCAATAGTAGCTTTAAAATTAATTCAATAATTCATAAACCAAGTAGACTACTTTTAATCATAAACCACATACTATTCTTCATGTATTCCCGGGCTGTGATCTGAAAATCTAAATATTTGGAAACCCATTAAGTTCTATCTTTCCCAGGAAGTACGTTTTAAAACAGTGTGTCTTCCTGATTGTAAAAATAGTACATGCTAATATTTGTTAATCTTAGGAAAAAGCAGAATTCACAGTGAAGAAAATAGAAATGCTCTAAAATCTTAGAATTAAAGCTTCATGCTTGAGCATCAAGATGTGAGTCAGCTTCCTGCTGCTGATACATCTGCCGCTTGCTGTCCTGGTTGTGTTCCTTCATCACAGCCCCAGAAAAGTGGCTAACACAACACTCAGACCCAACATCTGTTAAAGTTAAAAACAATGATGTGTGCCTTCCTCTCACATGAACATGAAGGTAGAAGTTATTTTTCATTCCAAATTGAGTACTGCAAAATATCCACAGATAAAAACAAGAAGAGTCAATGTCTAGAAAAAAAAATGAGCCAAACAACCATCTTCAGTGTCCAGAGGGCCTAGTCCAGTCCCATGGGGGCTCCACAGGCACCCAGCTAGGAGATCAGGATGTGTCCCTGGTACATGGACAGGCTTCTGGGAATCAGGTGCCTGTGGTGTGACTCCTTGCAGAGCCTTGGTACAGTAGGAAGGGGCTTGGACCTGCCTAGGCTCAGTGTGCTGGACTCTGCTGACTCTCCATGGGAGACCTCGATTTGGGGGATGTGGGGATGTGGGGTGGCTTGGGAAAGAGGGCTGGGGGTGGGAGGAGGGAGGAGGGGGGAATCTGTGGATAGCATGAGTGAGTAGAAAATTTCTTAATAAAGAAAAAAAACAAAAAATATTAATGAATGTTCCCTAGATAGCATGGAGAACCAACTCTTTTAAATAAATATGATGTCAATTTTCTACCAAAGAAAAAAAAAGAAAAAAAAATGAGCAGATAAAACAGCTCTAACTTGATCAGTGTGATTAATTAAATATGTCATCAAGAATAAGAGATAAATATCATCATGAAGATGCCAAAGAATAAGTTCTCATAATTTCAGCAGTAACTCTAGAATTAATAAAAGAATATTTAGTTTTGATGGCATAAATCTGTATTTTGGTTCATTGAAAGCCTGAACATTAAAAAGTGGTCATTGTGACATTAATGGTTCTTAACTTATTGTGTGTGAAATTAAATACACAGAATCAAATTGTCAGTTTCTCAAGTTAGAAGTTACTTGGTAGATTTGTGCCCAAACAAACCTAAATTGACATTTAGTCTCAGAAGTTTTAATTCTAAGGTGAAAATAAAATAAGCATACACATTTAAGTTATAACTCACCTAAAAATTCACGAGGGAAAACTATTCAAGTGCTGTCACAGAGTGAATAAGTATTTAAAAAAAACTAAAAGTTGCTTCAATATGTAATTTACTGTTTATACATTCTTTTTAAAATATTCATTAATTTTTATTCATATATTAGTATTGTGGGTATGATGAGCGTGCGTGTGTGTGTGTGTGTGTGTGTGTGTGTGTGTGTGTGTGCATGGCGAGGGGAAACACACACATACCACAGTGCACATGGGAGGCCAGAGGACAACATTCCAGAGTCAGCGCTCCCCCTCCACCATTGGTTCTAGTAATAGAACCCGGGTCCTCGGGCTTTCAGGATAATGGCTTTGCTTAACTCACTGAGCCATCTTGCTAACCTAATTTTTACATGTCTCAAACTGCTTCTTCTGCATTTTTATTTAGTTAACAATATCCCAAGTTTTTTCTTTCAAGTTTTTTTTTTCTGGCTTAGGAGAGACTACTCTGTGATTTTTGCAAAAAAACATTGTAAAGGATACTAAAAACTCTTCTTGCCTATGTGACAGTAAATGGCTTTGGATCTCAAGGAGGTCTGCTTTGTGTAACTCCAACTGTCCTGCATATGGGGGATGGCACTTTAGTCAACTGCTGTCTTCAGTTTCAATTATCAGTTGTTCTAATACAAAAACATTTTTGGTAAATTTTTTAATTTGTCTTACCTCTGATACTATCTACAATTACATCTTTGTTCTAAATCAATGTGTTTAGTATATATGAATCTACTTCAAAGCATAATTTTGCAGTCTATTCTTGTGAGTTTTTGTTGTGAATTGGTAATGGGACTGTATAGAACATATTGAGGAGAAATCATAATATTATTCACTTCTGTAAAATATCTTCAAAGTTACCTCAGATCATCTGTAGTTTTCTACATCTCCTACAAGATCATAATCACAGGAAATAGGCGGCTTTTATTTCTGCAAGAAATAGCTATGTTATTTTAAATGAACCACACTTTCACATTTGTCTCAGGGCAAGATGGAATTGATTCTCAGTAGCTAAGGATACCTGCAATAACACTGTATTTTTTAAGCAAGCATTTCAAAACAATTTTGAAATGTTGTTTTTACTAAAAGAAATGAGAATATGTTTTAAAATACCACTAATGCTTTTTCCATTTAGAGACTAAGTGAATGGTAAGGTGAGTGCAGAAGATCATGGAAATTTTCAGGTAATTGCTTCCATGCAAGTGTAGTCTGATGGCCCCTCGGTAGCTTACTGGTCCAAATGTCGTTATGTCTCTTCATCTGCTTGCTCCAGAATAGGAGGTTACCCGGGGGAAGACCTATGCATTCCAGCACTATCTCCAGCAATAATGACAAAAAAAAATGAGTTAAAGGGAGAAAATGCATCATCTGAACAATGCTCACATACTCAGAAGGATTGTAACTGAAGAAGTATCAGCATAGCCTAAGCAAAAGTTCTCTACCAATGAACAATGCCATAGGAAAAACTTGCAGGTTTGCCTATCAGTTCACTCAACCAACATGGAAAAGACAACTGCGAGAGAAAGGCCTTCAGAATGGGAAAATTAAATATCCGAGGGTGATTACGTTATCTCTGGGTAATTTCCATGTGCTGCATCCTGACTTAGAAATACAAAAAGTGTGAGGAGGACATCTACAACAATATAACACACAAAATCCCTGGACATCAGTGCAAGGCTTTCTAAACAACCAAAGGAATAACAAAGACTGAATCCAGGTCCTACAGCTTCCCAGAGGCTTTGCCAGCATATCTAGTTCCATCAGGCAATGCAGTTGCACGAAGATCAGTCTTCAAGCCTCTGGCAACTTGTCCCCTGACCTCCACATGCATGTGGAAGGTATGTGTTCATACATGTGCACACACACAGAAAGGAAGCTTTCAAGTTACTTTTAGCGGTTTTGTGAGTCACTGGTAGGATTGAAGATGTTATAATACAACAATCCGAAGATGGAGAAGAGGTAAACCTGTGCTGAGGGTAAACAAATGGTCATTGCCTTGCTCGCTTCAAGTCCACATATATACAGTGGCCACCTTCACTAGACATTGAGAAAACAGAACCGATTGAGATCTGAGGTCATTGTCCAATGCATGGAGCACAGGTTAGTCTACATAACTTCCTTCCGAAATTGTCTCAGATGAATATTCAGCAAATACTTAACAAACTACCTCATAACAGTCTTTAATAATACATTGAACAAGTAATTTTGCCCAAGCCTTAAGTCTCCCCACACTTGCTGAAACACTAAAGAATTTAGATTAAAGCCAGTGGGAACTTCTCAGAGTCAGGAGACCATGGGCAGGTGCTCATAAGGAAGCACAGCAGGAGCCAGGGGTTCAATAATAAGATTAATAAGATTTAAGAACATGCATCGGATTCAATAATACCATTCCTTTTCTGAGTGCACATGAAAAACTTTCAAAAGTTTTTTTCTATATCAGGCATGAAAAAAATTTCTAAACTCATATGAAAGCTTTTCTATAATTACACGTTTTAAAGAAAAATTTTCCATGCTGACTTAAGGGAGATTAAAGTTCTATTTTTATTTCTTTAGTGGTAATTTTATGAACATCTACTTTTAAGTAGTTTTTAAACTATACATCTGATTTTATACCATTTTCTATGTAAAGTATAATTTACTCATACAAAAGGGTATACAACTTCAATAAATGAAGGGAGAGTATTGCATTGGTTTTACTTCACTTTAGATTAAATTATGGAACAATTTCCAGTTTTCAAATTCATCTCAAGTTTTATAAGATATAAAGGAAGGATGAATTGTCACCTCAAAGCAAGTGAATATGTGGAATAAATAAAGAAAAACAAATGATTAATTGGAGCCTGGAAGAAATTGTGGACTTGGGCAAGTAAGCTGGCCCAGCAGGTAAAAGCACTTGCTTTGTAAGCCCAATGGCTTGACTTGGTCCACAGAACTCACAGTGGTAGATAGGAGAGAACCAACTCCTAAAAGAACAAAATAACATGGAGTCATTTTGTGTTGACCAACTGCTCCTTGGCATGGATCCTATCCTGGAGTATGGAGAGACTCCGTTAGAGAAAACTGGTTGGTCTTTTCTCAGCAGGTGAAGTGTGGGACTTCAGGTTTGCTTTCTGTTCTCGGTGCTGGGATTCTGTCTATTTTGAACTGTGTAGGTCTCCTTTGTACTGTCACAGTCTCTCTAACTTCATATGTGTATTAACCCTGTTGTGTGAGGAAGACATTGGTTCTTTGGAGCCACTCACCACCTCTGATTTTACAATCCTTCCATCTCTTCTGCATAGATCCCTGAGCCTTGAGGGGAAGAGTTTGATGAAGACATCCTGTTTAGCATTGAGAATGCTAAAGTCTCATATTCTCTGTACATTGCCCTGTTGTGGGTTTCTGTGTGAATTGCCGTCTACTGGAAGAAGCTCTTCCGGTATGAGTTAAGAAATGCACTGATTTACAGACATAACTATATGCCACTAGGAATTATTTTATTGCAATTTTTTACTCACAGAAAACAATACCTGCCATTCTAATGATAGCCAGGGTTGATTCCCTTAATCTTCCTGGCTAGGCAGGTGTCCTCTTCCTCTCTTATTGTCTGAAGCAGCAGCAGGGTCAAACCTTCACCAAATAGGGGGAAACTAGTCTTTGGTCAAGGGTATACAAGTAGATGTGCTCTTCTGCTAAACTTCCAAACAAGCTCTCACATAAAATATTTTAAATACACTTAAATATATAAAACAAAACAAATTATTTTTGGTAACAGACTGACCTTAATTCAAAGAAATATAATAATTCGAGAGCAGTCACTGATAATTCTACCAAGAAAAGCAATATTGAAGAAGCATATACAAAATACACACATGGGTTAAGAGTAGAAAATGATTTTAATAGTTTTGGAAAAAGTAAAAGGTTGGGCATGTGTTGAAATATTTGAAGATAAAATAGCAGCAGTCTAGCAGTAAAGTGAGAAATGGTTTTTAGATTTTAAGATGCACTAAAAATACCAAAGATAATAAACAAAAGTAAATTTTCACTAGACCTTTGCAGGAACACTGCAGAATATCAACTACAAAGAGAGACATTTGAAAATAGATAGAAAAGACAGTGTATACTGCAGAAACATAAGAGTATAAGGCCATAAACTAGTGTGGAAAAGTTCAACGTCATTAGTAATTAGCAAATGCAAATTATATTTTTATAAACCACATACAGAAGACACCACTAGAAAATGAAAATTATATTTTTATATACCACTTAAGGAAGACACGTTCTAGGCATACACAATAAAAGCAGTCTTGGCAAGCAATTTGGTAGTAAAAAGGAATGCAATGGCTTCTTCTCTTGGTGAGTAGAAAGCCAATGAGCAAAGCCAGAACATTGGGGGGAAAAGAAAGAAAAAAAGGGAGGGAAAATGCATTAATTTCATCGAGGAAGGAGAGCATTGGGTTTTCTTTCCAAAGAACTCTCTCCTGGAGCAAATTTAGGGTTTGGGTTTTAACTTACAGTCCTATGGGAACAAACATGAAGAAAGCCGACCTCTCCTAAGGCAGCCATGACATAAACAGCATGAGCTGATAGTAAGGCAGGATTGATTATGCATTCCCAAATTCCCAAAGCCCAGCCCTGTGAAACATTTCCTCCAGCAAGGTTGCACCTCCTCAGCTTCCCCATAGCTTGCCACCAACTGGGAACCAATTGTTCAAATGCCTGAACCTCTGGGGGATATTTCTCATTCAAACCACCACAGAATGAAACAGGCTCTTTAGTGTTAAACTTTGGAAAGAGTTCTGTTTTGCTCAATGCCTTCATTGTGCCTCCTGTTGCTGGAAACACCTTAGTCAGCACAGGACTGGGCTGAGGAGAATATTAAAATCAAGGTGAGCACAAATGAGCTGATACTGCTCTTAGCTTGGATCATTCACCTGCAGAAGATCCGATCTTTTGACCACTGGGATTGGCTTCCTAAGTGAGCAAAAGGAAGGCTAGGGAGCCAAGAGAACGTGAGAACAATCATCAGCTTTGCTCTATGACATCTATTTTCTCCAAAAAGCGCTATTGGTATTCCTGGGAATGTTCTTTTCATTGTATGATCATTCTCATCTTGTCCAGTTTTGAAGACTGATATTCACACGGCTGATATGTACTACAATCCCCAAGGCACTGTGATATCTCCAGTTCAGTGAGTTAACATGATGTCCAATGATTCCTAACACAGTGAAAAGCTTTGGAGATATGGCAAATTTTTGTCTGGCTGTTTATGACTGAGCTACTAATTTCCACACTGCAGTTCATGCTATTATTTGTAACCAAAATTTTGCCTCTAAAGGTGGTAATTTTGCATTTGTTTTAATATTGAAAGTTACTGGCATTTTGGAATTTTTATGGTGTTCTTTGGTGATTTTTGTTGGTTTGTTTGTTTTTTGGGAGAGGGGAGAGGTATGACCATGTAGTCCAAGCCAATCTCAAATTCATGATCCCCTTGCCTCAGCCCCAAGTTCTAGTACCATATGTGTTTGCCACAATGTTTCTCTTATTGATATATATTTTAAATGTGTTAGATGTAAAAGCAAGTAGACTACTTTTTCTTTGAATTAAAGAATACATTAGTAATTTTCCCTTGCACTTCTAGACAACTGACTCCATTTCTGCAGCTACATTTCACAGACCCAAGCAAGTAGACAGTAGGGATTATTCATGGAGATAGGGGTAAGACATGTCTCCTTTGGGGCTTCTGTTCTCTCATGAACACCATTGCAAAGAGCAACTTGGGGAGGAAAGGGTTTCTTTTTATCTCAGACATCACAGTCTATCATTGACAGAAGTCAGGGCAGGAACTCAGGACAGAAACCTGGAATCAGGAACTGAAGCAGAAGCCATGGAGGAAATTATTCACTGGCTTGCTCCTCATGACTTGCTCAGCCTGCTTTCTTAGAGAGCCTAGGACCACCAGCCCAGGGATGGCACCATCCACAGTAAGGTAGGCACACCCACATCAATTGCCACTCAAGAAAATGCCCTACAAGCTTACCAGCAAGCCAGTCTAAGAGAAGCATCTTCTCAATTGAGGTCCTCTCTTTACTCTTGCTTATGTTAAGTTTATAAAAACCTAGCCTGAACAACAGCCATCAACATAACGCAGTGATATAACTAACTTTCTGAATCGCCTATCTATAATTTAGTGACTACATAAACTATACTTTTAAAATTTCAAAAATCATGATTATCTAAGTTTTCTCCTCATTCCCTGGAGGGGATTTAAACATAGAACGTGCATGACACTGAGTAAGGGCAATGAGAAAGCACAGTAAGATGAATTTCATAATCTAACACAAATTGGAAAGGCAGAAATATCATGTGGCTGTCTAGTGATCAGCTTCCTATTCTGGATGTGATCTACAGCACAACTATCCTCCTGAGAGTAACTTATCTCTGAGACATCTTACCCACACCAAATTACCAGGCATGATTCATAGCTAAATTAAAAAAAAATAGACTCCAGATATAAATACACTCAATTCCATAAAAGTGATGGTGAAAAATGATTCATTTTCCTACAATTTCCTAGGATAAAGTTGACACTGTAAATGAAAAAAAATACAATCAATTAATTGTTGTATATGCTATAGGATCATGCTAGCTAAATTTTGCCTATATTAGCCAAAAAAAAAAAGAGGTAACTAATATAAGACATTGTCTGAGCTTCCTGGGGATAAAATCAATCAGTCATCATAAAAAAACTATTCTTTGGATACAAAAGAATTTTGATTATAATAAACCAAAACAAGTGAGTAGGCATCATCTTTATCATTACATGTATCTGAATATACTCATGACTTGGGAAACTTTATTTGTGAAAGAATTTAAAATAAATCATACCTAATGGAAAGTAACACTTATGCCCAATCAAAACTATTTTTCTAAATTACTTTGCTATTCATATAATTTTGATATCTCCAAGTTATTGAAAAACATGAAAGCTTCACACCTTACATTTATATGTTCCTACTTAATAAAAAGAAAAAAACCAAGAGATTCTTTGGTGGACAAGATAATCTTCAAGCAAAACCCAATATTTTTAGAAGCGCTCTCAGGAAACCTAAAAGCTTTATTTTTGGCAATACGAGTCAACATACTGTCAGTTACCTCCTCCAAGATGCAATTACAGTGAGCACCAAATAATTCTGAGCTTCCGGCAAGAGGCTGTATTCAAAACTGTTTCCACAGACCTGTAAGCAAATTCACATCTTGTAAAAGAACTGCAGAACAAAACCTCATTAACTTATTTTCTAGCAGTAAGATCATGGTGGAAAATTTGGGTTAATGGCTGTTTTTTGCTATTGGATATTACCTTCATGAAGGAAAACATGAAAATTAATTTTTCTGCTTTGAAATTGCCAAGGGATTCTTTGTAACCACTTTGAAATCTTCTGAGATGTGAGCGCCCATTCTAAAGCCACCTGCAAGTTCTTGGAGTGTTTATCTGTATGAATCTGTCTTATTCTTACCATATGAATTTGAAGTGCTCATCATCTACCTGGTTCTCAGATGCATACAAAATGTAGTCTATACTCCTCAAACATCTCGAAACTGTAGCAGGAAATGACTGATGTTATTTCCATAGTACATTTGTATATGCTAAAACAAGGAAATAAAAATTACTGCAGTAAATATCTTAATACGTGAGATCAGTGATAATCCACTTATGTTTTCAACTAATTTTCAAAGTATAATTGTGATTGCCAAACTGGAAATGAAATATGCTGAAGACCAATTGTTTCAAATGATGTAAGAAAAATATGATTTCCAACCACAGTCATGAGCTACTATTGAGGTCTTTTTTGAGTTGTAGGTACAGCACATGATGGACCTGCTCTGTTTTCCTGAGTGATGGAGTATGGTTAATAAAGCACATAAGTATATTAATAAAACATTTAAGTATAAACAATATTTAACATGCAGAATGTTATGTTGTGTTGACCTCTTGAACTAAAATTGAGGACATGTGACTCTTAAGTCCTAGAACATTATTCTGCCTTTCAGCCGAATGATTTCACTGTTCAAATGAACACGTTCCTTTTCCCCTTGATTGCCTAGTCATCCCAACTCTAACACATTAGGTTACTGCTCAGGAAAGCATCTGGACCAGAGCAGAAAATAGAAAGTGCTGTTCAAAGTCAAGTTCTTGTCTGCTTCCAACGTAGAACATATGACAGACATGGCGGGAAGCCAGAGGAAAGGTATATAGCTTATTCACTGTGAAATGGTCTATTTAAACCCCTGCTGTATTTCACCAGGTTATCATACATTATATAATATTAGCTCCTTTTTCTAAATGCAATATTTATATAGCCTAAGAGCAGTGTCCTGCTGATGGATATTTTCAAAGGTGTTTAACTTTAACTTCATTGATGTTTATTCTTTCACACTTCCTCATGCTTTATATTAAAGGAATCAATTAATTTATTTAAAAATATTTACATCACACAGCTGCTGCATGTCAGATCCTGTGGCTGTCCAGAGCTGTTAAAATCTGATGTCTCCAAACAGCTCATCTACAAGTAATGGAATTAATACAGCCAGCCATACCTCACCACTATAACTCAAAGTGAAGAAGTTCTACATAAAATTACTGCAAGGCAGTGCTAAAAGTCCTTTAGCAATAAAAATAACTTAAACACATTCAAGTTTTTTCTTCTTCTTTGCTGTCAGTTAGACATTTTCCAGTTTGAGTCCCGTTAAGTTCAAGTATTTGAACACCATCCAAAAGAAAAAGAAGACAGACTATCAACTTTTTTTAGTACAATGTGTTTCACAAATGAATAAACTATTAAGGACAAATAATAAAAAAAATATACATTTTTAACATATTAATAATTTTGGAAATGCAAATTTGAGTTTTAATAAAATGAAATGAACATTATGATTATACACACACATATATAAACTATATATATAATATATATATATATCAACAATCAAAAATCTAGCAATAGAATACAATAATATTGGAAAGTAATATGATAACAATGTCAGTATAGATGAATATATCATTAGATATAAAATGTTCTTTACATAAAGAGGATGACTTAGGAGATTATTCCATTTGCATACATTTCAAAAATACCAAGTTAACAATAGGGTCACATATTGTGTGTGTGTGTATGATTTTATATATATATATATGTGTGTGTGTGTGTGTGTGTGTGTGTGTGTGTGTGTGTGTGTGTATTATATATTCTAAAACATTTTGAAATACAGAATTAGGTTATAAGTATATTGATTTGGAAGGAAAGGATGCTAATATATGGGTGTGGTCTTACATGCATGCCAGTTAATAGTCATTGAAAATCCTTGTAAATTTGATAGGACCTGAAATCACCTAAGAGTCAAGCGTCTGAGGACACCTGAAGGGGGTTATCTATATTATGTTAGCCTCTGACATGCTTGTGAGGGATTTTTTAGATTGGGTTTAATTGAAGTGGGAAGACTCACACAAACCACAAGACTGAATTAAAAAGAGAATGCAAGCAGAGGGCAGGTGTTCATCTTCCTCTGTTTCCCAATTGTACTTGCAAAATTAGCTGCTGCCTCAAGCCCCTGCTGCTGTGACTACCTTATTGAAATTCAAAATAACTACTTTATTTCTTAAGTTGTTTATGTCCAGGAATTTTTTTTTTCTTTTTTGTCACAGGAATAGTAAAAGCAACTAAAACAAGAAATTGCTCCCCAAAAGTGGACTGTTGCTCTGATAAATCAAATTACATTCCTCTTGGCATCACATAGACTTGAGAACCTGTTTGTGGGAGGAATGTGGAAAAGTTTGCATCTCTAAGCTAAAAAAAAGTCCTAGAGTTCTCCAATAGAGCTTAATAGGCCATTTTGGTGGGAGTTTGGAAGATAAGGATGCCAAGAGAAATGCAGTCAGTTAGGGGTTGGGGCCAGCTCATGAGGATCCAGATGGAACAAAGGAACAAGGAAGGACTCTGCTAGGAACTGGGACAAATGATGTTTAGCCTGTCTTCTAGCAAAGAATGCTGCTGTACTCTACATTGAGAGCTTACATGACGTTGACTTTAAAAGTAATGGATTAATTTCTTTGATGTAGGAAATTTCAAATCAACATAGTATTCCAGCTAAGGAATGGCTGCTGATTCTTGCTTTTATCCTGGTCCACAATAGGAAATAGCAAGAGGTGAAGGTTGTGAACAGTGTGAAGTTTGACAAGGAGTGCATAGGCTTGTAGTTTAATACAATTGTGATTCTTTATTTTGGTTCATTTTTTGTCTATACTTCTAGTGGCTGTTTTTTTTTTTTTCATTTTTCTTTATTAAGAAATTTTTCTACTCACTCCACATGCTATCCACAGACACCCCCTTCCTCCTCTCACCCCCAGCCCTCTTTCCCAAGCCACCCCACATCCCCACATCCCCACATCCCCACATCCCCACATCCCCACATCCCCCAAATCGAGGTCTCCCATGGGGAGTCAGCAAAGCCCAGCACACTGAGCCTAGGCAGGTCCAAGCCCCTTAACACTGCACCAGGGCTGTGCAAGGTGTCACACCACAGGCACCGGATTCCAGAAACATACCCATAGACCAAAAACAGATCCCGATCCCCCTGCCAGGGTGCCCACTAAACAGTTCGAGCCAAACAACCGTCTTCTGTATCCAGAGGGCCTAGCCCAGTTCCATGGGGGCTCCACAGCCACCAGTCCACAATTCATCGCTTCTAGGGACTGCTTTAATTTCATTTCTGATGCTGTGATGAAATATCCCAACAAAAAACAATTTCAAGAAGGAGAGTTTTATTTTGATTTGCAATTCTGTTACCATCTATCATTGTAGTGATGTCAGGGAAGGACCCAGAAGTAACTAACAACATCATTGCCCAGTCAGGATTAGAGAATAATAAATAAATGCATGCATCGTTATTAACTTACATTCATTATTATTTATTGGTTAAGTTTCTTCATTCTTGTATGGTATTTCAGGACACTTTGGTTAGGGAATGGTGCTGCCCACAGTGGACTGGGTCTTCCTACATCAGTTAGCTTAATGAAGACAACCCCTCAAATACTATGTAGACAAATTGAGACTCTCCTCACAGGTGACTCTAGGTTGTGTCAATTTGACAATTAAAAGTTAAGCCACAGAATTCTACATAAGAAATTGATTCTTAACCCGTGTTGAAGAGGTTCCTTCTGTTTTCTTCTAGTAGTTTATAATTTCAAGAAAGTAGGGTTAAGAAACATGGTAAGTTCAAGAGACATGGCAATTGTTAAGATTAGTACTTAAAGAGAAACAGTATTCAGCACTGAGACAGCAAAGGTACCCTAATGACAAGAACACCCCTATAAGAGGCTCAATCTTCCAAAAACACCAACTTGTTAATTTGATAAATAATTACTTAACCCATAAATCTTTTCATAATGGCTTTACTGTACCCTGTTCTCTTGATCTAACCTTCCTGTGAAGTCCTATTTCCCAATATTATTCCACCAGGGATCACACTCCCAACCCATGAATTCAGAGAAGACAAAAATGTTGTAAATGGAGCAGCGTAAAACCTTTCAGCATTAAGATAAAAAGCGTTGGAGATCTTTTGTCCAGCATAATGTCTGGATAGTTAATATTATACAAGAAATTTGCCAAAACAGCAGATTTTGATGTTCCTCACTCGTGACCCTCCACATACAGAAATAGTATCTGTGATTGATAGTGACTATGTACATAATAATAATCTTGGAAATGCAAATTTGAGTTTTAATTTGAATTTGTGATGCACAGTGTTTATAAGCATTAAATATTATGTTGGTTTTTGAACATATTCTTTTCATTTTTTAATTAACTAGTTTTAAAAAAAGAAAACCAACTAGATTAGAAGTTTCTTGACAACTCTAATGAGGAATTAACAGAAAATGTTAGTAACTATAAAAACTTCATACCAAAATAAATTACTGGGCATCTTATTTTGGAGTAATGACTACCCAGGATACTATATGTAGTATGGTGAGGAAAAAGTAACAATATTTGCTAATGTCATGAATCATGAAAGTGGTCATTTGAATATGAAAGCCACTCAAATTCTGTTGTGTCACTGACAACTGTTCTCGTGTCCCCTTTATTATCTCATATAAATGATGTATTGCATAATAAAGTTATAAATAGAGGAATGAACAGCTTCCTGTGTTTGTAAGCCAGCCTATGTTTCAGAGTCCCTGAAATGAAAAACATGTACTTGTCTGAGTGAAATTTATATAACATAAAATGAGCTAGATGAACTGAAGAATTCTGTGCCACTCACAAGTATTTTCACTAGGTGGTAGAGTCCTCATGCCCATTTGGTTTTTGTCCTTCTAAAGAGAAACTCCCCTCACCTACACTCACCAAGCCCAGTATTGCCTTCTCTCTAGCTCCTCATCATCGCCAATCTGCATTGGCTCAATGGCTTTGTGTTTTCCATATCCACCATAGAAATTGTATCATGTACTATATTATCACTTGTTCATGGGTTATTTCACATAGCATGGTGGTTTTACAGTTTGCTCACATTGTACCCTGGATCATTACAATGGACAAAAGTGTTCCATTATATGCACATAGCACAACTGGCTCATCCATTCATCTGTTGATGTGTATTGAGCCTGTTTCCCCATATAGGCTCTTGTAAATAGTGCTATTGTGAACACATGTACACATACACTACTTGAATTATTATTTTTAAGGATTTTATATAAATACATAGAAGTAGAATTTCAGGGGTCATGCCTTTATTTTACTTTGCTGATATCGCTGTATTATTTTTCACAATCGGTGGGCAAGTTTACATTTGCCATCACTTCATGGGATTCCAATTTCTCCACATCGCTGTCAAGACTTCTTAATTTAAAGTCTTTAAACTTCAGTACCATTTGAAATATAAAAACATAACTGCCTTTAAATGTAAAATCAAACTCTGAAAACTTAAATTAAAATAAAATAGAATTAAAATATACACTTTCTGCACTTACTTCTCCAAATATAAATCACCAACATTTCAGGATTCTCATACTGATGCTGAATGCACACACAAAGCAGGTAAACATACATGACTATGCTCTCTTTTCTCTTAATGTGATTAGCAGAGTGTTACACATAATATAAAGTGAAATGTAAAACTCTGGAGAATAATGCAATTATTTATACACCCTGTTGGGATGCGTCTATAATAAATATCAAGGAAGTTTAATTAGTAGCTCCTTGACTCAATTATAGGTGAATGCATTCTCTCATTTCAAAGGTCGATCTGTCATTTAGTGAGCCAGAGCTTATGCTTTCTGACCTAAATTGCTCCCACAGTGGTGAGTAAGATTCCCTTCATAGTAAACTCTCTCCATAGCTGTGTTCAAAACAAAACTACCAAGGACAGAAAAAAGAGAGAGACTCTCCCAGTGTGGCTGAACTAACAAATGAATGTCTCTATTCTCCATGTGCTGTGTGTATCAATGAAGTTATAGCCCCCCCTATTTCAAAAACTAAAGCAGGCAAGTGAATTCAACCCATTTCAATGTGTTGGGAGGGTTTTCTGCATGAATTTTCAAATAGAGACTTACTAATCACTCAAACTTTTTTGTTTGTTACTCAAATTGTACCACTGAAATTCCATCATATGTCCCCATAAGCTAAGTAATAGTGGCATCTTATCTTTTGTAAATATGTCCTCACTTACTTGAAGCCTATAAATATGATCTTAGCCGGGTGATGGTGGCGCACACCTTTAATCCCAGCACTTGGGAGGCAGAGGCAGGTGGATCTCTGTGAGTTCAAGGCCAGCCTGGACTACAGAGTGAGTTCTAGGAAAGGCACAAAGCTATACAGAGAAACCCTGTCTAAAAAATAAATAAATAAATAAATAAATAAATAAATAAATAAATAAATAATAAATAAATAAATAAATATGATCTTAACATCTGCTAGTAAGTTAGCAACTGTTGAAAATAGTTGGAAGGAAACAGTCATTGGTAATCAAAGCAATATGAATCAAAGCATAGGGTGCTGCCATTCTACAATGGTTATTATTTGAGATGGATGTACCGCGTTCACTCTATAAATCAGTATGATGGTTTGACAGTGGTACATTGAAGGAAAGTGAACTAATTAAAGGTAAATGACTGGTGTGGTGGTGGTGGGGCATGCCTTTAATCCTAACACTTGGAAGGCAGAAGCAAGCAGATCTCTGAGTTCAAGGCCAGTCTGGTCTAGAGTGAGTTCCAGGACAGCCAGTTCTACACACAGAAAGTCTGTCTTGAAAAAATTCAAAAAATGCAAAAAAAATAGGTAAATGCCCCGTACATATTCGTGTATCATGAAGCACTGATGTAGACCAGTGTTCAAAGCTAGCTTTTCTAACTCTAGCAACCAGATCAATGGCATTTGAGCAAAAAATGAATTTCCATAACAACCATGGCTATCATTCCTCATTTTATTTTAAAGACAAAGTAAATCCCATTTTCTTATCTGAGATTATAAAGCAATGCTTTGTCAATAAATAAGTCTTTCAGTAAAAGAAAAAAAATCTACAATGCCATCCCCAAACAGTTAAGTCTTAGGTTATGTTTTCCAACAATACCAGTAAGTAAATAAATGAAGGGAAAGGATGAGAGTAAGAAAAGGAGAGGAATGAGGGGACAGGGAGGACAGAAAGGTGGCCTGCTGAATATTAAGACACCTGACATTGTTAGCTTTTTAAAATTGCAATTATCATATATTCATCCACACACATGTAATCATATGCGCATTTATGACACACACATAGGCATGCAGAAAAACAATAAAATTATAATCCAACTTCTGTATAAATGTAACTGTAATTCCCTGTTTTGTTGCATAAATTATGCCTAGCCCATGTTTATGCCTCATATTTATTATTTTTTTCTTACATGAACATTTGGGTTGTCTTCAATTGGATCTACTTTAGATACTCAACAGCATTTATAACTATTGATGTACTTAGTGTGTATTGGCTATGGAAGTGGAGGAAGATATATCCTCTCGTCCACCATTTACAGTGTTTGACTACAGGCTGATATAAATACTTTCATCACCACTTATCTTCAACTATCTGGTCTAAGAATTGGGTTGGAAGTTTCTGAGAATTTAATGGCTGGCTTTCAATTTCCAGAATTAGCTGTTTGGAACATACCACTGGTTGTTATATACACATCAGCATGAAATTGCTAGCAGTAGGGTGGACATTATCACATTTTGTACCCATGTCAAATAGTTTTTCAAAGTACTAGCATTCATTTGGACCCCGCCAGCAACACCTGAGCCTTCCTTGAGCATCAAACTGTTATATTGTCACCATTCAGGGAATGCATCAGAACCCTACATGGTATTTTTGTTGTCCATTTCCCCACTTATCAATGAACTTGACCATTTTTTTTTCAATATTCCTGTGTATCTTTAAGTCTATTTTCCCTATTGATTTTAGACATTCACTGCTTTTCGATGTGCCAATGTTTTCAGGTGTCTAGAATTTTTTCACTGATAATCCTGTTACCATTTCACTCATTAATCTTTTAATAATAATCTTGCGTTCAAGTGATATTGTCCTGTGTCTAGCAATTTTTATAAAAATGATTTTATTCCATGGATATCTTCTCCTGAATTGTCCTCCAAGTACTTTGCTCTTTTAAATTTCATATTTTGATTTATTGGCGACGGAAAAGATAATTCTGCTCTGACACAAGGTTGAAGCCAAATTTCCTTTTCATTCTTATGAATATAAAATGGCCAAGCGAGATACATTGAAAAATATTTTTCTTCCTCAGTCTCAGAGTAGCACCCTTTTTTAAAACTGAAGACTCCACATATGCTCCAGTCTTTTTCTGGAATTTCTATTTTATTCCACTGCTCTATTTGTCTTCCAGAAAGATCTCATTTAGCCTAACATTATAAAACGTCTGGAAAGAATAAGTTCACTCTGTTCTTGCCCGAGAACACCATGGTTCCCTTTGAAAAGTATAACATTAGTGGAGTAGAATTCAGCCAACGTGACAAGGTGGGCATATGTTAATGCTTGCAAAAACATACCAACAAGTCAAGATAACGAAGGAAGCCATCACAGAAAGTCATTTCCTGTGCCTGTTTGTAACCTCTCTTCCTTCTCTTCCTGGTCCCCAGCACCATGCAACTAATGTTTTCTCTCGGTATAAATTAATTTTAGTTTCTTGGATTTTACAGAATTGAAGAAAATACTAAACACATGTATCCTCTTTTGACTGACTTAAATGATCCTACATAATTATTCTGAGATTCATCCACATGCTTCATGTATAGCCATTCATTTTTATTCTACAGTAATATTTTGAAAGATACATCGTCCATGGTTTGCCGTTAGTTCACTTTTTGATGAACATGTTCACTGTTTGTGCATCTGCATCTTGGAATTCAAGTGGCTATGGTCAAGCACGGGTTTTCCTATGGGCATGAATTTTATTCATCTTAGGTGAATGTAAAATAATGAGATATCTAGAAAATAGAGTTCTAGTCAGTGGCATAATGTTTCAGTGCTGTTTGTACCAAAAATAAAAGCAATTTCTACATGCTCTTTGCCTTCAGCAACATTTTCTCTGGTCAGGGTTTTCTTCTATTTTTTTTTTTAATTTTCTGAGACATTTGGTTAGTGAGCAGATATGTCTATTATTGCTTTTTTTTTGCATTTTACAAGTAACACGTGAAGTTGAGCATGATTTCATTGTCACACAGAGCTACTTCAAAAGTATCTGCTCAGTTATTCTACCATTTGCAAAAAAAAAAAAATTGAGTTGCTGATTTTTGTAATGAGTATTGGTTTTCGTTTTTACCTCTTTCTTAATTATTCCTGCATGCTAATACTTTTTCTTGTAATAAGAAGCACAGGACTTGGCATATATTACTTGTATGTATGTTTTCAGGACTAACCATCTGGCACTGGGGTCTTTTGTTCCTTTCAAATAATTGCCTTTGATGATTGCTTTTTCCCCCAGTAGGAAGCATAACACCTTCCTGTACTCTGAAAACTAGACAGTATCGATAAAGCTTTCCGATGAGTACCGACATGATTCCCCCGTGTCCTGTGGCTCAATATATGGTATTTTCAACAATAGGGTCATACTGAAGGATAACTGAGAGCAATGGCCCATTGGGACCTCACTGATAACAAGTCTGAAAGAAATAACTCATTCCTGGACTTTTTATCTGACAGCCTGTGTTGAATAAGAGAGAAATTATCCCCCAGTTAAATAAATTAAAGCATCTCTTTATAAATGTATGTGTGTGTGTCTGTGTGTGTGTGTGTATGTATAGGTATAGGTTTATGTGCTTCTATAATAGTAGGCTTCCATGTGACTTTTTCAAAGGTCTTTAGTATTAGTTATCCTCTACTCTCCCCTCCCATCCTCGACCCCACCTACTCCTTCTTGCTACTTATTTCTCATACCCTTTTATACCATACTCATTCTATCTCAGCTCTCTTGAAACTCCACCCCTCTTACTAGTGTCCGGCCTCTATGGGTATTCCAAATTAAGCACGCATATGTAAATATTCAAAGCTAGCATCCACATAAGGGAATGAACATGTGATGTTTGTCTTTCTGGGTCTGGGTTACCTCACTCAGAATGATTGCTTTCAGTGCCATTTAGCTGCAAACTTCATTATTTCATTTTTATTAACAGCCAAACAATATTCCTTTGTGTAAACGTACCATGTTTTTATTATCCATTTTCAGTGGATGGACATCTGAACTCTTGGGACTGTTTATATTTTTGGCTAATGGGAATAGAGCAGCAATGAACATGGATGAGTAATTACCTCCAAGTAGAATAAAGTGTCATCAATCTTGCCCATCTGTGAACTCTGTGAACTAAAATAACGACCAGTGTGGTCACATTATGGACCTTAACAAACATCACAATTCCAGAAACCATGCTCTGGGCAAAAATCAGTTTACAGGCATAAACTCCAAGGCACTTGAGAAGCCAGGTAGACATGTACAGTGTTTGCCGGCCTGGTCACTAAGGTACATGCTGCCTCTGAAGGAAGTGTTGGGAGTAGGTGGCTGCCTCCAGGGTAGAAGGAACAATATCCCCATTCCAAAAATGTTCTGAAGAAATCTTTCCATTTACAAGTTAATGATTGCCCCTACATGGACAAAAAGCAGAATGGAACAGTTTCCATTCGCATTTGAAAATATTCATTAAGGATGATAGAATTGCTATACTTAGTGTTGATGTAAAAAGAAAAGCAAAAAAGGAAGAAATAACAGCAAACAAAAGATAACTTAGGTGGTAGACACTGGAAAAGAATTTAAAGCAGAACTAAAACAAAAAAAAAAAAAAAAACAGACATTGAATGTAGCAACACAGAGAAAAAGAAGCATTTTGGTGACCATAACCTTGAGTTTACTATAAAATAAAAGGAACATAGGAAAATATCCCTGAATTTTAGCTAGCAGTAGAGAAAGAGCAGAGAAACAAAATGTCAGTATAAGAAATAGAAAGCTAACAAAAGGATAAAAGTAAACAAGTGTCCTTCAGTAGACCATTGAATTACCATATGCCATATGAAAAAATATTACACGAAGAACTTCCAAATCCACTGTCCAGCAAGATATCAATAAGCTCTCTGCTCTGTTTCTTTGGTCACTTGCTTGGCATTATCTATACTATGACTCTCAAGTCAGCACTATGCCTCCAGGCTGCATTCCTGAACACCCCAACACTCTTACGGTCAGCTACAAACTAAAAACGTACCCTCTGTTACTTCAAGATGCCTTCAAATAAGCATGCCTAAATGCACCCTACCTTAATCTCTGTCTCCCCTGCACTGGCACCATTTTCAAAGCCAAACATTTGCTCATTATCTCAAGTCGGTATTCTAGGATTTGTCCTTAAAGCTTTCAACATGTGCCAGACTTCACAATACTCTCATGCAGACTCTTCCTGGCCTAAGCATCTGCCAGTTCTGTCTCGTAGCTTGACAGCAGTCATTCTGCTCCAATGCCAGACATTTATAAATGATTTTATTCCTCATTCCTCTGTCACTCAGGACAAGAACCACGACCTCCTGCCAAACCTCCTAACTAATATCTGCCACTGTGATGTGCAAGTCCACTGCAGCCAGGATACTTTGTTTTATAATTTTTCTTTATTCTTCAGAATTTCATAAAAGTATAAAATGAAATGTGATCATAGCTAGTTCCATAATCCCCTCCAAATCACATATACCTGGGAAACATGCCCCCTTGCCAACTTCCTGTCTATTTTTTTTTGTGATAACTAAGTCCAATTAGAGCTATCCATGTATAAATGGGTATTGATAAAGCCATTGAGGCATTGCTTACCAGTGTCCACACTCTAAAAGAAAAATGATAACCAATTGTCAATATCTCCTTTATGATGAATGAGGCCTGGAAAACACCTCTCCCATCTTGCAGTGATTTTGTCTGGCTTGATATTGTGCAGGTCTTGTGTAGGTAACCGTAGCTGCTGTGGCTGCTGTGAGTCCATGAGTTTGATGGTCATGTCAGATCTAGAAGGCAGCATTCATTTCACAGCCCTCCTCTCATCTTCTGAGGATTACACTTTCTGCCTCCTCTTTTGCTTTTTTCCCTGAACTTTGTTAGGAGAGGGAACTGATACAGATGTCTCATTTAGGGCTGAGCATTCAACCTCTTAATCTCCGAAATTGCTATTTTAAACATAATTGTATTGAATCATGTACCTCAATTCTACTCATTTTCCAGTCTTCCCATATCCACCCTCCACCCTGCAGCCTCCCCCGGAAAAAAACAAAGGTCAAAATAAAACAAAAAACCTTGTGGATCCCTGCTGGCAATGACCTGCTCCTCTATCAACCGAAGCATTCTGTGCATACACCATTCCACTCCTCCATCGTTCCTGTCTCTCCCTCACATAGTCATCACAGCAGCCTTGGAGATTGCGGTGTATCCTGCAGCATACCCAATCAGCCCACACAGCTTTTCTTGAGCATGTTCATTGCAATGAATAGTTAGGATAGTTCAAGGCCTCTGGCTTCCCTACAGTGTCAGTACTGGACCTTCATAGAGGCTTTCGGATATCCTACTCTTGCCCGGAGTTGTGGGAATCATGCACCTATGGATCCCACAGGGCCAGCTCCTTCGCAAGTTCCAGCAGCTCTTAGATAGAGAAGATATTGGGGTGGGCCAACTCAAAGCCTGACTCTAGGCCTGAGTGGTAGTTGAGTTGGTCAGCCTATCAGCTTTCCCACATCCACGTCACCAGAGCTGGCTCCCCCTCTGGCCAGGTGAGGGGTGGGACCAGCTATCCTGCTCTCCCATGCCCACGTTTCTGGTGCCAGCTCTCTGGCATGCGTGTCTTGAAAATGGCAATTTTAAAATGAAGAGAAAAAATATATTTTATCCTACAAATTTGTAATAATTTGATGTCATACTTAAAAATAAAATTCAGCCTTCCCTCCCTGCCTTGGAATCCGTACAGTTACCGACAACTCCTCTCCACTCACACCATGCACTATTTCATTGTCCGGTGGACCGTCCGATGTTTCATCTCCTCAAGTGACCTTTCTGAACCATGCAGTTTAACGAAAGACCATTGCCTTGCCGCCATCACACCGCTCTCCTGTTGTGTCGCTCATCGCTACCTGATACTGTCTTCTTTTGCTTTATGGTCACCCTATTCCCAAGTGCAAAAACCAACACTGCCTAGAGAAGGTAAATTCTATACTCAACGAACAAATTAAAGGAACTAATTTGTACTGAAAATATTAATGTGTCTCTTTTAGTTTACATTCTGATGGTGAGTTAAACACCATGACCAAAAGAGTAGCACAGAAAGGAAGGGGATTTTTTTTTTCAATTCGTAGATTTCAGTACATCATTTGGGAAACCAAGACAGACAGTGAAACGGAAACTATGGAGGGACGATGCTTACTGGCTTGCTTCCACTGCTTTGCAAATCTACTCCCCCTCCCATTTTTTTTCAGCCCTGAACCACTTGCCCAGGGAAGACACAGTGAACGGTGGGCTTGGCTCTCCCACATTAACCCTCAATGAAGAAAATGCTCTAGCTGCATGCCAACAGACCAATCTAATGGGGGCAATTCTTCAGCAGAGATTTGTACTTTCCTGATTTCTTATAAAGACATAAAATTAGAATAAGAGAAACAACAACAACAACAAAAAAAAAAAAACCCTAAGATTTAAATGGCTCTGCAAAACTGACTTGGTAAAGAACTAAATTTGTATTTTTGATTTACACATTTGGAAATACTTCGAGATTTTTGTTGTTGTTTATTGTTGATCCATGTTTCTTAAGTTAACAGTTGTGAGCCTTGTTCTAAAAAACAAATTCAGGGTTTGATAAAGAAAGATGATCGTTGTGTTTAGTTTTTCTGGTTCTCTTCTTTTTATGTAAAGCCTTATCTTAAAATGTTCATCTGCAATCAGTCTGCATTTAAATGAAATTCATAGAAATATTTCATTTTGGGGTGGGGAGGAAGGCTTGGAGGAGTGGGAGGAGGGATGAAAGGGGGATCTTTGGTTGGTGTGTAAAATGAATAAAAAAATTTTTAAATAAAATAAAAAAAGAAGTATTTCATTTTAAGATAAGCCCCATTGCTGGAAAACAACAACAATAACAACAAATCATCATGCACTTTAGATACATGGCCCAGAGGCCCCTGAGCTGGAACTGATCTAAAAGCCTCCTCCATGTCAAGTAGCTTTCATGTTATCAGACAAACCATGCAAGTTCCAAAGGAGAAAAGCAACCAAAAGTCCTGCCCATCTATAGTGTGTAAGAACCACTACAACCAGCATGATTTAATAACCATGAGGATGCAGTAGTGGCATAAATAACTTGGCAGTAACCAACAGCTCTTTAATTGGACACAACATTCACTCAATAAGAGGAAAACTATACTTGACACTGAAACATATCCAACTACCCAGGGCTAGTGAAGTCATGGACCTTGGAGGAGAAGCTATAACCAAGACTTAAATTAAAGCCTTATAATCCCTATTATACTCTCAATGTTTGTCCTTATACACACAGATAAGTGAAGTCCTTACTCACTATCAAGGAAACCTTTCTTTTCAATAGACAGAACCCAGTATAATAACCCACAACCAATAAAAATACAGAGTTGTGAACCACAATCCCAGTGGATACATCTACAAAACAACTCCTATACCCAAGGCTTAGAGAATATTCCAAAAGAGGGGTAAGAAGACTGTAAGAACAAGAGGATCGGGGAGTTTTCTGTGATACTGTGTGTCCCAGGAATATTAAGAGCTGTACCCATAAAGTCTCTCTAACATGGCCACCTAAACATGAGCTGAACAAGGACAATAGCAATTGATATCCCAATGCAGATGGAAGAAAGGTGCACAAGCTCTCCACCTTACAAGAGGAACTACAGGAAACTAAGAAATGCTGAGTGGGGAGACATGGTCTTCCCCAGGGAAGAGCACACCAATTGGTTTTCCAATACCAAATCATCAGCCCTATGTATTTAGAAATATATATGTATATGCAAAAGTGAATGTAACAACAGTGAATGAAAACTTGACTATAAATTTGAAAAAGAACAAGCAGGTTTTGAATGGAATAAAAAGAAGGGAGAAATGATGTAATTATATGATAATCTCAAATATTAAAGAAAAGAGAAGTCAATAGTTTTTATAAAAATATGAATTAAAGTGACAATAATTATAATCTCTGGGGAAGTGAGTTTGGGGATTTAACAGCCTGTTAATATTCCCATGAGACTCTAGGAAATGACTCAGAAGTGGGGGAATAGGTTGGAGTGTTACAATGTATATATTTATTAACTAACTGAGTAAGGTGAGAGTTCCTAACTCTCCGTAGGACTGTAACATTTCCTTGTGTTCCACTGCTAGCCCCTTCTTCAAAACAGGGTGTGTTATAATGCCAGGGTGGTTCAGCAGTGAAAGAGGATAAGAAAGAGATGACTGAAAGCCGCATGTAAAGATGCTTCCACCAACTTCATGTTTACTTTCATATTGATATGATGGAAAACACGATTTAGGGAGAGAAAAACTTAATACCTCACAAGGATAGAGTCTACAGGACCATGGACTTAAACTGATGGAAATAAAGTGTTGAATATTATAGGAAGGGAGACAGGCTTTCATGGACTGACACAAACTATAAACTATAAAGTAGTGTGCTCTTCACTCAAAATACTTTTCAAAAAAACTCAAGATGACATTTTTAAAAATATATATTTCTATTCACCAACCAGAAAATCACCACAACTATCATATGACTGTAGATGTTTGCAATCATGACAAGACCTCTTCATCAACCACTCTGGGAACACACAGCTAGACAGAAATTCTCACTCTTTCTAGGGTGGATCCACTGGGCAGATGCTACAGGGGACTTTCTGGCCCTAAACACAAGACTATTCTAATACAGTTGACAAAATGAACTGTGTGTTCCAAGTCCTCTTGAGGTCTTGAAGCCTTAGCTTACTTAAGCACTCATATTATGTGGAAATTTTAGACAAGATTTCAAGTATCAGAGCTGAGTTGGTTTAGACTATCTGTAAGCCTTTTTTTCAGCTTTAGGATTTAATTTTCTGTTTCAAGTATCTGTCTCCATGCTAGCTAACTTTCAGAGAGAAAGAAATAAGTCTAATTCCATTTTGAATTATGTATTGATCTCACAATATCTATTATTTATTATATATTATCACCTTAGTCTATTTTGGCTATTATAGCACAACACCATTAACAGGGTAGCTTTTAAACACTAAAAAAATTATTTCTTTTATTTTTTGAGGTTATGAAGTCTGAAACCAAGACACTGGCCTATTTGACATGTGCTCAGCAATACTTTCTGATACATAGGCCCTGTCATTGTGATATGTCTGCAAACAGCATTAGGAGCAGGTGAACTCTCATATGATGGCACTAATAATATTAATAAGGGCTTCACCTTTATGACCTAGTCACCTTCTCAGGGTCTCACCTCCAAATATTCTCCTGGGATTAGATTTTAGAGGAACAGATTTGGAGCACAGCTATTACTTAATGTTAACCTCTCTGTATATAATCTCATTGGCTTCAGGGATCAATGAGATGTAAGGGCAAGTGTTAGTTAATGTCATACTGAGAAGTGAAAATGGAAATTCAGAGATGTTGTATTGAGGGTTCTTCCAAGTAAAGCCAAATGAGGGAATGAATCTCAGATATTTTTATATTCTCTTTTAATGTCATTCTTCCTGGACACTCATTAATAAAGTTATATTACCATGTGATATTGAATTTGTACAAAATTTAATTATAGAGTAAAACATATTTCTAAATATGTCGCACAATTCCTATTACCTCATAAAAAGAAAACTTTGTGACATAAATAAAGATACAAGAAATAATGATAAAATTTTTTATTTTTCTGATTGTTCAATCCTTTGTTGACCCTTTGTTCTACTAGAATGTAAAATCAATTAAAGGAGGGATCAGCCTGCCCTAATAACTTGTTAACCACCAGGTAAAGAAGATCTACCATGGAGGCTTTCCAAAACATGTTTCTTGAGTGAATAATGAGTGAAGTGTGGCCTAAAACATTAATGCCAAACTTCTTGAATAAGCCTCATATTACAAAAGACCAGAGATTAAATATTTGTACAGAAACACACATTAAGTGTGCAATCATAAAATGTGGGTTTATGAAATGCCACAAACAGGTCATGCTATCAAGATTAAATTTGGGTAGGGCAGAGAAATGAAACAACTGTCTGCATATCACCTTTGAGCAGTTTGTTTGAAGAATACAGAAGCATGAATTTTCATAGTTAAATTGATGTTGAGCTCCGCATCTTAGTTTTGTTGTTATTTATATTGGGATGTGTCTTTTTTTTTAAAAAAATCTACCTTATGTTACTTCCCTGTTAGTTTCACTAACACTAAGAAGAGGAATGTCCATCTTGATTGTTTTTAAGGAGAGAACCATAGAAGATTCTGGTCTTGGCTGGGAGACCAATTAAATGACACAGAGATGGGAAGGAAATGATATGCAAATAGATCAAAGATAAGGGTTGGCAACTGAGCAACAGTCAAGTGGTAGGGCAGAGATGGTAAATTGAAGAGGCAAGAAAACACTACTGAATACATTCTGTGTGGATCTGCCATTAACGCCAAGGTGAAGACTGAATGAACATCATAGAGCATCTGGGTTTGTTTTTTTTTTTTTTCTGATTCATTCATTTTACCTGTTTCTAAAAATATCTGGAAAGGGATTCCTTGCTCTATAATTGACATAGTGGCTATGAGACACTGATGCTACAGGCTCAAAAGATAGCTCAGCAGGATAAGACCTCAGCTTCACTAGCCTGGCAATCTGAGACAACCAGAGTCTGATCCCTGGATCCCAGGTGGAAGGAGAGAAAGGATTCCAGAAAGTTGTCTTTTGTTATCTATATACACACCTGCGTGTGTGTGGGGGCACGCGCACACACAATAATCATCATACACACATACTCACACTCTATCACACACACATACACACACACACACTAGCATCATCATATACACACAACCACACAATAATAAATATAGCCGGGCGGTGGTGGCACACGCCTGTAATCCCAGCACTCGGGAGGCAGAGGCAGGTGGATCTCTGTGAGTTCGAAGCCAGCCTGGTCTACAGAGGTAGTGCAGGACAGGCTCCAAAGCTACAGAGAAACCCTGCTGTGGGACGGTCTGTATGTCAAATTGCTCTGATTGGTCAATAAGTAAAACACTGATTGGCCAGTGGCCAGGCAGGAAGTAGGTGGGACAAGGAGAGGAGAATTCTGGGAAGCAGAAGGCTGAGGCGGAGAGACACTGCAGCCGCAGCCATGACCAGCAGCATGTGAAGACGCCGGTAAGCCACCAGCCACGTGGCAAGGTATAGATTTATGGAAATGATTAATTTAAGATAAAAGAACAGTTAGCAAGAAGCCTGCCACGGCCATACAGTTTGTAAGCAATATAAGTCTCTGTGTTTACTTGGTTGGGTCTGAGCGGCTGTGGGACTGGCGGGTGACAAAGATTTGTCCTGACTGTGGGCAAAGCAGGAAAACTCTAGCTACAAAACCCTGTCTCAAAAAACCAAAAATAAATGAATAAATAAATAAATAAATAAATATAATTATGCTGAAAATGTTTTTAATTATATATTTAGAACAACCATTTTAGATGCCTAAAGTACTTCTTGCTCTGTTCATGAAAATTTAGCAAGCTTTCAGTTCACTTGTAATTATCACTTTAAAACTAAATATCATCTCCCTTCCTTTCCACTTCTGTTTCTATATGCTTTACATAAGTTTCTTTTTTCTAAATAATGCCATAATCCAGGAGGATGCTCTTTCAAGAAGATAACTGGACTGGCTGTGGTAGCATATTCCTTTAACCTCAGCATTTGGAAGGGAGAGGCTGTGAGTTTCACGCCAATCTGGTCTTCGTGGTGGATTCCAGCCCAGCTAAGGCTACAAAATGAGATCTTGTCTAAGTAGAAAGAAAAGAAAAATTTAAAAGATGTTTGAAATGATACATTAACATAAATCTAACAAGTCAGAAATCAAGGGAGGAGACAAGACAAAAGGAGGCAAAGGATCAGTCACAAATAGGAGGTTGGATGTTTAAAAAAACAACAACAACACATGAGGCTCATATTTCTCAAAAATAACTGGACTTCCAGTCTTCATTGCATTTAAGACACAAATTGTAGATATTCTGGCCACTCCTCAACACAGATGCATTGCATTCTCTCTAGTGCCAGAACACAGCAAGTTCCGTGAGTCAGAGAGCTGACTCGAGAAGAGGTGTGTGGGATCTAGAGAGAGTGGAATGATGCTGAGAGCTGGGTGGTGCTAAGGAGCATCTGCAGAGAGCATCTGAGAGGATGAAGTGATTGGTGGGAGAAATGAAGCAATTGCACCACTTCGGAGAGAGAAGAGTGATTTGGTGGAGGTTGGTTCATGGTCTGGCATTGTTGGAGTGGGTTGATTTGGTTGATGTGAATAAGTAGTGGGTCCCTCTCTCTGGGGGGACTCTGTGATGTCTTAGTCTGAGTATTAGGAAGCTTTCTTCAAATCAGGATGGGTTTTCCTTCTGTCCCCTTCAGTATGTTTCTCTTTCTCTTGACATCCCATTGTTAATCTTCTTTCAAACTGAAGAATATGGGAAAATTCTATTTGATATTTTGGGCATCAGTGAGCCAAGGAAAGCTAGGAACAAGGCACTTGCTTGATCTCTGAAACCACCTCAGAACACAACTGATTTCTTACTTAAAATGTATTGCTACAGGAAACCAGTAGTATAGGGAAATATATGTAAAAATGGAGAGAATTGTTTACAGAGCTTGGCAAGCTATGAGAGAATTTCATCTATCATAATTATCCTGTAGACATTTATACTGTATTTACAATGACCCAGATATTACTCTGGGTGCTATCCACATTAACTCAGACCTCCCATGGTAGATGGTATAATTTTCCCCATTTATCAAATGAAGACAAAATTTAAATTGTCCATGAGATCCAGAAACCAGGAGACATTCCCTTCAGAAAGAAACATAATGTGTACATAGACATCACTGGAGGACAGAGCAATTCTCTACTTAAAAACAGGGGAGAAAACATGCAACAACAGAAATGAACATTTGAAAGTCAAAAATAGGAGCATTTTATTTCAGATATGAGTTATCTAGTTACATTTAGAAAAGTAATTTTAGCTTAGCTCGTCGTTTTTCAATTTTGACATTTAATCAGACAGAATTTCTACGCATTGTACATCTTAAACTCCATCCTTCACTATTTTTCTGTTCCTGGGCATCCTTTTCATGTTAAAGTGTTAGCTAGACTTTGTTCAGTCGGAGTTAGAATGACAACATTGTCTGTGTCCCCTGGGAGCCGATCAACATGAGATTTGGTTTGGAGTCATGTGGATATAAAACATTTTTACTTTTCTATTTTATATGTTCTCATTCAAAGCATACATTTTTAGGAAATTTCTCAGTGAAAGCTCTGAAAGTCGGAGGTGATGGGGATATAATTAAGGATGTCGGTAGAACAGAACATTGTCCCTTGATAATGCTCAGAGTTCCTGTGGGAAACACAAAGGGGCAACCGTGGAAGCAGGAGGTGTCCATTCACCGACAATGCCTTATAACAATTAATTTGCTTTTAGTATACAACCGATGAATGCAAGGGTAATTACGGTGCCTGCAGATTACGAGTCATTGTTCTCCTGGCTCCTTTCTTCTAGACTGGTACAAATCACAGTTGGCAGCTGCTTGCTGCCACACTTTATATTTCCAGCTAAAGTTTATGTCTACTGTTCTGTGTACCACGCTTTTCCTTTTTTTCCCTGCATCTTCTCTCTTTCTCAGTTTCCCCCCATCCTCTTCTGCTTGGCCTCTTCTACTCTTCTACTGATTTTACATTTGCTTACCTACAGTAGCTTAGAGGGGCTTTTCAAACCTGACTATAGACCACAGTCAAAGGTGTATTTAAGCATTAATAATCCCCGTTCAGCCCCACTCCCACAAGATTCTGATCCAGAAATATTCCACTACACCAATGGAAATCATCAGCCAACTATTGGCTTCTGATTGGATAATTGCTTGAAGACAGCTTTCATGACCCACAGTTTATACTATTTTAATTACCTCAGTCAGTTTTCAATTGAGTGTTCCAGAGAAGAAGAATCACCAATGTGCAAAATTCTATGCCATCCACAGTAGAGCCAATGAAGTACGAAGTCCTACCTGCTTCCTAAACCATCAGTAGCTCTTAAGTCTTGACACAATGCCTTGTTACAGGATTTTCAGCTTCCCTGTTATTTTAATGAATACATCATGCAAAAGCTTGTGGGTCTGCTGCACAGAGAGGCACTTGCAAGAAGCATGGCTATGATGACCACCTCTTTCAAACCCATTGGCAGAAGAAAGAAAAAAACCCTCTGGATGAAGGCACAGCCAGCAACTGTTTCAGAGACTCCAGCATCTAAGCTGAAACCCAACACAAGGAAGATGGCAGTATGCCTCAAAACTCCCCTTCCCATGCCTGTTCCAAAGTAGGAAATGGCCATCATGACTTCTATGTCTCTGATACCTCAGAATTAACAATGAGAATTATTTCAATGTATCATAAAAGTCTCCTGGGTTTCCAGGTATTGAATTTCTATTATATTTCATCAAAATAAAGATGTTTGTGTCTTTTCATGATATAAAACTAATGATTAGTTATGTTCATTGCTTTTTAAAAATAGGGAATTAAAAATTAAGAAAATTAAACCCACAAAATATTTATCCACTAAAAATTCCTATTTCTACTGTAATCATGATTTATGAGCAGCAATGATCAGAATGTCCAGTTCAATATAGTTACTTAAAAATTGTTTTGTTGCAGGACTGTTTTTCTGGATCTCTAAATAGCTTATTCAATTTGAAAAGTAAAGTGATAAAATCTGATAATTACATTTATACTTTGTATATATCTTTTGCATATCCTTCTATATAATATGTATATGATACAGGCACACACACACACACACACACACACACAGGCTACAGAGTGAATCTCACCCATAAAGTGCTTCACCAACAAGCTTAGTAACCTAGGTTCAGTCCCTGGCACTGACTAAATGTGGGAAATTGAGGAAATCCTGAGTAAATGTATATTATTGACCAGGACTAATGCCTCAGACCCATGGGAACTGACAAAGCCTTCCTTGGGCTAGGCTCAGGAAATTGTCAAAGTCTTCTCTGATTCCTGTGCCAATGTGGGAAGTATATACAAAACTAAGAGCCACTGCTTCCTCCTCCAAAATGTTTACTGCCTGAGACTGCTCCCCAACAGGTAGGTATACCCCATTGTGGCTTGTAGCAGGAATCTTAAAAGTTCTTATTAATAAAATCAAGCCCAGTGCCGGTTATTGGGGTGAATACTGGAAGATCAGAGAAGCAGAACAAGCCACAGCTAACCCCACCTCGCCAATTCCTCAGCTGGTCTTGTTTCCTCAGACTGGAAGCCTCTGAGTCCTTATCTGGAATGAATCTCAGCTGAACTGTTGCTAAAAGCCTAAAAGCTTAACCAGCTCTAGTTCCTGGTTTTCATGCCTTATATACCTTCCTGCTTTCGGGCATCACTTCCTGGGATTAAAGGTGTGAGTCACCATGCCTGGCTGTTTCCAATGTGGCTTTGAACTCACAGAGATGTATGTCTGCCTCCAGAAGGCTAGGATTAAAGATGTGAGTGCCACCATTTTCTGGCCTCTAGTGCCTAGTTTCTAGCCATGTCTGTCTAGTGGCTGTTCTGTTCTCTGACCCCAGACAAATTTATTAGGATGCACAATATATTGTGCAACACAATATCACCACAGTGGCTAGCTAACCTCTCCTCTCCAGCTGGAGGTAAGATACACACTGAGATTCCAGGTTATCAGGCAGTTTGTTCTGCTCCTTCAGCATGAGCATGGCCACTCAATCCAAGCACTTCTGGGTGTGTGTCTGTCCCTTCTTCATTTCCTGTTGCCCTAGTCAACATTCCAGGACCAAGGGGTATTGGAAATTCATTCATAATACAGAGCATTTATGACCTATTATGTAACATTTCTCCTACTCTTGAACACCTAAAGTATTTCTCATTTCCTACTGTTATAAACAGAATACTTATAATTTTATTGCTGTATGCTGTGAATGTGTTGCTCAGATTGATTGATAAATAAAAAGCTAATTGTCCAGTAGCCAGGCAGGACATATAGACGGGACAAGCAGAGAGGAGAATTCTGGGAAGAGGAAGGCTGAGTTAAGGTAGACACCAGTTGCTGTCCAGGGAGCAGCATGTAAAAGCACATGAGTAAAGCCATGGAACATGTGGCAACATATAGATTAACAAAAATGGGCTGAGTTTAAATGTAAAAGCTAGTCAGTGCTAGGCCTGAGCTAATGGCCGAACAATTTTAATTAATGTAAGATTATTTTATAAGCGGCTACGGGGTCTGTGGGGCTGCGCATGACCAGAGAAAACATCATCTACATTTTATAATGCATTTTCTTTACCAAGTTGCTTACAACATAACCTACAAATATCAAACCAGTCAAAAGTCCAGCAAAAATATTTAGGGGCCCTTGAAGTCTCACTCCTACCAGAGGCACTATTGACCCTTGATGGACGCTTAGAAAGAGAGAGTCAGTTTTCATCATGGGGAAGACCCCCAAAAGATTTCTCATAGTCTGGTGGATGGTCCATACCAATTCAAATGCTAGCAGTGCTATGTAGTTATTTTAAAAAAGAAAAAGAAAAAGAAGTTGATGAAGTTGGGAGGGGAGTCTAGGAGGGCCCTGAGAGGGGGAAGAAAGGATGGAATGATCAAAAGACATTGTTTACATGTATGGAATTTTCACAGAATAAGCATTTTTTTAAAGATTTCCTCAATATAAATTTTAATAGGAAAATTCCCGAACCCTATTTAAATTTTATGGGCCTGCTTGCTCTGTGGACATTTCCACTGACCTTCTGAAATGTACTGTTCATTCCCTCAAGATATCTGAGCTGCATCAGGCTCCCTAGAATCTCCTGTTCAGCTCTTGTTCTTACAACTGAGCTGTGAAGAGTTCTTGGTGAATCCTGAGTAGTTAGTCCTCATTTGGGGCACCACTGCTTACCAAAGCTAGACCATCAATCCCATGGCCCAAATCCTATTGACATAAGACACAATTCAGCAAAGACGGGACATTAGCAAAGGACTGTAGAATGGCCAGAGTAGCAAAGAATTTAAGCCTAAAAACTGTCCGGCTCCTCTTTTTGCAACAGGAATCCCTTCCTCCCATTTTCCAGCAGATTCATCCCTGGACACAGCCATGTTATCTCCTGCATGAGAATGGGAGTCAGCAGAGGGGCCTTATGAAAATGTGATTATGTAGACCCCATTCTGACTAAGTAAATTGGAATCCTTGGGAAATAAATCCAAGAAATGAATATTTTTTAAAGTTCCTTTTCTTAATTCTATTGTGCAGTCAGGTAAGAAATAACTGTTTTTGATGCTTCATTAAGTCTTTTATTTTCCATTTTATTTTTTGGCTTGTCAGTCAAAATTACACACTGCTTCTTGCTTTTAGAAGTCAAGAGGTTTCTTACTGTTTTTTTCTTTTTTGCTACACACACACACACACACACACACACACATACACACACTTACACACTACCTCAAAACACAATCTTTTCATGCCTAAAAACTTGTTTTTTCTAAATAATAAATGAAGTTTTCTTCTATCAAAAAGCCTATTATTTTGTAAAGTACATGGTTAAAGCTCAGTCACCTTCAAGTGATGATTTTTTCACTTTTCCTACTTATCATTTTAGGATATTTAATAACAAAAAATATATACTTCAAGAAGATCCCGTGATGTTTGTTTGTGGTGTCAGTGGATGGGAAAAACAAAACAAAAGAAAACAAAAGAACAGATGAGCTTGAAAAACGTTCAAATGATCTTTAGGTCTCTATACCCAGCCATCAGACTGTGGGTTCTGACTACCCTAGAGGATTTTTACATGAATAACAAAGAACTGGGATATGTTCCATAAATGGATGCTTGCCCATCCTTATAGCATACATTAAACCAGCTGTCCAAAGTCTGAATGCTAACATGTATGCCCCGCCAGTGCCTACTGCATACTCCACATGGTAGTTACACAGCTCCTATTTACTGTTAAATCTTCTCATGTTTATGGAACAATTGGATTTATGCCATCTCAAAAAAAAATATATCTTTGCAATGTTAATGATAGAACCCACGTCCTTGTACTTGATAAGCATCCTCTTACTTCGATGAGTCTTTGGCCTCAAAAGACAGTTATAAATTAATTAAAATAAAAAGTTGTAAGTTTTAATGACAAATTACAACAGCATAGTGTAGCACAAATTGTTAGAAGATCTTATTAATAAAAACAAACCTGGAGCCAGGTATTGGGATGAATGCTGAAAGATCAGAGAAGCAGAACAAGCCACAGCTACCTCACCTTGCCAATTCCTCAGCTGATCCTGTTTCCTCAGACTGGATGCCTCTCAGCTGAACTGTGCTGCTCAAAAGCCTAAAAGCTTAACCAGGCAAAAGCTTCTAGTTTCTGGTCTTCGTGCCTTATATATCCTGCCATCACTTCCTGGGATTAAAGGCTCTTGTTACCATTCCCAGCTGTTGCCAGTGTGGCTTTGAACTCACAGAGATCCAAACAGATCTCTGCCTCTGGAATGCTAGGATTAAAGGCATGTGCTACCACTGCCTAACCTCTATGTTCAATACTATGGCTGTTCTGTTCTCTGACCCCCAGATAAGTTTATTGGGGTGCACAATATATCAACCATAGCATGGAGTCAAAGCAATGTGCTTTGGTTCACTCTAAACTTATAATAATACTCTATAATGCAAGGTCACAACAGGTGGTGCTTTACAAAATAACATGTATTTTGTGTCCTGAAGCTTAAGCAGAAGCAGCCACTGGAAGGTAGCAGTAGTAAAAGGCTGTCAGTAGTTTTACAGTGATATCTACTTGCCTGAGAGACAACTGGCCCTAGCAGAAAAATCAAGAAAAAGTTCAAAACTGATTTATTCAAAGGGACTGGGAGAGCTTTCATACACCTAATTGCATAACACAAAATGTTGAGTGTTCAGGGGTGACAATTCTTCATAACTAATGGACCCATATGCAACCTTTGTTCTGGGTCTTTCCACATATTTCTTTGCCCTGTCCATGCAGGAGAGACCCCTCAGTGAGAGTTTCTAGACTCTTTTCTTTCCATTTTTAGAGAAGGTCTTATAGGTCCTGGATGGTATCAAATTCCCAATGGATTGGAGAATGACTTTAAAATTCTGCACACACCACCATATGATTTTGATTTTTAATGCTGTGCTGGAAATCAACCCCAGATCTTTATGCATCCTCTATAAAAATTCTACCAGTTGAGCTGCATCCTCAGCCCCAGAATCACAGGCTCTAGAGACATCACCAGGACAGTAAATATCAGTTACCATGCCTATCTGGAGAATGTAAGTGCTCTGTTTCACTCATATAAAGTAAATGCTTATATTTCCTAAGATCTCTGAAGCTGTCAGCCTCTTCCAGCCACTTCACACATTGTCTTCTGTTTATCTTACAGAAATCACTCCATCTTTCAGTCATTTCAAAACTATGCTTTGGGGTCTGTTACATTAAGGGTGCTTTGGAATCATTCTGTTATAGGACTGTAAATCAGCTGCCTCAAGTGGCCTCTTAAATGTTTGAAAAGAAGAAAAGTTAGAAAATTAACAGAAATTATTATCTGGAAATCTTGGCTCTAAGGTAATAAAATAATGAAAATATAATTTATACACTTGTATCTATGATATATATATATACATATGTACACAGTATATATCACCTAAACATAAAGTAATTCCTAAAATTTATTGATGACTATTTGAGTATACAAGAGGCTGCTAATATTGGAAGATGCATACATATTTGTGTATATATATATAAACAAAAAGTAATTTCTAAAAGTTTATTGAAGGCTTTTTGAATACAAGAGATTGCTACCATATATGTTTTGAGTAATTTCAATAAGACAAGGAGCCCTTCTTCATGTTTTTGCTTGCACATGGAAGCTGAAGGTTGCTTTTACAGAAGTGAAGAGAACTGCTTACCAGAGCCTGAGAATAATTCATGCAGGGAATGTAGATGAGATGATTAAAGATTTCAGAGACACGGGCAGATAGGAGAAAAGAAATGCAATCTCTTATATCACAGAAGGAGAGTTGACATTGGCAGTAATTAATTGTATATTTCAAAATTATTAGTAGATATGGAGTTTGAATACTTCGATTTTCCCCCCAAAGAGGAAATAATGAATGTTGGAGATAATACTCCAATTACACCGATCCAATTACATCTGATCAAAACATCATGTATGCATGTGGTAATGTGTCACAGTGTACCACATAAGTATGTGTAATAATTATCCAGCAAAAAAATTAACTTGTAATAAAAATATGATATTTCTTATATGTGGGGAAGAATATATTACTTTTAATCAACTGAATTTTTTTGTTTAGATGCTTCTTATGTTAAGAGTATTCATTCTTTTGTATAATATTCTGAAGGTATCTGCATAAGAAACAACTTTTTTCTAAGCTTTCCTCTCCATTACTTCTTTCAAAATCTTGTATTCACAATCCACAGAATAGTAAAGGAAATCTGGTAGTAACAAAAATAGGTGAAAGAGGTATAAATAGTGTTTTTCAAAAACATCAAATATTCAGATACTCATCCTTGGAAATTATCTCCAGATTCCTTTGCCATTTCTTAACTTTTAATTTTTATAGGGTGACAGAGTTCATATAAGATGGTCTTTCAGAGATGCTACTCTATTTGCACTCCCCAAATTGACTCCAAATTAACTAGTATGTGAAGTTTTCTAAACCCTAAAACATAGAAATCAACCAAAAGGATCTTTCCATTTTATATTCATTTCAACTCACAAATTAAACAATCACCAGAAACTCTTTTGGCATATTATTCACTTGTCAGGTCTGTGACTTCATTCTCTTAGTTTTTTCTCTCTATAACTTTTAGTCTTATGATCAAATTTTGAGATACTGTCTTCTTCTTCTTCTTCTTCTTCTTCTTCTTCTTCTTCTTCTTCGGAGATACAAAATATATACAGTTAAATTCTCTGAGCAAAGATGGTCACAATTTCTCTTTGTAATTATTTATTCTTAAAATACAAGACAACTGGCAATGAGAAACAAAATTAAAGCATCTTATTATCTTAAAATGAAATCCTCATAAAAAGACAGCGCTGAGGAGAAGGAGAGTGGCATCACGGGCCAGACAGAAGAAGGAGAAGATGAATATGACATGCTAAAAAAAAAAGGTACCACCATGTGGTAAAGCACAGATGAAAAATATGGGTTTATTTAAGCTGTCAAAGCTAGTTAGAAACAAGCCTAAGCTACTGGCCCAGCATTTATAATTAATATAAGTCTCTGTGTGGTTACTTGGGAGCCAGTTGACAGAACAGAGGTGACTGGTGGTCCTAATAGAAAAACCTCGCCTGCAGTTTGAGATAGTTCTATCATTATTTTCTAGAGAGGATCTTTATCTGAAGCTCAGGTTGACTGTGAAGTTGTGTTCCTCCTTCTAGAGCTTCCAAAGCCCTAAGATTGTAGATGCCCATCATCATGCCTGGCTGATAAGGCAACATTTTTTTAACAATTGAAAATTATTCAGATGTGATAAAATTTTAAAAGATTTGAGATTAACTTTCTTCCTCCAGCACCTTCCCCATTTCTTCTTCTTCATCTGTCTTTTGTGCCAGTCTTATGCACATTGTCTATGCAGTCCATGATTCAAATTCAAAGCTATTTACTGTGGACTTCTGGGTAACAATTCACATCCACAGGCCATCCTATAGTTTTCCAAAAGCAGAATGAATTCCATCTGTTGTTAGAGAGTGTCCTTTATTTTGGTCATGGTATGAATTTGCCTTTAACTTCTAAATCCTCCATTATTTCTGTACATAAAGTCATGTGACTACCAAAGGAATTTCTAAGGTTCATTTCCCAAGCTGTGGCTTTTGGGCTACAGTGGGTGGAAATATAAATAGACAAAAGATAAAACATGACTGATAAGGAGAGCATCCCCAGAAAGTTTCCTGTAGTCACACTGTTTAGCTTACCCTTTTAAGGATTTGCTCTCAGTTAGACAGGGAATTCAGCCAAGGCATGAGGCTCACAGCACAGTGTGCTGTTACCAGCTTTTCTGATGTTACCCTTGTGCCTTAACTCTGAAAATATTACAGTTCACATTTGCACCGTGTTCACTACTATAGCAGCACCAAACAATGAGTAAACCAGTGATCAGACAGACAGATCAGCAGTCAGGCAGACAAATGGATAGGTTTGGAAATATATACATACATACATACGTACATATGTACACACATATATATTCGGAGAAGGAAGCTTTTTGTTTTAGTGCAAATTCCATTCTAAGGATATCTGAACTCCGACATTCATAAACAATGACAAAAAGAAAATCTCCTGCAGAATATCTTTAGGTTCTTTGCCTCTCTTTAACCTGGAAGCCAAGACAGAACTATGGGAAGTTGCTTGTTGAGACTGCTCTCTGAGCTACTCTAAAATCTATTTCTTTTATAAAATATTTTATTTTTTAAAGTTATTTGTATATTGTGTGTCTGTGTGTGGATATATGCCCATGAGTACATGTGCCTGGGCTGGAAGAAGGTGTTCAGGCCCTGGAGCTGGAATTACAGGCAATTGTGAACTGCCTAAAGTAGATGCTGGAAATTCAAGCCGGTCCTTTGCAGCAGCAGGAAGTATTCATACCAACTGATATCTCTGCAGAACCTCAAAAACTCTTTTCAGTTAGCATTAGTATTCCTGTTCCCAAATTACAGAACATGCCCTTGGCCCAATGCCTACCTCAAGGCAAATTGCCTCAATTTTCTGGATTCCCACATTGTGTTTGTACAGCAATGTAGAATTCCTAATTGAAGTAGGAAAAGGGAAATTGGGTTAAGAAAATCAACCAGATTTGAACTCACAACTATGGGAATTGATAGGGAATAGGGAATCAATAGTGATTCTAATGGTTGTTGTGTATAAGTAGTTACTGGGGAGCTTTGGAATACATGTATGTTTCTTTTTAAAAAATGACTTCAGACACTATTGGTCCACTGAGAAAACTGAGTGACTGCAATAATCTACTTGAGCTGCATCAATATTCGATATTGTTAGTGCATGTGAAATTAAAGAAAGATTAAATAGTAACTCAGTTGCTCCTTAGATTTCCACTCACCTCTCTCTATTGGCAGCATCACATACTCAGATACAAGAGACTTCGATGGGATCAATAGGTCTTCATAATATTGGCCATTCAGGACTTTCTTGGGTCAATCAAAATGGTTATCAAAGTCTCCTATTATTTCTTTATTTCTGCACTTAGCAGATTACAAAGCATTTTAGTATAAGTATATGATCACTTGAGGGGCAGAATAATACTTTGGATTAGGTGTGCACTCACATGCAGATACTGAGTATCTCTGAGACTGTACACTAATGTACCTGAGTTCTTGCTTTGAAAATGGATTCCATTGTGCAAACTGGATTGCCTTAACTTTACAAAACAGATGCATAACATCTGCCTAAAAGGGGTGTCATAGGAACTATTTAAGTTTAACTCACTATGATAACAACTTTTAGTAAAAGTTATGATAATGGTTACCATTATTTTCTATATTAATAATTGTGCATATAACTTTTAGTACTCTGAACTAGTCTTCTAAGGACCACTACCAATAAGAGTAACTATAAAACCCAGAGTAATTTGAATTTTACTATATTTATAGTCATTTGATATGTTGACTAGTCTCTCCTTGTATAGCACATACTTAAATCAAAGGTAAATACCTCTCAATTACATTATTGTTTCTAATTTGAAACAATTAACACAAAAGCACATACATTTAGGGTAGTAATCATAAGGTCATTTATTGTATAGGCTGAGATTTAGAGATGATATCACAGATCAATAGAGAATCAGAAAAACTAATCATCTTATTTATGCAGTAGAATAGTAGATGACTTTTAAAGGAGGATGAGAATATTCTATACAACTAGACATAGAAAAGCAAACCACAAAATATTTTGATCTCAGCTTCTGAAACTGAGTCAAATCCCAATATTGGACAACTGAATGTGTAAGTCAAGGAAAAATTAGCAATAGTGAAAGTGTTTCTGAAAATTCAAACACATACTGAATCAGGTGTTTCTGGCTGTGCTCATCCATATAGCACTGTGTCAGAACAAGGCTTCTCTACAGCCTCTGAACACACAGTGTGTTCTGTTTGCAATGCATGTTCCCACAATGTCACTCAGTGCTAACAAAGCTGCCCTAAGTACTCAGATTCCATGCTACTAAATTTTATGGATTACAGTGTTGCATGATTTATACTACACTTTCTGCTCTTACAGAAACATAAATGATTTCCTTACAGAAAACATATACTTTCAACATTTTTTTTGTTACCACCCTTAGCATGTAAGTATATTTTTGAAATGTATTGTTGGAATGTTTGATTTTAAAAATCTCTGTCTGAGTCATAAAAAAATCATTAAATAAAATTTGGCTTAAGATTAGGACAGAAATTTGAACAAAATCTCAAATTACCCTAAAGACATTTCTGTCATTTTGTGCATAAAAATATAGCATTGATGATTATGAGATCAAAATATCAATCAAATCTAAAAACCATATCAAATATTCAGTCAATATTTGTTCCTTATTTAAAGTAAGGAAACAAATCCATATCATTAGTATGCAAATACCAAAGAATTATTTTTAAATTTATTTGTTTACAATTTCTTATCAATAAACATTTGATGAACACTTATTTTATATGCCAATATGCCCGAGGTCTTGTCAATTACCCACATTCAGTCCTCCTCCCTCCATCCCCTAAGCTCCACAGATTCAGAATAGCTATTCAAACTGTGTAAAGTTCATAGAGATATATAGAACTTGAGTCTGGTTAATTTTTCTGATTTTTTTTATAATAAATTTTATGTAAATCTTAAAAGAGTCATCACTGTCAGCCATACATGAATATATTTATTGTTATTCAAACCATTACTTCACCAATGGGTACCATCATGCAGATAGAAAGAATGAGAATGCTGTGGAGCCATCATGAAGGTGTGGCTGGCAATCCAGAGCTTTATAAAGTTTAGGACTTTTTCTTTTGCCTCAGCATGTAGCCACCGGCAAGTTGCCCATGCTCCAGCTAATCACTCCGCACCCCAGAGATCATGCAAGCAACTCCAAGTAGACTCCATGTATCACAACATAATCAAATTAAACTAAAAAAAAAGTATGACTGGTGAGATGGATCAGGGGACAAGAGCCCATGCTGTACAAGCCTGTTGACCCGATTCAATCTCCAGGACCTTCTTAACAACTAAAAGACAGAAACAAAGTTTGCATCTGTCATCACAACACTCCTAAGGCCAGATCGGAGGCAGAGAGGAAAAGGCTGCCTTGACAGTCTCAGGACAACTAACCTGGAACATGCAGTATGACAGATACAATGAGAAAAACCTTGTCTCAACAAGTTGGAAGAAGAGAATTAATACACAAAAGCTGTCTTGTGACCTCTACTTACATGCCATTGCATGCAGACAACCCACTCCCACCCCTGTATGTGGGCAGGCACATGCAAACTCACACACACACACACACACACACACACACACACACACACACACACACACACACCTAAATAAATATCCATGAAATTAGAAGGGAGAATTGTTGAGAACGTGGTTTAGAGAGAATGGGTGGGGTAAGAGAGGGTAACAGATAGTGAATATGATCAAAATATATACATTTGTAAAATCATCAAAGAATAAATAAAGGAAGTTCATGGCTTCTTACATAATTTCAGTTTATATTATGTGACAGAGAAAACCTTGAGGCTAAATTCTAGAAATATAAGTTAAGGAAAGGAGTCTAGAAGCAGACTCTGGATAGGCCAGATTTTCTCAAGTTTTGATAGATCACATGTTGAGGACTGTGGTCCAGTGTGAGCTCAGACTCATCAGCCTTGTGATTCAGCATTTCTAACAAGCTCTCTCAGTGGCCAAGATGCTGGTCCTCAAAAATTCAAAATAAAGCCTCCCTTTAAGGGAAATGTACTTAAAGAGCCATTGGTCAATAGTTAAAGACAACAGGATCAAAGGAATAAACACGTTTAACTTGTATTTCTTGGCATGTTTCTAGCTAGATGGTGAGAGACCAACAGATGAAGCAATAGAAATTATTATTCTAAAAAGAGATTACTAAGAGAAAAGAAGCAGCAGGAAGAATTCTGTAAAGAGATTCAAATGCATAGGAAAGGAAAGGATTGGTTAATAGAAAAGAACAAAGTATGTCAACTGGGAAGGAGTTGTTGGTAGAGAGAGGGCTCATTTAGAGATTTTAGTATCTGCATTCAAACCTATGATTAGATTGTGGCTGCTCAAGAGAACTGGAAGCAAGCAAGAATGTTAGAACCGGGGGAGGCTGTGGCAATTCCTTTCTCCCCTCCATAATTCAGACATCAAGTACATATGTTGTATTCATATTAGTTATTCAGATGAGTTTAATTTGAATATTTACTTAAAATATCCACTGAGTGCAGCATGAATCTTAAATGGTCTTATTAATAAAATCAACCTGGAGCCAGGTATTGGGGTGAATGCTGGAAGATCAGAGAAGCAGAACAAGCCACAGCTACCTTACCTTGCCAGTTCCTCAGTTGATCCTGTTTCCTCAAACTGAATGCCTCTTTTGTCCTCATATGAATGGCTCTCAGCTGAACTGCTACTCAAAATCCTAAAAGCTTAAGCTGCCCTAGTTCCTGGTCCTCACGCCTTATATATCTTTCTGCTTTCTGATCACTTCCTGGACTAAAGGCATGTGTCACTATGCCTTGGTTGTTTCTAGTGTGGCCTTGAACTCACAGAGATCCAGATGGATTTCTGCCTCTGGAATGCTAGGATTAAAGGTGTGAGTGCCACCATTTTCTGGACGCTATAACTGTCTAGTGGCTGTTCTCTTTTCTGACCCCAGATAAATTTATTAGGGTGCACAATATATTGGGGAACAAAATATCACCACAACTGAGTTTCAAAAGGAAACTCTCTACTACACCAGCATCTTATGAGTTATTAGAAAACAAATGTTGAGCTGGGCGGTGGTGGCGCACGCCTTTAATCCCAGCACTTGGGAGGCAGAGCCAGGTGGATCTCTGTGAGTTCGAGGCCAGCCTGGGCTACCAAGTGAGTTCCAGGAAAGACACAAAGCTACACAGAGAAACCTTGTCTCGAAAAACCAAAAAAAAAAAAAAAAAAGAAAGAAAGAAAGAAAGAAAGAAAACAAATGTTGTTAGGTACCACATCACATCTACTATTACCATAAAGTAAGGGGGAAGAAATATGACATGGAAATAATATACTAAAAAACAGAGACTTGTGTGTTTTAAAGGGCAAATGTTTAGATGTGTGGATATTGTAACATATAAATACAACCTAATTTGTTTTTTTTTTTTTTTGGTTTTTCGAGACAGGGTTTCTCTGTGTAGCTTTGCGCCTTTCCTGGAGCTCACTTGGTAGCCCAGGCTGGCCTCGAACTCACAGAGATCCGCCTGGCTCTGCCTCCCAAGTGCTGGGATTAAAGGCGTGCGCCACCACCGCCCGGCCTAATTTGTTATTTTTTTAACCATGGATAAAAATAATTTAGTACTAGAGAAAAGAGGTACAGATATAGAAAAATAGCAGGCTAGAATGTTCCATATAAAGTTAGATTAGAATATAACATTAAAGTTATTACTTGAGAAGCATCTAAGTATATTTATATGAAAAGATGTAGATTCCATTTATGTACATGAGTGTAGGTGTTTTCAAGTTCTGTGTTAGGTCTAGAGAGGATGGTGCTTCATCAGAGATCAGGAGAGTAAACCTCAAGACTGATTTTAAAATACCATTCTCTCCTTAAAGGAAGTCAGGCCCGTTGAGTTAATTAACCCCAATTTCTGCTCTGATACTTAATAATTATTGGGATTTGGAAGAAAAGTAATCAATTATCTCAACCATATTTGATAACGATGAGCCACAACAACAATGATAATTTTGTTGGCAAGATAATCTTAAAGGTGTTAAAGAGGCACTGATAACTAGAGATGGGGCATGGTAACCAACAGCTCTCTAATTGGACATAAAGCCTGATCAACAGGAAGGAAAATCATAGCTGGTTCAGAAAACCTAGCCGACCACGCAGGACTGGTGAGGTCATGAATCTTAGAGTAGAACCTACTTCTGCCACTTTACTAGATCATCATAATCACTAACTGTATTCTAAATGCTTATGCCCACAGATAAGTTTAGCTTTCATCCCTCATCAAAAGGAGCTTTTCTTTGCAACAGATGGGGATCATTACAGAAAACCATAATTGGTATCTGTGTAGAATGTATTCACGCATAAGTAGATGCATACAAGTGTGTGCATACACCTGTCTGAAGAGAGAAGCAAGACATGACAGATAGAGTAAGTGTGGTTAAGTGTTACAAGGGAATTTACTCTCCTCACAGATATTCTGTAAAGTAGAAAACATCAACAATTACAAGTGAAAAATAATTTGTAGAGGAGCTGAAATAGAAATACATCAAATATAAATAGTATTTTTTGCTTGTATTTGGGCTGTAGGTAACTTTTCCTTGCTTTTTTTCCCATTACTTTATTCATGTATTTTATTAAAAGTAGACTGATAAAAAACCTACAAAAAATGGTGAGCAAGAATCACTCACTTTCTTTCTAAGTTCTGTATCACTGTGCCTTTAGCTTAGGTCTTAAAAATATTTCACCCCTGTAATTTTTCTCCTTTGTTTTGATTTATATCTTTGGATTGAAATATATCAGAAATTCATTCTGCAGCAGAAACTTCTGCTAACTTATATGAGGTATGGAAGGATACTTTTTTTCTTCTAAGGTCTCCTTAAAATCCCTAACTAATTTTAGCAGTTACCAGCAAGAAGAAACAATGCCACACAGAGACATTAATCTCAAAGGCAAATGGTACCTGAACTGGAGCGATGTGTATGTTGGTGTGAAATGATCCATTGCTCTATGCATCTTCTCACTAAAATAAAACAAAGCTGTTTCTTGGGATGTGACATGTCCAAAGTAAATACACAGCTCAGTCCGTTCAGCCCACCAAGAAAGTCAGAGTGTGTGTGCCTAGCTCCATGTCTCAATATTAAATATATGCTGATACTCTGTGTCTGTCTATTGGGATCTTCTCTGGATATGGTAGTGTATTAAATGAACCACACCATCATTAAATATCAACTTTCACAAGCTTTGTTTTGATCATTAACATATAAATGATTCTTAATTAGGATATGCTTAAAATGCCTCTGGCTGAATTTCTACCAGAACATATTCTGAAATTGGCAAATGTTGACCAAGCTTTGAGAGGCATTTAAGCTTGCCCACAAATGGGGGAAAACAAGATTTCCTTGTAAGTATTTTTGACAAAGCAATTATTTCTTTGGTGATTGGGTAGCCTCAGCCTGAAAGCTTTTTGGACCAAAACTCAGGCAGGGCATTCAACATAAGAATAATTTGTCATTCAGAAATCTGTAATTGAATTTCCTTTGATCAAAGAAACAAAAAATAATACAAAATGGCCAAGTTTAATTTTATAATTAATTCCTTTGGACAAAAATGATTCTGGCTATAGAAAAGAGGGTTCTAAAGCAAAGACTGGCATTTCCTGTGAGTTGAGTAAAATTATTATTATTATTATTATTATTATTATTATTATTATTATTATTATTATTGGCTTTTGGGCCCTACCAATGAGGTATCATCTTATTTTCCATTGTAACCTGGGCTTTGTGAGCAGAAATCTCTTCATGATGATGGCTGCTGCTGTTCTTATTTGCAGGATAATTGGCATTAACTCTGTCTTATTCTCATTAATCTCAGAAACTATCAAGTGGGGAATCTCTACTGTTGTACTGGTTATTTGAATACAAACTTGATGATGATGATGATGATGTGTGTGTGTGTTATGTATGTATGTGCATGCCTGTGCGTGCGTGCGTGCGAGCGGGCGTGCGTGCGTGTGTGTGTGTGTGTGTGTGTGTGTGTGTGTGTAGACAAAAAAGACAACCACATTCTTCGGATTGGGAATTTAGCAGCTGCGAGGTTAATGTCTCTTATTTTTCTTATTTTCTTTTTTTTAATCTATCTATCTATCTATCTATCTATCTATCTATCTATCTATCTATCTATCTATCTTACATCCTGGCCACAGTTTTTTTCTCCCTCCTCTTCTCCCAGTCTCTTCTCCCCACCCACTCCCTCTGTTCCCACACCCAATCCACTCCTCCTCCATTCCTGTTTAGGATAAGGCAGGTATCCCATGAGTATCAACAAAACCTGGCATATGCAGTTGCAGTAAGACTAAGCACCTCCCATGTATTAAGCCTAGGCAAGGTGAACCAGTATGAGGAGTAGGGTCTCAAAAGCCAGTAAAAGAGTCAGAGACAGGCCCTGCTCCTGCTGTTGGGAGGACCAAGCGACACAACTGTCACATATACACAAAGGGCCTAGGTCAGTACAATGCAAGCTCCCTCCCTGGTGGTTGGTTCAGTCTCTGTGAGCCCCAATGAGCCCATGTTAGTTGAATCTGTGCGTTTTCTTGTGATGTCCTTGACCCCTCTGGCTCCTACAATCATTTCTCCTCCTCTTCTGCAGACCCATGGCCAAACATTTGGCAGAGTTTGGGGAATGCCTCTTCTCTCTAAGCTTGTCTCCCCATTGCCAAAGAAAACCATGTTCTCAGTTCTCAATGGTCCAGTAGATACAGACAATGATGTGCACATCTGGAAGGAGACTGAGCTCTGTTGCACACAGCATGCCGGGCGAGGACATCTCAGAAAAGTGTTGTGGTTATTTTCATCAATTACTTTTTTCTCTCTTTTTTTTTTTTTTGGTGTTGTATCAGCTTTTGTGAAGACCTGTCATAGTGAGATGAAATCTATTTAAAAGGAACTAAAAGATTTTGGCTGCCCAGACACAGAAAAAGTGAAAATGACGGTGGTTGACAGCAAGTATACTTTAACAGCTTAATGAGGAGAGGGTCACATGGTGTGGAGAAGGTCACATGACCATACTATCTTACAAGAGTAGCTGTCCTAAAGGAGTAATGATATGTACATCTTAAACCTTTATTTTTTTGTTTCTAGGACTCGGGCTGATAATCATTTGACACATTTGAAGGGTTATCGTTTACTATCTTATCTAGACATATCTATTTTATTAAACTCAATTTTTTTATTTATTCATGTGTACACATATGTGTTTGCTTGTCCCTATGTGCACCACATATGAACATGTGCTTATAGAATCCAGAAAAGGGTATTTGATCCCCTGACACTGGAGTTACAGGTGACTGTGAGTCACCTAATGTGGGTGCCCCAAACCAAAACTAGGGTACTCTTAACCACTGAACCCTCTCTCTGACTCCCACAAAGTACCTATCTTTAAGTAATAAAGTGAAAATTAATGTTTATCTGACATTAATTTTGTGCCAATTCTGTGCTTCCTGTGAGATACACATTATCTCACATGATCGAAATACTGTTCCCATAGGGGCTGGAAAGCTGACTTAGCAGTGAAAAGAGCCTACTGATATTGTTGGGAACCAGACTTTGATCCCAGAACCCCCATAGAGTATCTCACAATTGCCTGCAGCTCCCACTCCAGAAAAGTTAATACCCTCCTCTGGCCTCCATAGGCATTCAACTATATGTATACATTCACACATACACACAAATAAAAATAAATCTTTAAAAATAAAAATAAAATACTATTCCTGCAAAGATATACGCATTATAATCCCCAGAGCTTGAGTGTGTGCTGCTCATCAAGCTGACAGTCAAAGTTCAGCCTTTGCAAGAACATGGAGGGACATACCTTAGTTCAGATGATTGAAACCTAGATGTTCCAATTCTGAGACCTCAGAAGTACAGTGTTTCCTCTTGTGCTCACTCATTCTGCCTTATTTTTTTCTGGCCAGAGAGATGAAAACTATCAGAGCAACTTTGCCTGCATTTGCTGGCTTGGAAAGTGGAGAGGGCTGTGAGCCAAAGGATGCGGGAATATTTAAACGCTGGAAAAGAGAAGAGATTAAAAAAAATGTTCTTCCTATAGGAAATGCAGCTCTGGCTTTAGCTGTGTGAGATTCTAGTCTGGATGCTGATGGAACCACAGATGATAATCAATCTGTTGTATTCAATCCACTGACTCTGCCAAGTAGTTACCACATCAGTGGGAAGCTAATGCAATCAGGGTACTCTCACAGCGACTTCACTTTGAGTGTGTTGCACTTTCAATATTATACCAAAATAAAATAAATGAAACAAATCGGTTGAAGGTCACATGGAAAAACCACATGATTCAAAATTAGTACCTACGCTTTGATATTCTGTAATTCCTTCAGAATAATGGAGTTTTCGTGTGTGATTCATGAAGATGAGTGGCTGGATTTGAAAAACTATAGATTAAAACTATTTAATTTCATCCTTCAATAGTGTTATTTGAGCAAATTAATAAAACCAATAACCCAAAGTAAATATAACAAATTGTACTATTACAGGTATAATTAAGAAGCACAGATTAATAGTAATCTATTATATTCAAACTTATAGTCATATTAGTTAGGTTTTCTAGGTATACAGAAATATATTTCAGATAGATAGGCACTCTTCAAACACTTCAAAAACCTACAAAATATGGCATTTAAAATGATTTAAGAACTTAGACTTTCCTCAACAGCTCCTGGCTGCACCAATTACTTTCAATGATAATAGGCATCAAAGAAACTCCTTACAGAGTTTGCTTTCAATGTGGAAAGAGTATCCGTTTGGGCAAGAAGCTGCTCTTGCCTGGACTGTTTGACAGTATGCTGTATAAACTTGACATGAAGGACCCACAGGAAAGTGACTGCTAAACTTTGGCAAAATAACATGGGATGGTACTTCAGATGCCTGCTTCACAGAAGAAACTGCCAGACATTCTGCAGGACACAGAGAAAAGCAACTGACAAATTTGCCAGTATAGGCAAGGCAGTCCTTCAAATTTCCTGCTTCACTAAAGAGTCTGCGAGATACTCTAGACCTATAGGCTGAAGATGGATGCCCCATCATTACAGAAAAACTTTGGGTGACTGTTCAGGCAGCCAGATGACTCTGTCATTTCTAGAGTTTTGGAAGTTGCTTATAATGCACTTCCTTTTTACCTGGGTAATATTATATCCTTCAGGGTCTTTGATAGAATTGAAGACTAGATGGTTATAATCATAGTTTTCCTTAGTTATGATAATAGATAAATTATATATGAAACTTTAGACTCACAAAGATAGGCTAGATTGTTGTGGATTATTACTTTAAGGTGTGTTATTTTGTTTATGATACATTTGTTTAACTCTGTGAAGCTGTGTTACTGTGCGTTGTCTAGAACACTTGATGGTCTAATAAAGGGCTGAATGGCCAATAAAGAGGCAGGGGAGAGAAATGAGTGGGTCTGGCAGGCAGAGACAATATACAAAGGGAGAAATCTGGGAGAAGAGAGATATAGGAGCTAGAGAAGGAGGAGGACTCCAGTGGCCAGCCAACCAACTACACATCAAGCCACAGAGTAAGAGTAAGATTTACATAAAGTAAGAAAACAGGAAGAGTCCAAAGACAAATGGTAGAAGGGATAAGTTAAGAAAAACTGGCTATAAACTAAGCCAAGGTAAGGCCAGGCAATCATAAGTAAGAATAAGCCTCCATATGTGTTTTTTTTTTTTGTGGGGGGGAGCTGGGTGGCAGTCCCCGCAAAAAAAGAGAAAAGACCAAACAATAACAACAATAGGTGATAGAATATTTTCTTTAATTGTGTCAAATACAATTGTACAAGATATTGTAACTGTAATTCTTGCTTGATAACTGTTTTGTTACATGTAATTTTACTGTGTTAAAGTAAAAAGCTTTCTTTTTGACTAGACAGAAAGGGGGAAGTGCTGTGGGATGTCTTTCTGTATGCTGTGAATGCTGTGAATACACAGTACCTCAAGAGCCAAGAGAAGCAAGGTATGAAAGAACTGGTAAGCCACAGGCCATGTGGTGATACATCGATTAATAGAAATGGGTTAATAATAAGCCTGAGCCCAAGCATTTATAATTAATATAAGCCTCTGAGTGTTTATTTGAAATGGCTGCAAGATGGGATGGGAAAGAGAAAAGCCTCCAATTACAGCTAAGAGTCAATGTGTTCACCTGGTGATCCTAAGGCCTGAAGTTCAAGCTATAGAACAGAGAGAGAGAGAGAGAGAGAGAGAGAGAGAGAGAGAGAGAGAGAGAGAGAGAGAGAGAGAATGAAAGCAGAAGGAAGGGGAGGGAAGTGATATGTACCATATCACCCAAGACTTCCATTCTAAGTCAAAGAAAATTATGTCAAAGAAAATTAAAAGCATACATCTAGATGGATGCTCATTTTAACATTATTCATATTAGCCAAAAAGTGTGGGAAAACACTCAATGGTCATCAGTTGAAGAATGGATAAACAATATGGTCTACTCATTCAATGGTACTCAGTCATTTAAATAATATACATACTTACATACATATATATGTGTGTATATATATACATATATATGTGTGTATATATATACATATATATATATATATATATAACTGATTCCTACTGCAATAAAAGTGAGTTTTGAGTTTTATGCTAATTTGAAAAAGAATTAGGGCACATTCACCCAATTCTACTTAATAGAAGTGTTCAAAATAAATAAACATACATAGAGGGTTTTTTTTTGTTTTTTGTTTTTTGTTTGTTTTTGTTTTTTATAATTGGTTGCCTAGGATTAGTGGGGGAGCAGAGGTAATGGAGAGTTCTTCCTAATGTAGACAGAATTTCTAATTGGGATGGTGAAATCTTTTGGAATTACTTCATCATAATCACATAATATTGTGAACATACTAAACATCATAAAAAAACATGAACATTATGGAATGTAATTGATTATATCTCAGTTACAAGAAATGAGTTTTTTTTTAAGAAGGTCCTTTTTTAAAAACTGACAAATAGGAGCTCAGAGTTTTACAAGACATATTCATATGACTGATACAGGAAGCCGTGGAAAGAACACACAGGCCACCCTGTCCCTCTTTGTCACCATGTCACTTAGGATGCAATAAAGGCTATTCTGAATTAAATTTAGATCACGGCAGTGTCACATATAAGGCCTTAAAACTATATTTATGGTTGCCTGCTCTCAGGGTATAATTAAAGGGTCTGGACAGGAATTGATTCTAGCAAGATTTATAAGTGTGAGCATGCACACACTTAAGGTTAATACCCTGTCATTGTCTGAATGCCCATTGTCTGACTGGAACCCACCGTTGATTTACTGGCTCAGGGCTTACTAGCACACTATTTGAAGGTTTTCTATTCTGAAGCATTGCTCCTTACCCTAGAAAACCCACATGCTCTATATCACATGAAAATTTAATTGAGACATGTGTTTTATCATAAAAGATGCAACCTGGCATTAGACCTACTGAGATTTGTTCTGTTTGCTTGCATAACAATATCACTATTGACTATATTCATTCATTGTTAATTAGCTTTTACCAATGGGTGCTGGCAGAGTTCCCAAAATATTCTTAGCACATAAAATAATGGACAATAAAAAAAATGTAGGAGAGTGTCTACCTTATTCCCAGAACTATTATTCCAGTATTTAAGTATAAAATCGGTCTATTTTGAGGTTGAGGTCCTCCTCTTATAAATAATGTACTGCATCCCCATGCTGCTTGCTCAGGTATCACCAGAGAGGTTACCAGGAGGGAAACCCACAGGAAACAACAACATAAATCAGGCCAGTACCTGTGAGCAAGGTTTGTATATACATCTGAAGAAAAATCCCTTTTCTTCCATAAAGTACTTAGAAATTACATTAGGGACATTGTCAGTCATTTCCTCTTGTCTCTAACGTGACAAGGTCACCTGCATGTTCAGAGATTTTCTCTCAGGGAGGAAGATTTGGTCATTGCTTGGTTTTGTTGTTGTTGTTGTTATTTTCTTATAACTGGCTAGTAATATCGCCCACACTGTTCTTGTTTTACAGTTCCAAAATGTGATTTCCAGAATTTCCCCTTTGTCATTATTTTTTAGGTGCTGTGTGGTGATATTGTGTTCCCCAACATATTGTGTGTCCCAATAAAATTATCTTGGGTCAGAGAACAGAATAGCCACTAGATACACAGAACAGAAAATGGTAGCACTCATGCCTTTAATCCTAGCATTCCTGAGGCAGAGATCCATCTGGATCTCTGTGAGTTCAAAGCCACACTGGAAACAGCCAGACATAGTAACACAAGCCTTTAATCCCAGGAAGTGATGGTGGTGGGGAGAAGCAAAAGGGTATACAAGGCATAAGAACCAGGAACTAGAGGCCTTTTTAAGCTTTTAGCTTTTAGCAGCAGTTCAGCTGAGATCCATTTTGGATGAGGACTCAGAGGCTTCCAGTCTGAGGAAACAGGATCCAATGAGGAATTGTCGAGGTGAGGTTAGCTGTGGCTTGTTCTGCATCTCTGATCGTTCAGCATTCACCCCAACACCTGGCTCCAGGTTTGTTTTTACTAATAAGACCTTTTAAGATCCATATTACAGTGCTGTAATAGATGATTCTGCTCCAGATGTGGAGGATATCTTTTTTTTTTCCACAATAACTTCTGCAGAGCAGGAGCCCTTTCCATAAAAAAGACAACATTTTAAAATATGTTAATGGGGCTGCTCAGAGTGGAACACAGCTGGTATTGCAGCAGTCAGGTGGCAGAGGCTGGGAAATTGAAAGCTCAGGGCTAGCCTGAGATATATAGTGAGACCTGGTCATAAAAACCCACAAACCTTCCAAGAACAAAATGTGAATTTCAATTGTAGTAAAATCTGACTAAATGAAAAATAATCTCTTCACCAACTGGTTCTGCCTCTAAACGTTAATAAATATTTGATGTGTATCTTTCTGTTCCATTGTTTTCTTAAGGTTTTGGTGTGTGTGTGTGTGTGTGTGTGTGTGTGTGTGTGTGTGTGTGTGTGTGTGTGTGTTTCACTTTGTGAGTTTTTGTATGTCCACCTGTGTTTGCAAACACATGAATGGCAGCATGCTCAGCATGTATTTGTGAATTACTTTGATGTTTAGTAATTTGTACTGAGCCATCCTTTCAAAACTACAAAAAAATTATTATCATTTTCATGCCTCCCAGAATAGCTTATATAGAGATGTAGCTATATTTTTATAAGTCTACTGTCATTGGAAATGTATTTAGGGTCTTTTAAAATGTTCTTACTACAAAAATTTGTTCTAATATATTGTGTGGATATATGTATGTATAATATGTAAATATTAAAAGCACCTCTGTTATATAAATGAATGTGATATTTCGGGAAATTAGCAAGAGGTACTATTTTAATAGTAACAGTCAGAGCCACAGTACTTACAGAAGCCCTGATTCTTGGATACATGAGAGTAATCTATTGCTGCATCTGAACAACACCGGCCAACACCACTCCTTCAGTTTCACTAATTCAATTGGAGACACATAAGATCGATACTCCCTTATCCATCACTTTGGTCACTAATGAATTTTAGCCACTTTTCTTGTCATTTGAACTTCAGCAAATTTTCTGATTTTGTTTTTTGTCTATTTTCTTATTGAATGATTTATTTTCTTATGGATTTGAAAGTCTCCATCAAAGCAATAATATTCCCAAGTGTTCATCTTCTCATTTTGTTCGTACTATGGGGATTTCCATGACACAGAAGCTTTAGAACTGCACACTACAAGCACTCAAATCCCTAGAGCCTCTTAACTTTTGACGTCCAAGGTTTTTTTTTTTTAATGTGTTTGATAGCCATTCTCTATTTTTAACATTTCTGTATTAGTCAACTCAAGCTGTTGTAATAAAATATCTTAAACTGGGTGACAAATAACCGGAAAAAAATGCATATCTCACAATTCCAGAGTCTGAATCTCCAAGACGCAGGTTCCGGTGTCTCTGTTTCTGGTGAGAATTTTCTTCAGAGCTGAAGACTTTTCCGTCTGACTATGTGCTCACATGGCTTTGCCTTGGTGAGTGCATGGAAGTACCTTAGCTCTCTTCTCATTTCCTTCCATCCCTCTCCTCCCATTTCTGTCTTTTGCTGCCCTTTCTTCTAACACTCAACTCGATTCACCCCACTACAAAGACCCTACTCAATAGACTCCATCCTCTTATGATCTCATTTAACCCATTCCACTTCCCAAAGCACAATATCCAAATACAATTAAACTGTGTGTTGATGCTTTACCAGACAGCATCTTGACGGACACAGTTCAGCCCAAAGGCAGTACAAAGAGATAGGTGTTCTAAAACATTAAGATGTTTAATGAATCTGAAACACTATTTTATTATCTATACAAAATTGGTTTTCTCAAATAAAATCCAACTCTTCATGTTTCTACATTGATATTTTATCCAGTATTATTTGGTGACTAACCCATTCTTTATTACTAATAGGAACTGCCAATAGTATTTGTTAATAGACACTGTACAGATGATAGAATTCCGGGGCATTCTTTTTTCTGCTATTAATTTATTTTTCTGCTAATTAATTTATCCTGGCACTATACCCATCCTATATTAATTCTAGAAGCATCACTCTATGTACAACTTTTACTAATCTTCATATTGGCATTTCTCCACTGTTTTTTTTTTGTTCAAAATCTTTTGAAAATCAACTTTAGAACTCCCTCACAAGCTCCACTAAAGAAATAAAACAGAGTTGAACATTTAAAGCTTTTGTACATCTTTTAGTGTGTTAGGGGTTTCCTTCTGTGAGTCTTAACCAGCTCCATCAGGACTAGAACGAAACACTGTGGACAGATAAGTTACTCTCTCTCTCTCCTTCCTCAGCCTCAGTTTCCATCTGAAGGGATTCTTTCTCAGCCAAGATGGTGATAACTATTGCAACCCTACTGCAGACCAGGAGCGCTTCTGAAAAAAGCACAGCTCTCTGTCCCATGTGTCCCAGGCCATCTACAATGTCCTTGGCCACATGAGTGACATGCCCAACCAGAACTCTTTTCAGTCGCTATCAGGTAGGTTTGCCTTATCCATACTTAAATCACTGACACTAGAGTTGAGAAAGATTGTTCTGAAAGTCAAACCCAGAAGACAAGATTAGAATCAAAATTTGATGTAGACAGTCAAAAATAGTGCACGTTTATTGTACTAGGACAGTTTTTGGTTTGTTTTTCTATTTGTTACTTCCCTTTTCCTTTTTGTATTAAACACTGTAACACTTTTTTTTTTCCTTTTGCAATTTGGCATTTTTATTATAATTCTAGTAACTAGCTCTCTCTATATATATCCTTGTGTATGTGTGAGTATGTGTGTGTTATGTGTGGTGTCCATTCATTTACATACATGTGTTCGTGTGCAGTTGTGTGCATGCTTGTGGAGGCCAATGGTCAACAGCAAGTATGTACTTCTTTCAGTCACTCCCTGCCTACTTTTTAGCAATAATCTTCAGAACCGGAAGCTCACAAATCCAGCTGGACTAGCTAGCCAATGAGTTCTAGGGGTCTGCCTAACCTCTCCTTCCCCTTTCATCCCTCATTCCCTCCTCTTGCACTCGGGTCATCATACTTGCACTGTAAACACTTTACAAAATGAGCCATCCACTCAGCCTCTAGAAAGCCATTTACAACAGTTATCTACTAACACCAGATGACAGCCTACAACCTCCAACATCACCAAACAAACACAAGCTGTGAGTTCTGTGAGCTCTCTCTACTCCACGACCACAGGCAGCAGGCAAACTTTCAGAGTAAATAAATAAATAAATAAATTTGACTGGGACATTGAATAACAGGCAATAAACCAATGAAGAGTGTCGCTCTGTGTAATGGCATCAGAGTCAGAGACATCCTCCAGTTACCATGGGTAGGGTGAGCATGGGAATGGAATGCTAAGTAGATGAGTTCTCTGTTACAGTCTTGTGTTTCCGACTAGAGAGCTTCCCTTGATTTTTGCCTGTGTTCTGAATTCTGTTCTCCAGCCTCCCTTTCAATGTACTTGATAGCTTTGGAACGACTCTATTTTGACTAATGTAGTCATAATCAATTTATGAGGCTTCACGCAAGGACTGCAACTGACAAAAATTTAATTTTTAATGTATTATACATATTTATATGAGTGCAGAATCACTGGTTATAAATATAATTCACTTAGTAGGAATGCCATGTATACTGTCTGAAGAGATAGGTGTCTCAAAGTACTTGTTCATTTACATCAGTAAAGAAAAGCAGAGAATAAATTGCTGCCGTCTCTAAATTTACAAGAACTATATTATACAAAAAGAAAAACATGCATAATGTAGTGACTTTATGAAACTAACACAATTCTAAAATCGTCAGTGACATCAGCATAGACTATAAGAAATACAGACACAAAGAGCAGACATTGATAATGTGAGAATAACAATTATAAATATATATAAACTTCAAAATTATTATAAAAACTAATCAACTAAGAAATACAGCCATATATCATAAGAAGAAATTTAAAAATAGAATAATCTCATTACTAATACTATGAAATTTAATCGCTAATTAAAACCTTGGCTCAGTGATAACTTTAGAGAAATTTGGCTTCACTATTATTTTCTTTTGGACATTATACTTCTCTGCTTTATAGCTTATATAAGTTGTTCCAGAAAAAACACTCCATAACTCATTTTATGTACTTAAAACCATTTTGATGCCAAATACATGAACATAAATACAAAGATTCTTAACAAAGTAAAAAGGTCAAACAGATTCTAATGAGAAAATAACAAAATTAACAATACATCAGGGTGAGGTGAAGTCTGTAACCAGGTTGGAAGGTAGCTTACAACCAATGTACTTGAACCCTGAAAAGTAAAACTGAGAGGAGGCTCATAAACATCTTGACAAAGTCAGGAAAGGGGGTGATCAAGCTGAACCTCTGTGCATGCCGGGGAAAAACACAGAAGACTATTCCCAGTCTGATAGAGAATCAGCAACACCACAGAGAAGTTTTCTGGAGCAACTGTAGCAAATTGTCACACCAAGCATGACTTACACAGTAGGTATTTGTTTTATACACCTTAGAATTTTGGGAAATTCAAAATCCAGAAGCCAGAAGATTCATTGCAGGAGAAAGATTTTGTCCTCATTTATAGATGGTGTCCTTCTCACTGTAAGCACATAGCACAGGGGAAACTGTTAACATTCAGGATGTTAGAATGAACAGGATATTGTGGAAAGGACCTCATGAAAACACAGGGGAAAAGGGAACAGGTAAATGTGATTCTGTGTAACAAAAAAAGTCTGTGCAGTGAAAGGAATAATCAATCATCAGAGAGAAGAGCCATCATAGAAAGTAAGATAAAATGTTGTCAACACTCATTCTCACAAAGTGGTCAGAATTAATTTTTTTTATTATTAAATTTTTAAATTTTATTTTACATACCAACCACAGTTTCCCCTCCTTCCTCTCCTCCTCTCCCATGCCCCCTCCTGTGGTGGTATTGTGTTCCCCAAAATATTGTGTATTCTAATAAATTTATTTGGGGTCAGAGAACAGACAGCCACTAAATACAAAGGCTAGAAAATGGTGGCACTCACACCTTTAATCCTAGCATTCCAGAGATAGAAATCCCTCTGGATCTCTGTGAGTTCAAGGCCACATTGGAAATAGCCAAGCATGGTGACACACACCTTTAATCCCAGAAAGCCAGCCTTTAATCCCAGGGAGTGGTGGTAGAAAGCAGAAAGATATATAAGGCGTGAGGACCAGAAACTAGAAGTTTTTGGCTGGTTAAGCATTTGGCCTGGTTAAGCTTCAGGCTTTTGAGCAGTAATTCAGCTGAGACCCATTCCGGATGAGAACTCAGAGGCCTCCAGTCTGAGGAGACAAGACCAGCTGAGGATCCGGCGAGGTGAGATAGCTGTGGCTTGTTCTGTCTCTCTGATCTACCAGCATGGACCCCAATAACTCGCCTCGGGTTTGATTTTATTAATAAGAACTTTGAAGATTCATACTACACCCTCCTCCTTTCTACTGCCCCCACGACTCCTCAGAAAGGGTAAGGCCTCCCATGGAAGTCAACAACCAAAAATGCATGGCATATTAAGTTGAGGCAGGATTCAGCTCCTCCCTGCTATCTTGAGGCTGAATGAGTCCTCCCACCAGAGGGAATAGGTTCCAAAAGGCCAGTTCATATGCCAGGGCAGATCTTGGTCCCATTGCTAGGGGCCCCACAAACAGACCAAGCTACACAACTGTTACCTACATGCATAAGGCCAAGGTCAGTCCCATGCAGGCTCCCTAGATGATGGTCTAGAGTCTATGAGCTCTCATGAGCCCGGTTCAGCTGTCTCTGTGAGTTTCCCAGTCGTGATTTTAGGCCCCCTGGCTCTTACAAATTCTTCCTCCCTCTCTTCAACAGGGTTCCAGAGCTTGCCCAATGCTTGGCTGTGGATCTCTGCATCTGCTTCCATCAGTGACTGGATGAAGGTTCTATGATGGCAATTAGGGTAGTCACCAATCTGATTAGAGAAGAAGGCCAGTTCAGGCACCCACTTTTGCAGGCAAATGGATGGAACTAGAAAAAAAAATCATCCTGAATGAGGTAACCGAGACGCAGAAAGACAAATATGGTATGTACTTACTAGTAAGGGGATAGTAGATGTAAAACAAAGGATAACCAGACTACAATCCACAACCCTAGAGAACCTAGGTAACAAAGATGACCCTAAGAAAGACACTTGGATCCCCCTGGGAAGGAGAAATAGATGAGATCTCCTGGACAAACTGAGGGCAGGGTAGGGGGTAGAGGGGAGGGGATAGGGAATGGGAACATGAGAGATCAGGATGGCTGAGTTGGGGGAGGGATGGAGAGGGAAAGCAACGAAAGAATTTTCTTGATAGAGGGGGCCATTATGAGATTAGTGAGAAAGCTGGTGCCAGGGAAACTCCCAGGAATCTACCAGGATGACCCTGGCAATACATCAGCATTTACAAGGAACCTGGAAAATACAATAGGAAAAACTTTGAATGAATGATTTAATTTAAAACACAAAATAAGTAAATAGACAAGGGGTGTATGAAAAAAATGGCTAACACCATTTTCATTCCATCTTGCCAGTGCTAAGTGAAAGGGATATAAACTATAGTAAAATGTCACCTCCCCCCAACAAGAATGATTTTTATCAAAATCATAGAAGATAACCAGTGCTAGTAGAGACACAGAGAAAAAAAAGACAACTGTTGCACATTCTTAGGACAAAAATCCACACAGCCACTATCACAGGGTGTCACAGTGCTCTGAAATTTTAAAAGAGAACAATCACATGACCCAGAAAACACAATCTCCTTGACACATAGTAAAATGAAATGGTGCATCAAAGAAACACGTTAGCTTCCATGATTACCAGAGCGTTGCTCACAGTATCCAACTGATGCAAACAATTCAAGAGCATAGTCAAGGGAACATGTGATGCACTGAAATTATTTACAGTATCATTCTGATGTCTGAAGTACCCACTGAGTGTGTTTAGCTTTATAATAAGTGATATAGATTATTCTCATTGTTTGCTCATGATCATTAATATTTTTCTATAATTTTTACTATATATGTCAAACCTTTCCAGTGTTAATGATAAGATATTTCTAGGGCTGTAATGTAACTTAAATTACATGTTTTTCTTTGTGATACTTAAATGAAAACAAAATAACGTTTGTATCATTTGTTTAAAACTTATTTTCTTCTTTAAGTAGATAAATATGTCAACCATAAAGCATAAAAAATTACTCCATTTAGAGTTAAATCTTTATGCTATACTTAGGAAAGGTTTTGTGCTTACAATATCATCGTGTTGCTGAAATATGTGAATCTTGAATTAAACTTTATTGGAGATGAACACTGTACCAGATGTTCATTTGAAAATTGTCTTAATTTGTTTTATAGAAGTCATCATATACTTCACTTAGCAATTAGATTCTTTATATAAACATACTGTGTACACATCAATTGGGAGCATAAAAGACTTTAATTATGATGGAATTAGAAAAGAAATGACATTCCTCTATAATTTTTTCTTTTTAAATTGTCTTTCATAGCACTATTTCTTATGAGACAGATTCAGTTTTTTACACTGCAATTTTGTAAGAATATCTTTTCAAGTTCTAAGACTGTAGTTTACCTTAGAAGCTTTTTATCTTATATTCTCAATGTTAATAATTTATCAATATTCCTCTCAATAAGAGTAGATGTGATCTTAAGAACCTGAAATCTTCAAATCATTTAAAATTAAACTGAAGTGACTTTGTCATCACAAATGAGCATTGATTTCATAAAAAATTTGGCATACTATACTAAAGTGATCTAAAGGTATACAAAAAAACTATATCAAAAATTTCTAGATAAGAAGCACAAATATCTGAAATTATATATCACTCAAAAATACAATTACCGGGTAAAAGCTATTTGATTAAATTTGAGTTTAATGAATAGATTTCATTGAAACTATGTCACATACAATATTTGAAACATATACAAAATTAGAAAATAATTTCTGCTTAAATTGAAATTTAATATTAACAGAGAGAGAGACAGACAGACAGACAGACAGACAGACAGACAGAAAGACAGTTTTAGGAAAAACCCACTATATTTCACTACTAGTAATATATGTATTTTATAATATGTCTCATTTTTGTTTAAATGTCTTTTAATAGAAATGCACATGGCTGTCCATAAAAGAAGAAATAGTAAGTGATCCTCACAGTGAGACTGTTCATATTTTGCTTTAACATCAAAGATTTCAAGATTTAATTGAGTACTTAATTTAAAATGTCAGATCATTTGTGTGTTTGAAAATTTTATATTATGAATGAAATATTAAACTAGCTTATTTCAATCACAGTTGCAAATTGTAAACACTACTTTGTCTAGTAATGAAGAAAGACAAAATTGGGAACAAAACCATTTACTTTGAGACATCTCTTCAAGGAATTTGATCACCAAGTGTTTCTATCTGCTACCAACAGTAGCCTGCACTGTTTTCGTTAACAGTTACATACATGAAGAAATATAACTTTCATAACTTATACACTTTTTCAGGAACAGAAACTGTACCTAAAATCGATGTAGGAAGAAGTTCTTCTTTAGGCAAAGACAAGGGGCCTTTATCTATAATTTTCATCATATTTCCTAATTGATAATTTAAAGTTATACTTATCATATTTCCATGTCCTAATAGCACTGGATTTATCTTTCATCATGGCTTCTAATGAATTTTACATAGAAACATTTCACTTGGCAAATGGAAAAAATAACTCAATTTCTATTTTATTGAATCAAAAGCATTGATTCTTTTGAAAGCACTAACTTAGCCACTATAAAACACTCAATGATTTCTTTGTGTGCTTTATTTGTTTCCTCCTCATTACTGGAATTTCTTTTTATCCTTGTCTCTCTATTTCCTCCAAGCACATTGAACTTACAACTGGTTTTCAGAAGTTCCGAATAAGTTGTGACTCTAAACAATCAGTTAAAACACCACGGAAGGGAATGGAAATGATAATGATGAGGACATGGAGGACCCTTTCCTTAGCTGCTTGCTTGGGCCTCAGAATCCACCAGATGCATACAGTTACCATCATCATCTTCAGAGTGGAGACTGGGACACGAGAGCTTAAATACCTATCCAAGTTCTCAGACATTGTCCAAAATGGACCAGGATATTCCATCCAAGAGCCTGCTATTGATTTTATATGCATACCAAGACCATCCTGAGAGTAAAAGGATGTTCTGGAATAAAAAGTATTCAATTGCTGCTACATATTATGTTGATGGACATAAAAGGACGCATTCAGAAACCCTTTTCAATTATGTAACTCCTCCTAAAATGAAAATAATATGTAGTAAAAATACATTAATAGTGTGAAGATATATCTTACTGTAATAGAAAATGAGATCAACTAACTTGTTTATTCCTGCTACTTTTAAATGAATTTTTACCACGTCATCATCTCAAACTGTAACATGGAGGATTTGCTGAAGAATTTAGTTGTCAATATTTTCTTTATTTTGAACTTTCTATAAAATCTTTGTGTTTAATTTATAGTTGAAGAATTGAAATTGTCTATTTGCACCTAAAAATTGGCTGCTCTCCAAAAAACATAACAATTTTTGCTATAATTATTTCCCCTGTAGTTGTTCAGATAGTAATAAGAAATGCAGAGCAAACTGTCCTAAAGGAAAGATACCCTGCATTCAAATTTGAAGTAAAAGTGTAAATATTTTAGCTCAAATATTTTCCCAAGTAATATATATATATATATATATATATATATATATATATATATACATATATACATACACACACACACACACACACACACACACATCACACATCCTCCACTCAGAGTGCAGGAATTTTTACATTAAAATGTCTATTATTAAAAGCTTAGAAAATGATTCGCTTGGAAGTTTCTTCAAATGTGCCACTAAATCAAAGACTCTATGCCTCAGAGACACATTTATAGGTGTCCCACATCAAGATGCAATAACCCAGAACTGTAAATGGTTAACATTCAATCTATACACCATTTGCTCTCTGTAAGCAGTTTTTTCCCATATTCTTTGTTTTTGTAGATGCTTATTTCAATATCTTTGTATTTTTAAGCAGTGAAATGCACTGAACCTTGAGAACGTACCATTATTGACTTTCTATTAACTGAATCCTATTTAGAGAACTCCAACTAACTTCAAAACAAACAAAACATGAATTTAGAAGCTTAATTTTCAGAAATTAGCACTATTCTCTCTACCATAGAGCCTACAGTAATTGGTAAATATTTTATTTCTTCATTCTAAGAATTCTAAAAGTGTGGTTTGGATTCCATCTATTCCATGGATCTATTGGAACTGATTCATGTCTTGTTTGGAGTCAAAGGTCAAACAGCATGTGTACAATACTAATGTTACTTCATTGTCACATTTTCTTGTTAGTGGAGCCAATAGCCAATGCTTTCCACACGTGGATAGGAAGAAAAGCGTAATCCCGAAGTGTTTAGTGAGAATCTTTTGCTCGAAGTGATAAGGAATGCACTCCTTGCAGTCCAGGGTTCATTGTTTTGCTCATGGCCATATAATATGATTATTAGCTTGAGTTAGAAGGAAGCCTTTCTACAGCAGATTCAAGCCGTCTCTGGAGACATCACCACAGCCCATTCACTGTTCATTATTATACTTCTCTAGAATGGTACATGTGGCATTTATTTTTATTGTATGCGAATGCTCATTTTAGTTCATTTCTGCCTGACAGAAATCTTCATGAAAAACCAGATAAAAAGATTTGCCTTGCAAAACCACTACAATGGAAGATACCAGAAAGTTCTTTTTGAGCCATGTGGCAGAATTCCACACATTTCACTTACAAGTGATCTGAAACATTCTACACATATTTCTTACTATACATATTTCACTTACAAGTAATCTAAAATATTCCATATTTTCTACAGACTATTAGCCTGTTGCCTAAGGGCTGTCCTAAAGTCAGCAGAAAAAGACAAAACACAGAGTTCCCAGTAGCAGCATGGAGCACATTTCTTCAGTGTCATTTAAAACTAGAAAGTACTCCCCAAACCCCGGTGGTTTTTCCTGTCACTAGGTACTTTGTTTTATCAGCAAGTACCTGAAGACTCACACTGAAAAATGTTGGTTTCATTCTGAATGGGGCTGAGGTGGGAAAGGTGGTCATCAGTGACCTTCTTTAAGATGTAATGACCTGTTTAGGAAAGTTGTCTGCTCAATTGTGCATGCATTTCTAGAGCATAGTTAAACCAGAGGATGGTGCATAGTAAAAGAATAAATCCATTCTTACTTATTTTCATGGAACTGTTGCTAATAGTTCATTTAGTGCTCTAAATGTGGTCAACGCTAATTCCAAGTAGGACAGTAGAAAGCTTTGAACAAGAACTTCTTTTTTTTTTCTTAATTTTTATTGTATGAATGATGTGGGGGACGGGACACAGGTACCATAGCAGACATGGGAAGGAGATAACAACTTTGTGGAGTGTGTTCTCCCTTCCAGCTTTGCTTAGACTCTAGAAATCAATTTATTTTACCAGGATGCAAAACAAGTGCCTTTAACCAGTCAAGACATCTTGCTGGTCCTTGAGCTATGGCTTTCACAAAAAAAAAAAAAAACAAGATGTTTGTGATCATCTTTTCTACTGGTAGCCAGGATGCTACATCATTTGTGAAGCAAAGCATAAATTAATAATTATTAATCAATGCTTCTGTTATCCTCTCAAGACAACTAATACCATAACCCTAATTATCTCAGAAATGTTGTGTGGACTCTGTTGTCTCCTATGGAAACGAAATATCTGTTTTCATACGTACACACACACTACATATTCTTTGAAGTGAGATGCTATGATATTGATATATCTTAGATATTTCAAAAATAAAACACTATGTATTCGGTTTAAAGGCTTGTGTTATTGACACTACAGCTTTTAACTCTGAAATCCAATTTTAGTGATATTTTTATTCTTTAAAGTAAAAATCCCCTCACCAGGACCTCCATCCAACTCCCTCCCTCTATTGCCTCGCACACCATGTCCATTCCAACTTCATATCCTCTTTTTATTTATTTGTGTTTTTTTTTTATTTAACTCCCTGAATCCAATTAATGCTTCCCCTATGATTTTGGGTGTGTGGCCATCCATGGGGTCACTGACCACATACTAGTAACCACATGCCCAATACAGAGTGGATTCTCTAACCCATTCTACATTTTTTTGAATAGCACACAGATTTCAAAAATATTTTATGAATGGAATCAAATAACATCCTTCCATAGTTTTTAAATGTAAATTAATATAAACGAATGGTCTACCTTATTGCATAAAAATTGGGTGATATTGACAATTCATTTTAACTATAGTAACCAAAATAGCTTCACTTCAAAAAGCTAGAAAACAAATCTCATTTGATTCTCTACTATTATGTAATCATAAACTACCGTTGGAATTATACAATATCAAAATAATTTGCATAAAAGCAAACTACCAAACACTTTGAGGATTCATTCCCTAGTACGTATCTTGATTTTATTTGATTTTTACTTTTGTGTATTTGTGTATGTACGTGTGTGCCAGTGCTCAAGGAGTCCAGAAGAGCGTGTTGGCTCTCTTAGAGTTGGAGATACAGGCCTTCCCTGATAAGGCTGAGGGAAACTAAACTCGGGATGTTCACAAGAGCAGCAAGGACTCTGATCCATCTGCCCTGCTCAATCCTTTCCTAATGTTAGTAATTAGAGACACTTATTGAATACTTAAAATACTTAACATGCTGGTGACCCTGTGTAAAATACTCTATATACGTGAATGCTCTGAGTTTCCATAAAAATGTTTTATTGTGCCAGCTTTACAAATAAAAAATCCAAGCCTAAAGATAGTAAATGACTAATCCAAAGGTACCCATAAAATCATAAAATAAATTCCTATGGCCACAAAGGTACAAACCTTTGAACCTTCAACCTTGGAGAGGTAAATTACAGTATGTCTATTAGTTGCTTTTGTGTAACTTTTAACAAAATGTCTGAAGGGGGAAAAAGGCAACTTTGAGGAAAGATTTGAGTTTGCTGTCCTTGATGCCATTGGTTGATTCTCATGAGGAGCATCTTGGTCTAAGAAACAGGAGGCTGCAGGAGGCAGAGAGGATGGAGAAGGGGCTGTAAGCACAGACGTTCTCTTCCCAGGCATGTCCCCCAGTGACCTACTTCCTCCTGCTAGGGCTCACCTCTTAAAACTTGCAAACCTTCTAAAAATAACGCCACCAACTGGGGAACAAGAGTCTGACAGGTGAGCCGGAGGGGGGTACTTCATATTTAAATCGTTAACAATGCGCGTCCCACTAGGTTCAGAACATCTGAAGAGAAAAAAAACATCCTGCCACATCCAGATAGATGTATTTTCATCACCTGGGCTCAACGCAAACACCACTGGGTCATTCCTTTGTAAGGAGGATGAAAAGACTAGAGAAGAATCCCAAAATACATTTTCTAGCAGAGAGAATATCAGGTCAGAAGACAAACAGGTAGCCCGGTATAAAGGAAGACGGCCTCATTCCTTTACAACCAGCAGACAAAGCTTCCAAGACAGCTCCTTGCTTTCTTGAACTGAAAATTTTTACCTTCCTTCCTCCTCCGTGCTTTGTTTTGGCCTATACCTCTGATGCCTGGAATTTTTTTAATAGTTTCTTCACCGAGCTGTCTTTTCTTCCAATTCTAAAGCCATATGAAATATGTTGCCAGACTAGTGTGCCTAAAAAATGTTTCCTATGAGCCAATGTTTATATATAGGACACACTGCCTCTGTGTTATGTAATGTAACGGTCAATTAAAGAGATTTCTCTGGTCTTGATCAAGCAATAAAAGGTTCAGCACTATTTATAAAAAAAAAGTCCATAATAAAGTTCAAAGTCCACTTGCCTCCCAATCGTGTTCTATGATCCCTTCTCTCTAACACTCCACTGACACTCAGTTTCTCTTCTATATATTTATTTACATTTCCTCTTCCTCAGATACCATCTCAACAGCATTTCTACTCATGTCTCCATTCCTACAACCCTGTTCATACAATGGTTACACTACTCTTTCAGATTAAAATGTTCATCATCCTATCTATCTAAAACTTACTCCAGAGATGAGTCTCTAAGGTACCACTTTCCCAAGTACTTCACCCAGACTTCAAACTCGTCCACTCTGTTCTTAAAACTGGAATGTTTGTTGTTAGGATTGGCTGTTTTATGTCGTATTCCATGTGGATAGACTTTCTCCTGTCAAGTAAACTGTGGCTTCAGGCCTTGCTATTTGCTACTTCTTTGATATGACACAAGAGACAGGGTTGGTCTTTAAGTACCCAAAGCTTTGTGAATATTTATTCCATTAATACAACGCATTATTAATTTGCTAACTTTCTAAAGTAAGCTGTAGTGACAGGAAAAATGCACATTTGGTCTTGGTGGTTAAACAAATGTTGGCCTGACACAAGCAGTGTCTAACTACAGTAAACACTAATAACATTTGTGTAAAACACTAACCCAGATGGGCAATAGTAGTGGTGCACACCTTTAATCCCAGCCCTCGGGAGGCAGAGGCAGGCAGATCTCTGTGAGTTTGAGGCCAGCCTGGACTACAGAATGAGTTCCAGGACAGCCAGGTGTAGATGTAACCAATCGTCTTATTAAAATAAGAAACACAGAGCCAATGTAAAAGAGAAAGCCGAGAGGTCAGAGCTCAGAGATAAAATCTTACCTCCTGCAGTGCTCCTAACTTCCCTGCGAGAGAGAGCTACTTCCTGTTTGTCTGTGTTTAAATAGTCTTTCTGTTCTGCCTTCTCATTGGTTGTAAACCCAACCACATGACTGCCTCATCACTGCCTGTAAGTACCGCCCTCCAGGTCTTAAAGGCGTATGTCTCCAATACTGGCTGTATGCCTGAACACACAGAAATCTACCTAGCTCTTCTAACCACCACGCTCTTGCTATGGCTCTAATAGCTCTGACCCCAGGGCAACTTTATTTATTAACATAAAATTAAAATCACATTTCAGTACAAATAAAATATCACCACAGCCAGGGCTACACAACACAGAAACCTTGTCTCAAGAAAAAAAGAGAAAGCTGGGCGGTGGTGGTGCACGCCTTTAATCCCAGCACTTGGGAGGCAGAGCCAGGCAGATCTCTGTGAGTTCGAGGCCAGCCTGGACTACCAAGTGAGTCCCAGGAAAGGCGCAAAGCTACACAGAGAAACCCTGTGTCGAAAAACCAAAAAAAAAAAAAAAAAAAAAAAAAGAAAGAAAAGAAAAGAAAAAGAAAAAACACTAAACCAGAAAAAAAAAAAAAAAAACCTTGTTTGAGAATTAGTTCTGATTCATTCTCTCTTGGCTTTTAAATGATTGCCATTGGCTCTTCTTCCATTCGGCTTATTTTTCCATGTTCAAATTGAAAAATGGAATAAGTCTGTTTCTAGACAGTATAATTAGATCAGCTGGAAACATCTGAAACTAAAATCTGTCCTTCTAAAAAACACTAAATATCAGTTCTAGTACCTTAATATTTTTCAAATAAGACATGAGGTACCGACACTGAACTTTGTTCTAAATAATTGTACAGGTTGAGAAATGGTAACCATTGGGCTTTGCCACAGTTTTACTCTTCAAGGACTCATTATGAGGGTTCAGTGATCTCCTTGCTGGATCAGCACTCAGAATGGCATGATGGGAATCTCTGGGAGAACTCACAAGAAGTGAATGAAAATTGTCCCAGGCAAGAACCATGATCCCTTTACAACGGTAAAGGGAAAAGGAAGTATCTATGTCAAGGAGGCAATTCACTTATTTTATGTATATATTAACTATTATATATATAATATACATATTAATATATTAATTATTATATTATATATTAATATAATTAATATAATAATATATTATATATAATATATTGTATATTATATAATATATATCTGTATATTATATATATACATATATATGGGGGGAGTGGCACTCTTAAGAGGTGTGGCCATGTTGGAGTAGATGTGGCCTGGTTAACAAGAAGTGTGTCACTGCAGGGATGGGTTTTGAGGTCTCTCTTATGCTCAAGCTACACCCAGGGAGACAGACCACTCCCTGTTACCTACGGGTCAATATGTAAGGACTCTCAGCTCCAGCACCATGTCTGCCTGCATGCTGCCTTGCTTCCTGCCATGATGATAATGGACTAAACCTCTGAAAATGTAAGCCACACAAATTAAATGTTTGTTTTTTTTTCTTTATAAGAGTTGCCATGGTCATAGTGTCTCTTCACAGTGATAGAAACCCTAACTAAGACCTAAATTATATATATATATATATGTGTGTGTATGTGTGTGTGTGTGTGTGTGTATGATTTCAGTTATATAGTATATATGTATATTTATAGAGTAATCGTTATTTAAAGGAATTTTATTGTCACAACACAGAATATAAAGCTAAAGTTTGAAGTTCTTTGTGTCTTTAGAAAAAATTTCAGATATACTATATTATCTAGTTCAGACATTAGGAACAAACTGTTGGTTTAATGCCAAATTCTAATGATACTCTGCTATACTCATACATGCGTACCTTGTTCAGCTATTATCAGAGAAGCTTCCTCCTGCAGCAGATGTGAATAAGTACAGAGACTCACAACTAGACAATGTACAGAAAGGGAGGGACCTGGGAATACTCAGTGGTAAATGGGATGTCTCCATCATTCCCTTCCCTCAGGGCTCAGGGAACCCTACAGAAGAAAAGGCATAAAGACTATAAGAGCCAAAGTGGATGGAGAACCCCAAGAAAATAAGGCCCTCTAAACCAACAAGAAAAATCACATAAGAACTCACAGACTGGGGCAGCATGAACAGGGCCTACATCAGTCTGGGTCAGATGGGGTCCCAGCGTTGAGAGAAGTGAACACAATCACCCATTCCTAACCCAGAAGCTATCTCCAATTAATAACCACTCACCAAGGAAAATTTACAAAATGAACTCAATGACATTTTGGGAAGTTTTTGTCTCATAATGCTTTGCCAGGGATTTTTGGGTTGTTTATTTGTTTGTATTGTTGCTTTACAGGTCCTTTGAAGATATATTATGGTTTCTGATATTTTTTTATAAGATTTCTGTGTGTGTGCACATGTGTGTCTTTGGGGCTGTAAGGATTTCTTGAGCTTTTTCGTTGGCTCTTTGTCTTTTGATGCTTGTTTCTTCACTCCTATTCTGATTTTCCTGATTTTATTTCATTACTTTATTTCCACAGGTGTTTGCATTCTAATGAGAAAGGGTGTAGGGATAGATGGGTGGGGAAGAAGAGAGGCTCTGGAAGACCCAGAGGGAGAGAAAACTGTAATCATAATGCATTGTATGAAAAATCTACTTTCTTTTCTTTTTCTTTTTTTTTTTTTTTGGTTTTTCAAGACAGGGTTTCTCTGTGTAGCTTTGCACCTTTCCTGGAACTCACTCTGTAAACCAGGCTGGCCTTGAACTCACAGAGATCCGCCTGGCTCTGCCTCCCGAGTGATGGGATTAAAAGCGTGCGCCACCACCGCCACCACCCGACGAAAAGTCTACTTTCAATGAAAAAGAGAGTAATAACAATTTTAAAAAGAGGCAAGGAATGTGAAAGAGAATTGGGAGCGGTGGGGAGGTCCGTGGAAGTAAGTATTGAGAGGGAGGGGAGAATGATATCAATGTAATCTCCAAACATAAAAAAGGAAAAACTAAAAGCAAAAAAACCAAAAAGATATGGAACCTTGTTTGTTCTGGCCAGTGACTCCTGAGCATAAGGCCTGCCCTAGAGGGTGGTTGATATACCCATTGAAGAAAAACAATCTTCCCTCTCCAAGCAGTTATAAATTGCAAAGACCTTCGTGGTGAGGGGTGAAACTTTATGCTCACTTCCCATTCTCCACTCTTGGGTTCTTTTTCTGGTTCAAACCCTTGCAGGACCTTGCCTGTGGTCAGAGTAGCTGTAAATTCACATATGCATCAGCCTTGCACCTGGAAAACTGTTTCCTTGGAGTCCTCCACCACCGTGGCTTTTACAGTCTTTCCATGTCCTCTTCCATACAGAGCCCTGAGCTTTGAGAGGAGGGGTGTGATAAAAAAAAAAAAAATGTCTCATTTAGGACCAAGAGCTCCAGAGTCTCTCACTTGCTGCACATTATAGGTCTCTGTGTTAACTGCCAGCTACTGCAAGTGAAAAGAAGCTAGCTGGAACACTTTCCACTTCAGTTTGAAAAACAATATTAATTGGATGTTAAATAATTCAAAAGCAGTTGAATTTTTAAAAGCTAACACAAGCCATTATTGCATAACGCTAATGAGTCAGGGAGAAAAATTAACTTTTATTTAATGTAGTGCAAGTTTCTCCTTTTTAACATAAGCTAATTGGTAATGAACATGAGTAAATGAATGGGGCTGAGGTAAAGATCAGGAGCTGGAATGATGCCTTTGTGGTTTCCAGTGCTTACCACTCCAGCAGGAGGCAGGAGCCCAGATCCCAACACCACAGCAGGTGACTCACAAATGCCTGTAATTCCAGCTCCTTCTGGCCTACATGAGCACACATATGTGTATACATACACACACACACACACACACACACACACACACACACACAGAGAGAGAGAGGGGGGGGGGAGAGAGAGAGAGAGAGAGAGAGAGAGAGAGAGAGAGAGAGAGAGAGAAATAAAATGATAAAGAACAAATTTTGAAACATTAAACTACCACCGATATCATAATTAAAAGTTTGAACAAACCATCACTTATGCTACGGTAGTGATCGGCCAGCTCAGGGAGGACACCCAAATTCTGTCAGCCACATTGTCTGTACAGTACAGATGTACAGTAAGAGGGTGGAAGCATACACAGCACTTGATCTCTCTAGGAGTGAGAATGCTGAATGCATAGAACCTGCAGAACTGCAGAGAGGAAGTCCGGACAACTAAAACTGATATTGCACTTCCAGCACATCCTATAGATTATTTCATATTCCCAACAGTTTAACTATTTGCCGTAAAGCATTCCAGAAGTGTCTATCAGGCTTCTCTTATTCCCCCGACTGCAAAGGAGCAAGACCCACTACCTGTTTCTTTGGAGGAAAAGGAAGAATTGGTATTAACATCTGGTCTCCCACTGGTCTGTACTGTTAAATGGTAAATTAGTTATAGAGACAATAGAGCTCAGAATGCATTCAGCGGGAGTGTGCTTTTCTGAGCAGAAGTAAAATCTTTAAAGCAATTTCATTAAAAAAGAAGATAATAAAAGGTAGCATCAGATAATGACAGAAACAGAGCTTTCTAAGCAGAAAGGCATAAAATTAGCAAGTTATGGTTACTTTAGAAAAAGCCAAGGTGAATATTTATTATAGTTTATTCCAGTTCCAGTCTGAAACAAGAATGGACTGGAGACTTTTTTAATTTAGTAAAAGGGATAAAATAGCAAAACGGCTTAAAGAATTAAATAGAGGTAAATACATATCTACCAGCACAATCTGCAGAGAAATGTAAAGTGGATAAATGCCCTTCACATTATAATACACAGATCCAAATTCAATTTTCCCTGTTTTAGCTCCTTATCCAGGTCTCTCTCTTCATGCTTCCCCAATGGTAAGCATATATAGATTAGAGAACATGTAAGAGTTCTCCAAACTGCACCGCTTTATTGGTTTTCACCAATTTCCATGCCACATTAAAAGCAATTTCCATTTCCTTGTGCATATTTCAGGGACCAAATATCATTAGATTTCTGCCTTTTAAAAAAATTCATCTAGACTTACAGCAGCCACTCAGTTTTTTCTTTTTTTCACATTTTCCGCTTTGGGACCAAGGGTTCCTTTTTCAAATCCTAAATGTGCAGCTGCAGACAGGATCGATTTTTCAGAGGACACCCACCAAGCCGTTCTAGGACCATAATTTGGCATAAGCGCTAAGCTGCTATTTGTGGAAATACAACACTCTTTCCAAGAAATGCAGTCAATACTTTTCTGTGCACTTATTTAAAACTTCCTGAGATGGGCATATTTTTGTTTATAATGTTCATAGAGAAAAGCTGTGAGAGGTACAAGTGAAAACCTGATTTACGGTCTTCTAGTTTCCACCCACACTCATACTATGATTTGCTAAATTCTCCGCTGCTTCACTGGAATGATCATTCCCTGTACTCGGGGGTCTTACTGTGAACTCAGATGTTCAGAGCCCAAAGCTCCATTCAAAACATTCTGCCAGCAATTTCCAATTGTTCCTATTTCTTCTTCTATTTGACTCCCACTTTGGTGTCAAAATTGACATCATCTACTACAGCTTTCTTGATTTCTCTTCTTTAGTGTGGTTTATGATAGAGTTCAAACGTCAAAGTATTGTTATCTGTCTGCAATGTTACTCGTTTTTCTTACCACAGTGTCCTTTTTATTCCTAGGGATCAACTCAGAGAGCCACTGGTGAAACAAACAGGCCTTTTTCATTACCGGAACCCTCTGGAAAGATATCTTCTTCCTTTACCCAGAAATAGTAACAAATAATGGGATCTATTTTTCATTACTCATTTGTAAGATATGTGTTAGAGATTTCAAGTTATGGCCAAATCACATCTTTATTTGACAAGCACCTGAACAAGTTGATTTAAGTTTAGTCGCTGGGCTTGAAAACAGCACACATTTAAATTGTGTTCACATAATTAAATATTATTTAAAGGCACGTCTCTAGCAAAAAAAAATAAATATATATATATATGTAAGAAAAAAATCATAGAAATATGGCAACAATTATCCAGGTACATAATAAAATATGTTCGTGTTTCTTTTTCTAAACACAGGCAGGAGTGCACGAGATAGACGACATAGACATTCTGAAAACCACAGAAGGATGTATAAGAGTGTCATATACAAGGCCTTGGTAGGGCTTTGGAGGTCTGCCTATTCTAAGCATCAAGAACCTCACTGCAGTGCTCAGAAGGTTTCCACTGAGCATTACTGGTTCTCTGAACAACCCTTGCAGGTTCTCTCCTTGGGATATCATGAAGGAGACACAAGCTGAAGAATGACACCAGACTCCAAAGTATAAAATAAAATAAGATTTTGTAACACACACACACACACACACACACACACACACACACACACACACACACACTGATACTCAAGAGACTGTAGTGTCTTCTAGACAGGACAGCAATGCTACATTTATAAATCTCAACAATAAGGCTGCCTAAGCAAGACCTCTGTAATAATAATATCAGCCTGCATGGTAATGAAGACAGAGGAAATATATCAAGGCTCTACCCCTAGAGGAAGAGCTATAGGTCAATCTTCTCCATAGATGTGTCCCCTGTTAGGAAAACCCAGCACATGGGTATAAGAGCAACACAAAATGAAAGGTGATTCTAATGCTGAAATTTCTGCCTTACACTTTCATGATTGCTAGGTGGTCATTATGTGCCAGGCCCTCTCATGACTCTTGAGTAAGAACAGACTATTCATTTCAGTGGCTACTGGGGAAACAGGCAGTCCACAATACCGTTATTCCAATACAATGTTATTCCAGTGGTCACAAGAAATATTAACATAGTGCTGGAGAAACAAAGGGCCCTTGCCTCTGTGAGGCCTGTGAGTAGGTTTTACTGTGGTACAGCGTTAGGAAGAGCATCTCCCAGGTGTTTTATGGACTCTCTGGATGTGGGAGAAGAGCTTGCAGCATGTTTTCCTGCTCTCTTACATCTCATTAGCCCTCTTTCTTAATTACATCTTCCTTTGACCACTGACAGCCCCATCTCTCTTTTGAGTGACGGTCTTCCTGGGGAGATGTGAACAACATCTACTCACCGCAGACAGGAAATCAATGAGAGGTCAAGGTAAGGATACCATCAAAATCACTTTGATGAAGCAATGTGTTTATTGGGGTTACTATAGGGGAGTGGGAGAGGGATTACTGATAGAATGAGAAATGACCCAAAGATAGCTGCACCACCAAAACCTATCCCAGAATGGGTGATGACTTATGAAAGCTAGAAACCTGTTGCTAGCTGCACAACTTCCATGTTAGGGCCACAGAGGGCCTTGAACTCACAGAGAAGCACTAAGAGAACCAGGAATGTTATCTCCTCAATGGAGGGGCTAAAATCAAATAATTACATTCCATCCAGAAAACTGGGAGTGGAGGTTATTAACGACCTGGTGACTTTTTTTGCTACCTGAAGAGACAGATCTCACTCTAATTCCCCAGAATGATTATTCCAGCCTCCCCCCCCCCCCCCCCCCCCCCCCCCCGCTAAATCATTACCCATCCCTACAGGAGATGTCACAAGTACTTTATGGCCTGCTGATATCTATGCTATCCATCAGAGACCACACTAGATTCTAGGCCTTTTAGGTATAGAACCCACCCTCATGGTCACATGCACTTTGTAAAAGAGTCTCTATGTAGTCACACCTTGAAGCTTTGTTGTTCACCTGGAATTGGACTGATAGCTGCCTGGAAACCTTTTACCAAATTGTACTGTGTTTTAAATATGCTGACAATGAACAGCCTTGCATTAGACTTCCCAAAGGCTGATCCAGGTTGACAAGATCAATCTGCACCGGGTTTTCATTCTCATATCTTCTAGGGATTTATTTCCCTGTACAGTATTTATAGGGACCCCCACACATCCAGGCAGCTCAACAGGCTGGAAAGTGTCCCTTCCGGGTAGTTCCATTGGTCTGAGCAATCCCAGCCAGCGTAACTGGTCTCTGTCTCTTCCAGGCAGCTCAACTTATCTGAAAGTATTTTTCTAGTAGTCCTCATTACTTATATAAACTTGGAGGAGTGGCCTAGTGAATTTGGTTATTTTCAGGGACTTCCTAAAGTTTCTGCATTGTTTACTTCCTGAGTTCTAAGAGGCTCCCTTCAGAGTCTTAAAGAGTAAAACGTCCAGCAGGATGGACTTTTCATCTCAGGAAGATTGTGACACAATCAGTGTCACTGAACCGAGTTGGATCTCAGATCTCATCATCAAATTTGGCAGACTTCTTTCCTCCTCCTCCTTCACCCTCTCCTTCTCATCCTCTTATTTCCCTCCATTAGGAAAATAGAAGTGAATTAAATCAAGAGATTAAGCTGCTTACTCTAAAAACGAAAAGAAACAAGGGCTGGAGCCATAGCTTAGGAGATAAAGTTATTGCCTTGTAGACATGAGAAGATGATTTTGATTCTTAGAGACTACATTATAAAAAAAAAAAAAGGGCCAGGCATAGAATCTTGGTTTGTAATCACATTACCAGGGAAGCAGAAACAGGTGGATCCTTGTGGACTACTGGCCAGACAGCTAAACTTATTTGGGCAATTTTCAGGACAAAGAGACCTAAGAAACTTTACCAGAGGTTGTCCTCTAACTTAGGCACACGATCCACACCTCTCATACAAACAAGAAAGTAAGGATTGAGGAAGAAAGGAGCTGGGCGGTGATGGCACACGCCTTTAATTCCAGTACTCAGGAGGCAGAGCCAGGCCGATCTCTGTGAGTTCAAGGCCAGCCTGATCTACATAGCGAGATCCAGGACAGGCACCAAAACTCCACAGAGAAACCCTGTCTTGAAAAAAAAAAAGGAGGGGGGGGGGGACATAAAGAATAGAATATTCATAAATGAGTAATTTACATTTAGAACTCAATAAAAATTTGAAGAAAATATTTTCTTACATTTCACAGCTATATGTCCATCTACATATACAAATTTTCATGCAGCCATTACAAACAGGGGTGAAAAATCAATCTATCTATAGTAGTTGTCTATCTCTCCTATTTATTGGACAAACATAAAGATGCCAAAGAAAATTTTATAGTATGTCAAAAGTTCAAAATCTTTATTTATAATAGTACTGCATGAAACTGTGTTTTACTATGTATACTCCAGTGCTGTGGGATAATCTTTTTGTACACTTTGAAGATTTGTTTCTGCCAAGGCACCTTTTGATTGGTTTAATAAAGAGCTGAATAGCCAATAGCTATGCAGGAGAGGATAGTAAGACTTCTGAGCAGTGATAGGAACTCTGTGAAGAAGAGAAAAGGCGTTCATCAGCAAGATACAGATAAAGTCAGACATACAGAATGGAGGAAAGGTAATGAGCCACATGGCAGAATATAGATTAATATGAACAGGTTAATATAAGTTTTAAGAGCTAGTTGAGAACAAACCTAAGCTAAGGCCAAGCTTTCATAATTAATAAAAAGTCTCCTTGTCATTATTTTGGATCTGGAATATCCAACTATGTTCCAGATCAGAGTTCTGGGGCCAAGGGACCAATGGATTCTGCTGAGAGCTATTCTATCTAGAAAGATTTCTCAGGTGCTCTCCTAAAAGGGTATGCTTGGTAGGTGCAGCTGGCTCCTGAGGAGGAGTCCAGTGTCAGCAGCTCTGGGCAGCAGTGATAACTGCCAGCTCTATATAGCTTAATGGATCATTATCTGAAAGAGCAAACAACGTCTTAGAAGGTGCATAAAGAGGTGGGAGCAACATGGTCACTCCCTGGGAGAGGTTAGCAAACTGATTGGAATTGTGCTAAATCTACCACAGGAGTTGAAAGTCACCTGAAAAAAATATTAAAGAAATTTTTAATGTCCAGGAATAGGATATTAAAAGAGCAAAAAGAAAAATCTTTCTATTGTAAATATCCATCCTGGTAAATTAGAAGTTAAATCCTTCATAAGGTTCTCTGTACAGGCCCCTCTCAACAACATTCTCCCTCTATCTAGAATCCTTTATGAATGGTTTTTATTTTCTGTTATTGTCATGGATGAGGAGACATTTAAATGCCATCTCAAATAGAATAGACTCTTTCACGCTATTACCATCATAAAAAGGAATAGTATATGATAAACCTTGGTATTTAACCTTGAATTATGTTTACTGTGCATAATGAGATATAAAAGGTGGAAAGTAACCTATAGACGAAATCTCAAAAACAAGAAATGACCTAAATCTTGACTTTGTTACTAGGAGACATATGGAGTTCTCTCTCTCTCTCTCTCTCTCTCTCTCTCTCTCTCTCTCTCTCTCTCTCTCTCTCTCTCTGTTGTTGGGGCTTTGTTTTGTTTTGTATATGTGTTGTGTGTAGCCCACAGCTTATTCAGGTATGTGACCAATTATGTAAACTCCAATGCAAATATTTTTAATGGATTGAAAATTCCCAAGGAAAGGGCAATTCCTGGGAAGGTCAAAGGGACTGCTGTGAATTATTACCTCATTGTTCCTTTTTTTTTTTCTTCATTGAAAGTTATGCTGACACCTGGAACAAGAATATTAGATTGACAACATGGGGAAAGTGCTGTCTTTTTACTCAATGGAATATACCAGGGGAAGTAATGCTAGCTTACTATGTGTACTAACACAGACAGACAGAACTAGTGGGTACAGAGTGATAAAGACTTACCAATGACCTTTTGTTCAGATAGTAATTTATACTGTATTTATTTGTCTGTGGTCTCCATTTTGGATATACTGATGTTTGGCAAACTTTTACAAGCAGAGCATCAAAGCCTGCTCCTTATCCCCTAAAGCTCATTACAGGCATAAAGGACAAGAGCATATATGCTCACGGTGCCAGAAACATAAACTTCGGCATCTCTGGAGGCATGGGTTAGTGCTGATAGACATGGCATCACTTTGTTTCATCTTTCCATAAATTATCAATAGCCTGTCATCGAGAAAGTGTTGAACAGTTGAGTGAAACTTGGAGACCTCTCATTGTTAGTCACAGTGGGCACGAGCTCATCCTCTTCTGTATGAGCAATCACTGATAGGTGCTGAGCACTTAATGAGAGTCGTACACTGTGAGTCATCAAGCATCTATGTGTGGTCAAGAGCCAGTCGTCTAGGAAGAGGGTCTCATTTCATAAAGATAAATAGTCTCCATGGATACCAGAGAAAAGTACTCCTGAAAATAAAATTTTAAAAGGGCAAACAAGAAAAAAAGAACACAAACCCAGCACTTAGTGGCTACACCTAAGAGCCAGGGTGAACCTCTTTCAAGCAGAAGTCTCTCTCCCTCAGGGAAACTGGCTTAGCAGAGCTTGTGGACAAATCCAGGACAGAGAGGATGCTAGCTTATCTGCAAGCTTGGCCTGTGCATGAAGATCCCCATCTGCCTAGCAATACAGAAGACAACATCTGTGAGCACAACACACTCTGTACCATGGCCACTGTCTTTTTCCATGGTTCCTTTGGCCAATCTGTCTAAAGCAAGCCACCATGCTGTGTGACTAAGGCCTTAAGTCACTGTTTCCCTCAGCCCAAGGGTTTAAAGGATTAAGTAAGAATTTAACTTCAATTTGCTTTAGATAAGGCTCATTACAAGGATATCCATTCCAGGGTCCTGGGCTCTCGGGTAGATGGGCTGTCCTTCCTGGTACACATTCAGTTAGGGCTTATCTCCTAACTCATGTACTTGTCACCCATTCAACGGCTTGAGGTCAGATTTATTTGAAAAGGATTTTGGCTTACGCCTTCATAATGATGCCTATTAAATTTCTTTGTGAGAAGAGAAACAATGTGTTGGCCTTATCAGTGAAAAACTTGGCCCTCTTTAGCATCAGATTTTCAGTTCCCATTAGGATCATACTAAGCTATGCTAAAGGAAGGGAAAAAAACTCTCTCTAAAGGTCATCCTTCTTAATTAAATGAAAACCCAGGCAGTGGCATTAAAAAATGAAGTGAGTGGAGCCTGTGCTCTTCCTGAGGAGTCCCTACTGAGCATCAGGCTCCTGCTGCCTGAGGCAGGCCTGACTAAGTTATTCCTGTTGAGTAAGAGGCCGCAGGGTTGCCATGCCTGTTCTTCCCTTGCAAAGACGTGGGACTGGCCGTGTGTGAGGGGGGCTTTAATGGAGGTGTGAAGGCTTGGAATTGTGCTGAGTTCCCAGACCAGTTCAGTTTCATCCTCTTCATGACTTGCCATCACCTAGTACTTTCTACTTCCCTAAGCACTGACTGTTTTCCCAGCTATGGCTAATATGGGTGGGCAGAAGTCAGCATATCTAATCTGGTAAAGCATCTCACTAGGTGGGATATGTTTTCAATGTCTGTTCTCTTTCCGGAAATGTAGGAGTACACTGCACATGTTCAGTTCCTACCGCCGTCGTTCACAGATCTCATGGCATGGGGAGGCACTAGGGACCATGCCATCCTTTCCTAGGTCGAAGCCGACTCCGTGAGACTTTTGAGACGAGTTCTGTACTGCCCCTCTTTTTATTTCATCTTTGTTCTTTTTCTGTGAGGCCTTTGCCTACCCTAGTTGTCCTGGAGCTCTCTGTAGGATCGTCCTGAGTTAACTGACGGAGGCTTTCTGAAGCAATAAGAAAATGGAGAGCGATGACATCGGCAGTTCACTCCATCGCCCCTCGGCACACAGCTGTCTTCTTCCCCCCACGCCCAAGAGCACAGTCCTGAAGACTGTCACCAGGATACTGCACGTGTTTTTCAGACTTGAAGCATTTACTATGTGTGACTCCTTTGACTTATTGCATGTATAAGTAATCAAGTAAATATGATTATATTTTATTTTTGACGAGTGTAAAAAATTATGTGATAAAAATCTATAACATAATTCTAAAAGAGGAAAAATTTACAGGATGTGATTTTTTTTCAACAACTATTCCGTTAATTAGATTTCTTAAAACTCATATTTGAGAGTTTTGTTAAGCATTTGTTTCAAGCACAGCGGCTGCAGCATGCTATCTGAATTGAACTGCAGGGGGTGCCATTGAGATTGTGTGGTGTGGCCAGTATGTTCCCAAATAGAAATTAATGAACCCATAAGGTTTAAAGCATGGGTTTGCCTCTATGCTTGAAGTTAGAATTGTCACAGGATCTTTGAGGACACCGAGTTACCATAGAGGGAGATTTAAACCAAACATCTCCGAGGATAGATCTAAGCACCAATAATTTTTAAAAGCCACAAGTTTAGAGCAAGGAATATGGAGTCATGGAAGCTGAATATGATACCTATGCCATTCTCTTTATTTGCAATAAAATGGTATTATGAATTGGTTTTGCTTTAAGGGATTATGAATACCACCTTTGTCCGTGTGCTTCCCTTCTGGTAAACATCTTTCTGTGATTAGCAATTGCTGTTGTTATAAAGAAATCTATTGTTGCTCTAACACTGGGATGTCTGTAACAATAAAGGACAATGCACTACCAATTAAGCCCATTCATTTCCTAGGGGGTGCAAAGTGTGATTAACAGGATGAGTCATAAAATAATTCATTCAGTCAAACCCGTAGCAATGCTACAGCCCTCTGAATGGGAAAAGCCTCCTAAAGCTAAGGCCTGGCTAGGGCTGGCAATGGGAAGGCTGCCATGGGAGTTTCACCTTCATGTGGCTTATCTTGAAGGCCCACACTTCATCTCTTAAACATCAGACATGGATTTCTAGCGAACTACTAGTTAGTTATGTTTGGTGACATGAGGCTAGCCTTCAGAGTTGACCTTCTAAGCAACTTCTGCTACAACGAGCAGCAAGTCTTGCCTGTTACATTTCACAAAAATGTTGAGAATATCGTCCACTTGTTCCGTCTTCTCTTAACTTGGGCAATCACTTGCTAGACCACTTGACCTGCAACTGTCTCTTTACATTATTCCATACACTACTGGGAAGAAGTAATCCAAGTTACATTCTATTTTAAAATCCTTCACTGCCCTCTTGCCCACAGGGTCAAGTCAAAATTCCTTAGAGCACAAAATCTTTCCAAATCTTACTTTCAGTAAGTTGTTCAGAAACTCCCCTGCCCTGACCTTTTCTATCTATTAAAATGTCTTGGCTAGGTGCATTCATATTTGTAAAGATTGTCTATCCAACAGGGAGCCACAGTATTTAAACTGACCAACGTATTACTGCCGCTACTTTGGTGGCCAATTGAGAAAACAAAAGCTTTAATTAAAGCAGTGCAGTTTTGTGTAACTTACAATCCATAATTATATCAATTTAGATTGACACAGAAAAAAAGATTAATAACTTAGCTAAGCACTCCAAACTCCACCACATTCTCTGAGCATGCCAGGATCCTGGCATACACTACTCTCTTCATATATTTTCCATTCCTATATTCTTTGCCTAAGTTACTGTTCTCTGCCTTCCATGTTTGAGATTGTAAGTCATCTCTGTGATGTACTTCTGTGACTCTGCTGAGCAGTGTGTCTCCTTCGAACTTCTGGGGTATCTATTCTATAATTTACTATGCCTATACAATTGATCCAGAGCACCCATTTCACCCAGCTGTCTGGAGGATCCTTGAGAATGAGCTCTATGGCTAACGTAGTGTTCTTCGCTTATATCCAACAGTAATTAGTTTTTCATTAGAAATTAGGCTTGCTTGACTATGCTCAGAATATCAAGCTCTTGTTCCAAAGAGAACTCAGACCACGTACAGGTAAATGAAATGTTAAGTCCTTGGCTATTGAGTTTAAGCTGGTTTAACTTTCTAAACTTTTCAAACTTTCTGAATTGATAAAACAAGAGGAAAAAATAGGGCTAAGGAGGTAACCCAGTTGCTCCATGGGCCACAGGTCTGATGAGAAAGGGGAAGGGGTTGAATAGCGGATAGTTTAAAAAAAACCAAGACTCTGTGAAAAATCCTCATGGAAATCTACTAGTTATTGAGCTAATACATTTATTAAGCCTAATTAGTTTTATACCAGTTATTAAGCTAATTAGTTCCAAACACAACTTTTTTTTTTTTTTTTTTGGTTTTTTCGAGACAGGTTTTTTTTTTTGCGTAGCTTTGTGCCTTTCCTGGAACTCACTTGGTAGACCAGGCTGGCCTCGAACTCATAGAGATCCGCCTGGCTCTGCCTCCCGAGTGCTGGGATTAAAGGCATGCACCACCACCGCCCGGCCCAAACACAACTTTTAAAAAGAGTTTGAATGGCATTACCTGGCATAGGTAGACAATGTCACTCCCAGAATGCATGGATTGCTAAATAAAAATTACACTGCAAGGTATGGGACACCTCCCTACAAATTATTGGTAGGGAGGCCTCAGCAGTCTCCAAAACAATGCAAAATAATGCTATTGGCCTTGGTTATCCATCACAAGTACATGGAAAAACCCTATGGCTGTAGACACCACACACTTTAACTACAGGACATAGAGAAATCAGTTTCAAAACCAACTGGGAAACTAAATCCTTGCTGGCTGGGAATGCCAGTAGATGTTATGTGGCCTCTAAGAAGGAAAAGGACAGCAATGGTCTTACCCTGTGTGCTACAACACTAACCTGCTGGGCAAGATGCACCAACTGACTCAATAGTGGCATGATTGTCATGGGTAACTAAGCCTCTGATAAGATTTGCAACTTGCTCCACAAGAAGGAATTGCTGGTACTGTAATTCTGGTCAAAACCCAAAGCTGGGGAGCTCATAAGCCCCAGGGACAAACCAGCTACTGTTATTTGTTGAAATGATCATCTTGTCTAATTGCCTTAAAATGTTTGTGTTTTTACCCATAGACTTGGGTTGCTTTCAACTTTGGTCAGAGAAGGTTCTTTTTACACTGAGCATCAGTTGCTATAGAGGTAGATAATTTGTCCAAGTGCTGAGAACAAAAGACTGAGTTCTCAGCATCAGTCAGATATCTGTATCAGTCTCCCAAGCTCCAAGGCTTGGAAAACATCAGAAAGAATGTAACAGCCAGCTGGAAGATGGAGAGGGGTGCTGTGAACTGATTTCTTTTGAACAGTACCATGGCTATCACATTTATGAATTCATGCTAGCTGTGGTTACCTGCAGAAGATCTGTACAAGATAAAGTCAGGCTTTATCTTGTACAGATAAAGCTTGCCATAGATGGGGTAAATTATCTCCAGGGCCCACCCCTCACTAAGGAGCTATTGATAGTTGGTAGGTAGTAGAGGAGGAAGAATTGAAAAAAGAAACAGATATGAAATTGAAAGAGAGACATGTTGAGAGTGAATTTGAAGAGGAACTAGGGGTAAATGGGAGCATATATGATCACATCTAATCATCTTATCATATGGAATTCTTGAGAATAAAGAAAAAAGCCAGAGAGTGACAGAACAAAATTATCAGTGACATATCAGACTGACAGACACAGACACACATATGAATGTGTACGCAGATACAACACACACAAAAGAGGAAAATAACAAAGGAAGGAAGACTGAGAAGTACACAGGATAAAAAAAATGGACAATGTGAAAATAGAATGTAATGTAATAGAATGTAATATATATAGAATACCGAGTGCTCAGACCTAAATGTGACACCCTTCCACCCAAAGATAAGGGATCATTGTGGAAGAAAATGCAGAAAGGTTGTAAGAGCCAGAGGTGGTAGGTGACTACAAGAAAAACAGTTTCATTTTGTTGTGTTGTGTTGTTTTTCTGAACAAAACGGAGCAATTTCACATATGAACTCACAGGGGGTCACAAGATCTGTGCCAGCTCAAATCAGACAAAATCCCAGCATAGAGGTATTAGATAATCACGAAGTCCTGCTCCTAACTAAGGTGCTATTGGTAATTGATAACTGTTGGGAGAGAGCTTTCTTTAAGGATGTGACTGGGGCAAGAAGAATCAAAGACTACATATGAAGTTAGAAGGGAGACATGTTGAGAGTGGATATGAGGAGGAGTTGGGGGAATGCAGGCATATCTAGTTGTATCCCTGTATGATTCTCAAGAATAAATAGAAAGATAGCCAGTGACACATCTGACCTACACATAAACACACATGAACATCGACACAGACACAGACACACACACACACACACACACACACACACACACACACTGAAAAGAATAAAGGAAGGCAGACTGAGAACCACACAGGATGAGATAAAATGGGTAATGTGAAAAGGGAAGGTAGGCAAAGAAAGCAGAGTAGACACAGTACCTGGGAAATAAGGACAAGTGTGGACACTGGTTTCTTCCCTACACTGTGTGAGTCAGACCCTGGGCCAGCTCTTGAATCATCTTTCATTCTGTTCACTTATCATTTGCTGCATGACATCACAGAGTTATGCGCCTATGGTTATGAATGGAGCCACCATCTAAAGGAACAGGGGATACAACCCATGGGCCACTGTCAGTGACCTAGAAATAGATACACATAAAGCATGGTCATCAAATGATGCTTTCATGTTTTGACTACCCAAGACACTTAATGTTACCAGTGAACATTTATCAGCTGGTCACACACTAAAATCACCCTGAGAATGTTAATAAAAACCTTGGGACCCCAGTCCAGAGACTCAGATTTACAAGGTCTGGAATGGGGGCTCAAAAGTCCAAAATGTACTTTTTACTAATTCCTAAATGGTTGGAATGTCATCTGGTGTTATAGCTACCATAAACAAGAGAATCTCACCCATTTTAGCAACAACATTCTAGTCCGTTTAAGTCAGTGTGACTGATGCCCAAGTTCCTACCTGCTGCATGCACTTCTCAGAGGACATCCTAGAAACTTCGCCCTCACCACAAACATGGAGATGTTTGTATTAAATGAAATCAGTCAGAAATGAGCCGTGGCTATCCACTCTTTTTCCCTGTGTTTGTGAACGAAAACTTACTCATTCTGTGAACACGACTACAAGCTTCCCTGTTCCTCCCATGCTGCTGTGAGAAATCCCTGGCAATGCTGTGCACGCTGGTTTTGAGACATGAAAGACGTTTCTAAGTCCTCTGCTCTATTTGATAGACGGCCCTATCCTCAGCTGCCACCGTATCAAAGCTTTCAGCTCTCTCCTGCTTTTGTAATCAAGGCACCCTATGAAGTTCTTAAGTGAGTGACAGAAATCCCCGAAGACATGTTCAGGCACTACTGATAACAGTCCCAGAATAGAGATGTTGGGAATGAAGTAGTGGAAAGAATCCTGGAGCTTCATTTAGAAGCTCCAAGTTTGGAATATCTCCAAATGGCCTGACCTCGAGAAGGTCACTTAATTCTCATGAGTCCCGGCATCTGGACCAAGGTGGCTTTTTCTACCCTAGCCACACATGGAAGGGATATAGTGAAAACAAGTAGCCACCTTCACGCATTTTACGCTTTTACAAAGTTCAAGACAAATGGATAATTCCGTTCCTCTTCCTACTCTCACTTTCTCAGATTCCTCTCCCTGAGTACCTGATTCTTCAAGAACCAGCCACACAGACCCAGCTCTCTGGGAGCAGAGAAATTCAAGTGGACACTCAAGGAACCCAGAATAAACAGACTGATGAGAACTTACAGCAGGAGATAAAGGGACTGGAGCAGACGATAAGAGTGCTGAGGCAACAGGCATAAGAGAGCTGAGTAAGCAGATAAGCATCCCCGTTATACTTCCCGGAATACATGTGCAGATTGTTAGTGGGGTTTTGTTTGTTTGTTTGTTTGTTTGTTTGTTATAAAGATAGGAGCTTGACTGGCACTCTCAATTTTTCTCCATAGGTTGGTTAATAGATTCGGAGGGGAAAAAAAAAACAGAACTCAAGAAGTCTATTCCAAAAAACTGTGATAAAAAGCTAATGTATCGCATAAAATTCACTCTGACGTCCACATCTTCCACGGCATGTGCACCTACATAACCTATACACACATATCATGTGTGCCTGCACACACACAAACATACACACACTTGAATGCACACCCCCACACATGCACGGGCATGCCCAAACACACAAAAACAAGCAATGATACTTTTTAAAAGCAAATTATATTGGGGTTTTCATTTTTTTATAATTTTATTGTTTTTATATGTTTTACTGTTTTTATACCAATACTTGATAACTAGATACTGAAAGTGTATTATGACTAAAATGTGAAGCCTTCAACAGAAGCAAGGAACAGCATTCAGAAGCCCAATTTGCTCGCTGACATTTGTCTGACTGGCTACAGAAAAAAGAGCACGAGGTATAACAGCACAACGATGCTGTTAGCATGTGACCCTAGCATGTGATCCATGCTGTGGCTGTAGGGAGGCTTCTTAGGCTCTGTTCTGTTACTAAATTTGTCCTCATAAGTGACTACTACCCACTACCTGGTAACTATGGGACATGAGGTGAACCATAGCTCTTCCAAGTAGATTTCACTCTATTTCTCAAAGTGATAACTCCTCTCTGCCATCACCCACATAAGACTGGGAAGTAAGCTCAACCAGGCAGAGAGCAGAAGTTCGTTGGTCTAATGAATTGTGTGCATGTATGTGGCTTACTACCCCTTCTTACTTTGGGGTTCAAACATTGGTCTTGGGCTAGTGATTAAACATAGAAGGATGTACTTTTAAAATAGCAATTGTATCACAATTGTATGTGATGGCAAAATGGATCATATTTATATCTCCATATACAAACATAATAATACAGATGATAGATGACAGATATACTATAGATATGATAGTTATTTGGTTTATAGTAAATTGAATTGAAGTTTTATCACTTTTTATGACTCAAACTTTTGAGTTTACATTGATTTACAACTTTTTCCAGTTTTAGTTTTTTTTTTTTTAATTGTTTTTTGCTTTTTCAAAGACTCTGTTTGGTCTCAAATTCACCATGTAGTTTAGGCTGGGTTTTAACTTCTTTTTCTATCCTGCTTCTGTCTACTAAAAATTGGAATTGCTAATGGCCACCACAAGGCCAGACTATTACTCAAACTTTTCATTGTAGGTAAGAATTGTAAAACAAATACATGAACATGTGGACACTTAATCAAATAAATAAACTCCAATGGACAGAAACAAATGTCTGGTAAATGATAGCTCTAGATATAGTGATTAATAGTGAAATGTTCATTCATTAGGATAAATGAAGACAGGATGTCTCATCAATCCCATGTTAACGGGAATCTGTGCATCATAGAATTATTTTTGAATGTGTGATTACTTAGAGAAAGTATGATGCCTTTAGTAAGAATATTTTTACTTGGAAATATGTATAAATATAAAAATGCCAAAGGGCTGCTTTTATAACTTCTAATGCTAAAATGACACTGAATTATATCATTAGTGGCATTTACAGCCTTGATTAAGAAGTCACTTAAAGGTAAAGTTAACAAATCTAGCATATTTTTCTGTCAGATTGATAATACTTATGGCACAAGTGTCCTTGATGCTTCCTCTTCCAGTGGAAGAAGAGTGGGCTCTGTGATGGAACAGCTGATTCCTGTGGTAAAATGAAGGTCAAGGACTTTGCAAAATATGTTACAAACTATAGCAGATGTTTCCAGATTAAATCATATTTCTATTAAAAAAATACAGAGAGCCTTAGTTGATAGAACTGAGAATCACAGAATTGTAGAACCACGAGGGATATTTAGGGACAAGTCATCCCTGACATTTTAAGGATAAGGAACCTGGCAAGTTGATAAGGCTAAGTGTTAGAATAGGATCCAGATTTTGTTATCAGTGTGTCTGGACCAGACTTGAGTTATCCCAACTATCCCAGAATGTCTTGTACTTTTAATTTAAAAAAAAAGGACAATTCAATGTTTTTATAAAAGCATATTTTACTCTATGGTAGTACTAGATACAAGTTTAGTAAGATGAGCCACCTTCTTATTTAGTTTCACTTCCTGGATATTATACAGTGTTGCATTTCATATTTAAGTCCACAATTCAGGAAGTACTGCTATGAACCTGGCATTAAACAAAGGTCAAACTAATCTAAAACTGAAACACCCTTTAAACAAAATCGGTAATACCATTAAAGATCAGCAAATATCAGCACCATGTGGACAGTGCTTTTTCAAACTTGGTTAAGTGACAAACGTTTTCTCAATTGCTCTTATACGAGATTTATCAGTAATACAATACTAAATTGTGAAGAATCACACAAAAACGACAGCAAATTGGTAAGTAGTACCCAGGAAGACACTTAGATACTATATGCAATATTTTGTTTTCTTTCAAATGTAACTCAACTTGAAATGAAACAACAAATAGCCCACTTTGAAGACAGACAGACAGATAGATATAGTCTAAAATGTCATATCATTTGTTACTTTTATTATTTTTAAGACTTTAAAATAGACAAGTGGGAATCATTAAAAACCCAAGACAGGTTAAAATCTGTCCAATTTCATATAGTGAAGAGTTCTGGCTTGAACTTTTCCATAAGCAAGTAGGATCAATTTCAGTGAGTCAAGATACCAGCAAGTGACTAGTCCCAATATTAAAGTTTCACGGTACGTTTTCCTTCCCCATCTCAACCAATGGTGTGGACTCATTCCTGGATGCAATAGATTGAATGTTCTTATGGATTTCTCGTAAGTATAGACTTACGGATTTTTCATCAATACAGACTCCTCTGATGTGTGATCATTCAGCCAAATCATGGCCATACCTCCCTGCCTTTCCCTGCATCTTGGTTCTTGAAGTGACACAGGTATCAGAATGCCTCAAGAACTTGATTAGGCCAAAGGTTCGGGCTCAATCCTACTTTGGAAAACTTTAATTCTTTTTAAATTCACTCTATGACCAGAGTAGTGTGATAGGAAGCAAATTTAAGAAACAGCTTGTTTGCGTCTGCTCTTCATATTAATTTATACGAAAAATGTTCATTTCTTCTTATGAAGAAATTAGAAAGAAGAAAATGTTCATGGCTTCTTCCGGCACCAAACAATCCATCTCTTCATTTTCATTTTTATTTTTAAAATAATTTTATCTTTTAAATGAAAATATGATAATATAATTTCCTCCTCCCCTTTTCTCCCTATAACTCTTCCTTTGTACCCCTCCCCCTGATTGCTCTCAAATCCACGACCTCTATTTCTTTAACTGTTGGTACATATATTTCTAAATATATAAATACAACTCCTCAGTCTAAATAATGTTTCTTGTATGTATAAACCCATTCTTTATTCAGGCAAAAAAAATCAGATAAACAAGAATAAAAATAATTTCTGCTTACCAAACTCAAAAGTGCACATTTATCACTGTGCACCTAAGGCCCTTTCAAGATTTTCCCTGGGCAGTACCTTCCAAACTTTGTTTTAAGCATTCTAAATTATTTGCACACTCCTCTAAATGTAACACGTTTTTCATAGTCTTTTTTTTAAATAAAGTTATCTATTCAGAAATATTTATTGAGTTCTAACCATTTGTATAGCATGTGACCCACACTGGGGCCAAAGTGAAAGGACAGGGAAATCATGCAAGCTCTCCAGGACTGAAAAGTGGATATGCAATATACATTTAACACAAATTGAGAGAAGCACTATAAAGCACAACTATAGCATGTCTTAGAACATGTGACAGGTTAGGTTGTAGAACAAGTGAAGACTGGGACTTCTCAGTGTTCCCCTCAAGCAAGTGGTTTTTGAGCTTGTCATGACTAGCCTTGGTTGTCAACCTGACTACATCATGAATGACCTAAATTCAAGCAGCTAGGGATGTCTGCGAAGGATTTTTCTTGAATTGAGCATCTGAGGTGGGAAGAGTCACCCTAATCTGGGTCACCCTTTCTGGTGGCAGTCCACATAAAAGGAGACTGAAGAAGAAAGCTTTTGTTTTTGCCTGCGTGCTTTTACTCTCTGGTAAGCTCATCTAACCAGTTGCTGAGTTACTCCTTCACCTGGATTAGAAGCTACTTCTTTTGGATTCTCGCATTGACTGAAGACTAGCTGAGACATCTAGCATCAATGAATGAACAGCTACTGGATCTTGTCTTAAAGATGGACATTATTGGACTAGCTGGACCACAGCCTGTAAGCCACTCTAACAAATCCCCTTTTAATATAGATATAGATATAGATATAGATATAGATATAGATATAGATATGGATGTGGATGTGGATGTGGATGTGGATGTGGATGTGGATGTGGATGTGGATGTGGATGTGGATATAGATAGGTAGATAGATAGATGATAGATAGATAGATAGATAGATAGATAGATAGATAGATAGATATAGACAGACAGACAGACAGACAGATAGATAGACAGATAGAGACAATGATCCAAATCCTGAAGTATGGATAAGAATTAGCAACTCAGAATCATGGACACTTTAAATGAAGATAACAGAATGTAGGAAGGCATTGTCTTCTGAGGAAAATAACAATTTTATAGAATTAAAAGTAGGACCTATCATGTAACATAGAAAGTGATAAAAGCTGAGTAGCTAGAGAGAAAGCTAAAAAAGGTAGCAGACAATATAAGGATATTTTACCCACATTAATTTTTTGACCTAAGGGAAAGAGGAAGTTCAAAATAGCTTTAAGCTAAAAGTGGTCTGAGTTGCATTTAAAAGACTGACCCCAGTATAGTCACAGAGAAGGTAATTGAGAGGTTATTGCCAACTGACTTAAAGAAAGCAGATGGTGACTGGTCTGGGCTCTTCCTCCTCCAGAGAACCAAGAAAAATGGTAAAGCAAAGACATATGCCACAGCCTGTTTATTCTTCGGCAGGAACTACTTCAATGAACTGACCATGAACTGGCCAAAACTGTAATGTAATTCTCTGTGGATTTCAATTCCATCATTTAGTAAGTTATGTGATTCACTTGCCCATTTTGACTACTTGGCACCAAATCCTGGAAAGTAAAAATATTTCTCCCTTGGCACTGAGGAAATACTAAATCTGAGTCAGACAGATCTCTGTAGAAAAGGTTTAGCTACTAAAGACTTCGGAAATGTAATCAAGGTGCAGTGAAATCTCAAACCTAGACCCATAGACCCCTCTGTGGGTAGAGAGGAGAGTTTATTGGGAAGCAAACTTCCCAGGCTATTGCCAAAGTTGGGGGAACAAAATGGTGGAAAAACAAGCAGGTTTTTATATGAGAGTCAGCACCCCACCTCAGGAACCTTTGAGCTCAAATAGGCTGTTCAGATTAACTGAGACCTAGATAACATTGCCTGAGGTACTTGACTTTTGGGGGCAGATTAATGGAGGTTCCTGGTAAACAGCAGAACTGTTATTGGCTAAATAGAAGTCTAAATTCAGCCTTTCTCAGGAACCTTGGAGGAAGCTATTGGAAGAAGGAAGGGGATGAAAAGGACAGAAAAACTGAGAAAGTAGAAAAGGGGGGTCAGCAAGAAAAAAAGAGAGCATCATAAAATCGATTACTTTACATAATCACTTAAAAGACTAATATAAATTAAAGTACACCGAAACATTAAAAACTCTATAATCTATAAATATGAGGACAAATGAAATCAGCGTTATCAATATCATTTGAAATAATTTTCTTATAATTCTTGCTCTAGTATCTAGCAAAAATTGTCTGTGTGTTAGAGCTTAGAAGCATCATAGATTTCATCCTCACACACGGTGAAAATCACACATGGAAGATGCTTTAATTGATAACCTTCTGGGCAAGAATGTAAGGCTGAAAGAGGGAGGTGACGCACTCAGCATGACACTCACAGTGTCACTTCGTTAGCCCCACAGTGGCAAAGCTTGTCCAAGAAACAGGGCTCCCCACATTCAAGACTGAAGACATAAGGGGTGGGTTCCATGTGTTGATACAGACAGGGTTGTTAATGGAGATTTGCTTTCTTCTCTAATTAATTGAAGGAAACCTCAGAAAAGGTGGAGATCTCAAGTAATGTGATTATGAAAATGAGATAGCTTAGTTAGGTAAGAATGTGATCTCCAACAGGTATTTATTATGCGGAGAAATGAGACTCACCTGCAATCTTGGAGATCATTTATATTCACCAGCCTGGACCTAAAAAGTAGGATTTCAGAATAAGATGGAAACGCCAAAGATAAGATCGCAATATATATAGCCATGGTGATTTGCAAGTCTGCCTTACTGGATACCTCTGGTAGTCCTTTCCAGCCATCTACCCACCAACTTTATTGGCTCATTCAGCTCCTGGTAATTTCGAAGACACATGTAACCTCTGCATGCATACCTTGTCAACTTCTCAGTGCTACAGTATATAATGATGCAACAACAAACACATTTCCCTCTTGGAGTTTCATGTATAAGAGTGATACATACTGTGATTCATCAAACACAAGCTTGCATGACAAAGGCTAATGTTGCTGAAGATGTTATAGAGAACAGAAAACGAAATATCATCATCATGAAGATATCTGAAGACTTCCTGATCTTCTTTGGTGTTTAAGGGGAGAATTAACTGGGTGGATAAAGGGAGAAAGGTGGAGAAATGGCTCAGTGAGTAAAAGCCTCTGCTATGAAAACATGAGTACTTGAGTTCAAACACCCAACATCCTGTAACCCCAGCACTACTGGAGATGGTGGGTGGAGACTGAGAGATCTCTGGGTCTTGCTGGCTACAAGTCTAATTTCAATTTCATTGAAAAACCCTGTCTCAAGAGAGTCAAAGAGAGAGTTGATAGAATGGGCTACCATGTGTCCTCTACACATGCACATATGGGTGTGCATATCTGTATACATACATGCACATACACCATACGCATGTATCACCTAACATACACCAGAGAGACAGAGACAGAGACAGAGAGACAGAGAAGCAGGCCAGGCTAAGGTTGTAAGTGGGGAAGGTGACAAGGGGCCTTGAGAACAGGAGCAAACAGTTTAATCTGAGCACAGCAGCAGATCCTGTGGAGCAGGGAGGAAGGACATACCAAAGAGACAGGCAGGCATCAAACCATGAAGAAGTGCATTTCCTGAACTGAGGAATGTAAACATAGTTACAAGTAAGTTCTGGGAAGCCTCTGAAAGATTTACAACTATAGAACGACACAACCAGATCTAAGACCACAATCGGTGCCACGGGTTTTTAATCCTTGGTAAGCAGATGCAGACAGATCTTTGTAAGCTCAAATCCAGCCAGGTCTACATAGTAAGTTCCACATCAACCAGGGCTACAGAGTGAGATCTTGTCTTTAAAAAAATAAGACCTAGTAGGTGTGAAAATGACATAGAAAAACAACAACAACAACAACAAAAACAAACAAACAAACAAAAACCCTCTAGGCAAGAAGTCAAAAGACCAGTTGGACAGCTCAGTTCCAAATCTGAGTAATGATGTGAGTGTAGATTGTGATACATATTGACATAGGAACACAGAAGGAAAAGCAAGTGGAAATACTTCCCTAATCTGTTTCCCCTTAAGTTTTCATCATCTCTCATTTACAGCAGTGTAGTGGTTATTCGCTCCACCCATGACCTTGGGCTAGCTGGTCCAATAGAAGCGGTGCTCCTTAGATGCCTAAGATGACCTCTTAAAAGGGAAGAGGGAGGGTGGTGCGAGTACTCTTGGACCTGAAAGGTTTCTGATGCAAGGTTTACTGAACTGGTCTGGAGTTTTCCCCATCTTTCCCTGGGAGATGAAGAGGCAATGGTGTCGCTTCATTTTGTATTCATGTCTATGTGATCCCCATTTGATCCCTTAAGAAATGTCTTCTTCCCAGATATCCATGGATTTCTCACATTACAGCATATTATATAAGAAGAGGAGAAGAAAGGAAATAATACATATTTAAAAAAAGAGTACACACACATAGAGAAAGAGAAAGCAAAGAAAATATTATTTTCTGAACAACATGTAGGCACTGTGTTTTCATGGATGATCAAAGATGATGTAATGATGCTAGCTTAGGAACAACCGTAGTGGAAGCTCCCCATCCTAGACCTTGGCCCACTCATCCCACTCCACCTACCATGATAGGAAACCAGCGTTTACACTCAGGTAATAATGGCAGTATCTGAGGGGAAAGACTCAAGTTCCAGTCAGAACACAAACTTACTAGGAACATGCTTTTACCGCTGACACTTAGTGTCTGGCATGCCAAGACTCACATTAGCAGGTGGCATGCAGGGAGTGGGGGAGCAGTTCCTCTGCCACCCAGAATAGATTTCTTACCTGCCCCCTGCAGAAGAGTCATCACTGACCTGGTGAAGATAGTTTAATTGGTACAGCAGATAGATTTCCAGACTAGAGAGGGGATCAAATGATTTGGCCTTGGGAGAAACTACACAAACAATCAGCATTTCCTTTTACTGTCTCCTAAGTAAGCCTGAAAGTGAGCGTCACTGTCAAGGTGAGGTGCCTAGAATGGAGCTGAGCCTGGCATGATTTGAGAACCACTAATGCAAAACCAGAAATGCCGATAGTTTTCTTTCTTTCTTTCTTTCTTTCTTTCTTTCTTTCTTTCTTTCTTTCTTTCTTTCTTTCTTTCTTTCTTTCTTTTTTTTTTTTTTTTTGGTTTTTTGACACAGGGTTTCTCCATATAGTTTTGGTACCTATCCTGGATCTCACGCTCTAGACTAGGCTGGCCTCAAACTCATAGAGATCCTCCTGGCTCTGCCTCCCAAGTGCTGGTATTAATGGCATGTGCCACTGCTGCCTGGCACCGACAACTTTCTATGCACACACACTTTTTTTGACTAAGGAAAAGAGGACACAGAAGATGAACTCAGATCATGAACAGTAGGAGGGCCAGCAAAATGTGTTGTAACTGACAGAGTGATAGTACATTAAGGGAAATATAGTAATACTGTCTAAACAGTGTGCGATGACAAAACATTTGGTTATTTTTAATTATTGCTCAGATGAGGAAACCCTAAGAATTATAATATTTTTCTTTTCACTCTAACATAGCAAACAGGGTTGTGTGTAGGCATGGGATGCCAACCCTAATCTTAATAAAGTATAAAAAATTTACACTAGGTCTTGGGATGGCTTATGGGAATAAAGGTGAGCTAAAGAAGAGCCTGGGAGACATGAAGCATTTAGCTCTAGGAATCTAGAGAGGGCAAAAACCAAAGTGTCATCTCAGGGGACCATGAGAAAGATGGGTTCCTTAGGAAGCCTAGTGACAGCTTTTATAACTGAACAGTCATAGAGCCATGCATGCGTGAAAAACAGGGGTGTATAAGGAAGAGAAAACATGGACTCCAGAGCTCCTGATACAGTCAACAAGCATGCACCATAGTTAGTGGTGATCTCTTGATGAATTATACTCATTTGAAACTGGAAACAGGCCAGTGAATATTTTAAATGGAGAAAGTCTTTAAAGGGGGGGGGTTGCATGAAGAGTAATGATAGTAATTGTTTACAATCTGGGTTGTTACATTGATTAATAAATATATTAAGATTTAGTCTCGGTGGTCATATAGAAATACCATGACTGGGAAGAGGAGAAAGGATAATACACCTTCTAAGTAGAAGATGGAAATTTAGTTTCGGTTAAATTTATAATGATCTAAAAATTAGCTCAGGAGTATTTCAGATTTTTTTAATGTATATGATGAGTGTTTTGGCCACATGTATATATGTGTATCATGTGCAGGCAGTGCCCACACAGGCGAGAAGAGAGTGTCAAAACCTGTCGAACTGGGAACCAAACACCAGTTTCCTGCAAAAGTAATAAGTACTCTTAACTTCTGAGCCATCTCTCCAGGCCTTTGGCTCAGTTTTACTAATTAAAATACCCATTATAGGACCACAGTGATACCCAATGACTTTTACCTAACTGCTGTTTGAGTCAACTGACTACTGAAAATCTAGATACAGTTAAGAGTGTTGTCACAGAACTAAATCCCAAGGTCCTAATACAGTGGTATGATAAAATTCATTGCTTGAGGAGTATGCTGTGGTCCTCATACCACAGTGAAGAAGAAAGAGGGGTTTTTTTGTTTGTTTTTCAGACACCATGCACTATAGTATCATGTTGTAGAATAGAATTCTTTAACTATGTAAAGGTGTGTTCCTTTTGTTTATGCTGCATTTGTTTAGAGATGTAAAGATGTGTTGCTCTTTCACCTTGCCTGCCTCAAGTGCCTGATTGGTCTAATAAAAAGCTGAAAGGCCAATAACTAGGCAGAGGAGGGATAGGCAGAGCTAGTGGGCAGAGAGAAATTTTTGCCAAGGCACCTTCTGATTGATTTAATAAAGAGTTGAAGGGCCAATTGCTTGGCAGAAGGAGGTTATGGGGGAACTTCAGGGCAGAGAGAAAAGAAGAGGAGTGTAGCTGAAGTTTTCCTGGTTCTGCATGGCTCCCATAGCCCTGCAGCTGCTTATAAAATAATCACTCAGAGCTTATATTAATTAAAACTGCTTGGCCTAATGGCTCAGGCTTCTTGTTATCTAGTTCTTATATCTTAAATTAACCCATTTCTATAAATCTATACCTTGCCACGTGGCTCATGGCTTACCGGTATCGTTATATCTTGCTCCTCATCACGGCAGCGGCGGTGGTGACTGGCGACTCCTGACTCAGCCTTCCTGTTCCCAGAATTCTCCTCTCTGCTTGTCCCACCTATACTATACTTCCTGCCTGGCTACTGGCCAATCAGCATTTTATTTATCAACCAATTCAAAGCAACACATTCACAGCATACAGAGCAATATCCTCAGCAGAGGAGATAAATCTAGAAGGTGGGAGACTTAAGAGGAGACAGAGAAGAAGCAGGAACATACAGAAGGAGAGGTAAAAGCCACAAGCCATGTGGCAGCACACAGATTAATAGAAATGGGTCATTTTAAGTTGCAAGAGCTAGTTAGAAACAAGCCTAAGCTAAGGCTGAACTTTCATAATTAATAGTAAGTTTCTGTGTCAATTTTTGGGGAGCTGACTGGAGGGACAGAAAAAAGACTTATTACAAGATGTCCTGGTTCTCCCTCTTTCATAATATTCCCTGAGCCTTAAGTGCATAGTTTTTGTTGTAGATGCCTTAATGGGGCTGAGCACCTCATCATCAGTGGTATTCTCTCCATTTGACCACTTGTAGATGTCTATACTAGTATCTGCTGTACAAATAAAAGCTTATTTGATAAAGGTAAGAGCAAAACTCAGTTATGGGTATAAGTGTAAGTATTTAGACCTTGCTTGTGTTCAAACTTACACTGGTTTAGGAAAGTGGAGTTAGTACATTCTCCTTTAAGGCTCATGATCTCATCAGCCATGGATCAGTTGGCTGGATTTACAATATCAGGCATGAATATTGAGCAGTCCTTGAGTCTCATTAGAGTCTTGGTGATGAAAACCATTACCAAAAGCAAATGGAGGAGGAAAGGGTATATTTCAGCTTATAGGAGCCAGTACAGGAACTCAAGCTAAGAGCCTGGAAGCAGGAACTGAAGCAGAAGCCTTGGAGGAACACCGCTTACTGGCTTCTCCCCATGGCTTGCTGAGGGTAGCACCAACCACAGTGGGCTGGGCCCTACCACACCAATCACTAAGAAAATGTCCCCCAAACTTACCTACAGACCTATCTTTAGGAGTCATTTTTCTCAATTTAGGTTCCTCTTTTCAGATGACACTAGTTTGTGTCAAGTTAACAACAACAACACAAAGGACACTTAGACAGCTGTCGGTTACTGCCAAAATATGTGTCACTATTACATCTTTAGAGTTGTGTGGTTTTCGTGCTACAGCTGGGTTGGGGTTGTTGTGTGCTTTTCTCTCCTGGCAGCTTTCATAGCACCTTCAGATACGATGAGAGGCGGTCCCTGGGGAAGAGGATTTTGGGTCAATATCAGCTTAAGTCCTCCAAGCCTTGTGTCTGACATGTGGTGCCTTCATCAAGAGAGTCTTAATTGCAAGTTCTGGGAGGCAACCAAGGGCTAGAGCAATATCCTAAATTGTTTTAAAAGTCTGTCGAACTCCTGACCAACAACTTAAAGAGAGGTTTCCCATATCTAGCTCTGTGGGTTTTTTTAGATTGTCTATCACTCTTGGGGGTGGGAGGCATTATAACCACAAGTAGTGTAACTTCACTTACATAGATAAACTTGTTTTATATTTTTAATGTAAATGTAAGATAATGTATTTCCCTGTGGGTATTCGATTGTTGTACATAGTAGTCAATCATGTACATATTATTTGTGTACCTTTGAGAAAACATGGTAGCATTTTTCAATCTTATTTTCCTCATACAAAAGCAGAGTTTACTAAAATTATTGATGATAATGTTATTTTTCATTTTGTGCAACATCCTGTAAATCTTAGAGCTGATCTTAGAGAGTTTGTGTCAATATGTAATTTAATATTAGACTTTAAAAAAAAGGAAATACCTTGGCCAGAAAATATATAACTGGAAATAATTTAGGGTCATCATAGCTATTCAGAACAATGTATCCACAAAGCAAATAGCTTTTTGAAGAGCTCACTTCAGTGTGCTAAATTTGTATCATAACCCTTATAAACACATAATTTATATCTATAATGCATACATGAATTTCCATAAACCATTTAAAGAATCAAATGAAACACTACTAAAATAAGCCATGCTTATAACAAAACTTACATGACAGACCATGAGTATAATTAATATCATACACCAAATACAATCTCAGTGTATTGTGTAGCTGACTTGATACCTCATTGTTCTAAAAATGAGAGGGTGTATTTCCTTAAAGGCTAAATCACTGAGAATTTTTAATTGCCCTTTAGTAGAAGGCATACTGTATTTTTAGTCTAAGAAAACAGTCTATGGAAAGCTCTTTCTCCCCCCAACCTCGTGGTATTGGGAACTAGCGTTTTAGACAAGGACTATTTACTGATCCCCATGGCAACAGTGTGCTTTATCTGGCATAGGTCCTAGTGTCAGAAGGGCACGTTTTAGTATGCTTTCTGAACCCTAAAATAATGTTTTTGGTGTAAAATATAGATTCTTGAAATGGAACTTTAAAAATAAAAAAACCCTTTATTCAATGTTAGAGAGGTTGGCAGAAACTCTGTAGTAGACTTTTCACTGTGGAGCAAGCATGGCAATGGCTGAGTTAAAATTATGGAGTTTCCAAAGGTGTGATACAGATGTAGTTATTTATGTGGAACTCAGATGAGGCTTAAGCAGAAGGTAGAAATGATGAGAGTGGACTTTGAGTGGTGTCCCATCTGCATGTAATAGTCTTCCAGAGAAACTCTACCCAAGGGTGTGGTGCACCTAGGTGGAGTGATCATTACCCCTTGTTTTATAGGCTGGCAATAACACAGTGAAGTTAATCCAGCTGTAAAGACTTCACTTGGAGTGAGATCTGGTTCTTTTCCAGGTTTCAAAATTAAAGTACAGTGACCAAAATTCTAAACTAAACCTCTCCCCTCAGCAAGGTTAAGTTAAACATATAAGGTGTTTTGGAATCCTCAAAAAGAAACATGTTCCATCAATAACAAGGACTTGGGGTACTGAAATGTTCATGTCATGGATAAGACCTGGTCTTTTTCAAGTCTATGGCTTTATATGCATGTCAGTAAAATCAGTGTTCTACACATGATTTCAGGCAATCACACTATAATACTTTTTAATGAGTGTGGGTGGGAGTAAAACCATCCTATTTCTTTGGATGGCTTCCCCTCCAGGGTTTCACATACAGTAACACTCAAAGGGATAAGGGAGTACATTTGTGCTTCAGAATACTTTCCTTGTGAAATTGCAAGTGACTGTTAAGTCAGAGAGGAGTGAGTTGCAGGGACAGGTGTCACTGATTTTCTGCACACTTCTGCACAGTTAACACCTTCTTCCGAAAAACGCAAACACCCAGAGCCAACTTTTCAGCTATTTCATCTTGAAGGTCTATTGTCCTTTCTCATATTTCAGGTGTACCAAGGGCCTCACCTCCTCTGAGGAGAGGAAGGGGAGTGGAGTCGGGGAAAGGTGGGGCAGTGAGCAGGAAGAGGGAGGAAGAGGGAACTGTGGTTGGCGTGTAAAATGAAAAACAAAACTTTTAAATAAAAACAAAAAGAAAAGAAAGGAATTTGACATGGTCAAGAAGATCTTTCAATGCTCTTGATCCACTGACTCTGACCAGAATAATACGTAATAAAGGGAAGTGTTGTGCCTCTAGGCACAGATGGAGCAGATCCAACCAGATTCAGCCACACCAGCTTCACCTGGGGTATGAGATAAGGTCCTATATAACAAATGGAAAAGAATTACAGACATAGTCTACTGAGAAGGCTGCTTGATGAGTATTGCGTGAAGAAGGGAAATAAATTTTAAATTGCCCAAAGTCAAAAACTCAGGTTTTATTCGTTTTCCATGTAATGACAATGTCTTCAGCATTGCCATAGCCTTGAGAGACCAAAAAGGGCAAAGGAAAAACAGTTTCCTGAACATCATGTAGCAACATTGTAACATAAACAATAGGAAAGATGCTCCAAAAGACAAACACTGATGAGTGGAGTCCTCACCCCTCATCAAAGAAATTTCTCTTTTTGACAGACAGAGACCAATACAGAAAACCACAACTATTTAAAATGTGGAGTTGTGGAGCCCAGTTCCAATAGATACATCAACAATTTCCTGTTTCTGTTAAAGTGAGATTTCTGGAAACAAGACAGGCTAAAGTGCCCTTCAAACCACAATGGCATCCAAATAGAAATGGTACAATTATAACACACCCCACAACAAATATTCATTAATTAGTTCCTAAGCCCTCTATTAATAAAGTAATTGTACAGATATAGTTCAAGAGAAATGAAATTATTTTTTCATACAACTACAGTGTGGTGGTATAAAATAGAATGTTCCAAATAGACTCTTAAATTTCAGTAATTGATCTTCAGTAGATAGCACTGTTTGTAGAGATTCAGGAGATGTGGCCTTATTGGAGGAAGTTTGGTACTATGGGCAGGCTTTGAAGCTTAAAAACCTCTCATCATCCCCAGTTTGCTTTCTGTGTCCTACAAGTGGTTTAGGATATTTGCACTCAGGCCTTCCTCTGCCTCATGCTTCCCTGCTGTTCTAGTGATGAACTCTTATCCCTCAGGAATCAAAAGCCCAAATAAGCCCTTCCTTCTCTAAGTTCCTTCTATAATGGAGTTTTATCACAGCAATAGAGAGGTAACTAAAGACAACAGAAAAGAGAAAGCATTGAGCATAGAAATAGAGAATTGAGAAAGAAGTAGGCTGAGAAGGCCTTTCACCAATCATCTCAAAGAAACACCATTTGAACAGCTGATCATGCACAACTCTCCCTTCAGAAATACTAGGGAAGCCAAGTGAGAGAGGACAGTATTTGAATTTAGTACAATAATAAGGATACAATGTAGAAGGGAGGAAGGAGTGGGCTGCATTGTCTTTCACCAATCCAAGCAACAAGGAGAAAGACATCTGCGACTTTTAGAGTTGGGAACAAGGAGCTAAGTCTAAGCCTTAAGTATGGGACCCAGTACTAGTTCCTCCATGGTATAACCCAGTGCTACACAAAGCCTTCCAAGTTCTTCCCTGAGGACAGTACATGTGGACTGAGGTACTAGGACTCTAGTAGCTAGCTAGGCATTTTATTCCTTCCACCACAGTTCCCTCAGCCTCCACCAGCCATGTGAGGAGTAAGACTCTTCCTGTTGGAGAAGGAGATTCAAAAGCTAGCACTAGAGACCATTCGAATTCAGTGTCAGAAGCAAAGGCCCTCTCATTAAATCCAGAGTCTTAGATGTCATTTCTGAACTTCCTCATCATAGGAAAAGACATGCACCTTGGCAGAACAAACACATGTTTTAACTCACAACATGGCCAATGTTGAAGTGACCCTGGGTTTCCCTTTCCATGACTTCAGGCCACCTTTGTCTGTGAGTCTCAGACATGTTCCAGCTTGATATCAGCTTTGATGGCCAATGTGCTACACCCAACCTCAGACAGCAGAGCTATCTCCCAGGAAAAACTTACGTTTCAACCTTCAAACTTCATCACAAGTATCTCCAGAATGGGCCTGACTGTACCTCTAAGACTGAATTATTTTTGTAGCTAAGGCATGGCTCCTTTAAGAGATGGTTTCCAGGCTCAGTGCTAGCATCAAAAACAGGCAGCTCTTCTAAGAGGCCCTCCTATCAAACACATGGGATTTATGAACAGAGTGTGGCATGATACCCAGTGGTGATGTCAACCCAGAAAGTTCACAGAGTTGGGATGGCAAACATGGCTTTCAGAGCTGGTGGTAAATGTTCCTCCCAATGAGACTAGAATTTCATGGAAACCAGGGGAAGGAACCAGCACCAGCATGCCATTATCTAAATTACACACGGTATTTTTGTTCATGTGGACAGAAAGGGTGCAGATACACAGTAAGGACAGATACAGACTAAAAGAGCCTTTAAATGGGTTCCAGTGTGTTTACAAAATATGTGTAGGCTTAGGAGAGAGAAGAATATATATATATATATATATATATATATATATTTTAAAATATAGTTTTAAAATAATAAAGTCCTTAAAAAGGAATAGAGTAAGAAAAAATAAGCGAGATAAAGATGGAAAATACACAGAGAACCTGGAGCCTGTATATTATTGTGTTATCTTTGAAATTTTTCACTGCTAAGAGACATTGAATTTTGGCAACTGCTGGATTAAACCAACTTCTATATCTTATCATCATTGCTTGAAAATTTAGGTTAAAACATACGTTACTTTGGAGGAGAAGCTATGCTTTTGTTTCCACCAAAAATGAGAGGCTGTGGATTCATTCAGGATTAAGAAAAATAAGGTTTGACTGAAGAAACTCCCTGAAAATCCTACAAATGGCTACAAACATAAAACAAATAAACCTCAAAGAATTATAAGACACATGGTGATATATATATATATGTATATATATATATATATACATATATATTTACATGCTTAAACACATAACCAAAAAAATCGTTTGAACACACTTGTGCATAATGCACAATCGGTATTTGTAGTAATACAGATATGTATGTTACCTTTAAAAGTCTATATATTTTCAGATCAAGAGGATGAGACACCAATGAAAACAATGGTTCAGGTGATCCAGTATCCAGAATAGCTTCCAGGCTGCTGACTGAGATGATCCACCCTCACAGAATACTACAGCCAAGATTTAACAATTATCTCAACTTTCTCAAGGTTCTCTCAAATATTATCAGTGCCCCTGAATCAAGAGGAAATACTCTAAACTGTGGCCACATTACCTCAAAAGTGTTTTATATATATATATATATATTTATGTTCACATATATGTGTGTGTATGAATGTATGTATGTGTATATATGTATGTATGTATATGTATATATAAACATTTAAGGGTGGTTGGTTACAAGTTGTTATTGGTAATGGTCAAGAAAAAAAGCTAAACAAGGAGATTAGATTCAGGAATCTCCTTCTAAAAAGAAATGAGGATGAAGTAAAAGTGATACAATAAAATGGTACATTATTGAATCCATTTTAATCTAAAAAACAACTATTAATCTTAAGTGTTTTACAGTGTTATGGATTTTAATTTATTGATACAAATGTAAAGTTAATTTTGTAAAACTGTATCTATATTTCTACTCTTAAGTTATTGTGTTTTTGCAGCTCATTTAGAAATGTAATGTATAATTAAGAAATACAGATTAATAGTCATCTATAGTAATCAAACTTATAGTATGTTAAGTATATTTTCAAGGTAATACATAGTTATATTTATATAATTAAATGGTCTTCAAACACTTCAGAGATCAACAGAATATGGCATTTAATATGTTTAATAGCCTAAGACTTTTCAGGACAATGAGAAACATCTGCTCCTGGCAGCACCAATCTACTCATCTCAGAGAAGATGATGCCTATCAAAGAAACTCCATATGGAGTTTGTTTGCTTTATGACAAAAGCTAGCCATGGGAGCAAAGAAACTGTCCTTGCCTTGACTGCTGACAATATACTGTCCAAACTGGACCAGCAGGACACAAAAGAAAGTGACTCTCAAACTTTGCCAAGACAAGGTGGGACACTCCTTCAAAAATCCTGCATAATAGAAAAGTCAGTCAAATATTCTAGCAGATAGGCTAAAGATGGATGCCCTAATGTTACAGAGGAACCTTGAGTGATTGTCCAGGCAGCCAGCTGTTTCATTTATTTATTCGTTTTGGAAGTTGTTTGCACTACTTCCTGTTTATTCAGGTAATATTATATCCTTCTCCAGTCTCTAATAGAGTTGAAGACTAGATAAGATGTAATTCTTGCCTGTATATATTTGTATATAGTTATTGTTCTTATTGTATAGGGGTTTTCTGTGTTAGTTAAAACCTTTGCTTTTTCATTTAGACAAAAAGGGGCAAACGTGTAAAATTTTTATTGTGTTCTGACAAATAAGTTTGGTTGGAGTCAGAGGGCAGAGCTAGCCACTAGCTGACCTAAATTAACCATAGAGGTTTGGAGGACTGTAGACAGAGAATAGATGTGAATTAGCAAGGTAGGGCAGAGAGAGGATCTTGGCCCTTTTGGATGGAGGAATGATAGAGGTAGGAGGTGACTAATGGCTACTCCCTACTTCTCTGCCCTTTCAGGATCTTACCCAGATATCTGCCTCCAGACTTTCTATTGATAATGATTAATTCGACTATAAATACAGGTACCAAGCACACACCTTTACCCTAGAAAGAATTCCTGTTTCAACCTTCCTCACAACCATCACCAGTATGTGCCTGACTGCACCTCCAAGACTTATTAATTTTGTAACTGTGAATCACCGGTGCCATCTCAGCACCAGCCTTTGTGGATACAGAGCTACCTTTACCAGCGCTAGCTCAACTTGGAAATGTTGGGTGGAGTAGAACCTCTTTGACTGGTGAGAGGACAAGATATTAACCACAGATCATTTCACTGAAACTTACTGCTCAACTGGTAAGAGCTAACACTAGGAAGAACCTGGAAATCTCCAGGCTTGGGCTCACAGATAACGCCACTGAAACAACCTGGTGTCTATTGGTAGCAGTATACAAGGTGTCTAAGACATGGAGAAGTTTGGGGATACCAATTAACCTTTTCAGATTCACCTCAAGACCCAGCAGTGCTTCAACTCTACTTATGGGACCAACCTAGCTGACTCAGGTAGCTCTCTAATGCTGAAAACACAATAAGACACCAACAACAAGCTTGCAATAAACCATCTAATTGGAGACATCCAGTGGCACAGTCCTAGGAGTGAGAAGCTATGAGAAAGCAACCAGCTCATATTTTTATGAAAAGGCAGATGTGAAACAAAGTCAAATTATAAAGACTGGAATAAAGTCCTGGTCCTCAAATACCTAGGTATTATCAGACCCTGACAGTCTCTGAGAACTTTCACAAACAGCTATGACTTCATCTAACACTTGAAGTGCCAGAAACAAGTTTGGTTGACAGAGAAACAAGTTTGGATGAAATCTCAGATGGAAAACTTAAAATTGGTGATTTAAGAAAACATAAGAGCTGGGCAGTGGTGGCGCACGCCTTTCATCCCAGCACTCGGGAGGCAGAGCCAGGCGGATCTCTGTGAGTTCGAGGCCAGCCTGGGCTGCAGAGTGTGTTCCAGGAAAGGCACAAAGCTACACAAAGAAACCCTGTCTTGGAAAACCAAAATAAAAAAAGAAAGCATAAGAAAATTCAAAAGAAGATAAAGTGTTCTACATTCTGTATTAGTAAATTAACAAGTTAGAAGCAAATTTTAAAAGTCATCAGAAATCTTTGAACTGAGAATATATTAAGTAAAATTAAAAACATAATAGAAGCTCTCAATACTAGACCATAAAGAAGGAACAGATGAGTGAGTAGAAAGCCTGCTCTTTTTATTACTCAGATGAAAAGCTGTAGAGATGGTTTTGTGGTTAAAGGTGCTTTCTTCTCTTCCAGAGGGCCCCAGGTTTTGTCTGAGCACTCAGATTGGGTAGTTCACATCTCCCTGTAATTCCAGTTCTGTGACAACTGATGCCCTCTTCAGGATGACGTGAGTACCTGTCATACATATGCCATGAATTCACACAGACACAAACACATACACATACAATTTTGAAAATATAATCTTTAAGTGAAAATATAATAAAGCACTCAAAAGAAGAGTCAGGGTGAGTTAAAGGAAGTTTGGAACTTAAAAATTGTTATTGGGTTTTAAGAGAAACTTAATAATAAAGAAGGAGTAGAAAGATTAGTCAAAAAGGTTACAACAGAAAATGCCCCAATCCTAGAAAAACTCACAAATGTCTACATACAGGAAAGTTGCAAATATCCAAGTGCAAGAATACCAAAGTCCTCAGTCAGTTCTAAATCAAATCCACCAAAGTGAAATCAGCATCAAGCTCTCCCAGATAAAGGATAAAGCAATCTTCTCACAGCAGGAAGAGAACAGAAACAAGTAACTAACTCATAGGCCATTTCCAAGTCGCCTGATTTCTCAGCAGAATTCTTATAGGCTGGGAGAATGGCATGAGATGTGTCCAGTACTACATGATAAAACAACACCAGTCAAGAATATCACGCCAGGAAAATAAAGCTGGGACAAAGGCATTCTCATACAAACAAATTCAAAAGAATACTTCTCCAGTGTATAACTAACATAAACTTTTCTGAAGGAGATTTTGTTAAATGAAAAGAAATAGTAATGATTAGTGAGAAAATACTGAAAAGTAGAAAACTCTCTGGTAGGACTAATTCTAGAGGTAAATGTTGAAGGCACTATTACCATAAAAATGGTACTTAACTCATGTTTTGGTATAAGAAAACTTTAAATAATAACTATAGTAGGCCTTGAGAAGATGGGCAATACAGAAGAAAGCACTATGAGATAGTACAAACTTCAAGCTGGGGAGGCATGAAGTTATTTAGTTATTTAATGTTTCATTTTCATTTATTCTCTTTAAGACATGTCATTGTGCTGTAACACCAAAAGAACTTTCTATAACCAAAGGCACCCTGTGTAACTTCACAACTAAAACCCAAAAGTCCACAAGAGACAAACCAAAAGTAGAAAGGAAGGAACCAAAGCATTCTACTCGAGTAAGTCTCTTAACGGCAAGAAAGAATGAATGATATTGAGAGAGATGTGTCAATAAAACTAGAAAACAAGGAATGAGACCTTATCATGAACTACCTTGATTGTAAATAGATTAAAGCCTCCAATTAAAAATATGTAGAGTGACAAAGTGAATCAGCTATGTGTTTCTTAAATTCATTTCACTCCAAAAGACAGATATTAAATTGATATGACATCAAATTGCCGTCTAACACCTATGATTATACTATGGATAAAAGGGGGGTTGGGGGGAAAAGGAGTCATTATCTTCATCTGTGTGCCCACTGGTGAATCTGCCTTACCCAAAGTCACACAAACAGCTCTGGTTAAACGTGGGAGAGTCACACGTCACACTATAAAATACAATGACATAAACATGAGAAAGAAGAAGGAAGCAAGTGGACATGAGTGGGAAGGAGATAAAAAAAGAGTATGGAGTAAGAGTTATTGGGATGTGTTATATACATGTATTAGAAGATAACAAGTTTAGTTATATAAGAAAAGAAAAAGAGAATAGAATAAAGTAGTCCATGCAAAAATAATCCAAATCAAACTTATCTATGACAAGATGGACTCTAAACTTTAAACAGTAGATAGAGATGAGGAAAGATGTTATGTGGCAAAGAACTCAATTCAATGATGCATTTAATGTGTCTAAATATTTATGTAAATCAATCTTAGGGCATACAAATTTGTAAACAATATCAATAGAACTTAAGTTGAAATGAGCATACAGTAACAGCAGGGCTTTAGTGCTTTAGCACTCTACAATAATAAATGAATGGACCATGCAGGCTAAAATAAACTAATAGAAAATGGTTTATTTGCAATGTCAACCATATATATATATATATATATATATATATATATATATATATATATTGACATTGTATGAATGTCAATAATATGAATAATGTGAATAATAATTCATACAGCATTCCATCCCTGATTACCAAACACACATTTTTTTTTAAACAGTACATGGATCATTAAGCAGGGCAGATCAGCTGGGCAGTGGTGGCTCATGCCTTTATTCCCAGAACTCGGGAGGCAGAGTCAGGCAGATATCTATGAGTTTGAGGTCAGCTTGTGCTACAAAGTGAGTTCCAGGAAAGACGCAAAGCTACACAGAGAAACTCTCTCAAAAAACCAAAAAAAAAGTAAAGAAAAGAAAGAAAGGAAGGAAGGAAGAAAGAAAGAAAGAAAGGCAGATCAGCTGCTATGCAACAACAACAAAAAAAAGCAAGCCTATCCAAACTTTTGAAAGATTGAAAATATATGAACCATCTTTTCTGACCATAATGCAAAAAAACTGGAATTCAATAACAAGAAAAACTTTGTAAACTGTAAAAATGCATAGAAACTCACCAACCTACTTTTCAGCAAACTATTTATCAAGTAACAATAACCAAGAAAGAAATGAAAGATTTCTTGAAGCAAATGAAAGATTGCTATTTTGGAAGATGAGTTACAGACATGGCACATTTGTTTATGATGTAGAATATTTGATTAATGATGCAAAGATGTGTTGCATTCTTCATGTTGCATTTGTTTAACTCTGTGAAGCTTTGTTTTTTTGCCTGTCTAAAGCACATGATTGGTCTAATAAAGTGATGAACAGTCAATGGCTGGAAGGAGAAGGAAACTTGTGGGACTGGCATGCAGAGAGACTAAATAGAAGGATAAGTGAGGGGAGGGAGGAGTGAGAAAAGGAGGAGAGGAGGACACCAGGGATCAAGCAATCAGCAACACAACCAGCTGAGGAATATGAAGTAAAGAAAGGTGTAACCAGAGCCAGAGCTTTCTGTCCCATGTGCCAGATTATAACTGGCAGCTGCTTCCCAAATTAACAATCAGAGCCTTATATTAATTATAAATGCTTAGCCAATGGCTCAGGCTTATTACTGATTAGCTCTTATATTTACATTAACTCATTTCTGTTCATCTATATATCGCCACATGGCCCATGGCTCACGAGTTCCTTCACATCTTACTTCATGGGTAGCTCACATCATCTGCCCCAACTTTACCATTCTTTATCAATGTTTTTAGTTTGACTATACCACCTAACATTATTGTGCCTCAAAATCAGCCAAACAGATTATTATCAACCAATGAAAGCAAAACATATTCACCACATACAGAAAGACATCCCACAGCATTTCCAACTCTCTGTCTAGTCAAAAGGGAAGGTTTTAAATTTAACATAGTAAACTAACATATAAGAAAACAGTAATCAAGAAAGAATTAGTTATAATGTTTAGGATCTTTATGTTTGACAAAATTAGAGAAAATAATAATCCTTAAATGGAATGTAGAAATGAGAAGAGTAGACTTTGAATGATATCCCATCTGCATGTAATGGTCTTCCAGAGAAATCCTAACCAGGAGTGTGATGCACCTAGGTTGAGTGATCATTAGCGCTTGTTTTTCTATGCTTGCAATAACACAGTGACATAAAACCAATTATAAAGACTTCAATTAGAATAAGATCTGGTTGTTTCTCCAGCTTCTAAGCTAGTTAAAGTACGTGATTAAAATTCTAAACTAAACTTCTCCCCTCAGAAGGTTAAGTTAAACATATAAGATGTTTTGGAATCTTCAAAAAGAAGCATGTTCCATCAATAACAAGGACTTTGAGTACTGAGAATGTTCATGCCATGGATCAGATCTGGTCATTTTCAAGATTACGGCTTTATATGCATGTCAGTAAAATCAGTGTTCTACACAAGATTTCAGGCAATCACACTATATTATTTTTTTAATGAGTGTGGGTGGGAATATAAGTATCCTTTACTACAGTGTTTCAGATGCAGTAACACTCAAAGAGATATGGAAGTACATTTTGTACTTCAGAATATTTTCCTTGGAAAATTGCAAGTGACTGTTAAGTCAGAGAGGAGTGAGTGGCAGCAACACGTGTCACTGATTTTCTCAGTGGAGGTCTAACACTTCTGTACAGTTCTGTACCTTCTTCTGAAAAGTGCAAACACTTAGAGCCAACTTTCTCCTTGTTCAATCTTGAATGTCTATTGTTCTGTCTCATTTTTCAAGAGTAACAAAGACCCCATTTGAGAAGACGATAGAGTGTAGATGGGGAAAAGGTGGGGCAGTGAGCGGGAAGAGTAAGGGAGGGGGAACATTTTTTGGTAAGTAAAATGAAAAAAAAACTTTTAAATAAAAAAAAATGAAAAGAAAGGAACCTGATATTGCCATGAAGAGGTTTCAATGCTCTTGATCCACTGACTCTGACTGGAATAATATGTAATAAAGAGAAATTTTGTGCCTCTAAGCACGGATGAACAATTCAAACAGAAATCAACCACACTGGCTTCACTGAGGGTATAAGATAAGGTCTAATTTAAAAAAAAAAACCAGAAAGAATTATAGACATTTTCTATTGAGAAGGATCGCTGGTGAGGATTAAGTGAAGAAAGGAAAAAAACTTTAATTTACCCAAAGTCAAAAACTCAGGTTTTATTCATTTTCCATGTAATGACTGTCTTCAGCATTGCCAAGAACTTTGAGAGACAAAAAGGAAAAAGGAAAACAGGATTCCTGAACATCATGTGGCCTCTTTGTAACATAAACAGTAGGAAAGATCTTCCAAAAGCCTAACACTGTTGAGTGGAGTCCTCACCCCTCATCAAAGAAATTTCTTTTTGCAACAGACAGAGATCATTACCAAAAAAAAAAAAAACAACAAAAAAAAAAAACCACAACTAATTAAAATTCGGAGTTGTGGAGCCCTGTTCCAATGGATACTCAACAATTTCCTATTTCTGTTAAAGTGAGATTTCTGGAAACAAGACAGGCTAAAGTGCCCTTCAAACCACAATGACATCCAAATAGAAATAGTGCAATTATTACACATTACACAACAAATATAACTAGATCCTAAGGCCTCTGTTAATAAAGTAATTATATAGCTATAGTTCAAGAGAAATGAAATTATTTTTTTCATACAACTACAGTGCGGTGGTATATAATAGAATGTTCTTAATAGGATCTGAAATTTCAGTTATTAGTCTTCAGTAGGTAGCCATGTTAATGGAGACTCAGGAGACATGGCCTTGTTGGAGGAAGTCTGGTACTATGGGCAGGCTTTGAGCTTTAAAAGTCTCACCATCCCCAGTTTGCTCTCTGTGGTTTAGGATGTCAGCCATCATGTCTGCCTCATGCCAGGCAGATCTCTGTGAGTTTGAGGCCAGCCTGGGCTACCAAGTGGGTTCCAGGAAAGGCGCAAAGCTACACAGAGAAACCCTGTCTCGAAAAACCAAAAAAAAAAGGGGGGGGTGGTATATAGAATAAAGAATGGTAAGCCAAGAGGCAAAATGTAGACCAGATAATTTAAGTTAAGAAAAGCTGGCTAAAAATAAGCTACGCTAAGGCCAGGCATTCATAGGAAAGACTAATTCTCCATGTATTTATTGGGGAGCTGTGTGGTGGGCCCTCCAAAGAGCAAAGAGTAAAAATTAAAAAGTAACCACTACAGATTGCCTAAAATAACACACCAAAAACCTTATAGAGCAAATGGTCTACAAGGAGAGACGTTACAGTGAACATCTACACCAGAAACAGAAGGGTCTCAGAAAACAAAATCTCCTGGCATCTCAAGGGACTAGTAAAATGGAACAAAGCAAACACAGAATTACTAGAAAGAAAGAAAGTGTACAGACCAAGAAATAGAGACTAAACATAAATAAAATAAGATAAAAGGTCAACCAAAGGATTAGTTCTATATAAAGGTAAACTAAATTGGCAAAGCCTTAGCAAAACTAAAGTACAAAAGAATATTCTAATAAATCAAATCAAGTGAAAAGGGGACACCACAAAGGGGATTATTAGATACTATTATGCACAATTAAATGAAGTTCCTGCACACACCATCTTATCATAACTGAATTATGAAGAAAGAGAAGACTCAAAGAAATAATAAGTTAGCAAGACTGTATCAATAATAAAAAATTAACCCATCAAGAAAAGCCTAGAATCAGATAGTTTCTGCCAAATATTAAAAAATAATAGCAAGTCTTATTAAAGTATTGCAAAATAATTAAGAGGAAAGAGTCTTTCAATTTCTTTCTAGAAGGCTAACATTTCCTTGATGGTAAAACCAGACAAGAACAAACATTTATGCACACATGTGAAGGTACGTACACACACACACACACACACACACACACACACACACACACACACACACAGGCATGCACATCTGCTTGATGAACATAGAGGTAGCAAAACAAACCCAATACCCAATAACATTTTGAAAAGACTATTCACATCTATAAGTAGGGAATCATCCCATAGCAGCAAGGGTGGCTCAATACACAAATCTATGATCTGTCACCAAAACTCTGTGATCATCTCAATAGATAGAGAAAATGCATTTGATAAAATTCAGTATCCCTTAGTAATCCAAACACCATAAAAGCCAAATATGGTATGATGATGGCTAATGCCATAGTGCACAAGGAAGACAAAGGCTTTCTCTCTAAGGCCTGGGATAGCTCTGCACAATTTCAGACACTTGTATTAAAAGTAAATAGAATCCATCGTCAGAGCAATTTAGTATGAGAAAGAAACAAAACAAAACCAAACTGGTAAAGAGGAAGTCAAATGCAAACTCCTGTGCAGATGGCAGTATTTCACAAAGGAAGACTCATGGGACTATTAAAGGCATATACAAATACAATTTTATGAAAACTTAAAGGAAACTAACAAATTAATTCAGGAAAGTTAAAAGATAAGGGAAAAAAATCAATTTGTACTTCTGTAGCATTGCTATAGACCAACAGCTAATTGTCTGAAATACCAAAGAAATACCAAGAATAACTGTCCAAACTAAAAATAACATGCCTGGGAATAAATTTAACCAAGGAGGTGAAATAACTTTACAATGAAAAGTATGAAGATTGATTATTTTTAAAAGATATTAAAAATTAAAAAAAAAGATAATGAAAAATATTCCACATTCATGGATTAGAAAAATCAGTATTGTCATATTGGCCATAGTGTCCAATGTGATTGCAAATTTATTGTAGTCCCTACAAAATGCTAATAATGCCTTTCATAGAACTAGAAGACACATAAATTTCTACAAAACTGCCTAAAAATCCTAAAAAGACAGAGCAAGCTTCAACACAAGAATAAAGGCATAGGGAAATACACTACCTGCCTACATGCCAAAAATGTATACTATAAAGCTATAGTGATATAAACAGCATTTCATTGGTTTTTAAAAAGATGTGAGGATCAATAAAACAGTAAGAAGCTAGGTGGCGGTGGCACACGCATTTAATCCAAGCACTCAGGAGGCTGAGGCAGGCGGATCTCTGTGAGTTCGAGGCCAGCCTGGTCTACAGAGTGAGATCCAGGACAGACACCAAAACTACACAGAGAAACCTTGTCTCGAAAAACCAAAAAATTAAAAATAAAACAGTATGAAGCCTATTGGTGATTTATATATAATTTATATCACCATTTATATATATATATATATATAAATGGTTATATAAACCATTTATATATAACCAACTGCCATTTTTTCTGAAAAAATGAATTATTAGCAAACTATTTCTCAAGGAAAATAACCAAGAAGAAAATTAAAGATTTCTTGAAGCAAATGAAAGATTGCTGTTGTGGAAGATTAGTTACAGACATGCTACATTTGTCTATGCCATGGAATATTTGTTTTATGATGCCAAGATGTGGTGCATTCTTCATGTTGCATTTGGTTAGCTCTGTGAAGCTGTGCCTTTGCCTGTCTAAAGCACCTGATTGGTCTAATAAAGAGGTGAACAGCCTTGTTAATTAACGATGTTAATTCAAGACATTGGAATGATAAATAATTTTTATGCAAATTCTAATAGTACAGAAAACAAAACACACATACAAATTAGTCCTACAAAATGAATATATATATATAGTGGTGCATATTCACATCTATTCATATATATATGATATACTATATGATATATTGATATATGTATAAGTTACAACTACATGAGTATAGAAGTTCTAATGTGCTATTTTGTAGTAGGCTAGCCATAGAATTTTTTTTATTAAAACTGTCAAGTGGTATGAAAAATATAAAATGGAATACAATATAAAGCTATACTGTGTCTATGGATCAAAAGTCAATGTTGTATAATTTCTAAATCTCCTATACTGCAGAATGTGCTTTCAAATTTATTGCACTATTTCAAATAGCTAAAAGAAAGAATTCTATTTTTGTGTAAAGGTACAAGTCACATATAGTGTCACATGATACTTTTGGCTATGTAAAATTTAATTTTTTTTTAATTTGTGTTCTGTGTTTTGTTTGTTTGGTTGGTTTTGGTTTTGTGAGACAGGGTTCTTCTGTGTAGTCTTGGTTGTCATGAAACTTGCTCTGTAGACCAGGCTTGACCTTGAATTGTTAAAGATCTGCCTATCTCTGCCTCCAGAGTGCTGGAATTAAAGGCATGCACCACCACCACCAGGCAAATTTATGTTTTTACGCATTCATTAAAAATAAATTTTAGCTAGGCAGGAGGATCTCTGTAAGTTCACGTTCAGCCTGGTATACAGAGAAAGTTCCAAGCTAGCCAACGTTTTACACAAAGAAACCCTGTCTCTAAAAACCAATAATAAATAAGATAAATAATTTTTAAAAATTTAAAATAACTGATGACTGGCTACAGAGGCAGTGTATAGTTTGCCATTGTTACTTGTCCAATACACAAGACTTGAATTTATTAAATCATTTAGCCTCAAAAGGATGCTTTTCCTTGTAATTTCAAATCAATACAGCTCAGAGTTGTTATTGAGGGTAACAAGAATAATATATGGAAGGAAGGTTTTCACTCCTCCCCAGACACTGTTGAGATTGATGGCTGCAGTTTGGGCACAGCTGTGAAAAGGAGTCATGAAACAGATTCAAACTGTTGTCTACAAGTACATACCTACAATCACCATTGACTGCGTTTGCATCTGTTCTCAGCTGTGATCATTCAGTCCTAAACTTCTACAGCAGTATGCCCTTGACTAAATCTTCATGTCCTGATTGATCCATATGAGGTTGCTGCTGCTTCTAGCAGTTTTTCTTGCTCAGAACACATCACTTCGAGTTGTGTGCTTAACACCACATTTTGAAGCATCACAGGGCACTCATCAATGTTAAACTCTGTAACAAGTTGAGAGCAAGGCTTTAGTGTAGCTGGAGTTTTCCTGTGTCCACTCAGCTCCTGCAGTGGCTCAGACCCAACTAAACACACAGAGATTTATATTACTTATAAACTGTATGGCTGTGGCAGGGTTTTTTTTTTTTTTTTGCTATCTAGTTCTTTTTTATCTTAACCCATCTCTGTTAATCTACAAGTTGCCACGTGGCTTGTGGTTTACTGGTACTTTTACATCTTGCTTCCTCTGTGTCTAGCTGGTAACTATTGACTCCGCCATCCTCTTCCCAGAATTCTCTTCTGTGCTTGTCTCACCTATACTACACTTCTTGTAGGGCAAGTGGCTAATCAGCATTTTATTTATCAACCAAAGCAGAGCAACACATTCACAGCATACAGAGCGATATCCACAGCACTTAAGGGCTGGTGCTGGCACTGGAGAGTTGTAGTTTCTGCTCACCAAAATCAGTGAAAAAGGAAAGTGCTGCATATTAAATAAACTTAGAAGTTTCTCTCCATCACATGTGAATTTTTTTTTACAATCAATATAAAGAGATTGAAGAAAAGCAGGATGCTCTTCTAAGCTAAGTTTTCTTTGGAAATAGTCTCACTAACTGGAGATGTATGTAGTTCCAAACTATCTCACTACAATCAATGATTTAAAAAAAAATATCCTTAAGTTTTGTCTCTGCAGTTTTCTTATCAAATTACTTCATATTTTTACTGATAATGAGTAACACAGATGACATATTAATGATGTAAGAGAAGCTACATTAATGCCTAAAAATATCTAATAACATGATGCTTTAAAAGATCTATTTTATGTGTGCTGGTGTTTTGCCTGCATGGATGCCTGTGTTTAACATGGGTACAGTGCCCACAGAGGGCAAAAAGGGGCAATGGGTTCCCTTAGACCTGGGATTAAGGTCGGTGGTCAGCCATCACGTGGGTGCTGGGAACTGAATCTGAGTCATCTGGAAGAGCAGCAGTACTCGTAACAACTGAGCCATCTCCTCAGCTCTGGAACATGCCCTGTAACATGTGAAGGAGCTTAATTTTCTTTACAAAACAGTGAACAAGTGTCTAATAATTACCATGCCTTCTCCACTTCATTATCACCACTCAATTCCAAGTATGTACAAACCCAGTCTGATTTCAAGCAGCTTGAACAGGTGACTCCTTGCCTATCAAGTCCAACTCATCAAAATATTCCCTGGGTTACAACTAGAGAGAAAAGAGAACATAGTTTGAATCAAAATAATTTAAATGACTTATTCCTATTTCAGCATTTCTCTTCAAACCCTACTTATCATAAATCAATGCCATAGATACAAAATTCTTAAATCTATATTCTACTTTATTTAGAATCAGTATCTCTGGTTCTAAAGCAATAAGCCAATAGATGTGATTTTGCCAAATATGGCATATTTGTTCTCAGCATCATCTCATGGACACTCACAGCTATCAGTTAGATGCAGATTCTCAATGACTCCTGCACAATGTGGTATGAAATACAGAGGCATGCAACATATGTAACCAAATAGCCAACAATATTATCATGAAATGAACTGAATATCCATGTCATTTAAGGCTATTAGAATTGTCTACGAGATCTCCTGGATTCTACCCCTTATGGTAAGTTTCTAATTTGTTGGTAGGAATTTAAAATGCAAGTGGCTGCAGAGGACTGGAAGTAGTTTTTCCGTTAACTGAAGCCTCCTCTGCACTTCTGATCTGTAACTATCCACAGCTACGACCTCCTTCCCTTTTCTTCTTCTTCAGCTGCCTCATATGAGATTGAATATTGCCTAGAACATAAACTGTCTCTTGGGATGAGAAAAGTATTAACCACATTTTTTCTCAAAGAATGTCAAGTGCCAATCTACTATATTAGTCAATCTTTTGTGTAGCTCCAACCAAATTACCCTATACAAACAGCTTGCAGGATTTACCTGGGCTCACCACTCTAGAAAGTTCAGTCCATAACCATGTAGCCCCTTTACTGTTAAGTGTAACATCGTCACTACAGAGTGTATATCAGTGGAGAGATGTTCATCTTACAGTGGACAAAAAGCGGAGCAGGGGTCAGAGGCAAGGGAAGCCACAAGGGAAAAAATACTCCCATGAACCTTACCCTAGTGGCATACTTCCTCCAGCAAGATCTCATGGTCTACACTTTCCAGAAATAACAACAACAAAATGTACCACAAGCTAGGGACCAAATATTTAATATGTGGACCTAGGAGGAACATTTTTATATGTAAACTATAATACCAAAATTTTGCTACTCTCTGTAAACTTGTGATTCCACAATTGCTTTAGTAGATTATCATCAAAACTCAAGCAGAAAAATGAAATCTGTTCAACTCATCCAAGATCAAAGTGCTGAGGTGGCTGCATGAGTTTGCCTTCCTGTTTTCCACTATCAACTTCACTCTCACACGCTAGCCCAGATGGTCTCTTTACAATTAGCCAGATCCTGAAGCATGGTACCCACAGGCTGTCACTCAAGCTGAGCTGTTCAGCACACCTTGAACTCCCATGTCCCCCTTTACTATTTATTTTCTTAATAACTCCAAATATATGTATTTCATCTATGCCAGGGTAAATCCTACCCTACTTTAAGGGCTGACATCTCTTGCAAAGGGATATGACTGCCCTGTGATATCTTTATCCTTCTAATCATAAATAATCCATCCAACCATCCATTTATCACCTATCAATCCATCCATCCATTATTATCCTTCCAACTAAATCTTGTGCTGTACACTTGTTTGTTCAGTCCTAGTGATATAAACAAAAATAAAATCTATTTCCTAATCATGTGCAATCTGAAGCCTTACTGAATAGCAAGCCAGAGAAACAGCAATTACCTACCCTACAACCATGGGACAGAAAACCAAGGGAAGACAAATCGTGACTTCAGAACCTGTATCACTCTGAATGGGCTGAAAAATAAGAAAGACCATCTGAACCTTGAAATTCAGAGAGAGGTGAGAGGGCAAAAGAGAGAGTGAAGAACATCTTGGGGAGAAATATGGGGTATAAAGGAAAGGTATGAGTATGAGAAATGTTCTAGAATCTGAGCAGATATTCACAGAGGACATGATCATAATCTCAGAGGTAACTAAGAAACTATATTTGCTATTCCCTGTAACCATGTGGTTTAATAGGTGCTCTAAGATATTACCATCAAAACTCAAGTGGGAAGATTGAATCCTATAGAGAAGAGTTGAAATACACTTTGTGCAGTGATACTTTATTTTCCTGTGTTTTACTTACTCTTGGCTCAAGCTTTGCAGCCTTTTAAAAATATTTTCCTGCTTTCTTGTTTCTGAAGTTTCTAAAAGAACAAGATAAAGACAAGGGAACCAGTGCAGTCCTAAAAATCAGAAGTCGTTGATCTGTAGAGAGACCACAGCAGAGAGAAAGGTATCATTGGAAGTCATTCCATCAATCTGCAGGAGAGCAGCAAGATAGAAGGCACACAGTTGACAGGGAGGAAAATTAAATCACAGCAAGAAGCAAATGGAAAATTTGGTGAGGTTACTTCCACAAATACTGTTGTGTGTCTCATTGACACCAAGGGCAGAGAAGATTTCTCTAGCTTAAACTCAGCCTTTTCAACGGCAGAATCACTGACCATGGCAGTAGCTTGAACACATATGCCTTTGCCAAAAGTCTGTCTTTCCTGTTCTGTCAAAATGTATATTAAATGAAAACTACAGTCTTGAAAAGTTCATGATCAAGTTTCCTATTAGATAAAAGACAGATGACAGTGGTTAATAACAAAAGTGCTCAAAACATTTACTAAAGTATAGTCTAGACAATAACAATGAGCCCACCTCAGTGCCACATTCTTTGCTTGCTAGTTTATAAAGTTTTCTAGCTCCCTCTAGGTCCTATTAATTTTAGTCCTTCACCACTTATAGACTGCCTTCTTAATATTGTAGAATACAAAGTATCCGATGTCCAAAGTACAGACATAATACTCAACAAGAGTCAGTGTTAGAGCTCATGATATAATTGGAAAGCCAATCGAATGCCATTAATTTTAGAAAGAAAAAATTAAAATTCAGTTGTCAGCTGTGTGGATAACTCAGAGAAAACATGGTATGTCAGTTGATTTTGAAGGATGAGTGTCACTTTGAAAATGGAAGACTTTCCAGGAGAATATGGGTGGAGCATTAATTACAGAGAAATACATTGCTGTGAGATGGAGTTAAACGTCTCGATCATTAGAGAATGGGTTGTAAGGGAAGAAGTGATGAAATTGTAACTGCATGGATCATCAATGGAGATAAAAGTTTTCTTTTGATCACTGCAAGGCCAGGGATGGATTTAGTACAATAATAAATGTGGGCGGTTGGTTTTGTTGAGAATGGTACCACTATAGGTTTATATTTTAAAAGTGTAACTCAAATGGAAAATAAAGATACCTAAAAGAGACTGGTATTTGAAGACAAAACCACAAGTTCCTCCCAGGGAAGAAAAGATGCTACAAAAAAACACAAAATTCACAGATCATTTAGGTGCTTTTAAGGAAGTTGGAATGACTTAAATTCGGGGTGGCAGGAGCATCACTGACCTTCTTGGTGGAGAGACTGAAGATGCAGCCCCAACACTTACTAAGGAAGGAATCAATCCAAGGAGGTAGGGAGAGTCAAACTAAGTTCAAGTTGGAGCATGTTTGTGTAACATGAATCTTAAAAGGTCTTATTAATAAAATCAAACCCAGGGCCAGGTATTGGGGTGAATACTGGAATATCAGAAAGACAGAACACAAACCACAGCTGACCTCACCTTGCCAATTCCTCAGCTGATCCTGTATCCTCGAACAGGAAGCCTCTGAGTCCTCACCTGAATGAATCTCAGCTGAACTGCTACTAAAAGCCTAAAAGCTTAACCAGGCCTCTAGCTCCTGGACCCCACACCTTATATACCTTTCTGCTTCCCGCCATCACTTCCTGGGACTAAAGGCTTGTGTCCACCATGCCTGGGTGTTTCTAGAGTGGCTTTGAACTCACAGAGATCAGGATGGATCTCTACCTCTGGAATGCTAGGATAAAGGTGTGTGTGCCACCATTTTCTGGCCTCTAGAGCTAGTGGATGTTCTGTTCTACGACCCCAGATAAGTTTATTGGGGTGCACAATATATTGGGGAACACAATACCACCACATTTTACTTTGGCTCATTGCGGCATGTGCATGAGAAAGGGGGGTCCAATGCAGTCAAGGATTAGAGAGTACGAAAAGAACTGTGTGTCAAAAAGAATGATTTGAAAATAAGTAGTTTTCAAATTTGAAAATAAGTAGCATTGCAGTTGTGGTCTTAGAAATCGGTGAGCTAACTCAGGAAGTGCAGCGAAAGAATTAGAAGAAAAAGAGGATTAAATAATGTAGAATTGTAGCTGGAACTTCACTGTTCTTCAAGAGCAATATTGAAATTTTAGTCTATTTGTTCTTTTGCAGAAACAAAGCATTTTAGATCTGTAATTTACAGAATGGTAATTTTAACAGTGAGGCTTTGCCACATGAGCATAAATATTGAAAGGTTAAAAATGTGAAAATGGGAAGAACTGTAACTTTGAGATGGTTAATAGAGTGCATTCCAGTATAAGTGATACCAGGTCTCCAATCTATTAGATATCAAATTACTTTTATAGTGATTATATATAATATGTTATATTATATATATATAATTATATATATTATCTATATATGCTTCCATACAGGTTCTTATTTATATATCACATACAGATACTTTATATAACAACCAAACTCAAGTATTCTCATTATGTTGTATATATTAGATTAAAAATAAGAACAGAATTTAAAAAGCTAAGATGATTATAAATACTTGAACCAAAATATCATTTCCTCTAGATTTGCAATCTATCTATTTTGTTTTATCCTCTTAGAGACTTCCATTCAGTAGTTACCAAATTAACACTAACTAATGGAATGGGGAATTTGCTTACTCGGCCACAAGGCAAATGCAGCTGAATTCAGCCACCATTGTACCCAGGAGTAGAAATATGGGCAGATATGTCTCAAGATAGAAGTGATTCTGTCATCTACTTTCCAAAAAATAATTGCACATATCATCACTATTTTTCACTCTTAGAACTATTGGTTCCCTTCAGGGTGGGCATAAGCAGACCAGTGAGGAGCCTTTGTATCTATTAATGAGAGAAAATATGACAAAAGCCTACTCTTTCTACCTAAAAGGCCAAGAAAGGAGTTGTCTAGGTAGACAGACAGAAGGACTGGGTAATAATCATTTACTCCAGCCAAACACCACCATGTATATGACAATAAAGGCCAAACTGGAAGCTTAGACTCCAGTCTGTTTTTCTCCCAATTTGTCATCAGTAGCCCCCTATCTCTGCATTGAGCTGCCAGATAAAGCTGAGCAGGAGTCAGAATATTCATCTTCACCACTAGCAACCAACGGTATAAATGTAGTGAAACCCTGAAAAGCCTGGGCTCCATTCCCGTTTGGTAAGAAAGAGGCCTGCTCCTGCCCTCCACCAGGGTGTTGTCAGAAGAGCCTGGGTGACTTAGAACTTTCCCAATGGGGACAATGCCACTGCTTCCCTGATGGCACCATATATGCCATGCAAAAGAGGAACAAATTACAGTCTTTCCCACCATGGAGGAAGCATTCTAAACTCAGTGGGAAGCAAGTCTCCCAGCAGCAATCAGCAGAACCCACCCCTCTGGTGGCAATGGAGTCTCAATGTCAGTTCCTCAGTGAGGAGCCTGGAATTTAACCCACTTGGCAATGGTGGACCAGTGACTCCACTCCTGCTACCATCATGTCTGGGAAAGTGAGCTAAAACTGACACTGAAATTAAATTCAGAGACTCATAGTATGAAAGCCAAAATATGCCCATTTCTACCAAAAGTCACTTTCATGCCAAGAACCAGGGAAAAAAAGATTAAAATTGAATGGAGAAATGCCAACAAATAAATACAAAGAATGAAAAGACAAATACATTAGAATCATCTTACAATAAGAAATAAAGTAGACATTATGAAACATTTCAGTAAATGATCGTAAATACACCTGAAATACATAAAACAAACAAACATCAACAAAAGTGTGGGATATATCAGAGATAAATCCACAGGCATGAAGATCTGGAAAACATAATTAAAAATAAATAGTTTAGCAAATAAGCTGAACAGCAGAATAGAGAGCAGAATCAGGGAGGGGAGAAAACAGAAAAATTAAAATCATCCAAACCAAACAATAGAAAAAAAGCAATGATATATCTAATATAAGAAGGGAAAATGGATGATGGAAGAAAGAATGGGTGGGAGAGAGAGAAGTTTAGAAGACTTAAATGTTCAGTAAGTTTCTTGAAAATTGTATCATAATTCAGTGAGAAAGTATGTGGTTGGAATAGTGCCAGAGAGCTAGATAACAAACCAAATTACATAATTAAAAAGTGGTTCACTAAAACGTAAGTACAAATGGGAACTGTGTGAGTGTAACAGATACATGATTGAACTATGTTTGTGGATTGGGGAAAAGTGAGTGTGTGCATTCGAATGGGTCTTAAAGCAGCAAAAATTATTCCCGAGGAAAGAAAATTAACTGAAATTTAAAGCCAAATCTGAAGAAAATGCAGGAGCATAATCTTGCTATATCTCTAGGGACCCAGAGAAGAGAAGGAATAAAAATGAAAAATCACTTGAACAAACAATAGCGGAAAACTGTCTACCTTTGGTAAAAGATGTAGACTTCTGATTCGAGATACTGGTGATCCCCAAACAGGGTAGACTAAGGGAAAGAAAAATATATAACATTTTTTAAGTAATTCAAAATTAATTTAAAAATAACACAACACACAGGCACAAATCAAACATCGTGGGGAACTGGAAATGCCTATGGAAAAATAAAAGGACTGATCAACCGATCAACTAAGACAACATTACAATCCTAATTATGCATAAACCTAATAACCAACTAGCAAAATAAGTGACTCAATCATTCACAAAATTCAAAGGAGCAACAGATAGATCAAAAACTACTGTGTCAAAGACTCAATACCTGTCTCAAAAATTGAATGAATGGCTAGTCAAAGACCAAAATTCAACAAAAGAGCAATCACCATAGAGATATAAGTGCTTAACATTTATGCAAGATCAATTCCTTGGAAAACACAAATTGCCGTAATTCATCCTAAATGAGTATCCAATAACTGCTTATGAATTCGAACACACAATTTGGAGATTCACATAAAAAGTCTCCAGTGAGAGGTAATTTCAACAGACAACTCTCCCAAACATTTAAAGAAAAGTTGACACCAACTGTACATAATCTCTTCCAAGAAAGAGAAGGCCATGGATCACTTTTCATCATGTTATGAAGCTAGTTTTACCACAAATGAGCACTGAATTTATGGGACTAAACACTGAATTTAAGTATAAGACTTTTTGAAAAGGAAAGTACAATTCATCTTTCTTTGTCTAGTAAAAGTATTCTTAGGCTTGATACCAAAGCACAATTAGTGAACTATAAAGTCGATAGTTTGAGTCTATCTATATCCAAAACATTAAATGGATGGAACTATGATTAATAGACACAGAGAAAACTTTCATAAATTACCTTACAAATGACTAATAATCTAAGAACTCTCAAAACCAACATAAAATTGCTTTAAAATCCAAGTCAAATACAGCCAAACCAGGCATCTAATAAAAAAGGTTATCAATAAAATATGACTATCTGTCTATAATTATGCTACCATATGGTTATAATGATGTAGAAAGACAGAATCACTCAGACACTCATGCACTGCTTTGGGGAATTTAAATTTTATAGCCACTCTGGAAGAGAGTTTGATAGTTTCTCAAAATAAATAAATATGCTGGACACCCCATGACCCAGCCGTTTTATACTTCTGGACATTTATCCTAGAGAAATGAATTGTTAATTTTCACACCAAAGCCTATATACAGATGCCCACAGCAACTTTATTTTTAATAGCTATGCCCTGTAAACAGCTCAGATGTCCTTTCTATGGATGAATGCACAGAAAAATCACAGACCATCCCTGTCATGGAGTATTACCCATAACAATCAGGATTTGTTTCCCACTGTATTCTGCTAAATGCAAATCCAATTCTCCAAAATTAAATATTAGTCCATCTATACAATTCCTTTGAAATGACATTATACAAATGGTGAGTGCAGTAGTCCTTGCCACTGGTCAGTGTGAATGTGAGAGCAAAGTGTTTGGGGCCGTAAGGAGGCAGCATGATGAATCCTTACATTGTTGGGATTATTCTGTATCTTCTCTGTGTTAAGTTCAGTTGACAAGTATGATATCGAACGATTGTAGGTTTCAAAGTTGCTGTCCCTTAGAATATGGCCAATATGAAGGTTTTGAGCATGTTGGGAGCAGGGAAGGCAGCCATATATTATTTAACACAGGCATTGGCTTTCTATAACTTTAAAAACGTTTGGCCTTGCGAATGAGTTCTCTTTTACGCCTAGGTTTTTATTTCCTTACTTTTGAAAACAAAGCATCATGTTGAGAAAATTAAGATGCACGGGAAAGTAGAATAAATAATATAAAGAAATCTAATTTCTCTTTCCATACTAAATTTAATATCTAACTTAACAATGATGAAAAAAGTATTTATGACGCAACAGCAAGTGTCTGCTTCGCCACACCTGACCTTAGTCCTTCTATGAGCAGCAAGAAAGGCTCTTCATGTGAGTGTCTGCATTCCTATTCTTGGGTCTTATTGTACCCCAACTACTCCAACCATCTACGTTTCATAATTGCCACTACATATGAAGGCAGTAACATCATCATTTTGAAGACAAGCTAAGCTATTGTTATCATACAGGCCATATTATTTGTTGGGCAACAATCTTCCATGTGTCTCTCATGCTCTGCGTGTCTGGCAAACAGAAGCCGTAACGGCTCTTTGTTTTGGAATCTGATCGAGGATATTTGTGTAAGGTGTACACTTGGAATGTAAAGATGGTGTCTCTTTCTACATCATAGGAGTAGCGACAAGCCTACTCTGAGGATAATAATGCCATGCAGAGTGCTACACACGTGTAAGCCCAGCATTTGAGAGTCCAAAGTCAGCCTGCACTATATAGCAAGACACTGTATCAAAAAGCCCTCCCCCCAAAATAAAATCACTTCTTCTATGTGAGGATAACTATTCGAGGGTCAGTGTCATCATTCCTGCCAAACTTCTGGCCCAGAAGAAATGACATAATATTGTCAATGTTGACACTTCTTGCTCATTCATGAGCACTGATATAGGTTAACTCGCATCACTTCCTCAGGAACCCACGAAGCTCTGGTAGGCAACTCACTACTTTGCAAGTAGCACAAAATGACAGAACCTTCAGAGTCCTTGGCACAGCCCTGTCCCCAGCACATTCCCATCATTAATTTTATCGTGTATCCTGACTTGCTATATACTAAATTGTAATTAGGGAGGAGGGGAGAAAACTGTAAGGAAGGCTGTGAAAGCTGTCACCATTTTGGGATTTGTAGCAGTGTAGTGATCAGAACATCCCTAGGTTCACTGGCGGTTGGATTTATTGTCTATCATTATAATATGATGGACAAAAGAGTTGTAACTAGTTGCCCAGGTGAAAGTTGAAAATGGTAGCAACTCATATTTAAAAAAAAAAAACAGACCAACAACAAACGAAGAAATAAAAAGATGTCCTCAGCTACTTCACGAATGAAAGCTGAATCAGAATGGAGATGTCTGTTCTCAGATAAGTGATGGGATACACCCAGAATAGGGTCTCTATGCCCTGTGTTTATGATGCGGTTTGTGTATGTGTCATAGTGATTATATGCAATCCAACTAGAAGTCCTCTTTGTCAATATATTAAACTAGTTCACTATAAGCCCTGAGAATGAAAAACACTCAGTGTGTTCCAGAATTCCCACCTTTAAATCCTGAGAGAGTTTTATGTCCATAAGGAGGAAAGATCCAGAACTTCTGGAAATCATTCCTTAAAAGGTATTGTCCTTACTTTGTTAAATTTTCCAAAGAATATTCTGAGGCTGTTAAAGTCATGAGTGTGAACAAATGAAAAGCTGCCCAGAGTCTTCCAAAATGATCTTCTTCACTATGATATGAACATTGGGTGGCATTGTCTACCTTCTACAAGTTTACTTCTATTATATGAATTCATTTCAAGAAAATATACCTGGAGAATTGTGTCAAGCCAAATAAACCATGACCTTAAATTAGCTTCACATCTCAGATGCATTTGGTATAAATAAATTTTTAGTCAGAATATGTGAGATCTGAGAATGAAATTCTGATTGGTTGAGTAAATTAATAATGGCACTGACATTATTGTAAATATGTGGACCAGCTTTCAGTGACTTCAACCGTAATCATACAATGTTCAGATATTGTTGGTTTTACATAGTGTGTAATTGTTTATATAATATAAACAGACCATCCAATCTCAAATTATTTTACTCACAAAGTATAGAATTTCATTTTCCTTCTTAAAAATGACTAAACTAATTAACATGTTTTCTGGTTCATATAAACCATATTTACAAGAATGAGTCTGAAACACACAGATACACACACACATATATATACATATAATATACATATACATGCATATATGATATTAAAGGCTAGTCCCTGACATGGTTATGAAAGTAGGGCTGTCTCTGTGAGAGCCCAGTTGTTACAGCAGTTTAAGTTCTACATGTTCCGTTTATTTATTTTTTGTTTTCAAAAGATAAGTCCTTTTCTTTATTTTTTTTTAAATCCGTGAAGAAAGCTGAGGTAAAAGGGATCAGTGTTGAACACTGAGTCACAGAAATGATAACTGGAAACATCCCTGGAATACAGAACAGACGGTAAGTGCCAATTCTGCTGTAGTGGCATGTTCCATTTATTTATGTTATCATTATATTACTGCAATAGATGACCTCAGGATTCGCTGTATACCTACCATCCTATTAATAGAAAAACATCAGGACAAATATCTCAAACCGTTAAGATGAGAACGGACTTTGCAGAAAACTCAAGAGAAACCAAAATAAAGTAATTCTAGGAAGCAACACACTATTATTTGTCACTTGCAAAAATAAGAATTAAAACAAAAATTCAGAGGAGGGAGAAATCTAGGCAAGGGGAAGAAAGTGATGACACTCAAGACTTGAAGGCTTCAAAAGTCATAGGTATGCGTTCTAGAACGGTGTGACTCTCAAAAGCTAATTGTCCGTTGTAAACAGGAATCTGATGTGATAATGATCCTTGGTCCTTTGTTTCCTTCTGTGGTCCCCAGAACAGCTGTGGGGGCTGAACAGCTGCACTCTTTTTTTGTTCACACGTCAACCACCATCTGTCCTTTCTCTTCACTTGTAAGGTGGATAAATATTAAGTTTGGGTCAAAATAATTCGGCCTTAGATTGTCTTTGTCCACTAGCTCTTTGTTTTTACCTGCATTGAATGAGGAGTCTGCTTACATCCCTTTGTGATTAAGTTCCCTATCCTGTTTTGAAGCATCATAGGCAAGAGCAAATGGTCAACAAAGTGGGAAAAGGTCATCCTGGATTAGCAAATTATTTAAGGAAAAGCTTTCTCCTTTCAAGTTTGGGGTGGTCCAGCTTCCACTTGAGGAGCGGCTGCATAGAAAACCATAAGAAGTGCCTCTTTCTGGCCACTTTAGTAATGAAATTTCAGCCCTTGAGCTTACAGCAATTATTGGTATTCCTACTGTTTGTGATACAGAAGCCTCTGACTGGTGATTTATCTTAAGGATAAATGGGGAAGCTGACACCATTCAATGAAGAAATGAGTCAGCTATGTCTTTTGGAAATTCATTGCTTTTCTATGCATTGTAAGTAAACAATTCCATCTCTCCAGTTCTATATGCTCATTTGGAAGTATGCTCAAATGGAAATAAAATTTTGTAATAGAGCTAAGGTATTGATAGTAAACATGCAGAAAGCTTCAAAATGAAAACAAACATAATCTAAACTCTTTAAAATGCAAGGCAAGGAAATTTAGTTGAGTATCTAATGCCTGCTAGAGACTGTTCTAGGCTCCAAGGTCTGACAATGCAGAAGACACATTTTGCCTGTAAGGCTCTCACACCACATCACTGCCTGAGATTGGTGTCTGGGCAAGGTCAGCCTCTGCCATAACAGCATAGGATGTATCCCTGATGTATTCCATAGTGAAACTGATAGAAACTGTGTTTTAATGACGGAACCCTCTGGAAATTGTTCCTAAGGCAGACAGCAAATGAAGAAATATCAGCACATAAAAATCCAATGAGAAAGGCAAGAATCTTTGGAATATGAAACAAAAACACTTCCATTCCTTGCTCCTCGACTTGACAAGGCAGAGCCCTCACACCAAACTTCTCAATGCCAAGAATTTGGGGTACCTGGTCCTCCAATCCTTCATCTGGAGGGCTCTCTTCATTGTCCCCCACTGCCTGCTAAGGGCTGTGGAATAATCTTTTGTACATTGTACAGATTTGTCATTTGAATTGGTTTAATAAAATGCTGATTGGCCAGTACCCAGGAAGGAAGTATAGGTGGGGTGACCAAACTAAGAATTCTGGGAAGAAGAAGGGCGGAGTCAGGAGTTGCCAGCCAGATGCAGAGGAAGCAAGATGAGAATGCCTTACTGAGAAAAGGTGCCAACCCACGTGGCTAAACATAGATAAGAATTATGGGTTAATTTAGGTGTAAAAGCTAGTTAGTAATAAGCCTGAGCTACTGGCCAATCATTTATGAGTAATATAAGCCTCTGAGTCAATTATTTGGGAAGCAGCTGCTGGGTATTTGGGAGTTGTTGGCAGGATAGAAACTTCTGCCTACACTGAGGAAGATAAGTCCTGGGCAAGGATGGTCAAGAGTGGGTATTCTCAGCCGGGCGGTGGTGGCGCACGCCTTTAATCCCAGCACTTGGGAGGCAGAGGCAGGCGGATCTCTGTGAGTTCGAGGCCAGCCTGGGCTACCAAGTGAGTTCCAGGAAAGGCGCAAAGCTACATAAGAGAAACCCTGTCTCGAAAAACCAAAAAAAAAAAAAAAAAAAAAAAAAAGAGCGGGTATTCTCTTTCCCCACCCTACCCTGGCTCAGACAGTGAGAAATATTGAGACTCTGGCATCCCTTATCTCATGATCAGGAAGCAGTGGCTTGGGAGCCCCATGGCCTTAGGCTGGAGTCCATCTGTCTCTCCAGAAGTTCTCAGTTCATATACGACTGTCAAAGAGATTCTTATGATTTCCTTACTAGTGCTCTGACAGCCAGCACTGAGCCTTAGCGCATAGATTTTTGCCCAAGAGAAACAGTTGTGAAAGAGATGGCTGTAAGTTCTTTCCCAAGGGAGGAACTGACACTTCAACTGAGAATAGAATATCTCCAACACAAAGATAGCCTCGAGAACACCGGACTTTGTCATAAAGGGATCAGGATTCATGATCTAGTGAAGATTTCATGTTGCCTGCAGGCCAGTAGTAAAAAGGGGACTAAGACAACTGGCACAAAAGCTCCTGAGGTCAGAACAAATGGCAAAAATTATTTAAGGTAGTGAAACAGAGACCCCAGAACAGAAAATTAAATAATTAAAACTGAAAGTTCACTAAATGAACACAATGAACACCGCATTAGATTTGAATTAAAGGAAGAGAGAATCAATAAACTTGAGAGTAGACAGAAAGACTTTTTATGAAAAAGAGAGGAGAGAAAGAATGAAAAATGGATGGAGAAAATGGATGGAATTGGTGAGATGGCTCAGAGGGTAAAGGTCAAGGTATTTACTGCCAAGCATGAAGACCTGAGTTCTAGCCCCAAGACCCATGCTCTCTGGAAGGAAACTCCCACAAATTATTCCTTGATCTACACATGTACACTTAGCCATATGCCTGAGTGCACATGCATACACACATTTAATTAATATTAATTGTTGATGAAAAGAATGAAAAGAATTACAGAGCCTTGGGGAAATGTAGGATACCTTGAATGCACCAAACACATACAGACATTTTTAGAAACACATGGGAAAAAGAAAAGAGAAGAAACACCTATGTGGAGAACTAAAGGTTGGACCTCTCAAATGTTACAGACAATAAATAATCTGAGTGAATTCTAAATCAAAGAGAACACCTAACATGCACAGCATGAAAAAGCTAAAAGTCAAATATATTAGTAAATCTTGAAAATGGCAAAATACAAACAATGTGCCATTTATAAGGGGACAAGAATAAGATGAACAGATAACCCCTGGCAAGTAGAGACTAGCTTGGGGCATCATATGCTATATAAAAAAAAATCTACTGTGACTCATATAACCATAAAGATACATTTCTAAGAAGACATAATAAAGACCTAACTGACAAGCAAAAGTTGAGAAGATCTGCGTTTAAAACAATCACCTTATAAATATGTTAGGCTGAAAACAGTAACATGTGATTGTAATATGAAGTTACCCAGAGGCTAACTGTTAATGTAACTATATACTTTTAAATGACATTATATGGATGGTAGGTAAAGGCCTTTGACACCAAGCTCAAAGGCCTGAGTTCAATTGCCAGGATGCAAAGTATTGACAGAGGAAACTGAGTCCAAAAGTCTCCTGACTTCACACAGGCACACTGTGGCACCCTCCCACATATACATACCTATACAACATAAATAAATGTAATTGTAGTAAGAAACTTTAGAGATGCTTTAAATGCACATTTTTCTCCTTCCATTGGCCAATAATGGCAGTTATTTACAATTTTGACTGTAACTTTTATATAGAAAATATAATTTAGGCTATGACTAACAGAAATATATAGCATGGTATAATAAATAGAATATGTGTGGAATATATCTGACCACAACCAACAATATGACAAAGGCAGTAAGGAAGGAAAAAGCTAGAAGAAGCTAAGAAAATTAATAGATAAGGTAAAATCATCTTAACACTGTATTTTTTGATTCGTTACATTATTAGATTTAATACATATGCAGTGTTACACTTAAGAGCAGGCACTGGAACTCAGCTGCCTTAAATCTGAAGCTGTTTCTTTTATAATTAAATATGTATATGATGAGTCCTAGAGAAGATATGGTGGAAAAAATATTTAAATAAATTAATTTGCTGGTTATAAAATATTTACCTAAAATGGAAGTAGTAAAAAGAAATAAAGAACATGGACTGAAACTCTGAAGCCCTAAGTCAAAATAAATCGTTCTAGATTTTAAGTGGTTTATCTCATGTGCTTTGTGACAGGGACGGAAAGCTGGTTTATCACACAGCACATTCAATAATCCAATCAAAAAGCAATGGTTGTCAGACTAGATTTATACAAAGAAAAACAGGATCCAATTATGTTGTTTACAGAAGACACACCAGATTTAAAGGCACAAATAAAATGAAGCAGGGGGTGTGGCATGCAAATAGCAGCCGGACAAAAGCTGAGGTGACTGTCCTGACTTAGGACACACTTGAAAACAAAAAGGATGTGTCAGAACTCTGTAGAACAATGCTCTGTGACACTATTGAGATTCGTCATCAATTGGGAAATGCTTAGCTAGATTCACCAAGAGAAACAAAGGGAAGGCCTAAGTTACAAGATGTAAAACCTAGCAGAGTTAGTTCTCAGCAGTCATTCTGAAGCTTATTGTACATGGACAGCTTGGGGCAACTCCTTCTCCAGACGCCTTCCTGCAGTAGGAAGCTGTTCCCTTATTTCTCAATAAAACTTTGTCAGTCTGCCCTTCAAAAGAAGGAGGAGGTGTGGAAGAGGAGGAGGAGAGGAAGAAGAAGGAAGAGGAAAAGAAATCAGTCTTGGGCCTGACATGAAAAAATATAAACACTGAGGCAGTTGAGGCAGGAGAATCACAAGGCCAATGTAGATGACATGGGGAGCTCAAAGCCAGCCTGAAATGTATAAGAAGACTATGTCTCAGGGGATCTAAGAGAAAGAAAAGAAATGACAAAGTCATCCTCACATATAAACCAACTAATCCAATGGTATAAAATTTATTCTTCTAATTTAATTTTTTTGAGAATTTCTTAAATGAATGCTGTATTTACATTATTGGCTCTCCTCCTTGTCGCCTTCCAACTCCTCTCATTTGCCCCCTCACCTCCCTATGAAATTCATGACCTTTTCTTTAATTACTACACATACTTACACATGTGTGTGTGTATGTGTGTGTGTGTGTGTGTGTGTGTGTGTGTGTGTGTGTATTGAGTACATTTAGTTTTGCATGTATTTAGTGCTGAGCACTAGTGAGTGGATGACTATGAGGTTCTCACTCCTGGAGAAAACTGTTTCTCCTTTTCTCAGTAATCAATGAGTATTTTGTAGCTGTGAAATATCCTGCACCATGTTGGCCTGTTGACTATTGTCACACAGGTCTCTTTCAGGTAGCGATACTGTTAAGATTTCCTGGGTATAGCTTCCTTTTCATGTCTAGAAGAAATTATCTAACAGCATGTGTTCTGGTTCTTTGGCTATCACAATCTTTCTGCCACCTTTCTCAATTGACCCTGGACCTTAGGTGTAGGGTTGTGCTGTAGATGTGCCAATTGGGGGTAGGCACCACACAACCTTTTAATCTCCTCATTTTGACCAGTTGTGTATCTCTGGAATGAAATGGATCTGCTGTAAAAAGAAGCTTCCTTGATGAGGAGTGAGAGCTACACTTAGCCATAGATATAAGAATTTTAGAAAAATAGTGGGTTCTACTCTAAGGTCTGCATGTTCTACAGCTATGAGAAGTTGAATATGATTACAGTACTAAACATGAATTCCATCCCATTGATTGGGGCTTAAGCTCAGTTAAACACTGTTGGCTACCTCACAGATGAAAAGGTTACTACTATTGTACCATTGAGTCTATGTTGCTGTGCTGGCCAGTGTTGTGGTTTCTCTGCTTTACAGCTGGGTAGAATTATCGATTGCTTGTCTCCCTTAGCAGCTTGCATTATCATCTACAGATACCATGAGAACTAGTCCTCAAGGAGGTGACTTCCAGGTTAATTCCAGCTTTCTTCCTCCAAGTCCTGTGTCTGAAGTGTATGGTGCCTTCAGCAATAAAATCATATCTTCAGATTCAAGGAGGCAACCAAGGGCAATGACCATAACCTATACTGTTGTGCAGGTCTCTTAGACCACACTGACCAACAACTCAGAGAGGATTACCAAGCTCAATGCTGAGATTTTTGTTAAACAGTCTACAGATTTTATGGAGAGCACCGTGCGTAGCAAAAACCTTTTTTTAATAATATACATGGAGAAATAGCTCCTTGCCATGCCTCCTAGGTGGGGCGGGCAGGACTCAACCAAGCACCACTGGATGGGGAGGATGGCACATGATGTCAATGACATCTAGCCCCAGTCCCAAAAGAAACTACAATAGCAGCTCTACTCCAACCAGGAGCCTGACCAGTGCCTTTGAAGCAGGTGGTCGGACTCCATTATGGTGAGTACAGGGTGGGGAAGTGGAAGAGAAAGAGAGAGAAGTGGAATGGTTCTTGAGCTGGGAAGAGAATCAGATCTGAAGAGGTGAGGGTAAGATAACATCCAGACCTGGGCTATTGCCAAGGGCCAAGTCTTGGCCCCAGGCCCTGAAGCAGCTGAGGGAGCCTGAGTTGATGTCTCTGGCCCCTGTCACCACTGAGTGCCTTAGAGACCTGTAGTCTGGGCCACCACCTGGGGCCATGTTGGTGTCCAAGGGCCATGCTACCACAGGAGCCATACTAATCTGAGTGGCTTCTGCTGTCACCTGGGGCCATGGGCTACTGCAGAGGGCCATGTCTGTGTCCATGGCCCTACAGCAGCCAGGGTCTGAGTTGATGTTCATGGCTCCTGTTACCACCAAAGGCCATGAGGATGCTTGGGATCTGGTAAGACACCTGAGACCATGTCAGTGTCTGAGGATCATGCTTCTGCTAGGGCCATACTGATCTGGGGGTGGGGGGTGCTCTGTGTTTCCATTTGGGGCCATGGACATATCCAGACCTGGGCTGCTACTTAGGGCCATGTTTGTGTCTGTGGCCCTACAGCAGGTAGGGTCTGTGTTGATGGCCATGGCTTCTTTTACCACCAAGGGCTCTGCAGATGCCCAGGGTCTGGACAGCCACCTGAGACTATGTTGGTGTCCAAGGGGCGTGCTACTGCCTGGCCCATACTGATCTGGGTTGCCTGTGCTGCCACTGAGGGCATGATTACATCCAGGCTCTAGCTTCTGCCTAGGACCATGTCTGGGTCTGTGGCCCTGATGCAGTTGGGATCTATATAGATGTCCAATGCTGTGTTACCACAAAGGGTCATAGGAATCATGTGTGTTGAAATCCCAGGGCTGTGCTGAGCTGGCCCACCCACCCCTCATTGGCCCTCAGATAGCTAGTCCTGTCCCTTGTTGAATACTGCTGCAGGAGAGCTGTTCCCTCACTTGGGAAAAGATGTTCCCACCCCTTACTGTGGGCATGCACCTCACCTGGGCAGCACACTAGAGCTGATTCTGTTGTCAGAGCAGCAGAGCTGACCTGCTCCCCTGTCATCTGCCATGTGAGAGCATGGGTGAGGGAAAGATGCCCCACCCCCACCCCAGATCCTTGCTTCCTGCAGAGAACTAGCCTTGTCTCTCACTAGGCTCCAGCACATGGAAGAGCAAGCCTTGCACCCCACCCAGGCAGTACATTGGAGCTGACCCTGTTGACAGAGGTGAGTTGGCCCTGAGGGTATGACAGCAGGAGAGCTGACCCTCCCCTGGCTTGTATGACCCCCACAGCAATCAGGAGAAAGGACCCTGCACCTCTCCTGGGCAAGACAGTAGAGCTGGCCCTGGGGGTGTGAGTGTGGATGGGCCAGACCCCAGGGCCTGAGAACAGGAGAACTTGCCCAGCCCCATGTTGTAGGCTACATTGGGTGAGCTGACTGATGCAGCACTGAACAGCTAGCCCAGGTGGTGATGATGGGGAAGAGCTGGTGGACTGACCAGCCCAACCATCACCCAGGCCCAGAGGCAGTTGACCCACCCCAACATCCACCTCATCTATGAACTGTTAGAGTATGAGAAGGAACACAAATGTGTAAATCCAAAAGTGCAGGATCTCCAAGACACAGGACAACAGGATATCCAAGAGGAGCCCCAGGGCGAGCCTATTGTGGATAGTGTGGCAGAAGCCAGAGACCTCCAACCAGGCCAATGATTGAACACTTGCAAGTGAAGATGAAAGAACTTAAAGGCTGAACAGTGTGACTCACCTGGTCACACTACAGTTTCCTGTTTTCCTTTATTTTGTTTTGTTTGTGTTTTTTTTTTCTTTTAAAGTTTGTTTTGCTTTGGGTGGGGATGTTGCAAGAGCAGGGGGCAGAGGAAAAGGGACAGGATGGGGAGATGGGTGGAATCAGGGTGCATGATGTAAAATCCACAAAGAATCAATAAAAGTAAAAAACATGATATATGTGTGTACAAGTACATATATATTATATATGTATTTTCAAGTCAGCTTACAAAATAACTTTCCCCCCACAGCCTTTCAAAGGTCCTCATTGTCCTCTCTCTCCCTCTAAATTATCTCCCACCACTTCCTAGTTAAAACCCGCTCTGGTTTTTATTTTGTTTTGTTTGTTTGTTTGTTTTTTTGACATTTCCCCAAATATACTCATATATTAGTATTGCCTTATGAGAATAGAGGAAATGTTGTAGACAATCACATTCCAGCAAATTAGGTGACTTAGAAAATATGGAAAAATTCCAAGAAAGTGTCAATGTATTTATGTTGGCTCCAGAAAAAAAAAATCACCCAAGTACACTTGTGTTGGTAAAGAGATTGAATTGGTATTCAAAAAATTAGCAATTTATAAGCTCCCAGGACCAGAGGTGAAATACATCGAACATTTAAGAAGGGTCAGTATCAATGCAAGGCAAGATAATGAAGTTGAGCTCCTACCTCACATCATGAAAAGAGAGCAACTAAAAACAAAGAACACGAAATGGATCAAAGACCGAAATTTAAAAGATGAAACCATACAATTCTTCGAATAAAAAAAAAGAAGAAAATGTTCACAACCTTGCATTTGGCAATGAGGTCTTCAGATGCAATTACAAAAGAATGAGCCAAAGATGGAAAATAATAAACTGCACATCACAAAGAAATGAAAAACTTTAACTTTTGTTCTTCTAAAAGACACCATCAGGAAAGTTCAAAACAATGCAGCAGATGGGAAACTCTTTCCCAATCGTATATTTGATAAAGGTCTCCTGTCTGAATTGTATGAACATGTACAGCTCTGGAATGAAAAACAAAATAACTTTAAAATTACATAACCATCTTAACAGACGTTACTCTGAGGAAGACATTCAAGCAGAAAATACCTATGTAGGAAGTTGCTCAACATTACTAGTCATAAATGAACTGAAGTTAGCAATTATAATGACAGATCCATTTATGTGTCCTTGTGTAGCTAAGACCAGAAAGTTAGACTGTGAGAACTGCCAATGGGCTAGAGATGGAGCTGGTAGAATGCTTGCCCAGAATGCACAGAGCTATGAGTTCAGTTCCCAGCTCAGGATCTTGTTGGTATCCATACGCAATGCCATAACTGAGGAGATCAGGGCAGAAGGATCAGAAATTCAAGGTCAAAGTCAGACTGGGATATAGGAGACCCTGACTTCGAAAGAAATTGTTCATGGAGAAACTGAATCTTCATTCATCTGATAGAATGCAAATCGGTGAGGCTGCTTTGGTGAAAAACCTGGCAACTTCTCAAATGAATAAACATAGAATTTACTACTAATAAATATCTCAGGTGTGATACACACACATTCACAAACACAGGCATGTGTTTATAATCCCAGCACTTGGCAGGCAGAGCCAAGAGGATCTCTGTGAGTTCCAGGCCAGCCTGGTCTACAGAGGGAGATCTAGGACAGGCACCAAAACTACACAGAGAAACCCTGTCTAGAAAAACAAAAGAATATCTACAAAAGGTTAAATAATGATGGCTTAGGGCTAGCTAGGATGGAGAAACAGGGAAGTAATAAAAAATTCTAGAAATCTTGATGTTTGAATATATCTGTGAATATACTTTTAAAAACAATTGAATTACACATCTCAACTCAGTGTGTTGCATGGTGTGTGGACTGTGAATCAGTAAAGTGTTCTCTAAAAGTAGAAATCTAAATATGTGCCGAGAGAATTCCAAGGAAGACCAAAAAATCAATCATTTTATCAACTGTGGTGCTGAGGACAGACCAAGAAAACCTCAGAGGAGGTGAGTTCTAAGGCAGATCTTCAAAAGCAGGCATGTGCCTACTCTTTTTATATTTCATATTTATGTAGAGCCATACATATTATCTTTTCTCATCTAGCTAAGACTTGAGCCCTGATGATGGTACAATCCTCTTGGATTTAGCCACTGATTTATATTATTGGTATGAACTAATTATGAAGAGAAATATACCTAGGTGAATATATTACCTAAATTTCTGCTTCGTAATTATTAATTATAGTTGCTTTAAATCCTGAAAGAAACTACACATTTCACTGTGTATCTTTCTCAAAATTCTTTCAGAACTTGCTGTATGATTAATTAAATCTTTGATGATCTTTCTATAATCTTAGACAAGGAAAGAAAAATAATGGATTCACCAATTACTGCATATCTTTAATATATTTAAAAATCATGTTTCTTACTAATAAATATCAAGTCCCGTGTTTTATATTAATAATTTGTATTAGATATCCAAATGGTCAGCACTAAATAAGAACCAATGTCCTTGAGTAACTGAAAACCTAAACTTATCTTCCTAAAATGGGACATTGTTGATTTCTCTGGATTCTGTATCCACCTGGACAGCAGGCTATCTGTGGTTTATATCCTCTTTCACACAGGAAAGCTACCAAGGTAATGGTCACTAGTTGATAACTATCAGCTATCCATTTTCCACTTAGCAGTGCATTGGATTCTTCAATGAATGCATGCTGAGGTTTGGTTAGTTTAGGAAAGCTACGGACAGGTGCTAGAGAGACACCAGTACCTAACACAAAGCTCCTGTCCTTTGGGAGCTACAGTATAATACCCAAAGCAGCAAGTAAATGGGGAGTTGTTTTGGGTCATTGGAGTATCTGAGAGAAGTGAAGACTTCAGAGGAGACGTTGAGTTGAGCCACAAGACTAAGGCTATGTTCTTGTGAAACTGGAGAGTGTATATGTACCTCTGTGTGTGTGTGTGTGTGTGTGTGTGTGTGTGTGTGTGTGTGTGTGTGTGTGTGTAAAATGTATGTATATATGTTTGTACTTTTGACAGAAGATGCCAACCATTTTGTTGAAAAGGTAGCCTCTGCAAATTACCACCAAGGAATCAGCCTACCCAGAGAACTGTTCTCTCCTCTTATCCTCAGAGTAAGGCAAAAAAGATGTTGATACATTAAGTCATAACCTCCACAAGGCTCACAGGAAAACTTTTGCCCTCTTTACCTGGAAACAATTTTATCTTTATCAGGAGATATTTTCCAGTTAAGTAACCTATAAAACATCCCTCAGAGTAGGTAAGGAATAGAATAGGCTTGAGTCTCCTGAGACTTCTCTTTCCCTAGAGTACTGTCTATCCGAGGCAAATCGGGAAAGTGGCCCATTTTGCTGCAAACCGCACCAAGAACATGCCAATTCAATTTGGCAAGCTCAAAATGGCAAACACAATTTGGAATACACAAGCACCCCATACCTTGGATGCTCCTAACATCAGAGCAGAATTCCCAAGAGTTTTGAAGTTCAGCCAGTCAAAGCAAATGTCTGCAAATCCTCTCGACAGAAAGCAGACACCCCATCGCTGTTATATTTAGCTGTGGAGTCACTGTGGGGCCCATGTATCAATCACCTTGTAGAATAAATACCTCCCACCTGACAGTGCATTAAGACACAGCAGCATGTTGGTCTGTAGAATAAAGTCTGCCCTAAGGAGAAAGACTGTTGTCTTGACAGAGGTGGAAATAGAATTATATGATGTAAACAGTGCCATGCAACTAGTCAGAAGGGATCAGCTCGTGGAATGGTGACCGGAGCACAGCCCTTTCATCTGAGTTCGGAGTTTATCATCTGGAAGGCAGGTTTTACATTAAGTCTAGTGTCTTTTCCCATGGTGAGAAATGCTACCTCAGGCTTTCTCGGGCTTTGCTGCAGCTACTTGGTCATAGGAAGAACTGAAGGGTCCTTGTTTAATTCTGGCTTCTGTTCTACCTGTCTTTCCTTGTAAGCCTTTGTCCTTGAGTCTGTCCCCCTTCGGTGTAATTTCAGGCTTCAGGTTTGTTCTTCCGGCGGAAGTTGGTGGAGAGAGACAAAGCCAGGGCCATTCCCCACTCACCAGGTAAATGAACACTTTCCTGGACTGTCCCCTGCACGTTTGTTGAAAGCTGTTTGCCTGAAACACTGTCACTTGGTCATTCCTCGTTACAGGCAACAATAAAATGAAGATTTTGCTTAGGACTTAAGAAGTAGAAAAAGACAAAGGAAGATGAAGCATTAACAGCTCCTGAGTTAGGTGGCCGTCAATCATGCCTTGCGCTTAGCTCCATTGGGTTAGTTTTTAAAAATAGCCTATCTTAATTTTAGTTATGAAGTATGATTTTAATCAACTAAATCTTGTTTGCGGTAGAGATAAACAGTGTTATTAGTATAAAAAAACATAATGTTACCTATTACCTCCCATTGTTCTGAACTTGGTGGTTGTTGTTGTTGTTGTTGTTGTTGTTGTTGTTGTTTACAGGGTACTTATTCAGCACTGAGGTTCCTCACACTTTCTATTTTGTGATTTCTTTTTAATACCTATTTTTGTATTCTTAATTTTCTTTCTTCATTCTTTTGGTATTGCTTTGTGGCTTATTTGTTTATTAATTTGTTTCTGTTTATTTTTGTTCTTTTATATCCCAGGCTCACTGTGTAGCTACCAAAGACCCAAAACTCCTGATCCTCCTGCCTGCATTTCCCAAGTGCTGGAATTGGAGGAAGGCATCATATACCAGTTTGTCTTTTGAATTTAGAATGGAAAATTTTAAACGAATACAAATTTTAAACATTATTTTTATATATGTGCCCCTGTACCTATCACCTGCAGCAATTACCTTCTTTCAGGAAATTGATTTCCTTTTCAGTGGCTATAATATGTTAGCCCTGTGTGCCTCCATTTTGCTTATGCCTTTGAACAAGAGAACCTGAAAGAGTTTTAACATAATTAAAAAATTACCAATAGAAAATCATTAGGACATTCTTCTTCTTTGTCAATATTTTGGCCTCCTGTTGTAGAAGAGTAACCACAAGTTGAAACAAGGAAAGGGGAGGTCGTAGAAGGAGTTAGAAAGAGAGACCCAGGAGGGACTGGGGGAAGGAAGGGGAAGGGAAAAGCAATGTCATTGAATTCCAGTTAAGGAAACAGAATGAACTTGAGATCTTGAGAACAAAGGGGTCTAACTCTACTTTTGAAAACAAGATCTGAAGAATGAAAATCTAAATTGTAAATAAAGAAAGAACAAACAAAACTACAAGACTTAGTGTACATGCCACTAAAAGCGGCCTCTCTACTCTGCAGGGCAAGACTTATTCCGTGCTTACGGATTAAGTCAGGGTTATAAGCCATAGAAACTATCATATGGACAGTGAACAAGCTCAACAATTCTTATTTGCTTAGGTGTGTGTTTTTTAACAGTAAGAAATAGGTTCTAAGTCTCATTTTCTCACTCAAGTGTTACTAGCTTAATGGAGCTGCCACAGTAGCCTAAATGCAACAAACACTGTTTAAATGAGAACCTAGCAGAGAGATTTTGACAGCTTTGACCCTCAACTTTGTCCTTTAAAGTGAATCATCCTGAGGGTTGAGAGTCATTTCCAGTTAAAGAATTATCTCAGGCATAGATCATTAATTCATATGTACTAGGAGGGGGGGTCGTGTCCATTCATTCATTCATTCATTCATTCATTCATTCATTCATTCATTCACTACTTGTCTCTCAGGTCCCATCAGCATCTTATTACTCAGCCTCTCAGAATGAAGAGTCTGGTAAGAAACCAGAGTTAAGCAAGCCCACACCTTGCAAGCTTTGTGTGTGAATCAGGTAGACATTGATTATACGCCAAAATCTGGAGAAAAAGACTGCCAATCTAGAGCGTATTTGTAAGAGTGTGTAGTGGCAGGATTGTGGGTGGGAAACGGGCTGGCTTGAAGGATGTCTATATGTGTATTTTTATCACCCATGTGTTGGATGAGGCTGAGAGCTGCCAGATAGCTTTTCGACAGCTTGGAGTTACTGTTGGGAACAGGTCCATGTATGGAAGCGAAAGCCGAAAGGCACAGATAAGCTGAGAGCCAGCTATCCTTAGAGACACTAAGGACAAGCGTCCCAGGCCCTTTCCTTCTGGTCAATCTGGAGCAGCCATTAGAGCTGGGGGATTTCACATCCAGCCCATGCAGACAGAGAAGGCTTGACGGAGGTAGGTGTGAAGCTTTTACGAAACTTATATAAGAGACAATATGCTGTTGCCAAAATTTTTTGGGAAAAAAAAAAATTAGCGATTGAGATTTGGGTTGAGGTTGATGATTCACATATTTAACAGCTATTCCTTCGCCAGGCAGGACAGTTTAGACCGAGGGGATGAGACAACACAGATTGACTGGCACATTTAAGTCTCTTTTTCTCCCGGTCATTTACCATTCAGACTTGCGTGAACCTGGTTCTTCCTTGATATTGCCAGCAAGTTTTGGAATGAGCTACAGCATCCCATGAGGCTCTGATACACCCTGGGTGCTTTAGGTAGGATGGGTGGGATGTGTCGTTTTTCTCGAATGTTCCTCGGGAGCTAGCGAAAACTCGTATGTGTGGCTCGCTCGTCTTGGATTCACAAGGGAAGGTTGGTAAAAAGGCATTATTATTTTTAGCAGCTGAAGTCAGTTTCGCTGTTTCGTGGCAGCTCGGAGATGGATCACATCCTGTTCAAAGGTTTTGTGGGTTGTTGTCGCAAACATGTCTGTGTAAGTTGAAGTAGTTAAAAGTAGCTATATGGCCTGCATTTTTCTGAGTACTTCTGGCGATTTTTTTTCCCCTTTTTCTTGTTGAGGTGCAAAAACTTAAAGACTTGGAAGGAAATAACTTTTAAATATTATCATCATTTTTTTTTTCCCATCAGTTATGGTCTGGCAATAGTGACTTGCACTAGATTAGGAAAAGATCAGACTCAGAGTTCAAGGTCAAACCATGGGCAGAAAGACAAGAGTAACAATGCCAGCATCTATGTGGTTCCTTTGTTTTCTGGATTACAGGTTCACCATCCAATCATTGTATTTTGAAATCTTATTCCAGATAATTATCAAACTGTGGTTACCAAATGAAGGCGTTCTAGTAATAATAGAACTAGAGTCAAGTATGTGTTTGCTGGGCACTCATGAAAGTTATTGGGGGAAAATATAAGCTATATCTAAAAAAAATGCATGTGAATTTTCCAGGATGAAACTAAAATAATGCTTTCAAAGGGTGTTGAAATTCAGACTCGGGACTTATCTGGTTGAAGAAAATGTGTACACGATTAAAATCAGATTTGAACCAACACCCCCATTTAGTTTACCTTTCCATTGTGTGACATAATACATGTGGGGAGGAGAAAACTGTTTGGTGTGATTTTTCTTCCCTGATGATAATTATGACATGGAAAATAATGAATAAATAAGTATAGCTTGCAATACTGAGCAGGGAGATGTTCTCTGGATACACTAGTTTTCTGGGGGGCGGGGAGGTTTAACAAACGTACAGGAAGTGTACACGGCGTTTTCTCCTCAGCTGTGAGTGCTCCACTTCACTGAGACAAACAGAAAAGAAAGGCAGAGAAAAGAGAAGGTGTGGTTATATTTCAATAATACAATACCATTATCACAATGCTCACAACACGAAAAGACGGATTTTTACATTGAACTATTATTTAACCCACCCATTTCCATTGGTAATAACATTCGATGTATAACAAATTCACACTTAGCATATTATCCTTTCTAAAGTAGGTTAGACTTCACTAAAAAATGCTAATATTCTGGGAGAGAGGGGAGAGGGGAAAGAAGAGAAGTGAGAGAAGGAGAAAGGGAAGGGGGAAAAGAGAGGAGAGACTGTAGATTCTTAACTCTAAACTAACAGAGCAAAGCTGTCACAACTTCAGCTAAAGTGGAACAGGCCTAGAAAAGTCTAAAAGAGTGGTTCTGACACACTTAATTAAACACTACATACCAGCCGGCCTCCCACAAGAGAAAAAGCAGAGCAGGAGCTTCCCCAGTTCTCAAGATGGAAAAGGTTCATAGAAAGGAAACCACCAGCATTTGGGAACAGATGCAATGCATCCATGTCGCTGGCTACTTTCCTCTCATTTGCATACTGTCAAGCACATTTCACATTCATACTCCTCATGTGAGATGTCTGTCTCTGCTTTTCCTTTGTCCCTCTAACAAACAAATTCAAGAAACTAATACAAGTGATAGAAATGATTGGCTGCTATTTTTATGTGTGGTAGGTTAACATTTATGGATAAAATTAATGACAGCCAAGCTCTTGTCCTACTGATTTTTGACTTCTTTTAAAAAAAATATTTTGTTTATTCTTTGAAGTTTCATACATGTAATAGCATTTATACTGGTCACATCCATCCCCAACTGCTTTTCTCCAACTTCTCCTAAGGTGGCAACACTTCTTTCTCTCAAGTTGATGTCCAACCCAAGAAAAAATTCAGTTAGAGTACTCTGGTTGTTTGGGGTTTATTTGTTTGTTTTGCTTTGCTTTGCTTTTTTGTTTTTGTTTAGTCAACTTGACACAAGCTGGAGTTATCTAAGAGGAACCTCAATCAAAAAAATTGTCTCCATCAGGTTGCCTTTAGGCAACTCTGTATTGCATTTTCTCGATTAATAATTGACAGGGTTGGGGACAGTGCCACCATGGGCAGGTGGTTTGGAGCAGTATATGAAATCAGGCTGAGCAAGCTTTGGGGAGGAAGTTAGTAAGCACTGTTCCTCCATGACTTCTACTTCAGTTCCTGACTGCAGGTTCCGACCTTGAGTTCCTGACCTGATTTCCCTCAGTGATGGAATGTGACTTGAGAGTTGTAAGATGAAATAAACGCTTTATGACCCAAGTTGATTTTTGGGTCACCCAGCAATAGAAACCCAAAGTCAGAGATGATAGTAGTGAGGATAACAGAACTCAGGTGACTCATGACTTCCTAAACGTAGAGATGTGACTATGCGTGTAGAAAACTGATCCTGTGATCTTACTTTGGGAGAATGAAAGTGTTTTGTATGAGAATGGAATGGAGTTAGTGTTGTGGGTGAGAGGAACCTGAAGTCTGAGACCTATTCATGGTGACTAAGCAGAAGAGAAAGGTTAACTTATGTCCAGATAGCACACAATATGGCTTTGACATTTCTGTCTCCATTGGAGAGCCCAAAGGGGTACTTTGTGCTCTCTTGTGATTTATTATGACATAATGGGTAGAAGGAGGAAGTGCAGAGGTTTGAAGAGGAATGATACTCTTTCATAAGGAGAGAGTTTATGGGAAGGAAAGGTCAGTACTTCCCTTTCGGGAAATGTTGACAATTTGGTCTATAGGAAAGCTTACCATATTTTAGGGGAAAAAATACCATTGGTTATTCTAAATAATAATAAGCATAAACAGGAACAACCTACTGGAGAGGAATGTGAAGGCCAGAGAGACGTGTTTCTGCAGGTCAATGAATGACAGTGGAAATTCCCTAGAGCTGCCCAGCCCAAGAAACACCTCTTTTACACGTATCAAGATACATATTCTCTTGTGGACAGGTATTAGAAGAAAACTGTGCACCAGACCATTATTCAAGATATTTCCAAACTACACAAATAATAAAAGGGAACCAGTTTAGGTGGCGCTCGGCATTATTGAGTCGAAATAGTCTTTCTTCCCCTTCTTACTGCTCCTGACTGAATCATGGCTCTCAACTCTGTCTGCACCTTAGGGTCCCTCCCCATGGCACCTCTGATGAACTGAATTCTCTGCTGAGGACCAGACTAGGGTAATTCAGTTTCTGAACCCACCCCATGAAATTGCAGCATGCAGCCAAGACTGAGAATCAGTTCCTCTTGCAATAAAACCATAATCATCAGTCTAGTTTGTTGTAAGAAGAGGAATGAAATGTCTACAGTTGGAGAGTATAAAATAATAACAATAATAAAATCCCAAGTTCCCAGTAAACATCTGAAAATCCCAACACTGGTAAGACAGTGAATTTGAGGCCAATTAGGGTTACACAGTCACGTACTATCTGGGAGGGAGGGAAAGGATGGAGAGACAGACAGAGAGAGGGAGAAAAGACAAAGGATAACCTATATAATCTTTGCAGATGAGAAGTTCCTATTACACCTTCAGCATACGTAAATAAACACTATTCTCTATAAATGGAATTGCTGTAGATATTTGAGACATTTCATATTCTTTAGCCCAAATTCTGTGTGAACTTCAGCCACAATTATTAAAAAATATAAACTATGCATATTGACATTATGGCTCTTAACTGTGACTGCTAAATGAAATTTCATATTGTTCAACAAATCATCATGAAGACATCCTGAATAAGGATATTACTTCTGGTAGCAATAATTTCCAAAACAATGGGCAGAGTTTCTTTAATGAAAGATTTGCCATTTTGCCTTTTAACTTTCTGGTAGCGATCAAGAACTCTGGAGGGAGTGTGTGTATAATTGCATGCAGAAAATATGTTAATATTAATTTACCACAAAACAAAATGCATCAAGATGTGTAAATATAAACCTCGCTTTATATGGATGTGGCTTGGTGAATAATCTGATTAAAAGTGTGGGAGCCCGAGTTCGGCCTCAAACCCTTCCTTGAAGATCCTGTCAGAGTGGCCTGCCTTCACTCGTAACACCAGTATTAAGGAGATTAGGGCAGGAAGAGCACTGGACAAGTCTGTGAGGAGGAGCAGTTGTCAGAATGCTGAGAGCTAAGGTTGCTTCATGTCTAACAGTGTGAGCTTCAGCCTGGCTCTTCGGTATGTTGGTGACTGTGTGATTACGGACAGTGAGCCCAATCCCTAGGAATCTCTACCCTTCTGTGAAATCATAACCATCTTGGAAGGACAGCATGGCAAAATACAAATAACTTCTTATGATAGCCAATTGGTGATGATTTCATCCTTATAAGTAGTTTGTGTTTCTCCCAAGTCTCATTCATTTTCTAATCACAAAATATGCTGAGAGAAGAGTGGTTACATTTCTAGACATGTATCAATGGCACACTGAGATGAAGTGTCATAAGACTCTGGTCCATGATGAGCATTGAATTCTCCTTCTACTCTGAAGCCTACCAAGGTGAGTCTGGACACTACCACTTCCAGTATCAAAAATAAACACCGACATATATGTAATTACAAACGTTTTATTTTATTGGTTTTTATTTTTATGTATGTATGTATTTTGCCTGTGTGTTTGGATATAGATCATGTGGATAGTACCCACAGAGGCCAAAAGTTGGTGTTAAATCTCCCGAAACTGGAGTTACAGAAAGTTTTGAGCTGCTGTGCATGTGCTGGGAACTGAACGTGGCTCCTCTGTAAGAGCAACATGTGCTCCTAACTGCTGAACCATCTCTCCAGAGTCTACACGTATGACTATTGAAAGACATAACAGTAGTATAAAATAAAGACATAGCACTATGGCGAAGAACCCAGGAACAATCAATTCCATGAATTATTTTCTGAAGGGTATGTTTTTGAGAAAAATGGGACCCAATGAAGTGTTACTCAGGGTTACGGTGAACAATGATGATATACAATGTTGTAACTTCAGTACTTTCATCTAGCAGCCACCCATCCTCTGAGAGTCAAGACACAATCCTATAAAAAAAACAGTATACTGGGACACTCTCAATAGCAAGCTATTGAATTTAATATCAAGAAACATGACTTTATCAAACTATCTGTAAATTTTAACTACTTTTACTAGTGCATTATCCATGTGTATAAAATACATTCTGTGAGATGAAAGGATTTTGTATATTGAAAGCCTCAGTTCAAGTTCAGATAAATCCATGTTCAAGCAGGGAGGTGGTGGTGGCACACGCCTTTAATCCCAGCACCAGCACTCAGGAAGCAGAGCCAGGCAGATCTCTGTGAGTTTGAGGCCAGCCTGGGCTACAGAGCGAGATCCAGGACAGGCACCAAAACTACACAGAGAAACCCTGTCTCAAAAAACCAAAAACCAAAAATCAAACAAAACAAAACAAAAAAGATCCGTGTTCAAACACCAGCTATGAAGTTTGCCAACATGTTAGGGACAAGCCACTGAAATCTATCTTGATAATTGTTGGATCCTTACTGTTTTCTGATGATACCCCTTAACAAATGGCATGTACCCCTGACAAAAACTCTGTGAGATAATCATCCGAATTACAGGTGGTAATGCCAACGCCAGGGTGATTAAATAACGTGCCCAAAGACGTGTAGGCAACTAACAAGTAGAATTGGAAGGTCATGCTTAGCTTCTGTGTTACATTGCCTAATATTTCTTTCCTAGCCATTAAAAGTAAGAATAAAGCAAATTAATATGTGAAAAGTAGTCTGTGAAGGACCATCAAGTGGTAAGAACAAAATGATGTTATTATTTAGGATTATGTTTATTTAATTTCATATGTTTGATAACCTAATCACTTGAAATGCTCTTTTCAAGTGTCAGCTAATTAAGAAGAAATATTAATTGCTCTTTGAAAATTAATGTTTTCAGATTGTCACATGGACATCCCTCAGGAATGGAAGCTGAACCATTTCTTTGTGACTCTTATTTCCAGCCTTATCACATCCGCCATATTGCTCACATTTGAATAAATTGTGTGGAAATTCTAGTCACCCTTTCCAGCACTCTTCAATGTCACAGAGCATGGGGATTTGGATAAAAAAGGAGATAAGAATCTTTAAATGGAAGTATTATAATTCTCCCATACATGTTTAAATCTCATTTAAATTCTAATTCATAAATCTAAAACCAAGAACAAGAAACCCACTTGATGTTCAACTTACATTTTAGATTACGCTTATGAGCTCAGGGCCTCTGGGAATTTAACATAAAATATTCACCAATATTGTGAGTCATGGATTTAGTTTAATAAAAATCTTGATGAAATGTATTTTAACAAAGGCAATAAAAATTGGTCAGTTTTTTTCTAGAAGAGTGTAATGCAAACTTTCGTTTTTTTTCTCCTCTGAAAATGCAGAGGACTCTGTCAAATCCACTTTCTGACACTCATATATTTCCTCACCACAGATTCAGGATCACTTACTCTTTTTTTCAGGATCACTGTGTTTTCCCAAAGATGGCTTTGCTAGTGTCAACTTAAGTACTCTTTTGCTTTGAGAGAAAGAACTATTACAAAACCAACAGTAGAAATGGGAGATAGGAAAGAGTGGGGACACAGATGATAGAATACTTTCAGTCCCTGGGTATCTATAGACCTGAATAAGCTTCATTTAAAAATGTCATCGGGAACCAGTACCACATCAACAATAAACAACCACAGTAATTCATAAAATATATAGCACAACTGTCTGAGCAATTATAAACATTGGAGGGCTGGGTGGGTTAAAAACACCTGCTGAACAATCACAAGAACATGACTTCGTGAAACCCATGAAAAGCCAGGCACCTAGCTTGTACCTGTAATCCCAGTGTTCCAAGGACCTGATGGAGGGGAGGAAGAGGCCTTAGAATCCCCAGAAGATCCTGCTGTACGTGGTCTGGAGAACATAGAAAGACCTGTTTTAAGCAAGGTAGAAGGTGAAGGCCAACATCCAAAGTTGTCTTCTGATTCCCTACAAGCACAGCATAATAGATGCATGAATGTGCATACACACACACACACACACACACACACACACACACACACACACACATGCACACATATGCACACCCCAGTAACAGAAAGAAATTGAAAAATATCCCCACACACAATATGTTAAAAATACACATTCCAAGTGACAATCTAAAAAACTAATTCTGAGCACTGTTAATATGTACTTAATTTATGATCAATTGATTTATCTCAGAGCCAGAGGAAATGGCCTACACTACTTTGACAAACACAGGTTAAATAGATAATTATGTAACCAATATGTACCTCCAAAGCTCTGCCTCTTCCATAATAGCTTTAAGCATAGATTAAAAAGTATACCATAATTGCTTGATAAAATTATTTATTTTCAGTGTAATACATGATAACTATTAGTTTCATAGACTGAGAGACATATTTTTAAACTTGAACAAGGCTGAAAGCTTCAAACCAGAGTTTCCAAAATGCAGTATGAGAAAGAGTTCTTTAAATTTAGTAATATTGATGATATTATGCCAAAGAGAAAGAAAATCTATGAGCTACTGCACAAACACCAAGTCCATCTCAGCTATGTGGAGGGCACACTATTACATCACCGTAGAATATGTACTGTTGTATTATGAGCCCTGGGGAAATCTTTGCTGCACTAAATGGACTAAAATGATTGTACTCTTGTGTGCAGGTCAGATGAACACTGTGATGCAAGCGGAAATAGGCTGGGGATGTAAACCATATAGACTCTTTCAAAAGGTTAAAGAAAACTTTAAAAACTGAACAGAAAAGTTCAGTAGAGCAGAGTTCATTTCTAGAATCGTATTCACTTTGTGTCTTTGTCTATATTCATCAGCCTGGACCAATTAAAATAAACCAAGATCTTAATAGGGAGGCTAGGAAAGGAGGCACTTGATTCTGAGAATGAAATTTGGGGTATGTTTAGATATGCCTTGTACTAAGATCTTGCTTTAGTGGAAAGGGTGGAGCAGAGTGAAATGATAGGCTCTTTGATTTTTTTTTTTTTAAGCATCAGCACTGCTTGAAACATGGGCGCACTTTGTATAAAACGGTGGCACATTCTTACTTTTAACCTCTTCCCAGGCTCCACAAATGTGTTGGATGAGGTGGTGCTGAGCATTGAGATTCCAACTGCTTGTGAAAGGGGCAACCACAGAAGGACACAATGAAACTTGAGCTGTGCTTGGATGCTCCTCCGCCCATTGAGGCACTTGAATTTGAAATATTTCTCTCCCTTAATGTATTTCTTGTCTGGCTAGGAGCTGTACTGAGAAATTTCTAGAAATATTCAACTTCTAAGAGTCTCTGGTTCAATTACAACTTCTTCTCCACAGTGAAGTACATACCCTGCATTCATATTCATCAAAGGAGCACACACATATGTCAAAAGCACATGTTTGCCAATCACAGTGTCTAGGAGGAGAAAGATACTATATGGAAATTGGCAATGTTATTTTAAAATGTCAGTCTTATAAAGTGAATAAAAATATGTAGTATACCTATTTTTCTAATTTGTATTGAAGAACTAAAAATAGTATAAGTGTTACACTTAGAGTCTGTTAGTGTGTCTTAATATATAGAAATAGCTGAGTATTAAGGTAATTTGTGTATGATAGACATAATTCAAACAATATTCAAGCCAAATAAAGAGGCAATCAATAATAGGGGGATTCAGAAATATAAATGGGAAGTTATCTTAAACAAGGAAATCAGAAGAGTTGAAATTTAACTGGAAAATTAAATTAAATGAGGAAACAAATCGTATGAATATTTGAGATTATTTCTAGAAAAAAAGTGAGACATAAAGAATGTGAAAAGTAGGAAAACACCTGAGGTCCACTTTAGGACCAGTCAGGGCCTCAATGGGGCTGAATAAAAGGTGGAAAGGGGCGTAAAGTTCACACCAGAGAAGTGGCCATCACGGACTTTACAGAACCCATCTGGGATTCATGCTGAGGATGTTAGGTGACCTGAGAGGGTTATCAGATGAGAAAAGAAAGAACAATAATTTACATTTAAAAAATCATGAGTAGAGTAGGCATATTTGATTGCAGAAAGGCAAAAGGAAAATAGCTAAATAACTCACAGGCTGAGTGTCTCTATAATTGCTCATAAGAATAAAGAGGTTTTTTTTTAATTAAAAATAAAGTATGTAATTCTTTGGCTCTTTGTATTTTATTCAGTTGAATAAAGAGTTAAGAGTAAAGAGTAAAAGAAAGTTATCAAAATGTACTGACATCAGTGAGCTGGGAATGTCCCAGGCAAATTGGAACATATGTTTTCCTTGACTGAAAAGTACAAATGAGTACTGAGTGGGTGTTTAAAGAACAGCAGCTAATAATAATAACTTAAAACTCTTCCACCAAATACTGGATTTACAAATATTAATCACTGAGTAACATAATTTTATGAAAGGACAAAATAGTAATGACTCAGGTAAATAAATTGATTCCTTTTTTTTTTTTTTTTTTTTTTTTGAGACAGGGTTTCTCTGTGTAGTTTGGGTGCCTGTTCTGGATCTCGCTCTGTAGACGAGGCTGGCCTTGAACTCACAGAGATCCGCCTGCCTCTGCCTCTCAAGTGCTGGGATTAAAAGCGTGGGCCACCACCACCACCTGGCAGTAAATTGATTCTTTACTGAGTGAATACTTAGGACTTTAAAAAAAAAATAATTTTCCCTAATATTACCTGCTTTAGTATTCTTTACTGTTAAGGTTTCTTCGAGTTATTTTTCATAATTTTTTTTTTATTTTTTTGAGCCTTATGTGAAACTGGACATGAGAAAGTGGATGAGTAAACATGACTCTGAGGTCTGAACCAGAAATTTTACTTAACTTGTTAGGCAGATAACTCTGTGGTATGGAGAATTCAAAACTATATATTTTTTAATTAATTGACAAATAAATATTGTAAATAGTATATTAAAAGTGTACAATATGAGTATAATGTGATTATTTGAGGTATGTACACAGATAAATAAGACAGATAAATGACAGACAGACAGACAGATAGATAATAGATTTCATCCAATGAGAAACACTGACACCCTGATTCAGTCGCTATAAAATCCCAAATCTTTCATGATCTTGAGATGGGAAGAAGCCATTTCTCACTTTCGGTGAACATCTAATGCTTGTTCTGTAGTGGAAGTCTCATAGATTTCAACTTATGCCTGAGTCATCTTCAAAGTAGGGGTTTCTTGATTCTCTATCCTGGAAGGAAGGTCAGAGTTCAAAGTAGTGGACCAGAAGACTATTTTTGAAAAAAAAAAAAATTGAAATTGCTATTGGCACAGAAGCTAAACAAGGGCCCAGAAAACTGAAACATGAAGATGGGATTTTCCTTCTCAGAAAGAAGGAAGCTGAAGAGCTGGGCAAACAACCAAGCAAAGTGTTGTCCTGACATCTGGGATGCAGGCTATGTATGGCCTGCAGCTGGCTCTCCTCAAACTATGGTGAAAATATGTGGATAAGGCTACTATTAGAGCACTTGAAGACTCTCGCCAGCTTGTAGATACTGGCTTACCAATGATCTATTTGTTTAAAAAAAAAAAAAACTGTGTAAAGGCCATTCCTGTGAGTCTCTTTTCTTGCTAGTATTTTCTGAGAGTTTGGAGGTAGGATGGATCCTACACTCAATTTCCTATAACTACTATTAACATTGAAAGCAGGCATTGACAGGAAGTCCCATATCATATGCCAGGCACTTTTATCAATGATCTACATGTATTGACTAGTTAAATACTGATGACAATGATTCTGAGCTGGACCCTATTGTTTGTCCCCGTCATCAGATGAGGAAAAGGAATCAAGAAAGGCTGGCTGAGTAAATCTGTCTAAAACTGTACAGACAGTAGATTCTAGAATCAGATAAACCAGGCTCCATAGTCAGTGCTATGAGCAAAGGCGTTGGGGAATTAAATGAGAAAGATGATTTTTAAATCTAGTATCTCTACTTAGGTTACCTATGACTCTCTAGTGTGAACTTTACTGTACCCATGAGCCTGTGATGAAAACCAGCACGTCTTTGTTTCTCTTAGACATTCTCTGTGGCCTTGTGTCTTCTGTGAATGGAAATTTCTACTCACATTGATGTTGGAAAATATTTCTTTGAACATATTTCTATGTTCTCTTTTGTCATTTCTTTAGTTTGTACCCTGAGGGAGTTGGTAGCTACAACTATACAAAGAACTATTCTGTGGGTAATTCTAAGACCTGTTTTAATGTAGTTCATTTATTAGCCAGAAACTAAATCAATTTGGACTCCTTTCCTTGGATTAATTAATCCACCCCACCCCCCTCCATCACCACAGTCCCCATCCCTCCATCCCTCCATCCCTCCATCCCTCCAGAATGTCTTTAATACTTATTATCCTCTTGGTTTTTATGATTATATGTTAGTTATTGTAATAAAATACATATTAATAATCTGGTTCCAGTCTGCCAGCTCTCAACCATTGTCCACATTATTTCCAAAGTAACCTTGCTAAAACTCAAATTTGATCAAGCACTCCAACAAATTCATTATGTTAGCACCATGACCCTTGAAAGTGTAGTAATGTCAAATATTACCAATCCCTAGTTACAGGCCTAGGCTTGTTTCTCTCAATTGCTCCATAACCATTCTCTATCCTAGCTACAACAAAGTATTTATGGACCACTGAACTAGTGAGAGTGGATCAAATATCCATTTTCTTACGTAGTCAATACCTTCTATCTGAAGTGGTTTATGTTGTTTGCCTTCTCTGCATGTGCTTTGAGAGTCAATACAAGAACCACTCTCTCTGTGATATCCAACTTCGTTTTCAGATCTAATTTATATTCCCCTTCCATGCTCCCACTGCACCTTGAAGCTATCTCTATAACTGTGTTATCAACAGATATTTTTGCTGCCCCTGTTAGTGGCTCAGCTCATTGAGACATGTTCTTATTTTGTTCATCTTTCTTTATGCATTCAAGAAAAGACACAGAGTCTGTTATGCAGTTGGTATGCTCAATGACTTTTTCTTAACTAAAATGCTAAGTCTAAGTAAGTCTCAGCATAACAGAAGACAGAAGAAAGCAGAAGCTAGTTAGTTGGTTTTCTATTGTTTTCCACATCCTAAAGAGGAGATACAAGCCTTCCTCATTTACCTCCATATTGTTGAATATTACTCCTCTTTTTTTGTTATTTACTTTTTAAGGTGGCCTTGAATAAATTTTTATATTTACTGAGAAGATTTCTCTGTGTAGTTTTGGTGCTTGTCCTGGATCTCGCTCTGTAGACTAGGCTGACCTTGAACTCACAGAGATCTGTCTGGCTCTGCCTCCCAAGTGCTGGGATTAAAGGCGTGTGCCACCACCGCCCATCAAAGATTTTTATATTGTCATTAATTCACATCTTTAACAAATATTTTGTTGAGTGTTTGAGAATTTCATATATTTTATCATATCCACACCACCTTCTCCCCTCATCTTCTCCCAGATATGCCCCATCTCCCTGGCCCCTGAACTTTGTATCTTCTTTCTTTCTTTCTTTCTTTCTTTCTTTCTTTCTTTCTTTCTTTCTTTCTTTCTTTCTTTCTTTCTTTCTCTCTCTCTCTCTCTCTCTCTCTCTCTCTCTCTCTCTCTCTCTCTTTCTTTCTTTCTGTCTGCCTTTCTTTCTTTTTTTGTTTTTCAAGACACAGTTTCTCTGTGTAGTTTTGGTGCCTGTCCTGGATCTCGCTCTGTAGACCAGGCTGGCCTCGAACTCACAAAGATCCACCTGGCTCTGCTTCCCAAGTGCTGGGATTAAAGGCATGTGCCACCACCACCCAGAGCATCTTCTTTCTTTTGTTTAATTGAACAAACCATCAACACCAATCTGTGCTGTCCATAAACATCCACACATATTCCCTGGAGCATGATCAACCTACTAGGAGCCACACTCTTAAAGAAAATAGGCTCCAAACAGCCAGCACATGCACTGAGGACAGGTCCCCAGTCCCACTGCCTGGATGCCTCCCAAACTGATCAAACTAATCAACTGTCTCACTTATCCAGAGGGCCTGATCCAGTTGGGGGCTCCTCAGCCATTGGTTCATAGTTCATGTGTTTCCATTCGTTTGGGTGGGCTAGGGGGAGGCACGGGGTGGGGGATGGTAGGGGAAATCCGTGGCTGATATGTAAAATAGAATTAAATTATAAAATAAAATTTTAAAAAAAGAAAATAGGCTCTCCCTGATCCAAAAGATGTTAACTGTCCATGTTCATAAATCCTCACTTAGAGTTGGGGGCTCATGAATTCTGCTTTCCCACTGGAATGTTGGGTGGTTTTATATTGTATAGGCAACCACAGCTTTTGTGAGTTCATGAGTGTAAAAGTTGGGTAATGTCCAGAAAATATTATTTTGCTCTAGTTATGACCCCTGGCTCTTAAAAAGTCTTTCTACCTCCTCCTCCAAAATAGTCTCTGAGCTTTAAGGAGGGGTTGTTATATAGATGCCTCATTTGTCATTGAATGCTGTCATTTATTGTCCATACTTTGACTAGTTTTGAGTTTTTGTGTGACTATCATCCACTGCATGCATATACAACACACATACACACACACACACACACACACATGCACACGCACACATGCACACACTCACACACACAGGAGATGAGATGAGATGAGATAGATAGGTAGACAGACAGACAGACAGATAGATAGATAGATAGATAGATAGATAGATAGATAGATAGATAGATAGATAGATAGATAGATGAATGGATAGATGATGGATATATAGAGAGAGACAGATAGATAGGCCATTCTCTGATGAAGTCTGAGAGATGCTTTAAAGGATGTGTAGGCGTTGTTAGATTAAAAATATTCCAAAATATAGTTTATTTTTCACAAGGCCATCTATACTTATCTTTCTTAAAAGCAATTTCAAAAACATCAGAAATGATCAGATTCGCAGAATGAGTGCTTGAAATGTTTCTTTTTTAAATCCTTCTCCCAATTTTACTTTCAATAGTCATGAAAAGTCTAAGGATGACTTTAAAAATCAAGCATTGGTTCCCTTGATAGTCAAGGAAAAATTAGTACATGGAGGTAGTACAAAACATCAGTTGCCATTTTTATCAACATTATCCAGACCTTGACAGCCTTTGAAGAACTGCCCATATGGTAGTCTCATTTCTCTTCCGATTCTGAAATGCATCGGGGTCCTATTTGTATAAACAGACTTTCAAAAGGCAACACCAGACTACACTTGACTAGTGCATCCATTTCTACTCAGAAACATTTATGTTTCCAATGGGCATAAGCAGAAATAAGTCAACTCAGTGAACTAACATGCCCATTTTGAATAGCACTGACACCCTAATATATCTGTATTATTCACTTCAGCATGACTTGGGCTTTAGACAGCCTCCTCTTTTATTACAGTCAAGATGTTTCTGAAATGAGGAGGGGACTCTGATGAGTAAGACTGAAATGGTTTCTGGAAACAACTGAACCATTATGATGAAAGGTGATCCTATCAGTAATGAGGCTTAATTCTTATTTGGAAACAATTTAATGCCTAGAGAATAAAAGGATAATTACTACCCTGAAGATCTCATGTCCTGGTCACAAGTTCCTGTTCTGTCAAGAAGTAAAAGAGTGAGCAAGCCGCCAATCTGTCTGCTTCCTCCTTGGGATGAAGCAGCTGGACTCATACCACTAGGGTGTCTTCTAGTGAAGAAATGGCACACCAGCTAGCTTGAATTCTCTTTTAGCTATCTGAACTTTTTAAAATCTAAATTGAGAAGCTTAGAATCTTTATAGTGCAGTCACTAGACAGAAGCCTTGTCTTTGGAAAGAATAAAAACAAGTGTGAGGACCTACTTGTGAGATACAATCGATGTTACATGTGTAAAGTCAAGAGAGATGAGAGATGGGTTAGATCTTTACTCACTTCTCTGGTTCTCAGCAAACAGTATCATTTCTTCAGACATGATTTTGGTCAGCTCTCGATAGTGCAAGGATTTGGAGTAAATATTTCTGTTTATTAATGCTCTTACTTTCATTTCTGCAGAATGGCTGGACAAGTCATTATCGTTCCTCATGTACTCACTATCTTGTTTGTCCACCAACACTCTAACCAGTGGAAATATTTTTATTATTAATTTACAGATGAAGACAACTAATGTCACATTGCTGAAGGTTAAAATGTTGATGCTCAATTTGACTTTGAACTTTACGTGCAATGGTAGAGATAGAGTCTCACCAAAATGACTGCCTAAGCATGAGCTGAAGAAAAGCCACAGACGTAGACATGTTGAAGTGGGTGGAGGAGGGGAGGCACAGAAGGCCTCAGTCCTACACAAAGAACTACAGGAAACTGAGGAATGCCAGAGTGGGAGACGCAGTCTTCCCCAGGGAAAGGCACACCAATTAGTTGTCCAGTACCAAATGGTTAGCCCTGAAAATACACATGTGAGTAACACTATACAGACTGAGCTGGTTGTATTTATGCATTTATGAATATGTATGTATATGTATGTATGTATGCAACAACAATTAATGAAAAGGGGGCTATAAGTTGGAAAAGAGCAATGATGAATATATGAAAGAGCTTGGAGGGAAGAAAGGGAAAGGGGAAAGGACATATTTACATGGTAAACTCAGAAATTTTTAAAAAAGGGATAAAAACATACAATCTCAAGCTGTGTCTCAGCTCATGCCCATTTTTATGATTGCTTAAATACATGGGCTCCTATTGCCCACAACTATAAGTACAGTTGTTTTAAATTATTGTTATCTGAGCCACAAGACACTGTGGAAAGAATATAGGTCTTGGTACCAGAGAGATGTGCACTCAAGTGCTAGCACATATGCTTACAATGTCAAAAGTCAACAAATAGAGTGATCTGAGACTCTCTCTATGACAGGAAGAAAAGTGAACTCTCAGAACAGAGTATCTTTTTTTTTTTTTTTTTTGGTTTTTTCGAGACAGGGTTTCTCTGTGTAGCTTTGCGCCTTTCCTGGAGCTCACTTGGTAGCCCAGGCTGGCCTCGAACTCACAGAGATCCGCCCGGCTCTGCCTCCCGAGTGCTGGGATTAAAGGCGTGCGCCACCACCGCCCGGCAGAACAGAGTATCTTATACTGGATATGCAAGACGCTGAAGAAAAGGACTGGAGCTCGGGATGGGCTCTCAGAGAATTTTTTTCTTTACTCTTCTCCAATTGTGCCTCCTTGTTTTCTAATCAGATGATAGTGAGTAGGACAATTATGTAAAAAAAAATGATAAGAAGTATCAGGAACAAAGGGTGGATGTGGGTGTAAGAAGAAATCACAGATGGATCTTTAGTGGGCTCAAAATCGACATGTACAATGAGAGACTTTACAAAAGTCTCCTACTCTCCTACTCTATCTCACATAACTTTTGACTTGAAATTTATATTGTCACTTGGAAAACTAGGTTTGTCCAGTTATGTTACAGAGAAATGCACGCGTGCGCACACACACACACACACACAAACACACACACACAAAATAAAATGTCTAAAAAGGAAACATAAAGAATTGTGAAATACTGTGCTTTTTATATTAAGCGAACTTTTGGGTGCTATTTTACATGGTGTACAAATTCAGTAAGAAGTACAATGTATGGCAGAATTTCCCAGGTAAGGCTTCAGGAAGTATTGTTTATCAACTATTATTCCAGAGTGGTAGATACCTTTATGAGGAGCTGGTATGGTGTGTGTGTGTGTGTGTGTGTGTGTGTGTGTGTGTGTGTGTGTGTGTGTGTGCATTTCTCTATAATGTAACTGTCAGCTTTGACCACATGCCCCAAGTAGAAGCTATCTAGAGCTTCGTTGTTCTTTATAATTTTTGTCTGTTTTCATAAATGTGATTAATTGCTTGAGTTTAAAAATCTCAGCCAAGCTGGCATCAGAAGTTGCCACTTTTAGTTTTACTCATAGGCATCTCTGATTACCTTCACAGAGTTATGAATCCACTTCTCCTTCTCGTGCCTATCTCAAACTCTTACCCTGTTATATTCAAATTTGTGTCTTCAAGATAGGCACAGCATTTTAAATGTATATGACTCATTAAGCATCTAAAGGACATCCATCTTGGCTTACTCAAAACTTATTAGAATGCTGGGTTATCCAGTGAGTTGCAATCAATCTTTGAATACATTAATGTATTTATATTTATAGAGAGACATGGTGCATGCATTCCAGATTTAGGCAAACAAACAATTAGAGCATATGAAATTAGGACTAAATGATCTGAAAACTGCATAACAAAATTATTCTGTGCTCATTACCATCTGAAAGAATAGAGCTTCAACTTAAAATTCCCATCTACAATGCAAGGTCAAAACAATGAAAATACCCAGCTCTCTATATTCCACTGAGTCCTATGTCTTCAAGGCAAACACATTACATCTGCCCTCGTAAACATGTGAGTGAGTGTTTCAAGTGACTGGCATTGCTTTGACAATGCATGTTTTTCTTGACTTTAAATAACATACCCATGTAATTTCACCAGTCTTTTGGGGGAAGAAAATCTTCCACATAGTAGTCATCAAAATTCTCATGAGAATTTCTAGACAGTTGAGGGAACAAACTATACATTATTTTTTGGTGTTTAGCATAAACTTCATGACACCATGTGAAAATGTTTGGAGTGTGTCATCATGTGAAGATGATAACCTCCCTTCCGATACCATGAGGGCTCCTTGGGGAATCAGATTGTTTTAATGGCTCGAATTCAGGGTTTGTTGCTATGGGAGAATTCTTCCAAAGAGCCTCTGTTCCTTTTGCATACTCCAAGAAACCCCACAGAAAGTTGTCAAGAACTATTTAATGGGGGGGGGGGGGCTGGAGAGATGGCTCAGTGGTTAAGATGGTTAAGTGGCTGCTCTTCCAGAGGATCCAGGTTCAATTCCCAGCACCCACATGGCAGCTCACAACTGTCTGTAACTCCAGCTCCAGAGGATCCATACCTTCATACTAATGCACATTAAAGTAAAGTAACCTTTTTTTTTTTTTTGATCCAACTCAAACCTTGAGCCTATGTTCTGTGTCTGACTGGAGTGAGAGGGGGGAGGGTATCTGATCTTTGGACTTCGTCTTCCCCCTGCCCGCTGGCCTCTGACCAAAGTGTTCTCAGCCCCAAAGAAAACCAAATGCTGTCCAGCATCCTATCCACGCAGCATGCCACAGCATTTGTAATCAGGTGTAAGAAATTAAAGCTGCTCTGATATCTTCAGAGTCAAGACCAATGTTAGAGAAGGAAGAAGAAAGCTTTATGTTGGTGGAAGGGCACAGACATACAATCCTAGCAAGAAAACTGGACTCAGTTTCCCATTCTAACCTACTCTGCATGCCATGTTCACCTTAAAGCAAATATGTTTATTGTTTGATTTACAAGACTTGTGTCTTCTTCTTTGGGTACAGAACATTGGCTGGTTGATTATTTCCTGGTCTTCCTGACAGTAAAAGTGAACAGAAAGAAAACATTTGAGTCATACTTCTCTTGTAAATTACCAACGTGTCAACCTGCACAGGCTTGTGTAGTTCTCTAAGCCCCAATTTCCTGCCTATGAATAACGGACTCCATTACCTTCCAAAGGCCCATGCAGCACTTGTCTGAGATAATGCTTACTCCATCCCTAATGCTGTCGCTGTCACCCCACAAATACCAGTCATTATCATAGCATAATTGTGTAACCACAATAACTGCTTTGTGAGGTCAGCTTCCAAACTCGACATACTATCCTTTCCTGCAGGCCGTTCATCTCCAATAGCAGTTCAGGGAGGGAGACAGATCGGTCACAAAGCTTCTTTTGTCCCTCTCAACTGTCACTGAAAGATCAGCATGAGTGGCTACCCACTGACTTAGAATTTCTGCAACACAGGCATGGTGTGGAGAAATATGACAAGAAAATAAAGCAAATTATGCATAACAGTTGGGTGGCATAAGGATAGACCTTGGATGAGCTTTCAAAGAGGGACACTTCTGGGTAGGAAGTAGAAAATTATGAATTTAATAGCTAAGAGCAAGTAGTTTTATGAATTAAATGAATACCTATGAGCAAGTGTGTTTTTTATCAATTAAATAAATAGTACAGAGCAAGTGTTTTCCTCCTCTTCTTCTTCTTCTTCTTCTTCTTCTTCTTCTTCTTCTTCTTCTTCTTCTTCTTCTTCTTCTTCTCCTTCTTCTTCTCCCTCCTCCTCCTCTTCTTCTCCTTTTTCTTCTTCTCTCCCACTTCTCTGGTTATATTACTTTAAAACAGGGACTACACACACACACACACACACACACACACACACACACACACACACACACGCACAGCTGGTTTTGATCAAAAGTGCCTTGTCATATGTGACTTCCCTTTTGACAGTTAAGAGGGAACAGGCTCATTCTATGTGCTGGAAAACAACAAGAAGCAGAGAACTTGTGAACCAGCCTTGCAATCGTGTCTCAAGAGCATCTGCCTGCACAGCTATGAAACCAGAGGCCAAAAAGGGACACAGATGTCCCTGTGTTAAAGGACTCAAATGTCCAAAATTCCATGCCAGGGCACTTCCCTGAGATTTCACCCACCCTCACCAGCTCCCTCAGTACGCGTGGGGGAGGAGGGAGGAAAGGTGTATACACAAAAATGGCTTCTCTTTCCTTCAGTACACCTTCATTTTGTCCACTAAAGGTGTCCCCCATGCGGACAGGAAGGGTGGACAGGCACTTCGTCATATCAGAAGTCACACGCGGATAACAAAGACCTTTAGTTTTCTGGTTTTCCACCCTTTAACTACTCTTGTTTCTAAAAGAAGCACTTTTATGTGAATGTTCATTCCTTTCTAAAAGTTAATGCTAAACCTAGCAGTAGATAGGCAGTCAGCTGGCTTTAAACTGTTTAACCTCGCTTGTCATTATTTTTTTTTAATTCTTTTTCCCTGAGATTGGCTAAATTGTTTTTTCCATAAAGTCCTATAGCAGATTAAGATGGTGTTATCTTTCCATTATCAGTTTATTTACTGGACCTTGAAAAAGTGCTTAGGCATGAGCCCGGCCCTGGGGAACAGTAAGAAAACTAGCCTGGGTCAAGAAGCATGGCATGGCCTTCCGTAGTGTGTCACCTCTTCCCGGAGTCCAAATAGACTTTTAGGTAGTGAGAGTTGGGGGTTTAAGGAAGCACCTCCAGACAGATTCTGGTTCCCTCTTTCAAATCACAACTAACATGTTTCCCACAGCTGTGTCTACATACCCACTTTCTTCTCCAAAGCTGTGGGAAGAGTTAAGCTTTAAGTCTTAAAGAATCTTTTTTTTTAAAGTTAGCATGGAGACAAATTATTATGAAGCATTAAACTAGACTGGACTTCATTGGAGAGGTGGGGAGGGGGACATGTTTTCTTCTGCTATCCTCTATAGATCGTGCAATTTCAAGGACACCTAGGACAAACATGTGCATTGATGAGCTAAAATAGTTTAGTTGTCCAATATGAAGGAGTAAGTTTCAAGCAACAACAAAGGAATGTTTAGTAGGATGATCCTCAGAAAAACCTAAAAATGTTCGGTTTTTTTGTTGTAGGTCATACAACACTTGATATCGCATCATGTTTCCTATGCAAACTATATGTTAATTGTATTGCATCGTAAAAATAGAGAAGATATTCAATAATACTTGGTCTATATGTACCACTTCTCAAAAAAAGGATTCACACAACTTCCATTGAATTAGGTGTGTTATATAAAATAGATAAGAAAGATACTAACACAAGATTTCATTCATGAATCTTTGGAATATATTTTCCAAGGTCTAATTATTTTTATTAACTTATATTCATTGATGCTACCCTGAACATTTATTGAAAATGGAACAATTTCAAAAATCAAACATACAGCAGCATATGTACAATGACATTATGGAGTATGAGAATAATTTGTCAGAAAAAAGACATGCTTCATGGCAGAGCCATGTTTTAGAAGACGTAGTCTGACTAAGTAAGCATCCAGGTCTAGGGCCAGGCAGAAGGGGTTGATAACTCAGATAAAATCTCAGAGTATAATGCTTTTTCACAGTGAATGCATTTCCAGCAGGAATTATTTTAATTTATTGATCACTTATTTATAAGCCTTTAGTGTGACTAATTATTGCCATCAACCTTTCATCATGGAGGTGGAACAGGAAAATGTGGAGAGTATGCTTAGATCAATACAAAGCAATGGTTAATGGGCTCATTGTCATTGATTCTAGGAAGGGAAATGAAATGATGAAATGTATGTGTGCCTCTGAATATTATCAGGATATTCTTTTTTCCTGTGCCATTGGGTACAATCAAATAAAGAACAATCTTGATTTCTATCTTCCCCTGTGGTTTTAGGACAAACTGCCAGTGAGTTAATATTGAATCCAGGGGTCCTTACATAGTTCATAGGAGGCTAATTTTCCACATTCAAAGAACTAAATTGGCCACCTGGGGAATATTATGATGACTGTGTGCGTCACATTTTAGGAGTTAATAAAAAGTAAAGGAAAAGACCAGTTAAGCAAAATATCTTAGAAGTACACAGGTGAGTGATCAGTGAAGGAACAGTGAATGTCAAACTCACCGAGAACATGCAAGAGCCTCCTTCCAAATGCAGAAAGGCCCATTACTTGAAAGTTGTGATTTTCTTCAAAAGACAATCCCATCTCCCACAGGGGCCTTGAGAGTATGGAATAGCTCAGGAGAACAAGAATTTCCTACTAATTTTGCAGACAGCAGAAGGTTAGCCTTCCCTACCAAGACACAAATATCTGTAGCTTGATTAGAAGTCTTTAAATGGTTTCAGACAACTAGTTTTCAGGTGTGTTACTAAAGGAAAATGTTTTTGTCCAAAAATATTTTAGACTATGATATCTCTAAGGTCATATGCCACTCAAGTCATTTAGAGTTATCTGATCAGCTGAGAATTGGCAATTCATCCAAAAGAATGGAAGGTTCAGAAGGTAACTTTAGCTTCAGACTGTGGTAGCAGAGAGCCTGATGAATGGAAACAGGAGTGATCTTGAGAGGAACCTGGAACACAAAATTAACAGTCTATGATGAAATTTAACAGTAATTTGGCCTGGAAAGAAGGAATGTGGGTATTTGATGATTACACAGTTAATGGGAAGTAGATGTTCAATCGTTATTTGTTCAACGAATTCATTTATTGGCTCACTCACATAGGAGGACAATATGCTAGGTAGATCTACCCATCTTGTGCCAAGTTTTACTATAGATTCTGGGAACACCGCTGTGAAACTTTTACCTCCTTGAAGTTGCAATTGCAAAGCTAGATGTTAAAGAACAACGGAAACTTGAACTCATCGCAATTATAGTGAGTGCTCAAAATGATCTGGATAACTAGAGGAAGTTTCCTCCAGGAAGTGCCATTTGCAAGGAGCTCTTAAGAGTGGAGAAGAAATAAGCAGTAATGTTAGGTTTCTGAGAGAATGAATGTAGCAGTTCTGTACTGATAAACTAAAAGTGCATGAGTATAAATAACAATGAATCATATGCTCGCTGAAGATACATTCGATATACATACACATATAGATGTGTAATGTTAGCAATAGGCAGATGGTAGATATGATTTATTTATCATACATAATCTATTTTCCAATTAAAGAAATGATCAAAAAGATGTGTGTGGTAAATATCTATATCCTGAAGGCAAAGAATTATACTTGGAAAATTCAAGCTGAATGTTAGAAAAACAATTTTTTAAAATTAATATTGTTATTATTAGTAGCATTATCTGCATGTGTGTTTTGCCTGCATGTAAGTCTGTGCACACCTGGTGTCCATGGAAACCAAAAGAAGGCTTTATATTCCCTGAAACTGGAGCTATAGATAGTTGCGAGTCACCATGTAGTGCCAGAAAATCAAAACGGAATCCTCTGAAAGAGCAATTGGAGCTCTTAACCACTGAGCCATCTCCACAGTCCCAGTGAAAGCATCCTAATGACCTTTTCCACCTTCAAAACTTATAATGTCTATGAAACAACCCAAAGTGTAAATGTTAGGGGAGTTAAAAAGTTTGCGTATGAATCATTAATGTACAGAACAAGCAAAAGACATGATTCTTAGACATTTAAATTACAAATCACTTTTCACAATGTTTATAGCTTAGCAGGGCCTTTAACTGGCCAAGGTTGAGCAATTGATTCTTATTCTAATCCTCCATACAGTCAGAAATGACAGCTCACATTTGAGTGAGTCATTCATTGAACTAATTTATTTTTGCTCCTCCCACGCAGTGCTAATTGTAACATGTGGCTAGAGACATGAATGGGTCAATTGCGTTCCTGGGGCCAAACATCTCCTCCTGCCTCTTCCCTGTCCCCTCATCCTGTGAATGTAGTGTGCTTTACTCTCCACCCACTCCCTCCCTGTCTCAAATGTTTGTCTCTACCTCACATTTACCAGCTGTGCCAGGGCCATGGCTTTATTAATCAATGCATTTGCAAATGCTGAGTGCCCAATATGCCCTGATCACTTATGAAACTGTTTGCATCATACGTTTTAAACGTTGCCAGAAATGTATCATATACAAGATGTCTTCTCTGTTTTGTTTTGTTTTTTTTTTTTTGCTACAAATCCCATCAAATTACTTTTTTTTAATTAAAGTTGTCTTCCCAAGAAGCTCTTTGAAGTGGTAATTATCCCTGAGAGAGCAATGGTTTTAACCATTAATAAGGCAGTTAAGAGCATTCCATTTTTATTGTGTGTTTTTCATCTGATGAGAGAAATCAGAGAAAAAATGACAATTATCCCTGAGAAGAGGGTGGATCTCAGGGAAGGAGAAGGCAGCCAAGGTGAAAAAGAGAAAACCACTTGCCCTCTTGTTTGCTCAGGACCCCTAGTACTGGATAGTAACCCAAGCATATGAAGAAGCAGGACTCCTAGAGAATAGTCATCAATGAAACATTTCTTTCTCTCCTACTTGGCAATAGGGTAAAAAGGTGTTGGTTATTACCATAAGGCGTAGTCCACATGAAGAAAGCACGATCCCAGACAATAATCATATTGATTTCATGCAAAAGTAAACACTTGCCCTTGTCATAGCTGAGGTTGGCTGCAGGCTAATGATTTCCCGGGGAATGATGAGGACGGGAGCAAGCAGGGAGGAAGGAGAGGAACGTGGGAGAGAATTTTTTTCCCTTGTGAGTCTCCTGCCATTCAGCCTCTTCTCTTTTAGCAAACCCAGACAGACTGAAGGTGGTGGAAGAAGAGAAACAGGAGTGGAAAGAAAGTTTCCATTCTCTTTAGTAATATGAATTGTCAGAGATGGGCAGGTATCTGGCCCTTTCTCTGATGAGGACTTCCTGAACTCTTCAGAATTTATTTATAGCTCACAAGATAGGAGCAAGGCTGTTCTCTGTGACTTTCCTGCCCATGCCCAGCATCCCTGTGCTTAGGGTCCATCACACACCACGAAGCTGGTTGCATAGAACCCAACACAAACTTACAACATCTTTCTGACCTTAGTGACCTATCTAATCCTTGATGATAACACATCCTCGGGATGATGACTACGGTGGTTCTCTCAAAGTCTAAGTGCCTCTTAACCTCTCAAAGGGATTCTTCAAAGCCACTCTTGTTAGTTTCAGGTGATGGGACAAGGGTGTCATGAGGTCCTGTTTATGAGGAAGATTTGTATGAGAAGGTAACACAATGTACGACAAGGATTCTGAGAGGCTTGTTGCATCTCTAGAAAGAGTATTAGAAAGAGTGTGACGGCAGGATTAGAGGGAGGGTTAGAGATGGGGAAAGGTCTGAGAGTCAGATCCCATCCAAATTCATCCTTGAAACTCACCATTTCACCATGGACTTCTGGGTGTCCGGTTTACATCCCTGCTCCTCAGACATTGTGTAATCCAAGTCCTTCCAAATAACAGTAGCGTCACCCCCAACCTCAAACAAAATACTGGTGCTGGTCCCACTACTACCCACACATAGCCCACCGGAGAAGTTATCACACCACTCTTAATAATAGCAGTATGGTTAGACCAGTATTTTCTCCCTAAGTAACAGTTTGAGAGGGATATGTTTGTTTGGATGTATCGTATGAATATATATTTTAAATATAGTAAAATTTCATTAATCATCTGCACTATGCAGTGGACTCATTTTAATGGAATGATGGTTGGGGTCAATAAAGAACTGTTAGTCAGGATTTAGTTCAACCACAAATGACAGAAACTACAAATAGGAACAGTGACACCCCTGCTGCTGGTGTGTGTGTGCGTGTACATGTGCGTGTGCATGTGCGTGTGCGTGTGCGTGTGTGTGTGTGTGTGTGTGATTTTAACCTGGAGAAAAGCAATTGAATATAGGAACAGTGGATTTTGATCACCAACACTCCTTTGGTCTTCATATTTTGTCATCCTTCAAATGCTCTCATGAACAATTTTGGCTGTTCAAGTTCCCGCCATCCTTCTGCATCCCATGCAGCATACTGAGGGGAAAAAAGGGGGGTCGGTGAGAGGGGAAATAAAACATAACAAGATGAACAATGAGATATCTTTTAGGAAGGTTTGATGGCTTGATGAAAGCTGTCATGTGACGTTTCTTTGTTGTTCCCTAAGACGGTCATGTGATCAAACTTCACTACAATGCTAAGCAGTAAAAGAAGGGCTAAGCCACGCCATGTCCTGCAGCTATGAGGCTGGGTTGGTTTCTCTTTTGATTGCTCCATTTTTGCTTTGTGGAATATAGCTATCATCCTGTGGAGGTTTGGGTTCTACTCTCCTCTAAATGGTAATTTCCACATATTTCCCAATATGCTTAGAGTTTGTGCCTATTTCATCCCCCCACACTCCCTTCTAGGCCTTACCCTTGGCTTATCAGATTATATGCTTCTGAGAATCAAAGCTATTCATTCCTTTTAATCACCCAGAGACTCCATCAATTATTTGTCATATATAAACATACACATTATATCTAGATAGATAGATAGATCACAATTGTGCATCTTAAGTTGAATTTGAAATTTTTAAACATATGAAGTGAATTGACAGCAACTAACAACGCAAAATACTCACAGTCACTGTGTCTTGTAATTTAGTTCGTTGGGAGTGTAAATTGGTTTTCCTGCAAGGGCAGTAAGGAGAAGCAGTACCTTTTTTGGGTTTCAGAAAACAGGAAGTGTCTATAAAGGGCCTGGCATTGTCACAGTAAAAGGAACAAGGGAACAGAGACAGGCTGCCTGCATCCAGACCAAATGGTTGCCCCTTGCTAGATGTATGAATCTGGAAAGTTTTTTAATATGTCCATTTCTTCATCTCACATAACAGAGATAGATACCAATTAGGACAGGCTGCCATGGTGTCCAGGATTAAGAGCCCTGTGAAACTAATAAAGCTTTGGTGAACTACTGACCTCACCTTTGATGCCACCAGGCCCTTGGGAGTACCTCTAACAATCCATATACATGTTCAGCTCATATACTTGTGAAACCCTGAAAATGCAAGATTGTTAAACATAATTTCTTGATGTGGGCCTCAAACTGTCCACTTACAGATTTTGTAAGTAATAAAGTAAGCTTTATTACTTACAAAATCTAAAACTGCCACCCTTTCCCTGTGGTCAGGTCTTCACTGTAGTAACAGCAGCACAGGCCTGGTACTGGCAGAAAGTCAATTATTAGACACCCTTTAAAGAAGCTGGGGCACTTGTTTCAACATGCAAGCCCTTGGCACATCTATAATAGTATACGCAACATATGCTAAAAGTATGTTTTGAGTGGGCTCAGTGGGTAGAAGCATTAGCCAACACACATGATGACCTGAGGTAGATACTCAGGAGGCACATGCTGGAAAAAGTACCCACTCTCTCAAGTTATCCTCTGAGCTCCACACATGCTCTGTGGCATGTGAATAACCACACTTGCACACTAACTAGATAGATAGATAGATAGATAGATAGATAGATAGATAGATAGATAGATAGATAGATAGATAGAAAGAAAGAAAGAAAGAAAGAAAGAAAGAAAGAAAGAAAGAAAGAAAGAAAGAAAGAAAGAAAGAAAGAGAGAGAGAGAGAAAACTCTGTTAAAGGGGGTAACACTTCACATCAGATGTTTTCACAGAATTAAGTTTCTAGAGAGGAAAACTCGAGGCTTTCCCCTTCATAAAGACACTCTTTGGAGATGGGGCTCCAACAGTCTCCATTCATTTCAAGCTTCTCGGGTGATTGTCACGTGCCTTACAAGTTGAACTGCTCCAGTCTAAAGTTACTTCCTACTCTGAAGTTCTAATTTTAAACTCCATAACTCTGTTTCTGGAATTAGCAGTCAAAGGCTAAGGGAACCTGAGACACGAGGCTTCCTTTGCAGAGCTAGTACAGCATGGGTCTACGCTTTCTTTTAAGAGAAAGAGAAAGAGTGGAGAAATGCAAATTTGGCATCTCACGGAAAGTGAAAACAACTTGTCTGAAAAGGTTCAGACTTGTCAACCATTTGTCTCCCATCAGTAGCTTTTCAAGAATTAAACAGATCATTCCACTTCATCTCTCTGCTGAGGAGTCTAAGGGTAGAGACCTGGTAACGTTCAGCAGTGTGGGTTTCATTAGCCCAAAGCAAGCTGTGGTTCCTGTGGAGACAGAAAGGGTAGCAGCAGTTACTGGCAGTTACCCTTCCCCAGTCTCCCTACCACATGTTCCACGTTCTACGAATTCAGTTGACTTCAACAGTCCTGCCACAGAGAAGTGGCCTTCGTAAAAGAAAAAAAAAAAGAATCCACACAGCTGACATGTGGTGGGGATTTAAACCCAGGTATGGCTGAGTTCAGTTTACTTCGTTTTCCTTAACACTGTGCTGCATGATGCCATGAACTTGTGTGTTGAGATGATATTCAAAGCTGAAATTTAAAGGGATATGATAAAACAATAGATCAGAACCAATTAATCATCCTCTTTCTTTTCTCCCTATACATAGTACCACATAATCTTTTTTGAAACTTTTATCTGTGTGTTTATGTACATAGACTTAATTTATTTGTGTGTGATGTGGAAATCGGTGTCTACCACTATCGTTCTTTATGTTATCATTTGAATCAGAGCCTCTATCTGAAGGTGACTCTCACCAACTGGTTAGACTAGATAGCCATGGAGCTCAAGAATCTGCCTGTCTCCACCATCACAACACAAAGGTTACAGATAGATATGATTATGTCAACTCTTACATGGGTTCTGGGGATATGATCTCATGTCCTCATGTTTATATGACAGGCCCTTGACTAACTAAGCCATCTCCCCAGACCAGAACTCATATTATTTTAAATGCCAAAGTATATGTATTAAAATCTCTCTCTCCTCCATTCCTCCCTCTCCCCACTCATCTTGCTCTGTCTCTCAGTGTCTGTGTCTCTGTCTGCCTGTCTGGCCCTGCCCTCCTTCTCTCTCTCTCTCTCTCTCTCTCTCTCTCTCTCTCTCTCTCTCTCTCTCTCTCTCTCTCTCTCTCACACACACACACACACACACACACACACACACACACACACACCACACACACACTGCTTTTTCTCTTTGGATCCACTGAATGATGTCGTCATACTACACAGCTATCCATGATCAAAGGAGGCACTTCCTTCTTCCATCCAGTATTAAAGAACAGCACTGTAACTAAATTACTGTGACTATGGTTGTTTGCATTTTTAGGCATTTGTGTTCAGGCTACATTTCCGTGTGGACACTAGCAAATGTCTTTCAAGTTTCAGTCTAGGTCTGTGACTCAGTGGCTGCCGGTCTGATGTTTCAGGGACCTGGTGCTTGTGTGCCTAGTATCAAGGTCTTCATCTTGTAGCATATTGGTGACATCATTTATTCTTGACAAAGTGGGAAAGATGAAGTTTCCAAAGTAGTCAACATACCTAGCACCGCTTTTTTAAAAAGTATAATCTGGGGCCATTTCCATTCCAATAAAGTTTTTTGAGCAAATTCAAACGCATGGTCCATTCACATTACTGAATCTGGAATGACATAAGTTGGATGAATTGTCAACAGAAACACGATTTTCTCTCATAGTTCTGAACACCTGAAGTCCAAGATCAAGGTGCTGGAAGATTACATACATGGAAGGACTGCTTTCTGTCTCATAGCTGGTGGCACCTCGCTGTGTCTGCATATGATAGAAGAGAAAAAGGTCTGGCCTGGACATTTTTAATGAGAACTAGAATGTCATTATGGAGGAATGAAAACTTTCAACTGAATAACCTCTCAAAGACCCCTCACCTCTTGTACCACCTCCTAATGATGTATGATTTCAAGAATTTTTACATAGACACAGACGTTGAGACCATAATAGGCATCCTGACCCTTGGGAGCAATGTAGTTCACATTTGGGGAGGAGAGGAACCTTCAACTTCCTCTGCTAGCGTTTCATGAGAATTTCTGTTTCAGTTCCGAAGACTTACATGTTTGTGGCCTCTCCGCTGCCACCATAGAAGATCAGAATTGTATAGGGAATGAAAAAGTACTTATAGCATTTCACTGTCTCATTTCTCCCATCCTTCAGTTAGAGCAAGTCACTATGGAGACCTGATCAAGGACCTCTCTCAGTTCTTATAGCTGTACCAACAGATGGTAGCACCAAGAAGAAATTGCATTGGTACTTTAATCACCAGCCCATGGGGTGAGAACAGAGGCTGAGCAGTTGCACAGCTACCAGACAGACCTCCAAGAAGAGACAGAACATAATTTTATAAAGCTATTTATAAATCCAGAACACTGATGAATGTCAAAGCACTTTTTGATCAAAGCTTTGAGACAAGCAAAGTTCATTGATAAAAGTTCAGTCTTACTCTCTTCCCCAGTTAAAATAAAGCCTGTTTGGCAAGAGTCATGGACATGAAAATCTTACTCAGTGTTCCTGGACTATGCTCTCTTCCTAACCCAGACAAGAAACTTGTACTTCTTCCTATGTAGAATATCTGCGACAGTATACTGAAAGTCCCAGAAGAGAAGGGATCCTGCCAGACGATCCACAGGGATTGTTAGTCGTTTAAAGTATACTTATGAAGTATGGTTGTAGTGGTACACACAGGTAATTCTAGGTCAATGGGTACTGGAGTAGGAGGATTGCTATTTTGAGGCCAAGCCTGAGCTTTCATAGCAAGATGATACTTACAGAAAGATATGATGGAAATATAGGTAAGTAGGAAGATGATAGATTGATAATAGATAGATGATTGATAGATAGATAGATAGATAGATAGATGATAGATAGATAGAGAGATAGATAGATAGATGCATTCTTTATTTCTCTAAACCCAAGGAAAATGATAACAAATTGCCACTTCTGAATTTAGTGTTCAGTATTCAGCATCAGAACAATTAACTTTTTGAGGTTATGTGTAAAAGAAACATAAAATAACCATACAAACAAGTAATTTTAAATTTGGACCCTATTATATGCTGAGATATACTAATTCTGAAAGCTTTTGAACAATTCTGTGGAAATGGCTGGATCTATCATTGAATTTTCAGTAAAAAACAAAAGGGTTGACAACAGTAACGTCAACAATATTTTGACTATTCAACATTAGCCACATGCTACGTGGCTTCATGTATGTATGTGACTTAATTGTATGTGACAATTCCAAATTGGTGCACTGGATCAGGTTTGGAAACTTTCTTGGAGAACAGAATTAATTGATCAACGATAAAAGAAAAAAAATTTTCAGAAAAATTGATGTAAATTTCTCATAAAAATCCAACGTACTCTGCCTCAAAAAAAATCAAAAATAAAGTCCAACACATATAAAAACCATGTTATTTTTTTTTTAAATTTGTTTTCTTCTGGGACTAGATTGACTTGCTCTCTTCAGATTCAAATTTAGTTCCAAGTGTCTGCATCAGGTGACTCAAAACCGCCAGACACTCCAGCTCCAGAACATCTGTCTCCCTCTTCTGGCCTGGCTGTGTACCTGCACACACATGGTAGACACACAACACAACCATACATAGGTACAGACATAAAAATAAAATACTTTTAAATACTTTTTTTCTTGTCTCCTTCAGGGTTCATCAGAGACTGATTTTTCAGAAGAGAGAGAGAAGTCCCTTTATGTCTGTAAGAGAACTTTTCAGTGAAAAATGTCACAGAGAGAAATCACCTGAAGATTTCAATAGCCAAACAAAATCATAGACTTTTACACACATATTTGACTATCTAAACCCATGTTGCTTTTTGTAGTGTTCAGATTGGTAGATAAAAAGATGAATGTGCGTTGCAATTTGTTGAGACTTTTGATCTGTAGAAGTCACATAATCTTTACTGGCCTCAGCAGGATGTACACAGGGTGCCCGAGATATTTGATTCAATAGGTGCTTGTCTTACTGTACTTGAGTACAGTGGTCCTCAACTTTTCAGGAATAAATGCCTTAAGCAGATCATTTGTATTGTTTCTCAAGGGGGAAGGCATTAAGGGTGTGTGTGTGTGTGTGTGTGTGTGTGTGTGTGTGTATAGAAAGTGGGAGAGAAAGGGGGAAATCTATCACTGAATTTTCCTATTTTGATTGTCAACATCTATAGCCAGGGTATGCAGACTAGAAGATTATTGGAACTACATTTACACAACATCTTTCTGAGATGTTCTTGATACACTGCAGCTGTGTCTTCTTTTCTCTGTGCAACCTTCCAAACCATTCCAGAAAGTATAGACTCACTGGGACTTGGGGAAGTGCTCCATAAACTCAAAAAAAAAAAAAAAAAAAAAAAAAAAAAAAAAAAAAAACCTCTTTCTACTGAGCATTTTCTGGGCCATGGGGAACTTTGTTAACCCGCATATTTGCATTCAACCTTCCATGCTGGTTGCTATTTGGTCTCCTATCCCATCTCATTCTTATTTAAAAGAAGCAAGTAGTTCAACTAGAGGACAAATTACTCATGCGGCTTAACTGTGCAGAGCAGAGAAAAAAAGTGAAGTCAAGTTTGTCCTTAAATGCAGCAAGGAAAACTTGGCTCGCCAGCTAACTCTAAAAAGCAAAGGGATCAATTCTGATACATTGTTGAAGTGATAAGAAGCGAACTCCCTTTAAATGACAGAGTGCAGAGTGGGTTGGGAACAAGTGGATCCTTTCACAGAGAAACAGTCAGAGGCAAAGACTGAATTAGTTTGCTCACATGTATGTGGGGGGGGGGGGGTTGAGGGCAGGCACTGGAAACCTCCACTCCAGTCTAAGGCTGTATCACAAATGTTTTCTCAGGAGAATGGAAATTTAATTTTTTCAAACCAATGGAGCTCAGCCTCTTAAAGTAAGCTAAAAAGTCTTGCCTGATAAATCAACTACTCGTGAGCTCTCTGCTCTTATTTTCAGAGACTAGTATTAAATGTATGTAAATATCAAATGTTATAATTATTGTATGGCATTGTTACGGCCAATGCTGTTTGCAGTAGGTAAAAACATAGACCTGTAGAATATATAGTAGTATGCCCTTAGCTTTTTTTTTAAAAAGTCAAAAAACATCTAAAATTTATTGATTCACTGATTCATTCACCCCTTCAAAATTAAGCAATATAAATTAAATTTGATTCTACAAATAAAATGGGACTATTGAAAATTATCAGTCCAAGAAGCTGCTGTGGGTGATTACTCTTAGAAAGCCAGAAATGCAAAGAAAACTGCACATCTCCTATGCCAACCAGCTTCACCCATGTGAAGTGTCCATTTTCATAGTAAGATGTCCCCCTTTTCTTAAGACATCCGTATCATCGGCACAAGTAATATTTATGCCTGCCTCCAAGTATGCTCTCCAGGTTTTGGATGTTTTCATAGCTGGTTATGGAAAACACATGGAAGCTCTGTTACATAGGAAATGGTCAATAAACTTTAATAAAAGAATGGTCAAGCAACTCTGAAAGTTTTATAGGAGTTGCTGGTGTGCGCCTCTGACAGGTCAAAATGGAGGTAGTTGGAAATCCCTCTGAGAGTTAAAGTTTTATGTTCAATCTTTAGAATTCATGATATGCATCTAGGAACTGAAGTCTCTCTTACCTAAATTGTCACATAAAATCAGTGGCAGCCTAGATCGCTTTGATTGTTTTGTTTGCCTGTTTCAACCCCTTAATTAAAATGCCTCATTTATATCGGGATGGCAGTCAGAGTCCCTAGTTTCTCAAGCTTTATTTCCCATGATTGTTTTTTTTCTGGATGTGTTAAACATTCTAACCACTCAAAATTACCACCGAATCTCAGGAAATGGTTCTCCTGCTGCCACAGCCCTCAATTACCACCTCCCCCTTGGCAGAAGAGGTTAGTCTTCTTCAGGAAAGACTCTCATGACCTCTGAGTCTCAGTTTGCCATTGCTCAAAAAAGCTCTGCTGAATCCTCTCCGCTTTCCTCTCTGTCCCTGTGAGACCAAACATTACGACTGCTCCTCAGTAGGTCGCTTTTGCATCTAACTTCCCTTCTGCCCAAAGTTTTGACTGCCTCATTTCTGCCTCTCTCTCTCTCTACTGATCTACCTAGTAGGGTTGCAGTCAACGTTAGTTAAATGATTGATTAAAGGAGAGGCCACATCCTCATTTCAGCTGAGCGTCCACAATTCCTCTGCCTCACTCTCTCATTCTACAGAGAAACCTAGATATCCATTGACTCTACATTAGCTCTGCGAACTTGGGCTGCTCTCCATTTCCCAGGTTTGCAGAAGTCAGTTCCCAGCCCCTGATGACAGCAGCAGGGGTGCCTAAAGCCTTCGCAGGGAGTGGAAACTGCTCTTTTTGAGTTACCAGAGCTATTTCTCGTGTTATCATTTTTTTATACATTCTATTAGTTTCCCACCAGGACGCGAGACCTTCAGGCTTCTCCGTGTGAATTGGGCCTGAACAGCCGTCTACCGCCCTTATCACTTAAGCCTACTCTTCCCCTGACTTCTGTTTCTCTTCAGCTGTCTGGGAACTCTCCTGACAGCCCCTGCCTTAAGGCTGGCATTAATTACCCAGCCAACCCTGAGTCGACTGCCCTTCTTGAGGGTCTGCAGTCTCCTTCTTGCTCTTTTATTGGCATTGACAATCCACAGCAACTTCAAAGCCAGGAAGAAGCCTGCCCTGCCCCTCTCTCCTGTAGACTTAAGGTGAAGATGTCTGTCCAATTGGCTTAGAAAATATTACTTTTAGAGCACCGTTAGCATCCTTAGTTAGAGCCACCAGCAACTTTTGGTCCACTGGTCTCTCTGCTTCCATCTATCCCCAGGTGGAATCTCTCCAGATACTCTGAGTCTCCTTCAGAACCATATTCTCTTGGGATAAGTTCCAGGTTGATTGGTAAAAGAGTGTAACCACCTCCTGTGACCTAATGTAAAATCCCTGGCTATAACCTCCACTCCCCACACTGTCTTTTATTTACTGTTATTTTTTTCCAAGTCAAGTCTCTACCAACCTGAGAAGATGGATATGTTTTAGGGACCGCCCCACCCCCATCCTTGTCTCAGAGTTTGACTCCCTCTTACTTTATTCCGGGCTCTTGGTGGGGTTGTCACCGATCACCTTGCCCAAACCCTGTTTCTGTCACTCTCTCCCCTGCAGTTTGATTAACTTTTTTTTAAAAAAAAAAAAAATATGACTCTTCACTGTCAAACATAAGGCTCGATTTCATTTATTTCCAGTCTTTCCTAGCTGAGGCAAGCTTCACATGGGCAAGACTTCATGTCTCCATTCCTAAAGGAATGACTTGGCACCCGAAGGAGCCAAGAATTCAGCCTCTTTGTAAATACAGATAAACAAAGTCCCCTCCCCAGCAGTCATACAGAGTGATGCTGGGAAACACTAAGCTGCCTTCAGCCTTGGAGTTTGTGTCATATGGTAGGTACCCTTTGGGGGAGGAGAGAGAACATGGGTCATGGTTAATCATAGGAGAAATACCATGACCAAGGAAAGATCAGAAGTCCCAGATAGGAGTCAAGATGCTTCCCAGCTAATCTCACAATAATGGATACCACTTTCAAGTCTCGTTATTTATTTCCAGGCTTTTGGCCCAAAACAAAAGCTCTTAAACGAGACCTTCTAATAATTTGGTTATCAAATATCTTTTCTTTCCTTATTTTTAGTTACTTTTAAATTTTCTATCTTCATTTTTGAGATTGTAATATAATTCTATCAACCCCCTTCAGTAAAAAGTGTTTAGGATAGGAAAAAAATCCCAAATATCTAAAATTTGAGAGGAATCGTAGAAAGTTAGCTTTGGGGAAGAAACCATTGAAAATAAATAAGTTCAGGCTTGATGTTTTTACTGAAAATAAGCCCCAGGGTGACTTTTTCCAATGGTTGTTTGGATTTTTTTCCTAGCTGGTCATGTTAAGAAAGCACTTCTCAAAATCCTGGTCTGACCACCCCAGCACCTGGAAGAGTTTTAGGGGGAATCATGGAGACCGTGATAACTTCAGAATGTGACAGACATCTGACTTGTCTTTTCATTCTCTTCTCCACACGAGTGGACAGGGGAGTTTTCCAGAGGACACAAACCTTGTAACACTTGCAGCAGATTGGATGGAGAAACAGATAGGAAGGAGCATTGGTCTCTAGTCCCTTGAGCTAGATCAGAGAGCTTCTCACAAACACAGACAGCACACACCCTCCCATACACTAGCTGTACTTTGAAAAGCACCTTTTCATGTTTTCTTTTTCCCTATTCAGTTGTTGCTTTGGTTTGGCTGCTTAGAGCTAAAACCGGGGTCCAGGTGTGGTACTGCTGAGCTACACATACATCTCTCATCCTGGGAAACGCAGTGACTTTTACAAATTATGTTGTCTATGTTAACATGCAGTGAATATATCATTGTTATTTCTAAGTGAATAACTGCATAAGTTTCTATTTTAATTCCTAATGTCAGTATCTATAGACATCATTCACATAAACAGCAGTTGTTTGGAGCTCAGAATAAGTTTTAAAAGTAGAGGAGTCCACAAAGCTTGACAACTGATAATCTAAGTCATTAATCCACCAATAAACACATTCCTAAGTATGTATTGTATTTTACATGTTGAAATTAAGCTAATTTAAGACAGGGGCTTTGGTAACTGTAGTATATATATATATATATTTCTCTGCACTGCAAGACAGTAGTCATTTAATGTACCATTATGATTTTCTCTTTCCACAAAGGTTCCTAGTAGATCCAGACACTTGACAGAATCTATTTGTCTATACAACTGTTCTCAACCTTCCTAATGCTTGACCATTTAATTAGTTCCTCATGTAGTGATCCCCAATCACAAAATTATTTTTGTTGCTACTTCATAAATGTATTTTGCTACTGTTATGAATCATAATTTAAATATCTGATATGAAGAACATCAGACTTGCGACTCCCCAAGGGGTCATGAACCACAGATTGAGAACCTGGTCTGTAACGACACTAAAGGTTCACAAACATGATTTCTTGTCGATCCTCAGAAAGTTTTACAATATAACATTATAGCCAAGAGTACACTGTCCTGAGACAAACTGCCTGGCTTATTCAACCTTTCTAGATGATTCTGTAGAGCTCCAAAGGAGAGAGGATATTGGTATCTAAGTCAAAAGACTGTTCAGAAAGTTGAAAAACATCAAATTTATAAGAATCTAGAAGAATGGTGGATAATATTGAATAAATATAACCTATTATCAGAGCCAGTTTAATAATGACAGCTCTCATGGTCACTATTTGAGAAGAGCACTCTAAAGTTTGGAGGAAAGGGGAGAAATGGAGCTAAATCCTTTAGAAGTGTTGAGAAATCAGGGATATTAGACATTGAACAATAAATTTTCTCTCACAATTGTATCCATTTCCTTTTCTGAGAATTCATTTGTGTTTTCATTCAGTAGTAAATTTCCCTTTCTGGTCCACTAACCAGTAACTAAGCATATGTTAATATATACATTGGATGTAAGCCCCCAACAAAGGAAAGTGAGGAGGCTGTGTGCTACGAACTAGTTCTGTAGCTAGTAGCTACAGAACAGCAAATCTGTTTGTTCCCACATGTATCACCTCCTGGTGGCATTGCTTCCTACTCTTGGGCACTCTGTTTAAAACCCCATCACTAGAAGACAGCTTTCCTGACACAGCATCCTGAACGTCCCTGGAAACCAGCCTTACTTGAAGATGGTCTGTTAGGAGAGAAGATCTCACTGTTTGTACCAGAGAAAGGATAGTCGTGGGAAATAATCAGAAATAGAATGTCTGGGACTCCTAGATTGTTCTGACGTTTGTACTATGACAGTGGCTTTATTTCGAAAAAGAGCTATACCAAATGAATCAGTGTTTACCTTCACATTGCTCGTGTTAAAATTGGGCTCTATTAGGTGTGTTTTCCCAAGAAGCAGTCTTGGTGCAGTGTATGAGTCACCACTGACGGGTTGGAATCGCCTAACTGCTCTTGATGCACTGAGTTGACCACCAATGTCTGTGTTAAAGAAAGACTTATATATTTTCACCAGAAGAGTAGTGCAAGTCAATTCAGTTCTTCATGTTTCCCATTACAGTTAAGTTGTAGCTCGGGGTAAGGCACTTATGTAGCAAGCACAAGGCTTTGGGTTCAATCCCAAGCACCAAAAAAAAAATTTCTAGGGAGACTCATCTCATTAATGCCAGAGTAAGCAAGACCATCGCCTATCAATTCATTACAGTAGAAACAACCCACTTTTTATCACCACTCATTGCACATTCTGGTAAATCCGACTTATTTATTCAAAAAGTATTCATGAATCAGTCACTCCTCTACAGCATTCTACAACAATAAGAACTATTAAACATCTTCCCTCATAAGATGTATTATTCCAGAACAGGACGGAATAATACATAATTAATATAAATAGACTTGACAGAAATTGTGTGCCATGGGAAAATAAAGTTAAGAAGTGTAGATGGATAAGGAATGTTGGGATGGGCATGAGGAGCAGTTAGCAGTAGAATGAAAAATATTTCTAGAAGAAATAAGACACAGGAGTAAGAATTTTAGGAAGGTTTATACTTGGCTACTCATTGAAATTTGCTATCTGGATCCATACCAAGTAAATTTATTCATAATCATCTCAGGTTTATTCTTTAATCTCCCAGGCCAAATATCTTAAGTACTTTCATGGTTTATCATGCCCTTTGGTTCCTGGGTCCTCTGTGCCTGCCTCTTTCCCTCGAGCAGAGTCAGGCTGGAAACAGAACTAAAATGCAGAACAGAATAGAGAGATGTCCCAATGGCCTCACCTTATTCTACCTTCCTCCTGATGTAATCAGCTCCTTCCATTTGCTTTTCTGAGGTTCACATCTGAGTGTCTCCTGTACAATTGACTTAGCTGTATTATGCCATATTATAAATTCAGCTCCAACTTGGCAAGCTCCAGGCTGCTCTGTCAGCCATGAGCTCTGGAACCACAACTGTACTAGAGATTGTTTCAATACCATTTTCTGTACATGGATGCTCCTAGGACATTGAGTCAAGCAAATAAACAACACTCACAAATAAGGTAATCTGTAATCTTTGTTTATATGTATGCAAATTTCAGGAACATTTTATTAAAATGTTACTGTTTGTTGCTATAACTGTAGAGCCTCAAACAGATGGAGTCCACATTAGGATGCTAAAACACAGGGCTATACACTGTGAGCTAACCAAGATGGATGCTGCTTAGTATCCATACAGGGTCATAACGTTGGCAAATAGTATGACAACTCTGCTCTATTTCACACAGTGTTTTACTTTTTACCAAGTGCTTTCTCTGTGTTCTTGGGCAATCTCTGCATCACTGTTGCTTAGAGAGGGACAGACTGTCTCATCTTAGTTTTTTAAAGGGAAAGGTTTGATGAAGCTCCAGGGATTCTAGAATTTGAGTGGTAGATGTTGTCAGGCTTGGGTCCTCATATGCCTGACAAACCCTGATTTGCTTGACTCTGCCATATACAAAGATAGGTTTACTATGGGGTTCACATGGAGAGGGCAGGTGATCCCTGGACAGCACTTAGCCCTGCACATCACTTTGATTCTTCCTCTTCCATACCCCATGTTTAGAGCTCCCCTGACTCAGATTTAAGTCACATTTGTTGAAGTGAATCCCAGTCCATTTTCTTCTATGATAGGAAGAGTTCTCTGTCTTTGTATGCTAAAAGAGGATGCCAGTACAATGCATATATATATCTTGTGGTTGATAAACATTATCCTAACTTGCTAAAGGCATCTACAGCATCTAATATTTTTTTAAAGCTTCAATTCACTGAAATTGCAGGAATCTTTTCAGGTTTCCTTTCTTCTTTTTGCACTGGTCTGAATGAATAGGTGTTTCAGGACAAATGCTCAAGGTCAAAGACTTCTTACTTTAATGAGGGACCCACCCTCTGTATGATTGAGAGCAATCCAGTGTGTATAACTTACAGTTTATTACTGTTTTTGTGTAAGGAGGGGGAAGAATACCCTTTTAGTGGCTGACATTTCAATGTTGTGGAAATTTAGACATTAGTGGATCAGATAATAAATTCAAAGAGGCCTATGGTGACGGAGAATTAAGTAAGGTATTCTCTGTGTGGCCAAAGCTGAACGTGCTTGAAAGATAGAAAACAAATCATCAAGGCAGAGATGGAATTCAGGGTTCAAACAAGTGAAGAAAGGACATGAGAATAAAAGTAACCCTGGGTCTAAATTTTTATATATCTCTGTCATCTATACAGTAAATGTATTAATACTTATGCTAGAGGGCGGTTCTAAAGATTAAGTAGTATAGTATCAATAGAACCTCCGAGCACAGAACATGTACAATATCTTCAGGGCAAAGCCTCCCTCAGTGCTCCACAAAGTAGTCAGCAGTTTCACAGATTCCAAACATCACGTCTGTAGATTATATTTTAAATGTTGCAGCTAGGTGTAGTGGCTCATACCTGTAACCCCAATATCTGGGAGGCTAAGGCAGAAGGATTGTTGAAGTTCAAGATTGGTCTGCACTACCTAGTGAGTTCCAGACCAGCCTGGGATATAGACTGAAACCCCATCTCAAAACACGCAAGCAAGCAAACAAACAAATAAACAAAAAACAATCAATGCATACATGAATGAATGAATGAATGAATGAATGAATATTAGGCTTTCGTGATTGTTTTCTTAGGATAGGTTACAGGAAGAATTACTCTGAGGATATGCACATTAAAACTTGTGTATAGTTTGTCAGATTGTCCTCAGAACACTTTTTTATTTAAAGACAATGGGAAATTTGTAGTCTCTACAAAGAGTGAAAAGATAAACAAAATGAGGATTAGTTCCAAGAAGAGAAAATTGAAAAAAAAAAAAAAGCATCTACTCACCAGATTTAGTGAAAATAATGAACTATTATTTAAATAAAACTTTGGGGTAAATCAGAAGTTGATGAGAAAATTTTTTTCATTTCACAATTCCATTAAATATATTATGTTTTTTTTCAAATAGTAACATTTTGAGATCTCCAATGAAATAATAAATGGAGGCAGACTATCAATGGCTTATTAAAATATTGGTCAGAGAACTTTATAATTGAACCACCTTGACAAAGCCCTAAACACACTGACACCTTCAGCAGCATGGAAAGGCAGTAGCCTGACTCTATTCATGTTTTTATGTGACAAAGTAGAAAATATATACACAACACTACCTATGACAAAATCACAGCCGATGCCATTGACATTTACAAGAAAGAAAGACAAGGAACAGAAATATCTATTTTAAAACAACAGGAACTGTACTCAGCAAATTCTAGAATGTGAAACTTGGCAGAAGAAAATGAATTCATTTTATTTATATGTTTATACTCAAAAACATTTAATGTTTTAATCTTGCTTGAATCAATTTTTTCTCAAACCAATCATCAACATATTTTTAATGAGATCATCAGGGATCTGTTATGAGAGTACAAAATTATTGTTAACTTTCTAAATGCGATAATATTGTTGTAATTACAAAATATAGTCATCTTTTAAGGTATAAACCGAAATGTGTGTTAATGAGTTAAAATATGTCTGAAACAGGCATTGAAATGATCAATGTTTGCCAAATTTAAGTGTAACAAAATTGGCCATCAGTTGGCAATTGGGATTTTGTCTACTACCCCTTAGCTTTGTATCTGTTGAACTTTGCTCAAATATTTAAACATTGATTACTGTATAGGCAAAACTCACGCACACTGATCACGCAAAATACAGAAAAGAACACCCTTTAATTACAAAGTTAAAAGTAGAAACTTGAAATGCTCTAAAACCCTTTCTGGCTTAGAAGGTGCTTAGACACTTTCCTTAACCTAATGTGTTTTGTTTAGAAACATGTTAAAAGACACCAAAATGCTTCAAGGGGCTGAGAATATATTCAATGGTTAGGAGTGTTTACTTCTTTTTGTTGGAGCTTGGTTTGGTTCCACGCACCCATGACAAGTGGCTCACAACTGCCTGTAACTCCAATTCCAGGGATCTGATGGTTCTTCTGACCTTCACAGCACAGACAAACACTCATTCATGTCATATCTTTGTAAATTCCCTAAGAATTATTACAATAGACAGTTTAAATTGATAAGAGAAAAGTATGTTTCTAGGAAAAGCCATAAAAATAAAGAATACAACAAACAAACACTAAAGAAAGTGCTACTAAATTTAGTTTTACCTCAAAGTTATGTTTCAAGAGAAAATGGATGACTATAATTTGTGCATGTTAAAAAGTTCCCACAAATGTGGAACACTGCTAATAATTTCATAGAGTTTTCTCTTATAGGATTTGATGCATATCTAATGGTAAACAATAAGATTAAAAGCTAAAAGAGTAGACACTGAGACTTTATGGTACGGAATCTCAATGTTTTAATTGGAAAAGAGACCTAAGTCAATTCAGCTCAGCTAATTTGCAGATGCTCAACTTGAGATCTAGCTGAACTGATTTGCTCAAACTTACACTAGTAGCTAGTGGTTATTAAGTCTTGCTTTTTTATATATAATAATGTAGTCATGTACAAAAAGTTCTTTATCCAATTTTGTAAACCAAAACCACTTTCTGAAGATTAAATATGAAATTCAAGATCACTGGTGTACTGGTGTATAGCGATGAACTAGTGAATTCCAAGGTGTCCCAGAAAATCACTATTGATTTCTTTGGAAATAAAGAACTTAAAATGGATTTAATTAAGGTGGACCGCACTGAGGAGAGAATAACAAGACAGACACTATGAATTTATTTATGGGAATGTCAGATGGAAGGACACATCATAGGACCTTTAATTCCAGGGGGAGGGGAGTCTCTAAAGATAACCAGAGGGTGACAAATCCTCATTCTGCAGAAAGAATGTGGAAGGAAACAACAATGATCACCAATGGCTTTAATGGAGAAAAGGATCATTTAGAGAAGCAAATTAAGCAGTTCAGGCTTTTGTTCCCTCTCCATCTATACTTAGCGGCAGTTAATAACACCACCATGCCCTTTCCCCTGTCAGAATCAGCTGAAGTGTTCTACAGGGTAAATGCTTTCACTTAGAAACATGCATGCAGTCATATGGGCTCCTATCAGTGTCCCACTCTGAGCTCTAGGCAAAAGGCTGTCACATTCAAGACAGAAGAAACCTTAAGAGTCAGTATAATTGTAGAGACTTTGCATATGCAAGAACTGAAGCTGAATAAGCTTCTTGGGGATCAGGTAGATACCTTACAGGACATGATAGGCAATGTGTTCTAATCAACTAGTCATAAGTCAGCCTTGGGGACTGGCTCCAGACTTCTCTACATGGGTTCTAATTAACTCTCCTCCTGGGGTGTCCAACCTAGGATTCTCCTTTCAATCAACCTGTCTTTTAAAACTCATATCCAGCCTCCTTTAGATTATTTTTAGTTCATTTTTTAATAATTTGTTCCTGTAAGATTAATAACAAATCGTTTTTCAGGTGTCTCATATACAAACACGAAGAAATTAAAGAGTATCCATTAGAAATATAATCCAAGTTACAAATTGCTAGTGTCTATGCTTCACAAGAGGAAAAGGGGGACACATTCAACCAAGCTACATGAATTATGAGTTATTATAATATGCACAGCATGTGTCTGGATACTGCAGAAGGCAAGAAAATACATAGCCATAATTCTTGTCATTACACAGCACTTTCTTCTTATGGCACCCCCAAGACTCTCAAAATAACATTGAACAAGGCAGAAAAGGCATTAACAGCCTCAATTTGCAAGGGAAGTAAGGCTCAGAGCAGTTGTGGCTTTACCAGCAACTAGTTATCTACAGAGTAGCCATTCTACTGTCTTGCTACTCTTCGGGTGTGGGGGTCTCTTGCCATTTCATTGGACATAAGAGCCGGGAGGGAGCCTTCAGTTCTAACCTCCTATGAGGTCCTCCAGGGCTGGGCCAATGGAGTTTCTTTCCTGCTTCTCTTCTTTGAAGAACTTGTCAGTGTAGAAAAGTGTCATTTATGAGTAGCTATTCTAGTGACTGATTTTTTTTCTATTTACATTTAAATGTAACTTGTAATTAACTCTAAATTTTCCCTAACACTTATTCTTATGAATCAGCCCACGTTTCATATTTGAGGAAGGGGAATTATATGTTTGGAGCTTATCAATTCCATCAGACTTGGTTTCCCCTTTGTCTTAGTCTATATTGCACTGAAACTATATTGCACAAAATATCAGAGACAGGGACATTTTGGAAGAACAGACTTTATTTGCTCATAGTCCAGAAGCTGGAAATATAAGATCAAGATATAACCATCTACCAAAGGCATTCTCTCTATGTCATCTCATGGCAAAAGTTGGGAGGCAGAGAGGTGACCAAGACAGAGTGGTGACAAAGGAGACTGCCTGTCTCCTCATATGGAGAAGGGCAGAGAGATCACACTCACCCACACATGCCCTTTCATGGTGGCATTAACTCATTAACTCATTTGTGAGGACAGAACCCTGAGACTCACACACCTCTCCATAGGTGCAACTGTTGTCTAAGGATTAATTTTCCAACACATACATGTAGGCACATTCTCTGAGACTATATCACTTCTTTTTATATTGACCATGCTGCAGTTCATTGTTCTAAAAGAAAACTGATGCTGGAACCCATGCCATACACATAATGAAAATGCTATGTGTTACTCCAACTATAATTCAAAAGGCTATAAATGGTAATATTTTACCATCAAATTAATTTTCATGGTATAAACACTCAGATACGACAGAAAGAGATGATAAATTGTCATCATCCAACTTTCCCCCATTATATGGAACTCCATTAAGGCTAGATATGCACTCTAACAGACACTATTGCCATCAGTGAAATAAGTTTTAGAAATGGCCTTATAGAAATGTTAATCAGTTCTGGTTTAATTAAAAATGAGGCAAAGTACAATCTATCTTCAATATACACAATAATTACATTCCTGGAAAAAATCAGTGTAAATTAAAATGTATTTTTAAAAAGTATTGGCTCTTACATAAAAACCTAGATAAGACTGAAAAGTTGGAGAATAGATTTGTCTTCTACCCAATGGTCTGTAGAACTTCCAGAACACATAGGGAATGAGGAACGGTTATTTATTTAATACAACTGTCCCACACATTGCAAGTGTGTTGTTTTCCTGGCTGCAGCAGCAAGTATCCATAGCAACTTCTGTATCATTGTGGTAACTACTTACCCCATGCATGGATTTCCAGACTGTCCCTAGAGGGTAGCACCATTCCGACTGACAAGCTTGACTAACAGCTTGGGAAGAAAGGAAGATCTAGTCTACACTTTCATCCAGCCTCATTTCCCACCCCCTACCCCCACAGTGTCCAACAGAGAAAAGCCCAGTGAACAACCACTGGTAAAGGCTGCAGTAAGTTCATACTGTGGCCAACTGACCCCACTGTCTCTGTGCTCAGCACACAACCAGAAAGTACTGCCATTGCGTCAGAGGGGACAGGGAATGTCAGAGAACTTAAATGTGAATGCCCTGTACTTATAGATGACTTCTCTCCTGTGCCATTGATACATCATCCACAGCTGCGGTGATATCTCTCTACGGCAGATATCCTTCTCATGCCGCTGTAAATACTTCCCTGATAGCTAATATCTCCTGTGTCTATCTCCCCAGTGACCTTTTATTCCCACCAAATCCAGGAAACTGGAGGAGACTGGGGGCTACTGGGAAATCAGGTGTGTCAGTATCTCCTTAACAATTTTGAACCAACTTTTTGGAACCACTGCCTCTCTATACTTTAAAAAGTAACAATTAGTGGTGCTTGTTTTCTTTCAGCATCCTCAGCAGAGTGGACAGCAAACAGGGTCCGAAAAGTAGGAGTATAGTGATCTTTCGAAGTTGTGAAAAGTGCCGTGTCTATTGCAGAATCAAGCCAGGGGGTTTTGTTTGTTTGGTTGGTTCACATTGACAATCAATATTTTTTTTCTGCTATCATCCTTTCTTATCTGTAATGATACAGAGAGCACATTAGGATGTATGTTCAGGGCGAGGTTCCAAGTACCCAGATAAAGCAATCAGGAGTATAATTTTAACCACGGCGCTAATTATTGATACTCACATGGAGACCCCTGACAATGCTTAACAAAGAAAGTAACACTGTACCTATAATATGTGACTTAGTTGCTTTTTAATTTTCCCAATTGTCAGTTGTGTGCATTTGTTTTTGAGACACGGCCATGAGGGCCTCATGGAGCCCAGCCTGGGCTTTGACATTACTATGTAGCTGAGGATTAACTTGTGCTTCTGATCTACCTTGCCTCCCTCCACCAGAGTGGTAGGAATATAAGCATGTGTCACCACGCCTGAACTCTCTCTTTCATACCCATCCCAGAAGAGTGTCTTCTGAATCACTTGTGAGGAGGAAATCAGGCCAAGGGCTGGGGAGCTTAGGTGCTGTAGGGCTGATTCACTCTATAGTGAAAGCAAGCATGAAGCAGGCAGATAATCTTGTCCTCAAGAAGGCACCAAGGCCGAGCTTTGCAAGGTCTTCACAGCTGATTCCATTCCCCCTCGATAGCCCCTGCTAACAGCCTTCACTCTCTTGTGTGGTGCGCTTCAGAAGCCCTCTGACTTTATTTCTTAAAGCTTATCTGTCCAAGTTGATACACCGAGCTCACTCTCCTCTTGTAGACAGTTCTTAGATGTAGCAGGAGAGCTTCTCTCCAGGTCCCACCAAGCCCCGGCAGTCCAACAGCCTACTTATAAAATAAACACACAGACACTTATATTATTTAAACTGTTTGGCCTAATGGCTCAGGCTTCTAGCTATCTAGTTTACATCTTAAATTAATCCATTTCTATAAATCTATACCTTGCCACGTAGCTCGTCGCTTACCCGTGTCTTCACGTGCTGCTTGTCATGGTGGTGTCTGGCAGTGTCTCCTTCTGCCTTCCTGTTCTTTCTTTTCTCCTCTCTGTTAGTCCCGCCTATACTTCCTGCCTAGCCACTGGCCAATCAGTGTTTTATTTATTGACCAATCAGAGCAATTTTACATACAGACCATCCCACAGCACTTAGATATCTTGTAGGGCTTCGCAGAGTCCCCTGAAGAGGGTTGGCTCTCTCATTTGGAGAAAGTCAACACCCGCTCTGGGTCTTTTCATTGCTCTATAGTATTCTATATAGTAATGAATTATTTAAAAAAAAATATACTTAATAACTCCTCCCCTATCCAAGGTGAATGACCTCTTATTTCGCTGATGTTTTTTCTTATGTCTAGCTCAATCCTTTGCTTGGTCATCATTCAAATGAGTAAATGAAATAATCATTTTTACCTGTGATCATGTAGGTAGCAAGCAATGGTCCCCAAATTCAAATAACTAATTCCTACAAAATGCAAACTCATCTCTGTTCTTTCTTTCTTTATTTTTTTTAACAAAAGATACTTTTTTTCTCACAGGGAAAAAATGTTTCCAAATGTGTCAGAAAATTCATTAAGTGTTTTTGACATTAGTATTTCTATTCTGCAGTGATTTAAATGAGAATGCCCCCAACCCCTGGCTCAGATATCTGAACACTTGGTTCCCAGTTTGTAGCACTGTAGCTAGAGGTTTTCTCTCTGGGTCCCGCCAAGCCCCGGCAGTCCCATAGCCCACTTATACAATAAACAGATGCTTATATCATTTAAACTGCTCCTCCATTAGCTCAGGCCTACCATTGTCTAGCTCTTACTCTTCTACTCAGCCCATTTCTGTTCATCGATATGTTACCACGTGTTCCCTGGCTTTACCTGCTGCCTTTGCATGCTGCTCCCTGGACGGCTGGCTGGTGGCTCCACCAGACTTCCACCTCCCAGCCTCTCTTCTCCATTTGCCCCTCCTATCCCATACTTCCTGTCTGGCTACTGACCAATCAGCGTTTTATTTATTGACAACATACAGGACATCCCACAGCACAGCACTGTTGGAGGAAGTTACACCAATGTTGGAAGGCTTTGCCAATGCCTGTTCACTCTCTGCTTCCTGTTTGTGGCTGTAAAGGCAAACTCTTAGCTTCAAGCTTCTGCCACCATGCCTGCCCATTGCCATGCCTCCTACCAATAGGGCCTCTTCACCCTCGAAGCCAAATCAACTCGTTCTTAAGTTGCTTTGGTCATAATATTTCGTCACAACAAAAGGAAAGTAACTAACATACATACAGAAAAAAACTTTGACATATTAAAATTAGTTGATAAAAATCAAACAGTTTTATTTGATTGACATTAATGACATGAACCTATTTAAATACAAATTCAAGATTACCTTAAATGAGCAGATAAAACTGTAAAAATCTAATGTGTGCTTTCCATTTATAAATACATTTTATAATCATTTTATAATCAGCATTATACGGATACTATGTTTTTCATAATGATGAATGTATAGGTTTTTCAAGTTGTATCCTATTAAAAATGTATCAGAAGAGCTGTTGAAACATGCATAGAAAATCATATTCAGAGATTTATCTTTGAACCTGCTAGCCAGCAACTAAGGACAGCTCTTAGCAAAACAATGCCCTCCTGTGGAGGGATAGATAGGTGAGTGATGGTCTCAAAAGAAAATGATTGAGTGTCGTTATTTTGTTCAGATTTCACTGACTTTGACTATTTCTAAAGTGCTGATAAATTGGTTGTGATTGTAATTAAGAGATTTTCCCAGTGGTGGTAGGGCACACCTTTAATCCCAGCACTTGGGAGACAGAGGCAGAAGGATCTCTCTGAGTTCAAGGTCAGCCTCGTCTACAAAGCAAGTGCCATGACTACACACAGAGAAGCCCTGTCTTGAAAAACAAAGCAAACAAAAACAAACAAACAAAAAAATGAAGAGGCTTGCATAAAGAATGTACTTTACCAACCTTAGCTCCATTTTTCTTTCCCACAAAATGTACTGAAATGTCTAGTGGACTGTTGTTGCTGGAGGGCTTCTCTCCAGGTTCCACCAAGCCCTGCAGTCCCACAATCCACTTATAAAATAATCACTCAGACGCTTATATTACTTATAAGCTGTATGGCCGTGGCAGGCTTCTTGCTAACTGTTCATATATCTTAAATTAACCCATTTCTATAAATCTATACCTTGCCATGTGGCTGGTGGCTTACCGGCGTCTTTACATGTTGCTTGTCCTGGCGGTGGCTGCAGTGTCTCTCCCTCCTTCTTCCTGCTTCCCCAATTCTCCTCTCTCCTTGTCCCGCCTATACTTCCTGTCTGGTCACTGGCCATCAGTGTTTTATTTATATAGAACGATATCCACAGCAGACTCTGGTTTTTTTCACCTGCTAGTAAGACCAGGTTAGTTGTATGTCCTAGGAGGAAGACCAGATAGTCTTAGATTACTTTAACCTCTTTCAAACGCAAGGGCACACAAAGAGGACAGTAAATCTACCCTTCAAAGACCAAGGGGGTGCGTTGTCTGCAGAGAATTTAAACGCAGTCATAAAACCAACCCAGAGTCTGTCTGAATTTTATGAATACCATTCATCATCTCATTGATGAAATCTCCTCTGGCTGGGCATGCAGGCTGTCACCCCCTTCCCCACTATTGAAAGAGATTGCTTTCCTTAGACCAGCAGCATTTTAGAAAGCCTATGGGTTTCATCTGAAACCATCCAGCTCTTCAAAATGAAAACATTACTTAAGGAAACTGTTGGTCTGGGAGGCAATGGTATTCTGCCAGTGGCTGAGTCAGAGGGAGAAAAGAGTTCTGGTCGGTCCTCTATTTGTGCTTTCTCTTAAACATCAACTCTTGAACATCCGTGGTCATGCTCACTTTAACAAGTTGCTGACCCACAGTCAAGGTGCCTGTTCACAACTACAGCACCCACTTCTTCAAAACCATGCGTCTCTTCAACCTGTAAGATTAAGACCCCAGAGGTCAGAAATAATGTCGAATGGACTTTTTAATAATTCTAGGACTTAGTTCATGGTTGGATCAAATGATCACTTATCATTTTCTTTTCCAGAACAGATTAAAATTTCAGCCACTAAACTTTCACCCCATGGCCATGTAATGAGGTATAGATGGCCATTAATTGGTATAATTTATTCAATGTGCATTTACATATTGGTCATCTGAGTCAGGTATCTACTTTGAAGCACTGAATAATTTTCTATCTAAGCTCTGCCTTTTCTTGAACAATTTTTACATTCAGGATCTTTGTATTATTTTTTTTATGTGAGTTAAAATATTTTTAAAAAGTCCCCCCAAACCCCCCAAATTAGTGCATCTGTTTTATGCTTTGATGCATAGAATATGCATGAGGAATATTCTGTTTTAGTTTATGAGCCTTTAATTAGAATTGAAACTAAGTATATAAAATCCTAACAATAAAAGTTCATGGTATTAAATAAAAATAAAAAGTAAGTTGCCAGCTTGTATTTCAATAAAATTTGATTGGTGACTTTTGATTTAGTGGCATTTTAATAATTGAACATTTGATCATAAATAAGAACCAAAGGTGTGCATTACGTGTCTTCATAAAAGTGCATACATTTGTATGAAGGGCTGGATGTGCATATGGTGTGAGTACGTGCACATGCATGTATGTGGGTACATGCTTATGTCTATCAGTGTGCTGGGTATCATGTAACTGGAGGTAAGAATAGGAGGTGTGACGGGCACCTGTGAAAGATAGCGCTGATCCATCATTAGCTGACAAGGAGGGGTTTTCCTTCACCGCCAAAGCCCTTGACTCTGCGACAAGAGGAGCCTCAGCAGAGCTCATTGATATCCAGCTGGCCACTATAGGTGATAATTACAGGATACTCATTAAATAAAGCCAATAGGGCACTTAGGAGTTTTGCGGTGAGTCTAATTCAGAAGAAGTAGCCATTTATACAGCCCCTGAAGACACCGATCTGTCTTTTGCTATAAATGTTAGGTTTGTATACTGTGATGATGGAGTCCAGCTGCTCCGTGTCGAAGGATTCTCGAGGGAAGGAGTGAGGGATGAGGAAGTATTAGATAGAAATATAGGCAGAGACAAAGACAGAGACACAGGATAGCTTCGGGAGGACCCTGAGTCAATACCCAGTCACCCATAGTTTTATTCTAATGGGCTTTTTTTTTTTTTTAATAAATACTACCAAGGGGAGAGGCAAAATACTTGCCCTTTTCAAGATCAAAGCACAACATACAGCAGAGTGTAGCCCCTTCAAAACACCTGGTCACCACCCCCCTGGCCAAATCATCCTATTAAGCAGCCCTGCTGGGTAAAGCAAGCTCAGATTTTCTGACCTTGAGTAAGGCCTTGCTAGGGAGCCTCTGTGGGCCCCCACACTGTGACTGCATTCTGAATGCAAAGCTGCATTCACCTGTCCATGCTTCTCTGCCCCTGAGGAGGGCCTGAAAGAACATCAATTGAGCATAGAAATAGATTACCAAACAACATACGACGCTCCATCATTTCACCGTTTGAGAACTTGAAACGATGGCAGTAGATATCAATAAGGGGCCCACCTAATTTAGTTCCCACTCCCTAAATTCTCTCGTGCAGTTTTGTTGTTATTGTTGTTTTGTTTGTTGTTGTTATTATTGTTGTTGTTTTACTTTACTGCTTTCCTTGTCTTGTTTCGTATAACACCTAAGACATGTTCATTTCCCAATTTTGTTCCAGTTTGTCATTTGCCCCTGCTGGAATGGAATAGGAATTTTACTTCTGTTCATCCTGTTAGCCCTTCAGTATCTGAACCTGGCCCATAATATCTCTTCATTAACACTGTTGCAGTAAGACCTGAAAGACTAGGGACCAGCGAGATGGCTCAGTGGGTTAAGGTGCTTGCCGCCAATACTAAGGATCTGAGTTTGATCCCTGGTGCACACACATGGTAAAGGAGAGCACTGATCCTTAAAAGTTGTTTGACCTTGAGCTCCATGTGTGCACTCCTGCACACCTTTGTCTACACACACAATAAATGTCATAAGTTTTAAAAGCACGTAAAGGACCGAGTGAACAAATATATCAACATGACTAGCATGAACTGTTTTTTATCTGTTCTTCCCAGTGTTTTTTTTTTCCTTTAATGAATTGTTTGATGACTTTGAATACAACCAGAAAGCTCAAAAGTCCCTTGATTCTAGAAAATTCAACAAAAATTCAAGCTTAATGTTAATAAATATTTGCCCAATGAACCTGTGTCAACGGACAAAATAAGCGAGGCTTTGGGCTGTTCATAAATTGGGCCAAATGACAGCTCATCAGTGATTCCTAAGGTAACTGGCGGAGGGTCAGTTTGCAGGCTCAGGCCTGAAGCTGGGTCAGATTGCCATCTCCCTGTGCTTCAGGCTCCTGTAGTGTCACAGACAATCTGTCTGTCATCACAGAGCAGGTGGCCAGCCAGGACTGTGGGGCCGATATGGTGACTATGTCAGTTGCTAACCAGGATCTGTACTGCAGGGACAAGAAAGTGATTGGAATTAAGTTGCAGTTTACCCTGGATAAGGGCCAAAGAGTTGTTACCTTACAAGTGAAATCAACCTTGTTCCCACATAGCCCTGTCCCCTTGCAGTAATTAGTAGTCTATTAATATATCTGTCACACACTAAAAACTTTTTGAGATTCTGCAAAAGGGGAATGAATATTCCACAAGACTGCTATCATTTACCCATGAACTGGGCTTTCCTGATGCAACATTCCAATCTGCTTATGGGTCTTTGTGAGGTAAATTACAGTATCCTTTCCTGCCTCTTAAAATAAAAAAAAAAAGCCACAAAATACATGCATGCCCCTTTAAATTTCCAAAAGGAGTTTCTGGTTTTATGTTTATATTGTTAAGTATCAATATTCAATAGAGCCACAGAGTAGAAAATATCGTGCAAAGTGCATAGGGCCATTTATAGATGTCTACTAAATTCCTGACTTAACTTAAGCCAATGGTTAAAACAAAAAGCCAATCTAAAACAAAAAACAAAATGCCCCCCAGTAAGAGAACCCCCTGAAATACAGTGCCAGACATGTCTTCTCAGCAGGAAGAGAACAGCCTCCAACAGTACAGCCCTGGCTTCAGCAGCTGTTTGTTTTCTTCAAATTAACCAGATAAGACATATATGTAGTCACACTTAGGCAAATGAATCTCTGTGTTATTTTCTTTCTCAATCTATAAAATGGAAGTCATCGGAGCCCCTCTGACTAATTTATAATGATCTCATACAAAATTAAATTATAGGCTGCAAATATTCTCGATGCCTCCTCAAATAGCCTACCATTTATTTAGCTGCGCCTTCTAAGAGATACAGAAACAATTCCAAAGATACTCATGGTTTTCTGTGGCAGAGTAGAATTGAGAGGGGGGAGTAGATTGTAGCTACTGAGCTTCGTTTGCTCATGAACTCACGATGACCTTGAATTATGTAGCATGAGTCTGAGTTCATAAAGAGATGAGAACACACTGGTTTGTTACCCGAGCACTTCCATTGGTAGCAGAACCAGCACCGATAACATGGTGAATTAAGACATCCTGAGGTTCATTCCATTTTGCCTCCAAGGCTCTGCCAATTTCACTTTTGAAGGCTGCTATCTGGGACCATGGTCACCCCTAGATTCTCAGCAGCAGCCAGCAACTGAAGATGTGGAAGGAGCCATGCATCAGGGATGGTATGTCATGAAGGAGAATTGTTGACATAGCTAATGTACGATCTCTCACGGACAAGTCCTCAGAAGTGAATGGTAAGGAACAGCTACCTACTACAGAGCACTTCAAGGGGCTCGTTCTTGCTCTGGATGACTGAGAGTCTCTGGGACCATGTTGAAGACAGTAGAAAATGTTGTAGAAAACCAATGAAGAGGTTTTCGTCATGCAGATAAGGTCTCCTTGGAAAACATTAATGTGAGCAACAAAGTCATAGTTGTATTTGGATTTGTTTCAAAATGGCACTATCTGAAGCTCCCAATTTTAATAGAGATGGATCAAGTTGATACATAGCTCTAAAAGCAATGGAATATTATCAATAAATATAGCCATACTGCGTCCTTACAAAATGAGAGCATGCAAGTGGCTTTTTGTAAATTTGTTACAGAAAGGAAAGTGATTCTCTGATGGGGAAGCCTGCTTTCCCCTGGTTGACTCACTGTGTAAGAAGGACCACAACACAATTGCTACAAATAATAAAATGCCCTGCCACGGAACTAATTCTTTAACTTCTTTTTATTTGTGGGAATATGATTTTGATAGCACTTGATTCCCAACAATAAGAGCAAAATCATTTGTTGACCGACTTCTGCAATTGGTAACTCTGTGAAACATGTTCTATACATTTTATCCTTCCGACAGCATTTTAGGAGATTTTATGATTCTGGATTCTCTGACAAAGACATGACATTCTAGGGGTCAAGATACTTCCAATGGTCACAGGGCCAGAGCAGAGTTGTGAGTCTAGTGCAGGTATTCTGAGTCCTAAACGTTGGATCTTATCCAGACATTTGTTCTCTGCTGCCCTACAATGATTCTGCCTTTGAGATGCCATTGGTCAAGTTGGAGGATACGAACTAGATGTTTCCTTGGTATAAAACACAGCGAAACTGCAAAATGAAATTGTTGGATAAGTACAGGCTTTGGAGAAATGTTACTCAAATGTAGAATAGCATGTCCCTGATGCTTCTAACTGTAGAACAACTTCATTGTCCCACCTGAGGAAGTGGGTGATCCCTCAGTGACAGGGCACAGGGACAAGGACTCTCACTACCAGTCCACCAGAAAGCTGGTCGTACTCTGTGAAGCGTTGTGTGCACCAGCACAGCTCACTGCCGGGTGGAGTATTAGACCGGCATGTTAGCCAGTCAAAACACAGCACAGAAGTGTTCAATGGCAAGGATAAGACTCATGGGACAAAGGCCAATAGCACCGGACGTCAACACAGACTCCCCACAGGAATCCCTGAAGCAAACAGCCTTGGATCCAATCAGCAACCAGAGAAATCCAAAGGACAAAATGAGGTGTTCTGTGGCCACCTGAGGTTTTTAGGGAGAGAGATGTAGCTACCTTGTTCCGTTCTGGATAATCTGGTGTACTATAGAACCTTTTCCCGATGCAGAAATCTATACGAGACTGAGCTTAAGGAAGAGCAGCATGAAGCAAGTGGTAAAGGCTGACAGAAGAAAGGATCCTGGGGATGACAAGGCTTAATGAAACACCAAGCCATGGCAAGAACAGTGGTACCTCTGGCCGAGACAATCCAGGTCAAAAGAAAAGGAACTATATTGGGGTCCTCATTCTCTCCATGATAAGAATCCTTATGGGTTTCAACACAATACTAAATGGACCATTTTTTTTAAATGTGTGACTCTTGGTCTCCTCTTTCTGGAGACTGGATATAAAGCTAGATCTAATTCATGCCACTTGCATGTGTTCAGGAGTGAATTTGCTGAAGGCTCTGAGCAAAGGTTTTTCTAGGAACTAACTCACGAAAACCTTAGGATGCATCAACTCTCAGTAACCATCCTAGGCAGCTCCCTAGGTGGTTGTACCATGCATGCTCTTTTAGTTAGTGATAAAGTGGAAACTAATATGTAAAACCCCAAGTCCAAAGGGGGAAATACAGCTGTCAATATATGAGAATACCATTAGAGATGGCCACTAGGACATACTTTTGTGATTGGGGTAGAAATCCCCACTTTCAGAAGTACGACGCTTCTTCTCTCTGGAGCTCCAGCCTGCAGCAGCCTCACCGCTTCCTTGAGTACAGCTGCAGTCTCCCACAGCCTCGTGCGGGTGATGTAGACCTTGATAATTCTTGCAATAAAAATCCAGCCATGTATGACATTTAGGAGGGAGGGAGCAAAAGGTTTAAATTGCCTTGGGGCGCTGGAACCATTATAAAGTTGGCTTTAATGAGAAGTGGAAGACAAAGAAAATTAGGGGCTCAGATTTGGAGCCAAATCAAAATGGGTACCAAATCACTAGGCATGGGGCTGCCTCTTAATGGCTCTCGATAAAAAAAGCATTGAATGTAGGTTTTCTCCAGGAATCAAAATTTACTTATCAAATTCAAGTAGAAATAATAATAAAAAAATAAGATGCCATTTTAATGCCTTCTTGGATGCTGACAGGGTGGACTTAGGGTACCCTAAAAATACCAGCTCATTTGCCACCCTATGTTACAAACGTACTTACACTTTCCAGAAAATTGGAGCATCCACCAAGCAGCCCAGAGAAGCAAATCTGCTCGCCACACACGCCACAAGATCTTCGCCAAAGGAATACAGTTCACTCACATTTCTATTCCAATCTTTCACTCTCTCTTTCATGGCCTGTGTTCTCTTTCCTACGATTGGGGTGGAGTCTTTACCCACCAGCCCCTCTCTGTGCCATTGAGATGCAGCCACTTTTATTTCGAAGCCCCTTTACTTGAGTGTGAGCCAAACGGCTGCCCCTCACTCCCTCTGAAAGCCGGGCCTCCTCGAAAGCCGTCATTACCAGAGGACACACAGTAGCTGAGTGATGGGGACACACTGGGTCATAGCACGTGTCAGTAGTCTGTGCAGTCTCACAGAAGTCTGCATGGAGAGCAGTGGGGCTTCCAGGAAAAACAAAAACAAAAACAAAAAACAAACCTGGACCCAGCAAGGAATGGAAACTGCTGTTAGGCAGGAAGGATACCTGGGAATTTCGACAGGGAGCAGCTTGGAGCATGCTCTGCCAAGCTCAGGGCCCATCGCACTAGATGGACACCTCACGTACTTGCTGTCTAAGGTGAGCTAGAAATGGGGGCCCTGCCCAGAGAAACTGCATCCCAAGGAGATTCACATCCACACCATATGGAAAGGATGCTAGCCCAGAACCTAGGAAGTGGCACCAGGGGACCTGAAAACCATTCCCTGATGCCTGGGTTCCACCCCTGACAGACTGCAAATCCACTAGTCTGGGGCGTGGCTTACTCAGTGGGCTTTAAAACAAACCTCTCCTGCAGAGCGGAGGTGCAGTCAGGGTTAAGAGTCCCTGACAGGCTTCCAGAAAAAAAGAAGGAAAAAAAAAAAAGCCAATTCTCCCACCTTGCTGTGTTATAGAAGTCAGACTGATTCCTGGAGTCCTCATCTCTCCTTACTTAAGGCCTGACAGCAAGAACTAGGCTGTAAGTATGAGAGGCAAGCTCTACAGAAGGACTTGAACTTGCCTCAGCTCTCTCTTCTGTCCCTTCATACAGCTGCCCCTGACATCGCACTCACCTACATCTCTCGGCAAAACACAAGGGCTACTAGCAAGTGTTGCTTTCAAAGCACCAACTTGGAACTCCCACCTCAGGGTCTGGGGCAGCTTCTAGCTAAGGCAGGTGAGTCTGCCTTCCCAGGTGTGTGCCATCAGGGCAGCCAGGGTTGGGAGCCACTGAGCTCCACAGTGGGTCTCGCCTTTCATCCTGCCAAGTCATTAAGGATTTGTAAGGATGAATGAGCCTTCGTGAGAGAGCAAGGGCCTGCTGCAATGCTCCTTTATTAATTATGGGGAAGTGATGTATTGGCAACGGTAAGGCTTCTCTTGGAAAGGACAATGAATGATTCGTCGATTGCTGCATTAGGTCTTTCCTGACTCAGTCTTAATGCTCAGTTTTTTTTTTTTTTTTACTCCTGTCTGTAGTTTAAAAAGCAGCCCAGCGTTCACACCAAAGGGCCTCTTGGTCTTTATTCCCATGCAAGCTGCAAGGTGTGAGCGAGATAGCAACACCTGGTGTCTTTCAGGGATCTCCGCTGGGAAACCCCTGCCGTCCGTGTTTGATCCGCAGCCTCTAGTAGCTAGCACATATTCCTTCCTATCTGAATATGAAGGCGAAACACAGAGTAAAGATTAAAAAAAAAAAAAAATAGGTGATGCGTCGCCAGATTCCTTTTGCTAAAAGAAAGCTTCCATTAGCAGAGGACTAGAATGTGGAGGAAGTAAGATGTATCTAGAGTAGCAAATTCAGGGGTAAGGAAGGAGTAGGCGAGTTGGGGTGTGGGGGGGTGTGGGGGCTCGGGTTGTCTCTGGATCAGTCTAGCGAGGTTCCAAAGAAAAGTTGCAGCAGCACGGGTGTGCGCGTGTCTGGGTGCGGAAGAGAGCGCTGGCTTGCGAGGCGGGTACGCACTGCGGGGGCTCCGAGGCCGGGGAATCCAGCCACTGGTGGAGCACAGAAAGGCGACCCGGTGGCTGCCAGGGCTGCCCGCCCGGCTTGGTGCTCCTGCCAGGCACCCGCGGGTGGCGCGCGGGGTCCGGTGAGGCAGGAGGCGGCTGGCCCGGCGGAGCGTGCGAGCCAGTGCGAGGCTGCGGGCGGGCGGGCGGGCGGGCGAGCGAGCGAGCGGGCGGGCGGGGTGCGCGGGAGGGAGGGGAGGGAGCGAGGGAGGGAGGGAGGGAGGGAGCGCAGCGCGCGCGCCGCCCGGCCCCGGCCCTCCCAGCCCGCCGGCCTCGCCGCCTCCCGCCCGCGCGCACCGCTGCCTGCCGCCGCCGCCGCCGCCGCTGCCGCCGCCGTCGCTGCTCGAGCGGGCGCTGCTCGGGATTCGAGCCGCCGCCGCCGCCGCCGGCTTTGTGCTTCCAGCCGAGGATGGGAGCGACCTCTTCCTGATCGCGAGCTGTCTCCAAAGGGAGCTAGCGCGCCCGATCGCCCGGCGGCGGCGTGCAGGACCCCGGGAGGGAATCCATCCACAAGGCTCAGCCCAGGTAAGGAGCTGGTACCCTGCAGGCAGCGACAAAACGGCAAGAAGGGGACTGTTCTCTTTGCGGTTCCCTAGGCAGCGAATTCTCTTCGTTGAAGCCAAAGGGCTGGCTTCTGAATTGTTCCTCCGTGTGTGTGTGTGTGTGTGTGTGTGTGTGTGTGTGTGTGTGTGTGTGTGTGTGTGTGCAAGCGCGCGCCTGCACATTTTCTGGGTGTCCGCGTTTCTCCTAGAGTGAAATTGCTCAGGCTGTTGGTGGTTTTTTTTTTGGGCGTGAGGGTCCCCGCCTGCCAGTGTAGATTGCCAGAGAAGAAAAGGCTGCTGGGGGCTGGGGGGGAGCGGAATAGGGGGAGGGATGCTGCACCCTGGACTGTGCTGGGCTGCGAGGAGGATTCAGGGCGCGAAGAGCTAAGTCCACCCGGAAAGCAAGCGGCGCAGCTGGGAAGCCAGACACCTCCACCCACTGGGCTCCTCTCACGGTCGGTCACCCTTCCTCCCGGTAATCCCTGGGGTCTTCCCCCAAGGCTCCACTTGTGAGCCACCTCTCCTGGCAGGCGCTGGGTGCTACTAGCCGAGGACTGCAGAGGGGAGGGAGGTGTGGCTGGGTAGCAGAGAAAGAGGAGGGAGAGATGCGGTGGGGAATGGGCTGTAGGATTCCCCGTGCACGGGCACTGTGCCTTGGCGTGTGCTCGGGGATTCTGCACACACCGGCGTCTTTACCCAGAGATTCAAAGGGAGCTTCACAGCTGCATTATTTGCCACTGAGGCTGGGCTGGCTCCTGGGGAAATGGCCAGTATTCTGAGATTCAAGGATCTCCTTCTTGGCTCCTCCTTCTCGAGGAAGAGGGAGGTCTGATAGCAGGACAGTCCGCCAGAGAAACCAAATCCATCTTGGAGATGCTTTAAAAAATACAACATATGTGCGTGCTTGCATCCTTGCTCCCCCTTACCCCCCCCCCCCCAGCCTGTCCCCCTGAAGATCCATAGATTCGGTCTCTGTCTGGTGAATGACTTGCTGGCAGTTCCTACTTCGCTCCCCAGATAAAGAGGGGGTGCTTGAGTTAAGAGCAGCAGTGATCCAATTTAACAAGGCATTTTTTTTTTTTTTTGGAAAGCGAGAGCAATGTGCATATTATCTATGATCATGGGCAGAAAGTCATGCTTTTTGTGCTAGGTATGGTTTTAACCCCCCTTAGCCTGGCACCCTGGAAGGCGCTCTCTGCTCGTCAGCCACTAGTGGTTGTGAATATAACAACACAAACTTTGTCCTGCTGGAGGTGTAAAGACTAAAATGAGAAGGAAAAAAAAAAAGGATATCAGTGGGAGGTGTAGTGGAAGAGGCTTTTCAAAAAATGACAGATGCGCTAAAGACAGTTCAGGCATCCTGGTCATGGAGCCCAGCCGGCGGCTGAGGAGGTGGAGATTTCTGATCAGATCTGCTTCCAGAGATTGCTGGAGTAACCCAGCTAGGAGCCGCTGAACATCTTCTACACCCCTAGACCTGCTGTGTGAAGATTTTTCAAGGAGGGGGGGGCGTGGGAGGGGGGCAACCTGGAGGGAATTCTGAAAGTATGCTCCACTAACACACACACACACACACACACACACACACACACACACACACACACACCAACCACCACCACCACCCACAGCAGGACTCTTCTGTGGGGGGCAGAGAAGGGAGGGTGAATCTAGATTCTTCATTCATTTGCAATAAGAACACAAAGCCGGAAGAAGACCGGCTGTTCTTAGGTTCCTCTTTCGAATCCTGTGTTACTGGGATTTTGCTCTCTGGTTTTGCCAAACTTGCTTCATTTGGGAGGTTAACGGGGTTGTGAAGGCAGGAGGAAGGACAGCCTGCTCCATCTTTAGGGTTTTGTGAGTGAGCTGGTGGGGGAGGAAGGACCCACTGCGTTCTGTCCAATGGGCTTTCTTAAATCATTTTCATTCTACACATTTGGCCTGCTTTGAGGGTTCCATTTGGATCTCTGGACTCTTTAACTAAGACTCCCCCCCCCCTACAAAGAAAGCCCTGATGTTTTCTCTTTTTAAAATGGCTGTTGTGTTTTTATTAAAAAGAAATGATTAGTTCCTAGAAAAAGAGTGAGCAGAAAACAAAAAGCAAAGGTGAACTGAGATAAACCATTATTCATTCACCACTGAGCTGAACAGAGGTAGCACAGGATGTGAAGTGTCTAGGGTGATCAGTCCTAACTACTCTGTCTTGAAAGCTGCTTAACCGGGCTGAGGAGAGAGTAGTGGACTAAAGGCATAGTCAGGCTGTGGTTCATGTACCCCTGTCTATCTGTAGACCTTCCTATTACTAGAATGGTTTCTGTGGTATCAATCTGGATTTAGACTACGAGATAGAATTTCTGTTGACCATGAAGGGGGAGGAAAGAGCATAGAGCAGTGTGGGTGCTCTAACCCCACATTAAAACAGGAGGGGAAGGTGAGGGATACCCTGATGTGCAGGAACTGCAGAAGTTGGCTCCTTCAAGCTCACTATGTTTTGAAACAATAAAATCCACCGAAAGGAGCTGGAGCATTTGTTAGCAAGCTATATTTAACATGTTTTTTTATCAGACAAAAATAGACTTTTATTTATCTTGCGAAGTAAGCGCATGGTTCCTTCCCTCTCGGTGCTTAATCTGTTTCTTTGACAAAGTAAATGAGGAGAAGAACTCTGTAGCTTCTATAAATTGTATCCCTCCTCTGAAAAACCGAATGGATAGAGAAGGGAAAAGATGTGCGATGTAAAGACAGCGTTCTGCTCGTGATTGTGGATGCCACAGTTTTCTGGACTCGCGTGTGTCCCTTCCATGTTGCCGTTCAGTGTGGCCAGTCTTTTTTTCCTGGGTGCTCTAGGTAGAGGGAGAGCAATACACAGCAAAGAAGCAAGAGGAGGCATCAGCAAGATCCAGACTGAAACGGAAGTTATATCTATAGCAAGAAAGACTTAGAGAAGACAATGTTATAGCAGGTTGCCCATTTCGTGTTCTTTACCTCTTGTATATGCTTCTTTCAAGTAATTCAGTTGTTGTTTTCATCAAGAATTTAGGGGTCCAAGGGCTGCTTTCTGTCACTTAGGGATGTACGTCTTTCGCTCAGCCGTCTTTCAGAAGGATCCATACTCCATGATTAGATACTATAAACTCACAGTTAAACACCCCCTTTCCCCAGTAAGAGCATTTACCCATCTGACCAAATTCTACTGCTCCCTCTTGTGGCAAGTGTTCTCCCTGACTTTCCCTAGATTCCAGAATCCCCACTGCTCCTTTGGCTGTCTACCTCTCCAGCTCTAATTCTCAGTGGTGACTGAGACTAACCAGGCCAGTGAGGTACTGCACCAGCAGTTTCCCACTTTTCCCTCGGAACAAAATGCTTTGGGCTCCTGGGAGATGTCTCTCGGATTTTGTGGAAGTAGATGTCAGGTGTTTTCTGACCCGTTGGGATGGCCTGGACTCGGGAAATGTGAGCTTTCAGCTTTTGCCTTTGGGGCTTTGATTTAAAGGTAGGACTAGTCCAGTGGGACCTCATTACATGCAGTAGGATTATTTTCCATTCTCTCTCTCTTCCTCCTTCTCGCCCTCCCTCCCTCCCTCCTTTTATTCCCTCCTTCTGGCCAGCCTCCTCTTATCCTTTCTCTACTTTTCCCTCTCTCTTTTGCCTCAGCCTCTAGCCTCTCATGTGTCTATGTGCATCATGTTGAAACTTTAATCAAGGAGTAGGCTCTCAGCATTTCTAACATGTAACTCAGACAGCTCATTTTCTGACTTGGAGCCTTCCAGGGTAAGTGCTTATTGGTATGCTTTCATCCAAGGGGATCAGGATACACATAGGGAGTGTCTTGATTCAACAGTCTTTGCTGCTCTCTTCCCTGCTGCGACTTTGTTTTGAACCTGGCTGCCTTATGCTCACAGCTATCCTTTGGTCCTTCTAGTCCACAGTGTAAGAAGGTAGATGAAGATTCAAATAAAACATTTTGACTTTACTTCCTGCCCAGTTTTCAAAGAAGGGAGGGAATATCCTGACTGACAGGTGAGGCAAGGAAATTTTTTCTGTGGCTGAGGGCCAACGCATCATTTATAGCAAGTTGCCTGAGTGTGCTAAAAAAACAAAAACAAACAAAAAACAAAAACAAAAACAAAAAACAGGTTCAAAGCCTTTGTCCATTGGCCAACACAGGATCTGAAAACTTTGGTGTGAAAGTCATTCATCTGAGTGAAGGTATTCTGTCAGACAGATCCCTAACAAAATACAGAGGTATTGCCAGGCAAAGAAGTACTCCGTATGAATCCTCACAGGCAATGAGCATATGTTGATTTGTGAACCTGGGATGGTTTATGCAGTCCACTGGCAGAAAGTCTTAAGGACCTAGGATACAGGAAGACAAAGAGGAAGTGAAAGGGATTTAAAACTGGATTTATGCCAAATGAATGCCATCTGAAGACTGTTCTGATGGGAAGTATGAGGAGCCCAGTACCCAGGAGCAGAACTTTTAAACAAAGGGATCAGTAACCTGAGAGTATCTGGAAGCAGGCAAACATGGATGCCCACACTAAGGTTTTGCTCTTAAGCAACCTTTGGATCATTTCTTGAAAAGTTAGCCTTTTTTCCCCCTTTAAGTCTTCTGAGAAATAGGCAAAGTATTTTCTGCAGAGTAAGTTGATTGTCTTAAGATCCTGAAGGTGCTGTATTGTACCATTTTCCAGCATTCCCATTGATAACCTAGATGACAGTAGCCTGATGCCAATTCAGGTAAATAGTCACCTGCACATTCAAGAGATAATATCAGGGGCCATCTTAAAATAAAAGGCAGAGTAGTCACTCTGCAGATCTCATGCCATCTCAGGCAAAGTCACAAATAATAACTTCTTTGTTGTATCTAATATGAGGTCCAGTGAAACAGCAAGGCAGTGATTCAGCAACTTACATGAATCCAACCATGACATTTATTGAGCACTAGGTGTATATAAGGCCCTGCACTAGGCTTTTCAGAACACACACATGGAAATGGAAGGCATTTCACATTTGTTGAGCACTGGTCATGTTAGGGCCTAGACAAGTTGCTATACCTATGGATATATTTTTCTGATTTTATGCTTATAAGTGGCCTTCAATAAAGCATCATTGCCTTAATTTAAAGATGAAGACTATGGAACAGTTGAATGACTTGGCCATGGGTGAATAAGACTGCTCAAAAGCCATGCTCTGGATTTAGTGCTTCCTGTCACGATCTAGAACACCCATAGATGAAATGCCATGGCTGAGTAAGGTAGGTTCTGAACTGCCTAGGAATGAAGTGCTTGGATGAGATGAACAGGAAAGAGAAGCTTGCCCTGTGAGTTCCTCAAGGAGAGGGCACTTGGGGTCACTTCCAAAGAAAGAAAGGGGTTTAGGAAACCAATGAACCTAGTCATTTTGAACCATGTGAAGCCCATCCCAGACATTTGATGACAAGGACATCCATAGAACAATGTTATGAGCATTTCCATAGCTACTGATCTGCTCCCAGTCAGGGCCATGCATAGGAGCTGTAGAGTTAGGGCAAATAATAACTCTATGGCACTGCCTAAACGCATTTTACACTGGAAAGCCACTTCCAACATGCTCTTGCAGCACAGCCTTGAAAGGCAGAGGCAAAGAGAAAGAGTAGGACACCTGTCAACTCATTTCTTCGTTTACTTTTTGTTTGGTTTTAAAGATAAGCTCTCAAGCCGGGCGGTGGTGGTGCACGCCTTTAATCCCAGCACTCAGGGTGCAGAGCCAGGCAGATCTCTGTGAGTTCGAGGCCATCCTGGGCTACCAAGTGAGTCCCAGGAAAGGTGCAAAGCTACACAGAGAAACCCTGTCTCGAAAAACCAAAAAAAAAAAAAAAAAAAAAGAAAGAAAGAAAGAAAGAAAAAAAAAGAAAGAAAGATAAGCTCTCACTATGGAGCTCAAGGAGGCCTTGAACTCGCCTGCCTCTGCCTCCAGATTTCTGGGATTATAGGTGGTGTGACACCAGGTATTCCTGGGTATCACTCCAGATTTATTTTGTTTCTTTATCATCTATGGCTCTAATGCATTCTCTCTTGCACTCTTCCAGCTTCTCCAAGATCCTTGTTAATACACAGGACACAGGGCCACTCTTTGGTTGTGTTCGTTCCTTAGTATAGAGCCTCCAAGGCTCGTAACAGGTTAAGGTCATTAGATTGCTTATTCATCTCCCAAAGGGACACTTGCTTTGTAGACCTTCACTAAAAGTGGCATCAGGGAGAGTCTGGAAAGGTACTACCTCTCAAGAGTCTCACCCCCCCCTTTCAAAATACCTTTCCTATAATGGAGATCGTGACCACCCCAGAGCTGAAGTTTGTGTATGTTGGACAAATTCAAGGGTTCTTTCCACGTGAATCTTTTCTGTCTCCCTTCCCAGAACATGTAGTTCTTTCAAGAGCTTCTTTTTCATCAGTGCTCTTGTTTCAGACCATCCTCAGCACTATAAAACACACCAAATGGCATGTAGTTTGTTTTTTTTTTCCAAATAACAAAATGAAGAGTACTTAACACCAAATGGCTCTAGGACAGAAAAGAGAGGAGGCGATACCCAGAAGTCTTCAAGTAAAGTCTACTTTTCTTCCACTCTGACCATGTAGAAGACCTTCCCAACTGGGGCTGTTTTCCAGCCTCAGGAATGCTTAGCTATCTCACAAGGATTCTTCAGGGATGAAAGAGTACTGAGCCATGGCTTTTTGTTTGGCAATGGCGACTCTTCAACTGTGGGCCCCCTGTCTTCTCAGCCTACAGGTCTCTGAGACCAGCAGATGTATTCACTCACACTTATAATGTCTGTTTGATTTCAGCATTTCTCTCAGCTCACTTTCCTCATCTACTTAAGGAGGGGTAATAACGATAACAATAGTAATAACAACAATAATGAGCCTTATGGCTTTTGTGGGGATAATATATGAGCACTACAGTTTCTGGCATGCAAGTATTCTATAAAGATTCATGCATAACTTAAAAGATAAATAATGAGAGTCCTTGTTCCTACTGTGGCTTTTACATGAATATGCTAAATGATGTAGAGCATTGCCATGGGAAGCTGGAACATAATATACACTCAAGGACATGGGCCCCAAAACCTTTATATATTTGTTTCTGCTCTTGTTTAAGATGTTTTTGTATAGTGCTACAAATTTAAGGTTATTTTTGTTAGAACATACGCTATATATGTTTCTAGTCTTGTTTAAGTTATTGTACCTATGTAATGTATATATCTACTCCTTGAACGTTATTATTACAAACTATTTAGGATAATTAAGAAATACAGGTTAGTAATTAGAAATCTATACTAATAAAACTTGTAGTCATGTTAGGTATGTTTTCAAGGTCAAACAGAGTTATATTTTAGATAGTTAACTGGTCTTCAAATACTTCAGAGACCTACAGAAATGGTATTTAAGATTTTTTAATAACTTAATGCTTTTCATGATAGTGACACATGTCTGCTCCTTGCAGCACCATTTCACTTTAAAAAAGAATGACAGGTATCAAAGAAATATGGAGTTTTTTCATCTTCATGTGTAGCAATGTTAGTCACTGGGCAAGAAACTGCCCTTTCCTTGACTGCTGACAGTACATTGTCCAAACTGGACAAGCAGGACACACACACACACACACAAAAGGTGACTGCCAAGCTTTGCCAAGACAAGATAGGACAGTCCTTCAAACTTCCTGCTTCACAAAAAAAGTCTGTCAGGTATTCTTGGCCTGTAAGCTGAAGATGGATGCCTCTACATTGCAGAGGAACGTTGGATGACTGTCCAGGCAGCCAGCTGTCTTTTTATTTCTGTAGTTTTGAAGTTGTTTGCTCTATGCTTCCTATTTACTCAGGCAATACTTTACACTTCTTGTGTCTCTGATAGAGATTAAAGACTAGATAGTTATACAGTTTTCCTTGTTAACAAATTCAGAAAAAAAGCACTTATATAACAGACATAAGGTTTTAGAGTTGAAAACATAAAAGCTTAAGTTGTTTATCTACAAAGATGTTTTAAGGTCTAAAAAGATATTTTCAGGATGGTAATACAAGTTATGATAGAAAGTGGCTTAAGTATAGGACTTTAGACTCACTAAGATAGGATAGATAATACAGTACTTTCTCCAAAATTGCCAAACATGAATGAACTGGACATGGTAAATGCAGTTCTTACTTGATGATTGTTATTATTGTATATAGTTTTACTGTATTAGAGTTAACACTTTTCCTTTTTATTTAGAAAAAAGGGGAAATGTTGTGGGGTATTTGTACACTGTGTGAAGATGTATTTTCAGTGATTGGTGTAATAAAAAGTTGAATGGCCAACAGCTAGGTAGGAGGTATAGGTGGGACTTGAGGACAGAGAGAGAACTCTGGAAAGAAGAAGGTGGAGTTGCTAACCAGACTCCGAGGAAGCAGGATGGACAGTACAAAGACGGGTAACAAGCCTCATGGTAGAACATAGATTATAGAAGCAGATTAATTTAAGTTATAAGAGCTAGTTGGGGGCAAGCCTAAGCTGAAGGCCAAGCTTTCATAATTTATCATAAGTCTCCATGTCATTATTTGTGGGCTAGTGGTCCTGAAATATATGTGTGTGTATTACTATATATGTATATTATATGTGTTTGTGTGTATTACTATTTTTAATAAATAAAAAAATACTTTTGGCTTTGTGGACCATGGGGTCTGTCACAGTCATTCAGTGCTATTTCTCCAACAAGAAAGCCAACTCAGACAACACACACATAACGGAAGAGCTGTTTTCTTTAAGAAGTTATTTATAAACACCGACTCTGCCTATCTCATAAGTTCCCCTCCAAATGTGAAAGATTCCTTTATTCCAGCTTTCAATCATCTACAAATGGGGAAACATTTTAATTTCATGGGCTTTATAAGAGCAGGTGGCAGGCCGGGTTGGGCCCATTGGCCGTGGATTGTCGATTCCTGACCTACAGTACAGAGCATGAGGGATATAAACACAGTATCAGTGAGCCCAGGGCATCTTAGCAGTTGGTATAGAGTTGGGAGAGGTGGCCTGGAAATTAACAGGCTTTGTTTAGAGTCTCGTCTGTCACTTTTCTGACATGGGACTTTGCAAAATCTTTGCAGTTATCAGCCTGAGGTTTCTTACTGAGAAATGGAGAGGAAAGTTATTTAACTTTTAAGAGCTTTTCTGGGAGAAAAATAATAATAGTAATAATGGTAAAGGATATTTTTGTTTGTTTGTTTGTTTTTTCGAGACAGGGTTTCTCTGTGTAGCTTTGGAGCCTGTCTAGAACTCACTCTGTAGACCAGGCTGGCCACGAAGGCACAGAGATCCACCTGCCCCTGCCTCCCAAGTGCTGGAATTAAAGACGTGGGCCAAGGGAAATTTTACAGATGGAAATTTGGCTTTAAGGATAGATCAGGGAGGTTAGGTATAAAAGTTAGAAAAAAAGGAAAATATGATTCATATTTAGTTTATTTTAATTTATTTAGTAGCTCAACTGACTGTCAGAAAACAGCAGACCCAGAGAGGTGGACAGTTGCTGTGTTATGAATGGCACTGAATCAAAAAATGGGGGATTAGAGAGTCTTAACTCCAAATTTTTATCAGGATTTCCTGTTTCTAACAGTTGAGTGGGAGAGAGCTCATGAGCAGAGGGGCTTGTCCAAAAGTCGTCGGTGGGGCTGGATTTGCCCGGGTACCTGTTTTGTTTTTTGTTTCTGTTTTTGCTTTTTTTCTTGTCTCTAGATGACTCTTGGGTGAACTGAAGTTGAAGAGACCTAGATTTCTGCAGTTATTTCATGCCATATGCTCCTTTGGGATTATTCCTGCTTCTGTGCTTTAGAGAGTTTTATTTTCCTTTGGATATCCCTTTCTTTATGGAACATTCTTTCCTTTGAAGTTCTACCATGAGTGTGTTTGCCTGAAGTCGACATCAGGTGTCTTTCTTAATTGCTCCCCTCTTTATTAATTCTTTTTATTAATCCTGACTGTAAAGGCAGTGGATTTGTGAGCTGCATTGAGATCCTTGAAAAAGTTTTAATTATTAATTAATAATAAAGTATTACTCTGTTGTGACAAAATTCTGTCCCAGTTCCCATGATCCCCTTCTTCTCTGTCAGTTTTGTTTTCTTCCTTTCTGCCAGCCTTTGGGTTTCTCCCGAGCAAAGTGACAACCCTTGAGTTTGTCACATGTCTCTGGCATGATTTTGCTGATGACCCCCCCGCCCCAAATCACAAAACTCCACCTTAGCGGATGGGGAAGCAGGAGACATGGGTAAAAACCCACAACGCATGGAGATAAAGCAACTTACGTACATGTAATCAGGTGGGAAGGAAGGATGCCTGAGGGGTTATTCTACATGGAGTATCTAAATAAAGAGATCTTTGTCCCAAAACAATGGGATTATTAATCTGTTGTAGAAACAAACAAACAGCACTGTGATATAATGCCAAGTGCCCGGTTTGAAAAAAAAAAAAAAAAAAAATCCTCGTTATAGCAGCTGAGGTTGCATGACCTTTGGCAACAGACTAGTATAAAGCATGTGTTATACTGTTCTTAAAATTTGTACAATGAGAATGATAACACAAACCTCCTTGCACTATTGACAGAAAGCTCAGGAAGATGAAGAAAAGGAAACTGGGAGTGTGTGTGTGTGTGTGTGTGTGTGTGTGTGTGTGTGTGTGATGTTAAGCCAGTGGTTTCAGCCTTTATTGCTATCATTGCCAAAAGTGTAGCTATGCCACTCTGACATGGGCTACACGGCCCTGGTGTAGTGACTCTGAAGTCAGTCCCTACTGACCCTCGTGGAGCCTCGGATCATCAAAGTGCCGTTTCTCTGAGTCCTTCTCTGTCATCTGCTGGAACCCTTTCTTTCTTTCTCAGTATCTCCTTCCTTCCCACATGTTCACATTAGCATGCAGAGGCAACATATTTAGATTTGATTTTTTTTTCCCTTTTCTGGGACGTCTAGCCTGGTGGGTGTTGGCGGAGGTTTGATCATACGTTTTTTACTTATATTGAAAGGAGAGGGAATAGATGCATCCTTAAGTATGTTCACAGTGTCCAGCGCCCTCAACAGAGCAGACTGAGTCAGCAAACCAGAGGTGGGATAGGAAAACCCCAAACCACCCTGTAACCACAGGGTAAGGGAGAAGCCTGGGCCCCAAACCCTACCGGCTTGTCCAGCTTGGGATTCTTTGCCATGAGCCTGAACAGCTGATTTCCTCTCTTCTGGCTGACACTGGTGTTGGCTTTTCATCCTGCTGCTGACCTCTACATATTGAGTGCACATCCATTTCACACAGTGAATATTTTTAAGTGCAGGTGCCCAGGCCCAATTCCCAGATTCTGATACAGCATCAGAGATTTGATGAATCAGCACATGAGGATTGTTTTACTCAGCCGGTAAATATGTTCTGTGTGCCTTCTGTGCACCAATCGTGGCTCTAGGAACTGGGAAAGAATCGCTTCTTTCTTTGTGGTAGAGGCTCTTTACCTTGGCAGTAAAAAAAGAAAAATAAGTAAATAAAAAGGAGAAACAAAAATCTCTGGTCCTATAAGGTTTAGGTCTATTGGAGTAAGATGACAATAAATAGAACCATTGAATAAATAATTCAGCATGTAAAAGTAGTAAGTGCTATGGACAGAAATAGAGAGAAGGACTAGTGGGTGGGACACCTACCTTTTCCAGAATGTCTCCATTTGCTTAAGTCTTAAATCTCTCTTCCCCTTTTGGGGACTGCATTGCCTAACTCTCACCCCAGTTGCTTCCTTTGCTGGGCAGTTTAAGTGGGTGTTTGCTGACACGACACAGGATTCTGACTCTGGTTTTATGAGTTCAAAGAGAATGTCACGAGCCCCTCATCTGGCCTCTCACAGCCTGCCTCGTTCAAAAACCTTCCAGTTTATCCACTATCCATCAGCAGAGATGAAACACCGTTTGCTCTGTTTGATAGGTGCGTGTGTGTGTGTGTGTGTGTGTGTGTGTGTGTGTGTGTGTGTGTGTGTGTGTTATGGTGTTGTTAATGCACAGGGGTGACTGGGGAGAGTGAGTCCTTTCCTGAAGTCTGGCTGCGGACTGAGGGACTGTGGAACCAGGTGCTGTAATTAGCATCCTAGATGGAATGGTAAGATCCAAAGAGTCTTCATCCTTTGATGTCCTCTCTGTGTTTAGAGGAGCTCTGATATCCATGCATCAGCTGTAGATAAAGGTTTGCATTGGCTTTACTGTTGCCTTAGAAATAGATTAATTGCTTAGCTTTGAAGGGGTCAGTCAGCAAGAACATGGAAGGGAATTCCAGGTCCCTAGGCAAGCAAGTCAAGGAGTTCCTTGGAATAACACCAACTGCCAATCAACAGAATGTGATTAGGCCATCTCGTGAGCTGGGCCGGTGGGAATCCAGCATATTCCTTTCCTCTGAGTCAGGTACTCTTTGACAGTCAAAACTGGCTACAGCCTCCAAAGGGAATAAGAACTCCGCTTATCTGTGTGGTAGAGGCTCTTTACCTTGGCAGTTTGATGAGCATCCATTTGCTCATGTTTCTGTTCCTTACACCTGTAACTCTTCTCCTTTTCTATCTGTGACTGGCTTACCTGTACCTGGTTGGCTTTTCACTGTCATCGGTCACTACCGTTCAGCTCTGTAACCTGTATGTGATACTGGCATTTTGTTTTAACTTAAAATAGGCGGTATATAGAAAATACTCCAGATATTCTTCACGTAATACTAAGAGCAATTTTGGATGGTGTAATGGATGTTTCTGAGTGATCCTTGGCTATCGTTGGTCTGAATCCATCATAATCAACCTACACTTGTGCTAGTATTCAGTAGACTGAGCAAGAATATAAGAAAGTCTGGAGGGAAACAAGATTTATATTTGCTTTTCTGTGGTCTTAGATTATCTCCCTGTTCAATTTCTATGGAAGCATGTGTGTAAGGAGGATGAAATAGAAGTGGTTAAATGATGAAGAAAAAGACCCTGGATGAAGGGAGACAATAGGTGCCAGAAAGGAACTGCCTCCTATATAACACCTATTCATATCCTAATGAGTATTTGCATTTGGTATTAATTTAATGGAGACAGACACTGAAGTCCAGAGAGTTCTTTCCAGCTGCATCACTGCCAATGAGTTACATCAGTGTTTTGTAGCCGCCGATGTCACAGATTGTTGCAACTGTCCCCTTTTGGAAATCACTGTGATGTTTTTAGGTCACCTCCGAAGCCCCTCACTGCCCCTCCTCTGTCTTTACCGACGCGGTTCACGATGATGGGTTCACACAGCTCCACCTGCCTTTCTACATCCGTTAGTCTCCTGGCTAAGAACAGGGTCAGATATGGGCTACAGTAGGGATGGCGGGCAGAGCTTTTTGTTGGCGAACCTGAGATTGCCCTGACAGTGTACACAGGAAGTGGTTGCCAGGCAATTGCTTAAAGGCTCGGCGTGCAGGGCAGCTGTCTCTAGGAACATGCCAGCTCTTGTGTTGCCCTTGATGCTTGTCTGCTTCAGTGTCTAATCCATAGGAGGAAAATCCAGGCTGCTGGGAACCTTCCAGGAGACTGATGCTAATTCAGTCCTCCTTACTTCTAAGGGGTTTTCTGCAGGGCTCGTTCAAGTAGAAATACAACTGTTGTCAACTAGTGCTTTATCTACTATCGAGGAGAAGATAATGATATTACTCTTTAAACCAGATCTGGGTTTAATCTTCATTCAAGAGTTCACTATGTATGACTTTCACCAAGTACTAACCTGCCTATGCCTCAGTTAACCCACTCTGACATAGAGTTATATTTTCCATGTGGGGTTAACCTGACTAAGCTTCATTTAGCCCATTTTAAACATAGAGCAATTGTCAGGGTACCAAAAAGTTCCAGAGGGGTGCCAGTTGCCTAGGTTGCCATGGAAACCTTAACACTGGGAGGGTATAACACAGAAGTGGCTTTTGTAACTATTATAAATAATTGATACATATAAATAACTTAGCATGATGTTTACAACGGTGTTTATATATGGAAAGCCTTAGTCTCAGGAAGTGGTCCATGAGTTGCTCCTGTGCTTTTAAAAAATATGAAGCTCAGCAGGAAAAAATGGCTAGTCTGGGGCACAGAAAACAGTCTGGAATAGCTCAGAGATAAGCCAGTGTTGTCTTTTCAGCAAGCAGGAAAAACTACATCCTGGATCTCAGAGAGATCAGATCTTAAAAGGTCTTCAGCAGAGCCTAGGCATCTAGTCACTGACTACAGGGAAATAAGCAAGAGAAAACCAATAAGGAATTTTAAGGTGGTTGAGAATATCTTCTTTGCTTTGTAGAAGTTCATACTGACTGAAGTATGGAAAGTGGAGTGCCAGATTTGACAGTAATTTGGAGAGGATCTATTTCCATTCCTGTCAAGGCCAATACCTCCACACTCCAGAGTCCTATCTGTTTCTGATTGACTGCTTTCACCCTACAGGTATCTCTGTGGTTCTAGACACACTGAGCCAAGTATTGTTGTTATTAGGACCTTTACCATTTGAAGTTGGCTGGAATCCTCCTCATGTAGGAATCTACAAGGCTTGATCTCTTTCTTCCCTTTGGACTTTGCTCAAATATTACCTCATCTTTGAGCACCTAATATAAAACCAGGCATGCCTTTTGTGTATACACATCAGTACACAAGCAGCCTGTTCTTAAATTAATTCTTCTCTGCTCCACTGTGGCACATTTTAATAGCCAGTATTTGTTTTTTATTTCTTTGTTACCTATGCATTAGAGAATGAATGAATGAAGATGGAGATTCGTGTTGTGGTCTCTGGTGAATCCTCAGGACAAAAAGAAGAAGTGATTGTGAAATTCATATTAGACAAGTGTTTGTGGCCTAAGTGGATCCACAAGTTGCAATTGGATCTTTCACTCCTCTTGCTAGCTGGTTGAATGCCACTTCATTGTAGGCCAAGATTCTCCAATCCACAAAAGATCTGCAACGACTAAACAGATGGACAGACTGATTAGGAACTTTTGCATGCTTTGAATATATATATATATTCAAAGCATGAAAAAGGCTGATATATATATCATATATATATATGATCACATATATATCACACATATATCATATATATATATATATATATATATATATATATATATATATATCAGCCTTTTATTTAAATTAGATGTCTGATGTCACAACCAGGTCTTCTTTAGTGTGGAAGAAATGTTTAAAAAAAAAAAACCCTCATCAATTATGAGCTTGAAGGGACTCCTTACTACGGTAGGATCCAAGTGGTCTGCTGCTAGCTACATGCTAGGCAAGGGATTCTCCTGGGCCTTGCTGTGGTTTTCTTCACCAGCCATCCATAACACACATGGGTCAAAAAACATAGGCAAAAGTGGAGTGGCTTACAGCCAGATTGGAACAGTGAGGGTATCTGACTTTAAATTAAGTTTCCACAGGTGACACGGAGTTCTGGCTAGGACTTCTTTTCTATCCATGCTTTGTGAATGCCATAAGTGGTCCAGATGACTGTTAGAGACCTTCTCTTGCCTTTACCCCAAATCCCAGGCCCTGGAGGCAGAGATGACACAAAGTCTCAGCTGAGCTTTGCATGAGCCAGTGGGTGAATTTAGGACCGTGGTGGCCCAGCTGACAACTTCACTTTTACCATTCTTTGTCTTGCTCAGTGACTTGTTGCCACCTCCTTAACTGCCAAGAGCTCTTCATCATATGTGGCCACAGTTATTATGCTATGTGAGCTAATTTAGGTGGAATCATTACTCCTGTGTTTTTGGTTTTTTGTTTGTTTGTTTTTTTTTGTTTTTTTTTATGTTTTGTTTTGTTTTGTTTTGTTTTGTTTTTGGTCACTCGAGCCCATTATAGAATGAATGTGTGTTTTGGAATGACCATGGAAAGTACGACATTGACACTGAGAAGGAACATTTCGTGGCTGATTCACAGCCTTCCAGGCTCTTCCACACAGCTCAGTCCAGGCCTGGTTATCTCTTGTTCCTGTTGCACAATGCCAGCTTCTTCCAAAGCAGGCTGTATATCCAGATGTGGAGAGCTGTGCTTGAAAAGCCATGTGATCATCTGACAATCTATCAAGAGATCTCACTTGCTGAGATTGAGGGGAACCGGTGCTCTAATGAAAGCATGCTTGTAAAAACTGTATCTAAAATGTGGGGATACTGCATTTTCAGCGGAATATTTTCCTCGCAAGAACAAATACTTCTGAGTTTTGATTGCCAGCAAGCTTGAAGATTTCTCTGTTTCCAAGGAAGCTTGGAGCAGTGGGATGTGATTTTACAAAACACAATAAAGGTGTACTCCAAAATTTAAGATAATCAACGTGCCTTGTAGTCAGAAGATTTTTTTCAGAATCTGAGTTTCAAGATGTGAATCTTAATAAGGTGATTTTGTCAATGAAATAGTTTCCAAAGATAACGTACTAACTCAAATGTAAAAGAAAATCCACTTGAGCAACAAGGAAGAAATTACTTAATGCTTCAAAAGTTTTGCTTTTGGTTTATTGTTGGCTGTTAGTGTGCATCAGTGTGTGCTCAATAGAGCTACACTGTAATGGGACTTGTCATTTCCAGGAAGTTAATTGTGTGTTTTGCTTGGTAAATGGGACTATACGTAGAAAATCCACAAACAGAGAGATGGAACTGTAAATTTTACGGAAGATTGTTTAGTCACTGATGGATTCTTAGAATAATGATTCCCCAGAGATTTTGTGATGGCCAAACAGATACTAATACAAACAAGTTATTAATGATGATTAGGTACTAATGATGTGATTTCTTTTCTTCCCCCTCCTACCCCCTTTTTTTTACTGTTAGGTTGGAACATTTGGAAGTCACATTGTACAACATGCTGCGATTACACCTCTCGCCGACTGTTTCAATGGGCTTTCGTTTGGTCGCTATGGTGGCTCTCGTGTTCTCCCATGTTGACCGTATAACTGCGGAGACAGAGTCGGAAACAGGAGGAAATGAAACCACTGAATGTACTGGCTCCTATTACTGTAAGAAAGGGGTGATTCTGCCCATTTGGGAGCCCCAAGACCCATCTTTTGGGGATAAAATTGCTAGAGCCACTGTGTACTTTGTGGCCATGGTCTACATGTTTCTCGGAGTTTCTATCATTGCCGACCGATTCATGTCCTCTATAGAAGTCATCACATCTCAAGAAAAGGAAATAACCATAAAGAAACCCAACGGTGAGACCTCCAAGACTACGGTAAGGATCTGGAATGAGACCGTGTCAAACCTGACCTTGATGGCCCTGGGATCTTCCGCTCCTGAGATTCTCCTGTCAGTCATTGAAGTTTGTGGCCATAACTTCACGGCAGGGGACCTTGGTCCCAGTACCATTGTGGGAAGTGCTGCCTTCAACATGTTCATCATCATTGCACTTTGTGTCTATGTGGTCCCCGATGGAGAGACAAGGAAGATTAAGCACTTGCGTGTGTTCTTTGTGACAGCAGCCTGGAGCATCTTCGCCTATACCTGGCTTTATATAATTCTGTCGGTCATCTCTCCTGGTGTTGTGGAGGTCTGGGAAGGGTTGCTTACGTTCTTCTTCTTTCCCATCTGTGTTGTGTTCGCTTGGGTAGCAGACAGGCGGCTTCTCTTTTACAAGTATGTCTACAAGCGGTATAGGGCCGGCAAGCAGAGGGGGATGATTATTGAACACGAAGGAGACAGACCAGCTTCCAAAACCGAAATTGAAATGGATGGGAAAGTGGTCAACTCTCACGTTGACAATTTCTTAGATGGCGCGCTGGTTCTGGAAGTCGATGAGAGGGACCAAGATGACGAGGAAGCGAGGCGTGAGATGGCGAGGATTCTGAAGGAACTTAAGCAGAAGCATCCAGAAAAAGAAATTGAGCAGTTAATAGAATTAGCCAACTATCAAGTCCTAAGTCAGCAGCAAAAAAGCCGAGCTTTTTACCGGATTCAAGCCACGCGCCTGATGACTGGAGCCGGCAACATTTTGAAGAGGCATGCAGCTGACCAAGCAAGGAAGGCTGTCAGCATGCATGAGGTCAACACAGAAGGGTCTGAAAATGACCCAGTCAGCAAGGTCTTCTTTGAACAAGGGACATACCAATGTCTAGAGAACTGTGGTACCGTGGCTCTCACCATTATCCGCAGAGGGGGCGACTTGACCAACACTGTGTTAGTCGACTTCAGAACGGAAGATGGCACCGCCAATGCTGGGTCTGACTATGAGTTCACCGAAGGGACTGTGGTCTTCAAACCTGGGGAGACCCAGAAGGAGATCAGGGTCGGCATCATTGATGACGACATCTTTGAAGAGGACGAAAACTTCCTTGTGCATCTGAGCAACGTCAGAGTCTCTTCTGAGGCTTCAGAAGACGGCATCCTGGAAGCCAATCATATTTCTTCCCTTGCCTGTCTTGGGTCACCCTGCACAGCAACTGTGACCATTTTTGATGATGACCATGCAGGCATCTTTACATTTGAGGAGCCAGTGACTCATGTGAGCGAGAGCATCGGCATCATGGAGGTGAAGGTTTTGAGAACATCGGGAGCGCGAGGAAATGTTATCGTCCCCTATAAAACCATTGAAGGGACGGCCCGAGGGGGAGGAGAGGACTTTGAGGACACCTGTGGAGAGCTCGAATTCCAGAACGATGAAATTGTGTAAGTTACTTATGTGTGTGTGTGTGTGTGTGTGTGCGTGTGTAAATAGTTTTATGCATGTGAACATCCATTGTTTTAACAAATGGAATTCAAGAAACCACAGCTATTAAGTAATAGTACTTTCAAAATAACAGATCTCTCATAGGTGTTTCTTTTCAATATGCACAACACATAAGATCTTAATTTCATTTTCTTACTTTTGCCCTTTTATATACTTTATATACACTGCAGAGCATGATAAAATGTGTAACACAATCTAGTAGATTACTTGAGATGAGTTGAAAATTTTTATTCTGTTATGAATTCTGTAGAGGACATATGTGTATACATAGCACATAGATCCCGAGAACAGATGTTTAATACACCACAAAACTTGCTAACTCCATTGCTGTGTACAAATCTGGAAAAGACCAAAAATGAAACACCTCTGAGAATATCTCTGCTACCCGGGTTGACTGAATGTTTCTATAACTTTTATTCGATATTGTGTATGATAACGCATAGGTGTGTGATATTGTAGGCTAATGTTGAATTATGACGTATGATCAGTCCTGCTTCTTCAAGGGGATTCCAATTTACTTATTTATTTCCCTCATCTGGCTTTATTTTATGTGATTATGCAAACCTTTTTACCCTAGTGGTACGCAACAGAGACAGAAATAAGATTCCTACCAAGCGTTCTCCTAGATGAGGAGTGGGACAGAGATGAAGAGGTGAAAACGATTGATTCTTTCCTCTTCTTTATTAATGCTTTGCCTTGTCATGCTGCCTTGCGGTAACACTGAGTAGCCAATTATGAAATGATGGCTCTATCAAGAGCTGCTGTTGAGGGAGCACGTTCTCCTGCCCAGTTTGGGAGACAGTTTTGTATTCAGCCCTCCAGAGTAAGCTGCGAAGAGGACAGGATTAAAAATGAAGGGAGGGAAGGACAAAAGAGAGGACATGGTAGCATCTACAGTACATCCAAGGACCTTATAATGAATAACAGTGTTGATTGAAGCATTGGCAATTTAGGAAACTAAGGAAAGAAAAATATGTTCCCTTCCGTGAATTCTAAAACTGGTTCAAGTTTGTGCTACCAGCAGGTAACATATTCAAACAGTGGGTGTGTATTCACCAAGAATGACATCCCTACTACAGAGTCTGCAAAAAAAGAAAGCAAAACTATGGGGATGGGTAGAGGGGTTACATTTCCCTGGTAGGGCTTTCTGGGGTCCTTAGGTTTCTTTGATGTTGTACAATAGAAATAAGTGGTCCTTACATTCAATTAAATATTGAAATTAAAGAAATGAGGGGTTATGCTCCTCATCTTGTAGTGTCTGGAGGTGGATGGTGTTTGATTAGTATCTATTTGATGTTGCTAAGATTCTACCTACTGAGATATATTTTATTGGTAAATGCATTTTATGGAAATAGACTGTGGTAGCAAATTGATATCTTATACCCTCAAGAAAAACCTCTTCCAGGGACTTGTATTGACTCTGATCATGTCCACATTAGCACACCTCTGTTTTATTTTCCCACTTGCTGTTTCTCCCCCACTAAATTTTCTAATAACTTCAGTTATAGACAGTACTCGTAATCCCTGTAGAATTTTAATGAACTCCAAAGGTAACCCTTAACTATGCCAAAGCTGGTGAGTGTTTTGTTCATTTGTTTGACACAAGATGCTTTCTCTTAAGGGAAAAGCATAAGGAGAAAGCATCTTTCTTCATACTTTCTGGAGTTAAGCTTGCTCCACTGACTCTGTTACCTGAAGTTTTTACCAAGCCATGGATAAGCAATCTTCGGTTTGGTGGCATAAACAGAAGAAGGTCTCAAAAGTCCTGAGTGACAGTGATTTGATGGAATAATATTCTGCCAAACTTCACTGAAAACATTCATTCAGTTCAATTCAATTGATTTTATTCTTGCTAAGGTAGGACTGTGGCCAAACTCCAACTTTACAAATTGATGTTTCCTTTGAAAATATGTAAGAAGTGGTGGAACTGATGAACCTTCATAAGAATTGCTACCTTTGTGTGTGTGTGTGTGTGTGTGTGTGTGTGTGTGTGTGTGTAGGACAGAGGCAAGCCATGGGTATCATTCTTCAGAAGCATTCTATCTAGTTTTCTGAGACAGTCTTTCACTCATCTGTGGTTCACTGGTTAAGGAACTCTTATACCAGTTGGATGGACAGCAAGCAAGTGCCCACATATCCACCTGTCTCCACTTCCTAGCTGCTCTGTTCACAACTGCTCACCACCCAGCTGAATTTTTACAGAGTGCTAAGAATCAGATTCAGGTTCTAAGGGGTCTGAATCTGATTCTTCTTCTTCTTCTTCTTCTTCTTCTTCTTCTTCTTCTTCTTCTTCTTCTTCTTCTTCTTCTTCTTCTTCTTCTTCTTTCTCTCTCTCTCTCTCTCTCTCTCTCTCTCTCTCTCTCTCTCTCTCTCTGCAGTCCCTCGATTTTATACATCAACCACTAGTGTATAAAATTCTTACTGGATTATATTATTTATAGTGAAAGGAGAAATGTTAAAAATGGAAAGGCATTTTTTTAATAAGTAGAATGAAAGTATGGTCCTACATTCTAAGCATTTTAATCTTAAAAAGGTTTTAGCGTGACTTTGTAGCATTTCATTGCTACCAGGAATTTGCAGGTGCTGAGTAGGCATGTTGGCTCCACACATCCCTTTGTGTGACTAAGACTTAGCCTCGAGCTAAGCACCAAGAACTTAAATGAAACATAGGAAATAAAAGCATTACTAAATATATGTAGCTGTGCTTGCTTCCCAGCAGTTTAGAAATACTAGTATTTTCTTGTCTTCTTTTTGTAATGGATCTCCTTTCCTTAGACGATGTTCTCCAAAGCTAGGTCCACATGCCAGATCCAGAGTAAAGGGACTTTCTCATCATGTCATGGAGTTGGATGTGTGCACTCAACCTAGGTTGTTGCTAAGGGTGAGTTTCTCGCTTATGCAATTGCAAACCTGGTTTTGAGAGATGGCTTTCTTTTAAACCTACAGTACACAGACAGGGCTGTTGTTGACACAAGGGAGTTTCATTGAGTACTTTGAAAAATGTTTTTTGTTTGTTTAATGCTGTGCACAAAGCCTGAATTTATTATTCTTTCCAAGGCACCATAAAGAGATTCATAGCAAAGCTTAGACTTAAAGGTTATCTAATTTCATGGGTCCATTAACCATGGTTGAAATAGGGTCCAAGCTCATCACTGGTAAAGACAGAGGCAGTATACTTTTATTGATTGTTTGATTTCTAGAACTAAAGAGATCTTAATCATCGTCTGTTCCTTTTGAACATTGCTTTTCTATGGATAAAGGTTTTAAATATAGATATGGAGTGTGATAATAACAGCATTGGTGTTTTAATTATGTGGAACCACATCTACATAAATGTAGAACAGTTCTGAGAACATAATTCAGTCTAACATTATGTTGTTATCTCAACATTTAGTGGTTTTTATTGGAAATGCATCAACTTTGTGTGTGTGTGTGTGTGTGTGTGTGTGTGTGTGTGTGTGTGTGTGTGTATCTCGGCATGTGGGTGGGTGCATGTGGGTGCATCTGCATGTATATGCATATGCTTGTGGAGGTCAGATGTTAATGTCCGTCTTCCTGCACTCTATTTTTTGAGACGGACTCTCTCACTGAACCTGGAGCTCATCAACTGGCCAGTCTGGCTGTAAAATGAGCTCCAAGGATTCTCTTGTCTGGCTTCCTAGGGCTGGAGTTGCAGATGTGCACCGCATTCCTTTTCTTTTTACATGCTGCTAGGGATCCAACCTTGTGTCTTCATGCTTGTGTGGCAGACCTTTTGCCAACTGAGCCCTCTCCTCAACTCTAAGTACCAACATTTTTATTTGTAGTCAGAACACTTATGTCTCCCAATCCTTTGTCTTGCTTTTAAGTGTTGAAGATGGCATTTGAATATTTAATGGAATAATGTTTGTACCTAGTCATTCATATTCATATATAAATGACTTGAGTTGTTTCATATTGACTCTTTCTAAGATCAAATATATAGTTGGGTATAAATACTGATAAGTAATAATTGTTATTATAGTATCTAAAAAAATGTATTATCAAGAAAACTCTTAAAACCATACTGTAAAAATCCACTTAAGGGATGTAATTAAAAGCACATGCTTTGGATAAGCTCAGTCAATGATAGTGTAAGCCCATGCCAAGCAATCTTAACTTTCAGTAGGGAATTCTGTCTAATATTAATAGCTAATGAAAAAAATAAATTAAAAATGCACTGGTGTGATTTGTGGTCGAGAGATGATAGCCACACATGTAAAATGCAGCTGATGATTATTCTCTAATGATGCTAGTTTAGTGGAAATAATTATAACAAAATACAATCTGGTCTTCCAAAATCTATTATTAGCTTAACTGTTCTGGGAAATGTTAAGGTTAATTAATTAATGTAGATACAAATCAAATTTAATTACTTAGTGGTGGCCCAATAATAATAGCATTTTGGAAGATAATTTAAGAGATTATGATTGTTTATTGTTTTATATTTATTTATATATATAAATAAAATGCTGAGCTGAGAAAACAAAAATGGTTGGAATATTTACTTAGTATATAGCTTGGCCAATCATTTTATGGGCACTTCTGAGACACAGTGTAATAAATGATAAGTTTATCCAGTTTAATTTATTATTAAATTTGATGTTTATCCAGTTTAATTTATTATTAAATTTTAGGTATTGTGTATAACTTTAGCAATTTTAAGTAATATTCATGACATTTTAGAAAATACAGCACTCCAAAAATAAATCTTTACATACATTTTGAATACAGTTTAGAAAATAAATAAACATTAATATTATATAAGTTGTACATTATTCTTATTATTATTTCTTCTACTTCTACTATTCTTACTATCATTGCATGTCAAGAAAGATAAAAAATTTGCTTTTAGTTATTTATATTGCCAATATATTACCTTGCTGTGTGGGATTCCATGGGATATAAACCTAGATATATGAGATGCTGGTTCAGTTTTGTGACTAAAAACAACAAGTAATACATTAAGACCTCCATATGTAATAAGTCAGCTAAAGCAAAGATATCAAGAAAACCTGATATGATCCAAACAGACCAACAGGTGTATGTCAGCAAATTGGAAGTGACAAAAAAAAATACTGCAATAGATATCTTTACACAGGAACAATTAACATGCACTGGCTTAAATCTGGCATGTTCTGAGGAATTTACTTTTAACAGAGTAATTTTGTCTCCTGCATTCAGACTATTAAAAGAATGGGCTAATTTATATGTGGTTATGTTTTTCATAGGTCATTTACTAATGTAATAAATTTGGATGGAATAATTTGAGCACCTTAGTGAGTTTCTGCATTAGTGGATTATCCTCTCAGACTAGAATATTTATCCTTTTTAGAGCCAATCCCACATGTAAGCCTAAATTATAACTATACAAGTTGCTGGTGTGAATATGTATGTTTTATGAATTTATAACTATTATAAAAATAGGATTTGGTCATAGGCAAAACATTTACGAATTATAATTTCATATTGCTAGGGGCTTAAGTTGATTACGTACAAAGAATTTCTTTACCATGTAACCAGATTGCTGTACATGGTGGTATAATCTTATTTCCCCAGAATTAATTAGAGTCTGAGATTATAATATTGTTATAGAAAGAAATTTTACTATAGAAAATGAGGGCATTTCATAGGTTAGACACATTAAATTGTTTCAGTTATGGGCTCCTCTCATCACCCAAGACCTTTTCATAGGAGTCTTGTGTGCTTCACAATTGTTATACATTTATCATGATAATGTTCCAATACCTATGAGGCACTGAAGATGAAAAACTGAACCTCAAAGAGAGTAGAAATACTCCACAGTATTAAAAAATGATAGATTCAGGATTTGGACCCCTTTGAACCAAATCTAAGGCTTCACTTAAGTCCCCCTATAGGGTTCTCTACAGCTAATTTTCTAATGGAAATGTACAAGATTTCCAGTGAAATGCCTTCAATGATTTATTTTATTGTTTATAAGGTAGTCTTGGTGTGGGTGCAATGTTGGTTTGTTTTCTTTTTATTGTACGAGATAGGGCTGACTTGTAGCTCAGGCTGGCTTTACATTGGTTATGTAGCCAGAGCTGGCTTTGAACTCCCGATCTTCCTGACTCCACACCCCACAGGCGCTTGATTTACAGTTGTGTGCCACCACACAAGGATAGGGCTGGTTTTGGTTGACTTTAATTTGGGAGGGCATTTACCCATGCTGCCCCTTAATCCTTGTGAAGGAAGCGACCTGGAGGGGGCAGCTCCTGGGATGGATGGATTGTCCTCATTTTGTTGCTGCGTCCTCATTAGCGGAGGACAACTGACTTCTGGTAATACTGTAAAGCCACGGGAACTGCAAACGTGTTGATGCAAAATATCCCCATCGTGTTGTGTTCTGTCATGGTTTCTGCATGGGGTTCACAGGTTGATGTAGGAAGACTGCTCGTCTGATACAAGGTGCCATGAAGCTCTTATATCGCCTTGCAGTGGTAGCAGGGTCTTTGGGCCAGGCAGCATTAAGAAAGCAAAGGAAGGCATAAAAAACCAGCTGAGGGGTCCCAGGGAAAGATGCTGAGAGAATAGGCAGGACTTTGTCTGCTGACATCCCACAATGCCTCAGAGGAGAACTAGAGAAAGACCTGGGAGGGAGACAAGACATGAACAAGGGTAGAATTATAGGAAAGCTCCTTTACTTCTTCTCCTGGCTGGACACACAGCCTACATAATACTCATCTGTTTGCAAAAGGTTGAGCCAGCCCTAAGGCCCTTTCTTTTCACGGGCCTATACTATGGAACGGGGCTAAATAAATGATGCCCTTTCATTTCCTGCCTTCCTCCTGAGCACTCAGGTCTCTAGATGATATTTTCTTTCCCTCTCACAAAATCTCTGTTGGGTCAAATATGGCAGCGGGAATTGTGCTCTGTTGTGACAACTGAAGATATGGAGGCAAGGGACAAAGACAGGCCCAAAGCAGAATGTAGGTCGTTTGTTTTACAGATGTCAGAACAATTTCAGTATTGCTGTTAATTCAAATATCAATGAAGTAGCTGAGAATGTATTTTCCACACTGAATTTTCTGACTTTCTTTTCTTTCTCTTTTTCCTTCCTTCTCTCTCTCTCTCTCTCTCTCTCTCTCTCTCTCTCTCTCTCTCTCTCTCTCTCTCTCTCTTTCTCTCTCTCTCTCTCTTGCTTTGCATGGGAGATCTGAGGTTCTCTCCTGAAGGGTAACTTTTAAAACTAAAGCCACCCATTCTCTCCTGTCTTCTATCTTATTTTTTGAGACAGAGTTCCTTATGGAACCAGAGCTCACCATTTCCATTATGCTAGCTCATCAGCTAACCCTGAGGATCCCCTGATCTCTGTACCCTTCAGAGATGGAGTTATAGGTGTGCACCACTATATACTCAATGTTTTATGTGAGGGTTAGAGATCCAAAGCAGAGCAGGCAGGTACAAACTCAGCCATTTACCCGGTCTACAAATAGTATTTTTAAAGTGTTACAATTTCAGGATAGAAGATGGACTTGGGAGCATCCCTTTGGATTCCCTCCCAAAGTTTAGCTCTACATTTGTTCTCGAATAACTTTGTTACTTTCAGCTACTTATGTTCGGATTTAGAAGCAGAAGTGACCATTTATCTTCTCTGGAATTCTTGAACGCATATGGAGTGAGTGATAGATTTTTTTTTTACTTGTTTGTTTGTTTATGCGTAGAATGAAGATGGTTGTGGTAATGCTGGTGGTAGAGATACTGGTGAGGGAGAAGAAAGTGGCGATAGAGATGGCAGGTTTGGGTGTGGTGGTGGTGGTGGTGGTGATGTTTGGAATATGGTGGCGGTCGTGGCTGTTGTGACAGTTGGGGATATGTTGACGGCAGTGGCAGTTGTCGACATGGATTAGGGTAGATGTGGTCTTAGTGGAGATAGTGATGGCAGTGGCAGAGGTGGAGGTAAAAGCGGTGACGGTGTGGATATGGTACGAGTAGACGTCATATGATGGGAGTTGTAATTTTGCTTCTTTGACAGCAGCAGAAATGGCTGAAGAGGGTGTAGTAGAGAGAGAGGTCGAGGAAATAGTTATGATGGTTATGGTAGACGGTTTAAAGTGGTAGTGATGGTGACAATGTTCCCCATTGATTGAGGACAAGGCATCATGCCATTTTGACTTAATTTTCACAATTATTTTTACTAGATACTGTCACCGTACTTGTATGAAAGAAGAAATTGAGATGTATGTGCTACTCTAATTCTCATAGCGAGTACGACGGGAATGTAGAACTCATTTGCAGACCTGCCTAGCCCCAAAGCCTACACTGTCATTAGGGGCTCCTGTACCCCAAATATAAGCCTATTTGTGACTGTGCTACCGTAGCCCTAACTGCAGCACATGTCTAAACAACTGAGGAGGAAGAAGCAGAAGTGACCATTTATCTTCTCTGGAATTCTTGAACGCATACCAAGTGAGTGAGAGTACCACAGTCCCAATCTCCGTTAGCCTAGAAGAACAGTGATGGGCTGAGTTTAGAAAAAAAAAAAAAACACAGAAAAGACATCATTCCATGCACCTGCCCTGGCCAATTAATGTCTATTCTTACATTCTTTCCTCACAGTGTTCATTCCACCTTGCTCCTAATTTTAACAGGGAAACTTCATTATGAGTTTTTGTTTATGTTTTTTTTTTCTTTTACATTCCTTGCTCTGGCCCTGTAGCATTTGACTTCCTTATATGGCTAAGTACTGAATGTAGCTTTTCTCCACACTCAAAATAGTATTTTCTTTGCCTTCCTGTTTATAATATGGTATAAGGCTATGTAAGTTAATGAATGCAGAGAATTAATATAGGGGATACTTATTATCTTGTATTGTTGATGTTACCAAGAAGGAATACGGACCTGGAAGTAATTAACAGTAAAAATTATTGATAGAAAGCTTTCCTATGATAGATAATCCTCATGATGGTTCTTCTAATGCAAATTTAATTCCAAATTCCACAGAAAATTCAGTTTTTAAGCATATTTTTTATTTTATTTTATTTGAGACAGTCTTATGATGCAGCCTAGACTGGCCTCAAATACACAGTATTCCTTCCTCAGCCACTTGAGTGCTGGAACTACAGTCATATGGTACCACACCCAGCTTAGATACACTATGTAAATGCCAATTTCAAGTCACTTTGCTTTTAATTACATTCTCTCTAGGGGACAAGAACAAGGAAAAAAATTACTTAAACTCTAATGATGAGCAAATGACATCTTCCATATACTTCAATAAATTCACATATGTCTGCAAAACTGTTTTTAGATGAAATCGCTTTGTTTCCTTTTATGTTTTAGTTTTGCAGGCAAATTACTAGTCTGTTTGGAGCAAGTCCATTGGTAGTATTCATAAACATAGTTAATTATAGCTTTTATAAAAAAATCCACAATGGTTTCTCCTTCAACAAAAATATATTTTTCTTAAGCGCACACATTTTTTTTATTTAGAAATAAAAGAAGTAGAAGGTAAAATTATGCCATAATTATATACAGATTAGTTCTCAGGGAGCAATGAAACACAACCAAGTCCCAACACGACAAGGACAACTTACTGTCTTGCACATCAGACACTGTGGCCATAATTGGACACAATAGTTAAAATGGACTATTCCCTTTAAGGTGTATGACTGTGTGTCAGGGATTTATGTATCTAGAGGGCAGAGATGAGAGGAGGAAAGAGGAGGGGGTCAGAGGAGGGGAGGGGGTTGAGGGGAGAAGGGAGAATAGGGAGGATGAAAGAGTTGGAAGGTTGAGAGACAATGTAATTAGAGAAAGAAGAGAAATGAATGTGGGGGAGGGGCAGACAGACAGACAGACAGACAGAGACAGAGACAGTATACAGCCCTGATTAGATTCCAGCTATTATTAAAATGAAGTGAATGCTGGAATTAGTTCAGATTCCTGCTCCACCAAACAGCAGACAATATAAAAATAAGGAAACAGAAATGCAACTCGCTGCTGATTTGCTGAAAATAAATAGAAATTTTGTCCTTGAAATCATGTAAGAGCCTGAGTCTGTTTGAGAAACCCTAAGTAGCTAGTGGAATCTAATAGGGCTGGGGCCCCATTCCTTCATCCCTTCTATCAACATGTTCTGTAAACACCTCGTCTGTGTCAAGTTCCTCGCAAGATACTACAGAGCTGACTAAAGCTGAGTCCCTTCCATAAAGAACCTTGTGTCTAGGAGAGGAGATAAACAATATCCAACCACACAGCCCTCCGAGTGTGTAGTCATCCCTGATGCTCCAACTGTGCCCTGTGGCTTCCTCATCATGTCTGTCTCTCCCGGTGCCTCTGGATAAGGCTCTTGCCTTGGTGTTCAGGCTGAGAGCCAACGATGATGAGCTGTCCACTTCTGGCAGCTGGGCCCTGTGTGTGACTGCTCTTCCTTGGAAGAGAACCACACACTACTGCTCTTTCACTGTCCCCATCCCAGATGGCTCTTTCACAGTTTGGCTGCCCTCTCGGATAGAGACAAGAAGGGTAGCGATTGGTCACATTCAAATTGGATTCATGTCTCACGGTATAATGAACCGAGAGGAAAGTGAACTGGAGAAGTGTTCATCTTCCAGCATTGTTTCCTAAACCTGCGTGTTACCAGGGAAAGCAGAGGTGGTTCCCATCTGCGTCCTTTCTTTAAATGGCATCATTATTCCAAGCAGAAACAAATGAAGCCACATTATAGGACTCTGAGAAGCTGGAGCATGGTGGCTTCGGGATCTCAGGCTCAGGGGGCCTAGCATCCTAGGAAAACATGGTCTACTATTGAAGGAGCCCAAGCAGATCCCAAATGAAAGACAGCGGATTAGGGGGAGAGTTCCTTGAGCTGTAGTGTTGAAAAATGTCATAAGTGTGGGTGAGTTCTTAGATGGTGTAGGTTGGATAGTGGGATGATAATATGATGTATTCATTAATGTGTTTATAATACTCATATCCATAGGTGTAAAGACCAATACAATGAGTTTCAAGACTATGTATTTACCCAGAAATATATACAGCTGAAACATTTGGAGAAATAGTAATGAATACTTAAAATGTATTCTGTAGGTCTGGGCACTTTCAAGGAGAGAACTTTCTTAATGGTCGCTGTAATTTGTAATTTCTTAACTCAAACTTTTTTGTTTTTGTTTTTCCAAGACAGAGTTTCTCTGTGTAGCCCTGGCTGTCATGGTACTAGCTCTATAGACCAGGCTGGCCTGGAACTCACAGAGACCCTCCTGCCTCTGCCTCCTGAGTGCTGGGATTCATGGTTTGAACAACCACCATCCAGCAACTTAAACTCTTTTAGTCCATGAATAATCAGAGATTGTTTCTTATATATGAAGCTGTTAAAGTGGGTCTGTATCTTTGTACCTAAAGTTAAGTTTCCCAGTCTACTGAATTGTATTGGTCCATTCTGCTTACCATATATACAGATATAGTTATATCTATGCATATGCATATACCATATACATACATATTCCAGCCAAGCTGTCAGTGGGCTTCTTTTTATTTTGTCATCTATGGGATGAGGATAGGCATCCCTGTTTCAAATAAATTCCTCTATCTAGTACCTGCAGTATAGCAAGTAATGTTAGATGTAATTATTGCCTTGAGCTCTTTTCCAGACAGTTGTTTACAGAGGTCTAATCTTTAGGCAGAGATGGCATTATAAAACCATTATCCATGCATATTAAATATAAAAAAAAAGGCTATTGGGAAGTAGGCAAAGGGTGTTTATCTTTTGACTTTCCTTTTCCTAAAACATAACACTTTGAAATTAGTGAATCACATATATTTGTGCATATGTGCATGCATGCATGCATGCATGCATGCAGGTGTGCATACGTGTGTGTGTATGTGTGTGTGCGCGCGCATGCGCATTTGAATGTACTTATGCTCAGGGTAGAATTTCTTGAATTTATAACTGTCTGTTAGCCTGGCAAAAACAGTAACTCCAGAGATAGATGACAGTTATAACAAGATGCTGCCCTAACAGATGCCCTACAATGAGCTCACCATTCTGATAAAGGAGGTGAGTAAAGCAGGATGGATATTATGTGTAGACCAGGGAGCTTGGGCCACTTGAAATCTTGAAATTGGGAAAGGACAGAGATGAACCTTTTCTGCTAGCAACCCTTGGCTGGCTACAAAGCCTCTAATCTCCATTTCATTTTCACACCAACCCTTTGGGGAATTAGCAGTCCTATTTCAGGGCAGGGTAGTGTTACAGTGATTAATGTCTAGTAGTGCCCCAACAGGTGACTCCTGAAGAGAGAGCAGAGAAAGATGGAAGCAACAAAGACTTTTACACAAGGGAATTAAGTAGGTTCAAAGAATTAAATAGTGGCCCCAATGGCCCAAGACAGACTTGACGCTGCCCGCCAGTGGCATTAGTGACCTGCCATACACCTTCAGCATGCCCACAGATGCTAACACCTGGCTAAGCTTGTCTATGTTTTGATCTATTAGTATGTTCAGGGAAACAAGACAAACAAACAAAATAGTACCTTCCTACGGGTGGCTTGTTCGGTGCCTAAGTTAGAAACTTCAAGACTAGCATGTTCTTTTCCTTCTGCTTCAAACTTAGTGGAAGAAAAAAAAAAAGAAACGATCACAGCATAAAGTGATAAATTCTCATTATCATGAGTGTTGTGAGAATTCAAGCACCCTAGCCCCCAAACACTAATATGCTGTCTTCCCCCCTTTTCCTGTGTGTGTATGTTGAAAAAAAAAACTACCTTAAAGCCACATGTGGTGGGACATGCCCTTTCAGAGAGCAGGGATTGCTTGAGAGTTGGGGATATCTTGGCCTACATAGAAAGTTCCAGGCCAGCCTGAGCTCCGGAGTGAGACCCTGTCTCTAAACACTACCTTCCCACCTTTAATTTCTTCAGCACACCTGATCCTATTTCTGAATGAGGAACTAATGCAACTCAATCCAGTCAGAATTCCCAGTGCTGTGTGGGCTATCCCAGTGCTGTGTGGGCTATCCCACTTTCCTGCTGTTCTTACTCTTTCATGCTGTGGAAATCTGCTGTGTGGAAGACTGCAAAACCCAAGCCAGAAAGCCTCCTTTTTGTATAATCATCAGAAGACATGCAAAAATTAATAAATTAAGACATTTTAAAGTTTTGGTCAAGTTAGAGTGGTGTCAACAAACCAAAACTTTAAAATGTCTTAATTTATAATTTCATAAGATTTTTTTCTTCCTCTTTTCTCTTTTTAATTTGGAGCTTTTCATTCATGAGAAAATTCATGTGTTTAAGGCGCTAGATTTTTGTGTGACTTTTCTCCCAGCTAAGAGGCTTATAGTAATTTTTTTTTTTTTAAATGAAGAACGTAATCCAGGAAACAGGGTGGAATACAGAAGTCAATAAATGTTCTGGGGTCCGAAGTTGCCCAAGCCAACTGGACTTTTCAGAGCAGTTGCTGATGGCTGCTTTTCCAGTCACTGTCCCCGCTGCTCTGGACAAGTCATTCTCTCCCTTGGTAGCTTAGTTTCCCCCAGGAAAACAAAGGCGTTAAGTGCTCTGTGGATCTTCTGTGATCTGTAGGTCTACCTCCATCTCAACATCACCATCATTGGAGAAAGAGGAGAGTGGAGAGAAGGAGAGAACAGAGCAGCGAATGAAATGCATAGTCAAGTAGGAGAAAACTTGACTTGTAATTTTAACAATTAAATTACCCTTTGTCATAATGATGTACAATGCTTAATTTATAAAAAATAAGCCATTAATGGAGTAAAAGCCAAAACCAGAGACTCTTAAATACCCCTTTCTTAGTTAATTTCAGCAAGCATGTAATTGAAAAATTATCTGTGACCCCAGCATGCTATTCAGCAAAATTTTCCAAAACACTTTTCAATATTCCATGTAAATTAGCATTCCCGTTGGTGTGTTTAATGTACCTATATATTTCTAAATTGGATCACTTTGAAACACACAAGGGGGCACTATCAGTAATTATGAAGTTACAACCATAAAGGAATATATACACAGTCACTCTACGGCTGGCAGTCTTAGAAAGTTAGAAACCACCTTTCATCTGGAGACATGTATAATCGGGAGGTCAACCGTCATCAGAAATTGAAGGCGGTCTATTTGAGGTTTCTCTCCGCCAGCTTTTCCCACCCACATCCTGTTTTTGTCAAGTGAACCTCTTGAGAAATGCGTTACTAGAACCTGGTAGTGAACATGTGTGCTGGAATAAAGATGGACACAGCGGCTTAATTAGATGGAGCAGAATGGAAGAGCGATCTATTACGCCTAAACCACAGGTCCTGCGGTTTGCTAGTCAGACCATGTTGGCAGTTTTCTTTCCTTCTTCCCCGCCTCTCCTCCCCCATGTGGATGAAAACAATTGATTTTTTCCCCTTTTAAGTCTTGGGGAAATGGTAGAGCTGTCCTTTCAGCAGGTCTGTAAGACTGTGAGCATGCTGTTGCCTCTGGAGCAATGGTAAGGTAGGCAATTCTGGTTTTGTTCTTTGAGGAAGAAAAATCTTGAAGCACCTAGTAGTCCTAAAAGACAGTTATTCAGCACCGTATCTTAGACCCCTTGACCTCGCCCTATCTTATTTTACTCTTATTGCTGCTGGTTGTACAAACCCGGAGAAGTATGGACGTTTCTAAGCTACTGTGACTCTGAGCAGCGGCCCTCAACCTTCCTAATGCTGCCACCCTTTATTACAGTTCTTCATGTTGTGATGACCCCCAACCCTAAAAATATTTTTGTTGCTACTTCAGAACTAATTTTGCTACTTCTTTGAATCATAAGGTAAATATTTTTGGAGACAGAGAGTTGCCAAAGGGGATTCGAACCCACAGGTTGAGAACCCCCGCTCTAAAGCCTTTCTCATGTGATCCATAGGTCTTCCTCCTGTCCTGGCCTTAGATATGTTTAGTCCCCTTTACCACAAGTGTCCCAGTCATACAGTCCATGCTTTTTGGTATCTAGGTGGCATAAATCTGAGTGTGTTATCCCCAGTATTGCCACCCTTCAAAGTGCCCCCCCTAATTACTCCCTATTAACTTATTAAGAATAGTCACCTCTATGGTCTTTATTTAATATAGTTTCTTAGGATAGAGTTTAAAAAAAGGAACATTATTTGTCTTTAGGCATAAGCCCACCAATTAAGATGAAGTTAGCTCTCTATTTATCATGGTACATATATGAACTTATTATTTACACATGACAAATTATGATTATTGATTTCAAAAGATGGGAGAAATATCATAAAATTTCCCCCAAAAGAAATAGGCTTTCAAGAAACTAAAATATAATAGTTTTATTTTAAGTATAAACTTATGGGTGAACAAAAAATAGTTGAGGAATTAAATATTTTAATTTATTCTGTGATTTTTTTAGTCGTAGGTCAGTTAAGGCATAAACAGTGTAGAATTTAGCACAAGGAAGAAGCAATTTAACCAGAGAAGCACATAATTAGAATAATTAAACCCGGAGCTTTCCTTAAGTAAAACACCAGAAAGTTTCAATTGACCACAGTGTTAATGTTATTGGGTAGAATGGGTAAGTAGCACCATGTAAGAGTTTCTAGGTCTTAGGCAGGGGTCAGACATGCTGTCCCATCAAACCTTTTGTTATGTCTTCTGAGGGAACTGATATATGGATGCAGGTGATTTTACTTCCCCAATGTCTAGACATCTCCGTGTCTAGAACATCAATAGTTCCCAGAGTTTTGGTTGAGGAGTTGTTAGAAAACAGGTTATTGTTTTCCAATAAACCTGACACAAGGTAGCAAAGAATGCAAGCTGTCTTCAGTAGCTCTGAAATCACTCTGTGTTTTGCTTTGTAAGGTACTTGAGGGGCATGAACAATATTTTGCATCAGAGAAATTATGCAACTACTTTTCTGTTTCTAAATTGTTTAGATCATCAAGGTGCCGTTTATATCTTAAGTTATTTTTAATTGCATACTTTCATGAATTTTCTTTTTCAATTGATGGGAAATATGGTGCTCAGGAAATGAATTCCTGTAGCATTTACTAGGTGGTAAACCAACCTGTATTATTCCTGGTGAAGCATATTATGTACCTGCAAATGGCTGGTTTATAGTACAAGAATAAATGATATATCTTCCATGTACAACCTCGGTATATCTATGTATTTATCCAGAAATTGAGAAATATAAATCTCTGCCTCATGAACAAAATAAATTGGAATGAAACTTCTTGACAGGTATCATCCGGTTGAGCTTCTACTTAGAAGACCTTGTTTGGTAGCATGCTGTGCAGTGATGTTGTTATGTGGACTAGGGCCTCAGACAGGCTACCAAATGTCAATGTTTTCACTGCGATTCAAATGAGCCCTTCAGGAGGGGAAATAAACAAATGTAGAATATAAAGTACCAGGGCTAGTGACTTCTGCTAGTCCTTTGCTTTCCTTTAACAAGAAAGAAGGACTAGAGGGAACCAAGATGGCTCAGTGGGGAAAGACGCTTGCTGTAAATACTGCCAACCTGAGTTCGATCCCCGGAACTCATACAATGACAGGAGAGACCTGACTCCTACAAGTTGTCCTCTATGCTTCAGGCATGTGAACAACACACACACACACACACACGCACGCACGCACGCACGCACGCACGCACACACGCACGCATACGCACACCAATTTAAAAAGAGGTGACTGTGGTGGTGCATACCCATAAGTCTCAGCAAATCAGAGGTAAAGCATAGGCTATATGAGCGCTAAACTAGCTCTAGGCTTGTTTAGGTTACACAGCAAGTTCAAGACCAGCCTAGGCTATATGAAACCCTGACTCAAACAAATAAAGAAGTAAAAAAGGAAGAGAGGGGGAAGAAAAGAGAGAAAGAGGAGAGAAGAGGCAAGGTAAAGGAAAGAAAAAAGGCTGGGCAGTGGTGGCACATTCCTCTAATCCCAGCACTTGGCAGGCAGAGGACGGTAGATCTCTCTGAGTCCGAGGCCAGCCTGGTCTATAGAGCTACACAGAGAAACTCTGTCTAAAAAAAAAAAAAAAAAAAAAAAACCAGAAAGAAAGAAAGGAAGGAAAAAGGAAAGAAGAAGAAAGGGAGGGAAGAAGGGAGGGAGGGAGGCAGGGAGGGAAGGAAGAAAAGAAAGGAATCCAAACCAAACAACTCTAGCTGGATCTTCTTACAGTGCTTTGTTAATGAAAGTGCTTCTCAGTAGTGAGCATCCAGAGTTGTGTCCATCACTCCTGATGGCTCTTGTTGTCATAAATCTCTGAATTCTCATCATGACCGGCACATGCCTTTGCAGTCCTTGCAGCTATGGGTTTGTGTATATCTAAAATATCAGCCAGTGAATTCCCACTGAAATCAATAAAATTGCCTGTGCTGTGTTTGGTCGATGCAGGCAGTAACTAAGGAGCATATGCTTGCAAGGAAGCAGACCGAATCTCATTGCACTTAAGTAGCACACTTTTCCTGTGGTCTAGAGTCAGCTCCCACTGAGTGTGCATATCCCCTCCAAGGTAGTGTTAAATTGTTGCCCAAGACTGTTATTATAATCATCATTAATAATAATTATTATTATCCTTAGCATTTAATCAAGTGTCTGATATACTTTCTATGGTTGTAAATGGATGATTATAAAGTAGGTAAATGTCTTCTCTGTAAAACAGAACAGGCTTTGTATTCTCAGGATTAAGATTCAGCACATTTGTGAAAACTGAGTACATATGGCCACTTTAGCTAACACACCATCAGAATCACAAGTTGCCTCATCAACAGGATTATAACCTTTTACAGACTGCATTCGCGGTTGTATGGGATTGATATATTCTTAGAAGACACTAAGCAACCTGTGCAGTATAAACAGTATTAGCTGGGCTATAGATTCTGAAATCAGGCCATGTGTTTCTAACCCCAGATCAAATATTTGCTTAGGTGATATTGGGCTAGTTACTTTTGCTCTTGGTTGTGCAGTATAGGTTTGTGTTAAAAGCATCCACCCACTAAAGAAAGCTCTTTAAACTGAACTCCAACTATCTGAATAATGCTCTCGTTATATGCCCACAACTTAGTTAATGAGGTTCTATCATTGGTTTTTGTTTTGAGGTTGTGTTTAGGTTTCTTTTTTACTACTGTTTAAACAGAAAGAATTAGTGCTAGAGTGCACTCTTTTTTTTTTGAGAAACAAAATCTCTGTGTACATCTTTATGCTAAATTTTTATATTAGAATAAACAGACCAGAAGACCACAGACATGATAAGGCTTTCAATAATATTCAAGATGCTGTTTTAAAAGAGTCTGTACCCGTTTGCATTCCTGATATCTGTTTACAATTTTCTTTTTTTTTTCTTTTCTTTTTTTTTTTTTTTTTTTTGGTTTTTCGAGACAGGGTTTCTCTGTGTAGCTTTGCGCCTTTCCTGGAACTCACTTGGTATCCCAGGCTGGCCTCGAACTCACAGAGATCCACCTGGCTCTGCCTCCCGAGTGCTGGGATTAAAGGCGTGCGCCACCACCGCCCGGCCTGTTTACAATTTTCTAATGAAGCTAAATTTTTGTTAGGATGCCTTATGAGTGCATGCATATACATGTACATATATAATAGATTCTATATGTATATATGTAATCTATTATTTACTGATTACATTTGATGATGGTAATATACAGCAATATATATATACACATATATATAGAATTTTATTCATGTATATAATGTGTTTTTGTCAAATCCACTCTTTAATTCTTTTCCCCTCCCAACATTATGGGCTCATTTTCAACCCACTGAGTGAATTTAATGTTATTCAATATGTGCATGGATGAAGGGTCACTACTGGAGCATGGGCAACCTCTTAGGGACTACCTGAGGAAAAGTGACTCAGCTCCCCAGGTAGCCAACAGCTCCTCAGCAAGGGGAGGAGGAGCCCCATCCTCCTTCCATGCTAGGATTTTGCCCAGCCCCATATTTTCAAATAAACATCTGCAAAGCATTCTTCTTTCCCTTCCATAATCATATAACCAAGCTATCTGATAGCTGTTCAATAGTCACCATGTAGAACTGCAACCCAAACACAGTGACATTCTGTGCTACTAGATGCTGCTTTCATCCAGTACCAATTCAAGTTGGAAGATGTTGATGGCATTTCTGCAAGTCACGATAATTTAGTGTTCTGATGAGGACGAGTTTTCGTTACCTCATGGTTCTCAGAGAGGTGTTATAATAATCTAACAAATCACCCATTTAATTTATAATTTATAGCTTTAGTTAAAAAAGACAAAAACAAAACCAAAAACCAAAAAAAACCCAAAAACAAACAAACAAACAAAAAAGCCTAAGTACCCTATCCCTTGCCCTGTGACTTACTGAGATGTTGAACCAAAAAGTTCTTTCCAGATGTGAAGTGTGGGGTCTTAGAACTCTCTGGTGATGTCCCCAGGTTTCAGGGAAATGACCCTTAAAATGCATAGCCTAGGAACTAACAGAAGATTAGCTGAGGGTGGTTAGATCATTGGCTTCGGGCTTTTTTCCTCTCCAGATCCTCAGTAACATTCACTCAGCTGTGGGTGGAGGAGAGCCTTGGCTTCCCGAAGGCTCCACCATACCAGATTTTATCAGCCCGTCTAGGGAGACATTCTGTTCCTCTAGCTTTGCAGCATTCCATCTACACTCAGCCTTCACCTTATCCTTTTGGACCCTCACCTGCCATGATGGAAAAGCTAGACATTTATGGCTCTACAACTCATTTAGAAGTATTAAAGTTCCAATCTGGCACCTCTGTATTGAAAGTTCTTTTAAAGTTGTATAGAGAACTTCCTAGCATCTTAAAGTACAAGAAAAGACCCTACTCCAAGAACACTGACATTTCTAATTGTTTTTGTACTGACTGTCAGTCATTAGTTAATACATTTTTGAGGTAATGCATGGTATTTAAACTAGAGTCTTCATGTCAGTATATATGTTGTAAAGGTAACTGACAACAGATAAATCATTTTTAACTGAATTTATCTACCAGTGGTAAATGCTTAAAAACTCAGTGTTACAGAAGGGGGATGCAGTGATGGGAGACATCACATAAAATGTTCTTAAATGGAGCTTATAACAGTCTTTCAGGACTTAGCTAACAGATTTTCCAAAACCCTATTAGTCACTTTCAAGGAAATACATGGAAATTTCAGAAGGATGTCAAGTGAAGACTTGTCAATTGACAGAAGGTCTTACTCATCAAGAGTGTTTCATGGAATTACAAGGGAAAGAAGAAAAAAGAGTAAGAACTTGAGAGGAAGGAAGTAGGAAGGGAGGGTAAAGGACAGGGAAGAAGGGGGAGGGACTAAGTAGGAGAGAGGGAGGGAGGAAAAGATGGGGTACAAGAAGCAAAGAAAACACTCATTGGCATCAATATAAACACTGAATGTCAATGAAGCCAGTGAAGACTGAAGCGCTTGAAGGATGACCTCACTGTTCTTCCTGTTCTGACGTTTCTACAAGGCAAACATGCCCAAATGACCCATAAACCATCACACAGGTGCATCACAGAGCAATGTCAGAAAAGGAAGCTCTCTTCTCTTTCTTGGAAACCGAAAGGCCCATTGGAGCGTGGGCTCTCACAAGAATTCCAATTTGTAGATCGCACTTGGAAAGGGGACAGCTGTTAAATCATGAGTCACTCAACCTCTGGAAACCCACCATTTAGAGACACGAAAGCACTCATGGACTTTTCTTCAGAAATCTATATTTATGCCATTCCTTGGCTTTGATCCACAGTGCCCTCCATATTTATTTTCATTTTGCTTGCAGAAGTTGTTTTAGCCAGTGTAGACATGCAGCCTATGCTAACACAGGCCTCTCGTCCTGCTTTTTGCATCTTCTCTGATGAGTAACAAGAACAAGATTCATTTGTGCTCTGAAATTTGGCATTCTGTCCAATTATTGGAGCATTTCTTTGGGGAATTGAAAGCATATCCTCCTAGTACTTTACTCCGTTTGCCTTATGAGGACCACTTAATTTACATCATTGACTCCAATTCTCATCTGAAATGAGACAACATCCTGAGGGACTGGGGCAAGTGGTGTGATTGCTTCGTGGTTCAGTAAATTACAGAATTTTCTCGGGATTACAAAGCCACTTTTGGAAACAAGTATTTGACAAACAGATCATGGCCGTTACCTCTAAAATTTCTCTGGTGTTGAGAGAGAGAGAGAGAGAGAGAGAGAGAGAGAGAGAGAGAGAGAGAGAGAGAGAGAGAGAGAGAGAGAGTTAGTCTTTGTCAATTGTTTGGATTTTCAACAGCAACAACCAAAGCTTTGCTGTGGCACTCTGTTCAACATTCATTTGAAGTGCAGTGGGGCCTTTCTATGGACAGTCTGCCTAGCTGTTCAAGAATGAGCTTCCTGGTTAATTATGCATTTTTTTTTTTTAGCTCAGAAGCAGGGTACTGTGCCAGCTTGAGACGACTGAGATGCTCTAGTTCTACTTACAATCATGAAAATGTAAGACATGTCGCTGTAAATCAGAGTCACTGTCCTTAAAGTCCATATTCTGTCTCCTAATGAACATTAGTCATGGAGGACTACTGGGGTGGGGTGGGGGTGTGCGACGATGATTTATTGACTCCTTGAAATGGTTCTTGTTTTTGTTTCCTCAACATGCCCAAACCCTTAGTATATGAAAGTTTATAAATGTAAGAGTTGTTGCATAGAATCACATCATTTAAAAATATCCCATCTTGTCTATATGTGGTGGGGTGTGGAGGAGGTTGCTTGTCTCCTTCCACTCACATGTCCCTCTGCCCTATGGGTCCAGGGGGTTGAACTCGGGCCACCAGGCTTGGTAGTAGGCACTATTGCCCCCCCCATTTCATTCCTCTAGCTCCCACATCATGTGTTTCAACGCATTCTTTGAAAATCACCATCTCTATTGCGAAACCTTAACTGTCTTGAAGGAAACAATCAAGCCAAGGAGTCTGAAGAGGTGTCATACTAAGTAATCCATACAGATGATCTCAGTATTTGCAAGGGAGAAGAAAAATAAGTCCCAAAGACAGGGGGTGGGGGATGTCCCTTGTTAGATATGTATAGGAAAAAGCTTTTTCCTCACATGACTGGTGAGTAAGGAAACTGTAGGAAAGTATTTTAAAATTCATGAATTTACTTCGTTCTTGATAGCCTGAGGTTAAAATTCCCCTTCTAGGGGCATTGGATCTACACATCCATGATAATCTTAAATATATGAAAGTTGTCTTTTGAAATAATGAAGTGAAATGGTCCTCCCTAGTACTGAGAACCAGGAGCTCTCTGCTGGCTTCATTCAGAGCACATATGGTTCAGTCAGGAGTTTATTTTTGCTATGTTACTGTGTTGCCATGCTCTGTCCTTTGGAGACAATGCTATTATTGTTCGTTATTAGTTACACATTTGTTTGGGGTGCCAGCGTGCTTTCTATGAATAAATCCTGTACCATTTGGATCTCGCGTAATAATTACTGTCTTACTATTGTGAAGCTAGTGTTGAATTTCAGGGTGATAGTATGTGAAGAAAGGAAAGGATATGGGAAATGTCTCCAGATTACTGAGAAGGTTGAAAAGGGGGACAGATGGTCAGTGACTGGACTCTTTCAGAATCAGAGTTCTACCGAATTTACTCATGTAGGGAAAGTAGAGACAGAGATCGAAGGGATCCCACTGTGGCCAATGATGTCTTTCTAAATATAGAAAATGGCAGCTAATGGGTAAGGATGGTAGTTTCTTCTTCCCTGAGATAAACAGGAGAATAGAGGGTGGTACTTTCAAAGGGAGCCACTGAGAAGGTTCTCCAGGCTATTTATACAGCTGATGTGCTAACCAGGGAGCAAGAGCATTTCCTCTTTGGATAATCAAGAGTCTACTCTCCTCCCAATTCTTGGGTTTAATGGGAGAATGGTTGCTTTGCAAAATGTTTGCTTCTGAATAAAGGGATTTGGCGTGTTGTACTGAATAATGCCAAATTGCCCGATGCTTGAAGCTTACCTTATTTTTGATGTCTCCTATTCACCAAGGATTAGCGTTAAGCTCCAATCTAATTCTAAATTTAAGTCCCCAAATGGTTTTATGTGATGCTAGTTTATGTGCCGTGTGCATGGAACCTGTGTCTTATACTTGTGAGTGTCATTTATGGGAGACACAGATGCCTAATTAGGGGAGAACTTCATGGCTTTAATTTTGTTAATTTTAGTTCTGGAGCAGAAAGCCACAAATGAAAAGCTAATGACACTGTTGTGGTAGTAGCTTAATAGGAAAGGCTTTCATGTGAGAGGAAGATAATTTACTAAGTACCAAGTTAAGTGGGGGGGGGGCTTGAACGATGGATGGTGTAGTCGAGGTAAGAGTGGCTGAGTTATGACTTCAGAATAGTGTCCAAGGCTAGCCCTTCACTTTCCTTTGGGGTAAAAGACTGAAGATTAGCTCTTTTTATATGATACAGTCCAGAGGTTACTTTGGCCTCTGGGGGAAAAAAAAATCAATAGTAGGCACAAGTTAAAGAAACTACGGCTATCAACCTGGGTCATAACAACAATAAAAATAATCAAAGGAAATCTGAGGTTCCTTAGCACCCATACTTTAATCAATAGAAGCTTGAAGTTGTCCCTTTAAAACTGGAAGTTCAGATGTAGGACAATGAGCACATATATTTCTTAGTCTCTGGTCATACATGTTTTTAATGGATGCTGACGTCTGTATTTAAACACATGACTCATAAACTCAACAAAGATCAGAACATTTAAAAAAAATTCTTTCATTAATGAGTTAAACAGCCTTACAACCACACAAGCACTGTTTCTCTTTCTCTCTCCCTCTCTGTGTATGTATATATATATTATGTATATATGTATATGTGTGAGTGTGTATACTGTGTGTACATATATGTATATATTCAGCTAGTATAGAAAATCAGATCTAGATATCAATAAACATAGGATATACAATTATATATAAATATTATATATATATATATAAATTCAGTTAGCAAATTCTTTTTTTTTTTTTTTTTTTTTTTTTTTTTTTTTTTTTTGGTTTTTCGAGACAGGGTTTCTCTGTGTAGCTTTGCGCCTTTCCTGGAACTCACTTGGTAGCCCAGGCTGGCCTCGAACTCACAGAGATCCACCTGCCTCTGCCTCCCGAGTGCTGGGATTAAAGGCGTGCGCCACCACCGCCCGGCTCAGTTAGCAAATTCTTACAGCAAAGGTAAACAGAATCTGCTTTGGCTATGAGGAGTTGTTCCTTCACTACAAGAAATACATATGAAGAACTCAACAAGATTGTGTTAGTTTTCCACTAGCTCATTCAAAACTATTTTCCTCTCTCTGAAAAAAAAAAAGAGTTTTAGCATATCAAAAAGTGCTGAAAATGTTAAATTTGGTTTGGGAGGGAAAAAAATGTATGAATTTTGTTAATACACAAACTCGTGATTAAAAAAGTGTCGCGGGAGAAAAGCAGAAAACATCGAGGGTTAGACCTTGCAAGTCCTAGGGAGCATAACAGTAGCCCAGGCAGGGAAAAGATGCTCTGGCCACACAAACAAAGCACAGAGACAGGAGGATTTACAGCAGGCTTGAAGGATGCCACAAATAGAGCTTTCACTTAAGGATATGATGCAGAAAATACACAGCGTTTAAAAGCAAACAGTGGGAAGTGCAGTCATGGCCCAGTGATGCTGCCCACAAGCTGTAGTAGAAAGGACATTAGTGCCATAAAAGAAGGTTGGCCTTCAGATGTACCACTTGTCCTGAATGACCCTTTTTTCATACAGACGCCAGGCACAGCTGTGTCACTGACGTGTTCAGCTCTCAGATCTCTGTTGTAGTGTGATGGACTCTGTGTTTTGTAAACTGGAAAACACTGTGCAAGCACTCGGCATGGATGTCTTCCTAGACCAGAAACCAAGACCGCCTGCCCGGCTCTCCCAGCCATGTCCTCCAAAGGTGGATTTCCCCCACTGCGTTTAGTGCTTCCTACCCATTTCCTGCCTCTCCTTATTGCAGGGAGAATTGGCACCCGGAACGGGGCTGCCTATGCCAGTTGGCAGACAAAGTCCTTAGAAGGCAGATGCTCTCTTTCTGACATCACCACCCAGATCTCTCCCTGACAGGAGCCTGCCCCTGCCCCCACCTCTCCAGGCTCTTCCATCTTGCTGAGTTCTCACTCCTGGGGGAGGCAGTTCAGTCAACCCAGCTTGCCTGCGGGGACACCCTCTCACTTCCTTCCTCTCTTCTGGCCTCTCCTCCTCCCCTTTCCTTTCCATCTGATCCATGAGTGCTTCACAAATGGCTTCTCTGTGGGCCAAAAATCAAACAAAAGATTGCAAAAGAAGAATCTAGTGGACGTGTACAGCTTTGACTTGGCATGGGTCTTGCCATCTTACAAGGACTTCAAGTTGCCTTTGTGAAACCCTCAGTCTGGTCTAACATACATTCCCCCCCTTTTTTAAATTTCCTATTTACACCTCTTTCTCAAATGATTCACCCTCATCTTTGATTTCTAGGATCTGTCTTCTGCTTCTGACCTTGTTCTTAAAGGGAGCTATTTGTTCAGTGTGGTTCGGTGTTGTGTCTTATCCAGATTATCACCCAGCTGAGGGGTTTCAGGAGGGGAGGAAATCCAGTTTTCATTATGCCAGTTACAACTAAAAACAACTTCAGAATTCTTCATCAGTCAGTCCCCTCTCCCCAAATGTCCCTGATTTTTAAAAGAGAGAGTATTTGCTTAATATTAGTGTTTCCCACAGCGTAGTGTTTTTGGAAACACAATATAAGATCCCCAGGGAGCATTTAGATGGTTTATCAGATGGTGAGAGTCAAAATAAAAATCAGTTTAAAAAAATTTTTTTTTTTGGATCCAGACCTCTAGAGACTTGGTCATTCTATATCTGCATCAGCTGACATCTCCTGAAAGGATTCTGTAAAATAGTCACTCTAAGGTGGCTGTGACCAGGGGTAAGGTTCTAGTGGCCACAACCTCCTCCATAGCAGATGTTTCTGCTAATTATCTCCCAACTGCTCTCATCCTCTCTTTGTGACTGAGAAGAAGAGGAAGTGAGGAATGCACAGAAGAGTGTCAGCAAAGCTCACATTCATTTCCCCGGGGCATCTTATTGGCTCCAGCTTGCCCTTTCAGGAGCAGCGCCCTATGCTGGGACACAGTAGAAAAGCTTTCTTCCTTTCCGTAGGTCTGGCCTCAACCAGAAAAAGAAAAGGTGTGTAGAAGACGCCTGAGCTGATTTCCCTGTGCCTTCCTTCATTTGGGGAACTGTTAGCAAATGGAGTTAGAGGTTCACAATGACAGCTACTCCAGACCGCAGAGTCTCCCAAGGGTGCTCTTTCACTCTGGACCCTGGGCTATTGGTACTTGCCTGTCCTCACTTCATTTTTTTCAAAGCTCATTTTCAAAACATGTTCCAAACATCTATGAAAATGCTGTAGTTGTCTTCGCCAGTGTTCTATTTCTGTGAAGAGACACCACGGCCATGACAACTCTTATAAACAGAGAGCATTTAATTGGGGCTAGCTTACAGTTTCAGAGGTTTATCCCATTATTGTCATGGCAAGAAGCATGATAGCATGTAGGCACCCATGATGCTGGAGAAGGAGCTGAGAGTTCTACATCTGAATCTGAAGGCCGCAGGAAAAGTGAGACACTAGGCCTGGCTTGAACTTTTGAAATCCCAAAGACCACCCCTGTTTCATGCTTCCTCCAACAAGTCCACACCTCCTAACTCCCTGTTGACCAAGAATTCATATCGATGAGCCTATGGTGGCCATTCCTACTCAAACACCACAATAATGAACCGCGGTGGTTCTTGCTTTTGAAGCATATGAGCGTGGCAATAATGCATATTAGTCTGTTTCTGATGAGCCACATCGACAGATTTTTGCAAACATCCCAATCTGTTGCTTCTTCCCAGGCCTGGGAAGATGTGTCATTTATCATTCAAGATGGGGAAATGGAAGTTGGGAAACAGCTACAAGGATTGTTCTTGCATAACTTACATAAGCAAAATATACTTAGGATGGCTAAATATTTATGAATGTGTAGGTATGTAAAGAAATTAAAAACAAATTGTATCTAGTCATTCAAAATGTTACAGTGACTAAGTACCAGTTATCAATGAAGATGTTTATATATTTTAATGAGAATGGAATATTTTTATAATGTTAATTATTCTGTGATTGAGTTCTGAAAAGCAGAAAAAGAATGTGCACATAAGGACAACAGTTGGAAATTGTGGGAACAGTTGCTAACCTTTGGTGGTATGATAATAGAAGTTATTTTCCTCCCTGCGTGCATCTATGTTTTTTATTTTTATGGTGAGTTTGTACTGCTATGTGACTTTTGAGATGTTTAAGATTTTAATAGCATGTCACAGAAAAAATTGATGTTCCCATAGTAGCCAGTTGGAAATGGGTCAAGAAATGATGCATTTGTTAGTAACACAGCTCAAAAATCGACAGCGCTGATAATTCTGGGAGATCTTTCTGAAAGCCAGCCAAGTGAGAGGCCAGGTCAGCCAGAAGAAGTGAGCAAGACGATGAAGACCTGTTAGGTCTCAGAAAGTCCATGTATCGAGAAATGAGCTCACGTTGGACCGCAGCGGGATTTCTGGAGTCTAGATTAAAAACCAGCATTCCTCAGGAACTTGTGAAACCAGTTCCCATCTGCTGGAAGTCGCCATTTCCCTTACCTCTGGCAGAAGGGACATAGGGCTACCTGTGGTTGCGTATCAAAGCTGGTGGCAGCCTCCCAGCTCCCTCAGTCCCTGCTCTGGAGCACTTGTTGTACATTTCAAAGTCCACCTCAACCTCCCCAGGCTCTCTTCCTCTCAGATACCAGTTTGTTCTCTTTACAGGGTAAGGTTTCCCCCTTTCCCCCTGCCACCCTCCTTTCTCTCACGGATAGCCCTGACCATGCGCAGTCTGCTTCCCTTTCTCTCTACTCTGGACTCTTCCGGATGCCAACGGATATTGTCTCTCTTTGACCTGCACTAAAAACCCGCCACCGTAACGGAACAGTCTTGTCGGCCATGCCTTGACTCCACCCCCTTACATACATCCGGTGCAGAAAACCTCACGCACATCTGCCGCTAGCATCCCGAAGAGGCATAAATGGACCCCCTTCCCAGGGGGGCCCAGCGTCTAACAGAAGCAAGTTTCTAAGGTATGGATCATTTGTTTCTGCTGCCTTCCGTCACCCCAAATGTTAGCCTCCTCTTCTTCGGCCACTTCTCCTCCACCTGCTCTAACCATCCACCTCTCCTTGTCTACTCCAGTAAGTGCCAGCTCGGAGATGCCTGATTAGCCTCTGTCCCTCTAGGCTCCTGAAGCTTCCTGCTGCTACAAATGTAGAGTCAGTGCATCAGGCATCTTCCCTTGTCCTACTAGGCCCCCATCACAGGGAAAGGGATGCCTCCCCTTGGTGATTTGGGACATCTTTCTCTCTGATATACTTTCTCCTGATATACTTGCGGACTATCTGACATGAAATTCTTATCCCAAGGGCATGGACCCCTCTCTCTCCCATCCCTGCCCTCTTCCTCCCCACCCGTCGCTCAGCCTGCTTCTGAAGATTGTCCTGTCTTTTTTTTTTTTTTCTCCCCTGCTGGAGCCAGAACTCCATGGCCTTTGCTCACCTGCCTTCTCTAATCTCTTTCCTCCTCGGACTCATATCTCATTCAAGCCTTTCTGTCTTACTGCAAATGGCTTGGCCTCAGTTCAGCCAGATAAGCAGTCTCAATGGGTCAAGATAGGGATGCATTCGTTAGTAACATGGCTCAGAAATCAACAAGGCTGATTACGCTGGGAGATTTCTACAAGCCAGCCAAGTGAGAGGCCAGATCAGCTAGTGAGCAAACAGAAGACTAGTTTGCACGGCACACTACGCTTCCCCTGAGCCAAGGACCCAGGCTTGCACTGAACATGACCAAAAAGACTGCAGTTTGAGCTACCTTATTTTCTGTCAATGACTGCAGTTTTAAAAAAAAGTGCTGTTTTGCCAAGCGGGCACCACTGTGAAATGCAAGAGGGTCTCTCCGTTCTGTTACTTTCTTGGCAGTGGAAACATCCGTTGGCTCAGCTGCTTAATGTGTGAGTGTCATGTCCCACGGGCCATTCTCCATATGGTAGCAGCAACCCAACCATGATAAATCCAGTGTCATGTCTGGAGTCTGAGCACTCTTGTGTCCCACTTTAAGACAGTGCTGTGGGTCACTGAGCCAGTGACAGAGATTTGTGTAAATTCTGGTGATTCCCAGAGGAGTGGGGGGATATTTTCTTTTGACCTCTAGTCTTTAGTGCTGCACAGAGTGACCCTTCTGGTAAGCACATTTTTTTTTTTAATATCTGAACAGGCTGCTCCACTTTCCTCAGGATGGGGTCCAATCCTCATCTGTTTTTAGCAGTTACACATAAATGAGTAAAATGTGCTGAGATTAGTCTGGGTAGGCAGGCTCAGCAAATGTATCCAGGCATATAATAATGATGGCATGACAGTCTTTCTCTTCATGCAGGGTGCCTGTGCTCATGATTGGTCAGGAATACCTCTTGCATTCATTTTTTTTTCCCACCAGTGAATGATTGGCAGCTAGTTCTCATCCATAATCCTCATTGTAGATGGGAGAAAACTAGGTTACAAGTGGCTTTAACAACAGAATGAGATAGAAGAATTTACTCTTGTTGGAACTGATCCTGAACCTCGTTGTTCATCACACTTATTTTTTTCCTGTGCGTGTTTTTTATTAAGAAAAAAAATTGTATTCATTTTACATACCAAAGATCCCCCTCTTCCCTCCTCCTTCCCCTCCAGCCTTCCCCTCCCAACCCATTCCCTCCTACAAGAAGGTAAGACCTCCCATGGGGAGGTACGGTTAGTAGAGGCCCTCTCCCTGCCGAACTCCAGGAGTCCAGTCGAAGAGAGAGAAGAGGGATTCTATGAGCAAGAGGCGTCAAGATCATGATGGGGAAACCTACAGAGACAACCAAACTAGTGGGAACTCATGAACTTTAGTCCATCAGCTGTGGAGCCTCCATGGGACTGGACTAGGCCCTCTGCATAACGAGACAGTTGTGTAGCATGATCTGCTTAAGGGGCCCCCTGGAGTAGGATCAGAATCCACCACACTCATTTTTATCCACTGAGAAAACCTGACTTAAGGACCACAGGCTAGACCATTAATGGGTGTGCTATCCCATAGCCTGTATATGTTATTAACTTTGAGAACTTAAATATGGTTGAGAGAGAGAGAGAGAGAGAGAGAGAGAGAGAGAGAGAGAGAGATGGAAAGTTGTATTAAAAACATTTTTTACCTCTGCTGTGTACCAGAAATATTTTAAAATCTCTATCTGTTCTTTTTTGATTCATAAAATAATGACTTTCCTGTTCTTCACTAAGATTTGCTGATCCACATGGTGTACTAGAATATTCTTACTACTATTTTTCACGTTAAAAAAATACAAGAACAGCTGGGCAGTGGTGGTGCACGCCATTAACCTCAGCACTCGGGAGGCAGAGCCAGGCGGATCTCTGTGAGTTCAAGGCCAGGCTGGGTTACAGAGTGAGTTCCAGGAAAGGCACAAAGCTACACAGAGAAACCCTGTCTCGAAAAACCAAAAAAAAAAAAAAAAAAAAAAAAAAAGAAAGAAATAAAAAAAATTAAAAAAAAAATACAAAAACAAAGACAGCATTGCTTTCCTAGGGCTGTAGACTTTACAGATTTGAACCCTGTTTTTCCTGCTTAGAACTGGCGAACCTTATACAGACTTGGAAGGCATGCTTTCCCTAATACCATCCTGTTAAGTAAGTCTCAATGGATGGCACAGAAAGCCAACCTCCAGCATCTGGTTCCCATCCACGGAACGGTTGTCATGAACAAACCCGTGTACACCGCTTTTCTCCTTTCTTCTTGTGTTTTATTTTCTTGTTAGTCTTTGTGGTTGTAAGAAGGGTACTGCATAACAGAGACAACAGTTCCTCTACACCATAGCCTGGTTACCTCTTTAATGAGTCAATCAGGTTCTGTAGCATGTTGGTGATGCATTAGTGAAGATATTTATCATCATGATTTTTCCCACTGTGGACTAGTGTTTGAGGACTGGGTAGAACACTCAAAAGGTGTTGTTTCCTGTGCCATGCTTGGAAGGGGTCTCGTTTTTTTAATTGACCTTGCTCAGATTTCCGTCATCGTCCAATGACCTGAAATTTGCATTGGGTTGCTAGAATAGAATAGCAATGTTTACTATCATTATTATTATTGACAACACAACTGAGTCTGTAGATTTATAAACCATGTATAGATTTATTCAAACTAAGAGATTAATAGCGCAGTATTTGAACACCTTACCGGACCTGACTTAAGCAGCTGCCTAATTAACAAATATATTTTTTATGGACAGTGGATGCACCGGGGGGGGGGGGGGGGGGGGGGGGGGAATGGCCAAGCTTAGTGAATTGAATGCCTTCTTTGCTTCCAGATGTGTATTTCTCACGCTCCTGTAGAGGCCATTGATTTTGGAACAGTTTATTAAATGTTGTTTTGACTCTAACATAGATGAATTCTTTCAAGAGTGATTTAGCAAAAATATCCAAGGAGTCAGGAAGCACTCTTTCTTCCCTTTAGCCCTTCCTGCCTAATTCCATGAAACTAAGAGGAAATGCACAGCCGAGTCTTTGTTCATAGTACAGAATATAGGAAACACGCTGGTTTTATAGAACAATGTTGTTGGTCAAGTGCTGGGTGTGTTTGAGGTCTGTGTGTGCTCATTTTCCATGATCAGCCCTAGGAAGAATGAATGGGCCTCTCTCTCATCTGTTCTTAAGTAAAGCGTATCATCCTTGTATTGAGGTGCCCATGTTTGTGAGGTTACCGGATAAGGGTCATCCTTACCTACACATTCCTGATTTTACCCTTCCCCATGTCTTAATTTTTAGCTCCAATCGTTTTAATAATCCAGTATTTCTGAAAGTTGAAATTCCTATTGTCCTGGTATTAATCACCCAAGCCCACCCCACCCCATCCTATCCAGTGCCTACTTATGTCAGGACAGTAAATGTCATAATGGGAGCTGGAAGTCAAGGTGTGTGGCATTCTTCCTCTGACTCAAATGCTCTCCCGTGACTGTCTGATGGCCATTCCTCACAAGCAGGGCAGCCAATGGGTGTGACATGAGACCCCAGGATGAATCTGGCCATTCCAGCTTGGAATGCCAGAAAACCCAGTGAAACCCCCATGATTATCACAGACCCACCTGCACACAATTGTAGATAAGTATACTTGTAGACAATCTTGGTTTTGAAAAGCAATCTAGGTCAGAATAGTTCTATGTTACTTAATACTAGAAAAAAAAAACCAGTCAGAAGCCTTAAGCAGCATTTACTGCTTTGAGAAGAACTGAAACTTGATTTGTTTCTTCAATAAAATTTTCCTGCTTCTATTAGGCACCCCACAAGCTTCTGGAAGTTTTGTTTTGTTTGGTGGTAGTCTAGTATGTTTTTTTTTTCCTATACTCTTGGAAGTTGGTACATTCTTGTGAACTTTGGTACTTAAGAACATTGTCTAGTTAGTGACTGTTTTCTCCTCATCACTGGCCTTTTCAATCTAGATGCATTAGAACTGCTTTGTTTAGGAGGCGCCTGCCTCCTCCATTGCAGGATACTGGACGTGCTTGCTCTCGAAGACTCCAGAAGAATTCTTGGCACACATATACTAACAATTGACTTTCTGGGAGTTTTTGCATAAATGACAATTTCTGTGGCCTTCAACTTCCCTCTGCTAGCATAATGAGTAGATTAATATGTTCCTTCTTGGCAGGAATGGAAACTAATTTATTAAAAGAAGGAGGAAAAAAACATGTTGTGCTAAATCAGTTACTAAGGCAACAGGCACTCCATACATGTTCGACAAGGGAGCAAAAAAAAAAAAATGCATTCACAGCTCTCTAAGGCGGAAGGCAGCAGAAATCTGATCACAAACTCCACCCCCACCCTCACCACCAAGAGTCAGCTAAATACGTAGTAGATACTCAAGATAGGTTTTGTATAAGAATCTTACCAAAGAAACTTGCTAAAATGAAATATCATTTTCTCTCTGACGACTAATTCTACTTCAGGAAAATCACAAAGCACACAAATAATGTATACATTTTGATTATTTTTTTCTGTTTCATATTTACATTTTTCAGACAGGGTCTTACCATGGAGCTGGCTATGTAGACCAGGCCTCAAATTCACAGAGATCTGCCTGCCTCTGCCTCCCAAATGAAGGGATTAAAGGTAGACACCACAATATCTGGCACCATTTTGAAAATAAAATAAATTTCAGCACCCCTATGAATCTATGGTAGAAGGCCAATATCTCCCTGGCTTAGTGGGCTGAAACACACTCACTGAAACGTCGGTATTAGGAACTAGATATTTGTACCGCATATTACAGGGGCATTAGCTGTCCTGTTTTTAAAGTGCAGGGCACGCTTCTCAACTTAAACTGAGGTGGTGGGGCTTTTCTGACTTTGTAGGGTATTTATTAGAATTCTTGGCCCTTATCCATTAAATGCCAGGAACATCCTCCAAATGGCAGAAACTGAAACTTTCTTTGTCATCATTACATATAACGGAAGAGTCGGGTCCCTGCTAGTGTAACACTAGTGGTTTGGGGGGCCCCAGTCATGTGCTTGGGGCTTCGGTTAAGATAATTGCAGTGTCCCATCCTCATGATAAGAGTGATAAGCACAAGTACAAAAGAGGAACATTCTGTTGCTTGGGTTGTCCATATCACTGGCTTAGCTAATCTGCATTCCGTATGTTCTTTCGTGACAAGTCCTATTACATCAGTTAGGTTTTTCTCTATTGTGATACGCCATTGTTGGCAAATAGCTAATTAAGGAATACAGGGGTGGCATTGCACATCTTCCTCTTTACCTCATCTAGTTATGATCCTAATTTTTCCCCCTCAGGGGACATCCTTCTATACATTCATATGGAATTTTGGAGGATTTTGGTAAATTTAATAATATGCTCAGAATTGAGATCTCACAATGGGAATAAGGATGTACTAATCTTTCACTACAAATGTCTGCACAGATTGCTGTGATGCACTGGAAACACACTGAGCTAAAAGAGGAGAGATAAACATTTGGTGCATAGCAATCCCTCTCTTGATCCTGTAAATCATCTTACACGTTTTATTTGTGAGATCTTGCTACACTGTAATGCCAGATGCAGTAACCACAAGTCAATACTCTAAGTTTCTTAATGTGCGTTCTCCAAGGTACGGCCCAGAGCACAACAGGACACTAAAATGTTTGTTCATATCTTTGCCACACCAAGAAAAAAAAATCCACTGAGGACAAGAATAAGTGACCCCAGTACAAATGAATGTAATAACGCTGTGATGCAAGCGGTAATGCCTTCAGCTTGGCTTTGATCCCCACATCCTAACCTGCCGCCTTCCTTGCCCTTTTATGCCAGTACTGTGACGGCTACTGTTTCTTTACAGATGAACAAGTGGAAACATAAAAACCATAAAAGCTACACCTCACAAAATGTCAGAAAGCTGTGGGGTTTTAGACATTGTAGCGGAAGCATAAAGCAAATTTGGTGGACTTCCAGCCATTAGCACCTGCTTTATAGTATTGGTGCCAGCCCGTTATGTCCCATAACACATGATACCTGTGCTGTGACTTAGGTCCATGTTACATGCAAAGGAGCCTAAATCCACCTGGGTCCCAACTTCCCAGGGCCTTTCTAGCTTTCTTGGAGATCTTAAGTTCTAGAGATGGCTTCTGACTATTCTGTGTTTAGGAATGCCCAGGTATAAGGTATAGATAAAATATCCTCTTGAAAATATCTTCTTTCATCTGAAACTGTGCTAAAAGTTATAATAAAAAGAGATCCTCGGGTACCCAGATTTACTTCTCAGAAAATAGCGTTTTGAGGCCTTCATTGGAGGACTGAATGGAAGGAGGTAGGCTTGATGAGGAGGACTGAGCTCAGTTTCATATGGTAAGAGTGAGGAGAGCACATTGTAACTAGGATGATATCAATAGAGATGTGAGTGGCATGAGGTGTGTGTGGCGGGGGAGGCTCCGCTTCAGATTGTGGCCTTCTGGTTGTCCATCATGATATCATCTGCATAAGCAAGCCTCTCTGTCTATCTGAATTTGTCTTGCCACCGAACAAGGGAGGCCACTGGGGTTTAGTTATCCCCGAGTTTCCTCTGTGGTGCTGTTCTGTGTGGGCCAGGGGTTAATAATTTTAAGTAAGTACAGGAGAGAATATTACTGCTCAGAGCCACTTCTTAGTCCCATAGGACTATGAAGTAATGACTGAGAAATGAAGAGCACCAGACACAGAGTGCCACTAAAAATCCATGGGGACTTACAGAAGATCCTTGCAGCTTGTGTCAAATTCCTTACAATTCTGCCTACTGGGCCACTCAGAATGTATAGAAGGAAATGCCTGTGGAGCTACTAATTACCAACAGCCAGAACAACTAGATTCTCTCAAAAACCACGTATCACAACCCCTAGAAATACATTTCTAATTCTTATAAAAAGGACACGTATTCCTGTTTATTCAAATCCCTTTATAACACACCAGTGTCAGATTTCATTTCTGAGTAATAGAGAGAGGGGTTTCCTCAAAGCCAGCTTGCTTTCAAGATGAAGTTCTCAAAATGAATGGAAATACGGGGCTTGGGAGATGACTCAATGGTAAAGAGCACTTGCTGCTCTTAAGGATGACCCGAATTTGGATTCCAGTATTGATGTGATGGCTTAAACCACCTGTAACTGCACTTCAAGGAGATCTGATGCCATCTTCTTGCTCCGTGGGTGCCAGGCATGAACAAATTTCTTACCTGATTTTTTTTTAATTTTAAACAAATTAACTATCTAAATTTGTAGTGCAAAGGATCAAGCCCAGGCCCTTGCACTTACTAGGCTAGTGCCTCACCAATCACATGCATCCTCAGTTCTGATTTTACTTTTAATGTGTTAGAGCAGTGGTTCTCACCCTTCCTAAACCTGTCACCCTTTAATACAGTTCCTCACGTGGTGGCCCCCAACCATAAAATTATTTTTATTGCTACTTCATGATTGCAATTTTGCTACTGTTATAAGTTGTAATGTAAGTATCTGTGTTTTCTGATGGTCTTAGGTGATCCCTGTGAAAGGGTCACTTGACACCCCCCACCCAAAAGGGATCATGACACACAGGTGAAGAATCACTGTTTTAGATAATATGCCCTTGATCTGAATGTATGTATTTGAAACACTTGCCAATTTTAACTCATTTCTTCAATACATATTGGTTATTAAAAGTGACAGGGTGAATGAGAGTTCTCCTTGCCTTCTGGTTTAGTGAAAGAATGCTGCTCATTTGGCATTAGCATTTGATTTAGTGCAAGGTCTTGAACAAATCAAGGGACTTGGAAAAGGAAAACATCAAATAAAAAGACAGAAACTGACTCACCAGTCAATAGGCCTCAAATAAGTAAGTAAGAAATGAAATAAATTATAAAAAGATACTGTTCAAAAACATTCATCATCTAAGAACTGTGTAATCCATGATGGAACAATAAACATATTTTGTTTGTTACATTCCTATAATTCCCATGTTTTCTAAAGGTTTAAGTTCAAGTACTTCTATACATCTAACCATGTCCCAAAGTGTAACGTTCTAACAACCAGAGCAGGCTATGGTGATTCCCAAGTGGCTCGTTTCATCAGTGGGATGTGCATTTATTTGCTGGTCCTGTAGTGGACCATTTACCATAGTAACTCAGTTTGAACTGGGGTCATGTGGTATTCATTCACAATTCAGACATGCCACTCTGCGATGCTTCTCAGAGCTGTGCATATAACGTCTACACATAGAAGGTCATTCAGCTGAAGTCATTATCCAGTAATCAGAAATTCACTCCCTTAGTGATCCTTCAAACTCAACTGGATTTTAAAAGTACCTTAAGTTCATTTCCTACTGGGAATGGTCTTCTTTGGCATCATCTACATAGCTGGCTGTATCATGAAAAGTCTACCCTCAGCTTCTACAATGCCCATCATTCAAAAAACAGGAAAATTAGGAACAGCTAATGTGCAACAGGGACATCCTCTTGGGTAATGTGGCTATGAGGTCTGATAACTGGATTCATTTCACTTTAAAAAAAATCAGGAAAATACTTGAACTATGAACTCTTCAGATTATTTTATAAAATGTCAGTTTTGGTTTTTTTCTTCTACCAAACATGAGTAGGATATCTCAAGTATATTCTCACGTCTTTTGCCACACTTCAATCTGCTGTAGGAATGTGACATTATAATACCAACACTAAGCTGAAAGTATTTTTTTTTTTTTTGTATAGAAAGGCACACGCAGAGAAAAGAACATCTCAGTGTTGTGATAGATCCTATTAGTAAAATTACTGTCGAGTAAGCAACTCCGTTAAGAATCCACCACCAGAAAAAACATGGTGGTTAGATCCTGGAGTCCAGTGAAGGCGTGGTAGCCCTCTGGAACAGTCTCGTTTGCAGTCAACCAGTCAATCTTTGGGTTTCTTCAATGGCTACTGTGGCCTTTTACAGCCTGCACATAGAGTTAGCCCCTGGTCGTCTAGGATAGGTTACTTAAAAGATTCCAACTTTTATTGTTTTTAAATGGTCTATTACAGGAGAGCTTAAAGACAATTATTTGGGCTGAAATGGTCTGCTACAGTAAAAATACCCAAACGGAGGGCAGACAAGATGACAGCGGTGGCTTTTTTCTTCATTCATGACATTTGGCAGAGATATTATGTTCGTTGACAAGGCTCACAGAGCAACAAAAGGAAACTGCCTGGTTGTTCATTAAACCTCCAACAGTGGAGCATAAGCCATTCTCATTAAGTAAATTAAGGGTCGTGTTTTCATAAAAGAATATCTGAGCCAATTGCCATTTCTTATAAATACTGATTTAAACTTTTCATAAAAACTTAGCTGTTTTCTCTTTCACTCCTCCCCCCCCCCACCCCGATGTTTCAACTGCAGAAAACAGTACTATTGGCAGAACAGGTTGCTTTGTGCAAGGGGAAAGCATAGTTTAAAGCTTGGCCTCTAACGGCAGCACTCAGGAGGCTGAGGATCGAGGACTGTGAGGTTAAGGCCAGCCTTGGCTACAGAGTGAGTTCTAGGCCAGTGTGGGTCACAGCGTGAGAACCTGTCTCAAAAATAAAATCATATGCATGCATACACTCCTCATCTGAAACACAGGATTCATGGTCCATGCATTTGTTCTTTGGCAGCGTTAAGTAGGAGAAAAGCTTTAGGCTGCTCTCCAATCACATATTTAACTAAAAGGAAGGTCAGGTTTCATTCAGAGGCTGTACGAGCCAAGGATAGGATTTCAACTGTTCTAGGAAGGTCCATTGATTTTTTTTTTAATTTCTTTTAAAAATACATATATTGACATATTTTCCTCTACAACAGTGGGAGGGAAGAAGTGAAAAACTGTAAATTCTGAAAAACATCTAAAGTGAATTTAAAGTGATAAATCCACGGGAGTCTGTTTAAGAAGTATTAGGGAAATTTACTAAGGTAAAATGAGGAAATACACTCACAAATACAGAATGGAGCAGACAGCTGAAGTTGTTCTCTGATCTGACCAGGATCGAAAATATCTCACGGGCAGGAGCAGGGAGAAGGGGTGCATGACCCTTCTCCCTCTCCTTTTAAGGGGTCATGTACAATGACAGGAAGCACCGTCTCCTTCAGGCCCTAAAGCTCAAGGTCGTGGGCAGAGTAAATACCACACTGCATTTCTCCTTTTTGTCTAAATAAGGTTCTAAACTTAATGCAAACTATATACAATAAGAATGGTTATCAAGTATTGTTCAGGAAAAAGAAATGGTAACAACATAAACAAAAATGAGATTACAACCAACAAGAATAACATCAAACAAGAAAGACATGATAAATGTTCAGAAATGTCTAGAACACAGGTAAATGGCAAATTACCAAGATTACTCTAAAAGCTGTCCTATCTTGGAGATTCTAACTCTAGTACTAGTATGTTCTAGCTAAGATACAAGAAGATTGTAACTGTAACTGTCTAGTCTTCAACTCCATCAAAGACCTGAGAAGGAAAATAATAATACCTGAGAACACAGAAAATGCAAGCAAGCAATTTCCAAAATTCTTTTGAAAATAGACAAGACAGAGACAGCTGGCAACCTGGACAGTCACCTAAAGTTTCTCAGCATCATTCGGTAATCCTTGGGCTGAAGGCCTCGAGTATCTGACAGACCATTTTCAGAAGCAGAAATTTTGAAAGCTCTTACCTTGTCTTAGCAGAGTTCAGTAGTAACTTTCCTCTGTGTCCTGCAGAATATCTGGTGGTATCTTCTGTGAAGCAAGAACCTGAAGGACCATCTCACTTTGCAAAGTTCAGTGGTCACCTTCCTATGGGTCCTGCATGTCCAGTTTATACATCATACTGTTAAGCAGTCCTATGGTGATATTTTATTTGTACTGAAATATGATTTTAATTGTATGTTAATAAATAAAGTTGCCTTGGGGTCAGAGCTATTAGAGCCATAGCAAGAGCGTGGTGGTTAGAAGAGCTAGGTAGATTTCTGTGTGTTCAGGGATACAGCCAGTATTGGAGACATACACCTTTAAGACCTGGAGGGCGGTACTTACAGGCAGTGATGAGGCAGTCATGTGGTTGGGTTTACAACCAATGAGAAGGCAGAACAGAAAGACTATTTAAAGACAGACAAACAGGAAGAAGTTCTCTCTCGGGGAAGCTAGGAGCACTGCAGGAGGTAAGATTTTAGCTCTGAGCTCTGACCTCTCGGCTTTCTCTTTTACATTGGCTCTGTGTTTCTTATTTTAATAAGACTATTGGTTACATCTACACAGTCCAAGCAAGAGCAGTTTCTTGTCCAAATGGCTAACTTTGGCCAAAATGAAAGCAAACACCATATGGAGTTTCTTTGATGCCCATCATCCTCTTTGAAATAATTGGTGCTGCCAGGAGCAGACATGGCTCATTGTCCAGAAAAGTCTAAGTTTTTTTAAAACATTTTAAATGCCATATTCTGTAGGTCTTTGAAATATTTGGACATTATCTACCTAATTGAAATATATCTTTGTATATCTAGAAAACTTAACTAACATGAATATAAATTTGATTATCATAAATGACTAATTATTCTGAATTTTAACTATATATTACAGTTTTAAATGAGTTGCATAAACACAATACCTTAAACAAGAGTAGAAATATATATATGTATATATATATATATATTTATATATAGAGAGAGAGAGTATAGCAAAATGAACTTTAAATTTATATCAATAAACTAAAATCCATAACAATGTAAAACATTTCAAACAAGTTGTTGCTCTTTAAAAGTAGATTCAATAATCTACCCTTTTATTCTATCATATCTATATCCTACATTTCTATATCATATCTCCCTTTCTTCTTTTAAAAAGAGATTGACTATGACCAATAACAATTTGTAACCAACCGCTAAACAAAGACAAACATCTATAAACCATTTTGGGGGGAGGTAATGTGGGCATAGTTCTCTAGGGTACTTCTTGCTCATTGTGGGTGTTGTTAATCTTATGGAGGATCCTGAAGAAATTAAGAATTTTAATTAAATCTTGGCTGTAGTAGTCTTTGAGGCTGGATCATCTCAGTCATTTGCTTTGAAGCCGTTTGGGATGTTGGATCATCTGGGCCATGGTTGTCATCAGAGATCTGTCAGGGAGTCTTGGTTGATCAAACCATTATTAGCCTAGAAGTAATCCACAGGTTCTCATCTTCTGTGGAAGCAAAAGCAGAACCTCTTTTCCAAAGGAACATATCCTTAGACATAAATTTTGAAGTCAAGATACCTTTAAAATATGCACATTGGTTTAACTTGGTAGCCCCTACAATGGACTGTCTCTCTGCAGTTAAAAAAAATACCAAAAACAATATAATAATATGTAGCATCCAGATTCTTTGTGCAGTTTCCATCTTTACTTGGCTTAACTTTCTTATTATTCTTATTGTCTCTTAAAGACTTTATTTTTTAAAACTATCTGTTTCTTTATATAGCTGTCTATATTCCTTTTCCTCTCTCTTCCAAACCTTTGTACATTTTTACACACATTGTATACCGTTTAGAGTTTTATTCCATCTGAATCTGTCTTATTGTGAATCTGTAACCTTCCTTTTTGAATAGACAGAAAATGGGAAGTGCTGTGGGATGTCCTTCTATATGCTGTGGATGTGTGTTGCTCTGATTGGTTGATAATAAAGCTGTTTGGCCAATGGTGAGGCAGAATAAGGTGAAGCGGTACATTCAAACTGGAGAGAGAATAGAAGAAAGGACAGTGGTGTAGATGCTGTGAGCCATTGCCAGGAGAAGCAAGATGTGAAGGTACTGGTAAGCCACAAAGCCACATGGCAATGCATAGATTAGTAGAAACAGCTGAGTTAAGTTGTAAAAGCTAGCTAGCAAGAAGCCTGAGCCATTAGGCCATACAGTTGGTATGGCCTAATGGTATCTGTGTATTTATTTGAGTCCAAACTGCAGGACTGGGCTGGATATAGGAAAACTTCCAACTACATAAATTAGAATATTAAAAATTATATCCAAACTAATTCATCTCCAGTTTCAATAAAATGTAACTGCATAAGATTCCTATGGATTCCCTTATAGTTATTTTGTAGGAGTACAGTAGTAAATGTAACCTATTTATTGGTAAAAGTTTAATTATACTTTATGTGTTAATTATACCTGGAGTACCTACAGTGTTGTTGGGTATTATTTTTTCATTCAGTTGCTTTGGAGAAAAAATACAAATTCTCTAAATAAAACATGAAGAATATAAAGAGATAAATAGAAAATGAAAATCATGTAGTAACGTCATTTAGAAATTCGACATCTTTATGTATGCCCTATTTGCCTCCAAAACATTTTAATGGCTGCATCATAATCCATCATAAAGTAGATCAATTGCATTCTCTTGTCCAGATTTGGTTATTTCCAGATAACACTTTCAGAAATCCTTATAGATTGCTGTCTATATGTCACGTATTGGTGCATTTCTGTCTGTCAAGCAGTTGATTTTAAAATAGGTTCTTATGAGGACACCTTCTGAATCACTTGTTCATATGTAACAAATCATGTCATTATAGCAACAATAGCACCATAAAGAGGTTTAGGGAAAAAAAAAACAACTATAGCTATCTTTAGCAACTGTGCAGTTTCACAGGACAAACTTACTGGAGCACCAGCTTTTAGGTGCACCTATTCAGAGTAGCAAGGACAGCACAAGTCCACCCCAGAGACATCCTTAAGTGGAGATCAGCAGGACTCCGACTGGAAAGTCTTATTGAAAACTCACCACCTGCCAGTCTGGGACAGCATATCTTCAAGAATTAAGTCTAGTGAAGACAAGAGATCTATAAAGTGGTTACCCTCATCAATGGGAGACCTACCATGCAATCCTGACAGCACAGAAGCAAGAACAGGATCAGTTAAAGGACACTTGACCCAGATTGTGTAAGTCAAGTAGAATTTTACCAGCTGAAAAGGGGGAGATGCCGTCTAGACTCATGGGGATAGGGATTGGGATACATGAAGACAGGCACAAAAGCAGGGGGTACTGTGAAATGGGTCCTTTTGGTGTGTCTTAAGGAACTAGGTGACTCTTACAACAAAGAGACATGCAAAGGGAGTTTTATAGGGAGACAGTTAATAAAGAAGTTACTTCAGCCAGGGCTAGAGGCAGGAGTAGAGGATGTGGAGGACTGTGGAAGGCTTCCCCATAAGAGGTGACATTTGCACATGTCTGGAAGTAAACCATTCCATGCATCGCTGATATTACAAACCCTGTTCTGATATTAGTAGTATCCAACCAATGTTGTAGATAGGGATATGAAACTCTTAGGACCTGACCAGCCTACTAGGTGGATGGACATTATTTTTTTTTCTCTGTGGTCACATTGCACTATAGGGAAAGAAGAGGTTCGTGGAACTTAACGGATTCTGAGTTTTTTCATTCTGAGAAAAACTTCGAACTCAGACTTTAAGAGCATGGAAACTCTGCAAGTCAAAGCAAAATCTGTCATGTTACAGAAAAAGAGACATTGTCACTGCCCTACTTTGGGTCCAGCATGCAGGGTGATTTGTACAAAAGTAGCACATTCCCTAAAGAAGTAGGACACCTGGTAACCCTCATTTTATAATAGCAGAGAGGCCAGATCTAGCTAGAGCCAGGTCAGTAAGCAGTTTCTTGGTTTTTAAGGTTGTGCAACACCCACTCAGATATAATGCAGACCCTTATTACTCAGGAGTTCTTATTGCCTGTAATTACTGAACTCATAGTGAGTATAGTGATAAAATAATTAAGGTGTTCATCACTTGATACAAGTTACCTTATTTTATTTTTAAAATGTTTTAATTCATTTTACATACCAACCACAAGTTCCCCTCTCATTCTTCCTCCGAAAGGGTACGGCCTCCCATGGGGAGTCAGTAAAGCCTGGTACATTCAGTTGGTACACAGGAAGGACCAAGCCCCTCCCCCTGCAGCAAGGCTAAGCAAGGCTACTCTGTAGACCAGGCTGGCTTAGAACTCACAGAGATCCACCTGCTTCAGCCTCCCGAGTGCTGGGATTAACAGAATGCTTGCTTTTGTGTCTTTTTTTTTTTTTTGCTATTGAAATAGAACAACAAAGGGTGATTTATAAACAACAAAGCACTAACCAAGTTATTACTAAATGCACTGTACCAATTATAGATCTTGTGACATGATTTTAGTGCCAAAGAGTGCTGATGAGTAGAATTAAGTTACATAAACCAGATTTTAAATGCTTTATCAAAATCTTAAGCTCTTTGCTAGCAGTAAAATACTAGAATGAGCTGTTAAGATTTTACTGTGAATTTGTGTTTCACATTAACTTTAGGCTGGTAACTTTAATAAATTTTAAAAACCTGGAGTCATCTCTATTAACTAAAACTTGTGGCATAACAGAAGCTGTCTAGATACGACGTGGTGGTATTCAAACTGCTCTGTCAGTTGGCAGCATCCACATCTCATGGGAACTTACACAGGCTTTCGATGATTGTTTAAACATTATTCACTTAAGATATTCCTCTTAAATAAAAGCACACTATAGCAGACTATTTTGCAAGTCCATCTACTAGTAAATTCCCTAGTGGAATTGAAAAAGAAAACAAACCAACCAACAGGAAGATGGAGGCTTCAATATTTTGAGTCAATTCTATCTTGAATAAATTCCAGCCAAAGCGCTGGCATCCAAGTATGTGCAGTTTGATGGCTCCCTTAGGCTTTCTGGGTTCTGCTGCTTTGCTGTGTCTTAGGACTCACTCTTAATGAACTGATTGAGCATTCCCTCTATCTCTAATTTTCTTTACAATATCAAATGTGCCTTGTGACCATCACCAGCTGCAAGCACAGCATCAATTAACTCACCACAACGGAAGCTTTGGTGATTAATCTGTAATGACAGGCCTGCTCTCCCAACTGATTAGATTCATTATCAAGCGGCCAGAGGTAGAGTGTGCTCCTTGGAAGATTTATTGCTCTGGAATGAATTACCTTGCCCTCTTATCTTCTTGCAAGTAGGCCTGGTGTGTAAGAAAGATGAAAATATCAACTGGAAGATAATGATGGAACGAGGAGGAAGAAGAAGCAGAGGGGGAGGAGGAGGAGGAGGAGGAGGAGGAGGAGGAGGAGGAGGAGGAAGAGAATAAGAACAAGAAAAACAAGAAGAAACCATCGATATTTTCATGGCTTCAGTTCTGAAACAATACCTCCTTGAACAGATGCCATTTCTGATCATTTGTAGAGCCAAGGCATGACTGTACCCATTATTTTGACAACAGCTTCTACACATGTCTCAGTCACGCCAGATGGGGAAATTTATTCCTCTTATTCTTTCTCCTTTCATCTTGGTTGACCAGATCACCAGCAAGGTCTGGTCTGGATTATAAAGTTCTGTATGCTTTATCTGCCCAGTTATTCTTTTTACAAGCCGAATCATGGCCATCTTTATGCTCTTGTGATGTGTCTCTAATAGTGCATCCCCTTAATGTCAAACTTACTCTCTCATATTTTTTACACACATACATACAAGCACATATGTGGATGCACACCCCTTAGCCTTAGGGTTTTTTGTGTATCCAAACTTTACATTTACATTACATTCCTTCTTTAAAATGTTCCTATATGTCTGAGCCAAGGAGTGCCACTCTCCTTGTCTGTGTGACTCTTACCTATAATGGTCATTTTCAGTTCCTTACCTTAATGGACGTTTGTTTGGAATCTCTAGTAAACTAGTGGATGCCCCAAATGTGGAAAATGAGTTCACTGTGCTGTGTGAATCTCACTGAGTGAGGCAACACATCTACTTTGAAACAGACTGACACCTCTCTCTGAAATTTCTTGGGGCAGATACAGGAATTTGCTTGCTCTGCCAGATTGGTTTTCAGCTCATCTGATATACTCTCCTGTGGATAATGCCTTGGGTTTAAGTGCCAGTGGCCTTGTGAGGGACAGGCAGGGAAGGATGGGAGAGTAGAAAGTGTTGACACACACCAATGCAGTCTCTATCCTCAAGTGGTCTGTCTCCAGATCTTTTCTCTTAGGTTTTGTTTGTCTACTCTTCATTTATCATGGCCAAGAGAAATGGGAATCCCAGGTTCTAGATCTTCTTGTACAGTTTGGATTACACCACTCCGGTTTTCTAAGACTTCTTTGCCCTTCCCAGTAAACTGGATAAATGAGCACGTTTTCCCTTGACTTGTTCGACATCAAAGTGATATCAGCAAAACAACTTACATGTTTTTTTCAGTTTAAAGTAAACATTGAAGAGATCTGTCCCCTCTCCCAACTGCAAGTTTGTCTTGGGGGTCACTTTAAGGGAGGAAGAAACAGAGTGACTGTGATTTATGATTAGTTGCTTATGGCATTGTTCATACTGACATTGAGTAATAGGCTGTAGATTTTGAACATGAGCGATTCATACACAACTGGTGGTCTGTTTCTGTAGGGCCTTGTTTTTGTTAGATTGACCCAGGCAGAGGACCTGTTAACTATAAATCATCCATGGTAACATCCTTGTGTGTGTGCAGGAGTGAAGGGATGGGTATCGGATCTGCTGAGACAGAATCACGTCACAGGGCACGCTTACCTTTTTAGTAAGCTCACTGTTAATGTAATAACAACAGTACAAAATATAATGATCACATTTATGAGGAGACATCTTTCAAGGCAAAAAAATTATCGGTGTTGATGGTAACAAATAGTTCGGCACTTTGGGATTGCCTTGTTCAATTTATAGCTGGCAACACCATTTGACTTTTTACCCTTGAGTAGGCCAGATAAATGTGCCCTGTGAGGTTGCTATTGGTATTTTGTAAGGATCCTTTTTTCCTTCACATTCCCCCAACGCCTCTCTCCACAAACCACAGGGGTTTTCCCTTCCGTTCACTATTAGAGGAGGCAATTTACTCTCCCTTCCTATGTTAAGATCAAAACCAGAGATAATGACTTTCCATTGTCACGCTGGGGAAATGAAGGAAAGCAAGAAAATCTCACCCTATAAACAATAGTGTATTCACTGCAGGGAGGGAGGATCTCCAAGAGCCCTGGATCCAAGACTTACTGTGGATGACAAAGGCAGGACAGAAGAGCAAGCATTGAATGTGCTCCAGCACTTTCCAGAAACAGGCCTTCTAGCCAGAAGGCCAAGAGAGGTAGAAAGAGGCAGGGGGGGGGAGGGGAGAAAGGGCCTTGTTCTCCAAGTGAGTCACAAGTGAAATGGAGAGCTCCTGCCCTCTGGGGCAGTGGAGCCCACAGAATATGGAATCCAGCTGTCTTCAATGTTTGTCTAGCCGGGCTTTCTGTTGGAGAAAAACCTTCAGTATGACAAGCAGAGAGGTTTCCCGAAGGGAGAGGCATTTGGGGTTTCTTGCAATGGAAAGTGTTACATGCACTAGAGTAAAGCTGATTAATGACTCTTCCTTGTAGATTTTGCCAAGATCCCCACAGTCGAGCATACACACAAATTATGAGACACATCATCTGGGTTTTCTTCTCTCCCTTTCTTTTTCTTGCCCCTTAGGCCTTCTGTAACCATATATAGCTATGGCTTGAGCTTATAATCTGTAGGGTTGTGCTTTTCTGTTTAGATGAATGCGATTATTGTAAATAATTTCTAGTAGGAAGTCGAAATTGTAAATCTCGATTTCTAGTAGCAAGTCAAAATCTTTCCTGCATTAAGAAGGGCTTATCATAATTTTCCTCTTTATTTTGTAAATTTCTTAAACTTCATAGCCAGGCCTCAGGAAGAAAAAAAAAGAAGACATTTTATTTGTCCTCATGTGAATAAACAGTGCTTTAGATTAAGGAATGCACAGTACATATCCTCACAGTTTCATAGGTAAATGTAGCCCTATTTCTGGTTTTAAATGCCTGGCCCTGGAGACATAGTTGGAACCTGGGTTCAGTTGTGAAATGATGTAGTCTGTAGCCAGGACCCAGGCTAAAACAATGGGGAAGCCAGTGATGTCACAGGCTCAGAATCTGCCTGTGAGAGCAGAGAAACTGCTTCCTGAGAACATGGTCAACACTGTAAAACCCAACCACAGGAAATCTTGTGTTCTCATGTTCTCTCTTCTCCTTCATTCTATTTGTCTCTGTTCTGGCTTCTGAATAAGTAAAATCTCAGAATAACAGCAAGAGCCAGTATGCCCTGGACATCCACAGTGTGCAAGTGAGTGTGCATTGCATCTTACCTCCATTGCCTCATTAATTCTCATGAGAATCATGCAAGGTAAAAGTTGTGCCTACGTCTTACGTTTTAGGGATGAAGGAACCGAGGCTTCGGGACATTGTCCTATTAGACAGTCAATATGCCCGTTATGGTCCCTGATCACCTGGAGGACGGCCCTGGTCTATGCCCCCTGCCTTGCTTGGCCCTGTGCCTACCTTTTTCTCTGTGTCAATCCCCTTCTGTGGCTCACTTTGAATATTAACGACAAAACACACAGACTTCAACTTGAAAGATCTTTCTTTTTATCAAAAACCGATTGCAAATCAAATCTAATCCTGAGCCACTGCAGACCTCTAATCCTAACTAATCTAGAGGCTGAGGCCAGGGGATCACAAGTTCAAGCTTAGCAGACAAGGACAGGGAAAGCCTGGGCGGGGGCCTGTAACCTAGTAGTGTGGCCCACTTGCCAAGCATGCATGTGACTCTAGGTTCAGTTCTCATTTTGCCAAGGTCTAAAAGTGAGCTCATTGAAGTTCAGGCTTCTGTGTGAAGACCTGAGATGATTGTGAGCAGGCATGGCTACAACTGGGCAGAGGATACAACATTGCAAAAGGAAATCATCCTTCTAAGCTATTGCCCTCATCAGGAAAATCTTCAAGAAAGTGAAAAGGGTAAACTCCTTAATTCAGCACATGGTATATAGGTAGTCCTTAGAACTACAGATATCTAGGGTAGCTTGAAATAATGGCTATGTGCTTTGCCATGCCTCATTTAAAAAAAAAAAGATTGACCTAGGAATTGACCTCTGGGGATTATTCCCTCAATGTCTCCAGTTACTCAACTTCGCTCACCTTCTGGGTTTTTTTTTAATGCATGACATGGAAATGGTAATATACAGTATTCCTTATAGTATTGTTATAACTAGAAAAGAAAGGGAGTGTGGAAGAGCTTTGTAATACATAAAACCTTTACATTGGCATCACTGTGGAGACTTGCTCTTTGCTGTTATATGTGTATTGAGTTAATATAGTTTGTAAATTTAAACAGGTTTTATCATTATAATTTGAGCTAAACTCATTTTAGCAGGAAGCTCAACTCCATTTGATGAGAATAACATCTCTAAGAAATACGATTTTCACCGGGAGATGGTGTGAGACTCAGGATTGGTGATGCTGCCTCTGCACAGGAAACAGCAGTCACTTGAAAAAAACAATGCTAGACAAGTGAGGGCAACACACAAGTTCAACAGGAAAGGAAAGGTGAAAATGCAAATTTGAGAATCTCTGTTTTGCGTGAAGAAAGCACCTTGGGAGTATGTGAGGCCTTGGGAACTTCCTATTTAGGTTAAGGGTTACCAGTTCTACCTGTACGGAGACTCACGCACAGAAGAGGCTCCTTTCCTTCATTTAAGTCATGTTCTGTGTTGAATCTGTTACCTTGTCTAGGTTTTCCATAATCTATAAACCTGTAGTCATTAAAATGCCCTCTCTCTACTCTATTTTCCAAGATTGAAAACACTACACATGGGTTTACGGATATCTCCAATGGTCTTTATTTTTGTGTCTTAATTTCATTGATTTCTCTCCTTTAAAGAGTCTCATGAAGATAGCAGAGTAGTCGTTTCTAAGTTATTCTATGTTTCTAAGCGTCTTCCCTTCTCATGATGTAAATCCTCACCAGGCTTAGCCTCTAATGACTTCCCAAATTGGTTCCAGCTAATGGCTCAACAATTTAACGAGGATGACATCTACAAAAACTGTTGAAGAGAATTCGAAGTGACGTGTCGGAATGTTTTATTCATGTATACACTCCAGCATTGCTGCTAACAAGTATTAAAATAACTGGCCACCATAGAGAGAAGGGTAGGGACCTCCAAGCTGGCTAAGCTTCAACCCTGCAGCCGTATTTCAAGCAACTTAGATTTATCAGGAGAACAATGAATTATCTCCAGACAATTGGTGGCTAATAAAAACCCTTAAAAATTAGTATGCCTGCATCTATCTTGCTTTCCCTAGGCTGGAGTTACTGGAATTCATGCACACTTACCAATTAAGAGATTATGGGATGATCCTCTGTTTCCCACTTAATGTTTTCTGTTCTCTGCTGATGAGCATCATGTAGATGTTATCCTCTTTAGCACTGTAGCTTGGTGCAGGACAGCCAGGCTTAAACGACGACAATGTTAATGCAATAACAGAAACTGTTCTGAATTTTAATAACAGAAAGAGCATCCTAGATTTTTTTTCAATTAAACAGCAAGTTCCAATTCTTCCCAGTAAAAATTAGTTAATCCAGTTCTTACCAGTCAGAATCCAGATACAGAATATTGACTAGATTGCAAAACAAAAATGTGGGTCAGAAGGAACTAAATGAAGAGGTTCCTTCAACTCCGTGTCAAATGCATTCATTTTTTTATTTTTGGTTTGATTGGTCATTGGAAGACATAACCTAGAAAAGGTTCACTCAATGAAAAAGTGTGTGGCTTGGGTATTGAGCTAGACTTTTTATATGTGGACGTCTATAAACTGTTTTGATAATTAGTTCATTATCAAACCATGAATGGTTCTTAGTGAGCATGTTAGGACTTTCTCCTTACCACTAGCGTCTACCACATGTTTACCAGTGACTAAATGAAGTATCGGGGTGAATACTTGATCAGACCTGCATATAACAAAAGTTGAGAGGAAAAGGTAAATATTCATGGTGGATTAAAATTTCAAAATGCTCTTGATAGGCTGGAATGCCTGATCTAAATTAAAGATGTAAGTTTTTTCTCTCTCTTGATATTCTAATGCTTATTTGAATTAAAATAAAATTATGCCACTTCCCCCTCCCCTTCCTCCTCCAACTCCTCCTGTGTGTCCTCCCCTCTAGCTCCACCATGTCCTCATTATATCCTCTCAAAGTGAGGCCCCCTCTTTTATTATTGTTACAGACAGACAGATGAACAAATATACAAACAGAACCTGTTGAGTTCATTTTTTTTGTTTATGCATGTATGCTTTCAGTCATGTCAATAGACATGCTAATGTATAAGAGAGGAAAATCTCATGGGGTCCAACCCCTAGACAAAGGCAACTAACAGCTAACGAGAGAGGGACAATTAGCCTCTTCCAGAGGTGAGCCCCTTAATTGGTCATCAAATACAAAGAAAGTATGCAGCCCTGAAACCATATACATATAAACAACAATAACCAAAAAAAAAAACAAAAAAGGATGTATGATTTGACAGGAATAAACACCAAGGCCTGATGTTTTAAAAAAGCACCCTGTATTTAGTGAAGGCGTGGGAGACCTGAGAGCACCCCAGTCTTTGTGAATGTGATAGGGAGTTTCCATTGTCTTCAAACTTCACTGGAGCCCATGGTGTAATATGGCTATGAACAAAGCCAGTGTAGATAGTGATACATCATTAATAACAGCAGTGTATCCAGACCCCAGAGGCCATTGTGTCCTTGTACTATGTACTGGGGTAACCACACTCTGAGTATTAGATTTCATTTCAGAACTTTCAATTTGGATATCATTTACATTTTAGAATGGTCTTCAGGAAACAGCAAATATGACAGAGTAGCATGCACTCAAGACACGCACCCACTGTCTCATTTGAAAGCGGGTCTACAGTTGTCATAGGAGCTAAGAAAAGACCCATGACCTGTCTTGGCAAATGTTTCTTATTTTCTATTGGAAGAACCAGGTTTCCAGTATAGAGACAGGCAAATTGAAGTTGTAAGTGGGCACTGGTGAGCCTCTTTGGCAGAGAGGGTGAATCAGAGTTTAGAATTATGGATTAGAATCAGTCAAGTCGAGTGCCCAAGAAGACAAATGCCAGTCTGTCAATATCAGTAAATTCCATGGTGGCTGGAAAGCAGAGGATATGCAGACTGGGAGTGTGGACTCAAGTTGGATACACAGGAAATGAATGGGGGCAGAGTCGGGAGACCAGGAGTGAGGTGTGTCTGCGAGTGTACGGGTGGAGAACTGTGCCGCACGTCTCAACTGATGCTGTCTGCCTGCTTGAGCAAGAGCTGGCATGAGCTGTTGGCAATGGGAAATCTCATCTTTGGAGACTAGCACACAGAAAAGGGACCAAGCTCTTTAATGAGACAAGAAGAGTCAGTTTGGTTTTGTAAAAACTTCCAGTGAAATAATCACCCAGAAAACGAGTAATTGAGTTCCCTTTTTTTGATAGCCCTAATTTTAACAAAATAGTACTAAAATGTAAATTACATTTTTATTAACTTTTTAAACGCTATTAATGGGAAGCAACCACAACAACATACAGAAATAACACTGTGGAGAGATCATAGCTTTGTATATAGCAAAAGTAATAAAGATAATTACTGGAATTACAGAGATCCAAAAAATGACCAGACTTTGGGTATGTATTCCTGCATGTCATCTAAATGACCCTGAACAATTTACATAACTCCCTTTAATCCCATTGCCCAGATAAATGAGGATAATCACATCTGCCAGTGTGTTTGTGAGGATGAAATGTAGGATTAAACATGGAAATGAACACTCCCACACTTTACAATTATTGATAAAGCACCTCTGACGTGCACAGCCTCATTTTATTTTCATGAAAGTCTTGTGAGTCAGCTTGCTCTATTGTTGGTCCCATGTCATTCTGCTTTTGTTGAAATAACTTTTTTTTCCAAGGACACCCGCTGGCTGACAAAACAGAAATAATATTGAAAGTGCATCTTCCCATACACATTTATAATGTGACTACTGGGTGTCAGCACTATTTCAGGAGCCATGGGCAACTATAAAAGCAATCAAACTAAGAGCTAACATCATAACCTGCTTGCTTTATGTTGTTCTGAATCTTATCTGCTAGCCTACTTGGCAGTTCCCCAAAACACTATGGCTGCTTCTCTTCCTACTAATTCAGGATAGAAACAAAGGAGGCCTACCAATTCCCAGTTAGAAGGGAGCCTGTACCGTACCAAGGAGAAGCAAACCTGGGCCTCTGGATTTCAAAGCCCTTCTCTGTATTTGATTTACTGTAACGTTTAGAGTTTCCAGTTCAGTGTTAAGTGAGTGTTTTTTGGGATTGTAAGCATGTAAGGTAGCCTGAAACCTGACCTCTGCCTTCTGCATAGGAAGGAAGGTCACTGAGAGGCTTCCCCAAGAGGCTCCAGTTCCCCACTACAGAAATTCTTGAATGCCACAATCAAGTCCAAAGATAAAGAAATACGGTGTTTTGTTTTGTTTTGTTTTTGCCAGATATACTTAGATGAAAATTTAACAGAGCAGCTAATCCTGTCTCTAATATATGTGAATGACAAATATCTAGGTATCTGTGAATGTATTTGTCCTCGGCTGATTTCCATGGGTTGTTCTGATGTTTGCATTTGTAAAACTAGCCTCTTAAGCAGGTCTCCATTCAGTTACTCTTAAGACTGTTGTGTATCAATATACATCCAATGGAAAGTGGTGGGAAGTCTAGTTCCACATTCGCCGTTTTCAGTTGAGTCATGGAATACACACTTACAATACGCTTATTTCTGTCTACCCCCTAGTTTTCTGAGGTTCAAATGAGGTAACGCATTTAAAGATGCTCTCGAATTAGTGCCATCAATAACTCATGGAAAACACGGCCCGTGTGGATCCCAGAGCAGGGTCGGGGTTAAAGAACACCCCACTCAGCAATCTCTCATAAAATTATTTAGAACTTTATTTGATGTTTTGATTTCAGGGACAGGTGCCCCAGGCACGACTCCTTATATTCCCATTTTCTTCTCTTGTTTGCTGTCGACACAGACCCTGAAACTGTTTACTGCTTTTCTCAATGCAGAAAAAAAGGGGGGGAGAGGTGAGGGAGTGATCTTTTGCTCTTCTTCATCCTCATTTCCTAATTCTTTTCTCTCAGTTCTCCCATTGAAAATAACTGGAAATGGGCTGCGGTACAAGGGTCTATGTGCAGGACTGGACTGTCTTTCATTTATAGGGGAAAAGGAAGACTGAGAGGGAATTAAGATGGTTTGAAGTTGCTTCCCCCCCACCCCCCCGACCAAACCTTTGTCGGTGAATGAACAAAAGGCCAAGAACAGCTGGTATACTTGTCTGCCAACCCCAAGTAGTCTGTGTTTATGGGAGGGGGGACATGCTGCTTTGGAGAGAGTTGGGGGACATGTGGATGGAATGAAATAAATGTTTATGTGGCACACCCCTAAGAGTTACTGTTTCCTTGCAAAACTTTTAAGTGCCAGTCTCTGTCTGTCTCCCTCTTCATGCACAAGGCTCATTATGTTGCCCCAACTGGCCTAGAACTAACTCACTGTATAGCCCAGTCTGAGCCCAAACGTGAAACATTTCTCTGGCTTCAACATGTCACGTGCTGGAATTAGAAGCAGAGGCCATTAAGTATAGCTCATAGTTACATTTATTCTAAATCAGTAAAGTGTCTTTTCCCCCAGACAGCACTACTCTTACTGACTGGACTATTCCAATGAGTCTGACATTTTCTACATGAGACCAGACCCCTTAAGAGATATTTTTCCCTGAAATTATTTTGTTTCTGCATGTTCAGATCACTTAATTCATTTATCAATTATTGAGAGAATCAAATCTGTGGATAATGGTTCCATTAAATTCCATTTCTTTAAAAATGTCTGAAATCATGTTAGACACAGTGAAAACCTTCCATGCTATCTCTCAAGTATTAAAAAAAAATGAGTTGATTTTCAAACATCTGAAATACACACTGTCCTAAGGAAAATTACCAGAAAGATGGGCATTTTTACTATCCTTTTGAAATAGAAATAAGAGCTTTCTAAATACAAAATTGCGCTTGGTACTGTGGGTCCAGAGGCTCTATCATGGAGAAAATGCAGACTGATTTTAGCTATTCCCTTATTAGACCACTTACACTGTACTTACATTATTTTTCTCCCTAAACTCCGAAGCACGTGTAGCAGTTCTGCAAAAAATAAATAAATGAATAAATAAGAAATTTCATTGCTTTACTGAACAGGAAAGAAAAAAAAAAACTGACTGTCCAGAATCAATCAGCCTGGAAGAAATGAATGTTACGACTCAGGGCTCAAACATAAAGCAGTCCTTGCTGCACCCGGCACACTCTTCCCACCAGGCAGTCATAAATAATCAAATCCAAGCTAATGTGTGATTACCTGTCCTGGTGGTGCAAACCCAAAGGAAGTGTCTCCTAGACTCGCTTCCATGCATATTTTCAGAGCTCTATTGTCTAAGTCATAGCTGAGTCACCTCTTCAACCGACATGGGAGGAGGGTGTGCATTTTTGACTTATGGCATCAGGGTGCTTTGGGGAATAACATAAGAGCAGTTGTTTTTAACCACTTACCGTGTGTGTGGGGGGTAGTTCTCCTGGCTTGTCTTCTAATCTTCCCAAGGTCTCTATGAACTCCGAAGGTTGTTACACAGCTTTAGTTTCACACTAGACATTGAATTTATTAACAGCACAAAACAAGAGTGTACATTAACGCCAGTGGCTGTTCTCAGCTTCGTCTTTGCCATGGTCTTAAAAGACGATCAGAGAAAGAGAAAGGAGATTATTTGTCTTTCTTTTTTCACTTTCTTTTTATTTATTCTTTGTGTCTTTCACATGACGTATCTTGATCACATTCATTTCCCGCCCCTGTGTATCCACCCTCTGCCCTTGCACCCCCCTCCTCCCCAGATAAAATTTAAAAGAAACAAGAAAAAAGAAAAAGAGAGGAAGGGGGATCTCCTCGTGGAAGCTGTCTTGTGACGTAGTGAGTCAATCAGTGAGTCCTTTTGTCCATTTATATCACTACCTCTTCTTTGTCCTTTTGCAAGAAATTTCAACTTCAGATTCCCAAGAGAAATTTCACTGGCTGTGTACCTTCCTGGTGGCTCTGGGTCGAGTTTGATATCTCCAAGCTTCCATGTAGATGAAGGATTCTATGACTGTAGCACTTGACCAATACCAAGCTTTTCCAGAAAGACTGTTCATTACCCTGTTTTTAGCAGTACATACTATATGTAGACGAGTCCTGAAAGAAAGCCAGACCTGCAGGGCGATTTGGGATATTTATGGGGATTCTTGTGGTTTCCCCCACTGACGTGGAGGACATAACAAACAACGTAAGAGTTCCTTCAGTTCTAGGTCACTGGAGTGTCTCCCGGGAAATCCACTAAGTGAAAATTCAGTTTGTAAGTATCTTAGCGTAGAATTTAACGTCTACAAAGCAAAAACAACAAGTAGACTTTGGAACATTTTAATAGATACTGGATGGTTGAGAGTACAACTATTGCATAAATCAAAGGAAGATTGTATTTTATTCATTTCAGATCATAACTTAGCCCAGAATTAATTGTTCATTATTTTAGAAAATCACATCGCCTAAGGCAATACCATTTGGGGTATTTGGGTCACCCAGTCAACACACTTATATCTATATAAGGTTATAGTTAGCAAATGAACATGTAAAGCTTTTAATACAGTGCGTTATCTAAGTTTTAATGTTTCTTATGTAGCAGATTAAAATATCTTGTATTTGTTTTCCCACATGATATAAAATGATGTTACTGCCATGATAAACCTCTTCTTCATTTGTGAGTTTGTAATTTGTCTTGTATTTATTGTTAATGTTTCAACATTTCCTTCTTTAGCTGATTATACACAATGAAATCAAGTCTGTCATTACTAATTGGTACTTTAAGTTTAGTTTAGTTTTTTTTTTTAATAAAGGGAGCATCTTACATACGTGTGTGTGTGTGTGTGTGTGTGTGTGTGTGTGTGTGTGTTTGCATGCTCATATATATGTGTGCATATGCTTTTTCATTTTCTGGCACCTCTTAGACAAAATGGATATGATCTCATATCTAGGTAACTCACTTTAAGAAGACATTAGATTACTTGATAAAGCTATCTCTGAGAAAATATTTTTAAATATGTAATATTATAATTTAGTTTTTCATTTATATCACAACCTGGGCCTTGCATATGCATATTTCTCCTTAGTTAGGGATGTGGGTACATTTATTTATTGTAATTGTAAAAATTCACAATAATTTACTTACTGAAATAAAACTTGTCATTTTAAGACAAGAAAGAATCATGTTATAAAATAGCTGCTATTAAGGAAGATTGGGTGAACCTAGAAGAATTGGATAGACATCATTCTAAGAAAAATTATAGAGTTAGGACTAACTTAGGACTACTCACATTCATGCATATATTGCATATTATGATTTTAGGTAAATGTTTTCCTAAGTAACAATATATCACTGAAAATAAATGTGTTATAAAAGAGATTATCATATTGAAGTCCACTTCATTATAGGAGAAAAATAATTTCCCCCCAGAATCTGTAGGAAGGAACCAGTGTTGGGGGATTTGCAGGACTTTGCCATTTCTTGGGTACGTTGTCTGTTTGGCTGTGCTGTGTCTGTTTGTATTTACAGGCTGGTGGTCTGGGCCGATACCTGTTAAAGGTAGACTGTGAGATAGAGAAAGAGGCCTTCAAATGGGAATAGATGCTAGTGTTCTATGGGCTTGTGGCCTGAAATAACAAGGAACTGAGCAGAGAAGTGACATGATGGGCGTTATTTGGAAAGATAATGTAGATCCATCGTATGAAGGAGTCCCTAGAGAGGAGGTCACTGGGAAGAAACAAGCCAGTTGGGACATTGCTTATATTTTACAGAGCAATGATGAGAACAGAAAGGTGTCCATTGATCAAGATGATGTTTATTAAAGAGAATTAACAAACATTGCTATCCAAAGGATGTGGGCAGGGGAGAAAGCAGGAGGAAGATATGGATATAAACATGATTGCCAAGTATCTGCCTTGAAATGAGGAACATTCATCAAGATAGAGAACACAGAGTGGCATGGTGGACTGTGGGAACATACCCAGTTAGCTTGGATAGGAGACTTCTTAACAGTCAATGCTGTTGGCATCCAGGTACTTGGTTTAACTTCTCACATGTTAGCTAGCAGAGAAAAAAAATAGATATGGGAATGCTTTAAAAAGCTTTAAAGTGATTACTATTACAAAGTTAACCCACGACTCCAAATAATTAGCTCTTCTAGAAGGAAAGAACCTCAAAGGCAAACTAATAGAATTTTTCCACTTCATATAGGATACCCAGTTTAAACAAGTTCTGTTTAGACCAATCTTTGGTTTAGTCTGTCTGTCATTTACCTAGAGGTAATGTGGAAGTGGGTCCAGAGCGCCATCATTCTTCATCTTAGCCTCCTTTCATTTCTAGAAACCATCTCCAGAATGTTCTTTACTAGTCACCCTTGAAAGATTGATTTAAGTTCCTGTAGGTTAAGCTTAGATGGAATCAAATGGAATAATTTTACCAGCATAAATATACCTGATATAATATGTAAAAGAGTACATAATTTTCTAGTTTTTTTTAACTTTCTCTCTTTTTTTTTTTTCAAGACAGGGTTTCTCTGTATAACTCTGGAACTCTCTCTGTAGACTAGCATGGCCTATACCTCAGAGATCTGCCTGGCTCTGCCTCCTGAGTGCTGGGATTACAGGCATGCATACCCAACAAGTATAGAATTTTTAAAGAAATGCTCAAATGTTTCAAATATCATTTTCTTAGGGAAAGGTTTTTTTTTTTAAAAAAAAAGCAGGCATTTCCTCTCTGTTATCTTCATTTTATTTTTAATGGAAAAATTATACTGCCTCCACAGGGCATAAATACTGTGTGTTTTCTTCTAAAATTGAGTGTATTTGACTGTAGGTTGTTGAATGCCATTTAAAATTTCTTTATTTTTTATACTCTCAAATACATGCTTTATTATCCATTTCCCACTGTCTTGTACCCCAGTTCTTACTGTCAACCCTTGTTTTCTGGTCTTACTTTAAATCTTAATCTGTTTTAGTGTTGGTAAAATGTTGAAGGCTCTGAACTGGATCAGCCCCTAATCAGGAGGGGGCTTTAATTTTTTAGTGTACCAGAGGACACAGACAATCAGTTCTTGTCTGTACTGAGGACTGTGTGGGTAACTGCTTGGTAGAGGCAGAGACAGGCCTTCCTAACCAGGAAGCATGGCTACTTAGTCAGCGGGTATTCATTCTCTTTCAGGATTCCCAGTGACTGTCCATATGATTAAGTAGAGAAACATTCCAGACTATTCTTAATGTCTAGGCAGTGGGATATCAAAAAACTCCTGAATAATGTCATCATGGTTATTATCCAGACCACTTTGTCAGGACATAAAATGAGGTCCCTTTTATGGAACACTATGTTGAGATATATTATACTGAATTATTAATACCATTTCTTAAAAAAAAAACAAAGCAAAACAAACAAACAAACAAACAAACCAGGCAAAGACTGTTTCTTCCAGGACTATACTAAACTGTGTATAATAATGTTTTAAGTATTGTAAATGTGAAGTGTTCATATGCAGGGCCAAATTTGCACAACAGACATTCCAAATCAAAGCTCCAAAGCCTCCTCATGTGTCACAAAATCAAAAATGTATAATTTGACACTTGAAGTAACCAGCACATATAAAATGAGGGTAGATGGTGGGTTGTCACATCCAGTTGATTATCCTAGCTGCCAGTGAGGAATCCATACTTAGTGTGCTTGGAGGGTCTCAAGTATTAAGCTCCATTAGTGAACAAGTGTCTCTTGAATACACAATTAACGCCCTACTGAGACAGTCTCTGCTGTTGGGAAATCTTCAACTTGCTAAGACCCTTGTTCTGTCTCTTTTCCCCTGTTGTATCTGAGGACGTCATAGACAAATGAGAGCTTCCTGTCAGTGGCTATTTAAAGACCTGTGAGGAATGTGCTCGTCTCATTCTGTGAGATCCGTTAATAATCCACAGGATCTTTCTCCACTCATTCTTTTCCGACTCTGCTCATGTCAACTCAATATTTAGCCTTGGACTCACCGGAGAGAGTCCAGATAGACTCCCGCTGGGAGGCCCAAAGGACAGGGGTGAAACAATGGGAAGAAGACAGACTTACCCTGAGGTTAGAGAGCCTTGTGAGAATTGGGGTCTTGTGAAGTAGTGGGTTTAGTCCGACAGTGGTTCAGACTGTGGTATGAATTCTAGAAGTAGGTCTACGGGTTCCGTGCCTCTCCAGGTGTATGACGTTAGGCTAGTGACTGAGTCTTCGCTTGTTTCAGTGCAGAGAGTAACAGTGCAGTTAGAAAAATCCAGGTATCTACCCCACAGGTTTGATAGGAACGAGGAGGCATACGTAATATAAGGAGAGTGCTTAGAATAGTGTCTGACACACAGTAAGTATTCAGAAGATGTTAACTCATTATTATTCAGTGAGGTGCAGGATAACCATCTGTCAACTGATGAAGAGTCCTTACATAAATATCTGCTAACCTAACCATATGTATATAGGCCATCCCTAATTTATTTTTTTTTAAATACTCCAACTATGTACCATATGCTCGAGTCAAGACACAAGAGGTTTAGAACCTTACCTCTTATAAGCTGTAAAACCTTTGTTCCTTCTACATAGTTGCTAAGAATCTAGTGTACTATGGCAGTGTGCTGCACTTTGGCAGGCAGCAAGAAACAATCAAAATAGTCTCTGAATCCATGCAACTTTCTTCAATATTTTAGCCACTGGGAGACTCATTTTACTTATCTCTGAGCTAGGGATAATAATATGACCTCCTAAGGTTCTTAGAAGGATGAAATGGATTCTAAAGCTGTGAAGGTCCTGGAACACAGCACTACACATTAAATAAATGCCAGTTTCCTTTCCTTCTCTCTGTAAAAGCAGCCTTTCACAGAGTCTTGCTCACGGTCAATATTAGCTATACTGCTGTTGATTTAAGTTCAGCTCTGTTTAAAAGATATTTAGTGTTCCGAGCAGGATTCAGTTTATTAACCTGATGATGGTACCCAAGTTGTAATGAAATCTGCCTAGAGGCAAGAGCAATCGGTGGTACTTTTTGCTATGTAAATCACATCCCTGAATTTTACTTTGTATTCTCCTCACCTCTCTAAATCCACACTTCCAGGAAAGGATTTCTGGTGTTTTATTGTATATTTCCATACTTTTCAAATAAACCTCATGTTTTTTTTTTCTCAGCACTTCATGAACTCAGAATAAAAATTCTGTATGCCCATTGAAGTTTTTCAATACAACACCTAATTCACTCTAGGGTCTGTTGGTATTTTCCACCTAAACGTCACTCGGGGCTCTCTGCTTCTCTTATCTCTATTTCTTGACTCTAAGCAAACTGTGATGAGAATTCTTGTTCGATCTAACCCTTCACAAAACTCTTTTGCCTCTATTTCTTCTACTGGCCTTTTGGTGTTTTTCCATCCAGAAGCCAGAATGAGGCCATTACCTCTCCATGCAAATACTCCCATTGTGCTCATGACAAAACCCATTTTCCAAACTTAATATAGACACTGCCCAATAAAAAGGTAATGAGCCATATGTCTAATATTACCTTTTGAGGGGGGCATTAAAAAAGCACAAAGATACACATGAGAATAATCTTAATGATAAATTTCAAACAGTACAATATATCTCCAACATGGAATCAACATACACATAGATTTCACATTTATTTCGACATGGAATCAATATGCAAAGACATTGATGCAGTCCTTTTTTTTTTTCAGAAAGTCATCAAAACAATGTGTGTGTGTGCTTTACATTCAGAGCTAATTTCATTTTGAACTAGGTGTACTCCAAGTGTCCAATGGTACAGATGTGGTAGATGTACTTCAAGTGCTCAGTGGTACAGATGTGGTAGACTCTCCCCTTTGTACACTGTCAGTATTTTCCTGTCTGTTCACAACTTTAGAGTCATGTTAGCCTTCTGTAAGTTCCTCCTGTCCCAGCTGTTCTGAAGATGTTCTAGTCCCATCCCTCCCCACTTCATTGCCTTATAGTTGTTTGTCTGCCACTTGGGCACATATTGTCTCTTGCTAAGTAGAACCTTCCCGTGGCCCTGTCTTTTTATGGCTCTTTTGTCAAGGTTGTAGAAACATGTCCTTCCTTTGGAGAATACCCTTCAGTTTGTCATTATTAATTCATCAGCGTGGTTATTTTATAAGCCTCTGGCTGCCTAGTAAACAAAGAACCCTGTGAAGGTGGGAGGCCTTGCCTGTTTTTTTTCAACCTTGTATTCTGAGAGGCCCCTAGGATACTACCGGGGCCATTGTAGGAGATGTTGAGTGAATAGTTAGATAAATGCATGTGTGAACTATAGGATACCTGCAAGAAATGATTTGATTGATCACCAGTCCAGGTTTCCCAGAGCAAAGTGAGTGAAGGGAATGAATAGGGCCTGGTCTCACATGGGATTCTCTTCCTCCAATTCGCTCATTCTTTTCATGATACTGTAATGAGGAAGAAAATCAAAATTTGGGAATTTTCTGATATTTATATTTCTGTTTACTTTCACAAGTACCTGAATCTTTAGTGCTGGGTTTTGTTTTGTTTTTTAAAAAGCTGTCACTGTACCTGTGAAAATATGCTCTGTGGGAGCTACAGACAGACATCTCTGCAGTTACATTTTTAAAAGATGTATTTAGATGTGGGCACAACGTAGTAGGTGTTTCTTATAACACTCTGCCCTGATTTTAATTTCAAAAACCTATACGCATTTAAGAAATGCTTAAGAAGCCCAGGCAGTTAATGAAATTTTCTCAAATGAATAATGAATGAATGAGAGGAGAAGTTGAGTTGATGGATGAATGCTGTTCTCAGCCTTCCTTGGGTTTCTTCATGCATATCAGAGGTGATGACTAAGCAGCCAGCAGCCTTTCATTTTTTTTTAAACTTGCATTATTTGGCAAGCAAGGAGAAAAGGATGTGATGGTTTCTTTTTTATTCCCTTTCATACAAACCCATCACATATCTGGCTGCAGAAGAGAATAATGCAGTCCAAGAATAGAGGTTCATCTTCCCAACAGCATAAAATTCCTTAAAGTTAGGAAACAGGAGAGATGGGAAGAGAGAAAGAAAAACATTCCATTAAACTTTCCTCAAAGATGGCGAAGAACCCCCAGAGGAATGTCATCTCAGCCCCTTGGTTTGGTCAATATCTGTCAGACCAGTTCAGCAGTTCAAAATAAGCTCGTTATTAATGTGGGAAACACATTTCACTGAGTACTAAATATTTTTCTGACATCCTTTCTAAAATGAACTTAGACGACGATTAAAATGTCATTTCAAGGGCACATGGCTATCAGAAATAGACAGTCTTCAGGCTGTTTGCTTTGGTGAAGCAGGGAGTCTTTCTCATATGCCTTGCACTCAGCGTACCTGCGTTCCCGAACATTCTCCATGCTCCGCTCGGCAGATATGGCTAGCTGACTGAGTGTGCTTCCTTGTAATTATAGCCTGAAGATGTGTGGCATGCCCCTGTTTACAATAGAACAAGCTAGCCAGTGACAAGAAATAGGGAAGACAGGCCATGTACCTTGTCGTCATTTTGTGTGGTTGAGGCTTAAGAAGATGTAAGGTTTTGTGTCTCTGTAATTCACCAGAACGGTAACTGCCATTGTCTCACTTTGCTCTCTCTCAACATTAGCAAGGATATGGAAGCTGCACAGATAGCTGACAGCCTGAAAAAGCAGGCTGGTCCAGAAGAAAGCCCTGCTCTCTCCCAGCCCCCTCCCCTGCTTTACTTACACACCTTTCTCTTTACTGAGTCATGACTAACTTCCAGTTATTTTAACATCATCCAGCTTATCTTTGAAGGATGAATGTGGAAATGTCTCAATAGCTGAAGATATTTAGAGCGATCCATTAGATTTCTGTTAGAGATATTATATATGAATTTTTGGTCTGTAAGTAGTTTTTAAAAACTGGGCGGCATTTGATATGGTCTTAAGAACAAGACTTGTTTCTCTTTCCGTCTGACCAGTCACTGGTTCGCAAACCTGAGTCCTAGTGATGTGACAGTCACCACAAAGATGCCGAGATCAGATTAAGGAGCTGGAGACTTTGCTCTAAAGATCAGAGGTGTCCTCGAGGAAGGGGACCTGTGGTAGCACACGTGTCACGTGTGATCTCTGGAGACTGATGCACAGTCCAGACTGCAGTGAGGTGAAACGAACTTAGAGCATCCTAGAGGAGGAGCCATCTGAGCTTGCACACAGCATGAAGTATGACAGAGCGTTAAAAAAAAAATCAGCATGTAAGCTGCCGTTGGTGACTGTGTCCTTCCGGCACTCAGCAGAGTGTCTGGCATATTGTAGACTCAATACATGTTTATGACAATAGCAGCCAGAGGGCAAAGAAAAGCACCAGGCTTTTTCCAACAAATGCCACACCATGGCTCTCTGGAACCCTAGGAGACGTTAATAATTTAGCAGCATTGATAGATTGGAATCTATATTGCTGTTGAACAAGCCTATGATACCAGAAAGGGAGCAAAAGCAAATACCAAAAAAAACAGAACTATTGGGACCACTAGTGGAGTTTATAGTGACATTTAAGTGATGTCCCCGAGCAGGACATCACTGCTTATTGTTGGCGCACGTGGCACATTAAAGCTTAGCTGGATTCTGGCTCATGTTGTAACTTGACTCCTGTGTAAGGCGATATAGAAACCAGTATGCCCAGAGCAATAATGGGAGGGCATGCTTTTGTCTATAGGAAGCATGGGGATTAATGTCAAGATCTAAATGATGTTTGTGAGAAGACTCCCTGACTGCCATAAGGCTGTTTCTCATGTGTTGCTTTTTACGCTTCTGATCATGAGATGGACCACAATCAAGTTGAGGAGGGAGATTCTGCAACCAAATTATAGTGGAAAACTTTCATTAGCTCCTTCCCACATTAGGGGACTTCAGAGATCTTACAATGTTGCAGCTTATGCGCCTGCGTATAACCCAGGATTTTATGTGCACAGCTGAGAACAGAACACTTTTATTGGGAAGTATAAATTTTATTGTATGTAACACTCTTTAAGACTTCTTCATTTCTGTTCTCTGTGCCATATTTGCCAAATATTAATATCTTCTAGAGATATTTTCAGGCACAATTTGAAAGACAGGCGTGTGCCACCAAGGCCCTAAATATTCTGTACATCGGTCAGAAATGATCCAAAGGATAAAATAAAAATATAAAATAAATAAAATAAAAAAATAAAGGATATACATTTCAGGAAATTCTCTCTCTCTCCAGCTTCTACCATCTTGTTAAGATTTATGGAGCTTACAAAATACAAGTATTACCATTTAGGAAGAATAAAAGATAAGCCATCTATAAAATACCCCAAAATAGCAAGAGATATAAGTTGATAGAAAAACTCGTTCCTTCTAATCCGGAGTCACCTTCTCACATTTTTATCTGGCTTCTGCCAAATCAGTAACTAAAGAGGATGTGAGAAGACTGAGGCTTTCCAGGGATTTTTTTCCCCATTGACACACACACCACACGTACCCAATTTGGCTCCAAAGCATGTGTGAGCAGTGTTGGGTGGGATATCCATAGGCCCTTATTTAAAGGAAGGGGCATGAAGCTTTGGATTTACAGAGGCCTTGGTTCAAAGGCAAGAATTTAGGGAAGGCTATACATAGCCCACAAACATATGACTGCCTCATTCAAAATAATGTCAGTTCAAATTGTAGTGAGAGCCTTTCTCATTAATTAGGCTATTAAACATGCAGCAGGTTGATAGTACAGTCTGTTGCAGGAGGTAGGAGAAAGCAGGGAGGCCTCCTACTTTTTAAGGAGGTGCAGTGGTATGACCCTTAGGAAGGGATGATCTGGAAATATTTAACAGGATCAGAGAGGTGTTTATCTCTTGACCTAGCAACTCCTTTTCTGAGGCTCTGACCTATAACGACACTTGCGCAAGAATGAAATGACTTGTGTGAAAGGTTGTACAGTTGTGTTGTTCTCAATTAGTCAACAACTTCTGAACTGTGTGACTTGTCCATAACAGGAAATGCTTATCAAACATCTACCACGTTCCTTCTCGAGTGAGTCAAGAAGGGATTTATTTAAGGGTAGTGAGGTATATGGTCCTATTTTGATGCTCCTCTCCACCCACCCCACCCCAACTCCAAAGGTGTTACTTCTATTGGAGGGCACACAAGTAGCATCCTGGTACCAGTGCCAGAGCACTTACCACCAACCAGTGGACTGGGGGAAGGACATGCAGCATCAGCTCCAAAGATCTGTTGAAGGAAGCTTTGGGGAGCAAGCAGGAAGGCAGCAGGGTGATATGAAGGGTCCAAGTGCATCTGTGGATTGTACTACTTAAGTCCGTTCCCAGGTCTAGAGTTACAACCTGCCTGCAGTTTATACCAAAGCTGGGAACTCTTCTTACAGTGTATAGCAGAAATGTTTTCCCATTGAATAGACTAGGATACTGGACTCCTTGATGTTAGCGATGTTGTAATGGGGCACCGGGAGGGGAGGGCTGTGAAGGTGGAAACTGTTTAATAATAGATTAGAGCTACTTGCCTTAATGAAAATTCAACAGGCCATGGAAAGCCGGTGAAGAAGAGAAAAGAGTGATGGATGAGGCCAGGTGTTGAGGGTGAATGTCAGACAGGCCTGAGGCCGCCAGCAGTGGGGCCTGCAGAAGGCTGGTCTCTTCCTTCACTTTTCTCCTTGGCTGTAAAGATGTGGTTCCTCTGGACACTCAGTGACAACCTCTGTGACAGTAGCACGCATTTGGGGAAGGAAAAATTTAAGGTAAGAGATAGATGGATAGATAGATAGATAGATAGATAGATAGATGATAGATAGATAGATAGATAGATAGATAGATAGATAGATAGATAGATAGATAGATAGATAGATATATGATGGATGGACGACGGATAGATAGATAGATAGATAGATAGATAGATAGATAGATAGATAGATAGATAGATAGATAGATTAAAGATAGATGGACAATATAGATATAGATGATATAAATATAGATCTCAGTACCGAAAAACGTTATTTTTTTTTTTTTTACTAAAAATAAAATCTCTCCTCTCCTCTCTCCCACATATAGTTAAGGACTAAATGTCACAGTTGATAAAGGAGTAAATTAGAAATCTAACACTAAAGCATGAGCTTGAGATAACCACCTCTTGAAGAAGAAAGATGTAAGACCTAAAAATAAGACTAGGGTGTGGCCTGTCCTTCAGTGGACTTCACGCCCCACTTTTAACACCCTTCCTGGGTTCTCACATATAGATCAGAAAGCCTCAAAGATTTGGGAAGCTCTCATTTATACAGATGTGACTGTGACTAGAAATTGGTAGCAGGCCACCTATATCTAATAGACTTTAGTTTTAAATATTTTAATGGCTTGAATTATGCGTTAACTTAATGCAATGCCCCACATACTCTTACAGAAGCCAGATTGTTTGAAAAAAAGAAAAAGAACACTTTTGTCCAACTAAAATACTTTTCAGAAGTGCTGAGTAGGCCAAATCTTAGAAACTTAAGTCCTAAATATACATGGAAGTTACCTTAAAAGGTCATTTGACTCATGCTTTGCACATAGCCAAAATTATATCCAGAGCTCTAAAGAACAAAATGTGTGCTATATTCTTCATAATCTCTAGGAAATTAAATTCCACACCCATTTTTGGTAATGCTCTCTGGTGACTCACAGGCTTCTTGGAATTCCCAAAGACTATGGAAAGGGACCTCAACCAGCCTCTGGCTAAGTCACAGATGAAACCCCATCCCCTGGTGGATGGAGTCACCTGGGAAGGCATAACACAGCCCTTTGAGAACCTGAAACCGAAACCGGAGACCCCACATCCCTCAGTAGATTATTCTATTAACTTCTATTGAATGTTACTCCCATGGGCTACCTTTAGCTTCACTTACTTTAATTTGTAAACGGGGGTGTGGTTGGGTCGAATTGTTCACAGGGTACCCTGGTAACAAACCCCAGCACATCTACAGCTTTCTTGCCTGGGAGGTCTTCATACCTGGATTGAAAGAAAACAGAAATGGGCATTCATCCTCCTACTTCTACGGGACTAACTTTCACAGCCACTAGTAACAGTTATTAGTTAGGCTGATTGGAAGCAGTCTGTCTTTTGCACATCTTTGCATTTTCCTGATGCTAAGTTCAGTGAGTCCCTGGAATAAGGCCTAGCTAGTTTGACAACACCCATGTGCCCGGTTTTACAGAGCATGGAGTAGGCTGCAATGACCCTCTTGATTTCAGTTTGTGGCATAGAGGACGATATGAAGAGCAGTTGGCTTCTTGTTGTAGGACAACAGAAGTGTTTCGCCTTGCTCCAGTTCTTCGTTTGAAACGTTCCTTCTAGGGATTCCCGCAACCTCAAGTACTCAGGCGAGCTAACCCACAGACCTCAATCTGAGATCTTCACTGTTTCCATCACCGTCCCTCTTCCCTGATGTCTGGACTTCTTTATTTAATGAGAAAGGAGCAGATTTTTGTGTGTGCAGAGAGTTGTTTGTGGCTCCTTGGTCTGTCCCCATAGAAACAGGACTACTGCATAGGTTTTTCCCAGCTTCTTGTGGAAGGCACTATTTTGGGTAGACCTATTTACTCTGATCTCACACACTGCTAATAATAGATCCCATATTTGGACTTAAGATACTAAAGACATCTCAAGAGAAGCCCTAAGCTGCCCAGAAAGTCACCGTGAATGACACAGAAGTGGAATAAGGCCACTAGGGCAGGTGTGTCCTCTGTCTATGGATTTCCCCTTGCATACATTATCTTCATGTTCTCCATCTCCTAAACTCACTGTGAACAAGGAACTGGGGAAGTATTGAGAGAGGAGATGGGGATCTTACCATAGCAAGAATTTCCTTGAATTTTCTGCTTGTACGGGTGACTAGAGCCTTGTGGAGCTCTTGTAAACACGTGGTTAATGAAAATGGATAAATAGTATAAATATATAAATTCATCATATAGCTTTCAAAGAAGTTTGAGTTATTGAGGTGAAATCAATTTTTAAAAGCCTCACACAAATATGATACATGAACTATATGAATGCAAACATTCTAGTGGGGAGAGAATAAAGAATATAGCAAAAAGAGCCATTTTATCTATTAAGGAAAATTCTGTGGTCCAGAACAGGTACCCAGATTCTAATCTCACACCTTCAGTGTTCAGTGGAAACAACTTTTTTTTTATTAAAGAGGAACTACACTTTAACAAGAATATTGCTATTAAAAGTGTCCTTGGGAAACAACAGCTGTATGTTCATAGAAGGATGTTAGGTTTTGTTTTATGGCTTCAAACCATTTTGATTTGTAAGTTATTCTCAAAATCTGGGGGATTATATAATTCTAACATTAAGAGCACATTTTTCTTTTGGAATTTGGTTTGTTTTTTAGTTATTTTTTAAAGCTACATTCACATAAAGCACATTGTTAATTAGGTCATGCCTGTTTGTTGGGGACAGATAATTCACTCTAGTTTATCTTACACGCTGGGCTGTGTGCCAAGCACACTTCATGCACTGGCCTCTTCCATCCTCATGATGCCTAGACCATCTACCTCACTTCTGCAGAGTGTGGCTACATGTACCTCTAACCCCATTACTGTGGAGAGTGGGCACAGTGGGACCCCAGGGACTTGCTGGCTGCCAGCCTACCTCAGGGTTCAGTGAGGGACTCAATCTCAAAAGAATCAGGCGAAGAGTGATAGAGCAGACCACTGCCTTCCTCCTCTGGCCTGTGTGAATATGTGAGCTCACCTCCCCCCATGCACATACACACATGTACACATAGCACATGCCAAATTCACACACACACACACACACACACACACACACACACACACACAGGGACAAAAAAATCCACCTAACCAACCTTATACATAAGTGAAAGGAAATTTTTACTTTGTTACAGCTAAACTATATTTTTATTGACTCTTTGTAACAAGCTGTATGAAGTTGGGTTTATGTTTAGTTCATGGGTATCTGAACTGTTTGTCACATTAACAGCAAGGGGTGGAGCTAGGCATTGGATGCAGGCTGCCTGTCTCTCCAGTTCACGACTGTGCTCCTTGCTCCATGATAACTTCACATATAGGCACAGGCCCTGCAGTAGGAAGAAGATGTCATGTGTGCTTCTCACAAGAGTCTGCCTTTGAAGCAAAGGGTGGCCTTTCACTTACATTAAATTTACATTGTTAGATTGTTTACTGCAAATGACAGCTTGTTAACCTCATTCTTATTTTAACATGCTTCTTCTTCTTCTTGGTGTAAAGTTGATATACAAAATGATGAGGTGTGTGTGAAATTTTTTTGATCCAATGCTACCATGTACTTGGGCCATATTCCCTTCCCTCTCCTCCTCCACCCCTTCACCCTCACATCCCTCGGCTCCTTCTGCTCCTCTTCCCTTTCCTTCCATTCTCAGCGTCTCATCATTCTGAAGTGAACTTGTCCCTTCCTGGAAAATCCTGGTTGACATTCAAGAGCAATCATGTATTTGTGTTGACATTTACCTACTTTCTCCGAAAGGGTTCAGACACTACAGCTTTCCTGTTTATTTACTAAGCACTGCATATGCATTATCCCCACGTTAGGCTCTCAGCATTCCATGAGGTGTCTAAGCTAAGGGTTAGGAAGCAGGTGTATCAAAGTCTACTTCAACTAGAGCAAACCTTGATTTATAGCCCTTCCCTCACCCAAACCAGCTCACTGCCATTCATGTAGTTGCTCAGATCCCAAATCTATCAGTCACACAAGGTTCTCTCTCCCTGCAGGGTAACTGTTTGCCCTTCCCTGACCACCTCCACAGCCTGCCCCAACTCCAGACCCCCCCCCCCGTTTTTACGTTGGCTGTAATGCACTTCTTTATGTCCCCTCTGTGGTGAACTTTTAAACAACCCCTGGAATGAGCCTTAAAAATCTAAGCAAGGTCTTCACACTATCCACCTTAACACAACTCCAGTAGATTTCTGTGGTACTTCTTAAAAAGTATAAAGTACCATGGCCTACAGTTCCCAGGGGATGAAGTTCCTTTTAACATCTTTAAATTGTCTCTTTCACCCTCTTCCTCCTCTATTGTCAGAGTCCCACAGGTCTCCCTCGTGCTAGTACAGTCTTGACTAATTTCTGTCCCAGCATTTTTGCATCTGCTGTCTGTCCTGTTCGCCGTTTTCCCTTCACATTTCACGCCTCCTATTTCATTCAGTTCTCTGCTTAAGCATCAAAGATGCATTGACGACTCATTGAAATTTTATCCTCATTATAGTCTCTTTATCTCCTGTCTCTCTGTGTATGTCTCTGTCTGTCTGTCTGTCTGTCTCTCTCACACACACAAACACACACTCACACACACACTCCACTTCTATTTATTGTCTTTATCTTCTTCTGGAAAGTTTATGAGATCAGAGAGTGATACTCCTTCACCAAGTACGCTGTATTTATAGCAGGTTTCAACACACACTCAAAGCCTAATTGTGAAACCAATGAATGAATCAGTCCCCAAAAGGATATGTTGCTCTTTCAAATAGCTAATAGCTCATAGAGGCAGCATCAGAACCCAAGCAACCCAACGTTCTATGCAGGATGCTGTCTACCCAGCTGATGTTACAGACATCCTCCTACTTCAGGCTGAACTTTGATGTATGCACAAAAGGAGATGTGGGAAGAAGAAAATGAAAGGTTTGGTTTTTTTCCATCCCTAACTTGCTTATACGTGGGCTGATTACTCAGGGGAACTAAAGTCAGACTGAAACTTAGTGGACCTGACAGATGCTGGTTGAAACTGTGCTCAGCTTATTACTCAACTTAAAATTATTCCAAACTTTAAAGACCGTTGAGCTGCGGGAATATTTTCCTCTTCCCTTCGTTTATTCTCTTGTGAAAGTTGGTGCCTCAAGACAGAATACAGACGAAACAGTTTAGCCATGCGGGTCATTCTTCTCTGTTTGGCACCCAAACGTCTTCCCCTCTCTGCCTCCTCGTCTCTTGCATTCCATTTGGGGAACTATACTTGAAAGGCCAGGCATGTAAATTCCATTAGAGAAAGGTCTCTCCTGGAATGGAGGAAAACATTATGAACTCAGGTTCTCCCTCATCCCGGGAAGTGTCGAAATAACTCTCCGGGCAGCTGCAACTGAGGAGAGATGGATCCATGACCACGGAGCACCGAGCTTACAACACTGAGGGTTAAGCCTCACACCCCTTAGGAACCCTCATGCAGCTACTCTGAGCTGCAGCCCTGGCATTTCTAACGAGTTCCTGATGATGGCAATCCCCTCGGAGTAGTGTAGTACCAAGTGTGTTTGTCCACACTGTAAGAAACTACCCGCTGCAGCTCGGTTTCAGAAAGAAAGTTTGAGACCGCGAAGACTTAGCCATCTGGGCACCCACCCCGTCACCAGCTTCCTATTTGCAGGAAGGAGAAGGAAAAACCCCGGATGCAGACATACAGAGGCAGGCCGTCTAAGGACTGGTTGACATAGGATCTTAAACCAACTCGTTCGCGTTCTGAGCAGTGCAGCTGAGGGACCACGAAGCAATTAGTGACTTTCAAAAAGCAGATTTTTCCAATCATTAAAAAGTGTATTGACTCAGATTGTGAATACCAACTTTTTTTTCCCTTTCTTTTATTCGCTGACTAACATCTCCAGAAATAAATCAGCGACCTTTGTTGGAGTTGAAAGGTAGCATCTTTTATGTTCTTAACAAAAAGGATTTTTTTTCCCTTTCACATTCTCCTTGAACTGTTTTACTCGCAAGCATCATCTGAATGCTTCTCTAAGTACTTAAGAGATAAAATACAGTTCCTCCTCTATCACACTCAGTTCCCTTGCAGATGAATAGAAATATAATTTTGAAGTACCTTTAATATTTCATAACCATGTCTATTTTTAACCATGTTACATTTTGTTTTGTCTTGCTTTGTTGGTATGACTATTGGTTGGAAACAGGTTCTCCACATGTAGCTCACACTGGCCTTGAACTTACGGCCCTGCTTTGGGCTCCTGAGTCCTGGGATGTCAAACATGTATCGCTATTCCTAACTAACCACACATGATGGTGAGCTAGGGACATGATCGTCCCTTTTAGAGCCTCTGCCCCAGAAGTCACATATTCAAGATGAGAAGCTTTGGTGCCTGACATATAGGATTCATACATTTCATTGGCTAAGTCCAAGGAGATGCAGAGTTAAAATATCTGCTGTCTCCTGTTGTCACAACAACTGAATATCAGCTACTCCTCTATACCAAAGGGTTTCTTGACTCTGCAGGAGCAAACTGGATTGGAAAGGTGAAAAGGATGGACCCTTGGCATCCCAAACCTAGGTGAGTCAGACTGAACAAGTTATGAGTATGGCTTAGAACATCCTTTACCTCTGTGAAAAAGACAGAATATTGAAGGTAGCTCCCAGGGTTCATAGCAGTTAAACCAACTGTCTTGACCCAGAGCCAATTTATTCATGATTATTTGTCAAAGGAAATGAGTCATCTCGTGTGCTCATCACAGGCTAACTATTCAGTTTAGGAATCAAGGATAAGAGTCTTTGGCATCTCAACTGAATGGACCAGGTTTTGCTGTCCCCCCACTTGGGATGACTTATCCTTTTGGAGAAGGGGATGGGGTAAATGTAGGGTGGAGGAGCAGGAGGAAGGATGAGAGGGGCATCTGTGATTGGTATGTACAATGAATTAAAAAAAAATAAAAAAAAGAATCTTTGGCATTAGCCTGGGAGTTTGGTCCCGCAAATCATATAACCTTAGACCAGTTGTGATTAAGAAGCCCCTGGATGGCCCACACTCACCATTTTAAACATAGATACATGGGGTAATATTAATCAACTCTCAGGTCAAGATGAAGGTCTGATGTTTTGTGACTCTTCCTTTCTCACAACATTTAAAAATGGTGATGACACTCCTCTGTAGTGGGTAGCTGTTCCAGCTTTGACCTGGAAGTACTACCCCTAATGAGGCTTCTGGTAACTGCCATGGCTACCTAGGACCTGCCCCTGGGGTGTGGCCAGGACAGGAGCCCTTAAGACCTGAGATCTGGACGTGCCAGCCCTCTTAGTTCCTGGTGATCCTGGATACTGGATGGCAGACTGAGTCAGCATTCTCCAGAGAGAACACTGCTGGACTGTTCCTCACCTCTCCCCGATCCTGTAACCAACCCCTTTACTGCCCCTCACCTCTCCCAGATCCTATAACCAACCCCTTTACTGGCTGTCAGTTACCCCAAAATAAACCTCCTTTTTAACTATGTGGAGTTGCCTTGATAAATCGCCACTATACTCCTTATTCTCAACAGGTGCATCTTGGATGTGCTTTTTCTCTCTAGCGTTCCTCTCTCGAATAGATTACATTAAAATAAACTGAGTCAGTGTGTCTTGTCCAAATATGAAACTTCTTGGTGCCAAACCACACTTTCAGGTTTGAGTTGAACACCCAGGGTGATCCGGTTTCTTGTTTTCTTGTTTCATTCTTTTTGTACTTTTATAGACAGGGGGAAGATTGAATAAAAATGATTTATATGTTTGGACTGACCCCTTCCAACATGTCTTCCCTAACTGACATGGTCATACATTTGGTCCTCACTCAACACTTTTTTTTTTGAGACAGGGTTTCTCTGTATAGTTTTGGTGCCTGGCCTGGATCTCACTCTGTAGACCAGGCTGGCCTTGAACTCACAGAGATTCGCTTGGCTCCCAAGTGCTGGGATTAAAGGCGTGTGTCACCTGGCAGTCTTCAACCCAGACAAATAGTATGCAGAGTCATCCAAGATACGGGATTTGATTTAGATCTTCTACTGCTAACATCTCAATAGTGCAAATAGCTCTAGTAGACTGTTTTCTCGGCCGACCCCTTCTCCCTCACTGAGTGGCTGCTCCAAAGCTTTAGCCTGTCTTCTCCCCTTGGAAACTTCTTTGACTTAGCCCAGTATCTTCATGTTGCTCATAATTAATGAGATCCTAGGAGTTCAAACTCATCCATCAGTTTGGGGATAAGTTTGGAATGTGGTTTCCATCCTTTATTGTAGGAGGCAAGATTCTCTATGGGCCCAATTTGTCCAGTTACAAATGGTAAAGTAATTAGTCCCTTTAGTATATGAATCTTCTATTGTAGCTCAGTTTGAGTCATCTTTGCACTAACATGGCACGACTAACTACCATCATCCAGTTCTCACCACTTGAGGTGGAAATGGTAATCAAATGGCAGTGAACTTTGAAGTCCTTTCTACGAGACCTCTGTGCTATATACTGTGGGTGTCATCAGAAAGATCCATTTGTGGTGGCTTGAATGAGGATGGCCCTAGTAGGTTCATATATTTGAATGCTTGATCCCCAGTTGGTGGAACTGTTTGGGAAGGTTTAAGAGGTGTGGCCTTTGTTGTGTCATCTGGGGTGGGCCTTGAGGTTTCCAAAGCCCATCCTATTCCTAGTTAGTGTTCTCTTTCTCTCTCTCTCTCTCTCTCTCTCTCTCTCTCTCTCTCTCTCTCTCTCCCTTTCTTCCTCCCTCCCCCCTTCTCTCTCTCCCCGTCCCTCTCTCTCCCTTTCTCTCCCTTTCCATCTTTGCCTTGTGGTGGTTGTCGTCTCAACATGTAAGCTTTCTGATACTGCTCCAGTGCCATACCTCCCTGCCGCTGTGCTCTCTGCCATGGTGATCACGGACTCATCTCCTGAAACTGTAAGTCTTCATGATGTGCTTTCTTCTGTAGCTTGCCTTGAGCGTGGTGCCTTAGCACAGCAACTGAAAAGTAACTGGGACATAATTCTTAAAGAAAAATCTCTAATTTACCTGTCACTGTAACCCATACATCCATAATGAGCCCAGGAGAACAAAAGAAAATTAAGTTTTAGTGTTTATATTTAAAAGCTCCAGAAATTCTGTGTTCCCACCTGCCCATCAATCTGTCTATCATCCCATTCACATTTCAACTTTCTCCCCTAATATCAGAATGCATAGTCAAGTCCTACTATAATCATTGCCTCAACAACAAAATTTCTCCATCACTGTGAGTGTTTAATTAAAACTATTTAAAACCTGACTTGCCCACATAAAATGAGCACTGTCAACGAATTCACACAACTCATTTGTTAGTAAAGAAGCCAATAGTAAAGCCAGCTTAAAGACTCTTTTAGCATCTGGATATTTATAGGCTAGCCATCTCATAAATGTTCAAGTAAGATTGTTCTGTTAGATACCAATGTGGTTAATATATCCAGGGCAATAAACTGTAACCTTTGGGGTTATCTATTCCACTAGCCAAAAAATTATGTGTATCTTTATCAGATATAATCCCGTAAGTTCATGTGAAACATCACTAACTCTTTGACCTTTGGTCACTAATAAATAAAACAAAAAATACTTCTCCATAAAAAAATGTAATAACACAGGATTTAGTCTATGTCTCTGAATAATGACAAAAGTAAATAATAACCACTTATTTTACTTGTTCTAGTGTTTTAATAATTTTCCTAATGTCATAAGCAGGTTACATACTTCAGACAGATAAATTACATAATTTTAGAAGGATTTACTTAAAGGTGAATCTATACCTAACATAAATATATTTGGACTCAATAACACTATTGTCATTGAGATGTCAGGACAAGAACTGTATGTAAAACGAGTATTAACCACAATGTTTTTTATATAAGAACTACATACAGATTGTCTTTCTGCTCCTTGATGTAATATTAAAGGCAAACTTGAGTGCATTTTACATCCTGCACTCAAGAAACTAGGAGAAATTAAAGAAACCTCCCCCAAAGATGGGATTCTAATAAATGCTAAAGACAGGGCAAGAATCCAAGTCCAGATAAATGGTATTTTGGCTGCATGTTGATAGATGTTGGACCCTTATAAGACTTATATTAACTCAAAGCTATAAAATTTGCTTTATATTTTGAAAACACTAAAACTTTTTTTTTTTTTGCCTCTTTTAACGAGGAAATGTTCTTCACTGCAAAACAGACAGGCCAAGCAAGGACCTGTAAAATGGACAGTCAGAGAAAACTCCTTTCATTTTATAGGATAATGCCCAAAGATCACCAGGGCCTCCATCTCCTTGACTGGATTTAGTCTCCAGAACAATCGCAGAGGGATGTGTTGTGGACGTCAGCAAAGGGTGGTGAGGATGCAGTAAGGGATGATGTATCACCCAACACATTATCCTTATGTTTGCTTTTTTATTCTCTCAGATTAGGAGCATAAACTTGACAATTCTGTGAGTTATCGGAAGCCACTGACTCATCATGCTAACTTTTCTCTGAATAAAATAAATAATCATGGTGGATCAAGGAGTACTCCAGCAAAGCTGGTATACACACACAAGGAGACAGAACACATTACTTCCTTCTTAGGGAACAAACCCCTCCAGCACTCCACAGCACACTGTGTCTCTCTACTCTTGGGATTCAGCTCTTTTGAATGTTGTTTTCCTATAAAGATCACATAAAACAATTCATGGCAGGCTGGCAACAGCTCACAAGTTTAGCTTTCCTGTGGGAGTTTGTATTTGTCCAGGAGTCAAAGCCTCAGGCTTGCAATGAGTGTTCGGAAGCTATAGCAAAATTTCTTTCTTAATCTCTGAAGTAACTCCTTCTAGCCAACAAGACTTTTAAGGTTGACTATCAAGATGGATTAGTCCTTTCCCTACTTTTAACAAGAAATAGATTAACCCAAACCAGACTTACCAACTGAACCCTGAAACTCCCTAAGTTTTGTGGGATTTCATATTTTTAAACAATTCTAATCATAGACAGGAACACGGAGAGGGTTTGAAAAGCTGTGTTTAATAGACCCATTTTGCCAACTCCAACTTGCCTCATCTCATTGACCCACAGAACTAAGATTCTAAAATAGACTTGTTCTTTACTTGCCAGACATTGTATGTTGATCGAAATCATAGACAGTCATTTCTAATATTCAAATAGTTCCTACCAAATCTTCATTTGAAAGCAAGATGGCCAAGAGTTATGAGGGATACTACAATTCTACAATTGACCACTGGGAGTTTTTGTTCCTCTGCATAGCAAATCTTAAATCAGATGACCACTTACTGTCACAGATACCCATGTGCGTACTTAAAAGCGCTGAGAAGTCATAGTAATAATATATATTTTATTTCATTTAACTTGCCACTGTCCAATGAGTTTGGGAAAGCATACAGGAAGTATATAAAAGGATACATTGCATTTTGATAAATTATTTGTGATACATGCTTATCACTTTTTTCTAATGACAAAGATAATATCTACTTATTTGTCTTTCTGTTTTCTATCAGTGTATATTTAGATACATCTTAGAAATGGAAAATATTTCACAATTCCCAACTTGTATTCCCATATCCCTGCTCATTGTTAACAAATGTGAACTTTTCAAACTTACTGATGCCTGTGCTGAACTTTGATCATTGGCAGCATGAAACCTTAGGTTACTTTCTCTTCCATAACCGATTTCAGTCACTTAGGATTATATCCTGAGCAGTCTTTTAGACATATGTTTATCTCATTTAGTGACCTTCATAGAAAAGGCTGGTATAATAAAAGTGGAAAAAAATACATGTTTCTAAAACACATTTTAAAACCAAGTATGTGAGAAAAGGGTTGGGTGTAGCATTCCTGACAATTATGACAAGTATAAGAGCCCCAAGCTCATGTCAGGCATCCTGCTCCTCTGGCTCTTACAGTCTTTCTGTCCATCATTCTGTGAAGTTCCCTGAGTCTTGGGTGCAGGAATTATGTTGTGGATGGACTGATTGGGGCGGGGTCCCTTGCAATCCCTTGTTCTCTGCATTTTGATCGCTGGTAGCTTTCTCTAACGGTCTCCATCACCTGCGTTGTTTCTTTGTTGAGGTGTGAGAGCTACACGGATCTGTGGGAATAGGAATAATACTTTGAATGCAGTTAGGAATTAACTCTGGTTTTGTAAAAATGGTGGTTGTAGCCGGGCGGTGGTGGCGCACGCCTTTAATCCCAGCACTCGGGAGGCAGAGCCAGGCGGATCTCTGTGAGTTCGAGGCCAGCCTGGGCTACCAAGTGAGCTCCAGGAAAGGCGCAAAGCTACACAGAGAAACCCTGTCTCGAAAAACCCAAAAAAAAAAAAAAAGGTGGTTGTAGGTTCTCTCCAAGACCTGTGACTTCACTCACCCAGGCAGTTGGCTGTGTTTCCAGAATCAGGCGTATTTCCCTCTTGCTGTACTTGCGTTCAGTTCAATTAGAGAGCTCTTGCCAATTGCCAAGAGATGAGCATCATGATTGCATCCCTAGGATTATTGTGCCATGCTTTTCACTGTTGAAGTTGTGAGGTTTCAACAACATGGCTACCTAAACAAGACTTGAACAAGGATAACACCGACAGACATGTCACCATGGGAGGGGGGCATCTCACAGAACCCCAACCTTAGACAGCGAACTACAGGCAACTAAGGAATGCTGAAAGGAGGAGAAAATTTTATTCCTCAGGAAAGATCCCACCAATTATCTGATAAATTCTCAATCCCAAAACGACCTGACACAGACTGAGCATATTTAATTTATATATTGATGAGTAGAAGTGTGTGTGGAGGGGTCTGTAAAAATAAAAAAAAAATACTGAGGCCATGAACTTAAGAGAGGTACATGGGGAGGATTGGAGAAAGTAAAAAAAAAAGGAGGGGGAATAATATAATCATATTTTAATTTCAAGCAAAAAACAGTTTAAGTGTAGAGTAAATTACGGTTCTGCATGACTTTGCAAAGCCCACTCTCAGTGTTTGCTTCCTTCTTTCCTGCAGCTATCTAGACAGAATGTAATGAAAGAGCCCATATCACATTTATCTGCTCAGCCACTGGCCAACTTTAAGCAGGGTATTCCAATCTGACCTGAGGCACGTGTTTCTGCAAGGCTGCAATTGCAACAGAGAGTGACTTTCAGGAAGGGTTATCCTGTGATTTTAGTGTATACTAAGAACTGCACAGACATGAAGAAAAAATGCTGGTCCCACATCTTGGGTATTTGTTTAGTCATGAAAATTATATTGGTTTTTAAAAATCAGACACAGCCTATTGTGTGGCTTTGTGTTGTATAGCAGTACCTCGTTGTCCTTACCTCAAGCTTCTTTTGTAAGGCAGATATTTGGTCTCAGCAAAGTTAGATCCACAGGTGTCTCTATCAGATCCCAGACTAATATGCAACTTAACTTTTAATTATTTGCCATTTCAATTATTTTATATTCGTGTTTTATGTTTAGAATGTACAATACCTTGGTTGCCATATCTTAGGTCACAAATAGGTTCAGGTGAGCGTGGGTAAAGCATTGAAGGAACAGAAAAACCAGGTGAATCTACACTGAGTGGTATCACCATCATTGCTGGGTTCTAGAACCACTGCTGCCTTGCTGAGAATGTGCTGGATGGGGTGGGACTTTTGTATTTCCTGCAATTTTTTTTTAAACAACAACAACAAAAAAAAAACCCATGACTTCCTTAATGGGTTCCACTTACTATCAGGTACTTTTCTTGAAGATCCTTGTGTGTGTGTGTGTGTGTGTGTGTGTGTGTGTGTGTGTGTGTGTGTGTGTGTATACGCATTTTGCCTGTGTATTTGCATCATGTGCATGTCTAGTGCACATGGACGCCAGAAGAGGGCATCAGATCCTTTAAAAAATTGTAGTTACATATGGTTGTGAGCCATGATCTGACTACTGGGAACTGGACCTATGTCTTCCACAAGACCAGCAAGTGTTCTTAACTGCTGATCCATCTCTCCAGCCCCAGGTACTTTCTTAAAACTAGTAGAATCTAGAATCATATGTCAAGAAAAGAGAACTACTCCATGCGACTAGGTTTCCTGCGGTAGCAGTATGACATTAACAAAATGACATCACTGTTTAGAGTGACAACTACTTTCCTGGAAGATAACTCTTAATACAATTTTGCAACTAAGATGTAAATATCAAACACCATTCTGAGAGAGTAAATCTATTTCCTCCCATTCTCGTCACTAAAGTGAAAGAAGAGGGGAAAAAATACTTTAAAGTCATGAAGATGCTCCACAACGTCATGCCCATCGCATTGAGTATCAAGTCGACACAACTGTTGGCTTTTAAACAGTTGCTTTCTTTCCATGCCCCCCCCCCCCCGCTTTCTAATTGGGGTATGTGCGTATGTAACAGCCAGAGATTACCATCAGGTGTCTTCTATTGCTCTCCACCTTTTTTGAGGCAGAATCTCTCACTGAACCTGGAGCTCACAGGTTAGTTTCGACTGGTTTGCCAGCAAGTTCCAGAGATCCTCCTGATTCCACCTTCCCAGCACTGGGATTACAAATGCACAGGACTGCCCAGCTTTTTACATGGCTGCTATGGATTGCAACTCAGGTCCTCATGCTTTCAAACCAAGTACTGTATCTTTTGAGACATCCTCCTGCCCACTTAAGGCATCTTTAAAACCACTATTTTTTGAATATCTATTTGGTAGATGTATCTATCCAGACGCATCTCAGTTGATATATTTCCATCTGAAGCCAACAGTGCCAGCCCCAAGGCTCAGATAGTAAAGGTATACAGCATCAAAGAAAAAGTCCTTGAGCTGAGTTTTAAACTCATATCACTGTCATCAAAAGCTGTAAATTTTATTTTTCATTGAAAAGGAAATATGATTAAGAATACTAAGGCATCCTAAAATAGATCATGCTGGCCAAGCACAGAAGGTCAGGTTCGAAATTCTGGTGGGCCATCAAGAACCTAACTGCCCTTATCTGTGATAATATCACAATCCATGGAGCCTCAACTAGTGCCTGTTGGATTCCCAGAGGAAAAAGTCAGTTTAACCTCCCGAGGGGATATGAAGCTATTTTTCAGAAGAAATCTTTGGCAAACAAGATTTATCTGGAACCCTAAAGAGCCCTCTGGCCTATTTTTGGCTTTTCTGGGATACCCAGAACTGACCTTATGTGATATAAGGCATTCTGTGCTAGGCTTTTATGTTTTATTATTTTTTTAAACTAAAATGTCACTATGGATTTCAGGCAAGAGTAACCCTTTTGAGGTCTTTTGTTGACTTGGCCATGTGTTCATTCATTCCCTGTTTTGTTTAGTTGTCTATGTCTATAACGTATTATATACTGATGCGATGGCATAAATACTCCTCCAAGTGGAGTAGATGTGTAAACAATCACAATGCAGTAATTGTCCTAGGGATGCTCATATGCCTTTGAAGTTCCACCCAAAGTAGTCTGGGGGGGGGGGGCGGGGGAGCGGGCACAGTTACAGTAGAGACTAGAGGAGAGGAGAACATGGTCCATAGCAACCTTTTGCCTCAGGGACCATACTCTGTTGTCTGGTCTGATTTGCAAATCCCAAATTGTGTGAGTTGTAGATTTACGACACCCTTTGGAGAACTTTCTCCTCACCCCTTCTTACTTATTTCTATACAGCACCCAGTAGAATCTTCCTGACTTCACTCACTGATTTTGACTATTAGGTTTTTTTTGTTTGTTGGTTGGTCTGTTTGTTTGCTTTGTTTGTTTGTTTTTGCTTTGCTTTGTGGTTGTTTTGAGACAAAATATCTTTACGTAATAGCTCAGGTTCTCCATGATGTCACAATCTTCCTGCCTCAGCCTCAAGGTACTGGGATTTGTGGATATAACCAGTGAAATGGGCTCTTTGGATTTGTTTTGCCCATGGACCCGTTTTGTTTATCTTAATATGGCCAGATTCCCAAAGAGCCTGTATTCTTCCAATAGAGCCAGGGAACCTTGCAAAAGACAGAGTCCTGGAACTTAGCCTCGTGCTGAGAAGAATGCTTGGTTGCTTTTCACTCCCTCCTCAGCTCCGTAATTCCCATGCTTTGACCAGGAAGGGCAGTTCTTAGGCTGGCCTCGGGGTCCTTGCTATTCTTGCTCCATTTAAAGCTATCTCAGTTTGGAGAGAAGATACTGTTCTGTTTCTTCACCTGATTTTTCTTTTTGAAAATATAATCAAAAGGAAGCTGAGTCTCTCACATTTCTTATCCTGTCTTCCTGGTTATTCAGCCTAGTGTTCACATGAAATGGTAACTATGGCAAAGTTTTAATCATAGTGGCAGATCAGTTGCCTTTGTTAATTTACTGGAGCATGCTTTCTTAAGGAAACTTTGGCCGCATTTGAAAAGCATTGAGTATATACTAGGGGTGAGTTCTCTTGTTTGTGCTTTGATATTCTGGGAGATAGACAAATGTTCAGCTGTTATTTCTTTATAAGTTTTAAAATTCTGAAACAATAAGAATGAAAGCCACCATGTATCTACCTACATATTGCTAGCCAGCCTCCCTTTTTAAAATGTATTTATTTATTTTTCTATTATCAGCTTGATACAGTATAAATTCTTATCCTAATAGTGAAATGTTTCATTGGGGCTTGCCCAGTAATTGAGTAAAACCAAAACTTAAGCCACAGTCATCCTAGCATCCAGCTTCCCTTAGTGGGAAATTTGTTTAGGTTACAGAATGTGGTCATTTATAAAATTGGAGCACCATTTACCCATCTAGAGGTGGAGATCCATGTGCTTGGGCTCAGGCCGGACTGTGAGCTGCTTTTTACCACTCTTTCAGCATACTGAGAGTCAGTTACTATGTTGAGAGGTTCTGAAAAATCCATTAATATCCATGAGTTGATATCAACTGGATTTTTGGCTAATGGAGGGATGGATAAACTGAAGGCCCTGGTTCAGGACAATGGGAGACAAGTACAGGAGCAGGTGACATGAGGCCTGCCCATCCCCCTTTTCCAACAGTAGGCCAGAGCATTCGTTCTGAATGAGACCACTGCCTGGCTGAGGGAATGCTTCAGCAAATCTTCATTTTTATTTTCAATATCCCAGATATAAATCGGATCTCTTTCTTTGCTATGATGCCATCACCTGCCTGGAAAAATAGGGCATCATTTTGATCAATGGTTTGAAAATTTTGCTATTATAACCCTCAGTTTTGTTTAGTCATATTTATGGTTGAATAAAAATGATTTGGGGGCATTTTAAGGACATTTTTCTTAGAATGACTTCTTTCCTTTGAAAACATTTCAGGACCTACCTACCTTGTTTCTCTGTAGCAGAATTGTGAGTAATGTTAATGTTACTGGTACCAATAAGATCCACATTTAATATTTTTTTTTTTTTTTGGTTTTTCGAGACAGGGTTTCTCTGTGTAGCTTTGCGCCTTTCCTGGAACTCACTTGGTAGCCCAGGCAAGCCTTGAACTCACAGAGATCCGCCTGGCTCTGCCTCCCGAGTGCTGGGATTAAAGGCGTGCGCCACCAACGCCCGGCCATTTAATAATTTTAATGCTCATATACTGTAACCTAAGTTGCATTAAGAAATTTTACATTCTAATATGATATCAGAACTATGCGCATTGGCTATAAAATGTTGCCACTATTCAGGTCTGTGCCCTTGAACTGTACTGAAGTCATCTACATATAAAATGAAATGGCGGTTTCTGTGATATTAAAGTGTTGAGAATACTGGGATGGGTTAAAAGGTACCAAAAAGCCTAAAATGATGCTCCAAACATGATGATTTTTCTTCCCTCCATTTACAGCATCACGTTGTCCTGGAGCTCAGGGAAAATCATTAACCTCTCTCAACATTGTTTCAGGCACCTCCATAATAAGGCATTGGAACCACCTCTAAGTCTCCTTTACACAAACTCCAGACTTTTTCCTTTCTAGGAGCATTTTGAGGGTAGTGCAGTGCAATGCAATGGAATACCCATGACTATGCATGTTCATATTTTGTTTGGGGATTGTTTTACCCCCAAATAGAATACAGAGGATGATGACATGTTAAACAGGTCTTTAAGGGTCAAAACTGTTTTATTTATTCTTTACACCAGAGAGATGAAGAAGATAGACAGAACATGTGTATATATTTTCAGTATAAAGTGGTATGAGCTCAGTGGAAGACCTGGGTCTTAAATAGAGTAAATAGACATTAGTTTGTTGTTGTTGTTGTTGTTGTTTTCATAACACCGGTTGCTCTACCATTTTAACACTGGCTTAGAAATGAGGAAGCCTTCTATCTGAACACACCAATCTTGTTTTATAAGATTGTGTCACAATTTATCATTGTACTGAGTCACCCTGTAGTCCAGTTAGGAGCCCTAAAATTCTAATATAACTCAGAGTCCTTAGGAAAGTGAAGTAAGGAAAAGAATGCTGCATGTTTGTGTCAGCTCACATGGAATTGCATACAAAAGTAAACAGAGGCTGCTTTGCATTTTTCTTTCTGAGAAAAATCTCAGAAATTGAAGGAAAGTACCTTGTAAGGTTTTTGTGTGTGCGTGCATGCATGTGTGCTTGCGTGAGTGCGTGCGTGTGTCAAGGTGTGTGTGTGTGTGTGTGTGTGTGTGTGTGTGTGTGTGCGCGCGCGCGCATGTGCTTTATCTTGTCATTTTGATCCAAAGTACTTATGTAAAAACATATGACCTTGTCTGATGACAGATAACATTGAAAAAATGAACCAATTTAACTGTGCTTCTGAAAAATATGAAAATGACAATATTAGTGCTTCGTTAGGGTAGTCTAGGATTGTAAATGCACTTCAAGGCACTGTTTAGCAGGTTTGAGAATTCCTTTTCTATAAGAAATCTGGATACATTTGACCTTTGGATTTCAGCCAACTCTGCTTTCCTTTTCTACAGCTTGCTTGGACTGTGTTCCTAACCACTTTTTGGTTTCCTGTCTTTTTCCTTGTCTAGCATCACTATGTAGAGCCGAAGCATAAGGCTAAGAGAAAGGGCAGAATAAGGAAGTTTGAGATCTTTTTGCTCAAATGGACTCAGCCGATAAAGATACGCCAGCAGGCACAGGGGGAAACAGGTATGCACCCACGCATGTTGGGGAAGAGAAGATAATCATGTTGCCACTCAAATTGAATTATGTGCAAAGCAAAGGGTAAATGCAGAGTCAAGACTTGCAGCCTCAGAGTTCAAAACCATTTAATGAAAACCAGAGCCTTTTACCATCCTCAAAAAGCATTTCCTCAGTTGCCAATTGAATGTGGGCCTGCAAGGAGAATCACACAGAGCCAGCCCATGACCTTTAGGAAGGCATGAAAAGTTCAGAAGTGAAATTTTCTAGTTTTACCAGGTCTCCACAGAACATCTTTAATAAATCTCTATTTGGAAAAGCCACCCTAAAAGAAAATAACTAAACTTAATGCAAAACCTGCACTGTTCAATGTCATTGGCTAATATGAGAGTCCTCTGATTTTTTGATATGGTTTCATTCTTTTGGAAAGGAGTGCTCTGCTGTAGATATGTGTAAATGGTGCACAGAAGTGATGAGAAAATGCTAATCATGGAGGAATCTTGTGTGTCTGTGTTTTAACTAAGTTATTCTATGGACTTTCTGTAGAAAATGAAGGTAGATGCAGATAGACGGTCCACTGTTTCCTCTCTACTGGCAATATAATGTGGGTGTAAAGACACCTTTATTAAACCTGTCTTATTTTTCAGACATAAAGCTTACTAGATAGATAGCAGTTACTCAGTTCTTTCCATTGTTCTTTCAGCATCCACGTACTGTATTATTCTGATATCACATATGTAGATCAAGTATATGTCATTTCAGGGGAAATATCAGACAATGCACTCTTATTTTCCAATCTTATTTTTTATTTCACTTTGTTAAACGTAGTCAACCTTGTCTGTCGCCTTTACTGGCTACTACTGGTTTTATGCATTTGGGGCATTTGATCCAACAACATAAGCAGATTTTTTTTTAATGTAAAACCAAATTTCAGGGAAATTTTGCCTAAAGAATGGCAGGAAGGTCTGGCCTTGATAAGGCATTGCCATTAATTCTCATCATTTTAATGTGTTTTCTTTATCAGTCTCACTTCGGGCAAAAGCTGATCCTATCATTGCCCTGCCTCTACAATGGAGATGGATAAAATGTGACTCCAACCAACGGCATGAAGTCAGAAACAGGTCTTGGGAATAACCCCGAGTCTGATTAAACAGGGCTGCATAGTCCATTCATTTAAAAGCCAGACTCCTTAAGATACCGCATTGGAATTTTAACGTCTTTAGCTCCACACCCTTTTCTGATTTAGAAACATTAGTTTATGTTTCTGACGTTTCAGAGCCTGCTCTTTAAATAGCTTGGCTTTCATTCCCCCCTCCACCTCCTTCTTTGTTATCAGCTCAGTACTTTCCCAGGGTAAATGATAAATAAAGCTGGAGGGTTGGTTATAAATTTCTTTCTTCTTTGTCCCCCTTTTTCTGAGACAGAGATTTAATACACTGTGCCAGGACACCAGTCACTATCAAATGGAAAGGGACTGGATTAAAGACTCTGGTAGCCTGTATGTCTTCCCCCCCCCCAAACCTAAGCAATAACCTGGTAGAGAGAAAGAAGAGTCTAGATCAAGAATGAGACTCTGAAATACCATGCTCTCGTTAGCTACTTGTTAGCTAAGTGATGAGAAGTTTTGGTCTGAACAAGAATTCCAGAGCTGACAGGAAAGAAAAGCCATTGATAAACTCTCCTCCTCTTTGCCCATACCCTCTGCCATATAAACTGTTGCATGAAGATGCTGCTGAATAGTGTCTAAAAGCTTGTAGAGTTAGCAGTTTTTCTGCCCCCCACTTTTGGAGCATCAAGATGAAGTTCAGCCTTTGGTAAAAGAGATTAAAAACTGTAAACACAGTCAGATTTACTGAATTTCTTAACCTTACCTTCAAAAAGGGAACATTCTGGTTAATGCTGCCCCCAAAATAAACATAAATAAAGTCTGCCTAGCCTTTTTGGATGTGATGATTTGGGGTGGATATAAAGATTTTGCGAGGCTTCAATGAATCAGAGCACAAGAGAGTATTTAACACAAGGGAAACTATATAACCCACATTTCTGCTGGCTGTAAATTCATATCTATTTTCAGTAAATAGACCAGGGAGGGTTTGTGTCTGACAGGGAGATGGAGAGACAGAGACAGAGACACAGAGAGAGACAGAGAGAGGGGGGAGAAGAAGTGGGGGAGAAAAGGTAGAGGGTATGGTTTATGGTGCAAGGAGACAAAAATTGCTATGTAGATTAGGTTCATGGCAAAAAGGAACAGGGGCGATCTGGCATCTGCCAGCTAACAAGACCCACTGAAAGTTTTGGTTACACAAATGACTAATTCATTTGCTCTGAGAAGGTAACATAGATTGGTTCAGAGTGTGGGTTGAAGTTAGAGGTAAGGAGATGAATAGGGTTCCTTGAAATGGTCTAGTTAAGAGATTTCAACTTGGAAGCCTCTGTGAAGCTGGGCCCAAACTTGAAAACTGATATAATATTAACCAGGATACTAAAGAGATCACAGAGATAGTGGGTATGCTGTGATGTTTGCAGGTGTTCTAAAGATCACTAGAAAGGGTCAGATTTGAGCAAGTTGGATTTTAATTGCAAACGTATCGTGAGACTGAGAAGTAGGATGGAGAGCTTACTATAGAGAATTGTTGAGGAGGGGCTTTCTGCTATTAAGTAATGGCTGAAGCCAGTCAATCAGGTGTCATGACCTTTAGGAAGAATATACAGAAAGAACAACTTTGAGAAATGTTCTCAGAGATGCAGTTGGAGGATGACAAACTTAGAATAAAAGAGCAGATGGACCAGAGTTAGAAGAGCTGCCCCTCTACCCTACTGAGGTTGAGTCACATGTCATGGAATGGAGAAGAGGGTGTTTCAAAGGCTTCTCTGAATACCTATGAGGAATGACAGAATGAAATCCTTGTTGTTTATGACTTGTCATTGCGCATGTCAAAAGCTACTTACATAGTACTTGGGGTCACACAGACTTCAGTGGGATGTTCCTTTGTGGTTCTAGCATTACCAGCCTGGATTACTTCTTACAGTCATAAGGATTCTTCATTCTCTCCTGCCAAGTGTGATCTTCCTCTTTTTGTCTAAGTCCATGGAGTTAAAGTAGTAGACCCTTTCACGTAGATGTGTCTTATTTCTCCTACTAGATGGCGTGATACGCTTCAGGGCCAAGGTTGTACTTTATACACACATTCATTTCAGCTTCAAAGTCTAGAGAAGGCTTTGCTCAAAGAAAGTATTAAAACTATTTACAGTGCTGCAATATGAAATTCACTAACATACCTGGAGTGTAATAAAGCAATTACTTTCTCTGATACTTAGAACCTCTTCTGGGACCAAATTCTGCAGAATAATATGAAAGGCAAAACTATCCCATGCACCAACACACCAGAGTTCTTCCAAAGTAGTTCCAAGATCCGGGATCACAGCATCATATTAGAACTGTTCTATGAGTGTAAATATTGTACTCAAAATTAGGCATGTAGCCTAAAAACTCTAATGAGAACGGCTTACCTCAATAGTGCAGAATGTTCTTAGCACCAGTGAGACCCTAGGTTCAAGCCCTAGCACAGCATACAAAGAAGAACAATGATTGTAAATGCGTATGCAAAATCCTTTACCAACTTAGACATAATATTTTTTTTTTAAAGAAGCAAGGCACAAAGTTACTACCCACTGTGGTTTCAAGTGGAAAATATTTGAAGTATGTCAAAATTATAAGTTTTAATAGAAGCTGGAATGCAAGCAGTTTATTTTTTTAATTGACCACATGGCATTATTGTCATGGGTCATCTTACATAAATACAGTGTTCTGTCTCCCATGAAGGTCTTAAGACTGTGCTCCTACACAGTCTTAAGGCTATAGGGGGCACTGGGATTTTCTATTAATGAGATGTGGCTTGGGATCAATACCTCTGTACTCCCTCAAGATCCTTCCCTTGTTTCTACAGTCAACAACTTTCAGGTCACTTGTTAAACCAAATGGATCAAATATTAGATTAAGGCAGCATTTAGGGTGCAGGCCCTTCTGATTAGCTAGAAGATGTCATCTTCAAACATTTGAGTCACCAAAGGGTACCAGGAGCCATAAGTGGCCTGTAGGAACGATGGCCATTTCCATTAGTTGCTCTCAGCCATCACTTCAGTTCATAATTTTGGAGAAAAGGGACCACCTTGTCCTCCTAACTTCTGGCGGTTCACAAGTTCAATGAGAAAAAAGTAGGAGGAAGTGAGTTAAGAAGGGGGAAGGAAATTCAAGATCCAGAGAGGAAGCAGAAAGCGTGGTCTGTGAAAGAACAAGAAGGAGACAAGAAAATGCTAAGGCAGCAAAGGTTTTTAAGTATAAAATAAAGTGTGTCTGCTGTGCTCTGGTGGGATTTTACTTTTCTATCTCTTCCCTGCTGCTCATTGGAGCCTTTCAAAGAGAAGTGGTGTCATTTCAAATACCATGCCGACTTTTGATCTTTTCCTCTAATCAATATTCTTAGGTGGTCTCAGCAAGGAAAAGACTTACTGTCTTAACTCACCGAATCTACTACACCAGAAGTCGAGATGTAGCATCACAGGCAAAGGCCACTGCAAAATCTAGGATAAACAGACCGTAGCAATAAGAAGGAGTATCCAGAGGGTGGGGGTCAACAGGGGCTATGGGACATATTCTCTAGGTTCCAGTTGCTGTGTTGGGAAGGCTTGTGCAGAGGATAGTTTCCTTTGGCTCAGCTACCTGAGCCAGCCCAAACAAGCCAAACCCAGTGGGGGACAGATAATGTAGTCCTCTCTGTATAGAACTTGCAGAGTGATGGTGCGGGAGGCTGCTGACAGAGGAGCCAGCATCAGGTTGGAGAGTCAGACTCACTCTATGTTCCAGAAAGACAGCCTATGTGTTTGGATACTGCACAAGACCAGAGGTAAGGCTAGGGTGGATATCCATGTGTGCTTCATCTTTTACCTACACAAAGCAACCTATAAAGGACAGATAGAGAGATATTGAAGTGGAAAGGTGCTGTATTTTTCAGAGAAGAAATCAAACAACTACTAGATTGACTCACATCTTGAGATTATTTTATAGAGAGTGTTGCAAATGTTTTAAGTCACATATAATAGGATATATATCCCAGTGATATGCAAAATGCAATGAGGGGCAAGCTTATCACATGGGTATGCCATTTTGCCTTTCTTGGGTGTACCAGCTTACCCACCTGTTCTCAAGGGAAAATCAGCACCTGGGGCCAAGCTGTGACTGCCTCTGATCTCAGGGCTTCCTCTCAGGAAGCCTTCTCTTCCTGAACGACATCAGGAGATCAGGTTCCTTTACTTCACTTAACAGAGCCATGTCATTATGTTTTCCCTAGATCACTGAGCATCAGCCCAAATGCTTCCGAGTCCACTTGCTTCTGACCATAGAAGAGAAAATCATAGAAGAGAAAATCACTTTCTCTACAAAGCATTTGGGACTGGGAAGCTAGTCAATAAAGAGGTTGCTGCACAAGCATGAGGAGCTGAGTTCGATCCCCTAGCTCTGATGTAGAAGTCAAGCAGGTTGTATTTGCTTGTAATCCCATTGCTGTGGAAATAAAGACAGGAGGGTCCCTGGGGTTTTGTTGGCAACCCCCCACCCCCCACCCCCCACCCCCCATGCCTAATCAGGGAGTCCTGGTTCCCATGAGAGACCTTTTCTTAAAAAATCAAGGTGTAACACATAGGAGAAAGAGTCAAGCTGTAACACACACACACACACACACACACACACACACACACACACACACACGAGAAGGAGGGAGGAAAGGAAGAAGGAGGAGGAGGAGGAGAAGGAGAAGGAGAGATTGATTGATTGATTGATTGATTGATTGATTGATTGATTGGAGTTTCCCTTCACAAAGACTGTTGGAAAGAAGAAAACAGGTCTTTAAGTAAACAGTTCAGGTCATCACTGCAGGAGTTAGAAGCCATGTGCTGAAAGAAGACTTCAAGGATGTCAGAGTACAGAGCAGTGGGCAGTGTGATGAGCAGGATATCTGGACACAGATGGAGCCTAGGGAGGAGGAGAGGAAGGACTGCATCTTACCATCACTAGGACAGACACTGTGTCCTGCACCTCAGGAGCCAGGTACCATCAGCACCACTCCTGGAAACAGTCCAGACACGCCAGGCTTCAGCAACCACACCTGCCCCCATGACACTGCGCCTGCAGGTACAGCGTTTAAGGGTGACTACGGGTTGAAAAACTTCTGATTTAGTATTCATGCCACCAACTGAGAGAAAGAAAGAAAAAGAGAAAGTGAGAGGAGCAAGAAGGGAGGAAAAAAAGGATGGAGGGAGGGAAGGCGGCAGGCTAGAAGGCTATCCTATGACTTATGCTTTGTCGCTGTGCATAAACCAAAATGGCCCTATTTGGGAAGATGAAAAGAATTCATTCTCAGTAACTGGATGAGATATTTCACTTTAAGTGATATTTAGTGTGGGGATTTGATACTCCTTCAATGTTAAGGGGGGAAAAATGAATGTTTGTTGCTATTTATGTGTATAACAGGAAATATAATTAATCTTGTAGGTTTAGGAAGCATCTTAAAGTAACCTTACCTTATATTTGAAACATATTTGATAGCTGTTTGTCCTAAACCAGGTAAAGTTGCCACTTAGTGAATTTGTGAACATCTCCCTCTTTACAACCATATGCCTCCAACCCTTGTAGTGCCAATGCCAACTCTTTCCAGTGTCGAATTAGATGTTGAGAAGCTCCCTGCTAATGGTTTTAAGCTCATTAGGTTTCAATCCTGTGGATTTATGTTTAGAAGATCCCCAAATCTTTATTAAATGAATTCATTTATAAGTGGGGTGACTACATGCCCCAGTTTTCAGGAGAAATCTCAATCTGCACATATCGCAATTATTCCCAGAGACCACCCCTTTCCTAGCCAACAGCCTCAGTCCAAAATCTCAATTATATGGCAAACTATTTATAAGTCCAAACATACATGAAGATGAGAAACATTTTTATTCTAATGAATTTTGAAAATGTCAAATTCACAAAACACATCTTCCATATTGTCCATTGAAGCATCAACTAGGCACCTTGGTAGATATCTACCTTTCCAGCCTCATTCCCCATCACTAACTGGGCTATTTCTACATCCCAGCAACATGTGGACTGTCTAGTGAAGCACTCCTGGAAGCTATTGGCAAGCGGGGCTGTTTCCATTGTTCTTTCCCACCCCCAAACTGGGCAATGGGACAAACCATCACCCAGCTGCAGCTGTTTGGGTCATCCGCTCCTTCATCAAGCCACCCTGGTAATTTTACATTATGCTGTTTCCTGCTACTCAAATTTTGTCACACAAATATTTATGGAATGAGTGTTAATAGAATTTTAAATTGAGGATTTTAAAAAGGAGATTACAATAGGCAAATAAGCCAGAAATCCAGATTTGTGTTACACTGAATAGATTAATCACTCGAGGATAATTTTAGCTAAGGAAACTGACCCTTTTTTTCAAATTCAAGTGAAGAAATAATTTGAGATTCAGAAATGACCAGTGTATTTACAAGACATGTGAGCTCTTTACTGACAGCAGTTTTTTATGGGAGTTAAGGTCTTCAGTTGATACTGTTTGTCTATATTCTGAAAAGGCACTGTGGATGAATTTCAAGATGGTTATTTGTCAAAGAGTCATTATACATTAGTTTCTAGTGTTCCTTTTTATTCAAGAAAAATAATTGTCAGCCTTGTAATCCATGTATGATTAAGACACTCAATGCTCTTGGGACCCCCACCACAGAAACTTGCCTGTTTGATATTGATTTACAAAGAATTAAAAATATTTTTATAAGTACTACTGTCTTCTGTCAATAACCTTAGAATCTATCCATCATTGGCTTAAGTATCATAGACTTGATTCAAACTCTTGGGGGCTAATGAAATGGCTTAGCGAGTAAAGACATTTGCTGTCAAGCCAATTGCCATGAATTTGGGCAAGTTCTAGGAAGCTGTCAGTGTTGTCCTCTGACCTCTACAAGCATGCTATGGCATGTGTGTCCACAGATATGTGAATATAAAACTTACTATAGAGAGTAAGAATTGAATGAAATTGTGTGTGTGTGTGTGTGTGTGTGTGTGTGTGTGTGTTTAATGTCCAGTATACTGTGTGTCAGGAAGTACATAAGTAGTGTATAAATGGTATTCATTATAATCACTTTTCTTATTTCACACTAAAATGATCCTGTTCAAATTTGACTGAATGGATTCTTGTGAAATGGGAAAAATATTCTTCATGTTTTTATTCACCAAATATTAAATTACTACACAGCAGAAGTTAGGGTAGTTCTGTGGAATAAAAATAGCCATTAATTCAGGAAATTTCATTGATGAACCCAGTGGTAGCTGCAAAGCCATAAACTGACTTTCTGCAATTGTGGCTTGAAAAATGTTTTCCTAAGCTTGCAAGATGAAGTACAGTGTGACTAGGAAGTCAAGAAATTATTGGGATGCTTAAGGACATGCTAACTATAGGAGACAATGGGACCTTCATTTTCGTGGCAGCCACTCCATTGTCTTTGGTGATTCTGAAGGTGAATGTGTAGTTAGGTTCTCTATTTAAAACAGACATCATCTAATAAATGCTTGAGAATTGATTGCATTGTAGAAAATACTTTGTTTCCCAGTATCTCAGGTGCCTTATTGTAGATAATATGATGGCAAACCATAGGACTCTGCCTTTGTGAAAAGACTTTGTTCTGTTTCCAGAGTGTTATGTGCTCTAGCATGTAAATCTTTTCTCTATTAGAGATTATAATACTAGTTTCCTGGTTCTATTTGCCTTAAATAATTGGCTTGTGCAAACCATACACCAAATTTAAAAAAAAATAAAATAAACCACATACATTCTTTGACAAATATTTTCCTGAAATATCTGAGATATTATTTGGAGGGGCTAAGCCAACTATTTTCTTTGAATGACAAGAAGGCCTTGAAAGTGAGGTGCCATGTTCCCCTTACCTAATAAATGGGGAGACTGATGCAGTGTCTCCCTAAGTCCGTGCATTACCTTGAAAACACACAGAGCCAAATCTGACACCTAACATCTGGCTCCCAGTAATGGAGTTTTCCAACCTCTGGTTTCTATGGCTCTCTCATCCTCTCCATCTGGTTAGAATGGGAAGACCAGGAAAGAGATATAAGCTGCCATGGCTAAGAGCCAGGTAGACTATTTCCATTCGGAGTTATGATTGAAGGAGCTCAGAGGGCATCAGGAGAAAAGAGGCCATCCACATTTTATTTTAATGCATTTCATTAGTTCATCAAATGTCCCTTTGAAGTGTGTCTTCAAAGATCAAATCTGGAAAACATTGAAAAATGGAAGGATGTCGCTCTTTAAGTATGATCTCCCATGTTACATGGTCCACTGAACTTCAAGATGGTCCTTGGTCTTCTTAACAATGAGACATACCATCAAAGTAGCTCAAAGAGATGCTAAGAGTTTAAAGGAACCTAAAATAGTTGAAAGCTATTTCCTCATTATTTAATAAACCTCTGATCTTGGGTGAATCCTATCTACCATTTTTTTAACACCAAAATGAAGTTTGACATTGATTTTGAAGCTTATACATACCATGAAACCTAAATGAATGCCATGAAAGCATATGCTCTCAATACCTATTGGCTAACCTCAGGGAAATGAGCTAGTCAGCTGAGTTCAGACAGGGCAGAGCAGTGCAAAAAACAGGGCAGTATTGGAGGCAATGCTGACCAATGCTTTAATTAGGATTTTGATGGAGACATTGGATGTTTATTAAATCTTAAGTAATCATAGTAGTATACAAGTACTAGTGATGATTGACTGCTGGCTCCTTAGGTTCTTGGGAATGGATCTCAGCCTATACAGGGGGTTGGCATTACCTCTCTCTACTTAGTTAAAAGTATTTACTATTTACTCAATTTATCTATTTACTCAATAAACATCAACTGGATACTTTATGCTACTTAAGTATTAATATACTAAAGGAAAATAGCAGAGAAAATTCTCATTCCTAAGACATACTTGATGGATCTGATATGTCGTTTATTTTCCTATATGCAAAACATGCTTCATAGTTTAGAACATGATGGTTGTCCAAAGAAATGCATTTATATTCCACATCCTGAAACAGAGGTATAAAATTAAGCTGCCAAGATATTCTAATGAGTTAAAGCTATTATCCACTCTAAACAACTAATAAATTCCTGAAAATAACAGTTTTTGAGATAGAGTCTTACTATATAGCCCTAGCGGACCTGGGGTTCACGATATAGACCAGAATAGCCTCGGATTCATAGAGATCTGTCTTCCTCTACCTCTCAGAGCTGGAACTTGTGTACTGCCATGCCTGGCTGAAAACAATGTTTCTTAAACACATATTGGCTTTGGAAGAAGGAGTGTTATCAGAGAGAAGGGAATTAAAGTTGAAAAGAAACTGAAATTTTTTTCAGTTCATCTCAGCAACGTGGTCCACAATTCTTAAGCGCCACATTTTAATAGTGTCATTGACAAACACTCCTTAGAGATGGGATGAGCAGATTGAGAAATGTCTAGAAGAAGTCAGATCGTAGAAGAAACAGTGGCCAAGGCTCAGGAAGATGGTCCTGACAAGGACATTCAAGTGTGAAAGGTACTGATCCTGGGAAGACCTGTATGCGGCTTCAGAAAGGCAGCATGGGTGGCCAATACAGGGGAGAGATGAGCAAGAGAGATTTCTGCCTTGAGTTGGTAGCAGTTGTATGCTGGGTGGGACTGCTTGGATGTTGGACTATGAGATGTTCTGCTTAGTGAGGCATACACTCTTTCGTTCATTCATTCAACTGTGTGTTCAGGAAGCCTATGCTGACATATACTAAACAACTCATGTAAAAACCATATGGTCCAGAGAGGGCTCGATACCATCATAGCTGGATCCACCAGACAAGAAATGTAGTAACCGAATAGCACCTGTGAATGCCAAGCTTCAGGGAACCAAAGAAGAACAGATTGAGGACACTGACTGAAGAATAAGCCCCCTTGATCTAATATCTCTGCGCCAAGAGAAGGAAAACAAAAATGAAAGTCAGTGCTGAATATTTTTGTCATCCTCCAAATGACATGATCAGCTGCTGGAGGCTTCGTGAACACCTGCTTTCCACAGGGGGAAATTCTCTTTGTGATCGAAGGCACCTTGTAAGACAGCCCATCACTTTAATTTCTCTCAGAGGTGCCATCAAGCCACTTGTACACTGCCTAGCAGAGGCATCCACCAGGGATCAAGGCCTTGTTCTCATCATGTAAATCTACATCGCCTACTTAGCTCAGTATTCAGATCTTACCTCCCAAATCTGTTTCCTTGGAATTGGAAGCTTCCCAAATCTGGTATACTTTCAGTAGGGACAAAGCTATACATGCAGTGTTCAAATTCTGGGAAACCTATACACATATGCATACATATATTTCTATAGAAAATCTTTACCCCTTATTCAAATTTGTTATTAAAATATTAAAACCAAATTTTATAGAATAAGTTTCCCAAGACAGTATAGACTAAGCACTGGATATATCAAACTCTTGCACAGAGTTCTTTGTGTAACTTCCAAAGTCCTGAAGAGGGAATTTGAATCTGTATGTTTTCATCATTAATTATAATCAGTAGGTAAAAACAGTAGCATTACTTTAATAGAGACTATCCTCAACATGGCCAGGTACTACTTGGACAGCAATGGTTCACATTATCAGGGGTCCCTTTGAAGAGTGATTTGGTGGGTGACATTTGGAACAAGGTGATTCTGGGTCATCACTCACTGACCAGTAAGAATTGATGTGACTGTGGGAAAGTCATCCAACCCTTCTCTATAAATATCAATGACAATAAGACCTGGCTTCTAGAGTTGTCCTATACTGTAGACTACTCGTTCAGCTAATGGAGCACAAGGAAGTGGCGTAGTGTAATCTTTGGTGCATAGTGAAAGCGAGCCAGAACCACCCTAGCACCGGAATTGCCTGGGTTAGATATTTCACAGTACGGATATCTAGCATCCTCTAGGAGGCTCTGACTGTGCGGTTCTGAGATAAACTCAGATAACTATATTTGACTCTGTGTCTCCAGGAAAGGCTGATGTGCATCAGAGTTCAAAAATCACATAGTTTGCTGATTTTGATTTTTTTTAACCCTTGCCTGCCCACTTCCAACAAATCTACTTGGCTAGCTTAGGATGGAAAGAAAGAAAAGAAATGTGTTTTCCATGTCATGATACTGATTCTGTGGATCTATTTTAGCTGCCCATTTCCCATCTAAATACTTGATTCTCTTAGATGAAATCTTTGCACTTTCAAGGCCCACTGGATGTCCAAAGCAACTCCACCATAGGACCCAGATCTCACTGCAAGGACCAAAACGAAGTCCATACCCCAGTCTCTCGGTATTATGAACATACACCACAAGTTTCAAAACTTGAAGAAATATCCCCCAATTCCCAGTCTTTTTTTCATGCCACCATGATTGTCATATCAAGATAGTTCTGTTAAGAAACGACCACTTAGGTAATAGACATCTTGCTTATAAAATACTATGGTCTAGTTTTACATTGATCTTGTTTCATTAAAAAATAGTTTTAAAGCACCAATGCAGGATAATGTTTCAAATAAATATTCCTGTATTTTTTAATACCTTCTTCTGAACCTGTGGGAATGCAGAATACATGTTCTCACTTTTCAAATCAACCAGTGGGTGCATAGCACTGCGGGTTTTCTCAATACAATTCACTTTTAGTTTGTTTTTTTCTTTGGATCACTGCTATGTTAACATGAGTCAGAATTCTACTCCAGTCTGAGTCCAAGCAGCCATTTTTCTTAACTCAGAAAAAAATAGATGCCATAAAACCATCTGATTACATGATGTATATGAATGGCTTTTTTTTTTTTTTTATCATGGTGGCTTTGTATCAATCTGGGGAACGGTGGCCACTATCTACCTTAGGCTTTGCATCATCTCAGGGGAAGCTTGGAAACAGGAAGCTGAAGAACAGTGTCTCCTTGAATGGAGGGCCCTTTCTGCCCACAAAAGCCTTGGAGAAGCTGCACTTTTAACCAACGTACAACTTTAAATTTAAGAAGTTTATTTCTGTTCCTGATGTGGCTAATAGTGAGTCTTCAACTAAACATCTGAGCATTATTTTCTTGGAGCTGAATGTGTGTAGGAGGAGACATAAATAAATAAATGAGCCTGTGATGAAAACACGATGCAACTTCAGGGGGGGTTAGAAGGCAAATAAGGGGTCTCCAAGCTTCAAATCTTACAATGTGACCCGTCTCCCAAGTCCTCACCTCAGGTGCTGTTCCAGTACTGGGTGATGTGTAAACGCAGAATGGACAAGCAGGCATTTTGCATATGAACTGTGTTAGGGTCCTGTATATAGAGCAAAACTCCCGTCTGTAAAAGAGCTCAGGGAAGAGCTGAGAAGATGCGGGAGTGATGGGGAGCACATGAAAATACTATCAGACAGAGTTCTGCAGGAAAGGGTCAACACAGACCTACGACATCACTATGGGAACTGGGTAGTCATCTCTCTGTTCTGAAGCATCATGTAGGTGCCTGCTAGAAAGGCAGCATTCTCTGCTCACACACCCCCAACCCAGAGCCACTGAAGCAGGAACTCCGGAGGTGGAATTAGATGTCTGGTCTATCTCAGACCTGGAAGCTTTCTTTTGAAATGACTCCTAGTGTATGAAGGAACTTTAGCCTCTCCCACTCCTCTAGAAAGAGAAATTATTAAGTAGGACTTCCGGCCCTCTCCCAAAGACTTGGCATTAAAGTAAGGGGGCTCTTTGAAGTCATAGGGGAAAATACTGAGGATTCTGAGGTTAAGTCACTGGCAGGGAGCCTGAGAATGACCCTTTTGTGTTCCCTACCTCACAGAGTAATAGCATCTATTCTCAGAATGTTCACAAAAATGGCATCACTCAAGAGCAACCTAAGACTTAAAAAATCAATAATTTAATAAATATTGAGCACTCACAGAAGCTAATATAAAAGTCACGGTGAAGCCAAACCCAGGTTCAAGTTCCCAGACTGCAGGACTCGTCAGTGATCATACAGATCACACCAGTAGAGACACACTGAAGAGCCTGGCTTTCATACTGTTTACTGGACTGGATCATGTTGTAGAATATTATTTTAAGGTGTGTTACTTTTGTTTATGTTGCATTAGTTTAACTCTGTGAAGCTGTGTTTCTGTGCCTGTCTAAAACACCTGATGGTCTAATAAAGAGCTGAATGGTCAATAGCGAGGCAGGAAGAGAAATAGGTGGGGCTGGCAGGCAGAGAGGATAAATAGAAGGAGAAATCTGGAAGAGAGAAAAATGAGGTAGCCAGAGGAGGAGGAGGAGGCCTCCAGGGGCCAGCCACCCAACTACACAGCAAGCCAGGGAGTAAGAGTAAGATTTACAGAAGTAAGAGAATGGGAAAAGCCCAGAGCCCAAAGGTAAAGGGTATAATTTAAGTTAGAAAAGCTGGCTAGAAACTAAGCCAAGCTAAGGCTGGGCATTCATAATTAAGAATGAGCCTCTGTGTGTGATTTATTTGGGAGCTGGGTGGCAGGCCCCCAAAAGAGCAAAAACAAACAACATGATTAGGAATCAGCCAGGAGACATACCTCTAGGTGTGTCTATGAGGATGTTTTCAGAGTGCCTAATGGTGGAAAGACCTGCTCTAAGCATGAAAGGCAATGTCCCTTAGGCTGGAATCCAAGTAAATAAAAGAGTAAAAAGCAGACACCATGATAAGCATCGGCACCCATATCTGTAATTCCTGGCTGTGGGTTTAGTGTGAATAGCGACCTCACCATGCTCTCCCTGCCAGGATGGACCATATGCCTTCAACTACGAGCCGATAAGCTCCTCTTTCCTTAGGAGACTTCTTGTCAGATACTTGCCCCCAGCTACCAGGAGAGTAACTAATGCACCTGGGCAGCCAGTTGTGTTGAACATCTGTCTTAACACATGGTCATTTCTCCCACAGGCTTCAGCCTCAAGCTGTCTAAATTCAAATCCATATTCCACAGCATCATTTAGAACTTAAGTTTTTATCAATTGTGTTTTATGGATTAGTAGATTGTTTTTTATTATTGCTAAGATAGTGATAATGTCCACAATGACAATAAGGATAGTATTTGTGTAGTGTTTGCTCCATAACAGGCACTGAACTAAGTGTACTTTAAGTGCATATGCTAAGGTCACTCTAAATTATGTGCTGTTGTTACCCCTTTTATGTCAATGAAGAAAGGAAGGCCCAGGACATTTAAATATTATACCTCAAACTAGACTAGAAGTTTATTGGAAGATCGGACATATAGACTCACACAGTCTAGCTTAACTACTGCTGCATGTTAATGTTTTATTACTCAAACCCTATTATTTAGATACAATATTATTCTAAGGTAGAACAGAGAGACAAGCATCTCAAAGTCTGGAAGCAATGGCTTTAGGACGTATTTTCATCTTTCCAGACATTTCATCATCCTTGATAGATCATGTGTTCATTCCTGACCAGTGAAACCCATGAGTGATTTTTTTTTTAAACTTACCTATTTAAGCCACCTCTAAGCATGGTACTTTGTGTGTTGCTTTCTTTGGGAGTGTCGCATATTTGTGGATTTGTTTGGAGCACAGCATTCTGCAGTGTGCTTTAATGAAAAATAACATCCAGGTCTTACATGTGCAACAGATGAGACTACTTAATAGAGGACCACACTGGCACATTGGGAGACATTTTCCCAGAATGTGGAGGAATGTTCTTCTCTGAGTCTTCTGTCACTGGGCTTACAGCAGTACATGTCACACTCCAATTATTTTATCCTCCTTTACACAGATGATCTCGATGTTTAGTCTTTCCCTGAATTATTTTGGGCAGAATCTTCTAGTATTTTTTCCATTGAGTTAGAGTGCAAAACCCTGAAAAAAAATAAAGCCATGTTATTATTTTAGTATTTCTCCAAACTATATTCAAATATTCACACAAGTACTAGAGAAGGATCAGGGTGGGATTTGAAATCAGTGATCTGTGACTTGATGTTTTGTTACCTTCTCTGTTTAGTAGGAAGTCAAATGATGCTCAGGAGTAATTAGCCATGAGACTATAAGTAAACCCAAGGGACTGATTGATCAATTCAATATAGATTTTTAAATGTATTTGGAAAGTGTATAGGGGCAGACTTAGGGGGAAATTCTCTGCATATTTAGGGAAAATTCAATTCTGGTTCTGCAAGGCTTATTCAATCTATCTGTCTGTCTGTCTGTCTATCTATCTATCTCTGATATTCTTAATCTGGTATTTGGTATTCTGGTCTTTTGTTTTTTTATTTTATGTTATGTTGTTTTTGTTTATTCCAATTTGTCTATCAAGGACTCGTTCTATTACTGGAGCTTTTCTTCAAATTGACTTAACTCATAAATATTCACAGGTGGATCACAAAAGGTGTGTGGCACCAACCAAGTCCAAACCAGTCTTTACCCAATCTGAAAGAGAAGCTTCATTGTTTTTTACCCAAATAATTAAGTGCAATAAGTTTACTTGAACAGTATCTTGATTTGGGTTAACCTGCAGTTACATGTTGATTTCAGGAACATTTTATTTGGTCCTGTAATGATGTTTATATTGACATTGATTACAGCGTGTTTCACCTGTATCTGTGTCAACCCTCTGGTCCCTTCAGCAGCAGCAACTATCAGTTCTGCTTACAGGAATATCAATTCAACTAGCTATTGTATCAAAAGACATTTTATTCTACAGTAATGAACAATTAGTTAAAATAATGGCCATAATGCTATAATAATATAAGCTGATCTTTGGTAGAAATGACATTTTATTGAGCGGTTGAATAGCAATGAACATTTAAGTACATGTATGTAGTTATGTGCAATTTTATTTGACCTATATGACCTATGAAACAATTCAGACTTCGGTCATGAGTTAGTTTCAAAACTCGGTGACCATTAGACTGGAAGAAATAGAAATTTTCTTCATTAGTTGCTGTCTCTGCATCCATACTAACTTCAATTTCAAAAGATTTGGTGGCACACGCCTTTAATCCCAGCACCCAGAGGCAGAGGCAGGCAGATCTCTGTGAGTTTGAGGCCAGCCTGGTCTACAAAGTGAGTTCCAGGAAAGGCGCAAAACTACACAGAGAAACCCTGTCTCAAAAAAAAAAATTAAAAATAAAAACAAAATTAAAGAATGGAAAATATTTGTTGTGGACTATCTCAGCTATAATTTTGTCATGCTAAACAAAAATACTTGTAATTTTAGTATTTTAAAAAAGTGGACTTTTTTTTTATACAAAACATATTCGTTGGAGCAAGAGAACTAGTGCAGTTGTTAAAAGTCCATATTGCTCTTGTAGAGGACGAGAGTTAGTTTCCAGCACTCACATTATGAGCCTCACAGTCACCTATAACTGTATAGATTCAATGCCCTCTTCTGGCTTCTACAGGCTCTGCACGCATGCCCACTAACCTATAAAACAGGCACACACATATACAAATGATTTAAAAAGAAAAAGCAATTATAAGCATATAACTAAATTATATAATTCATGTACAATATTGAAATGAATAGAGAATGTTTAAATTCTTGCCATTATCTCTTTGAATCTATGCAAGTTTCTTCCAATGGAGACAACACGTTGCTTTGTGGACGTAACAAAAGTAATTCAAGTAGGACAACATGCACTCAGATTAGAGCTTCTGAGAAATAAGACTTTTAGATGTTGTTTCAATGGAACATTTGTTGATACCAAGAGTATCAAATATTTTCTACATGGAAGGTGTAAAATTGTCCTGGGGGCCAGGGCAATTGCAATGCCTTGGTTGGGTGCACAGGTTCTTGTATCACAATAGAGCCCAGTGAGATGTGTGGTTTCTGTTAGAAGCCTTTGAGTATTCCCAGCCTTTGGTTTCTTAATGAATCATTTACTGTACCAAAGGCTACAAAGAACTAAGGAAAATTTCACGTAAATCCATATCTCTGGGACCTATTACTAGAAACCAGCTTTCAAAAGCGGGTAACTCCCTGGCTTTATTAAAAGAGTATTCTAGAATGTTTACACAAGAGAGTGACATCACAGTCCAGGTGGTCTGGATTGTTTGCTTGTTTGTAAACTGTCTTATTTTGAAAAATTCTTTTTTCTTCACGTAGGTATCATGATTTGGGGAAATGTTTTAAGCTCCATGTGGATGTTAAAGAATTCACTCCCATTTAATCTCTTTTCTAAGTGTTAATCCAGAATGAACCCAATTTGGCTGAAGAATGTAGGAACAAAGCAGGTGTAAGAGCTTCGTTCAATTGGAATTCATAATTATCTTCTAAGCAAAGGATATATCTCCTTATTCACTTCAGTCCAACTTGCTGTCCTGCGGGGCAGCAAACTTCTTCTGAAATTTTTGATATTATTATTAATTAACATTATAATTAATTAAATGTTTTCATTTTATTCAAATAATTTTTAATTTTTAATCTTATTTTGTTATTTAAATAATTAAATAAATTGATTATTAAGTCATTAAAAGTATTAATAAAGTGTTTGCCAATTTATTTTTCTGCTCAGGTCCTTGCCATCCAAATAAGGGCCTAGAATGACTAAAACATTTGAAATGAAGAGGGTTATTAGAATGATAACACAATCTGATTTCAAAGCTTACTTATAGAGTAATTGTGGTAATTATAGAGTGGTGGTGGCATGAACATAGAAAGCGAACGGTGGACTACAACAATGTGTGTGTCAGTTGACATACATGAGGATTTGTGGTTGTGTTTTTTGTATTTTTATTTTTTGTGACTCTGGGAATTAAACATACGAGGCAAGTGCCCAACTGAGTGACACCTAAAGACCCAATTTAGTTTTTTTTACATTTTTAATAAAAATTCAAATGAAATTAAAGCAAAAATAAATGTTGTAATTATTAGGATAACCATATGAAAATACCATATTTCAAAGTTTATAAAAATTAACTTTACCTTAAAGTAACAAAATCTAAGCAACAAAACATTTAGAAGAAGTGAAAAAAATCTTTAGGAATTTAGGCAAAGATTTCTTGGACAACCCACCAGAAATATGATCTGTTTAAAATTTGATAGCATCTGGCCCTGAATGAAAAGACAAGCTAGGTCAAAAGAAAGCACTGGGAAATCATAGCTCTAACAAAAAGTTTCCAGCTTGAATATATAGCAAGTGCTCCAAATTCAACAATTAAGAAAACACACCATGAAGCTGGCAGGAGATTTGAGGAGACACTTCACTACAGAAAATGAGCAGTTACCAAATACGAACATGAACAGATGCTCAACATCATTAGGCACCGGGGAAATATCAATTAAAGTCACAGTGAAATATCACTGCTTCCTAAATAGAAACTTACCAGGTTTATGATGCTGAGCACCTTAAATATGTTGAGATTATCGTATGAGATTGATACCTCAATAAAGCTCTTAGAGGGCACAAAGGCAGTGGATGCTAGTAGATGAGAATAACCACTAACAAATGTAAGATGCCGAACACACTCACCATTTGTTACAAATGGTAAAGCTTAGTGTAGCATGTGACCTGCTGGGATTCCTAATCTACAAGCAGAAGCTTCTTCCGTTATTTACACAATCAGTTTGCTGTTGAGTTTATCGCAGGTTTTTACAGTGGATGTGCCCCATTGGTCTTGCAATTAGAAAACTATCCTTAAAATTATCTTAAAATTTATAGAACGTGTTTCTCTTGCTCTGTCTCCAGTGTGTGTGTGTGTGTGTGTGTGTGTGCAAATCCTTAGTGTTTTATGATTTGGGGAGGAAAATGTTCTTTAAAGTCAGACATAGAAGATAAAACCAAAATTGAAGTGATAAAGGATACAGTTCCCTGGACCACTCTTAGAAGATACATGCTGTACAACTCACATCATCATTAATACCATTGGAAGAATGACCTCTCACACAATCGTGATCATGATAACCTTTGTAGTTTAGCCCTTTGGAGCATGAACATAGGCTGTTCTTGTAGCTTTCAGCACCGGTGATAAGCAGTTGGGTAACTCAAAGTCCCCTAACATGGGAGTTTCATGTAAGGTCCAGGTGTCAATGAGCTCTTTATGACAATGGTCTTGTAAACTCAGCAGCAGGGTAGAGATGGTTTGAATGCTTCATCTGTAAAGTAGGAAAGACTAGCGCCTAGACAAACTCATAAACTGAATTTTACATTACTCAGGAGAAGATGATGGTTCAAGTCATGGAAATAAAGAAGGGAGCCATACCTCTTTGAGGTCCATGTGAGGAAGAGAAGGAAGGACAGGCTCACAGGAGTTTGCTTCCTTCCACAAGCTTCTCTTCTTTTGATTTACATTCATGTGGAACAGATGAGTGTTTTTCTGAGCTTCTAAACATAGTGAGGACAATTTGGTTTTACTTTTGCCATAAAAATCTACAATGATTTTTATGTTACAGGAACGATGAACCAGTCTTGCAAACCCAATATTCAAAACAAAGCCTGTTTTCACATTTTTCATTGATACAAGTCATGTGTGTTCATTGTAGAAAAACTAGACAATGAAGAGGATGAAAACAAGCAGAAATGAAATCCTTGTAGAGTCTGCTACTTGAAGATAAATTCTTACTAATCTAAGGATGCCCTTCAAGAGTCTTAACAACTCCAGAAAGTTGCAGAGTATTTACTTTTTGAGATTATAATATAATTACATCATTTCCCCCTCTAAACCCTCCCATATAACCCTCCTTGCTCTCTTTTGAATTCAAGTCATCTTATCATTAATTATTGTTATATGCATATATGTGTATTATGTGCCTATATATTCCTAAATACATAACTACAACATGTTCAGTATGTATAATGTTATTTGTATGATAAGTATTCAGAGCTGACCATTTGGTATTGGATAACTAATTGGTGTACTCTTCCCTGGGGAAGACTATTACCACTCTATACATTCCTTAGTTGCTTGTAGTTCTTTGTGTAGGGTTGAGCCCTTGTGGTCTTTCCCCTGTTCAGTTTTACATGTCTAGTGTTATTGACCTTGTTCACTTCATATTTAGACAGCGAGCTTGATAGAGGTTTTTTTGTTTTGCTTTATTTTTCACAACTTACATTTTACAATTACTATCTGCTTGAGATCTACTGCTTTCGTGTCTTTTAAAGATTAATTGAGGAGTAGGGTCTGAAGAAAGGAGAGATTGCTCAGTGGTTAACAGCACTGCCCGCTCTTGCCAAGGACCCAGGTTCAATTCCCAGCACCCACACAATGATTCACAACCACCTGTAACTCCTGTTCCAGAGAATATGATGCCCCCTTCTGACCTCCACAGGGACCAGGCATACATGTGATGCAGGTGAAACATTCATATACTAAAAATAAAGATACAATTTTTTTTATTTTACAATACTATTCAGTTCTACATAATAGCCACAGATTCCCTTGTTCTCTCCCTTCCTGCCCCCCTCCCCTTCCCCCCAGCCCACCACCCATTCCCACCTCCTCCAGATCAAGGTCTCCCCCGAGGACTGGGATCGACCTGATAGACTCAGTCCAGGCAGGTCCAGTCTCCTCCTCCCAGATTGAGCCAAGCGTCCCTGCATAAGTCCCAGGTTTCAAACCGCTAACTCATGCAATGAGCCCAGGACCTGGTACCACTGCCTAGATGCCTCCCAAACAGATCAAGCCAATCAACTGTCTCACCTGTTCAGAGGGCCTGATCCAGTTGGGGGCCCCTCAGCCTTTGGTTCATAGTTCATGTGTTTCCATTCATTTGGTTATTTGTCCCTGTGCTTTATCCAACCTTGGTTTCAACAATTCTCGCTCATATAAACCCTCCTCTTTCTCACTAATTAGACTCCCAGTGCTCCACCCAGGGCCTAGCTGTGGATATCTGCATCCAGATTCCTCAGTCCTTGGATGGGGTGGGAGCAATGAAGGTCGAGGGTCGAGGGAAAGAGAGCGGGAGATCCTAGCTGGATCAAGAAAAGAGAGAGAGAACAAGGAATAGGAGACTATGGTAAATGAAGACCACATGAGAAAAGGAAGAAACAAAGAGCTAAAGAGGCCCACAGAAATCCACAAAGATACCCCCACAAAAGACTGCTGGCAATGGTCAAGAGACAGCCGGGACTGACCTACTCTGGTGATGGGATGGCCAAGATACAAAATTTTTAAAGATAATTTTTAAGTGTGTGTGTGTGTGTGTGTGTGTGTGTGTGTGTGTGTGTAATAGAAAGTACCTGTGTTGCTTAGAGGTGCCAGATCCCCTTGGAGCTTAAGTTACAGGCACTTGTGAGCTGGCCATCGTGGGAGCTGGTAACAGAATGCATATACTCTGCAAGAATAGCAAGTGCTTTTAACCACTGACACATCTCTTCAGCCCCATGTCATATTGTTGTCTTAACAGCTTCATTTCATATACTCATTAGATTAATAAACATCAAAAATTTAAATCTCTTTTATAACCTTTGTTTCTCAGCATTGTACCAAAGTCTGCATGTCAGTAAATTTATCATCATATCAATGCCTGTTTTCCAACCGTAGACGTTCTTCTTTTGTTTTTCTAACTTCAACACTATTTGGGTCTACTTATTTTAAATTTCTATTTAATTTTTTAAAGAAAAAAAAGCTTCTATATGACTAGAGAAGAAACTTATTTAAAAATTATAGTTGTGAATTTTTACTAGAAGAAGTTAACTTTACAAAAAAACATGTTGAACACTAGATACTTTTTCAGAGACATTGAATGATAGTTGGGTGTATATTCTGAGAATCACTGTTCTAATTACAACATAAAATTAGGCATTTCTCATTGGCTGACCTGTTAGGAACTTTAATCTTAGCTCTCGATTTCTAAACTAAATAGATTGGTAGTAATCTATGGATCTGAAAGTTTAAATGTTGCGTGTATTTAAAAAGAATAGAAGGGACCCTAAGCGCTTAGATGATTGACTCATAAGTATTATGTGAAATGGTGCCAGGTAGATGGTTCAGCTGGTAGCTGGTAGGATACCTGTGTAAGCATCTAGTTTGAGTTCAGATCCTAACATCCATGGAAAAAGCTAGGTATGTCTGCCCCCCAGCACAGGGAACAAAAATAGAATGTCATTGGGGCTTTTTAGCTTCAAACCTGGATCCCAGGTCATTGAGAGAATTAGGAGGCTGGTGTCCTCCTCTGGCCCCTGAGTACACCCACCCTGCACACACACTAAGTCAAAGGACAGACAACCTTTAAAAATCATTAAAGATATCTGAGACTTTCAGCTGGCTTTGGCATAAGCATGTCAATGTAAGAGGCAATAACTCCTAAACTGTACTTTGGTAAGAACCCAAGACCAAATTCACCTGTTGGGTTATGGCAGTGAGCTGAAATGAATTCTACTGAGAGGAAGGAGCCTGAGGAACTCTATTAACCTGTTAAATTCAGAGTGTTTGTCTTCAAAATTATAGAGCTGAGAAGATAACGTCAAGATTTCTCAAGTGGATAACTCCCAGTTAGGGTTGCTGGTATTGAACCCCATTCATCCGTTCTTGGCTGCTTGTCCTGCATCTTTGGGCACTGGCCTGGTCTTACCCCTGTTTTACCCCTCTCTTGTTCGTCAACCATCAAAGAAGCCCTTTCTTCCCTAAGTCCCTAATTGTGATCTATTTCTTTAGTGCACTCCATGCAACCTGCCATCTATGACTGGGTTCACCCAACTATTTCTTGGTTACAGTGACCCTTAGCTAACACTGTGAGTATGCCTTTTCTGACTGTGGCATCCGTTAGACACAAAAATGGGCCTGGGCCTGGGCCTGGGCCACAATACCTATTGGCTCTGTATACTGCAATTGCTGAAAATGTTAGTGCCTAATCATGTGATGTGAATAAACTTGAAAGCTTCACGGCAAGAAAAAGAAACCAGAAGCAAAAGACCACATACTCTATCATTCTAGTGTTGTACTGAAGTGTCCGATGAGCAGCTCACAGAGAGGGTAAACTGAGGTTAGGGAGTGACAGGAGTTGAGGCTCTGGGAAAAATAGAAGTGATAATCTGTAGTATAGGGTTTCTTCTGGGCATGGTTAAAGTGTTCTGAAAATAGAGAATGGTACTCCTTACCTGTGAAAGTACTATTACCACTGAATTGTGCATTGACTGGAGGATTTTATCCTATACAAATATGTCTCCTTAAATATGTTATTAAGTGAAATATTTAAGTAATTGCTTACTTATAGCAGGACTTGATTAGATTGGCAGTATTTCAGTATCTTAAGGAGATGGTGAATATCTGGAAGGTACAGCCTCAAACAGGCGCATTCCATCTGAGTGAGGGTACTCCAGATTGCTATCATGAACAGCAGCAGGTTCTGCAAACTTCATCTCAGTGTGGAAAAATGTCACTCTTTCCTTTAACATTTGAACTGCATCTCAACTAAGGAGGGAAACATGGAGGACACGCGGGTTTGCAGGAAGCATAGTCACAGTGATATCTGTCCCCTCATGAGTTAAAATCACCATAACAAAACCAATTTGGTTTCTTCTAGATGTGCTGGGTAATTTTTTGTCAACTTGACACAAACTAGACTCACCTGGAAGAGGGAACCACACGGAACTTGAAGGAACTTACCTATAGGCTTTTATGCTGTGGGCATGTTCTTGTCTAATGATTGATGTGGGTGGCCCCGCCCACTGTGGGCGGCGCTACCTCTGGGCAGGTGGTCCTAGCTGTATAAGACAAGGAGAGCAAACCCAGTAAATATCTTTCTTCTTTAGCCTCTGCTCTTGCTTGAGTTCCTGACCGCAGTTCCCTAAAATGATGATGGACTGGGAACCCAACATGTAAGCCAAATTAACCCTTTCCAACCTCCCAAATTGTTTTTGGTCAGTGTTTTATCACAGCAACAGAGAAGCAAAGTAGAACACTAGCAGGGATTATTTTACTTGTAATTTGATGCAACCGGACATTTGCTGTATCTGGGAGTTTTAAGCTGAACAAATATGATTTCAATATCTGCTATTAGCTGTGGAGCCCACCTGGACACAGAATCCAATGCCCCACATAGTTTGAGATGTTGAAAGGCCATCTTTTTACCTTCCCCTTACTCCGGGAAGATTGATGCTGTGGCTTCTCCAACTGTTGAGAGCCTGTCTATTTTTAAAGGCCCCCAGAGAAGACACCGCTTCACAGAGACGAGGTGACAAAGGCTTGCCCTATGCGGCGTCCTCAGTGGAGCTAATCAGCCAGGTGTCTGATCTCCATGGCGTCTACCTAACTCTCTCCTCCCCCACAGGACTGAGCTGCTAGCGGAACTAATTGTGAGCCTGGTATTCCTTTAGAGGTTTGTTTTGATTTTGTTTTGATTTCTTTTTTTTTTTTTTTTTTTTCTTGCCAACTGAGAAATTCCTTCTGCTTACGTTGTAGAGAACAGTACTGAGATGCCGGTGTTGATTCCCAGAGGGTCTGAGGGCTCAGAGCCTTAGAACATCTCAGAGTAACCTTCCCAGCTTCACCCTCACACTCCTGACCTGCAAGACCTGGCCCAGCATCACCCAAATGAAGAACTTTCCCTGCTCACTTCCCATCACCTCTTCAATACCCCATCTCCTGCCACAGTAGATCTGAAAGGTGTCTAGCTCAGTCCTATCACTTTGCAGAAAAATCTGAGCTGGAACACAGACTTTCCCCGAAGGGACAACCCATAACAGAATGGGGTCTAAGGGCTTCATTTGTGTAGTTCACACATCCCAGCTCCCTGTACGGTCAGGTTCATATCATTCTAGTTAAATCTGAGCTCGTTCCCCAATGGGAAGAACCATGAAGATAATATCACTGTAGAAAAACCATAGGGCATTATCTCCTTCAAAAACTGGCAACAAGCAGGGGCCAGGGCCACTGACTGCATAGTGGGGAGCAGACCTGCCCTAGTAGTTTGTTTCTATGGCCACTATGGGGGTTATTTGGGTGAGGAACAAAAACTGTGTTGGGTATTGTTTGTTTCCATTGGAACTTTTTATTGCTTTATTGTTCTGACTCCATTCAGCCTTTTCCTGTTCTTAATGATGTCGTAGTGGAAACTGTCTGCAGTGGTGGCTGAGGGGAATGGTTCATTATCACAAATGAGTGATGCCCAGCCAGCTAACACAGTCGCCGGGTCTCTGGAGGGTTTCCGGTGCCTTTGCTGTTATCCCACACAACAAAAAGATATAGACTAGATGAAACACGGGATGGTGGCCCTCCGTGGGCACTTGCAGACTTGCTTAATTTAGGTGAACAGGGTGGGCTCCCGACCAGAAAGTTCTGCTAGGAAGAATCTCGTCTGCCTTTCAAGGAAAATTAAGCCAACACTGCTTCTTCCCAGACAGTTCCTAACACTGAACCCTAAAGCAGTTATGATGTACAGGTTCAGGTTCTCTGTTCCCGTGAATTTGATGGGTTTTTACATGTCTTATACTGAATGGAACGTAGCTATAATTGTGTTTACATGACCGCCCCCTTTTCAAAGTCCATCCACGTTGAAGCATGTTACAAAACTTCCCCACCACATTTTATTTATCCATTCATCTGCTGTTGGGTATTTCCTTCAGCCTTTTTGCTACTTGAATTGGGCCACGATAAATATGAAAGTGTAGATGTGTATTTAAGACCTTCCTCTTAATTCCTGTGGGTGGGGGGATTCTTTATTGTTGATGGTTTCCATTTATTGACTAGAGCCAAACAAGCCTTTGGAATGCCAGAAACAAAGTCAGGGATGGACCTCCTTACTCACTACACTACTTCTTCAGCCCGGGTTTGGTGGAAAGTTTAACTTTCCCATTTTCCAGATAGGAAAATTGGAGGAGAAATGTTCCTTCCACAAGGTTGGCCCCGACTTCTGATATGTCCCTTCCTACCCCATGTGCAGGAATTGACATTGGGCCTTAATTAAGAAACCATATTCAGAAAGGAAGGCTCTCCCATTTCTTGGGCGATGGCTTCCTGACTTTGGCCACAGGATGAAGAGTCACACTTTCCTTTGGCAACTGTGGGTATTTCTGTCCAGTTGTCATATATTTCCAAGAACATTCTCTGTGGGCCTTTGGCTTCCATCTATAAAAGGTAAGGGAATAATAACACTTAGCAAGTCCATGCCTAAAAGTTTGCACTGAAATGTTTCGTGCTATGCACACCCTTCAGCATTCTTTTTTTCTTTCTCCTCAAACACTCTCCCAACCCCTGTATCGCTAAGTCTTAGCCCTTTGTTCTGCCTCTAAGTCAGAGCCCTCTCCATTTCTACCTCCCTATGAAGATAAATTTCTGAAAGTTTCCCAGCTTGCCCTCCACTGTGTGAGTGTAAAAATACAGACATTATTTCTGACCTTTGTCTTGCCAGCTGATGATGGGACTCTAAGATACCTTCTGCTCTTGTCTCCTTGGTTCACCTCATCATTTCTTAGCAGATGCTCTGTGGTTTACTTACTCTTACTCAAGTTCCCCAACTGACCTGCTTGCTAGGTTCTCATCTGATTTATCCAAGGTCTTTACATGGTCAGGTGTAAAGAGGCCTGAGGAACCCAGGATAGTGCCTCAGGAATGCTCTCCAGGCCAGGAAGCCTGCAGAAATGTTGAGTTTAAAATGTGCCCAGCAACAAAATGCAGCATGCCATTTGAAATCATTTACAGTTATATGTACACATGCTCCTTTTCTTCATTATCTAACATGACTATGAGATTGATGTATAGAAAAGCATTACAAATTGCCTTTAGGAACAACTGTTGAGTACCATGTTTTCTTACACATAGCCACATTTCATCTGAATTTTCCTTTAAAAAAAAAAGCTTTTTCTCCGTCCTCTTGTGGAACATTTAGTAAATATGCCCATGAAAGTACATGATGTCAGTAACTAGTTAGGTATTGGCATGTAGAATAGGAAGATATCTTTGGTAATAGCTATAGCCAGAAAAGTAAATTATTATGGCAACCAGGAATGTGAGGATGCCGACAGTTACTCATTTATCTAACAAACTTTCCTTGGGCACTTAGCATGTGTCAAATGCTCAACATACACTAATACATTAATCATCTGATTTTATGAATAATGTGTACACTCCTGTAACGTGATTCTTATTGCACTTATTTTATTGTTCATATCTGCATTTACCTCTATACCAGTGCTCTCAAATGAAGGTAATTTTGTCTCTCAGGGGACATGTGAAAATTTCAGGACATAGTTTTGCTAGTTACAGATACAGGAGTGTGGCTGATCTATAGTAGACAGAGGACAAGGATGCTAATAAATAACCTACAACTCACAATATCACATCTCTCTGCTGTGAATCATCGCCCCCAAACACCAGGTGTAATCATATTGAAAAATGCTGCCCGAAAGCTGGGTGGTGGTGGCACATGCCTTTAATCCCAGGACTCAGGAGGCAGAGAGCAGGCAGATCTCTGTGAGTTCGAGACCTACCCAGTCTACAGAGGGTTCCAGAGTAGCGAAGGCTACTCAGAGAAACCCTGTCTAGAAATGAAAAAAAAGAAAGAAGGAAGGAAGGAAGGAAGGAAAGAAAGAAAGAAAGAAAGAAAGAAAGAAAGAAAGAAAGACAGAGAGAGAGAAAGAAAGAAAAGAAGGAAAGAGAGAAGAAGAAAAATGCTGCCCCAAACTTCATGAGGTCTTCGTTACCTCCTATGTAAAAGAGCTCCCCAAGGAGGCAGCATAGTAGGAGTGAAATTTCTGGAGTGTGAAAATGCTAGGAGCAAGCCTCATCTCTAGAGAACCACTGTTCAAATTTAGTCCCTGGACCAGCAGACCCACCACTATCACCTAGGAAGTTATTAGAGATGAGGGAATCCCAAGCCCATCCCAGATGTCCCAAGTCAAAACTTTTACTCTACCAAAACCCTCAAGGAATTCAGTGGTTCAGTAAGACACTGACCAAAGGCTTTAGCGTTCAAAGGTAGGTGAGACGAAGCAGTGATGCTCCATTGCAGAAGGTCCAGATTCACCTAGTTCAATAGCCTGGGTTCTCCTAGTGAGCAGAGCTGTAGCCTAGGAACCATCTGAAAGTGGTTGGAGACCTTCAGGCCATTGACAGCATGGGTGCAATGATGCAGTTGCAACAGACTCAGAGGCAGTGGGATGCTGCACAAGCAAACTGCAGCGCCTGCGGCAACAGGAGGTCAAGAAAAGAGGCTGGACAAGGTTGTGCCAAAAGCACTAAGAAAGAGGCTAACAGTGGGAAAGGACAGGCCGTGTGCCAAGCCCAGGAGAGGCCAAGACTCTGAGACAGCGGGGGTGAGCAGCAGCAGCCCAGACTGGCTACAGGCCTTTTCATTCCATTGTCTGGGTGGCTCCAGTTCATTAGGGGAATCGAGTTACCCAGAATCCTTATTCAATAGCTCACAGTCCTTCCAGGACTTGATAATGTGGCAATTAACATGGGGATTCCAGGAATGCTTTGGATTTGAGCTCTGTCTGTAGCAGGCTGATGCGTCTAGAATCTGGATATTGAAGGATGTTATTCCAACATTCCCTTCATTTCCTTCTGGAAGGATCAAGGGGACTGAACATCTAAGTGGAGGGGCAAGTATAAAACTAAATAGAAGGAAATCTCTGAGGGGCCAGGCTAACAACAATTTTCAGATTCTCCACCTGCTCTGAGTGTGGTCAAAATACTGCCATTGCCTTTGAATATTGTGTCATTGTTTTATTTCAAGAAAGATTATTTAAAGGACTTAAATACTGTGTATTTTATTACTTTGTTTTATTCAAAAAGCCAATGGAATCATTTCTATGGAGATATAGACTTAATCAAGTTTTCTTTGTAAATGAAATCTACTTGATCAGGAGTCTCTCAACAACATTACCACAAACATGACCAAGAACATGACCATGTCCATGATAATGACCATAACCATTGTCCATGACCGTGACCATGTCAATGACCATGACTATGACCATGTCCATGACCAAGACCAAGATTGTGACCACAAAAATGACCAAAGACCATGACCATGACTATCTCACATGCTCTGAGATGTGAGATGGGTATTAATTGCCCAGACTGCCTGGATGAAACCCTAGGGCAACTGACATTCCAAGTTAGTGACAGCAGTGATGCAAGGCTTAGACCTAAACAACCTAGAAAACTTAGAACTGGAAAACCCAGATTCTTTTTCATGCCTTTAAGAAGAGCACAAGTTACTTAAACATCTGGGCAAGTGCCAGTGATTCTCTGAGTGTGACAGTATAGCAAACTGTGGCTTCTGGGTGATATTTTGTGCTTTATTTCAGATTTTTCTAGGCCTTGCAGGTCATCATGATGTCATACATTCTTCCCTCCTCTCCGGAACCTTCAGGAACCCACAGGAACATATGAACACCATCAGTTAGAGTTTCAGAACTCTTCTGTTAGTTTGAAAATTAAATACTTTCTTACTTTGGGTGGGTTATCTAAATTCCCTCACCTTCAGTTTCTTCATCATGGAAAAAGACAAATAATACTAATTTCATAAGCCTGTTCTAAATCTTAAATGAAATATAAATAATTGAGCAAATTCTGAGCAGAGTTCATTGAGCCAAACAGTCCTTGATACTTTTATCATTGTTCTTAGTAGCTCAGATCTTGGCACTGATAGTGAGCACACGTGTTAAGAAACAGAGCTAGACCACCCGATCACCAGGCCTGTGAAGTTCCTTAACCCTCTGACTCATTCTGTGTCCACAAAACTGTAAGGCCCAACCACATTATCCTGGTTCTCCTGGCCTTGAAAGATTACTAAATAAACATGTTTCCTGAGTTTGAACTGAATCTCCTACACTTCCTGGTATGAAAATATGCATTAGTTTCTTGACCCTGTGTCTTTGGTGTTCATATCTAGTTAAGCATTGTCTTAAGGATTTGCCATTTATATGCCTGTTAAAATCATAAAATTCTCTACAAGGCAAAATAAAGAACAAGGACACTGTGGCTGGATTGTCACACACTGCAGTGTCTTCCACCCTTCTCTGAGGAGGATGAACCAGCCCTTGGACTCTGGAGAGCCTGCACTTTCCATACTCCAGAACAGAAGGGTGAAGCTCCGGTCTTTAGGCTCTGCTCAAGGTCAAGGCTACACTAAAATTCAAAGGTCAGAGGACTATAGCTTAGACTTTGGATCTAGAGTATGAACGGCAGATGACTTCTAGACTTAGAGTCTAAAGCAGGAGGGTGAAGAATTCTAACACAATCTTTGTAAGTTATATACATACATCAAATTCTAAATAATGCTGTTTTCCATAACTGTAAATTGAATGTCAGCTAAAATTAAAACTTTATTCTAGCCTAGTCTGGCTGTCTCCTTTCAAAGAGTTGAAAAAAACCATTTTGTTGTGGTGGTCAGCCTAGGAACCAAAAAGAAGATGTGTGTCTTCCCTGTAGGATGAACACTCATAGCTCCACAGTGTTCCCATCACATGATGCTATGTTAAGTATGTGACTGCTCTAAGCCTGTTTTCTTATCTGTAACTTGAGTGTGATATTAATAGTGAGGTTAGAGTGAGGTGGCATTTTGCACAATGCCTGACATAGACTGGAGAATTAGAGGTGCCTAGATTTCACTGGGAGCACTTGGCTCAAAGGGAATTTAAAACCAAGTCCCTGATCTTTACTGTGCGTGTGCTTTGTGTGTGTGTGTGTGTGTGTGTGTGTGTGTGTGTGTGTGTGTGCGTGCGTGCGTGCGTGCGTGCATGTGTGTGTGTGTGTGTGTGTGTGTGTACAACTAGATCTTGCTTATTTGGTCATATTTGCTGGTCAGCATCCTCACAAGGTGCTCAGGGGCCCACAGGGAGAGTCTTTTGAAGTTTTGGCAACATTGCCATAAACTGAACATTATGGAGAGAGGTCTGTTCATTGGCAAGCGACTCAATCTTATGAACACAGAATATGACGCAGGGATTATAAAACCGTCTTCTACCTTCTGCATTTCTACTTTGAGGGATATTGTTAGAGGCAGATAGGAAGCTGTCACAATGGGATTTGCAGCAATAAATGGGAAAGGTGGTTGAAGGCAAGAGGCAAAGAGAAGTGAACCAGTTACATGTCATATTCTTTTACCTCACCTATCTTTGTGATGCCACACCCAAGTGTCATGATAGAATTAGCAGGCCTTGCAGGATCCTTTTAATTCAAGATGAATGATCCTAACACTTATACATAGTTCCTATTAGAGATTGGAGAAAACAGGGAGAAACACACACACACACACACACACACACACACACACATGCTTTAGATCCCTGTATCTTTAATGAGTTTTTTTCCCTCAGTAGAAAGAGGCAAAACACTTAGGCAATCAACTCCTTTCATGGCTAATGAGTGTGGACATCTTCCCTGGGATCCTGATGGTAGAAGATGGTAGAAACAAATTGTTTGTGACAAGGAGCCACGGAGACATTTGCTGGTCAGGGTAGCACAACCATCTCACAGGACTCCTCCCCTACAGAAGTGGGAGGGGGTGCGATGCTCACCAGCTTCAAATCCAGGTCACTTGGTGAGAAGTGCTCTGAGTTATAGCCTTGCTTAAGTACAGGGATTCTGGGATGAGGTGTGTCTGCTCACCTGGGGGTAATATCCTCCTGTTCCCCAACTGGATACAAGTTCATCACCATTTCCTCTACTGTCTATTTGTGGGCAGCAGAATTGAGAAGAAGGGTTAGGATCTGCGGGAATAGAAATGAGGTTGACGGGCAAGGTGTCAAAATAAACGGTACAAGCAGTTTAAGCTTTATTTAGCTTACACGTTCGGAAGGAATAGTGTGTCCTAGCAGGGAAGGCAAGGTGACTCGGGGGACTCAGTCCCTGGCAGTAGGAGCTTGTGGTATAGCCTGTTCACATCTTGGTAGATCACAAAGCCCAGAGAGCTGTGCGGAAGCAGGGCTGGGCTACTCCTCCCAAGACCCACCCTCCGGCTTGTCATTTCCTCCATCCCACAGTTTCCTAAAAGAGTGCCACCAGCTGGAGCTCAGGCATTCGAGCACATGACTCTTTCGTTTTCGAATTCTAATAAGCCGTACGAACTAACTGAACTCTCACCTGCTGTGGATACTCTGATGATGCTAGAGAAGCATTTCCATTTTCTAAATAAATACTGGACTATCTATCTCATCGTAAATAATGCACCAATATTGTATTTCAAGTTCCTACAAATCTTGGCCATTTTCACCTTCATTGTTTCGTGGTTTTTTTTTTTGTGTTTTATAATTTAATTTAATTTTCCATATCAGCCATGGATTCCCTTGTTCTCCCCCCTCCCGCCCGCGCCCCACCCCCCTGCCCCACCACCTTCCCCCCATTCCCAGCTCCTCCACTGGCATCTTTGAAACAGCTCCCTAGCGTGTGTAAGTTATCGCCAGCTTGCACACTAGCAAGTATTGAACACAATGTTGAAATCACCTTCTAATTTCTTTCAAAGAATAGGAAGTGACAGTATTAATTGAGAATTAATTTTAAAAGATTACAGTAATTCATCAGCTAAATGGACAACAGAATGTTGGTGAATGTCTATTATATATATATATATATATATACAAATATATATATTTGTATGTGTGTATATATATATATTTTTCCTACAAGTATAACCTCCATGTATCCAATATATGCCCTACTCCATGGATTACATAGCTTAGCAGAGTACTCTTCTTTTTATGTAAAAACAGAAGGAACCTTCTTCACAAACTCCATTGAGTTAAATCTGTTAAAAATAGCGTAACCAGTTTTCCAAGCCTGTGACCCAATCCATTTATGAGAAGTAAACAGCCAAGCAGTCAGTGAGATTCCCAATAGGAGGGTAGACGGAAGGAGCAACCTACTGGTAAAGTAGCCAATTACTGTTCGATGTGTGTGCCCAGTGTCTGTCACCCACACCCTGCTGAGCCTCTGGAAATGGAGAGACACTGTAGCTTTATTAGAATATGCATTTCTCAAGTGTCTAAGTCCCTGAGAAGATCACTCTTAAACCATACATCTTCCTATTGGTTGGGGACAGAATGGCTCAACTTAACATTTGAAAACCAGCGTCCCTCCTCTTGGGTTGGGGGTGAGTCATTAAAGATGCATTCATCCCCTGGAATTGTTTATCCATAGAGGCTATGATCCAAATACCCACACAGAAGTGGTTTGGGGTTTCTGAGTGTGTATTCATAGATGTTAAACAGCTTGAGAAAATCCGGTTTTCTATACTTCAAGACGATTGGTATCAAGATTAAATCCTTTGATATATGGTTAAGTACTTGTTTTATACAGATTAGACACAAAGCAATGATTTCATCTCACAATCTCAGGAGACATGGACACATTGGGAAGTCTGTTTTAAATTTCTTTCAGAAAACTACATAGAGCTAAGAAGCTGCCCCACTTTGTTATGAGGTAAAGATGTCAACCTAGGTATGGTCGGATGTGCAAAAGAGATCCTGCAACTTTTTAGCGCTATTTGTTTAGATTTAGACCTCAGTTTCTTGGGGACTAAGCAATGTGAGCTGAGCTACACAGAAAGGAATGATCATAGATCGGACCACAAATCACTTTTTCCCCCCAAATCCTCAGGCAGCTATCCAGCGTGTATTTATATGCCAGGCTCTAAACATGGGAATCCAGAAGTGAGTGGAATATGTCAGCCTTCATGGATTCACTCTCTGTCTCTGTACCGGTCATCATGGTCTCTAACAGTGACCAGAGGAATACCACAGGCCTCAAACGCCTTCAATTCACTAAACAATTGAGAAAAAAAACCTTTATAATAATTTGATATAAAACTTTGTCTTATCAAAAGATAAAGTTAACCACACTGACAGTAATATGAGATGCCAAGGAGGGAAGGGCCATGGATCTTTTAAGTGGCAATCATCCCCAAATGTGTTGATGTCAGCCTGGCCTAAAGGGAGTTTCCAGAGCAACACAGAACCATGAGTTGCTGGACCCATCTTTGATTTTATCAGCTACCTCTGTGACTATAGGACTTGGTTGTTCTGTTTTGTCTTTTGTTGTTGTTGTTGTTGTTCTGTACAAAGAGAAGTAAAAAGAGTTAAGATTCAGGAAAATCATACTACGAAGGAAAAAGCAAACGTTTTGGCTTAAGCTAATTCAGTTTCATCCAGTTCCCTGTGATTCACCATGCTTCTCCAAACCTTGAGAGCATTCTGTACGAACGCAGATTTTTGACCGCTCCTAGTTATCTTAAAGCCAAAGTTTGAATTTTATACATTATAGAATAAGTGTTTATATGCCACATATGATCTGCACACACTGACAGAAGAGATAATAGATGTCTGAGTACATGTTAACTATCCCTAGGGTTTCCACTCCTTGGCATGTTTTAATATGTAGAAAATATGTAATTTAACATCTGGCCCACTGACCAAAGTCACATAGGTAATGGAGTGTTGAGAGGAATATACCAAGTCGTAGCTGGGTTAAAAGAAGGAACTCTGATGTCTTAGAAGTAAACGTTATTTTAACTAACTACAAGTCTACTTACTAGATGTCTCAGATGAACCCCAAGAACCTCATAGGAGATTCTCACAGGAAGATTGTTGCTTTTGTCTCCTCCCCGCCCCCCATCTCATTAAGTACCTCATAGATCTTTGCATATTGCATATCTCTGAACAAAGAGATGTCATGGCAAGAATTTGTGACAGCTGGTCCTGCTCCCTCTGCCCTTGGCAATTTTTAGTTAAAGATGAAATAACCTGAATCATTTTTTCCCCTTGAATCACTTAATATTTTATGTTTGCCACAGAGGAAGTAGAGATGTGGGATAATTATCAGATCCGACTAGATGGGTTAAGAGTGGGTAGAGGTAGATGGAGGCCTGTCCTTTTTCTCTTGGCAAGACAGAATAAATTGTGAGCTTACCTGGCCAAGATCCAGGAACGTACAGGTTCTACAATAAATAAGGACAGTGCTCAGGTTCTCAAGGTGGTGCCTGGGAACTAAAACTGCCTCCCTCTTAACTCTAACACCAGTACCTTTGTTTCCTCAGGATTCTCTCTCTCTCTCTCTCTCTCTCTCTCTCTCTCTCTCTCTCTCTCTCTCCTCTCTCTCTCTCCTCTCTCTCTCTCTCTCTCTCTCTCTCTTTCTTCTTTGTACTTCCTGCTTACAATAATGATTTGTTTGAAAAGAAGCAATAGAAAGATTTTTCCCCCCTTAAGACTTAATGAAAGCTATCTCAAGGTTTAATGGATTCTGTGTGTCAATAGCTGGTAGAGAGTCTAAGACCAAAATGCTTGTATTGGAAAAGAGCTATCAAATTCTTTTTGATTTATAGGACTGGTAATTTTTATCACATCATTACTATGTGGGACTTAATAAAAATCTAGCATTAATATTTCATGATTTACCACATTTCTAGTGCTATGTTTCATTCTTATAATCAAAATCTTCTAGTGGGTTCTAACGATGCCTCTATCATTGATCACATAGACAGCTTTATGACACAGTACTAAATAAGTAATTGAAATGGGTATCACCACAAAGAATTTCCCCATTTCAGTACTATTTATAGAGACATTTATAAAAATACATGCACCATTTTATATTGACAACAGAGCACCTTAAATCATTACAGCTCCATAATGATTTCTGCACTGAGTATATTCTTTTTAAATTCACTCTCTGTGAAATAAGTTTTATCTTCATGATGACTTGGAGTCTTTTTTCTCATATACTATGCTGTGAATCTAGAGAGAGGTTGAGTATGGCTCTTAACAAATAGTTATATTTTTTTTTCTGTCCACTCCTAGAAGCCATTCATTTAGGACTTAACATGTACAAATAGAGATTAGATGTACATGTGAATCTAGCCTACATTTAAAAATGGATTGTTTTAATAATACCAGTTTGACTATTAGGGAAAGAAAACAAGTGCCGTATTTTGGAGTTTCTGTTGGCAGGGTGATGGGGAGACTGCAATGAACTGCATTTTAGTAATACGAGGAAGTATAGCATCTTTGTCTGGTAAAAATATAAAATTCACAACCTTGAGACATTTAAAGGGCAAAAAGGGAATGTCCACTTCACGTCTCTGCTTGGAAGTAAAAGTGACCATTACCTGGTTTAGCGGTGATACATTCCCAAGTGTGAATTAACAGAGGCGGCAGTGCTGGTATGGCCACCAGGTTCATTGTTTTACCAATTATCTTTTAAATTATTTATTCTTTCCCAAATTAGCCTACAAGGTATTACATATCATTATGACATTCTTGAACAAAGCTTATTGATTATATTCTTCTTCTGTGTTTTACCTGGCATGATGGCACATGCCTTACATCCCAGTACTTGGGAGGCAGAAGTAGGTGGATCTCTCTGAGTTTGAGGCCAGCCTGGTCTACGGAGTGAGTTCCAGGGCAACCAGAGCTATGTAGAGAAAAAAAAAAATCCTGTACTTCTTGCTTCTCCTGATCCTTCCTTGTGAGCCCCCCGCCACAGTCTGTTTTCTTTTTTCATCTTCATTGTGTCCTTTTGCCCAATTTCCTCTTGTAACATGAATCTTAACAGGTTTTATAATTTAAAAAAAAAAAAAAAAAAAAGCCCGAGCCAGACATTGGGCTGAAAGCTGAAAGATCAGAGAAACAGAACAGCCAGCCACTAGCTTACCTCTACAAAATCCTCAGCCTCAAGAGAGCAAGATCCTGTTTCCCCACACCTTATATACCTTTCTCTGTCCTGTCATATTACTTCCTGGGATTGAAGGCGTGTGTCACTACTGCCTGGTTCTGTTTCTCTCATGTAGTCCAGTGTGACCTTGAACTCATCCAGACAGATCTCTGCCTCCCAAATGATAGGATTAAAGGTTTGTGCCACCACTGCCTGACCTCTCTGTCTAATTTAGTGGCTGGCTCTGTCCTTTGATTCCCAGGTAAGGTTTACTGGGGTACACAATATATCACCACATCCTCTATCCTTTTTTCACCCATTTTGTATCCTCTCTTGGTCTCTTCTACTTTTTTAGGCTTTAGCCACATTTACAACCACACACACACACACACACACACACACACACACACACACAGAGAGAGAGAGAGAGAGAGAGAGAGAGAGAGACTTATGCACATGTCTATTTTAGCTTGGGTAATATCACTTAATATTATTAAGCTTTCCAAGTTAATTCATTTTATGAATTTCAGATTTTTATTTTTCTTTACAACTTAATAAAAGTCAACTGTGCATATCACTAGATTTGCAAATTGCCTTTATTTTTAATTAAAGACATATGCTATATATACTAAAACCCTCCTAATCCTGACACATAACCCTTCATCTCAGCATTGAAGATGTCTTGACCTCCATTCCAAACAATACCACTTGTAAGATGACATACTGTTTCACAGCTGACTTACTAGTGTTGGGTTGGGCCTTTTTATCTTTGGAAGACCGAATATTAAGTAAATGAATGTACCATAGAGAAATGTGTGGAACCTATCCCATCCATATGCCTCTGAGTGGTTCACAATGGAGTAATCACTGGCAAATTGCACTCAATTGAGAGCTCCTCAATTGCCTTGAAGGAACTGAGAGAAACTAGGTCAAAAGCTTAATAGAACTGCTTTTCCTGCCCTGCACTTAGGATCAGTGCTGTGCTTTTTCTTGCTCTTACAAAGCCATAGAAGGGTGGCTATTAAATGTCCCTTATATTAGGGGAAGATAGCAATGTATAACTATCACCTAGAGGATATGCATCTAATGAGAAAGAAATTGCACTTTAAAATATGAATGATGAAGTTTCCAGGACTCATGTACAAACTCTAAAACTCCCCAATTAAGAGCAAGGCATATTCAATTAAACATAGGAACACTAGCACTGTTTAATTTAAAATCTACAGTTATAATGATCCGGCAGAGACCCTTGTTCTTTCATTTATAGCATACATTTTAACCCTCTTCTTAGAAGTATTGCTTTGGCCCCTATAATTTTAGCACCCACATTACCTGTCTTTGTGGGATTTTCATGCTCGTAGAATACACAGAAATAAGAAAGAAAACAAATACATAATTAAAAGTAAACATCGATTCAGAGAAAATGTTATAAAAATGAAAGGCCTCAATAAAACATTGGGTCAGATAGAAGACCCAATTTACCAGCTGAGTTGGTTCTCACCCTCCATAATGCCGTGACCCTTTAATGCCTTTCCTCATTTGTGGTGACCCCCAACCATCAAATTATTTCATTGCTACTTCATAACTATAATTTTACTACTGTTGTGAATCATAATGTAAATATATGATATGCAAATCCTGTGGAGGGGGAGGTCCCAACCCACAGATTGAGAACCACGGACTTAAAGGAGCACTATGGGGCTAATAGAAGAAAATGGACCGGAAGGTGAGCCAGAGTTAAAACTGAGACGTGCATGAGCTCCTGTCTAACTAGTCACAGGGTCTCACACTCAGTTGAGACTAACCTCCCAATCCTTGTTCTCTACCCCACCTTAAAGTTCCAGGATGATGAGCTAGACACTCTTCTCACAGAGTCATCTAAGATAATAAGCAATGTGATAGAGCATTGTTCTATGCCTCATGGGCACCATTCCAGGTCGTAAGTCCACTGGTTCTGCATGCAACCCTTTACCCCCAATGACTGAACAAAAGACAAATCAGAAACTACAGTGGTGTGTTGAGAAGCAAGTCTTTGTTTTCTGAAGTCAATTTACAGAAGGCTTACAAGGGTTTATTGATTGAAAATATCACAATCACTCCTCAGGGTGCACTTCTCTGTATTACCTCTTCCATCCTCGTTGTTCAAAAACAAGCCTTTCTGTTATAGATTTGTCTCCATGATGGATACTCATGTAGATCGTGGCAAGGGGACCAAGAAGTTCTCTAAAAGTGTGGCCTTAAGATGTTTGCAGCATCCCTCAAAACTATCTTGGTTGCTAGAGACAAAGCACAATGCTCCATATGAGAATCCCTGATCATTTGAGAAGGATGGATCAGCCTGACCTATCAGAAAGAGGCATTGAAAGATTCCTTTAGTGTATTTAGCATCAGAATTTTTTTAAAAAAGTTCTGAAAACATGTATTTTCTTTTGTTGGTGCCTTAATGCCAGGATCTGTGTTACCAAAAGGGAAAACCTGCGTGCTGATCTCATTGCTTAGTTTTGCCTCCACCCTTTTTGAATTTTTTGCTACTGAGCTACAGGTCAAATTCCTTGTGTGGTCTCTTCAAATCACCACAGACAGACACACATATGAAGTAAAGTATCTAGACAGATATTTTATATATATATATAAAATACTTGTTTTATACTATGTGGTTAAATTTGCATTTATAGAATGTAAAGTATCAACTAAAAAAGAAAAAATATTAGTTATTAGTTTTTAGTGTTCTTGAAAACCTCTTAGCCAAGCCCATAAAATTACACATGACAACAAAAATGTTTTGTTTCCTGAACTACAATTTAAAAAAAAAAAACTTCCGTTGTTTTGTTTAGTTTTTCTTTCATTTCTCTTAGTTGTAATTCCCTTTGGAGCGTGCAACAGATTCATGGGCACAACTCATCATGATAAATCCAGCCGTGGTTCTACCATAGAATGTGTCAGGTTGTTTTTTTTTTTTCCTCTCTTGACATTTCATTTGCATAGTTTCCCTCTCTGCAGAAGAGGATGAAATAATTGCTAAAAGAACACAGTTCAAAATATAATAAGGCCTGAAAACTTTGTGAGAATTGAAGCTACAGAAAGGTCAAACGAGGGATCTGGGTTTGCCTAAAGCCGCTAGACTAAGAGAGAAACAAAGAAAAAATAATTTTTAGGGCATCCTTCCATATCCCAGTGATTCTTTTTACTGTGGTCTGGATACTGTGCAGGACAGAAGCATGAAGCAGCTACCGTCTTCATGACCTATGGAGTTGCCCATCTATCTGGCTATCTAGCAGCTGAACTTGAGACCACATCATCAGCAACCTCCCTCCCTCCCTCCCTCCCTCCCTCCCTCCCTCCCTCCCTCCCTCCCTCCCTCCCTCCCTCCCTCCCATCCTCTCTATCTATCTATCTATCTATCTCTCTATCTCTCTATCTCTATCTCTATCTCTCCCTCCCTCCTTCCCTCCCTCCCTCCCTCCCATCCTCTATCTATCTATCTATCTATCTATCTATCTATCTATCTATCTATCTATCTATCTATCTCTATCTCTATCTCTATCTCTCCCTTCCTCCTTCCCTCCCATTTCCACCAAACCCCTAGGTTGTCCCTAATTGTCAAGTAAAGAACTCTTATTTCTGGACAGCACTTTCCACGTTTCCATCTCTAAATGATATCCAGAATCCACCCTGAAGGTAGGTTTATTACCAAATTGAAGTATCTTGCCTGAAGCATCCCATATGGTTTGCCGCGTCTGTAGGGGGTGTGGGATGGTGCAGCTGGGGGCAGCAGAAGGAGAAAACAGAAACCCTTCGTAAGCCAGGAGACCAACCACTGTTTTTACACTAAAATATACCTCTTTTTTCCTTTTCCACATTGCTCTAGGCCACTATCATTAAAGCTTCACAGCCTTGTAAATGACCTTCTTATTCCCAGCATCCCTGCAGAAACCCAGATTAGATGTGGGGCTTCATAATGTAGCGAGATGTCAGGACTGAGTCCCAGAGCCTAGGGAAAACTGTCTCATATCACCACGGTTCTCTGCCCTCTGGAGCTACAGGAAATGAAGACACTCAGTGCAGTCAGAGACCTAAAGTCAATGGATTTGCCTAAAGCCACTAGTGCTAGAAAATGACCGAGATGCCTTTTGAACCCGTATTCTAGCAGTCTCCTGATAATTGACTTTTTACCATTGTACTATTCTGTATTTATGGAGAACAAAAAAAGGAAGTGTCTGGCTTAGAGTCTGGCAGCGAGTTCAAGCCACTGAATTCTCCACTGAAACTTGGCTTGCACCTCTCTGGAACCATTGTATTTGTGTCTGTCTTTTCTAGTCAGCTAGATTTCACACTGCATAGTATACTTGTGTGTCAAGTTAGTATAGCTCAGTAAATATTTTCTGAGCAGCTGGTAACATAACCAGGCTTCTATCATTTTTTTTTACTAGTTTCTGCAAAGCAAACAATATTTAGAACTTAAGATAACATTATTTAAAGAGCTCCAATTGTTTAAAATCTCTTTTAGAAAGTAGATGGTTGGGTGGCCTATTATTGCATTGGCAGACAACAGATATCTATCACTTACAGACCCCAAGAGTCACTTCAGAAAGGCCAACTCCGTGGCCACAATTATACTCAAATGACCTTTGGAGTCACATCCCCTTTCACCTTCAAATTCAAAGAACAACACATGTGCACCTCTTGCTAAGTCATAAAACTGTGGTCGGGCCAATGAAACCCATGTAACTTACGAGCAACTGGATCCACAGAACACTGGTCTCATCAGTTGAGAGTTTTTCTGAATTGTCTCTATGTGAATACCATTGGCCAGCTAAGCCTAGTACCATACAGAAATCACCACTGTACCAGGAACATCCTGGAATCTGCCTGGTTCACTAGCCCAGATGCCTTTAATTTTACTTCCTATCTTACAGCTGAGTCATCAAAGTACACCCAAACTTCCCTCCTAACCACTGAAGACCAGTCAGGTTGTTGGCAACCAAATAGTCTTCTCCAGTCAAGAATCAGATTTTTTTTTCAATTGCTCCTGTAACAGGGTTTCTACTAACAAGGCTCTGAGGCAGCTAAAGTGTCTTTGTCTTGTGCTCCGGTCTAAAATTCCTGGTTAGATTTGAGTGCGTAAACTTGAGTGAGAAACAAAGCATGTCTTCCCATGAGCCTGAGCTCTCCCTGAAATGAAGGCACTTCAAAGACAATTTGGGGGTATAAAGAAAAATGAGTGAAAAATAATCATTTCTGGAATCTGTAGAAGGTAGCTAGGGGATTCCATTTACTCCTTGGACAGATATCTGCTGTCTAGGTTGTCTGTGGGGTGCTGCACTATTAGGCACTGAATACTAAGCAATAAATAGTCCAGAGACTCAGCCTAGAATTCTGCTCTCTGGCTTTAAGGGGGGAACCCCTGCTTCAAAAATTTTCCTTTTATGGATTTTCTTCAATACTATTCATGTTTCAACCATAATTTTGGCATTTTTCTCTAAAGATCGCATAAAGAATTTCTGTTAACTATTTTGTCAATAAACACTGAAATTAAAAATAAACTCTAGTCCATTTATAATATTGTCCTCAGTACAAAGCAGTCTTCCTTCTTCTCTTCTTTATTAATTAATTAATCAATATTATTATTGCTATTAGTATCATCATAAACATCATCATCACTTTAGCAGAGATTGAGAACCAAGCCAGGGATTTGTGCAAGATGGGAAATTACTCTTCCAAGGAGCTCCAACCCCAGATCTGTTCTTTTCTTTGTTTTGACTTCCAGGGACCAGTGTAATAGATTTTCATTTCTGTTTCACTGAACAAGTGAACAAGTAATTTTGTTGTGAAAACCCACATTATCCAAGTCCAATGAAAAGAAATGGACAAAACCATAAGCACCGCAAGTGTCTTTACCTTGTAGGAGAAAATTCTTTATTTTATTTAGCCCAGAGAGTAATTATTTAACTTGGCACAGAAGGATCAGATGAAAACCCGAATTATCCCTTGGGTAAACACTGCTATCTTTCCTGGTCTGGCTCCAGACATCATTCTACTGGTGTCATTACCTGGGACTAGGTGAATCACATCAGCATGTGACGACTAATATAAATAAAAGTTAATGCTTTTATCAATTGTTATTATACTTTATATTGAGAGAGAGAATGTCAAGAAATAGGGCATATGTTTTAAAATCAAACAAACAAACAAAATTCTGTCTAGAAGCTGCCTTTCCCAACCTAGCCACTTGATCTATGCTAATTTCTTTTATGCTACACTACTAAACACTTTTACACTTTTGACAAGTTAGAGTTTCTAGTATCTAGTGTACGTGTGTGCATATATGTATATATGTATGTATATATATATATGTATGTATAATGTATTAGATACTAGAATATATATATTACATACTAGAAACTCCAGTTTAGCAAAAGCTGTATAAATGTTTTTAGCAGTACTGCATGTGTATATACATATGTGCATGTGTGTGTGTGTGTGTGTGTATGTGTATGCCTTCAAAACATTCAGACTTTGAAGTTCAACCCAAGTGTCAGATCCGATCAAGTCTCAAGAACCAGAAACTAGTTGAGTTTTCATTTCCTCATCTATAAAATGGAACTGTAAAACTCAAACCACAGGCTTGTTCCCAGAGCCCTGGTAAATGTCTATCCAAGAAGACATACATGATTGCCATCTCTTTTTGGAGTCTGCTTGACAATTTCTCAAACTTGAATTTCTGAGAAGTTGTATTCTGTGTCCTGTAAGATGCCTTATAACCGTCTTGCTAATGTTTTTATCCTCGAGTTATAAACCCAGAACATCATCACTGAAGGAAGTCAGGACAGGAAGTCAACAGGCCAGGAACCTGGAGCTAGGAGTTGATGCAGAAGCCATGGGGAGGTATTGCTTATTGGCTTGCTTTCATAGCTTTGCTCAGCCTGCTTTCTTATAGCACCCAGTGCCACCATCCCAGAGATGGGCTGGACCCTGCCACATTAATCCCTGATTTTAAAAATGCCTTACAGTGCCGGGCGGTGGTGGCGCACGCCTTTAATCCCAGCACTCGGGAGGCAGAGCCAGGCAGATCTCTGTGAGTTCAAGGCCAGCCTGGTCTACCAAGTGTAGACACAAAGCTACACAGAGAAACCCTGTCTCTTAAAACCAAAAAAAAAAAAAAAAAAAATGCCTTACAGAGGGATCTTACAGCGTCAGTCCAATTTAGGTTCCCGCCTTTCAGATGACTTTAGTTTGTGTCAAGTTGATGTGAAACTAGCCTTGACACCCAGATAATCATTCATAAGAACAGGAAGATTGTTCATTCCCAGGGTATAACACCTGCCCCTTTTTACTCCTGAAGAGGTAGAGTTAATACCCGCCATACCTCAGCTGCCTAATTCAGCACTTTCCCTTAGTGAGCAGCTGTTTGCAAGACAGACATGTGCAAGCCTAACTCCCTGGGAAAGGAGAAGAAGGAGGCAGCAAACGGCACCAGACCATTTCAGACAAGACCAAGAGATAATAAACGGCAAATGCTACGAGAATGTGTGTACAATGTATCTATATGCACGCATTATGTAATGTGTCGAGTTTGTGTAAATGGAAACTGTAAAACCTTACATCGGTCAGCAGTGCACTTCACCAACTGACCACTTAAAAATAATAAGCTCTCTTTGTAGAATTATCCTGTACAGTGCCTTCCTACGCAGCCACTAGAACCGTACTCATAATTTCAAGCCTCGTTTCCGTGAACTCAGCCTAAATCCCTGCTGAGTAGCTATCTAGTTCTGCTTTTCCAAATAGGAAAAAAAAAAGTGGTGGTAGATCCGTGTGCCAAACTACATCTCATTCCAATCACTCTGCCTGGTCATGGGCTCTGTTCCCAAGGCTTTTCTCCTTGAGAGGCTACTCCATGTTCAGGGTCCATCTAGAGCAGTCGTTCTCAACCTGTGCGTCTTGCATCAGGTATTTACATCACTGATCATAACAGTAGCGAAGTTACAGTGGCCAAGGAGCAACGAGAATAACTTTATGGTTGGGGGGGTCACACAACATGAGGAACTGTATTAAAGGGTTGCAGCGTTAGGAAGTTGAGAACCACTGGCACAGAGGAACGCCTTTAAAGATATGATCCACCTTTGTTTGGGTTCTCCTAGAGGGGACGCTTTTGGCTTATGACAAAACAGCTGAGTGATGTCCAGGAAGAGAGCAAGGCAGCCCGTCATTTGGCCCTTTCAAAAGCCAGTCAGCCACAAGAGCGACACCCACTTTCCCTGTGGTCTGCCTTTGTCCTCTTCCCCTTGCTGTCTTAGAAAGTGCTGTCACAAACAGACGTGTTGGGAACCTGCACATCTTCTTCAGTGTTCCCGACAGCCGAGTGCTTCCATGGAGGTGTCTTTGAGGGCGGCGAAGCTCTCAATAAACACCTCCTCCGTGGTCCCCACTCAACTGTTTGGCTCTAAAATTTCTCCTCTTACTCTTGCAGAAGTCATTGCCTGGCACAGATCCAGATGTATTTACCATTTGGCAAAACCAGTTTTCACATAAATAAATAGATGATAGATAGATAGATAGATAGATAGATAGATAGATAGATAGATAGATAGATAGATAGATAGATAGATAGAAAGATAGATACAGAGATAGATAGATAGATACAGAGATAGATAGATACAGAGATAGAGAGATAGATAGATAGAGTTAGAGAGACAGAGAGATAGATAAACAATGTCAGGCTGTTAGCATGACACTACAGCTGGATGAGAAGTTACAGAATCATCATCCAAACATGAACTTTCCTATTTCTTCTCTTTTCCATCCTTCCTCTCCTGTTAGGACTAAAAGGAGAATCTTTAGTTTTGTGTCCTTTTTGTTTCAGTTGAGGGGACTAGTTGTTTTATTATCACACTGCAACCTAATCAACCCAAAATTGTCTTGGATTCTGGCACAATCATCAACAAAAGGGAAATCTGTGGTTTCATAACACTTTTTTAAAAGGGCACTAACTGGAAATTAGTGAAACCAAATTCTTACAAGAAGTGTCTTCACTGAAATGGTAGAATTTGTGCTAAATCACAGGCTGTCACTTGAGATATAGATAGGGTAAGGTTCAGCCCAGGTTCTCTAAGACTTACTGGGGACCAGGGATGCAAGAGGGTGATTGGATAGGATATCTGCCTCTTTGGGGCTCATACTGAGTCAGAGGTCAAGGTCCTCTTGCAGCCAGTGTTTGAATACTTTTAATGACTGCCTCTGTTGCCAGGCAAGACAGCCCACGGGTGGTCCTTTCTTATGCTCCTGGTTATTGGATCCCCTTCGAAAGTTTTTTTTTTTCTTTTGGCACTAGGCAAACTTGAGCCGAGAACAGTGTGCAAAAGAAAGAAGCGTCAGCCTGATGAAGCGTAGTCATCAGTGGGACAAAGGTCTCCAGAGAGTGAAGTCTTTTAGGTGCAATTTCTATGCTTAATCATGGGTAGTAATAACGGTAATGGTCTGTATAAACCTGGGTCCTTGAACAAATGCACTTGTGCAAACTTTGAAACCCAGCATCCTTGCGTCTCTAAGTCTTATGCTGTCTCCCAGTAAGAGGCTCAGCATCTCCAGTAGCAGGGAGACAGAGGCAGTAAGTCCCTTGAGCATGAAAAGAGATTTGATCCAACACACTCGTTCTTTTTATTAAGGGTTGAATCGAGGCTGAAAAACCTGATTACTGGAGCTTATCCCGGATAAAACATCACTCCCTGCTACTACTCCAGTCTTAAGGATTTCCAGAACATTTGGCTCTCAGAGTTAGGTAAATTTCCCAGCATGCCGCTGAATTGGATAAGGAATATGAATGTACTAGAAAGGTTGGCAGGTCAGAAAAAGTGACATTTTATTGCCTTTCATTGTTTTGCTACTATAATAGGGGGAAAGCCAACACTGATGGAGCCATTTCCGTCACAAAAGAGTCTTCTGGTGGCACTTAATTGAAAGGACAGGAGCCAGGAGCTAATCCTGTTATAACACTTACGTGGATGGATAAACAGACTGCTCTGAGTTGCCAATTGCGAACAGTGGATTAGGACAAATCCAGAAGTTCTTTATTCCACCTCAAATTCAAATGAAGACAAAGCTCTTGAAGCACCAGGATAGGCCGTCACATCCTTAGGATCAAGGAGCATTTACCTGTGACAGCATCATCCGCTGCTTCCAGCTGACAGACATTCCCTGAATAATGGGTGCTGAGAGAACCCGGATCTCCGCTTTGCTTCTTTAAAAAGAAATCAGTTTTAAATAACGGGTCTTTGTTTTCCAGAATTTGTCAAAGCTTTCTTTTGGAAGTTGTCTGAAGGGAGCTGAATCCCTGACCTTATTCCAAAGTGAGCTTTCTCTAGTGGGGAGGTAGTCCCCTCTTTAAAGTGATATTTTTCATTTAAATTCTTGAGGTTTTGAGAATTTCAAACATGAGTATACATGGTAGTTATGTAATTTCCACCCCGTCCTCCCTTCCTCCAATTTCTCCTGTATTTGCCTCCTAACACAACATTCTCTTGAATTCAGTGTGTGTGTGTGTGTGTGTGTGTGTGTGTGTGTGTGTATCACACACAACCTATGGAATCTATTTAGTGATGCCCACATGCACATGTGTTTGGGGGTGACGGTTTAGGATAGAAAATCCAAAGAACCCGTCCCTGAAGAGAACTGATTCTCCTTTCACAGCAGCCATTGTCCTCCCATGGCTTTACATCTAGGGACCTAGTTCACAGAGTGACTTTTTAACAAATGCTGGCTGGGACTCCAAAGTTGCCAGACAGGGTTCACAGGGCTTAGCTGATGTGACTCGCCACTTTGTAAGTTATTCTTGGCAAGGGGGCCTACCTGCGTAGAGTTGGCTTATGAGACATTCTCCTGTGTGTGTGTGGCCCTCTTTAGTAAGACACTGAGCACACTGACCAACACTGATGGTGATGCTTTTTTTTTTTTTTATTTCTCACTGCCCTTTCCAGATGTTGTGTAAAAGGCAAAAACAATCCCCATTCCTCATTCCAGCCCTGCCACCCAAAACACATTTCTCAGTCTCCCTTATTTCCACAGAACCACAAAAATGTCTTGCAGAAGACATGGTTTGAAAAGACGAAAAGGCTTCTCTCTTCCCACCCCTGGGGATGGGACTGCATTGGCAAAACCCAGAGGGCTTTGCTTGTTAATGAGTGGGATGATGAATGCTGAAGTGCAGGGATGGATCAGCTGGATCCTAGGAGCTGGTCCCTAGGGAGATGAGAATTCAGATCAATAAAAATACTTAAACTGCTCATGCTCAGAGAAATTGCTATGTGGCAATTGATTAATTATGCCTGAGAAAATGAGCTCTGTGTGTGTGTGTGTGTGTGTGTGTGTGTGTGTGTGTGTGTGTGTGTGTGTGTGTATTTGGTTTTTTTTTCCAGACAGGGTTTCTCTGTGTAACAACCCTAGCTGTCCTGGAACTCGCTCTGTAGACCAGGCTGGCCTCGAACTCACAGAGATCTGCCTGCCTCTGCCTCTTGAGTGCTGGGATTAAAGGCATGTGCCGCCACTCTCCAGCAAGCAATGATATTTTTAATGCATCTCTGATTTTATGTTAATCGTTCTTCCTGTCCAGAGCACCTTTGCCTGGCGATTCTTTTGGAGTCCTCATAGATATCATTCAAGTTAGCACAGGAACCTTGCCTAAATTGTTGGTCTGGAATCACTGTCTGTCATCAGTTTATATTTGTATTTATCTCTATCACAGGAGAATCACCTAGACTCCTGAATGCAGGGGTAGGTAGATCACTTGGGTCAGTATCCCAGTGTCTATATACACCCCTGTGCACTCCAATGAAAGAAAGAACCAATTGAGCTCATTAAGAAGTGTGCTGTCCCAGGTAGGGTGCTTAGCAGCATTTCATAATTAAAGGCAGGTATGATAGTTGTACATTTTGACCACCAGCTTCTTCTTTGCATCAAGACAGAGCATTTATCTACAAGTGCAACATGCATTTCCATTTACTAACATGAAAATTTTCCTATGAGCTTTTACAGAAATGGATTTTTATAATTTTCTTCCACATGTCACAGATGTTTTATCTTGTGATTATGAATGGTGACATTATATCTCAGGACATTTAAGGAAGGGCAATAATCTTCCATTTTCTAATATCTATTTCCTCCAGTTTTATTATCATTGGTCAGATTCTTTCAGAATGGTAGACATTCGTATATTGTAGTCACTTACATCATCAATGTCCATGTCTGATATGTTAGTCACTTATATCAATGCCCATGTCTGCTTTTGTAGTCAGACATAATCTATAAGTTATGACCACTGTCGAAAAGGTAAAACTTTTACATTTTCACTGTTCTCATGTAACTATTCAATGTGACAACCATTCTTCTCCACAGCTTGTAATTCAGAAATGCCTTCTTTAAAACTATAGGCCTCAGGGCATTATCATATTGTCACATGGTGTCCTAAATGTAGTTGCCATTTTTGTATTAATCCTAATTTTTAAAATTATAATCCTACCCTTTACAAATAGGTTTTTGCCCTTACAAGAGTTCTATGGTGCTATTGTTTAACTGTTTTGTGGGTAAGACAACAGAGGAAGGACATGACAATGTGTGAGAATTAAATGATACAACTGAAAACTAAATTTAAAAAATGCTCAAAATGGTGGGGCGGCAGTGGCGCACACCTTTAATCCCAGCACTCGGGAGGCAGAGGCAGGCGGATCTCTGTGAGTTCAAGGCCAGCCTGGTGTCTACAGAGCGATGTCCAGGACAGGCACCAAAACTACACAGAGAAACCTTGTCTGGGGGGGGGGGGAGGAATAAAAATGCTCAAAATGGAAGATCAAAAAGCTGTAAACACTTGGGGTAGTCTCCACTTTCGCTCCACCTGGGAGACACATTAGCGAAAGAATACAATACCAACAGAATGTCTTTTCGTCACCGTCACCTACCTGACTGTGTGTGTGCCAACTCACTTCCCTAGGCTGAGGTAATGACTTCTTTCCCTAAGATGATAGCGAGGCCTTTCCAGGGCATACCCGCTAAGAGCTTTGCCAAGCCCCATCAGTCACAGAATCAAATAAAGCACTTCCAAAACGATGTTCATGCACAATAAAAGTTGGCTGCTTCTCGCTGAAGGGTTTTCTCTGATTCTCCAATAACAACATTTGGGAACTGCCCCCCATGGAGTGGCAGAGTTCATATTGCCCATTGATGCTAAATGAACCACTTTGTATACTTAAGAATTTCCTTTCTTTCGTCATGGCTTGTGTAAATTTTTCTCAATTTCTGGCATCTACTTTTTCTATCTGAGGGTCCTTTTCTAGTTTACCAGCTTTTGAATACGTTCCTTGTTTTATAAAACCTGAACGGTGAGTAGTAAGATGTTACTAAAGTGCCCTGTGGCCCCCTGGAATGCTGCATGACCACAATATCCATAAAATGGCTAGCTGAAGGATAAGCTGTCTAAATGAGAATGGTATTAATAACAGTCCCACGAGGATCAGCTCTCGGACTCTCTGTGACTTTGGGCACAAAAAAAAAAAAAAAGCAACAGCTGTAAACCACCCATAAGCAGCTGTGGACCACACATTTCAAACTGTCGACATCAATGGGAAAACAGTTTTGATTCTGAAAATTACAGACTTGAACCAGGGCTTTGGCCTTGTAAAATAATCAAGCTGTCACATCTTTAAAAGTCTGAGATCAAATTTTCAGATTCCATGAATCTGGAGTAAGCATCAAGACCCGAAGCAACCGGTATTTAAACAACTGTGCTCTGAGGACAAAACATTTGGAGTAAGTCATTAAAATTTTCTAAAGCAGTGAAAGTTGAATATTAATTAAATTTTTATAAGGTTTTTTTTTAAAGCGTTTATATGTCAAGTGTGAGGAGGGATCTGGCACTGGGAAATCGGAATAAGACATGGAGAAGGAAAAGAGGAATGGGCACGGTGCCACGTGTCCAGATGCCTCCTCCCCGCCCCCCCCCCCCCAGGAGAGAAGACAGAGACTGGAACACATTGCCTATGCCTCCAGCCCTCTGACACTTGCGCATATCACGTTTCCCATGTTTGCATCGGGTTCTTTGTTTTCAAGTGTGCGAGTGAACGCTGCACAGACTCTCGTCCCTGTCGTCCCTTGCTAATGCTGTCCTTCCCAAGGACACAACGAAAATGATAAAGCTATTGCAAGTAGGACTGTAGAGCAACCGACGCCCATTGCTGAGGCTAGAGCCAGTGATTCGATAAACATGTCTATTTTTACCATAAACTGTGGCCCAACCCCAACCCCAACCCTGTGAGTTGCCTGGACTGATCCAAGCTCTGTCATGGAAACCAAGATGTGTCCCTTGGCCTTTCTGTCCCTTGGTTTCCTTTTCTGCAAAATTGGAATGCTAACATATTTACCTCAAGAAGTTGGTGTTCAAGTTAAATACATGAATTAAAATTAAGCATGCTTGTTCTTATATGTGGTCATCATCTCCATCCTTGTACTTAGTCTTTGTTTTTGTAGTCATGTGATAAGTCTTCTGGATTTTGCTACATCCATTTTTTGTAGTGTTTATCATATGTCACCTGCTGTGTTAAATGCTTCACATTATTTTATTCAAATTCTATGACAATCTGACATGATATCTACTATTAACATCACTATTTTATTTTTTTCTTTTTATTGAAAATATGTTCTTTTCCCACATAATAAATCCTGATTATGGTTTCTCCTCCCTCTACTCCTGCCAGTTCCTCCCCTCCTGTCTGAACCCACTCTCTTCTTTCTGTCTTTCATTAGAAAATCACAGGCTTCTAAGAGATCATCATGAAATATAAAACAAAATAAATTATAGTAAGATAAATCAAGGACTATCACATCAAAGTTAGACAAGACAGACCAACAAAAGGAAAAGAGCCCAAGAGAAGGCCCAAAGATCAGAGACCCACTCGTTCACACACTCAGGAGTCCCATAAAAACACTCACCTGGAAGCCATACTGTAAGTGCAAAGGACCTGGTGCAGATCTGTGCATGCTCCTTTAGTCTCTGTGAGTTCATCTAAGCTTTGAAGACGCTATTTCAAATGTGAGAAAGTTAGGTCAGCAAGAAGGCTCAGCAGGTAAAGGCACTGGTCACCAAGCCTGACTACCTGAGTTTCATCCCCGGGACCCACACAGTCAGAGAAGAGAAATGACTCCTATGAACTTACCTCTCACCTACATGCCAGTACCATGGTATACTCATATGCACACACACACACACACACACACACACACACACACACACACACACACTAAATAAATATAATATGAGAAGACTAGGGAATAGAGGGTGTAAGCAGCCTACTGCAGTGACAGAACTAGCATGTGGCAGACCTACTCTGTTATCTTGTTTATGAGCACAAACCCTGCATTTTTATGTGACTGGCATCTTCTTCTGTCCTTGCACCTGTTTCTATTACATATACACATGACATCGCTTTTGAGGTGCAGGACTTTAGTCTGTGGTGCAGAATTCTCATCGTCTCTCCTACTTAAGCTTTCTAACTGAGGCCACTTGATCACGACAAACTTTCTAAGCTGGAGCACCACCAAAGGTCATATTTTTCTCCATAAAATGTAAAGCATCCTCAATGACTCCTGGGACATAAATCATCTGAACCACAGATAATGCCTACTATAGATCTTAGAAAGCAGAAAAATAAAATATTCTCACGGCCTGGAATAAAAATGTCACTGAAAAGAATGGCCCATTTAAAGCACTTCTCCAAAGATTAAACAAGTCATCACACTAAGACAAAGCAGAGTGCTGCCCTTGTCCTCCGCTGTCCCTGGGTGTGTGCCACTCACTTTGATAGTCTTGATGTGTGTAGAAACCACTCAACTTCTTCAATAGCTGAGTTTGCTCTTTAAAGCCTTGGTTGCCACAAAGAAGGAAGAGCATAGACATCTGTCTTCTGTTGACACAGGGAACAGATTCTTTTCTGAAGTGTTAGAAATGCTCGCAAACCTGGTTAGGGCTCTTGATTTCACCCATTGTTCTCACTAAGCCTTTAAGATGTGACTGGGAACATCATCTCAGTGCCGTTTTCCTCGGTTACCACATCCTGAGACAGCTCAACCAACTTCCCTTGGAAACATCTCTTTAGGGAACATGTGGTCACAAGAGCCTTCCGCGAAAATCGGCTGAGTCTGATGGTTCTCAGTCTTGTCTTCTTGCCTGGCTGCCTTCATAGCAGGTGAGAGAACACGGAGTGCATTTGAGCTCTCAAACTTCTCAGATTATTTTTGCCAAGCTTGGCATTCTAAAGTCATCTACTGGCAAAATTCGCTTAGACCAGACAATTTCACATGTTTGACTTTTTACACCTAGCTTTGTAGATCTTTTAGAAAGTTGGAATAGAAACATCCTTAGTGCTAGCAAGTCTTTCGGGGAGTCTAACCACATTCTGCTGCATATGAGGAATTTACTGACAGAGGGCACAGTTCTTGAACCTCCAGGAGAAATCTATCACTCATTTCCCAACCCTCATGCCCCAATCTTCATTGATGCCGGCTGACATCACAAAACATTGACTCATGAAAAAGCACTGCCTTAGTTTCTGCCTTCATTGATCATCTCTCTTCCAATAAAGCACCTTTCACACAGTTATCCCGTGTGTGATCCTCACAGCAGCCCTGCCATGTAGATTGGATAAGGGTCACCATCTTCATTTTGGAGCCAGGGAAGTTCAAGCTGCAGAAGACAATGGGTTATTCAAGGTACCATGAAGCCCAACCACAAGGAAAATGCCACAAACCCAGACAGTCTGGCTTTTAACCCAGAGTTCCTTTCAGACAACCTGCTGCTGAAGATGGCAGCAGACTCTACTTCCAGCATGACACAGTCTGTTGTTTTGGGGATTAGCCTTAAGGTTTTTTTCTCCACAGACACAGGGTGGTTCATTTGCAAAAGCTAATAATGTACTTTATTAAAGTCTGAGCGACATTAATAAGTGCTTCAGCTTTGATGCTTTTTCAGTAGTGATAGAAGTGAAGTAGTGATGGTTTCATAGTCTGTGTGTGATTTCTGGGGAAAAAAACACTCTGTGCTGGCATAATTTCATATCTGGGTACAGTTTCTCTTTAAGACTATGCAAGAAAAAAGCCAGAAGCCTTTGACCCTTGATCATTACAGGGAGACCTTCTGGTGAGCTGCTATCCATTTGTATTAACTTAGTTTCATATAGAACCATTGAGTTTTTTTATTTATTGGCTCTTTTTTGATAGGAAACATTTATTTATTTATTTATTTATTTATTTATTATTTTTATACCAACTTTTTAAATGAAAATAACAATAATTCCTAATTTGGTTTCTTATAGCACAAATGGGAACCAGTTCATGCCTTACTTAATCTTTTGCAATAGTCTGTTAATTAACATATAGGCCCAACAGTCAATCAGGAAGGTTACTTAATTAAGTACATATACCAATCTTCACTTCCTGCAACACACACAGATAACTTTTCCAAGATCCTTATTTTTTTTAGACAGCCATATTCCAGGCCATTTTACCTGGCTGTGTGTGTGTGGAAACTCTTGTAGCATATTTTTCAATGCCCTTCAATACTGCAGTTGGGCAATCTAGTCTTGTAGTTGCTTGCTAAGTTAATCCAAAGAACTGTTTTTTATTTATACAGGAATAAGTTCAGACTGATCCATATAAATAGAGTCACAAATATAAGATCCCATGCTCAGGTTGAAATCTCTTTATCAAGGAGGCAAGCAGCTGTGAAGGTAGCAACCCCCAGAATCCCCTCTTCTATTTATGTGCATTTACTGTGGTCCTCGCCCTCTAATTTATTAAATCAAAGAAATGATCAAGTGTGCCTCAGTGGCCTAAGGGTGGTGCACTGTCATCTTTATAAACAGGAAGAGAGACTGTTATTGCACAAGCATTAACATACAACAACACTGAGATGCACAGAGCACCCAACAATCCCCAAACCCCCGAAACAGAGTACCCTCTTCATGGCCTTCCTGGTCAAGACAAAAGACCCATGAACCATCTCAGGGAAGGAAAAATGGAGATGGCGTATTATCTGTGTTTCCTCTTTTTCTTCTTTGTTATGCAAACGAATGACTTTGAACTTAACTGTGTTCTAAGACATTGAGCCGAGAGAGGAAAAGCACAAACCCATCTGGTATTGCCATGATGTCGTTGAATCACCTTATTTGGGTAATTACTGAGTCTCAGTTTCAAAGTACAGAGAGGTATGAATTTCAATATTAAAAGACCTTACTATAGCTGATAAATAGCATCTAATTCTAGACTACATGTAATGAACTTTCACAACTTCTGTACAGCTAATACTATAAATAGAGCTCCTGGCATGAAGTTTCTTCCTCCAAACTAACAAACAGGACAAGGATTTGTGTGTTCTGTGTTGTTTTTGTTTTAGCCATTCATAGGAAGCCTGTCCTTCGTCTTCTGATTGATTAAGAACATTTGGAATACATGTGTCCTTCCACACATCACCCAAACTAACTATGCACGGCACATATTTTGGTATATAAAGAGCTGAGTCAGTGTTCCAGATGTGGGGAAGGAGAGCATGAGGGCAGACTTGAAATTAGCTCTGGCTAGTTTAGAATCATTTAATTAGCTTATGCTCACTAAGTGAAAGATGCAGAATTATGGCACCATTACGAACCGGGAGTGAAAACTTCCTGGGAGGTGGGAATGGGTGTCTGCTCTGACTCACCGATGACGACGAGCCCACAACCTTCTAGATAGGTGTGCTAGGGTCTGCAGAGCTGCCGTGACACGCCCCAGGCCTCACGGCACAATCTCTGCATTATGGTGCCATACCTACTTCTCTTGACTATTTTGTTACTGAAATACTGCTTTTGCCTAAGGACCGCTCTTCATTTGTTTGTTTGTTTTGTGGTGGTTGTTGCTGTGTGGTTTTGAGGTTTGTTGCTTTGCAAGAGGCTCTTCTCTCTTAGTAAATGAGCTCATCTAAAAAAAGAAGAAAGAGGGTCTGGGGAGATGACTCAGCAGTCAAATGGATTTATTGTTCTTCCAGAAGACCCATGTTCTGTTCCCAGGACCCATATCCAGTGGCTCACTACTGCCCAGGACTCCAGCTCCAAAGGATCTGATATTCTCAGCACCAGCGCTCTCTCTCTCGCTCTCTCTCTCTCTCTTCTCTCTCTCTCTCTCTCTCTCTCTCTCTCTCTCTCTCTCTCTCTCTCTCACACACACACACGCACACGCACACGCACACGCACGCGCGCGCGCGCACACACACACACACAGAGAGAGAGAGAGAGAGAGAGAGAGAGAGAGAGAGAGAGAGAGAGAGAAGCAAATATAATATAAATTGTTTTCAAAAAAGATTGGGGGTAGTCACCTAAGTGTTGGGAAAGAAGCAAACAGAGGGAGAAACAAGACCCAAGGACCAAGCTCGCTTAGCAGAGTGGAGGAGCAACCAAGAGGCAAAGTGTCCACAGCCCAGGGACTCTGGGAGAGGACGGACCTCTACCTCCTATGTGGACCTCGTGGCACCACTGTGGGTCGTGAAGATTAGAAAAGTTCAGCCTATCATGGGCAAATTTGAAGTATCTGAGCATTAAAAAAATAAGTTCTCGAATTTTCTTCAATAGAGTAATAGCGATTTGGCATTTTTGTACCTTCTCATGCCTCAGGGGCAGTACAGTGCCAGCTCCACCACTACTGACTATTATAAACAGTTTCTGTAGTTTTCCACTCCTACTAGGTATCCCAATGATTTTGATTAATTTTGGAGTCACTGGTCTGCCACACATATCAAAAGACAAAGGATGAAAAATATGCCATGCATCCTCTATGTCACCTGCCCTGGAAAACTTCAGTTTCCATCTTTTTTTTTTTTAACACTCTTAGTGCTATAAAAACTAAAACCATCAGAGTGACCCATGGGTGGTACCCTGACAGACTGCAATGATATGGAAACGCCACTGAGCAAATGGCCCTGGCCTGGCCTGAGCCTCCATACTCAGTTACAGTCAGTGGCTTTCTCCCAGAAGATCTCACTGGGATCTTCCCCAGGCTAAGCCTCATAAATCCTTCTCTAGCCTTAAAATTCTTCAAACTGTTGGGTAACGTCTCTTCTATAATAAAGAAAGCCTGGGACTGATGGGCTAAACGAAACTCTTAGCCAATGACAAAAGGCGATTTCTCACAGCCTCATAAATGCTCCCCCTTTGTGTGTATATATGATTTCTCTCAGCCTCATATATAGACTTACCATCCTGGTGGTTTCCATAGGAACTCAGGATCTGTACACCTCTTGGACATTGTGAATTTATATTCAACGTTTCTAAGTCTGAACTGTGAGTTTTGTGCTGTTCTCCAAGCTGTAAATGAAGATACTTTGGAGCAGAAATTTGTTATTTGGGAAGGTTAATAGGTTGCAACTACCTTACTCCACACATTATCTTTTGGAGATGATTTTATTTATGCATTTTCTTGGTAATAAAGCTATTCTTACTTAAATTGAGGGTTCCCTGACCTATCTGAAGTCTTAGGCTGTCACTCCCTGAGAGAGAGGTAAGTGGGCAGGAACCCTTTCAGGTCTTTGGACTTTGCTGATATGATGGAATAGTTCCCAGAAAGTAGCTTACGGGCTGTGACCTATTTTCTGCCCTTATACATGTGCAGAGGAATCCAGATGGTTTGATTAAATATAGCTTCTCCTGGCTCTGAAGGGAACACTTTACAGCATAGAGTTTGGAGAATTAGCCACATGATTCCTATTAGCATTAATGGAGGGCACCACGGCATTCCCCATATTCTAAGCTGAAACTGCAACCCCAATGCTTGCTAAAGGGACATTTCTTCCATTTATAGACCATCTGGCTCCAACTGTTATTTATGCAAGTGCATGAAAAATGTCTTGCCCTGAGTCTGTGCATTTAGAGGTGGCTGGACACGGTCCAGCATTTCTTGAACTTTGGTTTGCATCCGAACCACTTACTGGATTGTTAAAAATGGAGATTCTAGGAATTCCATTTTAGTAGATCTGGGGCAGGACCCAGAAACATTCAACTTTAGCATCCATTTGAAATATGTCAAGTGGAGGTCATCCATAGATTACCCTAAAAGGCCTATGACAGAAGAAAGGAGGATTCCTGAGAAATACACACATGGTATGGAGTGCAGTGTGAACCCCAGCTTTCCATTTTGAGGGAAACAGCTTCACCTTTTCTAGCCTAGAAAAGTGATAATGCCAGGGTTAATGTGATAACATACATAAGATGCCTGTTACGTATAATGCAATAGTTAGATTGTCTTTCTCATTCTATTGGACAAGAGATGAGTTTTCAACCAAATGAGCAGCACAAACCGTGACTATCAGAATTCCTTCATGCCATCCCAGTGACGTGGTAGACTTACAGCGAAATATAGGCGTTGAGCCCTGTGCTCTCAGAGAGGAGGAAATCACTGCAAAAAGCAGTGGCTGTGTGTCGAACTAACTGAAGGATTTTTCTCCATCTAAGACACAGAGAAGACAAAAGCTACCTTGTTGCACTATGAGAGCTTAAAGTATATTAACTGGGAAGCCAAGCTAGCATAGCCACTGTGTCCTCTCATGGTAAGTCCTATGAAATGATAAACTCCATGTTTCTCTTCGTTTACTCATTCAATTAATAAGTGGTTGCTGAATCCATCCTACATTCCAAGCACCCCTCTAATAGCTATATGGACAGACAGTCAATGTGTGTGTGTGTGTGTGTGTGTGTGTGTGTGTCTGTGTGTGTATGTGTATGTATATAATATATATATATGTAATATATATATATATTACAACAGCTGAGTGGAAGCAAATAAGCAATCACATACTTAGGCCAAACAAAGCCTTGAGGCAACTATAGTACCCAAGGTGGAGGACAAATAATGGCATGATAGGAAATCAGTGAAAAATTGTCCTTTAGTCAATATTAGAGCCTGTTTATTAGGAGAATGCTGTTAAATTTCTAGTCTGTGAGTTCCTATATTTTCCCTGTCCAGATCCCTTGACATCTGCCTCTTAGATATGGCAGGGGTTAAGACAGCTGTTACCCAGAGCCAAAGGAATGATCTATGAGTTGGTCAAATATTATCTTTGTTCATTTAAGGGGAGAATCTGCGATCTTGCTAATATGTGAACAAAGCCCTTTTTTCTTCACTTACTTTTTCTTGCAGTTAGTGAAAGTATTTCACTATTAAAGATGGTACAAAATCCTCTGGTTTTTTTTTTCTTTTTCTTTTTTTCCCTACTCTATTTGAACCTTTGCCAACCATTTTCCCCAACCAATCAAAGGAACTGGGCTGGGTAAAGTTTCTAATAAGTGATAAAAATCCTTACACAAGCAGGATGGAAAGCTCTTTTTCCACGGCTCTAAACAGACACACAGACAGGGTGTTTTATCATGTATCATCCCAGTTGAGCCCTTTAATGGTAGCCATGCCTATTAAACAACTCGAGTCGGTGAGGGCAGAGGCAGAGTAGCAATTTCATTCACAGCTCACTGGAGAGGTTCAGCTCTGCTCAGTGACACAGGAAACAGGGATCCATAAACATCAGCCTGAAGTTTCGGCAGTATCATTAGCCCCATAAGGAGAAAGTGTGCGATGATCCACGGACGGAGATGTTGTACAATATGCACAGGAGTCTGTGAGTAGTATATAGTGCAGAGCTGGTAAGTGGCCAGCATCGCTCTACTAACTTTTCCCTTGGGAAAGTTTGCCCTAGAAAAGGGTAGAAGACAAAAAATGTCAGGTCCCATTATCCAGCAGTCTGCTTAGCCTTGTGAACCTGCAGTGTCCAGCAGTGAGCAGACCTGATTTCAGTGGTCCCAGAATAGATTCCCCCTGTTTCTCCTTTATGCTCAAGGTCCTTACTTCAACCTTTGTGAACAAAGGGCACAAGGAGTAGCCTCTCCTTACCCATGGGGTAGAGACAACAGGTTGATACAGTTGCTGAAAACTTAGCATTTTGACCTATGTGGAGGTGGCCCTCAGATGCACTTGGACATATGGGGTTCAGGCTGGCAAGCACAAGGGTAGGAAGCTTGGGAAGACAGTTCTACAGTTTGGAGAGAAAGGAATCCCAGTATATGGTAGCCTAAAAAGACATCCCCCTAGCGATTATATTATTAAAAATATTGTAAGTGAATAATTACTTCAATGTTTTGAAGGAAACCATAACTGCCAACATTTAGAAAAGGTTAAAACTCACTTGGGCTTCTGGGGGAAGAAATAAAGCCAGGGGCATTCTAAATGCTTTATCTTCTCGTTGGTAAAGGTAGTGGTCATTATTTATTAAATAGAGTGGAGACTCTTGGGAAATTAATTTGGCCCTTTGATGCCAAGTGGATCAAACTGAATAGATTAGGAGCGTTTTGCCTTAGACTGTTTCCACAATGGTTATTTCCTAGTGTGTCCTTGGAATCCAGGAGGGCAGGAGGGGAGCTAGGGGACTCTCCCCCCCCCCAGCCAAGAATCACTAGCATAGAAATGCCATCGTTGCCAGTTCGTTTCTGGTCATGCACAAGGAGCGTCCTGCTGGAAATAAAAATTAGTCTTTTCTCACTACCCAAGCAACAGGAGCGCCATGTGGGAAATAAAGTACTGCCTCTGGTCCCAAAGACCATCACATAAATAATTTAAAAAGTGATTTTGTTGCTTTAGAGCCTTTGTCCCAAGTAGTCTTCAGGTCATGAACCTGTAGGAAATAAAGAGTTTCTTTAAAAACCAACAGGCCTTTTCAATCACTTCTATTATCTACCACCTCTCTCCAACTTTTTCATTACCTTTCCCTCGGCCTTTGCTCAGTGAATATTTCTATGTCTTTCAAAACCAAAAATAAGGGCAAAAAGGAAGTCAATTTTCTCCTGAAGAAAGGGATGCGCTCACTTGGATTTCATTTCTAATAACCAGTGGGCATGTTTGGGAGGTGGTACAAAGGCTCTGTCTTCAATATTATAAGGCCTGAGTTTGAATACTGGACCTTAAGAGTTTTTTTTTCATTTGGGCAAATAAGGGGAATGTGGGCTATGCTTCAGTAAAAGCAACTATAATATCCCCAGTAGCTTAAAGTAATCATAGATTGTTTTCTTTCTCACGCTGCACGGCCACCATCATGATAGTTTGTCCCTTCTCCAGGACACAAGTCATTGGACTTATCATCCGCCCGAAACATCAGTGTGTAGTGGCCCAGGAAAGGAAAATGGCTTTAAAAGCTTCCATCTAGAAATACTGTATGCCTTCTTCACTTATGTTTCATTAGCAAAGCAGGTCACATGGCTACATCCCACTCCCAGGGGAATGTGGTGCATAGTTCTCCTCTGTATCCACACACACTGAAAGTCATCATCTCCCCTGCTCAACATCCATTTTCCTGCCTGCAAAATAACACTGCTCCCTTCTAAGGGGTGTTGTGATTAACGGCCATGGAAAGTGTGTTCCATGCTGAAGTAAGAGTGGCTTCTCCTGCAGCTCAGTCAGATCTGCTATTACATGTCATTTAAGGTGTAGTTGATGCACTGGTTTATTTTATTTTATGCTCACAATAACCCTACATCTTAGTTATTTTACAAATAACATGGAGACTAGAAAGGTAAAAAAAAAAATCACTTTCTTAGGAAGTAGCTTGCCAATAATAGAGCAATAACTTCAGTCATCCTGCTGGTTTCCATTGGCTCCCAATGTTAGGTTTTGATGCTGCTCTGTAAATTGTTATATTTTAAACCGTGTGTCTATGTTCATATATGAAAGTGAAAGTTCCCTGAGCCATGTCTCCTCTTCACCACAAATCAAGGGCAGTTCCTCTGATAGTCAGGATTTGAAGGGAATGAACAATGGATGCCATTGTATCTGCTTTTAAACTAAAGTTAATGTTTCTATACTGTTACTTAAAATGGTTTATTAACAAATAGATTTAAAAAAAAAAACCTTCTATAAATGTCTTTGATTTTCAAGTTAAATATCTCCAGCATTCCCAATGGATCAAAGACCATATTGATCAGCTGATCTTTAAACTACCACTGGCTTCAGTCTTCACAATACCTAGATAAAATAATCCAAAAGCTTTCTCAACTGAAGATGGAAACTACTTGTTTAAAGGAGATAAACTGCTTGGTCTTTATTACACAAAGACCTTGGGTAAGTGGTGGGACTAGAGTAGTTAACAGAATAATAATTCTCCCATCTTCATGAACTGAAGGTTTGTCTATGGACCAATCATCAAATAGTAACATCACAAAGGAGGTTTGTGAAGATGTCAACCATAAATCTGTGTTAAAGTAATTGCCTTCACATGCCCTCCCCTAAACCTCCCTCTGGATCCTTTCTATTGTTCTCTTTCTGTCTTAACCAAGAAGACTTGGTTTCTGGTTTAAAACTGCACTGCAAAGACTAGATTGCATGGTTACCCAATGCCCATTCACACATGTTTCTCTTTAAATATCATTGACACCTGCACAAGGATCAAGGCAGAGTAGCTTGACATCTAAAGGATCATGGGCTTTTCCTCTGCTAGATGACTCAGGTAGAGCTTCCTCGTGTTCAGACTATACCAAACCTTCTGTCTAGCATTGCCTAAATTTCTGAGAGGAGAGGACCGAGTCAGCCAGGTGAGGAGGTGGGATTGAAATCACCTAAAACTCCCAACACATGCTGAGCACGCCAGTCCTGGCAGAGCCTTAGCAAAGTCCCAGCTGAGCACTTTTTGATATATTCTGGTAGAGTGCTGTTCATGCTTTGTATGGAGAAGAAACCTTCTCAGTCAGATGGGAAAATAACCAATAACTAGTATCTGAAAAGACCCCCCCCAAAAAAACAATTGCTTTTTCCCTCCTTGTCTCTTTTCCAAACTATATCCAAACCTTAGCAACTTTGGACATTGCCACCCCTTTTGACTTACTGCTGTAAACAAGATGGACTATTCATGAGATGGTGTTTAGATGTAGGAGATCTCTCTCTCTCTCTCTCTCTCTCTCTCTCTCTCTCTCTCTCTCTGTGTGTGTGTGTGTGTGTGTGTGTGTGTGTGTGTGTGTGTGTGTGTGATATTATCTGACAATGATCAGTAATAAAGTAGGTTGGGAGCTCATGGGACAAAAAAACAAAGTTGCTGAAAATTGGTTTTTAAAAAAGTCACTAAAAATGACTTAAGTAGACAGTACAGGCCTGCCCTCCATAAGCTATAGACTCTTCAAGTTGTTTATCTATGGTAAATAACAATTTATAGTAAATAAATTATTCTCTGATCATTCCATACCAGGTCCCTATTCTATTTGTCCTAAAGCAGCTTGACGGATTTAGATTAACATTTATCTATATAGAAAAATACTAAAAAGCTGGAAATAGAGAGAGGAAGAGAAACCTAGTGGACTCTCCGGTCAGAGTCCTGGACTAAGGAAACAAGCCACCGCTAACATACAAACACAGACAGCGCTGGTTGGGTTGAGGTGCAGCAAGTGTTCAAATCTAAGTTGTTAATTTAATTAATTGAATTCACTGTCGACGGTTTGGGGAATGAGACGTTGAACATAGACAATATTGTAGGGAAGATAGCTAGGGATAGTTAGGGAGCACCCCATATGCCACCCAATATGACTAAACCTGGTGAGAGATCCTTGGGCACCCAACAGAAAACACAGAAGCATTTATTCTGTACCTTAAGAAAAGAATTACAGAGGTGGATATATATTGAAGGGGAAAACTGAGGCTCGATTTCTCTGTGTAGTAGGGCCATTGGCTGTTCCTAATGTTCAAAAGCCACTTAGGAGAAATAAAGAAAACATAAGGTTTGCTACATCAGTGGCACTGTCTAAACACAGACCACAGAGACTCCTTCTATAGACTGGTTCTGCTGTGAGTGTACATATGAGAAGGCAAGGAAATGGGCAGGAAAGAGTCCTGATAATGGGGTGGAAAGAAAGGACTATCCATCCAGTAAGGCACTCGGAAGAGAAGAGAGTCTCTCTCTTATGGGAACCCTTATGTTGGACGGGTTAATGGAAACGGAGAAGACCCCGATCTTAAATCTCCAAGCAGTCGGGTATTTGCAGTGGGAAGGTGCTTCACCTTGGTATCGAGAGAGTTCCCACTCAGAACTTCAGGCCTGATTGTCTCATTCTTTAACAAGCTTGACTATTGACTGGTTTTTAGCGCCAATGCCTAGCAACCCAGTCCTGACTTAGAAACTACCCATAGGCTTTCCTCACCTCTGCTCTTCAAACATGTCTCTTTGGGGTACTCCTCCCAGTTCATGACTGTGCCAGACACTAAAGAGACAGTGTGAGGAGATTATCATTCCCATTTCTTGTCCTTGCTAATTCAATTACAACCATTGTGGGATAACATCGGGGGATTTGACTCTATGCTGAAAAGATCAGTCCTTAAAATAGGCATCAGTCAAGTCCAGAATCCCAAACAGTGTCTTGGGTACAGAGGGAAGAAGTGATATAGTAAGTAAGATCACGTGCAAAAGATCCTAATTTCAACCAACATGACCCTGGGAATCTGAAAAAGGAACATGGCCCCTCGTGCTTCAAGAAGCAATGTGTTCTTGTTCTCAGCGCAGCGGTAGCTGGCAACCGTGGCCAGGACCCATCCCAGACATGCCGCTTAATGAGGGAACAAATTGCTGAATGTTACATCTGACACTGGAAACGCCAGTGTGCAGGCAGTCAGGGATGCCGAGGCCTGTAATTTGAACAAAATGTCACTTTTGAGATTTTTTTTTCCTTTTACTGTGCTTTTCCTACGATGTTAAATCACAGGCCTGTGCACAGGATAATAACACAAAATGTTTGACAGCTTTCCCCACAGTTGTTTGGCATTCTGTTTGCCTAATTATTGTCAGTACGCCCCCCACTAGTCAGTGGCTGGAGAGCGAAGTCAGAGTAGGCGTGGCCCTTCCCATCCTGTTCTGCTCTGCCCCGCTGCTGGATTAGAGAGTTGACCATCATCCATCTTTACCGTGGAAAATGCTGCATTAACTTTGGAATCCTGAGTTCCCGTGAGGATGTAGATCGGCCATCCCATCAGAGGGCAAAACAAAGCAATAAAAATCCGGTGGAGAATGTTGAACAGGTCATCTAAAAAGGAAAAAGAAGGGGGCGGGGAGCAATTCAGTTTCATTGGTTCCTTGACACATAGGGAGCAGTGCAGAGACAAAGCCCTCTCCTGACTGGACGGGTATGGATTTGAAAGTTTTTATGTATATAATCACCTTGCTTCATAAAGCAAGAGAATTAATTGTTCTCCTTAACTCTAGCAAGATCAGATTATTCAAGGGGAGTTGCCATAAAGTGATATGATTTTGGAAATGGTGGCTATCTTGGTAATCATTTTTTTTGTGTCTGGGAATTTACTGATAATATCCTTACCACAAACTGTATTGCCTGCAAAGAGAGACAAAAAATAATAATAAGAGGCCAAAGAAAGAATGATGGGGATATATACATATATAATGTATCACATATATGTTTGTGTATGCATGTATGTATTGTGATATATGTGTGTATCCGTGTGTGTATATATGGATAAGATAAGTATTTCATTCTTCTTATTCTTCTTCTCAATGGTCATAATCCTAAATTTTGGAAAGGTGACAATGAGGAAACTCCCAGGCTGGACTAGCTGGTGAACTCACCTGCTGATAGAAATTTGTCGGTAGGATTCTCCTCCACCCACTCCATCTCCATAAGCCGCATTGAAGGAGAGACTGCCAGAGACAGCCAAAAGCTTCCTCAAGTGGCAGATTGGATGAATAGTCCCAGCATCCCCACCCCTGTGGATACAGGATATGCCTTTGGCCTCAAATCATTCTGGAGAAAACCCAACTCGGAGTCTGAGGGTAGGATTCTAGGCTCTTCTGCAGACTTCTATGCCCATACCAGACCGCCTGACCAACTATCAGGAAATATTGAGTGACATGAAAAACAAAACCCAAGCATGCGCGCGCGCACGCGCGCGCACACGCGTGCGCACACACACACACACACACACACACACACACACACACACACAAAACCTTACACAGTCTAAGGGAACAACTTTAAGACAGAAAATGAGAAAACTAAATATAGCCCACAGGGTCCTAGACAGCTGCGTCATAGAACAACTGGGAAGATAAAGGTGATTTGCATTTTCCCAGGAGCTTCTGTCATATGAATGTACACACAGATGTCATGGCGGTCGTACATGGTTAAATTCACAAAAGTATGTTTTGGTCAAGGAACCACAGTTTTAAAACTTATTAGAAGGACTCCCTCAGAAGTTGGGCAGCCATTCTGAAAAATGATTGCATATGCTATACCAGTTCAGCCTTCTTCCACAATCTGAAGTGTCTTTAGACTGTGTTGTGTAGCATTCAGTTTGGGTCTAGAGGGACCAGTGTCGTTCATTTAAGAGTCAAGATTAAGTGGTATGTTAAATAACTTACCACGTTCAAATAACTTACAAGGATAAAAGACAGCTTTTTGTGCAGATAGTGCCGTATCACCAATGATGGTTACTGTGGCTTCTGCTGGTCTCAGGACCAGTCGAACAGTGATGTTCTCCTAGGGTCATTATACAATGACCCTGATTTCGGGTTTGATACCCACGTGGACACAAAGATGGTGCCAGGAAGGGTGTGAATTGGAATCCTTGCTCCATCCTTTGAGCAGAAGTTGCTGCTCTGGCTCGGTTTTCCTGAACACGTGGCTAGAAAATCCATAGCATTTGTTTCCTTGGCTAGCTGAAATCGTGCCTCACAGAAATGTTGTAAAGATGCAAAGAGAGCCTATTCTTACCACACAAAAGCAAAGGCAAGAGCCCTATACTCACTTTTCCCGTTCTTCTTTTAATTCTGCATATATTTTTTCTGAGAGTCCTGGAATCCTCAGGATGGAGACCCCCCACTCAACTTGACAAACGAGGGAACCAAATTCCAATGGTAGAGTTACAGAAGCCAAATCCCACAACTGTAAAGGAGCACTGACGGTAAACACCAAAGTACCCAGAAATGGAGTTTAGAATACCATCCCCTACTCCACATTGCCCCCTCCCTCACGTTAGAGTGAAGATTTTCCCTTTACAAAACAGAAAATGAAAGCATTTCCCCTGCGAATGTACAGGACTGGAGGGACATCAGAGCTTCTAGGACGCTGAAGCTCTGGATGCCTGCCCTGGGCTGTGCCTCCAGCTGGTTCTCTGCCCACTTCCAGCCTGTGAGCAGGCAGATGATGGGGATATCATCGTTTCCACCATGGAGGTGGGGGGGGGAGAGGTTTATTTCAAATTCCTTCTTGTTTATCATGCTGAAATTCTCTCACATTTGCAGATGTTGACCAACAACCAGTCGGATAGAATTCTTGCTTTAAGCTCAGCCATAGAAAAGAGGAATCTCAGAAAAGGTCTGTCATTTTATGGGAAAGGAGGAAAAAAAGAGAAAAGGAAGGGCAAGTGGGAAATTTAAAAGGAAATAGAAACGTTGGAAAGAGGCAAGATGAAAGGCATAGATAGAAAGATGGATGCTGGGGATCCATCCTGTATTGTCTCTAATTAGAGGGGGCCTCACACATCTGCCTAAAGATTCACTCTACACTGTAATTGCTTCCTCGTTAACATACATGGAATTACAACTACACATGTTGGACTCTCAAAGGAAGATGTCAACATTGTCATAATGAGCTTGTCAATCTTGCAGAACAAGAATGCAGAGTTTGGGTCCAGAGGGTTTGAAGGTTCTGACTATTTATAGACTATTCCGGCTGACAAGACAGTGTTAGGATTCCATTACCCTGCGTTGTATAACATGTAAGCCCAAGATGAGGACTCTCTGGAAGGAAATTTGCAATAAAAGGCTTGTAAGTTTGAAGCCATTTCTGTGAGAAGATGGTGCATTCCAGTGTGGAAGATAGTAACTTAGTCACACTTAGCTTTGTGCTGTATGATGACCTTACTTGAAAGGGCTGTCTGATGCAGGATTCTAACAGCCCACAAAGAAAAGAAAAGCCTGTTTAACACTCAGATTGGGAGTGGTTTCATAGAAAAAGGGTATGTTATTCACTCAACATACCAGCTTTGAGCACTGCATTTTTTGGCTGCCTCCTTATGAAGTGTGACCCTGTCTTTTGACCTTACAATGTAGGGAAATGACTGAAGACCCCAATCTTGTTTCAATTTCTCATCTACTGATGACTCGGCTATTAAAAGAACTTGTTTTCTTTGATTGTGTAACTACCAGTTCTCACATTTGCTGTCTGCATGATGGGAAGAAGCCAGTGAAGCATGGAAAGGTTGGAAACGTTACTTTATCTCCTTTTAATGCAAGCCCTTCTATGATGAAAGGTCTGAAAAGAAACGTTCAAAAAGGCATCTTGCTGTCTGGGGAAAACGCAAACAACCACTAGGAAACAAATAGCAAAAAGAACCTACTAATATCTGGGCTTCGTCAAACTTAATCATCCCAAACTCGGCAGGGAAATAAGCTGCAAACCAAAGCCTAAAATCAGACTCACATTAACAAACAATAGATTCTCATCGCATAAATAAATCCACACAGCCACATTATAGAAAATCTAGAGATGAAGATTAATAGAAGGAAAAAAATCATACTCTATGCACCATTAATCCCCATGAACTATTTTTTTTATTGCCTCAACAGTTTTGCACATTTGTAATCATGTGGATACATGGTGGTATAAATCCACAAACTCTTTCTCACCAAACTTAAAAAGATAAAATAAAGTAAGAAGTGTTTTTGTGTATCATACAGTGTGAACGTCCTGAGGGCACAGGAATACTTGTAACTTCACTGTATTTTCCTAAAATGTCCCATATGTCTTTAGTGGATTTAATAATGAAGGAGAAATAATTATTACTGGACATGAAGTTGTGTTAGGAATCGCCTCGGGATGAAGAGAGAAAGTTGTAGGGGACTGCCTTTGCTTAGGATGACTTCCTGGAGACCTGCACTTAGCTCTTTGCCCTCTCCCCATCTCCCAGGCACCATTCTGTCCAGGAAGCCTCAAGCAATCAGGCAAAATGTCTAATGGGAGATCCCCTGCCAAGACTCCCTCACATAGCCAGTCTAAGTGCGGGGACTTTCATATCAACAGACTCCCGAGACAAAGCACCAGGCTCACACGCTTTGTTTTTAGGTCATTTATGAAGAGGTACACACTGTCTGTCAGGCTTCTCTCACAGCTTGCTTTGAGAAAAGAAAAAAAAAGACCCCCATTCTTGCTTTCCTCCCTGTGTGCCTGCCACCTCTTCCTACTCCTTTGAAAAGAAGCATGTCACACAATGAAGAGCTTTTCCACATTAGCCCCGCTGCCAGCCAGCCACTTCTCTTTGTTTAAGTCCGTTTACACCGTCTCCTTGGCAACACAAGGTAGAAGTTGATATTTTTTTATATCTCTGACTAGCAGGTTTGGTTTTTCCCGTTGTCTGAAGGTTATCTGCCTCACACAGTGAGTTATTCCTGCTGTGGCTTTCCTTTTTCTTTCCAGACTTGAAAAGAGAGTCACATTCACACCATATTTTAGGCCATTCTTTCAAAAACACCTTCAGGACTGATTACTGAATAAAAACATTTCTTTTTGGACTATAGTTATGAATACTTAAGTCTTCCCCAAAAATAAATAGTAGGTCCCAGAGATCCCTGCATGTTCTCATGCCTGATAGCTTCCTGAGATGGTGGGAGGTGGTGGGAGAGGGCCCAGCTCTGGGTAGACAGGGAAAGCAGTCCGACCTCCCTAGCTGTTGGAACTACCAGAATCATAGGCCCTCTTTTGCACATACATATACATTTTGCAGTTCAATTGTGCCCATCAGTCCAAAATATCCTACCTCCTGCACTTGTAAATCACAGGCATTTAACACATTCATGGGGAAATGTGGACCACAGAGAGAGAGAGAAACCACACCAATGGTGTTGGCAGTTGGCCAGAAGAAAATTTCTTTAGGAGCAGATCATGACAATCAAATAAAATTCTGTATGTTTGTCTATGAGAAAGATTCAAAATAAGTAGACCAGTCATTCCTCATAGAGACACACATAGAGACAGAATTATCTTGGGGGGTTGTTCCTCCAAACACACAAGTTTTACCCTAGACTTAGATTCTTCTGTTGTATTTCATACCACCAGGTTCACTGTATTGATTGAAATTTCCGAGTTGGATACCCATGAAGCATGTCCAGTGATGTCTCCACCTTTCCTTGCATTGAGGGAGGAATGAATGGGTAATATAACCCCCAGATCAGACATTTCAACCCAAACAATTCAATAAAGTTAGTCAATATGCTTAGGATTTAAATAATAGCTTAGAAAATTTTACTAGCAATAATGAAAGAGTCGCATTGTGGTTGATAATAGTAATATTACTAATAATAACAATAATAATATTCACAGCTGGCTGCAGGTGTGCATTTTGATACTTTGAGAATCACCTGTGACTCTACTTATAAACGTGCTTGAGATGGGAAAATACTTTTTTTCACTACAATTTCTGCTGAAGAGTGAGGTACAGGCCTTTCCATCCACTTAGAAGCACTAAAGGTTAAGAAACCATAATCGAAAGTCTTGAGTTATGCAAATGAGCAAAGAGAGACAGGATTTTCAAAACTTCAGGTGGACTAGGGACATAGTTGCTTTGTTCTTAACATTCATTTCGAGTAGAGACACCTAAATCTTTGCAATCTATCTCTTTATTTCATCAAGTTCAAGTAAGGATGGACATTTTTATGTCAAAACCCTGATGGTGGGTTGAGAGCTGTGACAGGTATGTCTAATAAGGAAATCGGAGGCACAGCATCAGCCCTTTTAAAAAAACGTTTTTCCTTTTGGTCTGCCATAGTTTTCAGTATACACATTCAGTAATATGAATCTCAGCTTTGCAGCTTTGCCTAATCGTTAATTTTTTCTCTCTCTTTAAAGAGAAAATCCTGGTAGGAACCCAAACTGCTTCAGAACAATAGAGTTCTGTAGAAGTGCCTGTTCATCCTGTTTGTTTCCCAGGATGCTCTTTGGGGATACGGTGGCAGGTGGATTCTTGTCTTCGAGTCATCCTGATCTCAGCGGATGCTCCTAGAAATAAAAGCTCTGTTTTGCCCCAGCGGTGTGAAAGTGAAACGCCAATAGAAGGACAAGTTTTATTTGTTGATTTGTTCACCTTATGTCCTGAAGCCCAGAACTAGGTCTCAGCCACCCGCTTACAGGCTTCTTGCCTGACACCATCATCTTAATGTGCATAGGCACGCCAACCAATCTCATTACACCCAGACCAAATACCATTCAAAAGAGAGGAAAATGTGCATTGCTAAACCTAAAACAAAACAACAACAAAAAAATGACATATTGTAACTAGAGTTTTCCTGCCTGGCCCACAGTCAGGACAAATCTCTGTTACCTGCCAGCCCTACAGCCGCTCAGACCCAACCAAGTAAACACAGAGACTTATATTGCTTACAAACTGTATGGCCATGGCAAGCCTCTTGCTATCTGTTCTTATATCTTAAATTAACCCATTTCTATAAATCTATACCTTGACATGTGGCTCATGGCTTACCGGCATCTTCACATGCTGCTTGTCATGGCGGCGGCTGGCAGTGACTCCCTCCACCTTCCTGTTCTCTCAATTCTCCTCTCTATTAGTCCCGCCTATACTTCCTGCCTAGCCACTGGCCAATCAGTGTTTTATTTATTGACCAATCAGAGCAATTTGACATACAGACCATCCCACAGCAACACATTCTAGTCTTCCCCCAGTAAGTATGTTAGGGCATTCTTGCTGCTACAGCGAGGTACCATAACTGTCTGGAGTCTAAAAACAGGAATATATAGTCTCACTCTTCTAGAGGCCATGAGGTCTAATGTCAAGGCTCCAACTGGCTCTTATCTGGTAAGATCCTTCTTCTCTGCCTTCACATGGCAAAAGGTCAGCGAAGCCCTCCAGGCCCTGTGTAACCAGGGCTGGAATATCAATCAGTCTTGACCTCATGACCTGTGACCTCCTAGGAGATTAAGAGTACACATTCAGCCCTTAGCAAGAGGGGAACTCAGAAATCAATTTCAAATAACTGTGGAAACTTTTTCCTGAAGTTACAACCTTATTTGTTATCCACAACTGAGTGAACTCGGGTCCTTCGCTGTGTCTTAATACCACTGGAGAGTTAGAAGTGCTCATTTATTCGTTAGAATGAATCTTCTAATTCACTTTGTATGAGTATAAATAATTTTAAGGTCATCATTTAGCATGCTATTATTTTAACATTTCATTGGGAATTAAGCATAGGTGAAATAGGTTTATTTTTTTCCATATAAATCTGTTTTGGATAGTAGCAGGACATGGAGTCAGAGAATCTGCATTCTAATTACTGTTCTAACATTAACTACCTGTAAGACCTTCAGGAAGTCATCCAACTTCTATGCATTTGGCGTGTGTGTGTGTGTGTGTGTGTGTGTGTGTGTGTGTGTGTGTGTTTTCCTGGAACTACCAGGAATTCCTTTTCCCTTGTAAATTACTTTTGCATTTTGTTAAAATTGTATGTAGAATATGTAAAAGAGACCTATTAGCTCTTATCTTTAATGCACTAACAAAAATACTTAAAACAAAACTATATGCTAAACTAATTTAAAATGTATGCATTTGTATTTAGGCCAATATAGCTAATGTGACATGTGACTTTAATGCCCTCAACCTCTTTTTCTCATTTTTTCATGGCACCATCTGGTGCTCTGTTATAAGGGAGAATTTGTTTAGATAACCACATTAGACATCAGATTAACTCATCTCTACACACACACACACACACACACACACACACACACACACACACACACCTTTTCTGCATTTTTAAATTTCTTAGACTAGAGTTCTTCTTCTTCATTCTTAGACTCAGAAATTCTAGTCAAATGACAAATTGAGAAAACTGTATCTGGATTTGGCCTAACTAGGAATCTGATTGGTCAGGAACTTGACGTGCCCAAGCTAGCTTCTTGCTTTCACCTTGATTAACTCCATGACCTACCCCTGAGGGTGGTTGCCACTCCTTTCCATGTGGCAGAAAGCCAATGCCCTGTGTTTGCAAAGTTTACCAGGGCTTAAATTCCTAACGTTGTTAGAAGTTAATTCCAGTGTACCAACTCCCTCCTCCTACCCAGGAAGATGAAGATAGCTGAGCTCTCCTATAGCAGTAGTCTAGAGGAGTATGTCTGCCTTCCCCTCCAGCACAGAGGTTCTTTGCTGTTCAGCTACAATTTTTCAAAGTATGTGTGGAAAGACTGGGGTAGTTGTGAAAATTCTCCAACACTTTGCCCCTTACTGTCTCCTCCCTGCTTCTCTACTTCTCAGAAATTTGTTAGAGTTTATATAGTTTTACACTGTCAACCAGACTGTGTTTGTATAGCCTACTCGCATTATCCGAACATCCTACTTTAAAATGATAGAGTTAAATACAAATTTTTAAAAAAGTTCTCTAAGCAATCCTAACAGAAAACCATAAACAACAGCCAAGATTTTTTTTTAATCATACAAGAATTCACCAGACAGTGGTGGCACATGCCTTTAATCTCAGCACTCAGGAGGCAGAAGCAGGCAGATCTCCGAGGGCAGCCTGGGCTAAAGAGTTAGTTCCAGGAAAGGCTCCAAAGCTACACAGAGAAACCCCGTTCTCCTCTTAAAAGTGTGTAACTAGCTTTAAGTGCTGTTTTTGCTAGTTAGGCTTCCGCCTGAATTTTGAGTTGTATATACCTAAGCTCAAACGAAAAAAATCATACAGGAATTCAGACCATCTATGAGCATCTTTATTGTGAAAGTAACCTTTGCTCACCATCTAGCTTGGGACAAATGAAGGTGCCATGTTTTTCCCAAGAAAAGGTCAGAATTGGAAACGCAGTCCACTGAGCTGGCATATCAGGAAAACAGGATGTACAGAGGAACTGCCTCCTAAGGAGAGTGACCCAGAGTGAGCCAGCTGAACTACTGTGAAGAAATGTCAATGAACTATTGGAGGACTGGATGAAAGAAAAAGTTACAATGAATGTGCTCTGTATAACTATAGTCCTAAGTTTTCCTGTGTCCCTAGGCTGCTTATAAAATAATCATTCAGAGGCTTAATATTAATTATCAACCGTATGGCCTATGTCAGGCTTCTTGCTAGCTATCTCTTTCATCTTAAATTAACCAATTTCTATTAATCTTTGTTTTGCCACATGGCCGTGGTGTTACCGGTGTGCTGGCATCTTGCTTCTCCTTCAGTGGCGACTGGCATCTCTTCCAACTCCACCTTTCTCTTTCCTGTCTCTCTCCTCTCTCACCTGCCCCTAAGCTGCCTTGCCATAGGCCAAAGCAGCTTATTTATTAACCAATGGGAACAACATATATTCACAGTGTACAGAAAGACATCCCCCAGCATATAACTCTGACCAAAAATTAAGTGAGCTCAGGGTAACTCAATACAAGCAAGCATTTGTTCACAGGAGCCAGAGTCCCACTTTGGGTGTCTAGTTCTTGTTAAGGAACCATTGTTTGCTTTTGTTTAGTATATGTATGACTACGGTTTTAACCTAGAACCACACCGGCTAAGTAAACTACCAACTAATTTCCCCAGCTCAAGAAGTACATTTCCAAAGTAGAAACTGTGTGAATGAATGTCATGCACTTGAAATGTGTTCACTTTTTAAAAAATATTTCATTTTCATTTTGTGTGTATGTGTGGTGTGTGTGTGTGTGTGTGTGTGTGTGTGTGTGTGTGTGTGTGTGTGTGTGTGTGTGCAGGTGACCATGAAGGCCAGAAGAGGGATTCAGATTCCCCAGGATCCAGAATCTCACAGGTGGTTGGTAGCTGCCTAGTGTGTGTGCTGGGAGCTAAATTCTGGTCCTCTGCAGGAACAGCAAAAGCTCTTAACATGAGAACCACCTCACCAGGCTCTACGACTTCATTTGAGCTTAGGTATATACAACTCAAAATTCAGGCAGAAGCCTAACTAGCAAAAACAGCACTTAAAGCTAGTTACACACTTTTAAGAGGAGAACAGTTCATCGGACATGTGTTTTATAAAATAGTCTGAGGCAGGTCACATGGCATTGTGATTAAAATCATAGGTCATTGAAAGTTTAGAAAACAGTCAACAAATTTCTGACAAATAATATTGTTATATGAGGCATAACTGTAGCCAAATAATATTGTTATATGAGGCATAACTGTAGCCACAAACCAAGCTTGATGTCTCATATGATTTTAAAACACTATATTTGACACAATCTATGCCATGGAAGGCTTGCATATAGTCCATAGAAGGAGTAATTGCATTTTTAAGGAGTTGGCTTTATACACAGTACGAAACCAGATGAAAAATATTAATGTAAATACGTATTTCCCTTGGTTTGGTTTCTTTTGCTCAATTGTTTCAAGTGGGTCTGGTGTATTAATGGTGATTGTGAAGCAGAAGCAAGCAAATAGACACAGTAAAACCAGACTATGTAAAATTATACCTGGTCAAATCCCATGCCTGCTAGGCTGGTGATACTGCTCAGTGGTTAAAGGTGCTTGCTGCCAAGTCAGAATTCAATCTACAGTTCCTACATGGTGGAAGTAGAAACCCAGCTCTGACTCAAACAAATTATCCTCTGAACTCTACAAATGGAGTGCAAGTGTCCACAAATGAGAGAGAGAGAGAGAGAGAGAGAGAGAGAGAGAGAGAGAGAGAGAGAGAGAGAGAGAGAAGAGAGAGAGGTTAAATAAATGAATACATAAATAAATGCAATAAAAATGACACGTCTGCTAAATTGTGCTCCTAAGCACTCTGCCAGAGAAAATTCTACTAACCCACTTTATTTTAAAAATAACTTTTGTTGCACATATTTACAACTTTTAATCATGATATCATATTCTCTATGAATGCTAAAATCATTATTGTCATGGAATAAGTCACAGGAGAAATGACTAGCTCATTGAGCAAAACCCCCTGTGTTCTAATGCAGTTTATTGTCAGCCCTTCTGATCGGTCCATCCTATACATGTGCTACTTGACATTCCTTAAGCTACGTCTTCTGTACATTTCCTCCCCACCACCCCTACCCAGCCTTGGTAGGAGTCGCTTCACTCTCTCCATAATTCACAGGAGGCTTATGCATTATTCTTCCTAAGTGGACATTTGACCTTACACTAAAAATTTGTCATAAGGAAAAATGGCTTTAATATATTTCTCCATTTGTGGACTTGTGACTACAGAGAGCATGCTGGAAACGGGAGAGGGATGTGAGATGGGACATGGATTATGCAAGCTGTGGGGCTAAGGGTCGTGCTGGCAACTGTATGTTAGCCAGAATCAAGGACAGCAGAGGAGTCTCACCCTTTTTACTTGCCCCCTCTGAAAGGCTGACTCAGATGGAGCAGGAATGCTTGTCAGTCACACCAAATTCCTCACCGTATGATGTATTTATTTAATGGTCAATTATGAGTCATCTCACAGCCCATCTTGGATTGCTTGCTTGTATTGGTTGCCTGTCTTGAACATGCCGTTTTCTATAACATCCATCCCAGGGCCTGGAAGCTACCTTTAAAGACTATAAGCTGTCAAGTTGTATTTGATTTGTGAGATTTCTTATCATTTAGCAACGTACAGGAGACATTTTTCCAGACAACGATTACTCTGAGACCTACTTCCCAGGCACCCCTCCCCTTTGATCAGCAAGCTTACTGCTCATACTACCTACCAACACTCTACATGGGAGGAAGAAGCCTCTAGACTTCAGGATTTCCCCCCTGTGGGTGCTTCTCTGTCTGCCTGGTCCTCTACATTCCCCTGAAGCTACACGGAGCCAAAGTCGAGTTGGAAACAGAGCTGCGGCAAACCCTGTTCATTGTAGAGGCAGGCTGAAACAGATTACTGATAGCATTAGAACTTTTTCCCCCCTTTTCTTTCTTCACGTTGTATGCACCACTTGCATGCTCAGCTCCAAAAACAACATTCTTTCACAGAATTTCCAGGGAAAACCATGAGGTGGAAAAATCAGAGTAACATCTTCCCTTATGGTGAGATCACACAGGAAAAACCACTGGACGGCTCCCAACCTGGGCTTCACAGGTTGGCAGAAAAGGTTGCCATTCCTGTAGCAGTGCTGATAAATTTCAGGAAACCACAGACATGTGTGTAGAAGATTCTTGTGTAGAAGGTGCTCAAAAAATGACAGCAGTGTGCAGACCTCATTGTCTGAACTGGTGCTCTCTCAACACGCCTCCCATCATAACATCCAAGCCCCCAGGACATCTATTTATCTTCTTATCCTTAGTAAGGAAAGGTAGAAGGCTCGAATTTCTACGCAGGAAAAAATAGCAAACACAATCATTGAAATGTAAGGATTTCAGCTGAGTTTTCACAGGTCATTCCATTAAACTAGTCAAATGTCCATTTTTGTGTAAGAGGAAAGACGTAGAGTTGCCTCCCTCACAACTCTAGGATCCTGGGTAATTACCCAGAAACGTCACATCCTTCCTACAAGCCGGCCTCATTCTACCCAGATCCCCTTGTCCTTTGTTCTTGTCATAAGGGTTTTCCTCAAGGCTTTACAAGTGTTGTCTGTTGATCCTCCATCAGAGAGAAGCACAAGAGTAGTCCATGGGATTCTTGCCGCACTGAATGGTTTGTCGTTGTGAGGGGGGAGAGTAGATTCAGCTATGTATAACTGCAGAGTTACCCGTCCGTCCACTGTTACTATAGTCACACGTGCAGGGGCCAGCCCACCAGGGAAGAGAAATGTGATGCGTTTCCAAAAATACGCGATGCTGATGTCATGCTGCATTCCTTAGTCTACTTTCTCAAAGCTGAGTTACCTCATTAACAGGGTGCATTGGAGGGGATCACTCAATGGAAAAAATAGGGGAGGTCATCCATAAACCTAGGTATTACCACTTTCTTAATATAAAATGCAGACTGAGACATATTCTTCTTTATTCTCATTTTGAAAATCATTCCAGTGGTGTTTAATTGACTTTGTCTAAAGAGTTGGGGGTTTTCTTCAAATCCAAGGCATCATAGTTTTGGCATGTAGAAACCAAGGACATGAAATGAGCTTCACTGTAGTAGTGTTCTTCCCTGGCATTCAGTAGTCCTTGTATCTGTGTTTTTGAAGAAAAAAAAAGGATATTTTTTCATAATTATACTGCATATATCTCCTGTGGTCTCAAAGTCAAGGTCATCTTTGTAACTGTGAGTCAGCTTGTTCTCACTCTGACAAAATCCCCGGCAGAAATATATATATATAAAGGTTTCTTCCCATGGTCAGCTGGGTCTGTTGATTTGGGAATTATAGCAGGAATCTCCTGAGTTTGGAGACACATGGACAAAGAAGCTACTCATGTGATAACAACCATGAAGCAAAGGAAAATGAGAAGGGGTGGGTATCCTAGCATCCCCTTCACCAGCATGGTCCCACTAACCTAGCTTTATTATGCAGGGCTCCACCTTTTAAAGAATCCTCCATCTCACAAGAACATCTTAGGCTGAAAGCAAGCCTTTAGGGGAGCGATTCCACCTCTTAGTATCAACAGCTGAGAAAGAACAAACACATCACTAGGTTTGGAATTGTAGACATAGAGATGGCACAAAGGATATTGTATAGTGCGTGGTTCCCTTCCCAGTCTTCAAAAATGTACTCAGTGACACAAATTTAGTTCTCCCTCGACCTGTCATCACCTGCCACCTTCCCTGCAGTGGGTCTCCTTGTTGTTTGGCCCATGAGCCCCCGGGGGTTCTGCTGACTCTGCCTCCAAAGTCCCTGTAAGTTTGCTGGGTCTACAGACACTCAGGCATGTAAGTGAGTTCTGGAAATTTGGAGCCATGCCTTCAAGCTAGCGTGCAACATGCTTTTACCTGCTGAGCCATCTTTTCACCCACCCCACCCCCACACCACCACCACCCCTACCACCACCACCACCACCCCTACCACCACCACCACCACCACCCCTACCACCCATGCCCATTTTATGAATGTCTAGAAAGTGTGTGACTCAAGTCTGTTGCCTTTTGGTTTGTTTGATTTATTTTTTTGCTCTTGTTGGGTAATGATATAGTCTCTGCTCCTTGGTTTTCTTGTACCTGGATGGATAAACAGTACTTTGAGAAGATACTAAAAGCGGTACTAAGTGCAAATAACCAGTGACAGCTGTTTCTCTGGCATTTGTAAGCTTTAAACACTCTGAATGGCAGCTACACTAATTGGTTTCCTATGTGGAGGGTCACACAATGAAGTAGAGCTGTTGGGTGCAGTCATTATCGTTGTTAGTAGATGAGGATTTATAATTATACCTCTTTCTGCTCAGAGCACATGCCACAAGACAGAAGCACCATAAACACGAGCTGCATGGCATGGGGTGCCAGGAGGCTAACGAGGTTACACATTAGGCAAAGCAAGCCAAACCTGATGAAGCAAGCCTTATTCACAATTACTAGATGAGATGTAAATATCAAAGGCTTTACTTTGCTTCTCAATTTACATTTACAAAGACATAGACAGTGACTTAAATATCTTTGATGTTTTCTGTCTGGATTACAGTCAAATCCCAGTAGACTCACATCCCTTAAGTGTTCTCATGTTCAAATTTTCTGTCTCTTCCTGCCTGTTGGTCTGCCTTTCTTTCATATATATGTATGTGTGTGTGTATATATATGTGTGTGTGTATGTGTGTGTGTATGTGTGTGTGTGTGAATGAGTGTATGTGTGTATGTATAAATGTGCATGTATGTATATATATGTATGTAATATATATGTGTGTATATATATGTATATATGTGTGTGTGTCACTATCACCAAGATCAACACCATTTTCACTACCTAGAGTAGTTGTAAGTTACTACCACTCCATATAGCAATATCTGTGGTCAAAATTCAGAAGCCCACCATAGATTTATTGTATTTATTTTGGAGAGGAGATAGCCCTAAGTCAATAGCAAGCTGTTGATATTTTAGCATTTTCTACTTTTAATATTTTATGACAAATATTAAATAACACATACACACATATATATATCTTTTATAGTAAAAAAATACATCTGTTCTTTATCTGTCTGCACTAGATTTGATTAAGTTTGCTAATGTTTATAGTGAGAAACCTCCCAGTCATTATTGGACATGAAAGGTAACAAGCCACTCTGAGTCTGCAGAATTTCTCATAAACTAGGGGATTCAGCATACATTTCAACCATAGGCTCTAGGCTGGGCTTTCAAAGGTCCATGCCCACATCCTACTCAGCAAAAGGTTTTTGTACAATTTCAGGGCACAGGAAATTCTCTAGATGAAAGAGGGCAAAGAGGGAGACTTAAGGTGGTATAGATTTATAACATACTCATGTTATGCTCTTTTTACTCCTGTGAGGACTAGGGTAACTGCTGAGTATAGAATGAATTATTCTAGCAATAAAGGTTTACACCTCCTTGCTCAGTTTACATGCATGTGCATTTATTTGAATATGTTTTTCTGCATATTCCTGTGCAAACACATGAATGATGGAAAGATGTTCCCTCCAGAACTTGCTGATATAGCAGGAAGCTTTGCCTGCTCTCAAACTGCCCTGGAATTCAATTCAAAAACTGCTCTTAACCAATCCAAGCAATGACACTTCCCAGCTGCAGTTTTGTTCTGGGCCAGTTCAAGTTCCAAAAACTAAACCAAGAGAACTCCAAAGCAATTACACCCTGAACAGTAAAGAGGATTGTCCACCCATCATCACCGTATGACACACACCATCTCAGGAGCCTCCTGGAGCCTGGGGAATCCTCTGCTTGGCCAGAGACCTGCCTGGGCACAGAGCCTTGCCCTACCATCAGCCTCACCAAGAGTTACATAACAAGCACTCTCTCTATCTAGGGATATCCATGTTCTACTTGTTTTGGGACTGTGTGTTCAAAATTGCATGCCACGTCCCAATCTATCATCAGGTAGCTTTTGTTAGGTTCCATAGATATGGTTCCCAGGCTTTGGACTAGAAGGGAAGCAATGGGTTCATAGTTGGCATCATTGTGAGCTTGGGACACATGTTTCGTATGACTTCACAGAAGAGATGAAGCAATCGCAATGAATCAAGAAAACTTTCCCTTCTCTCATTACAATAAGATGGTAGTTTATGGGGCTGGAGAGACAGAGAACATGAGAAGGAAGTTTACTGCTCTTGCAAGGGACCCCAGCTCAATTCTCAGCATTCAGTAACCCCACCCCCAACACCAGGACTCATAACTGTCTGTAACTCCAGTTCCTAAAAGACTGATGCTCTCTCTCTTTTGACCTCTGCAGGCACCTGCAAAATTGTGGTACACATAAACTCATGAAGGAACACACACACACACACACATACACACACACACACACACACATACACACACACACACACACACACACACACACACACATATATATATATATATATATATATATATATATATTAGATATTGATATAGATTAGTTCTATGGAGAGAAGTAGTATTAGACACATGACTGGCAATATACTGATTGAAGAGATACATTCTTTAAGGAAGTTGTAAAATTTTATTTCACTTAGCAAGATAGACTTAACTCCTTGGAAGATAAAGAAGGCAATATAGGCCCAGATATTTAAATTCAAAGCTTATTTCCTCCCACCCCCCCATGAAAGATAGACCCGTTTTAACTAACACTGATAGGACTGTCTTTAGGACAGAGCACAGGGAGAAGGGGAGGAGCCTGATTGGAAATCAGGGATGGTCGATGTCGAACACTAAAAGGCAGCAGTAGGGTGCTTTGTTTATCTCCAGATATGCCTACTTCATGTCCCATTCTACATCTTGACATATCCTGGCTTTTGTCTCAGAGTGAAGCTCACCATTGTGTGTGTGTGTGTGTGTGTGTGTGTGTGTGTGTGTGTGTGTGTCTGTGTGTCTGTGTGTCTGTGTGTGTGGTCTTAGTCGATTGTAGTTGAGCAAACCTCACTAAATAATTTAGAAGTCTCCATATTGTTCTTCTTTCCCCTCCACGATGTCATTAAAAGTTATCTGGGAAACTATGCTACCTCAATCAGAGGAAAATAGCTCATATTTTGTACCTCTTTCCAAAATGACAATGACAGGTGCAAGCTCTGGTGCCTGCATATGTTCATTTAAAAGGTTAGTACAATTATCTCTGAAAAGGTAAATGTCTTTATGAGAAACATCTATGCCTCTACAGTGTTTCCTTAAAAAGAAAGTGGCGTCTATATATAATGATGTACACTAATTTCCACCATCAGATAAAGATTTCCTTTAGAACATTACTCACACAGAAAAACCTGTGATCAGTACTTGAAATGTTTTCTATAATAGAAATCTATATTAACATCATAGAATATTTAGATTTAAAACATTTGTAAAGCCTATTGAATATTTCTAAGTTGGAGAATATTGCCGGGGATGTTGCTATGGATTGACTAACTTTTTATCCCACTCCATATTCTTTCATCTTTTTTTATAGATAGATGCCATATAAAAGGCACAGCACTGTGGGCACTGTGAATATACATCATCCCTTGGAAGGAAATTTGAATATGAAAAAGTACCTTGGACCACATTTGCATGTCTATCTGCCTTGTATAATAGCATCTTAATCCGAGCATCTACATGGCAACCAAAAATAAAATGATGCACCCACTTGATGCCCCTTAGTTTCCCCTCCCATTCTGTTCCTACAACTCACCCAGGTGCCCAAACATAGAAGGGTTCAATCCAGGGTAGAAAATGTCTTAGATATGACTAAGGTCTCCAAAGCATGCCTATTTTTATGAGTCCCTAACTAGATTGTGAGCCTCAGTCTGGCTTGACTTTATATCGAATACTAGCTCTTCTCTCAAGCCTTGGTTCTTTGATCTGAACCAACTGCTCTGGAAAAATCTTCATGGCTTGCTTTCATCCTGTCAGACTGTAACCACCTTCATCACAACATTAGTTTACTTCTATTTCCCCCTAGTCCATGTAGTCCATTGGCTCTGTATTTTATGCATCCCTGATGAGACCGCATGAGCATCCAAACCTGACTCCAATGTTTCTTAATGGGCTATACTTGTGTTCAAGTTCAGGATTGCCGATGAAGAGAAAAGAACTTTTCCAGAGTAAGTTGATTTTGCAGGTGGTGGTGAAGGAAGATGCTGTTGAAATAGGTGTCATTAGCTCCTGATGACAATTACTAGTTCTTATATCTTTCATATGTCTCTTGGAAGACAAACCCTTCAGGTCAAGATCCTGTGATGTGCATATGTTTCTCATCAGGAGCTAATGACATATAAAAGGCACAGCACTGTGGGCACTGTGAATATACATCATCCCTTGGAAGGAAATTTGAATATGAAAAAGTACCTTGGACTCTTCAAATTTTATATCCATTCTGGTGCTATGCTTACTATGGCATCTTTCTCAGTGAAAGAAAAGAAGGAAAGAAGAGAGGGAGGAAAGAATAGATAGATAGATAGATAGATAGATAGATAGATAGATAGATAGATAGATAGATAGATAGATAGATATGTAGACAGGCCAAAATACAGCACCCCTCTTAGAGATACAACATCACTCTTCAGGAAATATTGAAAATTTACTTTCTTGTGTCATAAGACAAAGCAGGCTGGGAAGATTTTGGTGACAACAGGACCTAGTTCAAAGACTCATTCAAGGCTAGGGTGACATTCAAGGTGGAGTTTGGTTTCCATTGTCCCTCTTCATTTAATGGTAAAGTCTGGGCACTTGCTTGTTTGTGCATAAAATACACAGGTTTCTTTTTAATTGTGTCTAATGCTCCTGCCACTTCTGCTTTCTACATAGGCAGTAGCAGAGATGGAAAACTCATATGATACAAGCTTTCAAACAAAATGACAGAAGGGGGCTTTCTAATGTGGAGTGAGCCCAGCCATCATTTTAACCTGCTTTTGAAAGTGTGTCTACTGCATAAACACGATGTACAGCCGGGTTGATAGGGAAGGTAACATTTCATGCTAAATGTTATGCTTCTATACATGACATTAATTCCAAATAACATTTATTCATAGTACGAAAGAAAACTTACCAATGGCCTAGAGTTTTCCATTCCTTGAACCTCTACCTCTTTTAATTCGTCTCCGCTGATGCAGGCATCCTTTGCAGCGATCAAGCAAAAGTCAATGTGGACAGTCAAAATTGTCTCATTTCTTGAACTAAGGCCGGGAGCCAGGGGAGGGGACATGCTTGCTGTGTTTCCCCATGCAGAGTTAAAAGTGTTCCTCACTTGACCTGAGATCCAGTGTCCAACCCTTAGGGTGAATTACACTGGGGTGATGGTGAGTACCATCAGGAGTGGAAAGGGCAGAAAGTGATAACAAGAAGGCTGCAGAGTTTGTCTGTAGCCAAATATTTGTGTGCTGCAGTACAGGGGCAGACAAGGATACCAAGTGAAAGAGGGGGGTTTTAGAGAAACCCATATTGTTATAGACTAGCTGCACCTCGTGATATGTTGATGGTTTTGCCATCAGATAGCTTCTTTCCAGCCTGAAGTCCAATACTGTCCAAAACGAGACACTAGACATGAATTAGAGTCCCAGCATCAGTGATCACTCTGGAACTTATAAAAATAATTCATTTTTTTTGGACCTTGGGGGTTTTCAAAACTACAATACAAAATGCGATTCCATCTAAGAAGACATGAATGTAGCTCGAAGTGCTAGTGTGATATTGTCAATAACTAGAGTGTTTTACGCGTATATTATTTATGGCTTTAGTGTATAAGCAGTTTGTTCCTAGGATCTTTTCTCTTACATCGGCTTAATCCCTCTTTACAAAGAACCAAACAGACTATAGAAAGGGCTGGGAGAGAATGCCTATGGCACACAACACATATTGCCAGAATGTTCCTGGGGACATTTCTAGATAAAGCTTCCTAATGAACCTGTCCACAAAGGGACACAGTGATGAAGCACATTAATAATGTGCTGTGGAAATGGGAAGAGCTATAAGCTTCTGCTGGGGAAATGTGTATCTCACAGGCTTACCAACAGTATCAATACCTTTGGCTGGCCGAAGAAGTGAAGTTTCACAGCTGTGTGGTCAATACAGAAAAGAGACTAAGTGGCAGGACATAAACTATTCAATCAGTGCTGAAAAAAATTAAGAGGATGCTTTAACAGTTTTTTTGAAATGCCTTTTTATTTTTTGTTTGTTGGTTGGTTTGTTTTGGTGATGTTTGCTTTAAGGCAAAGTTCCCTGTTGTATCCCAAACTAGCCTGAAATTAACTATATAGTCCAAAGATGGCCTCTTAGCTGTAATCTTGCTGCCTCAGCTTCACATGCCCTTAGATTACAACCCTGCATCACTGTCCCTTGCTATTTTTCCTTGTATTCCCCAAGTTGTATGGTAAGTATCCATCATAAATAGCTTTACTTACAGAGAAATCCATTTCTACGGAACAGTGGCATTTTAATCATAATTATGTTTTTTATTATAATTATGTTTTTCTAATCGTAATTATGGGGAAATGAAGACTTAATGTGACTTATTTGAGCCCCAGGCCATTCACAATTCTCTGTTACATTTGCTACTTAAGTTTCACGCCTGCTAAGTACACAAAGAACCAATTGATATTCTGCATGACCAGCAGGTAGGTGAGTAAGCTTGGGGACGCAGTTGAAATGACAGGTGGTATTATGTTTATAGTTGTTACTTTGTATATAAAATAAAATGGATTGACATGAGCATCTTATCTTTGCATATAACCATTCTGAAATTAATCATAACTAACCGATAGTTTTTTGAGTAAATGGTGGCTTAAGGCTATGTGAAGAATTACTTTCTCCCCTTAGTAAGAAGAAAGTAAGTTAGCCAAACACATGACTTTCTAACGGGAAAGAGAATGAACACTCTCGAAATAATGGAATATATTTCAAATAATGTCCTCAGCCATAGGCATACCTCATTCTATCACCTTTGACTGGTGATAAAGTCTTATTTCTTAACAATTGATGCCTCAGAACAGGTCCACTTCCACATGCAACATAGATGGCAGCAGCCATCCATGGGTTCAAAAGCTCCCCAGTCTCCCAAACCTCTAATGAGGACTAGAATGTGGTAATCATGGAGCTGGCCCTGATTGGAAACCTAGGGGTCTTTTCATTAAGTACAACTCAGTGATGCCAATCCATTTCTGCCTGTTCCAAGTCCTACAGCAGGGAATTGGACACTTGGGGGAATTGGCTGCAGCCAAGCTCCCGAGGTTTGTTTCCGAGGCCTCTGCAGCTGCCTCCAGTTGGCTTTAATTCCTGTGTCATGCCAACGTAGACACAGCTTTTCCTCAGCCAATTCCACACCATCACGTGTCCTTACAAGCTAGAGCTGAGTTCATCTCTGCTTCTTCGCATATATGAATTTTCTTTTTTTTTAAGGTCTCTGTTTTATTTACTTAGTTCTTGTACAAGCACAAGTCACAAGGGGACTTTTTTAAAAGCTGTATTTAATTGAGTAGCAGGTTTCCAGCTTTCCACTTCCTGTTTAGCTGAGTCTATAGGAGACAGGGAGTTGGGAGTGTCTTTTTCTGTAGCATCCTTGGTGCTCAGTGTTATTTATCCAGGGCTGGTAAGGGAAGTCCTTTTCAGTGTGCTGGACCTAAGCAAAGCAGGGGCTCAGAGCTGCCTCTGGGTGCTCCCAGAATCTGTCTGTCTGAAGAAGTGGGCCTCAGGGACACCGGCTAACACTGTAGCCAGCTCTAGGAGAGGCTCTGGAATTTCAGTTCACAATTATGTCAAAAACCGGAAAGGATTGATTAACAAGCTACTCATCACATAGTGGTCATTGATCAAAATTGATCAAAGGATCACTATGGAGCCCTTGTGAAGCCAGTGTGGACAATGTGGAATAGACAGAGGTTCCTTAGTCCACCCCCTGTTTACAGCAGAAGGCACATGGTACCCCTCCCAAGTGTCTGCCTATTGGCATCAAGTAGCGTGTCTGGTTCCCCTTCCTTTCCAAGGCACATAAGCACATGGCTATCGTCCCTTTACAGAGTGAACAGCACTAGGGTGGTGCTGAAAGCATGGGCTTATTATCATGTATGCTTACTGGACTCCTGTGTGGGTTGTATGTGTAGTTTTACCTAGGAAGGGTTAAAGCTCAGGTGTTCAGCAGAAAGGAAAAAAAAAATCCTGTGCACATGATGCCAAAATTTATGTGACCTCATCACCAAGATGAAAGTGTATGCAAACAGCCTGACTTCCATCATTTTGTATTTCACACCAAGGAACAGAGCTTGGCCAATGCTTTCATCTCTAAAAGACAGTCATCAAGGACAATAGATCTTTACTAAATAAGAGACTAAATTTGGAAAGAACACAGTAGTTTTAAGACATTATAAATATTCAAGTTCCGTTTCTGTGTAGTTCACTCATCAGCTCCATTTGAGTTCTATGCACGTGAAATGTGCATAATAGCCTTTCTAGACTGAGGACTCATTGACGACAGAGAACAGCTCATTGTTATCCAAGTTTCTAAAGGCACAGGATCAGACTGACTCTGGACTTGTTGATCACATTATGTAGCTCTACCCTCATGTTACCATAACTGAGTACTGTTCATAGAATCAGAAATAAAGGACAGAGTCCCTAATTTCAAAGAGCATAGTCAAGTACCTGGGTGGTTATTTGTACAAGGTATGATTTAAGTATAGCAAAATGGGGACAGAAAATTCTTCAAGCTCAAAGATCACAGCAGTCATTTAACTACAACTTAGAGGGAGGGAAGGAAGAGTTAAGGAAGATTTTTCTATTATAGGGAGGGTCCATGGTTTTTCATTGTTATTTTTTTTCCTGTGGAAATGGGTGATTATAAGGCAGAGAGTCATAAGTAAGCACAAACTTGAATTTTGAATTAAAAGATACAGGCTTTTCTTATCATGGCCAGACATGGGTCCTATGCATGCAGTGATGTTCATGGGGAAGATGAAATTAGCAAGTAAGATCCTATAAAGAGGTTTTCAAGGCACATCTGTCCACTACCTCCCCTCCCTTTTGAAACACACTGGGGGGCTGGGGAGATTGTTTCCTCCCATTAAGTGCTTTTTGTGCAAGATAAAGGACCTGAATTCCATTCTGCAGAGTGTGTGTAAAATCAGGTACTGGGGCGTGAATCTGTAATACCAATGCTGGTGAGGCCAAGGCAAATGGATCCCTGAAGCTCACTGGACAGACAGCCTACCCAAACAGTGAGAGACCCTGTCTCGGTGAGTAAGGTATACAGGGACTGAGGAAGACACTTGACATTGACAGTTGACTTCCACACAATATACAGGCATACACACCCAATATTAAACTGGTTTTTATCTACATATTTTATCACGTCCCCTGGTCATTTCATTAGCAGTGTTATTCAGTCATCTCCTATTAATAGATGCTCATTAGTGGCATTTCCAATAACTAATTTCAGGAATATACTAAAAGCCACTAAGGCATCTCTTCAAGTATTCATTAACAGTTGGGTGCCTACATTTGCTACTCTTGTAGGCAGTAAGATGTGGATGAATTAGTCAAGAATGCCTCCTTGTCACCTCAGAAGGAAACAAAACGTAGGTCAATCAAGTATCTACACTGTTGCTTCTCCTTGGCACCCAGATTAAGAATGAATATGAAGAACCCAGGCCCTTCCCAGTGTCTGATTGAGTCCTGTGAGAGGAAGCATCCAGAGGTATAATATATGTTTAGAAACCAGATCGTTTTCAACAACTTTGACCCTGTAGGCCAGTGGTTATCAACCTTCCTAATGCTGTGTTGTGGTGACCCCCCAACCAAAAAATTATTCCATTGCTATTCCATAACTATAATTTTGCTACTGTTATGAATATAATGTAAATATCTGATATGTAACACTCTAAGTGGTTGTGACCCACAGGTTGAGAACCATTTTTTGGCCTTCCTAGTGCCGTAACAGATATTTGACTCTCAGGTGTAGTCTGCAACTCCACAAGCCTTCATTTCAACTTCTTTCAGAGCACAGCACTGATCACTGAAACTCAAGGTTCAAGGTACAGTCATTACACGCTGTGTGTGCGTCATGCATCCACATCCACCTCCCTCTTGAACCAGAGTGTTCCGTAATCACAGAAGTGCTGAATAGACTCAGCGTGACTAAGCTTGTAAGAGAGTTGCATGAGCCCAATTTACCATCCCTTGCCCAGCCTGTCATCCAGCGGGTGCCCCTCTGTTGGCAAAGTAGCACATCAAGGCCTGGTGTTAGAGGGAAATCAGTAAAACCAACTGTCACCTCATGTCATCTACAATAGGTGAATTAGCCAGAATAAAATCGCCAGCCACTGGATGCCTTGAGAATTCCCCGCAAGTCTGCAAGGAAGCCGGAGAGTTGTTTAGCATCGTATTGACTTGTTAGTTAAGCGCACCAATCACGGAACAGCATCAAGTCTGTGCAGAGGAAAGTGTAAGTTGAGTGCTCTAACATGGAAGCACACCACCCGAGTGATAAACGTGCCTGTCTGCTTCTAGTCTAGGAGCTTCTGGAATCACACCAGAGAAATCTGTTTAATCCAGGTGAAACCACTGTAATGTGGTTTCATTAGGTGCATTGATGTAGGTGCATTTCACCTACCCTCCTGAGGCTTCGGCAGCTACCCCAGGTCCCACCAAAGCACCAAAGCAAAGCAAAAAACAGGGCCTAATAGGTGTAGCTCTTGAGGCTTTAGGATAAGTTCCCAAATTACACTTCATTTATGAGCCCTTTTGTCAAAATGACTTATGCTCCAATGGCTGTAAGAGTTTCTCCCTAAATCAGTACAGTCTCTGACTCTGTGCTACATCTAGTACCTTCTCCTCAACCATAATGTTCTTTTTGTTTAAATACAAATGGAAAGAGAAGTATTCATCAACCTTCTGCTAAGCAAAAACTATTTCCTGGTTGACCATGCTTGGCAGATACTTCATGCTTGTTGAAACCTCCTATGTACCAGCTCCTAAGTACTTTATGCTTTTCATGTCGTGTTCCAATTAATTTTTCTACGTTGTTTATCATTCCCATTGCGCAAACCGAGAAAGGCGTGCATACCACAGCAAAGTGGCATGTCCACAGCTGTACACCTAGCCAGAATTAAAGCCACTGGAATGTAAATTCCTACATTCTTTCCCACAATCTCTGCCACTGTGGAGTGCATTCCTTGGATCCTCCTGAAAAGTGGAATCAGTTGGAGGGCCTATGATCAGTATCTCAAAACCTAAGACTTAACTGCCCGAGCATCCAGAAATGATGGAGCAAGTTTCAGCCTCAGAAGTGAGTTTCATGTGAACCTGGCTCCCACTTGCTGGAGAGGATGAGAAAGCTCCTCGTAAACACCAGACTTAGATAGATGCTTCTGGGTCCTGCAATGACTCAGATTATCTTTAGCAGTAACTTGCTCGCCCTTGTTCTTCTCTACTCCAAAACCTAAGGGATCAGAAGCAGGTAGACAACTGCATGTTGGTTGCATTTGCTTTCCATTTCTCTGTGTCATTGGAATGCAAGAAAGACTGTGGCCAATAAGGATTGGGCGCTAAACCTCAAACCTCCCAGCACAGCAGCAGGCACATGCTTGTCCTTAAGCTGTAGCTATGAGTTCTGTGATGTCTCTGGAATCCCACTTCCTTTCTCATAAGATGATGGACTTCTATCTTTGAGAACTCCTGGTTCATTACAAGTAGTGTAGTAATTTGGGGCTCCAAGGCCTTTCAGGAAGGCCTAACCTCCACCCAGTCTCTAAGAGACAAAGTTCATTTATTGTCCCCCCAACCCCCAACTGCCCCACATTCATTGTTTCAGATTTGGGGTGTTTTGTTTTTGCAGAAGAGGTTTATGTATTTTATATTTATCATATAGCTCTAACTTTTATCAGTCCCCTACCATTCTTGTTTCTAGTACTTCCACCCATACTTACCACTCTACTCATTTCTAAATTTCTATTTTTCTTTTATTGAAAATAGATGTTTTTAATGCAATGTATTCTGAATGTGGTTTCCCTCTCCCCCAACTCTACCCAGATCCTTCCTACCTTCCCTCCCACCCAAATCCACACCCTTTCTTTCTTTCCTTAGAAAGGAAACAGACATCTAATGAATCATAAAGTACGATAAAACAAAACCAAGCTCAGTTTTTTTTAAATCTGCCCAAGACCCCAGCCAGCCTCTTCCCAACAACTTCATCTCATTTTAAGCCTCTGCCTTTATTAGTCAACTAAAAGAACGCAATGCTAAGAGATCAGCTACAGTAATGTGCCTCACTAGACAATTAACTATCATTTCCTCATCAACACTGTGTAGGAGTCCCTACAAAGTGAACGTTTCAGCTCTTTTACTATAACTGTGGCAGACATAGTCATAGATGCACTGTGACAGGAATTGGCCACTTAGACAGCTCAACATGTAATTTTAGAGCAAGAGTTACTAGGACTTGGAAGTCCCTTCCTACCTTTCCTCTGCTGAACATGGGATCAGATAAAACTTCTTGCTCACACTTCTCTCATATAAATTAGAACATGTACCTGGGTGTGGTGACACACCCCTTTATTCCCAGCACCTGGGAGGCAAAGGCAGGAGGATCTCTGAACTCAAAGTTAACCTGGTCTACAGAGTGAATTCTAAGACAGCTAGGGCTACACAGAGAAATCCTGTCTTGAAAAATCAAAACTAAATAAATAAATAAGAACATGCTTCTAATCCAGTGACAATCCAACAGATCAAGGATACTGCATTAAATGTGAAGAAATCATTCTTTTAAATAAATCAACAAATATTCGATCATTTGTAGGAATATGTTGCATGCTGCTTGATTTCCTGAGATCAACAAGGCCCTAGAAACTAGATGTAAATGGGAGTTTTCTTTCCCTAGTAATTTCTGAAACCTTGGAAAGACAAGAAAATATAAAGGCGCAAAGGGGAGTTTAAATTTTCCTAAGAAAGCCAAAGCACTCAAATAGCAATGCCTAATACTTAAAAGCACTCGGATACTCTCTTTAAGGAAAAAAGATGAACTATTGAGAAGAAAGAGGCTTTGACAAGCTCTTTCTGTGCTTTGCCTAGTCTGAGCCTGTTAGAATCAATCCTCCACCAGCTGTGTTCCCACCAGACGGTCTGTCAGGAAAAAGGATGAACAAGGATGACAGAACTGCGGGCGAGCGGCAGGAATACAGAGAGCTCGGAGCCAACCAGAGATTGCTGAGGGCCTCACACCCATGCCCTAAAATAGACACCAAACTGCACATGTCTGTGCTTCACTGGCCAGGTTCAGAGTTAGCAGAAATTAATAGCTGAGTGCCCTTTAGTTTTAACGGAAGTGCTGCTTTGTCAGGGAAGTCAAAGGAGATTCCACCCGTCCCCAGCTCAGCTGGCCACCGAGGGGCAGGGCAACACTCAGACCTCTGCACAAATGTCAGTCAGGTTGGAACCACCCCAACGAGCACCAAATGGTGATGTCTAGGCATGACTCCCTAATGACCTCTGGTAAAAATAGCGCTGCTCTCTCCTTGCTCAGAGGTGAAGGAGGGTGTCTCATCTGTCATAGCTGGCATTCCCATGGAAGGCCTGACAGCTAAAATTATCCCTTCTTCTTCTCTTTCGCCGCCCTTTCCTTCTCTCTATGCTTTCTTCTTAGCTCCGTTATTTTGTCCTTCATTGGCTCCCTCCTCTTCCTCTGCCTTTTGTCTTTTTCTCGGTTTTCTTCAGATGCTAAGTGTGTTGAGCCCATTGCCACACTTCTGCTCCCCCAGAGTCATTGCTCACCCACTGCAAGATCAGGGGATCCAAGCTGTGAGATGGGCTGAGAAAAAAAAAGTGGTCTCAGTTGCCTGAGATGAAAATTAATAAATAAATACAAAACAACAAAACGCCCCGAGAAGCAATAGTCCAGTTCAAACAAGAAAAATGATCTTGCTGGTTAAAATTCAATAAAATCCTATCCTGACTAAACTTTGACACACAGATATATCAATCTTTTCTCTAATCATCCAAGCTCTATTGTTGCTAAAAGACATTTTCCAAGCCATCTTGTGGATGGGGGACTGAGTGATAATCACGTCTCTCATGACCTCAGCAATGCTAATTAAGACAATGATTGGACTCTCTTATGACAGTTTTCAAACCTTAAAAATTTCAAACACAGTGACCACATATCTAAATAACTTTAACAGACCTTTACTCTCTTAAAGAGGCTAAGTAAGCACTTTTGAAGAATGATAGCCAGAAGGGAAAAAAAAATTTAACTTTGTAATTATTGTGTTTGGGCACCTTCTGAAACTGGGAATTTTCTTCTGTATAAAACAGTATCCCTGAAGGAGTCAACAGGCTGTATTTGGACCTCATTCCAATTTCTCTTCCTTTCCAGTTCTTTCCAACACGGATTTCAAGAGAGAATGGCTAAGGCCCTCACTGAGCTGTCCAGGGATGGTGGGGGGAACTAAAGAAAACTTGACCAATAACTTGAAATGTCTCCAAAGAACCCCCTGCTGAGCCATCCCCAGTCCCCTGCCCTGTGTGCTGCTGGGGTGAGCCACTACTCCAGCTGCTCCACGTGTCAGCCAGTCACTGGATTTCAGTCCCCTGCCGTAGATGGGGGAGTTTCTCTGCTCTTCTTTCCCGTTGTCTTGTTTGCTGTTCCCCCACTTTTTCATCCACACATCCTTGAAGAGTCCTCCACAGTACAGCCCTACCCCCCATATTCCCACTGAAAAGGGCACAGGTGAGGGCACCTCCAAACTATAAGAAAGGTACGTGCACCCTGCCCTCTTTAACTGCCCCAGGGAACTCTTCTGTGGGTTGTAGGTTGTAGGTTGTAGGTTGTAGGACCTCTAAGAGCAAAGGGGCCAGCAAAGCATTGCAAATGGAAGTGAGATTTGATTGAGGTGATTATAGAGGGAAACCCCTATTTCCTGCGACACGCAAGCCAAGCGCATGGTGCTCCCTCCGTCCAAACTTCAGAGTAAGTTGACAGAAGCACTCATGGTAACTCCTTCCCACAAGATCTGGGCACACAGCCAGGGCACGGTGCTGAGTGGCCTCGGGGTGAGCCAAGATTCCCAGAACACACCAGTCAGCATTTTTCATCCAAGGATGGGGGTGTCCTACTGAAATCTAAAGTACAACAGCTAGGCCTACCAATCTCGCATCGAGAAAGTTAATTAGCTTTACCTCCCCGAAGCATGTTTTCATCCTTTATAAAGCATGACAGTCCCTAGATAAATGTAATCATCCATAATCAGAAAAGCACATAGGCTAAGGCCTACGGCGGGCTGCTTCTTTGCTCTAAATACATAAAATCCAACAGATAATAATGTATAATGGTAATTTTAACCTACCTGGTCATGCCAAATTTGTCATTCAGAAACGCTCTTTTTAGCTGCTTATGGCTTATTTGAAAATGCTGTTTTGATTACCTAATTTATTGCCATTCCCTTGTTCACAATGTGGTAATTACACACAATTTGTAATGAGTTTATCTCAGCAAAACACAGTCAGCAACGGGAAAGAGGATGTTTTTATGTAAGCCAACCAGCTCAGGTCTCCTAATCAGCAGCAGAAGGAAGAAATATTGATAATTGAAACTTAGATCCAAAGTGGCTCTTAATTGAAACCTGCATTAATGACATGCCAGCATTAAACAGAGCTGCAGGTTAACTGCGGCCTCCCGTGCCATTCTGAAGCTTTTCTCTCTTCAATGCCTTACTGAGATTAATTAATTAGTTAATTAATTAATATTGGTCTTGGAGGCCTGGATGCAAAGACACACCTTTACACAATGTGTTTGCCAATTTATAGCAATATTAATATAAATAATATTATATTATTAATATAAAAAATAAATAATGACATAAAAAATATAATATTTTATGTCAGAATACAGAACTGTCTGCCTTGAATAAAATTCAAGTTCAGGACCTGGTTACTTAATGGTATTTTTCACTTTTTAACCCTAGTTCCGAAGCCATGCAGGTAAAGTCTAGCTGGGCTTATCAGTTGTATTTATAGCTAGTTGAACTTAGAATTATGTGCCAAGGTTGTGGTTACAATATTCAAAGTAGTGTTTTCAAGGGCGGACAGGTAGGGCGAGTTAGGTAAAGCCTCACCTCGTTCTGTTTCATTTGGCTCATGTCCATGGTAGCAATTTGCGGTTATAGTTCACTATAAAGTAAACATCCTCTGCGTTCACAAGAACACCAAGAACAGCATTAGAAAACATCCGCCAAGATGACTTCTCACTACCTAAACATGATAACAAAGGGAAGAGAAGTATCTCAGAAACTAGAGGTGTCAGGGGACGATCCATTGATGTGACAGATCAATAAAAGTTTAGGTCAACAAATAACATGTGCCAGAAAGGCTTACATGTCAACTCACTGTCACCCTTTGAAACCTACATTCAGGACACTCAAATCAGAGCACAGGAGTCTGATAGGATCATGAAAGACAAGAGAGACTCCCCCTTGGTTTTGGAGCTGAGGACCATGGGATATGATTGGAATAGGCCTACCTGTCAAAAGAGGGAAGAGGGGCAAACACCTGACTTCGCTGACCTTTGGATTCATCTGACTATTCTTACACCATTGGTTTTATTTATAGGAAGTCATGCAGTCTATGGGCCTAGTCTAGAATCTATAATAAGCAAGTGCTTGGGATTACCACAGAAGCAGATAGTGTGATCTTGGACTACAAAAGCAGTCCAGCCTCTTTACCATCAAGACGGCTCTTCCGGATAGTCTTGTAAGCCTCTAAACATCTCTCTCCAAGAAAACCATGATCCATGATGTGGCCCTTGACAATGTGTGGCTAAGAGATCATCTTAACAGCTTCTGAAATACCAGCCCTGGATGTGTAAAGACAGCAGACATGCACGCAAGAAGAGTCAAAGTGTTAAGGTCAGTGTTTCCACTTGACTCAGTGATCTGGAGAGAAGTCTGCGTGGTCCCTGCTCATGGGCCTTTAAATGATCAAAAGACAACCTGATGCCTCTGGAGAGTGAGGAAGGTATTTGGGGAAATCAAGCAGTAGAGATTATAAGTAAACCTTCCCCTGACTCTGAGCAGAAAAAAAAAAGATGTACTTCTTCCTCTGAGCTTCCAGCCACTGTGCCCATAGATCTTGAATGCATGAGGCTCTACAGGTGCATGTGGACGCATATTTAAGCATGAACATGAACAGAGAAAGTTATATCAGGTGCATATGCCACTTTGAAAGCACCCATCAAAATTGAGGCTTCTCAGGACACACAACTACCAATCCTACCTCTGGTTGACACTCTTGGAATCAATCTTTATCAGTGACTTTCTATGGCTGTTCATGGTCTGTGGGGCCCATTTAATTGAGAGGTGGTGGGTGTAGCTACTGCTTTTCTTTTAGGGAGTGGAGGTTTTCACCCTGCTGTCTCTGGAAATTAGCCATAGCTTGCAAACTTGGGACACCCTAAGCAAGCAAGATAAATGATCGCTCGTGTAATATCCCCAGGGCTTCTGCCAGAAGAAAAGATTGGCAGCCTGAAAGAACTGATACAGCTCACTGTAGCACCTGCTGCAAAGTGGACTTCCATCCCATTCCACGTGTACATGATAGCCAAACTACACAATGAGAGGGCCGCTTTTGAAAATTAAAAGATGTGGGAGAGAGGATGGAGCAGGATGATTTCCTAGATAAATGAAGAGATGCATAGTACCCTGAGCTGCCCCTGCACCCCACTGCATCCTAGCTGATACTCCTGATAAAGTAGTCATCAATTTCTACCCATTTTTTTTATGAAATACTCTAGGCAAAACCACCCAAGTCATCCATTACATTCGTCAACTAGAACTGAAGGTCAAACTCATCAGTTAGTCATCCGCAATCACTTTGTCCCTTTAGGAAAAAAAAAAATAGCTGGAAGACTATAGCAGTTGATCATCAGGTACAAGTTGCCTGTAATCGCTTACTCCATCTTGGAAACACTTACTCCATCTACTGGCCAAACACATCCATTTTCAACAAGACCATTTCCCTTTACTGGGGACTGTGTCACAGACAAGAAGGAGGTGTGTGTGTGTGTGTGTGTGTGTGTGTGTGTGTGTGTGTGTGTGTGTGTGTGTGTGTGATTTCATTCATTCCTGAGTCACTTTTTGATCTTCAAAGCAAATTATCTATAGATAACTGATGCCAATAGGTACTAGAATTTGAGGCCTGGAAATTTGACATGAAATATGTACCCTCATTTCTGAAATCCTCCAACTCATAGGAGAAACCCATAGAGAAGAAGCAGACTAGTCATCTTGACACTACAAAGGTGTAGTGCATCTTCCATGATATAAACGCTGGTCACTATTGATTTGCATCTCATTCACTTATACAAATAAGATAGTTGGTCTATGGAGTTACTTATGTATAGAATTTGTCCCTGCCTTAGCCCAACCACTACATCCACCATATCATGTCCTAGACATACTTAAGACACTTCAACCAACATTACATGTAATTGTAGTAGAAGATAGCATTGTTGCATGAAGAGAGGCTTTGAATTCAAGTCACTTAGTCTGAATATTTTGAAATTTTTCAATGTTTTCTGGATAAAAGAAAAGAATTAAAGTCTCTGCCCCATGGTAGTATACATTTTCTTCATTGTCCTTAGCAATGCGCATCAAAGAAACAGCAGAATAAGGAGCTATTGTCATGTGTCTTTTCTCAAAAGGTTTGTTTCTCTTCTCTATCTCCCTGTGAGCCATATTGAAGTCCTTCCTTTTCTTCTTTCTCCCCTTTCAAGTATGTACTTAAAGTGCATAAAATCCTTACAGATTTACAAAGCAAAAGTAAGTGTCTTAGTTGCTGTTCTATTTTACTGTGAAGAGACAACCATGACCACAGCAACTGCTATAAAGGAAAGCATTTTAGTTGGAGGCTTGCTTACAGTTTCAGGGCCTTAAACTCCATTATCATCATGGCAGGGACCATGGTGGCACACATGGCACTGGAGTAGTAGCTGAGAGCTACTTCTTGATCCCTAGACAGCAGTCAGAGAGAGACAGAGAGATAGAGAGAAAGGAAGTGAGAGAGATGCAGAGGGAGGGGGAGAGAGAGAGTGGGCCTGACTTATACTTTTGAAACCTCAAAACCCACCCCCCATTGACACGTTTCCTCCAACAAGGCCACACCCACTCCAGCAAAACCACACTTTCCAATCCTTCTAATCCTTTCAAATAGTGTCACACCCTGATGACTAAGCATTTAAATATATGTGCCTGGGAACCATTCTTATTTAAATCACCACAGTAAGTAAAGTTTGTTGGAGAATATATTATGAAAATTCCTTTTATTTCTGCTGCTTATTTTCTTCATGAAACTTAAAGTATGGAATCATGGTATTATGTGAGTATTAAGTATCAGTGTTGTGCCACATTTTATTAACACATCAATTTTTATTTTTAATGTTTCACTCACATTTCATTCCTCCCTTTATTCCTTCAGAAAAAAAATCTGTGTAGAATCTTGTGCCTGGTACACTTATATCACTTCCATTAAACAAGACAAAAACCTATTGCATTGGAATCTAGCTATTCATCTGCCAATTTGCTGAAACTACTCTCTTAAGAGAGTTTCCAAGTCTACACCAGCTCACTTTAACCTTGATCGTGCTGGCCATTGGAAGAGCTGTCCCTCTGACTTCCAGAGTGGTGCCTTGAGGAGTCTTTATGTCGCTCTTCCCATTGCCCCAGTAAATCCGTCTCTATTTCCTTTTTCTCTTCCCACCACCTAAATATTAAATTCTCTTAACACTCTTCTTCCTGATGCTTGTGCACCCAAAAACTTCTTTCCCATGCCAAACCTATACACCATTCACCTCAGTGAGTTTTCCCATCTGTATCACCAGTCTCAAACTCTGTCGGAAGCTCCTGGTATACATATTACTAGTGATGGGAACTGTCCAGTGGCAGGTCATGTTGGCTCTTCAAAATGACGAAACATGAAAACTGAATTTAAAGGGCCCAACATCGTTAGAAAATTTTCATAGCTAGAACTATACATGTAGTATCTTTAAAGGTGACAACCCAAATAATTTTCTAATATATTTAAAATACACAGAAGTAAAAAAGGAATAGAGAGAAAAAGAAGAAACTAGTGTGGGTTTTGTAAGCTGATCTGAGAAAATCACATGGAAAATCATGACACGGAGACTTATTAGTTATGAATGCTCGGCCTGAGTTTAGGCTTGTCCCACTAGCTCTTATAACTTATTTTAACTTGTTTCTCTTCATCTACATTTTACCTTGGGGCCTTTTACATTTCTTTCATCCTGATGTCCTACTTCCCTGCTTCCTTCATGTCTGACTAGCTGGTGGCTGCCTGGCTGGCTGGTCCCTGGCATCTCTCTCATTCTCTCCTCTCTGGAGCCCAGATTACTCCTAATACTTATTCTCTCTGCCTGCGATTTCCACCTCCCCCTCTGCTGCCGTTCAGCTTTTTACTAGACCAATCAGGGGCCTTAGGCAGGCAAGGTCAAACAAATGTAACACACCTTTCCATAGTTAAACAAATGCAGCATAAACAAATGCAACACACCTTTTCATAGTCAAAGTAATATTCCACAGCATACACAAATGTAACACATCTTTATGTAGTTAAAGTAATATTCCATAACACACACTTATTCCTGGCCAGCATTAGGTCCTCCATCAAAGACAATCATTCATTTTTATTATTGAATTGACTTTGTTTTTAGATTGTGAAGACAAGATATAAATAGATAGACAGACAGATAGATAGATGTATATGATATATGTGTACATATGTATATATCAATATATGCATTATATATGTATATATGTTCACATGTGTGTGCAAATGATATATCTCAATATATGCATTATACATATGTGTGTGTGAAAGGGTTTGAGTAAATTAGGAACTCAATAAAATTCAGCAGAGCCCTGTGTTGGGTAATCCATACCTTGCCATCTGTTTATAACTGCACATGGCTCTGTCTGTTAATATTGCCATATATACCTAACCAGTCTTGGAAAATATGCACAAAGGAAAAGGCAGAATTATGATAAGACCAAGACCATGCACAAAAGAAGACTTGGAAAGGTCATTGGGCCTTCCAAGAAGTAAACTGAAGGGGAACCAGAGCCAAGAAGCAATCTGGAAGAGTGGGAAGTTCTGGACGTCAAAGCCCAACTCCTAATGTGAGCACAGAAAAGGCAACACATGCTCCCATTATTCAGTGTTCTCCGGGAGAATAGGAAGTTCTGGTGCAGCAGGAGAGCCATTTGCATTTCAAATTCACCCCTCTCCAATTTTCATTTCACATCGAGAACACTTTTAAGAGTCGCTAACAGGCCTTTTCCTCCCTTAAGTTCCAACTGCAAGCTCACACACCACATTCTATGAGTAGCTAACACTTTCTTAATTGTCCTCTTGGCTCTTGAAGTCATGTGCAATGGCAGGGTCTTGCTAATCTATGCAAAACACAAGCCATGGATGATCTCCTTAGAACCTTTTGAATCATGGAGCTAGTCTACACATAAGATAGAGCTTTGAGCCAGGAGGCTAAGGGCTATGAGTTAACTGGAAATTCTATGAGCAGGCATCTTCTTCCTGTTGTGTTATCAAGGCTCCTGTTTCTGCTGTGTCCCTTGGTACCTTTGTCTTCAGAGGTCAGATTTCCAAGAGTCATGGTTTAGCAGGCCAGACACCCAGGGATGAGCAGTCTTCTCCCCTAGATGCCCAGTGAATTCACTTCTGGCATTTTAGCCCTAATAATGTTCTTTCTTCTGTTCTCATGTTTTTGCCTCTGATACTAACATTTCAGGATAATCCAAGCAAGTATTGGGGGGAATGCTTCTTGAGTTTCTGCAATTAGTGTTCTAAAATTGAATGTGATAGCCGTACCATCAAGTAAGAAATAATTCCTAAAATCAAAAAAAGAATCCCCCACTGAAAGGGAGAAAAAGGGGAACTCTTCAGGATTATCCTTCACTTGGACTCTAAAAACCTGGAAGAGCAGTGATTCAGGAGTGAATGATACAATCACCCTCTGAGTGAAGATGGGTGATAATAGCTTCATTAAATAATCACTTTCCATGGAATGCAATGTATGTTCCAAAGGAGTAATGTGACCGTTTTGATGATAGATGTGAATGGCTGGGGAAGGTAGCCTAGTGTAAGTTTTAACTCAACAAGTTCCCACAGACCCCTTCACACTTCCACTGCAGAAGCTGAGGGAAGCAATCCCCTCACTTCCTCTTTATGGACATTTCACAGCCTTCATCTTCTTGTTAGTCCCACTGAAACTGAGAAGTAGAAGCATGGTCATTTATTCCCTTGTTGAGTGAATTCTCTGAAAACAACCCAATTTGTCTGCCATTTTATGGTTTTCAACCAATTCTTGCCATGAAGCCTTGTGGCCTTTCCATGTCTTGGTGGTCATTTATTTTTATATCACCAAATCATATAAGTACAAATGACTCATTGTCAGACCAAACTGTCTTATCTCAAAGTGGGAAAATGTCATCATCGCACCCATAGGCAGTATAATTATTTGTCTAAATTTTGAGAAGATTCAATGTAACTCATATATTCACAATATACCTTAAGATCCTTGAACCATTGCAAAACTGTAAAGACTTACTGTGCTCAACAGGCTACTGGGATTTGCCATATCAATAATCTGACCAAGATACTCTTTAGACATATATGTGTGTGTGTGTGTGTGTGTGTGTGTGTGTGTGTGTGTGTACATTATGTGTGTGTGTGTGGACATATATGTCTATATATATAATCAATTTTTATATTTAATATATAGTGAATATTTTATGTATCGATACTTTATGTATTAGACTTATATTTATCTATTATAAAATATGTATTTATTTATATATTGAATATTTTCTTTTTCTCTGTATTGAATATATATGTTGTATATTGTATGTGTCTATTGAAGAGATATATATTTCGGATATACATATATACATGTGTTCAACATATATCTTTTGAAAAATATAAATTGGTTGCATTTACACCATACAGTATTCTTTGAAATGTGTATATTGTGGAGTGGCTAATGTGAAGTCACTGGCGTCTAAACTGCCTCATGTAATTGTCATGTGTGGCACATATTTAAATAGAGAACAATGGGGAGAAGACAGAAGGCCTAAACTCACTTCGTAATCATGTCCTCTTCGACACCATAGCTAACTACTCATATGCTGCTATCAAATAATTGAAGTCTGACTAGCTGACATTAATAGACGCTGTAACTACAAAGTACATCCCAGGTTTCAAATATTTAGTATGAAAAGGCAAGATGTATGGTGCCATTAATCAATTTTATGTTGCTTGTGTGTTGAGATGATAATAGCTTGGATATCCTGGGTAAATCACATACATGGATTATTAAAAATGGTTTTACCTTTATCTTTCTTTTTAAAAAAAACTGTGTGGTTTCTGCTGTATTCTATTAATCTGCCTAACCTGTTGAGAATGATGCAAACTCCTCTAGCCTGCTTTGAAACAAGACATTAACTGTGCCAGAAGAGAAAAAAAATGGAGTCATTAAAATGGGGCCAATCCTTGGACTCTCACTGGATGGGCGGTTGGGCTTTGCAAATTTAATTAGCTAATGGAACGCTGGCTAAGAACGAGGTCCATATGGTTGTTTTTCCTTCAGCTACGGGCAAAAAAAAAAAAAAAATGTGTAGTCACTTCTGCTGAAAATCTAGTTGCATAGTTGTTACTGTGGTAATTCTCCACTGAGATTTAAAATAATATCAGTAATAATCTGAAAATCTGTACCTGAATGTGCTGTAAGATCATGGGAGAAGCAATCCTTTGGAAGTATCCACATAGGCTTGCAGCAGTTGTTGGAACGTTGGAGCTTCTACACACAATGCACCTGGTAATTGCATAATTCTTATAAAATAAGTAACATGTTAAACCAGTCTTAAAAGATAGGACAGTGCATCCTAAATTTAAGATGTTTTCTGAACAGACGTTAAGGATGTTGCCTGAATAGTAACTTCTACAAATGGCTTTTAGAACCATGTCTGTATGTTTCAAATGTCATTTAAAGAACACCCAGACCGCTGTATATTTTTTTCCTTCCTCCCTGAAATTTGGTTTGCAAAATTGTTTTCAACCTTTACCACGCTGGATTTAGATTAAATTAGATTTAGATGAAAGGATCTTGCCTCTACCCTTACCAGCACTTACTTAGCAGCTAATCTTTCCCAATTTATTATTCTATTAGTCTTCACCATATGGTATAATTACGTCTTTTTGGCCAAGATACCGTGGGCTATTCTTGCAGCTTTGTTGGACAACTGATAGAAGCTTTAGCACTAGGCATACCAGAATGGCATTCTTTTTTTTCAGTCTAATGATTTGAGAATAGTTGGTGGACGAGGAACATCTTCTGTTTAGATTTTGCTGGCAGCAGCCGGTAAATGGAAAGCCCCAGTGGTAGTACAGTGTTATGGGAACAGAGTGCTTGATTCCCAAATACCACAATGAAGCTCTCTAGTTATAAACCACCCCAGTCTTCTACGCCCTGTGCTTTGTTTACCTCTGGCTATGCTCTGAACGTCTTTTCCATTTGCTGATGAAAGCTGTGTCTCCAGGTTCACTTCCTCCAGCAGCAGGAATGCCGAGTTTCTACAGAGTGACATTTGGGAGGAACTGCAAGAAAACAGGGCAAGAGGGGCCTGAGCAAACCATCCGGAGAGTCAGCCAGCTGCTGAGGACAGGGGGGAAGGCTGCCTCAAGTTTATCCCTATGTTTTATTGACTGTGAGCAGTTGGCTTAAAAGCAGCCATCCCCTGCTGCTGTCTGTGTGGGCTGTGAGCATAACAGGGCAGTGGAGTCACTGAGTTCTTCACCATGGATGTCATTTCTCGTGGCTCATCATGGTGACACCTTTTAAAAGCATATCTGAAGTTGCTTATATAGATGCCATTCTTCTTGGCATCAGCTCCTGCTGGGAAAGCCAGGAACATACTCTATCTGGTCCTAGAGACAGTTTCTTAATCACAAGAGCATTCTTTAAGACAAAACATTAATTGGAATTTGTGAACAGAGACTTCTTGTCTAAGTGATACAATGATGTTCCATGCTCATGACTCTGTGCACTGCATAAGGGAGGCATCTGATTTCTTTAGGCTTCATCCCGTTTAGCTACTTATACCTTGGTAATGGTAGGTTGTGATTTCTAGGGATGCTAGAAGGAGTAGAGGAAATGCTATTAGTTCAGGAGAAAAACAAAACTGTATGGCCTCCATCATAGATTTTACTTATTAAACAATTGTGACTACTTTCTCTCCTCTTGAGAAATGAAATGTTGTGGAAGATATAACTTTGCTTTCAATGTGCTAATAGATCAGTCTTGGAGATCAAATAGGGATATAATCATGCAAGGCAGGAATTGATGGGCATGGGGAAGGAGAGGCTACAGAAAACTTACTCTGGTAAATTCAGAACAGAAATGTCTGATTCTGAATGAATGACTCACATGTGGCTGGCATGGTGGAGAAGGCAGCCTTACAGCTTGGGAGACACACAGGCATGGAACTAGAGCACTCCAGGTGAAGAGAGCTACACCCTAAGTGATCACAGCCAGATTCCAATGAGAACATCAAACCTCTTGACTTCTCCTCATTACCCTGAGTTGACAACTTTTGATGCATTTCTCCTTCTCACTCTTTGCATGCCTGGTGCCAGTCTAAATTTCTATAAGCTCATCCTTTGAAGATGGTTCAGGTATACACACACACACACACACACACACACACACACACACACACACACACACACTTAGTATTTCTATGTCCAAAAGGTTTTCCATATTTCAGGTTGTATGACCCTTTTCCTTGGCTGACATGACCCACATCTGCATAATTCAATCTAGGATTTCCAATAGCCTCTAAGTTTCCATTGACATAAATAGATCTTCTGTACAATGCAACATTCAGAGACAGTGAACCATGACCACACCTTCAGTCTAGACCAGAGGTTCTCATTGGCCTTGTGACAGGGGAGAGTTCTTATAACAATACTTTTGCTCTAAAACAAGCTAATTTCTGTTTCTCTCCAAAATAAAATAGTCACCTCAGAACCTCTGGTTTAAAATAATATGTACTCCCAATTTTTTTCCACAAAGGAATAAATCTACAAACTACATCTAATTTTTTTATTCACACCTAGAAAGTTTTGAATAGGTAGAGAGCCCTGATCAGACTCCACCTGTCATGTCTTGGGTAAATTGTAAGAAATAGAAGCCAGAAAAATCACAAAACGTCTGCCCTAAGAAACATGAGAAACAGGGGTGATGTTTATTTTCTTTGTCCTGGTAATCTTAAAAGAGGTGTGTGTTCTTTGTGATAACGTTGTACTTTTTGAGGGTATACTCTCTTTGGAGTCATTTTTTTCAGTGTTTTGTCATATAACTTATATTCTACCTTCATCATCTTTTTTTTCCCATCAGAGGCAAAAAAGGAGATAATAGAACAAAAGAATGTAATGTGGAACTGAAAATTTTTTTTAGCATTCCCTGCAAAGTTATTTCACTATTCTTGCTCACAATAACTGGTTTCAATAAACATAAACATCTAAGTGGGCCGCTTCACTCCAAAATGAATCCATCACCTAACACTGTGTATTGGGGATGATGAGAACCACAGAGCCAACTAAGGACAAACTCTAGAGGGATGCAGAGGTTTTCTTCAGGCTCGCTGCAGTAGTTTCAGGACAGTGACTGACATCCTTGTGTGGCATTGTACCACCAGGGTTCCCCCAAAGAAGAGTTTTCATTGTGCATCCTTGAGAAGTTCTTGGTCCCCAAATCTACCATTAAGTCTACTAAAGTGATAACCCAAGTGGGACCGCACAAAGAGAAAGGGAAAGGTGGGGCTAAACTGTCAAAAAGATGGCTTTCTGCGTGCTAAAGCCAATAAACCCAGCCTCCCAGTCTAGAAGAAGTCTTCCAGGTTCTAGAAGCTAAGCAGACAAAAGTTGTGTGTGTGCAGCCCTTAAGCTTTAGAACCAAAAATTAATTTTGGGTAACCATAGTCCAAGAAGGACAGGAAATGATAGGAACAACAAAGTAGCCCCAGCCATCAAAATCTCTGGTCTTCTACCTACCACGGGGACACTGTTAATTCCTCCATGAATCAGAGAACTCCAAAGGGGGTTTGTGTGGTAACGACTTGAAATAGTCTATACTGCCTCGCTGAAGTTAGGAGATGTGTAAGCCAGCTGGTGAGTGCCCTGAGAAAGTCTTGACTCCTCCCATCGTTTGTGCTTGGCAAGCTCTCTGGAAAGATCTAACTCACCCTCTCCATGACAGTGTACAGAGGGACATTACTGTGATGTATTGAAGCGTGATGTAAGCTGATTCTGTTATGAAAACAATGTCATTTTAACTTTGGAATGACATCTGTTCTGTGTCACTACTTCTCAGGATAAATGATACAGGGATTTTTTTTTGGGGGGGGGGGCTTGATTGACCAAATATGGCCACTGGTGAGTATTTCTCCAGCCTTCTCAGAATGCCTCTGTTAAAACCAAACCTAAGAACAAGAGCCAAGAGTAAGTTCCTGTCAATTACACACTGACTGGTCATCATGTAGAACCAGGATAATGTGTCCAAAGGCATAAACTCTGGGCCTGCGATTTTGTACTTGTGTTTTTCTAACTGAGAAGAATTTTGAAGGCAAAGTTTCTTTGCAAAGTATGGGCGAGTTTTTTCTTTGCTTCCAAAATGCTAATTCGCACTGCTCTAGAAATACAAAAAGAGATTCTTTTTCACTGTGAGCAACACTGTGTCTTCTCTAAAGTCTCTTTTGCTGTCACACATCTTCTGGAGAAGTTCTGTCCTGTAGAAAATAAGCCTCAAGGGATGCGAGGGTTTTGATCACCAGCAGTATAGTACAGACTATACTTGGATTCTTCTGGAAGACCATTCTTTGCAGGGTGACCATTGTGGATTAAGAAATAGCCTGGAGAATGATGGCTTTAGGACAGCATGTAGACCATACCCTCCAAGTCCCATTCAAAGCAAATGATGATCTAGTCACAAGCCCCAAAGCACACAACCTCATTGTCCTTCAGTTGGCTCTAGCTACTATATATGCAACCTGTACATCCTTTCTTAGAGCACTGATGATGAGGACATCCCTCCAATATTATATCGACTGGAGAGTGGAATGTCTATAGAATTGCTGTGAACATTGTCAGAGTAATGATCACTCTGGGAATAAGCTCAGACATACTTTCCAGGTCAGGGAGTGTCTTGAAGAAAGGGCCTATCCAGTATTAAGTCTGCACATTTATGAGCACGCTCGGAACATACTCTCCATACACCTGAGAGGAGGTCAAATACCACATCCTTTACTTTGGGTTTTCAGTCACCTTTTTATTCCAACTCACTCTGCAGTTTATTTCAGAGTATAGAATATATTCTGTTTATGGTTGGGTAGGTTTTGTTAATAGTCTTTTTAAAACTAGCATGCAGTGTCCCACAGCAAATGAAATTAATACTTGAAATATTTTACAGAAATGACATGAAGTAATTAGATGTCAGTTGAGTGGGCATTTTGAAGAACACACAGCATGACTATCTGACATTTATATTTATAAATCAGTTTCCTGGGTTAGAGAAATACAAAAAAAAAATTCTCATTTGTAGCCTCCCATGAGAGAATAGCCAGTGTGCATGAGCCTAACACTTCACTTAACCACGGTTGTTTTCAAAATGAAGGATTGTGGTGCCATAGGATTATCTTCCCTACGATCAGCTCAGTTATGTCTAGTTTCTGTATTTTACTCATGTTGACACGATCACATTATTCCTATATCTTGTGTAGAACCACCACATGTTCAGTTTAGAAGAGAACGTGTACACAGAGACATTGTCGATGATTTAAGGTAGAAACGAATTTTAGTTGTGTAATGTCATCCTAAAATTTCAGAGAGTCTCCAAGATCCTCTACCTTTCCTTTCTTCTTTACAAGCACTGACCGAGAGTCAGCGAGTCCTCCGAGAAGCTGAGGGTTCTGCTTCTCCGCCCATCTAGTCAGTGCTGTCGAGTGTCCCTTGTTTATGTGGGTGAGAAGGCAACTGACAGAGGTAGAGATGGGGGCAGGAAGCCCTGCTTTCTCTCCGTGAAAGCCACCCTCCCCCCCCCCCATGCAGCATTCTGAAGCAGCCATTCACCCTGGACCTTTGCCAAAAGACCTCATCTAGAGCCTTGCCGGTAGCACCATGCTTAGTTCCACAGAAAGCGTGGGGAAAGTCCAACAAGCTAAGCAAAAAAAAAAAAAAAAAAAAAAACCCAAACAGGAAAGAGTTTCAGAGATCAGTTTCCCTCCAGATACCCGGTTCTCTCCCATTCTAAGAACACTGAATTCGGCTTGAGATTCCTTGCTTAAAGATTTGAGTCAAGGGCAGCTGACCCAAGAACGTACCTGCCAGAGGGGCGGGATGCCAGGCAGAGGAGGATGTAAAGGGGAAAACACCTGCTAATGTGGCCAAGTGCCTCTCTTTCTTTTAACCACCTGCGTAATTAAGTGAATTTCTTAGGCTATTTCATTCATAAAAGTCAGTGAATAGGTTAGGGAATTAATTGATTGCTTAGACGCTGGCAAGCCCTTCTTAAGGAACCTTTCTCTCTATGGCGTCTTAGGCATCTGTGATTTGCTGGTTCCTTTCTGTCCTTAGACTGTGCACAATAAGATTATAGTCCCATCCCTAGCCATCAGCTATCATTTCTGCTAATCTCCGAAATTAGGAAAAATAATGCACATGTCTACATGCATGAGACATTGGGTCCCTCCTATATGAGGAGGTGCATCACTATTGAATGATTGCCTGAGAATTAGTTCATCGGGCCTCTAAACAGGGAAGTGATGGATATAGTTTGTATGGAAGAGAGACAGATAAGCCTGGTCTAGTTCCTCAGTAGCATGTGTCATCTGTGTTGGATTGGCAGCTGCAGATGTGTGGGAAATACGTCTGTGCCATCCTCCGATGGAAAGTTACATATACAGGTTGTAGAACAAACTGATATACCATAAAGAACCCCTCCTCCCCAGAAGACTACTCTGGACTTAATAATTCTATCCTATAATAAACTGACTTTTACTGCGAATCAATATGCTGAAAGTAGATGAGTTGGAGAATTTCTCTGTTAAATAAAATCTGCCAGAACCACCATTTGTTTTCATTCCCTGAACATGATATCTGATCAGTGTAAGAAAGTGTTATGGAAGGAGATCGATCCCATGAGCTATTTAAAGGCAGAGAATGATTTTAAAAAATAAACCTAGAAAGACCTGAGGTCCTTGAGACTTTTATTGGTGTTGGTGTTGTTGGTGTTGTTTTTGTTTTGTTTTGGTTTTTGGTTTTTCAAGACAGGGTTTCTCTGTGTAGTTTTGGTGCATGTCCTGGATCTTGCTCTGTAGACCAGGCTGACCTGGAACTCACAGAAATCCACCTGCCTCTGCCTCCTGGGTGCTGGGATTAAAGGTGTGTGCCACCGAGGTTCTTTTCTTAATGCCATTTACCTCTTGACCTGAAGATAGGAGTACACCTAACATTTTCCTCATACCTATTGGTGGATCATGACCTTAGCTTTATTTGGGAGACTCTTAAGCATTAGTGATTTCTCTTGCTCACCTTCCACCTACACAGCCAGAGGTTCTGAGGTCAGGGAAAGGGAAGATGTCTGTGGTGTTTGTCTGTTAGGAGGCCTCATGTAGCTCAAGCTATTCCTGTCCCCACTATAGATGGTAGGATGGTCTTGTACTTCTGGTCTTTCTTCCTCTACCTCCTGAGTTTTGGAATTATAGGCATGCTGGCACATGCCCAGTTTATGCCATGCTGGGGATGGGACCCAAGGCTTCCTGCATACTGGGTAAGCATTCTGTTCTGGTCACCACTTGGATCCAATGACACACTGGTCTAATATTGTGGGGGTTTTTTTCTATAAGTCTTTGTGGTAGTTTGAATGGAACTGGCCCCCATAAGTTCATAGGAAATGGGACTATTAGGAGTTGTGGCTTTCTTGGAGTAGGTATGGCCTTGTTGGAGAAAGTATATCACTGTGGAGGCAGGCTTCGCAGTCTCAGTCCACTTCTTGTTGCCTGCAGTCAAAGATGTAGGACCCTCAGCAACCTCTCCAGCACCATGTCTGCCTGCACGCTGCCATGTCCCGCCTTGACAATAATGGACAAAACAATAAGCCAGCCCCAATTAAATGTTCTCCTTTATAAGAGTTGCCAGAGTCAAGGGGTCTCTTCACAGCAATAGAAATCCTCACTAAGACAGTCTCAGAACCACTCAAGTTTAAAGGTGATTTCTTCAGATCCTTGGTTTTGGTGGGAATCCATTTCTTCATTATTAATCTAACTTTCAGTTTCTTTTTGTCATCTCCATTTAAAAATTGTCAATCATTACAGCTTGTCCTCATTTTTTTTTTCAAAGCTCGATGCATTCACAATATTCCACCTCAAGTTCTTTCCTTCCCCACTCCCGACCCAGTCATCACAACACAAATCAACTCTTGGGTTTAGTTTCTAAAATATTGCCCAAGACCTAGTACAGCGTCTAAGCAGAAACACATCCTACCGTACACCCCATAGTTCCTAAGGACTCTGCAATTGCTTAGTGTTCCTATGGCGGGCCTCTTCACCTTCCGCTACCCCACTTCCCCACCTCCCTCCTCCTTTAGCATACTTTTTCCAGCAACATTATTCAAGAAAAAGATTTCACATTCTGTGAACATTTTATTCTAAGATAATTCTCTTGCAGAAAAAAACTCAGTCTGCTCATACCACAAAATTGTCTTCAGTTACCATCTCAATGTGTATGACAAACATACAACATCTCCCCTATTAGAGTTTCCTCTTCATTTCAAACATATTCTCCATAATGTCTTTAAGACTTATCCCACCCTGACTTAGATTAAACACACTAAGGCAATGGTTTATTATCCCCACCTTCAGTTCCTTGATCTCTTATGTTGTTACCCATCTCCCATGCTCAGACCCGTTACTTAAATAGCTCGTAGCTGTAAACTAGCAAAAGATAACCATAGAAAAGAAATTCAAGCAAATCAGGTAGAAAATGTCCAGGGAAGACCATTTCAGTTTTTCTCCAAAATTTTTCTCAGTATTCTTCCTTTCCTTTGCATCTCACAACACTAGATTGATCCCAGTAAGCTTCCTCAGCCTGCCTCAGCTCCTTTGCCTTAAGTAGGAAGGAACTTCAGACACCCTACCATAACCTTCTGGCCCTTGGCATCATAGAAAGCATGTTCGTCACAAGTTCTGGCCTACATGCCTGTTCCAAAATCCTGTCTTCCTTTCCAAATGTATGGAACTTCTGTGGATCCCAACTATTCTTCCAGGAACTTGGGGAAGTCAATAGATAGTCACATATTTCTGAAATCCACATAAGAGTCAGATTTGATTTTATATCGTCTTTCCATCCTGCTGGCTTGATTTCAGGACGCAGCTCATCTTCAATAAACACTCATCCTTGCTGTCATCACTGTCTTTGGAGGAGTGCCGCTTCTCCCAGGTGGTGACAGTGATCTGCTGTGTGGTGCTATCTATGCACAGCCTTGTATTATTTCTCAATTCCATGAAGCCACGGTGCACATATTTTTGCCCATCACAACAGACAGTTTACCTGGCTTCCATCTTACATAGGTCTACACTTTCTGAGTGCATCTTTGGAGTGGATCTTCTCTATTAATGCCTTGTCTAACTCCCTAACATCCAGCAACCTGCTCTCCCTCGGGGGCCAGATCACATTCTAGTCTTAACTACTTTCAATTAGTCTCATTCTACTATGATGGACCAGACCCACCTACCCCTAGCAATGACATGACATACTCCTGCTGAATCCTTGGTCTCTACTTTACATTCAGCCCTTCCCTGCTCATACCTTTATAAAACAAAGAAAAGATAGGAGCCAGTGGCATGCATCCATGCCTTCAATCTTCTTATATTGCAGTTGCCTATAATATTAAATGATTGGCCCCAAGATGTTTCATTCTCTTCCTGTATCTCATTTCTGTCTCCCTCACATGCCACACTACCAACTGAGTAGCTTGAATGTGTGTGTGTATGTGTATGTGTGTGTGTGTGTGTGATTATATCAAGAGAATGATAATCTTTTTACCCGTTTTTTACACCTCTTCTTTTACCTGGTCATTTAGTTACACTTTTTTTTGTTATAATTCTCTCACTAGCTCCTCTGTCAGTACTGTATAAAATAATACAATTGCAATCTTACATCTAGTAATTCAGATATCTAGTATTTCAATTTTTGATAAGTTAATTTTAAAACTTAATATGTAAGGCCAAGCAACATTTTGTCAAAAGCTGGCAAAAAAAAAATTCACTCGTGGTAGATAAAAATAAAGTGAAATATGTGCTCAGACATGAGTTTGTGTTAGATAATTGGATTTTTTGCTCATGCAAATCAGATCAGTTTACAATTCACTGGTGTTTTCTCCAGTAGAATGTGTATTTTCACTACTTCCATCTTGTGATGAAAAATGGGTCTTCGCAGTCTAAAGAAGGAGCTCAAAGAGAGCAATTCGTGGAATTTCAATCTGTTTTCTCTGACCTGCAGACAGGTTTTCAGGAATGGGAAACTGCAATTTCAAGAAATTGGAGCAGCTTCTATTTCTTCAGCTTTGGCAGTCAGACTGGAAGACAAGAGGCCAAACCTTTCTTCAAATAGTATTTAAATACTTCCTGGCTTTCTTCTTGTTTGAACTGATTATGTCAAAGGTCAAAAGAAGTCATGGTAGTCCATAACCAAGACCCCTTTTACCTTCTTTGCAAAATTGTGCCCACATGACTTTGTATTTCCCTTGGCTTCAAACACCTGGGTTTTGTTTTGTTTTGTTTGTCTTGTTTTGTTTTTAAACATCACTCACCAATCTCCGACCTCACACACATGTACATCATACATATAGTAAAATAGACCTGATGCTTCTTGTAGTTAGCAGGTTCTTTCCTTGTCCTGATCATTTGTACTAGGTTTATTTGTTTCTCTTGCATCAAGATTCAGACCACTTATTCTTGATTTTGTAAAGTTCCTCCTCCTCTGTGTACCTATAACACAGAGCCCTACTTACAATTAACACAGATGAATATATGTATTCTGTGCTGTCCATGTCAGTCCTTTCTTGAAACTATGAACTTGCTCCTCTATTCTTCTCTGACAGCTAACATAGGCTCCATGCATAATCCTACCCTTAGTAAAGACTTAGGAAATGGATGAATGGAAAAATACACTGTAGAAATCTGACATATGGTTTTTAAGTATATCTAACCTGCCCCAATAATATCCATGCCATAAGCTTGAATCACCCACATGCCATTCATTTTGCTCACTTACTTGGTGAAATCAACACTAACAAACCTCCTAATTTTTTTTTCATTCTAAAATATATGTTGATTGCCCTGGCTGAGAAATGTAAGGAGCCATCACTGATTAGAAAACAAAACAACAACAATAACAACAACAACAAACTCAAGTACAAACATATGACAGTGAGCTCAGCCTGACAATCATAGTGACGAGGTATCAGCCCTACACTCATTGTCCCAGCATATACAGGTGTTCGATCCATGGATAATGTGGTTACTATTTAATATGGGCCACTGTCCAAAGAGTTTACATTATTTGGGAACGTGAATTTCCTGAGCTATGTGACTGATGGATCGTGTAGCTATATGATAGAGCCTCTCCCTTCCCTCCCAATGTCTCCGTCCTTTATGTGTCTCAGGAAGTTTGACCTCTTGAGGGAAGATCCAGTCAAAACTGTAATTTTGATCATCCTACAAATCCAAAGGAAACCACTAGGAAAGGGAGTCAATATCTATGAATATTGTACCAAGATAACACCTGAATATAGAGGCAGACATCTATAACTATAATGACTCTCTAAAGATTTTCTGTTCCCAATAACATAAAAACTGAAGGCCTATTTCTGTGGAATGAGTAGGCTTCACTCACAATATATAGACCTGCCTCTGGGAATCATTGCAAAAAGCTTCCCCTTCATTGGTATTTATTTCATGGGATACATAACTACCACAACTTAAATCCGATTCTACCTGGCGTGTTTGTACCAATGCTAAAATCCAATGTGACTCCATCATAATAAATAATTAATGAGGGATGTGTTTGTGGTCTGTCAGTCAACTGTGCCTGCCGCTGCCAGTTTCAAAAGGCTCTGGTTCTATAAATATAAGGCAGAACCCCGAAATGAGACAGCACAAAAGTGTGGGTAGACATCAGGTGCTGCTGTGTCTGCAATCACACAGAAAACCCTTATTTCCCAAAATGAATATTTCACTAGTCAGACATTATTTCCCTATGCATTTTGGGGGAAGGAATTGAGGAGCTTTAGTTTCCTGAAAGGATTGTCAAGTTCGAGTTGAGCAACCATAGTTACCAAACGAGAAAATGAAGTAGCTGGACTGTAATCACAAAGGCACTCTACATGTGATACTTTCTTAAGTGAGAAAGTCTTCTGATATTCGCGATCACATTTTTTATATTAAGCCCCTGAGCTGCATCCATTTTTTTTCCTCCTTTCATTTTTCATGAGACTGAAATTCAGAGAAAGTGACTAGATAAGGTCGTACTGCTGAAAGCTGCAGGTCTAGATCCCACTGTCTGCTCCGCCTACACAAGCGTCTGAACAAAAAAAGAAATGCAGACTTCCTACAAGTTTTTCACAATAACCTGGATCCTGAAAAGACAACGAAGGTTTGTTTTCTGGATCCCAAGCAAACTATACGCCCCATAATAAAATGAAATTATTCTAACAGCTGCTTACGAAGTCCCCGCCCCCCCCCTACTGTGTGCACTTTAAACATAACCACATCAGAAAGAAGTCGATAATTGATTGACAAATTTCTCACTTCCTCACCGTGTTTGGTCCAGCAGTTCAATCTTATTAAACAGCGTCGTTATTTGCATTCTGTAAGCCAGCTGCAGTTCTACAAAGCTTAACTGGGGAGAACTTCCATTAAAGCAAGGAACATAAATGAGAAAAAAAAACAAAAAAGCAAAACACATTTTCCCTTCAAAGCCAATAGGGTCCATTCTGGCTCTGCTAATTTTGATTTTAAGCTTCAAATTACTCGTATCATTGAACGGCTAAATTGTTTCCTTGCTAATTTTGTCTTACCTATAAAGCACCCTGGGTCCCTTCCATTAAGAGCAAGGGTTTGGAGATGATAACTATTAGGTGGGTTTTAGGTGAGCGGAATACCCTGGAAGGGTTTTTAAAGCCACCTAGGTGCTGTACTGAAAAGTTCAGTAAGAGTCCACAGTGTGCCTGTTGGTTTTGCAACAACAGTCCAAGGCAACAACACAAAGCAGGAGGCATATCGAGGCCCTTGATACTTTGCTGCTAATAATTTGGATTCCTAATTGATGTCAGTTTCAATTCTTATCTGTTGTCATCAACTATTCCGGAGGCATCTTCCCCATAGAGGCACCCAACCCAGCATCCTAAGAGGCTTACCACATCACTGCAAAGAAGCAATTCCTTCTATAATTACTCCCTTTCAATTAAGGAAAATAAGGCCTTTTTAAAAATAGAAAGCTGTTTTCTAGGTGTCACACACAGTCACATATATATAAATATACAGTTACTAACCAAATTCCTACTATATGAAAATAGATTAACAGATTGCCATTGTGTTCTTTGTTTAGTGATTGGTTGAGGTTGACATGCTAGAACCCTGGTCAACGAAAGAAGAGAACAATGCACAGATGTATGCTAGGAGGAAAGGATCCTGATATGATTGTGGTTCAGTTTTGAGTATTTATTTCTTTACCTTGACTCTTCATTGCTGTGTCTGTAGATGTTGTGTATTTGTTAGAGATCAAAGACTCATAAGCCATAGTTCTATATAGCCGTCTCTACTAAAGGAAGCCCGAAATTCCACTGTGTAAGCCATTAAATTTATAAAGTGCCCCTCAGCATGATGGACAACATGGAAAAGGTGGTGAGTTACAGAAACAACAGACAAAAAAAATGTGGTTCCTTCTGAACTTAACATCAGCTTATAGTTAATTTTAAAAAGGAGGAGACTCAGGAAAGGTTTGCTGTGAATAGTGATAAACCGGCCTTCATTAGCCAGATAGGAAGAACCTGGAGTAATGACAGAGTAATCAAATGCCTGACATGGAACTAGATAGTGTCTGGAGATGAGTTTTAATATTGATTCGGGAAGCCACTAGTTTTGCGATATTGGCTGATTTCATTAAATTTCAATTTGCTCCTCTCCGTAATGAGAGGTGAACGGGGACATTTCCATGATAAGAACTGGGAGATTTTTTTTTTCTTTTCTTCTAGACTAGAAAATGAAGCATTTGGGAAGGCAAAGGCTGAATCCGAGTGGAAATGCCTAATGCTATGTTGATGACAACCCAGGGAATAGTCGCTTAGATGCAGGGCACTCAGCTTTGGCAGAGCAAGTGGTTTAGAGAGGATTATTTATTAGGAAGGGGGAAAACGTGAGGTTTTGTGAGGTAGGCAGGAGGGCCTTCTGGGGAAACAACATTGGCAACTGAATCCTGAAAATCTGTCCAGAAAGAAATAAACCCAAAAGTTGGTAGTAACCAAGGACAGGATATCTCCTCTTACACATGAACACACAAAGTTTCCACATGACAAAATCGAGACAAGAACTTTCATTAAAAAAAAAAATGGAGCAGAAGGGACTGGAGAAGGTTACTATCCACAGTAAGTGTCAAAAGAGGTTCCAGATGTTGATGAAAAGCGAAAGGAAAACAGCCACCTCTGAACAGGCTGATGCCAAATAGCTGCAATTTATTAGGTCCTAAATATTTTCAAAGTGTCCGACTGAGAGGACCGGAGACTTGATCCCAGACCCCCTCTAGTCAACAAACATTTCACAGATGCGCAGTCGGAGGCAGTGGAATTGCCACCCGTGATCCCCAACATCCAGGCTGTTACTTTTTTTCCCCCCATTTCGCTATTTGTTAAATCATTTGTTAACAATGAACAGGTCCTTATCTAGAGAAGCCAGGAAATGCTTTAAGTAAAACACGCATTATCTCGAAGCTGTCCACATTGCTGGATTGTATTTAGTGAGAAAGGATGAGGGGAGCCCCAACCTACGGATTCAGAGTGAGGCTCACTGGAAGCTTATGGTGTTTTACATAAACAAAGATGGGAGTCTCTCAAGGCAAGACTAGTTCTTGTTTTATTTTGTTTTTAGATTTTTTTCAGAGGAAGATAACCAAAGAAGATACACTGATTTGAGAAAACAAACGTGTCTCTCATTGATTCCTACTGATGTCGGGAAAGGAGCTTTCCTGAAATTCCTAACGTCTGTTCCCTTAGCTCTTTATTCTCTGTAGTGTAACGAATGCCTGCAATGCACCCAGCCCCTTCTTCTCCTCCTCAGACCCTCTTACAAACTCATGGGGAAAGAATTGTATTTCTGCAGGTGAGGAAATTAAGACCTAGATGAAGTCATGTGCATGAGACCACAGACAGTCCTGTTGCAAAAGGCCCGTTTCGTCACTAGACATAATGTCATCCAGGGTCCCATTGGAAACTTGTCATAATATTGTGGTACCTAAGAGGTACCAGCCCCAGTGTATAATGCAATCAGATGCGATAAATACTATTATTGTGCTCATCTCACAGTCCAGGACCCTGAGCCTTGAGAGTAGAGAAATAATATAAGTACAGGCAGGAAATGGGAAACAAGAGTTTAGCCACCTGAGTCTTGTCCATGAGAAGGGTTCTTTAAGCCTTTTCTTTTGCCAATAATGTGGAGGTGCTCTGGTCTTGATCCCATTGACATTATTAGTATTAATTACTCATGGAAAAAAATAGCATTTGGAACAATTTAAGCTCACCTAGGAACTTCTTAGAAGACTCCTTTGCCACAAGCAAAACTGAACCCCACCTGACCTTCCAACCCCACACCTCACTTGCTAGTCAATGTATTTCTGTTACTTAGCTTTTTTCATAAGCAATGGGTATCCACCATGCAATACAGAATTAAAACCCAGATGTGTTTTTTTTAAATGCATACCTAGAGACAGAAATATGGAAAGCTTAATTTAATGTAAGGTAGCAATTAAATATTAAACATAGAGCTGGGAGGAGGTGGCTCAGTGGGAAAAAAAAAAAAACACATGCCTGCCTTGCAGCAGGAGGACCTGAGTTCCAGCCCAAGAATCTGCGTTAGGAACAGCTGGGTGTGATGGTGCACACTTGTAATCCTAGCACTACAGCTGTGGATCACCGAGGTTCACTGGCCAGCCTGCTTCGCCTCCTTGCAAACTTTCAGGCCAATGGAAAACCTTGTCTCAAGAAAGGTAGACAACACCAAAAAAATAACACTGGATGTTGTCCTCTGACCTCCACATGCATTTTATACATGTGTAGGCATGACTTCATACACATGTGGACACACACACAAAGTCATAGAACAGAAATGTGAAATTTAATGTCAACGTCAACTCACTCCTTACTGGCTTATTCTAGCCATGTTCAAGAAAGTATTTAGTATCTGTCTCTAAGCATATTTTATGTGAATGCATGCAGAGAGATGAGTTTGCTGCTGTAGGTTTTGTGGCTATGAAGATGGGAAGGGAGGAAATGAAAGAAAGAATATGAATTTAAAGACCTAAGAAAATCCAACTAATCTCCTGACAATTGCAAAGCAAGTTCCTTTCCTAGAGAGATGTTTTCAGCATATTCTTGCGCCTGGCCTGCAACATTCCAACAGTGCTATCCTTTCATTGATCTCCCCAGAAACTCTCTACTTTGAGCAAAATAGACAGATGGACGGACAGATGGACGGACAGACTAGATAGATAGATAGATAGATAGAGATAGATGATAGATAGACAGATAGAGATAGATAGATAGACAGACAGACAGACAGACAGATAGATAGATAGATAGATAGTAGACAGACATAGAGCCATAGATACAGATGAAAAAATAAGGTCTCAAGACAGCAATAATCTCGGGGAAAAGTCTAATGCCAGCATAGGAGGGCTTTTGAAGAAGCTTGGGGAAGCAGCCATCCTTGCAGTACGGCCTTACCAATTTCATTTTATTCTAAGTTCTTACCGAAGGCTGTTGGAAGACTTTTGCTGATTGGTTAGAGGTTGCGGTCTCCCTGTGGCCTGGCAGCTTATCTCCATAGCTTGGCAACCTGAGGCTCCCTCCCTCCAGCAGAACTTCCTGCCTCTACCTGCCCTTATCTGGAGAATGTCCCTGGGCCTGGAAGGCTGACCTTATCTGAAAGCTGTCTCTAAACCAGATGCCTGGCTCATCTTTAGCTTGAACCCTAGCAAAGATCCCTGCTAGAAGGCTCCCTTACTGTACATATGATGACTAAAACTTGTGCTAGGAGCCTTATGATAGGAGCATGCCACTTAATGCAAATTAGGGTTTTTCCCCAGGCTCCCCAGTCCTATACGTTCCTTATACTCTGGAATAAAGTTGAGCTGATTCACTAAAATCTGCATCCCAGAGTGCTGTGTCTGTTTGTGCTCAGGGGCTGCCTACAAAGCTTTCCATCACTTCTTCTACCTCTTCCCCTCTCGAGCTGGTGGCCTACAGGCCGAGACGGAAAGAGAACCCCCCCCCCTCCTCATGCCCACAGAAGGCAATGGCAGACTGAAATTAAGGGGCTGATAATAGTTTCTAAACTTGAACCTAAGAAATGTGTTATTTGGCCTAGAGAATATGTTCTTTGTCCCTTCATTTTTTCCCCACCCTGAGAATCTTACCATGTTGCCATGTCTGGCTTCAAGCTCTGAATCCTTCTTCTCGGCTGTCCAAGCTCTGGGGTTAGAGGCATGGACTGCCATGCCTAGCTTCCCACAAGACACTCTTAACGTTAACCTCGATGTTGAGGTGTTCATTGAAATAATGGTTTCTAGAGAAGCTAGTTTCAAGGGCAGGTAACGTCATATTACAGAAATACACGTAGTCTTGAGAACAAATTAGGGGATACCGTGTCGAGGAGCAGGGGAAGTTACTAAAGTTTGAAGGCTGAGCTTTGCACATGCTTGATAGACACTCATTATGTGACATCTCCATAACCCATGAATACATTTTAAGAGGCTGAGAAACCTTCATCATTAGGTTAAAAGTGTGCCTCTCAGAGTCCAGGATACAAGTGCTATTCAACAATAAAAACAGACCAATAGACCAAGGTCTATTTTGACAAATGTCAACCATCATGACCAGCCATTTTGTCTGATGATTGATCCATTTTATTTTTCACTGAATGGCCTTTATTAACAATCCCTGGCTCCTTATACATTTACTCCCTTAAGGCTGATGTTCATTGACTTCAACTGAGTGAGGTAACCATTAGGTTAATATGTAAATATCATAAAGTTCAGACAGTCTCCAGGATATCATTGTCGCTTATTCTTAATAGATTTTGCCAGTGTAGTTTTGTTGGTATCCTGTCAAATTAGATCAGAACCTTGGTAGGTATTAGAATGCCTTGTACAGTAGCTACTGGAACAGTGATCCTGTATTCCTGCATCATCTCTCCAAATCATTCACTATGTCTTCCAAGGAAAAGAAGACAGCTCATAGGTTATCTTTGTTTGTTTGTTCGTTCGTTCGTTCGTTCGTTCGTTCGTTCGTTCGTTCGTTCGTTTGTTTCAAGAAGGGTAACCTGTGAGTTTCTCAGTTTGCTTCCATGTTTTTAGGAGGCTTTTGATGGTTACCATTTGTTTTCATTTTGTTTCCATGGTCTTAGAGCCAAGGATTTATGTTGTAGCCCAACCTAGCCTGCCATGGGCCATGTAGCCCAGGCTGTCACCTAATTCCATCTTCCTGCTCCCACCCCCAGATTCCTGTAATCACAGACATGAGCCAAGATGTTGGTCATGTCTTCTGAGACTTAAGTTTACCACTAAGATTTAAAGAAACAAGAAACCAAGGATAAATTATGTTTGTTATTATTTTGCGTTTGGAGAAAAAAAATCAAATACTCCCCATTCTGTTTAAAGAGTGAACAGAGGAAAATAAAACAGGGAGAGTTATTCTGGAAACCCCTCACTCCAGTCCCTTGGTCTTCCTGGTGCAGCAGCATTTTAGCTGTCTTTGTCCCCTCCCCCACTCTGTTTGAAGCAATGATTTCAATTACCACTTAACGAGGCAAAGAGATGAGGATGGGGATGACAGTCCTTCTGGCGAATCGTTTTGGTTTAGCAACTTCAGAAACTCACATCTTCAGAGTCCATTTCAATGATAGACTGGCAGCATCACTATTTGCCAGGCTCTGCTTCCCAGAAGGAGCTCCAGGAAGGGAGTCTTCAGATCCTCTGATATGCAGCTGGTGGTGACTGGGGGACCCGACAGAGCTGGAACTGTGAAACTAAGCAGAGTGAAATTGTGTCCTGCTTTGAGTTCAGTGTCTCAATATTCTGGGGTTGGTCCAGAGCTGTAGCTGAGAGTGGATTTGTGGGGACTGCCCTGTAGCTAGAGTTTCCTGCCTTGCCCACAGTCAGGACAAATCTCTGTCACCCGCCAGTCCCACAGCCGCTCAGACCCAACCAAGTAAACACAGAGACTTATATTGCTTACAAACTGTATGGCCGTGGCAGGCTTCTTGCTAACTGTTCTTTTATCTTAAATTAACCATTTTCATAAATTTATACCTTGCCACGTGGCTGGTGGCTTACTGGCGTCTTCACATGCTGCTGGTCATGGCGGCGGCTGCAGTGTCTCCAGTCATGGCGGCGGCTGCAGCGTCTCCTTCTGCCTTTCTGTCCTTTTATTTCTCCTCTCTGTTTTTTTTTGACCAATCAGTGTTTTATTTATTGACCAATCAGAGCAATTTGACATACAGACCGTCCCACAGCACTGCCCCCTGCTTCATTTGATGTTTCCTGGCTTCAGTACCCACTGTTTCCCAACTACCCGTTTGATAATTGGGCAAACAAGCAAAGAAGACATATAAAACTCTGCCACAACTTCCCAGCTAGGCAACAGCTGTACCACTGAGCCTCAACCCCCTCCATACTTTTCAGCTAATGATAACAAGGGACTAACATTCATCGCCCTTTACAAATACCTTTGCATGTACTATTTCATCTGATCTTGTAACAACCTGTGGAGCTCCATCATCCAAACTTTGTGAGCAGTGACACTCATTATTTGATCATCACAGCCCCGCAAACATATCATAATTGCTGTGATGTGAGTTGTGTTAATCTCATTCAATATATCATATCTTTGATATTCGGAAAGAAGCCAGGTAGAGCCCATCCAATTACCTGAACCCAAAAAGAGCCAGGCATATGAGCTTCTTTTACATACTCGCACCATTTCAAAAGAATAAACAGATGAAATCATGGGTGCTTTTCCTGTAACCATCTTAGCATGGGATATTAAACAAATTCCCTGGTGAACCCATGCCTAACGCTTCTCCCTAGCTTCCTCACAATAATGTAAGAGTATTAACAGAGAGGACAAGAATAGCAACCTGTTCATATCTGAAATGTTGTAAGAAGGAAGAGTCAATTTAGATCACTTAAGGAAAAATGGCAAATATCTATTCAAGAGTCTCCTCTGACTTCCATTTTCTTTCTCTATGCCCAAATCAAAAAGCCACTCACCAATCAATTCTGTGAGAGGAGGGGAAAGTTTAAAGTTTAACGGGAATTCAAGACATGCAGAGCAATCTTATTGCTTGCTCCTTGTGGGGAGAGAGAAGTGAATGTCAAGGATGGAGCTGGAGATTGCCCTCAGTGATGGAAGAGCATGGTGCCTCCTGAAGGAGGACAGACATAACCTATGATTAGAGCCCTTGCTTTAAAAAAAAATGCTGGGAGGGGTGCGATGCTCCTGGCCTTTTCACAATACTTTAGACTCCTGGGGAAAGAAATAAGGCCTGGAAGCCAGGCCTGAGGTAACAGCCACCAAAAATACTTAACATGTCAAAGAAGCAGGCAGCCCTTGATGCTGAAGGAGGCAGGCAGCTTTCTGTAAGGATGCTGAGCGCCCTGGGCTGAGGGGAAGTGGAACTGACAGACACAGGGAAGGTACTTAGCTTTGATGTAATGGCTTGCTCTGTCTCCTGGCATGCTGCACCCCAGCTCCTTCTTGGCAATACTCGAAGAACTTGCGTCTTTCCTGAAAGCTCTGAGCATTCTTACACTTTCTCACCCAAGGAAGCAGCCTTTTGTGAAGACTGATATATTGTAAAACTTGCAGACTTTTAGTTTCCCCAGCACTCGCTCTTTGAGGTAAACCTCGGATACCACAGAAGCCAATCAATTTAAAAATATACAATTCAGCGGATTTAGTGTGTCCTCGGAATTCGCATCCATCGCTGATATCAAATTCAGAAACTTTATCCACAAAGCAAAAACCCTATTCTCACCCATGGGGTTTTAGCAACCTAGAGAAATTCTTGTGATATATTCTCTGTCTCTGGATATGCCCATTCTGGAGTGTAGGGGGAGGTGTGTAAATAGAATTATACAGTATGTCATCTCCGATGCCTCGCTTCTTTCACTGAATACACTATACTCTTCTAAAGTTTCCTATGCATTAGTATGTATCAATACTTCCTTCCTTTAGATTGCCAAGTAATATTCTGTTTTATAAATAGATCCCATTTTGTTTATTCATCCATTGATTGATAAATTCTTGTCTTGCTTCAAGTTTTTATTTTCTTTGCCACATTCCTAGAAGTAGAATTGTTGGTGTCCTATGGTGACTCTCTTTTTAAACATCTGAGGACTTTTCCAAGCTGTTCACTGTACTACTTTGCATTTCTACTGGTAGTTGGTGAAGATATTAATTTCTCCACATTCTCACTTAACATGTTATCCGTTTCATCACATCCATCCTGATGAGACTTGGTATCTCAATGCAACTTGGACTTGCCTTTCCCTGGTGGCTAATCATGCATTTATTGGCCATTTGTTTGTCTTCGTTAGTGAAATGCCTATTCCAATTCTTGTCCCCTTGGTGCTCAGTCTACTTATCTTTTTGAGTTGTGGGACTTTCTGCTGAAGACTCACTGGAGATGCACTTTAGATCAGTTGTCAAACTCACCCACGATATGGACGTCACTTTGTGACTTGAGACACTGCAGGGATCTTTGTGGTCAGTCCAGCGACACTTCTAAGTCTGAAAGTAGAGTGCTCATTTGTATTAGTTCCCAGTTCCAACCACGTGGTCTCTTCCTCACAAGACTCAAAGGCTTTCTGGAGAACCAGGAAAAGAGAGAAGACAGAACCGTCTTTGGTGCAATTGACGCCTTAGGTTTTTACTCTGTGGCAACCACTGTTGCATGAAACATATCACAGAGTTCCAATCTGTTGTTGAGAGGGAAGTGATTCTGCATGAATATAAGTGCTGCTGCCTGGATGCTAAAGGGGTTTTTCTCACCTATGTTATTCAGGTTGTCTACTGCGAGGAAAGATACCATAGAATTCAGTGAGAGACAAAAACCAATACTGTTGTGTCGTGTTTCAACCCAGATTGCTCATTAGATCTAAAGTTTTGTTTTGTCTGGAACTTTCTCACAATCCCATCCTTCCCATATATACCAAACTCTGATGCACCTAATTTCATAAAAACGTGTACTACTGAAACCAAAGGCACAGATTAACACCAAGCCAATCATGGTAGGTGATAGCAGTACCCACTTTCTCTAAGGTAGCCTTTTAGACACCAGGACACACATTGTAGCTGGCCATCAGCATCAGCCAGTTACCAGCCCTGATCAAATATTAGAGTCATCAGAAACATCTTTTAAAACTATGTTTGTACTGGGTCTCCACAACTGAAGAATTTTGTTTAGCTTATCTGGAGTAAAACCAGAGATTGAAAGTTTGTGATGCTCCAAGGTGATTTTGACAGACGGGGAGATCTTTCACAAACTCAACTTTCGCCAACCTCTTAATATATTATCCAATTCAAGAGTCCATTTGTCTTCTTATCATGGCTTCTTGGACTTCACCATGCATAGAACTAATCTGGAAATATTAAAATATGGATACTAATTTTGGTGGTCAGGAGTGGACCGGAAATTACCCAGTTCTACCAGGCAGCACTGAATGAGGCTGAGCCTATTATTGTTCGGCTACTCAGCCCTCAGTTTTGGCGAAGTCCCTTATGTTTATGTGACATTTTCCAATTAAAGTTTTATCTCTTCAAAGATTTAACTTTGTAAGGCAGCCATCATAGACTAATACCATGTCCTGTATTCCTTTCAAAAATAGAAATAAAATTCTATTCTTGTTCATACAAGAAGTCTTTGTGAATGTAAAGATAAAATAATAAGTCTGCATTTAATCTAATCTAATGATCTCCATCATTTAATGTGGTCATAAATATACTGAATAGTTAACTATGGGACCTGGTGCTTGGCATTAGGTGATTTAATTCAAAGGAGCCGGTCCTTGATGCCAGTTCAGGAAATAAACAATTAAAGTTGGATGCCACTAACTTCTTGGAGTCTAATTTCCTCTGTAAATTGCAAGTAGTAAGAATTAACTTCTAGGGACATCAGAAAGACCTATGGATAAAGAAATAAAAAGGGCCTGATTCTGCTCTTCTCCGAGTGTGCCTAAATGAGGGTAAATCTTAATGGGGAGAGCTCAGGAAGCATCCAAATCTGTGATGTTCTCATTGAAACATTCAGCATGAGAATCTGGAAAGGAATTCCTCCTCTCTAACCCCCAGGCTCATCTTTTTCTTGCTGCTGTCTTCTTCTAACACCAAGGGCAGACCTAGGAAAACTAAACCACGGAAAGACAAAATCAGATTTAAATTAAAAATCTTTTAAAAAATAAAGTAGAAGATAGGAGTGCCACTGTAGTTGAACAAAGACTAAAGTATATTTTAACGAGATTTTTCTGTGTCAACCACCGCTAATGAAGCCATGACTTTCTCCCCTTCATCAATGACTCACAGCCAGACTCCTTGGTAGTCTGTTTGGAGGAGGTGAGTCCTTTGAGACTCATCAGATAAGAGGAACTAAGGAGCAGAATCCTATTGGCCTGGTGTGTGCACAGGAAAGGTACCATCAAGACCAGAAGGGAAGATCTGTATTTTTTCTACTAAATAACTCCTTTCTTAGCTGAAACTTTAGAAATAAAATGAAAAACAGCTTCTATAAACGTCTTGGCCCCACTGAGAAATGTTTTAACATTATTATAAAATTTTCAACTGTTTTACTAAAAAAAAATGCGATTTTTGTAGTTAAGAATGGAAAAGACTGAGTGAGTTCTCCTCGAGGTCTTTAGAACAATCAGGATTGCCGAAAACAGCAAAGCACTTGTTTTTCTATCCGTTCCTCGTCGGTGCAATAATGTACAAGTTGTGCTTGCTTAAAAGACTATGTTTAGCCAACTCTCTCAGGCTCAATTTTGTCAGCCTGTCAACTGAAAGAAATCGCGCTTACCTGACAGCCTCCTGTGGGTAAAGAAAGCAGAAAGGCCAGGGAGAGTCCCTGTAATAGGATTTTAATATGGCAATGGGGAAGACTGGAACACTTCAGGACCCCTCAGTCCTTGAGGCTCTATTTCTACTGTCAAATCCTGGGAGGCAAAAGCATGCTCCCCGTGGTTATCCAGGCTGTCCGGCTGCACTCAGCAAACCAGCCCCAGCTTGTGCAGTGAGCATGCTCTGTGGTGGGTGAGCTGGCCGCTTGGTCTTCAAGGGTGGGCTCCACGAAGTGAGAAATGACAATCAAGTCCCGGGTTTCACATGACATTTCCCTCTGAAAATTACAGCGGTTCGTTTCACCATCACTCCCTTCTGGTGGGAAGTATATATAACGTGAACCTAGCAAGCGATGGTTCCTGACTTTGTCTGTCTTCATTTAGAGAATTAACTCAGGGCTGACTTCATCCTGCTACTTTAGAGCGACTGAAATGGCCTCTAATAATCACATTTCCTATTAATAGCTTTACTGTACTAGAGAAGCTAAATCAATATATAATTTAATGGCTTCTCTTGCCAAGGGCATTATTGATTCTGTCTCTAATGATTTTGAAATGATATGTTGTTATGCAAATGCTATCCATCCTAGGTGTCTTTATAAAAGCATACATGGATATATTTCTTTGTCCTCATCTTTCATTTCTTTTTCATATCTCGATTACCAAATGCTGAGATATTCCCAAAGAATTCTGGTCCTGATGAATAGAGATGCTCCAATGATAAATTGGAAACTAGTTTTATGGGATATTGTAACTCTTGCCTTGGGGCATAGGAAATAAAGCTGTTACAATGTGTTCTAGTTTCATTTCCGTTACTGTGATAACGTACCCTGACTAAAAGCAGCGTAGGGGAGTAAGGGTCTGTTTTTACCTTAGAATTCCAAGCTACAGCCCATTATTGCAGGGAAGTCGTGTCAGGAATTTAAGCAGCTAGTCACGTCAAACCCACAGTCAAGACCAGAGAGAAACAAATGCACCCATACTACCTGCTTACTTGCCTTCATTTCTGTTCAGTACCCAGCCCATGACATGGTCACTACCACATTGAAGATGGTTCTTTCCACCTCAGTTAGCAATAAAGACAATCCCCCACAGATATGCCCACAGTTCAACCTGATCTGGGTGATTCCTCCACTGAAACTCTCTTCCCATGTGGTTCTGTGTTGTATCAAGTTGACAGCTAAGGCTAACTGGCACACGAGGGTAGAGGAATAGTAACGGCATTCTGCAGTGATAAGAAACAAGACGTCAGTGTGTGATTTGGGGGTACTGAATAAGTTGGTGTATTGTCCCTTGCACATAAAATCGGTGCCTTTCCTATCCACTGACTCACTAGAAAGGCTTTCTTGACTTCTCTAGTACAACTATATCTATGACGTTCTGTGGGCTGGGAATATTATATGGGTCATATAATAAAAAGCAAGGACATTGCAACCTGACTTGCTATGATGGGGGCTTTCCAGTTTGATGCTGCCTACCAGGAAGGGCCTTCACAAGGAATGTTGGGGCGTTGGTCCTAAGGACAATAGCTAACATGACGCTTTCAGTTTCCTTCACATCCCCTCTCCTGCTCTCATGACATGGCTCATTTTAGGACAGATGTGCAACTCCAGTTGAAGAAGTTTGCAAGAATGCAAAGTAGAAAGTAGTACCTAAAGAGCACAAGTTTTGTTAATGAGGGTGAGAGAGAGAGAGAGAGAGAGAGGAGAGAGAGAGAGGGGGGGGGAGAGAGAGAGAGAGAGAGAGAGAGGAGAGAGAGGGGGGGGGAAGAGAGAGAGAGAGAGAGAGAGAGAGAGAGAGAGAGAGAGAGAGAGAGAGAGAGAGAGAGGGAGGGAGAGAGAGAAAGAGAGAGAAAGAGAGAGAAAGAAAGAGAGAACTTTGGTCACATTTTGAATGGTAAATTTGATCTAACTTAAAAATAGCAGACACTTTCTATTTTTCAACTAGACCGTACAATTCTAAATATGCTTCAAATAGGTCTTCTTGGGGTTCTTAGAGTATTTTGGATTTTTAGATGTAAATTAACAAGTAAACATCCTAAGTTAGTCAGGCCAGCTGATCTTAATACACACACACATACACACACACACACACACACACACACACACACACACACACACACACACACAGCAAATAGGTGAAATCCAGAAAGCTGTCTAACAATTAGGCAGGAGCTGTTTGTATGTGCAGTTGGGCTTTGTCATACTCTTGAAATTATTTTACATTAGTCATGTCAGCTGTTCACCTGCTGTAGTCTTTGGAACACAAAGAGAAGACACTCTCAGGAGCCCTGGCTTCTCAGGAGGAAGAAATTGGGGTGTCAGTACCATGATGCTCTGTCGCTGGGTAAGGGAAGGACCATACGAGGCCCCAAAGCACAGGAAGCAATCATTGGGTCTCCCTTTTACAATGCTGAGCCCAGGAAGGAAGAGTTAAACATTTGGAATGAGGGCCTGGGAAATTCAGAGAATTTCTCCATACTTTCCCCAGGCTAGGAAAAAAGGACAGATGATCCTCAGAAAGCCCGTGTCTAAGTGCAACTTGGCAGATTTCATCAATGGACTAAAAGCAAGATTATGGATCCATCCTTTTCTAAAAGATCCAGAAAATATTAGCAAAAGTAAAGAATCTCCACATCACTAAAACTTTCTGTTTATAAGAAGCTTATTGTTTCAAAAACTTTAATCAGATATTATCTCAGTTAATGTTATTTTAAAAATCTTGTTAAGCCAGTATTTAGGAGGCTCGGGGTAAACTGTAATATATACCACACTTAAACTTTGTTAGTTAAAAGGTAATATTAGGATGATCTATTTTCAGATCCATCAAGAGTTATGTCTGGCATCATTCCTGGCATTTAGATTTGCATAATATTTGCATTTGTCCCGACTGCTCATCAGTCATTCACAGCCATAGGACCCTAGCACAAACATTACGGAAGACTGGATTGCAGGAAGAATTCACCATGAAGCACCACAATGTATTGATGAAGTTGAAAAGAAGTATGATGCCACAGCTTAATGAAAGTCGAAAGTCAATTTGGCACGGGATGAAAATAATTACATCAGCAGTTATCCCCTCCACTGCCACCACACTTTGTGAATTGTGTCCATCTTCAGGAATGCAAACTGTAAAACAATAACAACTTCCAAGGAGCTGAAATAAGTTAGATTCTAGGACACTAGGTGGAAAGAGAGAAGAGATTTTTTTCTCTTCTATAATGCTTTTACACATACATTGTGTAACTCGAAATGAAATATAATGATAAAAAATACCAAATGATCATCCCTGACAAGTTATATGTGCAAGTAACATTATACAGACTGAGCAGGTTGTCTTTCTGTATTTAGGAATATGTATCATTTGTAATGTAGTACACACACACACACACACACACACACACACACACAATCACAACAGTAAATGGGAGAAGAGGCCATGCATTTTTTTTTTAAAGTAGTGGGTGTTATATGGGAGAATCTGGAAGGAGGAAAAGGATGGGGGAAAAAGATGTAATTCTATTATAAACTCAACAAAAACTTTGTACATGTTATTTTTGGAAATAAAGTAAAACACAGAAAAGGGAAAATTGTCCACCACTAGGCTAACATCTCTGTCCAGATTTTATTGTGTTTGTAGTTTTATTTATTTGTTTATTTATGTGTGTATGCGGGAGGGGTGTGGGTAAGTATGTGTGCCTACATGTATGGGGGTGTACCTGATGTGGCATGCGAGTGAAGGTCAGAGGTCAACTTACTCAAGCCAGTTCTCTCCTTCTACCAGGTGATTTCCATGGACAGAACTCAAGTCATCAGACTGGGTGGCAAGGGCCTTCACCCACTGAAACTTCTCACGGGCCCTACTGTACTTTATTAATTGGTTCTAAAGCAACGACTTCCAGGAGATACCTAAGACAACACAAGAGTTAAATACTTAAATAAGCACTTTTTTCCCCTTTTCTTGCTATAATCTATATTTTTCTGCTTTTCTTTCGCATGCCGATGACAAGCTTATTAACGTTGAGAACTGTACTTGGTCCGAGGTAATTCTGTGGCCCCCGGGCAAGGAACTTAGGTTTTCAGTGACTCTTCTAACCTTGCTTTCCTCTCGCCTGTGTTCCTCTGCATGCCTCTTCCCCCGTTCGCCAACCTCTATTCTTCTCTGTTTCAGCAAAACAATTGCAGTCAAGGTAATTGATGATGAGGAGTATGAGAAAAACAAGACCTTCTTCATTGAGATTGGAGAGCCCCGCCTGGTGGAGATGAGTGAGAAGAAAGGTGGGGAAGCCGCTCCAGGGCGGACTCCGACAGCTTCTGCCGGCCTGCGCCTCCCTGGACGCCTGCATTCCTCAGAACATGACTTAACAATGCACACATGCCTCCACTATGTAACAGGGCACAGCTCTCTCCCTGGCAGCAGCGAGCCAGATCTGCCGCCCCATCAGCCAGTCCCGGCCACCGCCGTGCACCACGCGGGTCCGAAAGTTAATTTGGGGCACACTCGATCAAGCCCCCAGAGCTGGGGGAATTGGCACCGAGAGTACCCGATCTCCAAATTCTAAGCCAGCTCTCTGAATCGCGGAAGCAGCCACCAGATTTACGCAAGCGTTCCATTAACACAGATTTCCCGGGTGGAGACCAGGGAAGAGCACCCAAGATGCCCTTTTACATAGGCCTGGAGGTCATGTGCTGCCGGTTTCTCCCTCCGTTAACATCACAATAACATCGGCTTGGTGGACATCTAGAGCATGAGCCTGTGACTCCAACCATTCGTTTTGCCTTTGTCTTGTGTCCCCACAGGAAGATCATTACCATTAGAATATTTGATCGTGAGGAATATGAGAAAGAGTGCAGTTTCTCCCTTGTGCTTGAGGAACCAAAATGGATGAGAAGAGGCACGAAAGGTGTGGGAGTATTCAAAGGCATACCAGCGAGAGATTGTACTCTTCCCCCCCTCTCCGTGTCTCCCTACTCTCACACTGAACTCTCTCTCCTCTTCCTCGGCTTCGAGTACTAAACTCCATTGCCTTTGAAGCTTAGCGGGTCCATTTTCCTTCCCCAATGAGTTCACCAAGCGATTCCCGTTTTCTTTGGGAAGGGCTGACTAACCCGGATTGCAACCAGATTTGCTAAATATTAAGAAATACTGGAAGAATTTCTGTAATTCAGAAATGAGGAGATAAGTGAACATGCTCTCTCTACCTTTCACTGCTCCAAAACCACTTAAAATGTGGCTATAAAGGTTCACTCCCTCCCTTAAAGTACTAGTGATAAAACCCAACATATCTTGTCTGAAAGATAAAGGAAAAGAAAACCCACCTAAAAGTTCATGGTAGATGAAGAGTACAAGGATCTAATAGCAATTTATAAGAAAATTCAGTAATCAGGCTTCTTAGAGAATCTGGTTTGAGAAGATTTTGTTTTGTTTTGTTGTCTTTTCATTTTTTGAGACAAGGTCTCATGTAGCTGAGGATGACCCAAAACTCCTGATCCTCCTAGCTCTACTTCCAAAGTACTGAGAGGTGTGTGCCAATCTGTCCAGCCCCAGCTTCTAAGAAAGCAATTAATAGGAACAAGGTGTCTAAAGACTCACCCTGTCAATAAGCTAATTTACTTATTTTGGTATGGTGTTTTCCGTATCATCAAATACATCGTTTAGAAGAAGCCATGAAACTCGACATGATGGCACATGCCTGGGATTCAAGTACTTGGGAGATCGAAGGGGAAGGGTTGAGAGTTCAAGGGCAGCCTGAACTACATAGCAAGAGCCTATCTCATTAATAACAATAATAATAATAATAACAATAATAGTAAAACTCTAACAAACAAGGTACCATACATATGAAACCACAGTCATATGTATGAGGTCCGTTTTCAGTAGCTAAAGGATGTGGCCCCTTGTCAACATTTAACCCTGACTTACACTAATCCTACCCATGATCCAAAATCTTTTGATACTTATAGAATTAATATGATTTTAATATGAATAGTAACAAGACAAATTGTGCAGTGCTATCATTATACCTAGATTTTTTTAAATGACACTTTTGTTAGTTTTTTGAGAATTTCATAATTAGGTTTTGTTTTTTTCTCACAGTTTTAGAAAACATTTGCAAATGGGAGCCCATCCTGTTCCCTGACTCTTCCCTCCTTTATAAGAGATGCTGTTTCACAAGACAGAAGGAGAATTTTACTGAAATTTTCAAATGGAGGGCAAGAGATGCAATATATATGACCAGTTCCTATGCAGGCTTGGCATTTGGGGAAATACAATCTCACTTTCTGAGAACTCGCTGACCTCAGAGCCCATCAGGGAAAATTATTTTTTCCTAATGTCCCTGACTGAAGTACAGAATGGCAGCAGGGGTGTTGGAGAAAGGGACACTTGGGACTCATTTCAATGCAGCTCGTTTAATAAGTCCCACAGTCAGTAAACAGAAGAGAGACTTCAAAAAAGTACGTCTTACAAAGATGGGATCACAGGCACCTCATTGGCACCCAGGAAAGAAGCGTTTAGAGCTGGATGTGTTCCTCCATAGAACTGTCTTTTATCTCCAGGAGGAGTGTCTTGGATTCAGCTCTTCCGATTGTCATTTTAGTAAAAATATGCCCTCATATAGAAGCAAATTAAAATTCCTTGATGGTGCTATCCTGTGTTGTACAAGCCAAATGAGTTCTTCTCAGTATAAATAAACTTATTGACTCATTTTCCTAGGTTCCTTCTGATTCCACTACCATGATACAGGGAAAACCAGGCTGAAAACAAGCACTTGTAATATTCCTGTGACAACCCAGGAGGTCTTTAATTGGACTTGCTTAGCAAGTTAACTTTTATTCAAATACAGTGTTATGGTGCCAACTGTATTTAAAGAACATAATCTAAAAAGCTACGTTGTATCTTGGCCCCCATTCTAACCCTGTCCGTTTCTCTGGAGTTACACATCCACTAGAAAACATTCTGGTCCACTTATTAATGTGTAGAAGTTACTGATAAAGACAACACAAATAAATGTCCATTTAGAGCCTCTTAAAATTTGAGACTTTAAAAAGCATAAACAATTTTGAAGGAGTCAAAATATCTTCCAAATAAAATATGCAGAGAGAGCTTCACCTGAGTAAAAATCTCCTTCCAGGAAGGCAGGCTAATGGATTTTTTTTTTCTGGGGATTTTTACCTGTTCTTGTGGAAGGCAGCTGAGGCCTTGAGTCATTTAAGACTTCCAAACATCAGCTCTCAGGCAACATTTATTGAAAGAAGCCCACCCCCAAACCGAGTTCAAGATTACCTTCTCCAACATCCACAGTAGATTTTGTACGCACTATCTGTCAACAGCTGTAGGAGAAATATGAGATACATAGAGATGACACTATAAGATGATTTTTTTTTCAATCTCACCGAAATATTCCTGTTGGGATCATTTATTTGGAAATGTCCCCCACAATGCATTCCCTTGGGACGGACAAAATTTTTTTAATGAGCAATGGTTTCCCTGCGCTAGTCAGAACTGCCTAGATTTCTTTCTGCTAATATTCCTCTCATTATTCATGTGGTCTCTTATTCTGTGTTTGTCTCTGTCTGTTTCCTTCACAGCCCTGTTATTGAATGAGCTTGGTAAGCATTTCATTTCTTGCATTTCCTTCCCATTTTTATAGGTTATTTTCCACTTCTCTGAGATAATACCCTAACTCTTGGTTTTTATCTCTGTCTATGGATGGGCCAGATTTTCATTTCAGGCTAGTGGCCTCATTTTAGTCGAGGCCAGATCAACCGTATCACATTTCTTAATCTGGTATATATAAACTTAAAAGGGCCAAGACTACAAGAACTACGATTGGCATTTGGGGAAATACAATCTCACATTCTGAGAACTTGCTGACCTCGGAACCCATCTAAAAAAAAAATATTTTTTCCTAATGCCCCTGAATTAAGTATAGAATGGCAGCAGGGGAGATGGAGAAAGGGACGCTTGGGACTCATTTCAATGCAGCTTGTTTAATAAGTCCCACGGTCAGTAAACAGAAGAGAGACTTCAAAAAAGTACGTCTTACAAAGATGGGATCACAGGCGCCTCATTGGCACCCGGGAAAGAAGCGTTTAGTATCTACAATAACTATGATTGTGTACTAAATTGCATGATCCTAAAAGAATGTGTTCAGCTATGACTGGACTTTTCAAATCCTTCTTAATCATAAATCTGGCAAGTTTTCATAACTCCAGTGGGTCATCGAGCATATGATATCACTAGCACTTGTTATTTGTCATGTAAATTAAATTTTGACATTTCTTTTCTGTTTTTCTTTCTTTTTTAGGTGGCTTTACACTATCAGGTATGAACTTTTCAAGTCTAATACTATCTAATTATATTTATACTGTCACTGTCAATATATTACATTGTTAAAAATAAATGTTTTCTCTTGTTTTATTTCTTTTTACTTAAGGAAAATACCATTCTGGTAAGATAATGCCTTTTAAAAGTTCCTATTTTTGCCCAAGTAGCCTAAATACCAAACCAAATATAACCTGAATTAATGCTAAACTGTGGCCCAACTCTCCTCTAGTTGATTTTACGCATTAACATTTTTACACATTAACATTTTCACGAATTAACAACAGCCTGTGTGTGTTGTATTTATTTGTAAGAAAGCTCTCAGGGAGAGCCTCTAACTGTTCGTATTTTGACACTAATCTACAGGTGTCCACAGAGCACCGAGAATTTGCAGTGTACACTGATAGACTTTGCACAGGGCTCCAGAGTAAGACAAGCTTGCTGGTCTCGGATGGTGGACATGAGACCCACACAAACTTCACAGCAGAGGATCATCAGGATCATAAAAGTAGATAAGGCCACATTAGAAGAGGATAACAATCTAAACCCTTCTTTGGGCACTTTGCTTTAGTGCTAATAGCATGGTGACAAGAACTATTTCTGCTACTTGAGATGCATTACAAAACCCTACGTAAGCATTCAAGATCCTAATGAGAAAGCTTGAAACCCTTACTTTCAAAATTCTACCATCTCTAGAGATAGTTACTTGTGCACAGGTGGAAATCATTCCTAATTGCAGCATCTTTTGGTTCTACATACCTTCTCATGTTTTCAGACTCATTTCTGCAGAGTTAGAGAGGAGGGTGGCTATCCCACAACGGCTCTAACTTGTCTGAAGTTGCAGGTTGAAAAGGTCTCTAGGGACCCACTTCTTCGATGGCCTTTTGCAAATACCAAAAATTTCCAATAGATCATGCAAATACTAAATCAGAGTGCTAGAAAAATATTTAGAAGGAAATACTACCAAAATTTCTAGTAAATTAAAACACTGTAATAGGCACGGGGTGGGGGGGGGGGGGCGTGATCTCAACCACTGTTAGTATGAACTCATGGACAGTGGGTACCAAAGTGATTCTGCCCAGAGTGGAATTTTCAAACTATGGTAGTTCTCTATGGATGGCTGCTCCCAGCTCATCTCTAGACCCAGCAGTAAATGATAGAATGACTGGTAGATTCTCAGAGACATAGAAATTAGAAAAACATAAAATTGGTAAGCAGAGTAGTCTTCTTACAGAAATCCCTGAATCTCAATCAGCTGAGCCTCTCCCAAGTCAGATTTTCTGAATTCTGCCCTCCAGGACTTGTCCTTGTCCATGCATCTAAGTACAGGAATATATATATATATATATATATATATATATATATATATAATTTATTATATATTTAAGATATATATATCTTTTAAAATTATCTCCTTTTTTCCACTTGCAACATTTGAGATCACTGATATCATCTTGGAAATACTCTGATTCTGTCCAGAGGAACAGCTCCCCATGAGAGAGTTGAAGATGGTAGAAATTTGGCCTCTCAACCTTCACGGCTTTGTGGATTATTTTTCTAAAGTCAACCATAGTCTCGGGAAATAGCATACTGTACAGCCATCCCTTACTTTCTATGCAGGCTTGCATTCTGTGCAAACTTTACACAGTGTCAGTCCAGAGTACCTTATTAAGAGTGCATCTATGTCTTTGGCTACCCTGCGTCACATGTGTGAGGATTCCATTTCTAAGGCTTTTTTTCCATGCCATTTGAACCGTCCTCCCTTTTATTATCTCAGTTAGTAGAACCCTCATTTTCTTTTCTTATAAGTCCTTTCCATAAAGTTTCCCATATCCCTCATATCAGCATTTCCTGCCTTGGCCATATCGTGCATCCAACATGATACAGAAAGCTTCTACATTATGAGTAGTTCACTGGGTCCTCCCTATGGCCAAAACTTTAACCAAAATTGGATGTCTCTCCATTGTTGACGTCTCCCAAAATAGGCGCCAATGCAGTTAGAATGGGAGACTATTCCAGAACTCCTTCTGGAAATTTCTACATTGGCCTAATTGTTACTTACCTGGATACTGTCTAACTTCATATCCACCTTCTCCCATAAAACCAGAAATCCCGGGGTTCAGTTGCCACTGATGCCTCTAAGAAACTTCTGCAACTTAGGTCTGTACAGTGAACAGCAGCATAAAGCTTAAAGAGTTCTCTTTGAAGTAACGTTGAGGCTTTGAAGTCAAGGCTTTGAGGTACAAGGAAGAAGAGGAGAATTAATGTAGCCTTTGGACTTAGCCTGCAGGTGTTACATGGACTTGCACCGATGAGTATGGGTGTGGAATTGGGAAACAGTATATATGGAAACTTTAAAAAAAATCCATTTGGTCCACAGCCTCACACCAATAATTTAGAGACCTAGTTAGTAATAGACATTGAATGCTGGAGGTGCCTTTGAAATTTGCAAGTCTTCACCTGCTGTTCCAGCCCTGGTCTCACTGTGTTTAAATCTATGATGTCATTCCCCTCTGACCTTATGGTTTTATGATAACATTATAACTCATTAGAGTTTATAATGAAATATTATTTTGTCACCATTCTTTTGGACTTTATTGTGCACACTTACAGGAAGTAAAAAAAAAAAAGTTTCAAAAAGATTAATCCACCCCAAACCACTCAATCCAAAAGCCCTTTGATGATTATCCTAACACTAACCCTGTCCTTTGGCTGGTCCAATTGTGTGAACCATTTCCTCCTCCCTTCATTTTTACATTATACATTGAACCCTTTATCAGTCTAAAGCACAACTGTAGCTTATAAAAAGCCATCATTAGGAATGTTAGTCAAGGGAAATTCCCAAAAGGGAAAATTAGATTACACCAATAATGATACTTTTAAATCAAATTCAGACTCCTGGCTAAATCTGTGTATTTGTTTCCCCGAAAACTTCCAAGACATGCATCTATCTATAGCTCTCCCTCAAATTACATGACACTCAATGTTTTTCTTGAACATTGCTCTTCTAATCACTTTGCAGTCTTGTAACAGACTTAAGATGCATGTCTATGCAAATGGGCCAAACTTTGAGAATCCTGACACTTGGGAACATGTCCACCACCCCAATGTATGGGTTAGAGGAGCAAAGCCCCTCCATCAAAGTTTGCCTCATTTGACAACTGAGAAAAATGCGTGACTCCACGGGGCGAAATGTCTTGCCCACATTTAAATGGCCCTGAGTCCAAGTCTCAAGATTCTCAGTTTAATTCTCGGTAGATCTTTGTAGACAAAATTAGTGGGTGGACCTGGCAACCAGCTGAAGGAAAAGTTCAATGAAATCCTTAGGCCTGGTTAGTGGAAACTGCTGGGTGATAATGACTTGCCCTTAGTCCACGGAAGCATATATGACACTTTCCAGTCTGCACAGGAAATGGATGTCGTGAGCACCTTCACAGGGTTATCTACTCCCTCTCCTTCAAAGAAACCCGTGACATGAATGGAGTAGATGCTGCCTGCATTTGTTATGTGGGCAAACAGAAACGATAGCCTACTGGGGGCTGTGTAGATGCCACTAATAGGCTTCAAAAATTAGAATGCAAGTCATTACACCAAGCACTTTCTATTGTTTTATGATACCTCTGGAATCAGTAATTGAAGGACCTGGCTCATCCATTTCAATTGCTACACTGGGTCTACCTCTTACCGCAAAGAAAGAGGTCCATTATCTCATCCATCAAACTTAATCAAGCATGATTTGGTTTGGCTTCTGGAACATTTGCCCCCATTGGTGAGTGGTAATCTCTGTGAGTAACCACCAGAATTCCTCCTGGTGGCCTCCAGGGGATGACCTGTAACTGCCCCCACTAACATGGCTTACAGTGTGTGTGCATCTGGGTTATTGTTTTTAGCTTACTAATTTCAAAAGGCACTGATAGCGAAGCAATGTGATCCATCCTGCTGATTTTCTGCCTGTCCTTTTGCTAGGCCAACCTCTCTTCAGGAAGGTTCATGCTAGAGATCATCCGCTTCCCTCCACTGTAATCAGCTTTTCAGGTACTCGTTTCCCTGTGGTCCTTGAAAAACCACAGCTTTCAGGTATACTCTTTATAAGATTTATAGATGTCAGTCCCTGGGCCTTCTAAAGTATTGCTGATTAATGAGTGACTTCTCTGACAGCTGGGATACCTTGAATGATCAAAAACTGAAGACAGTATATAAAAAAACTGAAGATAATATGGACCTACAAAGAGGTTGACCCAAAGCCTTCTTTCTTTCAGATTTCAATGTTTCAGCTTTCTTCCTAATACCTCTTTTACATTTAAGGTTTTTGCTAAGTGTAATGAAAATTCTTAAAAAATAAAAGTAAAACCAAAACAGGTTGTGTTTCCCACCAGAATGTGCCTTTCCTGGTGTACAAGGAAACACAGGAATGTTGGCAGGGCAACCTAAGGGTCACACAGCTCTTCCAGTTCTCCTGCGGCTTGACAGCTTTCTAGTCATCTCCTAGCACAGAGTCTGCAGCTGAGGACAGCAGTCCCTCCTCCTCCAGGCATTACTGCTGGCCTGTCACTGACCTTGGTGGGAGAAATACCTCTACCTGACCCTGTGGGTCCGCCCCACCCTCAAAAACCATACCTCCACCCAACAAGCACAATTCTAATATCTCAGGATATTCCTCAAGAGACGAAAAATAGCAATCTTCCTGGGTTCTAATCAGAGAGGCCAGCAGGAGCTGAAACGCTGTCAAGTGGCCTACGTTTTCAGGCGTGTCTGTATAGTTCTGAACAAGTGTCAGAATGATCCTGAGAAGATTTTCCCGTCACTGGCCTTTCCCCCACTTTCAGTGTTCTATGTTGGTTTTTGGGATTAAAACAAAACAACAACAATAAAAAAGAAAACTATGACATTGGCTCCTTGTGTAGAGACTTCTCTGTATTGAACTAGCCATGTGGGTGATAGTGTCCTCTTAAAGGAATATCCCACTCTCACCCCTTCATTACCACGATGCTGTTTCAAGATCCAGCTTCAACCAGGAAGCATTGAAAACAGCTTTACATAGTCCATCTGTTTCTAGGACTCAGATACCTAAAGCTAATGATTTTATTGTTGTTTATAAAAGTCGACCACTAAAGAACGAAAACCCCAACTCTGATGATTTTATCTCAGGGATTCCCTGTGTTCTCTCAACACTGGCTTGTAGCCATGGTTGCTGATAAGGCACAGGATCTCCAAGTTGTTTTGATGGGTCAAGATTGTGACATTGTATATAGAATAGATAGATAGATAGATAGATAGATAGATAGATAGATAGATAGATAGATAGATAGATGATAGATTGATAGATTGATTGAGATAGATAGATGATTGATTGATAGATAGATAAATAGATAGATAGATAGATAGACAGACAGACAGACAGACAGATAGATAGATAGATAGATAGAGATAGAATATATATAAAATATACAATGTCACAGACTGGTGAGCTTTATAAGGATAGATAGATAGATAGATAGATAGATAGATAGATAGATAGATAGATAGATAGATAGATAGGCAGGCCCAGAGTAGCACACAGAGAGAATTAATGTCCTCTAAGAAATAACACCAAAACTCCATCATGTTGTCACCCTGCATACATAAGGAAATAAAGTGACCTAGGCTACAATAAAATAATCTGCTTTTGATCTGTTTGTTCAAAGAGAAAAAGAAGCAAGTATAGTAATTGATCCTGAAAAATGCTGTTAAACCATTTCCCTGTTTAATAAAAGGCACACCTAAGGAGAACACTAAGACAAACAAAAAAAACCCTCAACTCTCTTCTTTGCCACCATCACACCATCAAAACCCTACATTGTAACCACTCATATATCAGTACTGTTGTAGATCAGCCACACGATTTTTCCACATGTCACTTCTCAATTACACATAACTGTAACCGTCTCTTAGATGTACATATTACTCATCAAATGAAAATAGCCCTGACCTTTCCATGATGCTGTGCCCATCCCTGAACTATGACCACTCATCTCTACACCTCCTAGTCATCCTTACCATCATAGCCACCTGGCAAGCTCTCTACCTGCTTCCAAGATAGCTGCCAATAGATCCCCTGTCCTGATGCTTTCCATGCCTCCTGTAGGCAAAAATGTTCTCCCAGAAGACTCAGTCACTGCCACACTGATTCTAGTTTTTCATTCATGTGTCTCTTTTTCCACTACACCAGAAGTTTCTGGAAGATAGTTGGAGAAAGAGGAGGACTGTGTCTGTGCTGACATATTCTAAGAGGACATACCATGTGTTTAAATAATGGATGGTCCTTTTATTTTAAAAAAATGAACAGATGAAAAATATTACTAATGGTAACTTGAAGAATCTCAAAGCGAATAGTTGAGTAAGTTTTCTGCATTCCATACATTATACTAGGCACGAGTAAAGACAGTCCAAAGAGTGCTGAGGCATATCCTAGTTCTGTAAGTCAACAGACTAGGTATTTGTATGTAAAGATAATTTAAAATAATCCCGAAGCCACACGAAGCTGTTCATGTTCGGCACACAATAAATACTAAGGAGTTGAATGATATTAACTAAATCCCAGTTGTCAGTTGGTGAACTAATGGAAGAAGGGCCTTAAGTATATATAACTAAATGAAGGTGTAGGAGCATTTCTTGGTGATTGCATGATGGGTAAGCCTGTGCTTTGGAGTAAGTGCAGTAAGATGTAGAAACAAGGTCCCTAGCCTTTCTTTATGTGAATATCAAATCTGTTAAGATGAGATATCCACACTTCAGCTTCTTATGAGATTTTTGTTAAGGTTGAATATTAATCAGATTATAATTTACATGCTGCGATTTTTTTCTAAATTATCTTGTCTTTTACTTAATTAAAAGAAAAACTAGTAAGATTTTGCCATAAGTAGAACATAAGGTAACATTTGTTTTTTACAGTGAAAAGAATGGCACTGAATTCTGGCTAGTCAAAGATTCTGTGCCTGTAAACTACTTTATCTTAAATGAAAGAAAGCCAAATGCTAGAGCTGTGCGGTGGTGGTGCATGCCTTTAATCCCAGCACTCAGGAGGCAGAGGCAGGCGGATCTGATCTCTGTGAGTTCGAGGCCAAGCCTGGTCTACAAAGCGAGTTCCAGGAAAGGCGAAAAGCTACACAGAGAAACCCTGTCTCGAAAAACCAAAAAAGAAAAAAGAAAGAAAGGAAAGAAAAGAAAAAAGAAAAAGAAAAAAAAAGGCAAATGTTAAGAAGCAGTTATGGACCCAGGTCCATCAAACACACACTTATTGTTGACCAGAAAGCCTGAAGGATTCCTGGGGGCACCTTTTCACCCATAGGATGATTCTATTTCATTTGCTGCCATGTCCATGTATTTGACATCATGTTCTGGATCCGTTTCATTCTGTGAGATGCTTTCCTGAACAATCCCAGGACATTACATTTCCTCCCTAACTGCTATGTTATTTTCTACCTAAATTACCTTGAGTCCCATTCAAAACAACTTATCGTTTGTAAGTAAATCACAGAAATGATGGCCCCAATAAATATTCTCCCACACTTTGCATTTCAAATAGGTACCTAAGTGGCAATATCTCTCATGAGGGAAGTCATTATTATTCAGTGTTTGTCAGAGATTTGGACAAAGACACAAATAAAGTCAACCTGAACTACCAGTGACATTGTCATTGGCCCAAAGATCAGAAAGCAGTGAGAACCAAACTAGAATTGTTTTGAACACTAGGCAAAGGGACTTCACACATGTCTACCCACCCCCTTGACTAGAACACACGGATTTCAGAAAGGACAGTCTTGGAGACTCTAACTAACCCGTGCCTCTCCCTGATTTATAATTTCCCAGTCCTTATATAAGATCCCTTACCACTCTTACAGTTAAAATTAATCCCCTCTTCTCTCTGCTTTGCCTTTGCTCATGTTCCACAGCTTCTCAGCAGGCCAAATAACCCATTGTCATTTTCCTTTGATTTGGTGGTATTGTAGACCACTAGGGACTTAAAATACATTATTTTAGAGTATGTTATTAAATGCACGCTCAAGACTATGTCAGCAGCTACATTCTGCTTCTGCCTTCCATTACTCCTGACACATGAAATCTAAGGCACTAGCCATGCTTCCAACACCTCGATCCCACCTCTATCCTCCGACCCTACTCCTCACAGTAGCCTGTTAGCCAAAAATAAAAAATAAAAAAATAAAAATAAAAAAAAAATTTTAAAAAAAGCCCTTAAAACAATTGCTAGATCAATAATTAGAACCAACTACAGCAGGGTCCCAGAGCAGAGGGGAACCTACTCTGTGTAGGAAATAGAAGGTACAAACCCCTGCTAAAGCTTCTATCAGTCTAAATGCAAAAGGCAGGTCAGGCAGCCTGAACAAAAAGGTCAGCCCTTCCCAGTCTGGATGACTCAGACAGCAGACTCCACTTACAGGCAATTGCCCAGATGTCCTGGAGGTGAGGGCCTCTGAGTGGAGGTTTTTCCATAGCAACATCACTGCCTCCCTGGATATGAGCGCTTCGCTTGCCCCTGAGGAAGTAGCCTATCATTTCCCAGCATCCTGGACCTGAAGGACAAGGGTGATTACAGGACAAGCGTTTGCCCTCCGCATAGGCTTGGCCTTTTCAGTCTGGGATTTATCCCAATGACCTCTATGCAGAGAGAGACAACTCTGAGCTCCTCCTCATGGATAGACTTTTCTGAGCACCCTCCATTCCACCCCACCCCCACCCCCACCTCTCCTAGAATGAGAGCCACTTGGTGGTTCTGGAAGTAATCATGCTCACATAGTGAATATTAGCTCCCCAAAGGCCTCACCCTCGCCCTCTCTGTTTGTTTTAAGATTAACATGGTCAAGGCTTTCCTAATACATTCTGCCTTTGCACCAGACTGGACGCACTGGGGCCCAGCCATCTCAAAGAAACATAAAATGGATGTTTAGGAGCTGAACCTGCGAGAGGGACTCTTGGCGAGTGTAAAGCTGAGATCAGAATTTCCCTCCCTTGACTCTTTGGCCCTGAGGCATTTTCTGACGCCTCTAGAAAGTGGAAAGGAAAAGACCGAACTCTCACACCCCTCAGGGTTACTTTAGGACTTTTAATTGCGGTTCCCTTTGGTCACGTGCTGGAAAAAAAAAAAAAAAAAAGTGTGCAGACCGCCAAACTGGCTAGCTTCACCGAGAACAGCTGGGTGATTCCTTCAGCCCAGACAATGTGCAGCAGGGTCTTTCTCAGTGACGTGCCCTGATGCACGTGGCTTTTCCCGATCAGTGCTTTTCACATGACGCGAGGCCGTACTAGATTTCAATCATCGGCGGCTTCAGTGTGGCGTGTGGCGGCATTGCCCTGCCGGACCAAGCTCTGTCCGCTCCTCCCCTCAGCCTCACTGTCTCACCTGAGAGACTCTGAGTCGGTCCTTAGGGCACCCTTCCCCCCTGCTTTGTCTTATAGGAGGATCCTGGGACTTGCAAAGGTAAAGGAGCACATTGTTCATACTGTTGCCTTCCCTTTCTCAGACGAATATGACGACAAGCAGCCGCTGACTAGCAAAGAGGAAGAGGAGAGGCGCATTGCCGAAATGGGGCGCCCCATCCTGGGAGAGCACACCAGGCTGGAGGTGATCATTGAAGAGTCTTACGAATTCAAGGTACGTCTGTCAACACCGCCGGCCAGCCCCATCCGCTTGCTCAAGGTGGTTCGGTGTGGTCTGTGCTGGCAAGAGCCTTCTGGAGACACTGGAAAAAATGTGATTTCACGTACAGGCTGATTCACTAAAAGGCTGTCAGATCCAATTTGAAACTGGGGAGTTAGCAGATAACCAAGAAATCCTGCACAGTAAACAGCATCAGAGCCAGGGTCCAGTAGGTGACAGGCAGCGAGTGTGACAGAGTCAGAACTGCCCCCTTTGAAGGAAGGGCTTTGTCCGAAAGGAGACTACAAAAGTAGATCTTCAGTGATTGGCTAGAAAAACCTGATGAATGTATCAGAAGCCAAGCATTTGCTGTGCGGACATTCAAAGGCTATCGTTTTGCAGAAACGGTCACTTCTATCTAAGCTACTCAGACCTGAGAACTCTTTAGCACTGCCTACCAAAAATGCAGTGTCTGCAACTGTACAGTTTATTCATGAGCTGATGAGATTGGATTCTCTAGTTCAGTGTGTGTGTGTGTGTGTGTGTGTGTGTGTGTGTGTGTGTGTGTGTGTGTGTTACTCGGTATTGAACCCGGGGACTCACATATGTCAGGCAAAGCACCGCCCCACTAAGTTACATCCTCAGCCCAAGTTGAAAATTTCCCGTGAAATGGAAGTCATGCCTTTAAAAGTTAAATATACATACGGGGATGAGCTTCAGACTTGAGGATGAAACTTCCTGTCTGCCCCTCCTAACCCACTGCTCTGGCTCTGCTCCAGTCCTCTGTGCCCACCCCAAGCCCCACACATAGCTCTTCTCACCCAGATCCTTAGTGTCTCAGAACACTTGAGGTGGAGCCAACTTCGGCTGGATAACAGGGATAAGGAAGAGCCTATGCATCTCTTCCTGTAACGTCCAAAGTTACAAACCCAGAAGAAAACAATGCTTTCTTGACTTATTTTTCAAAGGGACATGGTGCCTACTCAAACAATCAAAGCGGGGGGGAAAAAAGCAAACTAGAGAGCCAGGCTAATATAGGAGCCTCAGAATTCTACATGGTTCTTCAGTAATAATTGCCTCTTTTCCTTTTGTTGATTCCGTAAATTTAATCCCCAAATTGACCTGCCTGATAGGTAGCAAGTAAAAAGGTGTTTTTGCAACTAAAATGGAATTTTTTAAAGATAAAAATACACTTAAACCTCCTTCTGGCCGCTAAAAATCTATCAGTCTATTAGTGGGTTTTTTTGCACTCACACCCATAGGAAGAGGGGTAAACAGTGGAATGAGGATTACAAGACTGATCCCACTCTCGGGGTCCAGCATGGCATAGCCTTGAGCCTGGCTCACAGAGCACAGGAAGGGAGCTGCAGAAGTTCATGCAACCTCCCATGAACCTCAGCCTGCCGGTAGCTACAGCCCACTCTGTCACTCAGTGTCCCTGTGCATCCTGCTTCCCTTCCTCCTGCGGCTTTTCTGCAGTGGGGACTCTAGGGTTCTGTGTCACCTGCCACAGCAGGGCACTGCCGTTTCTGGAGCTAATTCACTCCCACACTTCTTAGAGAGAATGTGTCCTCTCTACCACAGAGGACAGGACACCCAGGCTTGCCCTCCCATGCACCAGCCATGGACAGAGCAATGGTAGCAGCTCCTTTAGAAAGTACTGGGTTAGATAACTCTTCCCAGAGAGAAGAAAAAAATCTTGGATTAGACAGAGCCCTCTCTGGTCGGCTGCCACAGTCTAGAATTGTAACACCTCCCTGGTCTCTAGTTCTTTATGTCAGTCCACTTGTATGAGTTGTTGTTTCTAGCATCACTTTGAAGCGTGTCTTCAGGTTTACAAGCACAGTCATTGTTAACCTTAACGCCTACAGGGCATCTTAGGGGGACACTTCTCATGTGCAGTAATACCACCTTTGACTTCCTTCATTTAGGGATTGTGTTTTTCTAGAATGTGACTTGAGAGCTTGTTCAAAGCTCTAGAACAGCATGGGCTAGACTGCATGTCCCCCATCCCCCACCCCCGACTTCTCACCTGCCATGCTGAGACGATGGTTTTACTAATGCCCACTGTCAAGGGTGAGGTGTTCATAACGTCTTGAATGTCACTGACAGTTTAAGAACTCTCCAAGTCAATATAGAGAGTGTCGTCCAAACTTCAGTCCATCGTGATTCACTCTCCTTAAATCACATACATGAAGGAACCAAACCACACAGGTACAACTTCAACCCTTGGAAAAATTTTGACTCTGCCCTATGGTTAAAATTTACTACATTTTAATATATACCTGGGTTCTTCCACATCAATAAAGGTTGAGTTTAGTTTCTCTTAAAAGTCTAATCTTTAGCCAGCCGTCATTTCATGGGGGAAGTCTGTGTTCAGCTGATGGAGCACTATTCAGCTGCTTATCTCTCGGATGAGTGGATGCTCCAGTTGCGGCACAGTGTGTTCTATCCCTTTAGAGAGACACGCTCCAAGTTTCCACTACATGGAGGAAAAACTGAGGTCATTTCTTCTTACATTCCACACAGCAAGATGCATAGAATACTAGATAAGATTGTGGCTAAGCTGGGAGACAAAAGACAGATGCCTGTCGTGTGTTTCAGTTCATTGTGTCCAAGACCAGTGACTGCTAGAGCTGTTATCAGGGGCACAAGCAGTTCTGGATACGAGGCAAGAAGCTGAGAGGTCACCCCCCCCCCCACCGGACATACTAGCTGACCAAGAATAAGGTTGCAGATACAGCGTGAGTTGGTTGGCGATGGATCCTCACATTTCTTTTCTCCTCAATGTCTCAAGTCAGTTCCAATGACTCGTTCTGAACTAACATCCTTGATATTATAAATTGGCTTTGGCCTCTCATACAACCCCCCAGATCCTATTTTCCTGACTCCTGCGCAGGCAATTATTGTTAGCTCTCGGTACCCTGCATTGAACATGTACAAGTCATTACCTAAGGCAAATAATGTGTGTTTTCTGCCTCTTTGCGGTTAGTGGAAATTCGAGGATGCTCTGACCGTAAGTGTGGGCGTTTGCTAGACTAGTTGGTGCAGTAGTTTCTCTGGGAGGAGCAGCCTCGGTGTCCTGGAAATGTCCCTTGTCCCTGTAGTTGTCGTGACTTGTGGTAGCGCTTTGACTGTACGGCTTACTTAGTTTTCTTGTGACCGCTTGGCAAGTCCTGTTGTTTTTATGAACCAAATTTAGAAAGCTGGAGAGTGCTCATTGCACAAAACTAATTGCCTAATAAGCTCCAAAGTAGAAGAAGGGGGCAGGCACCTCAATGCTATTAGAGCATGCAAATGGGATGCAAGGTTATTAGCACTGTGCCCTAAGCCACAGGTGTTGACTTTTGCTTGTCTACAGTGTTCCTGATGCAGGAGAGTAAGAATAGAATTGCCTGAACGTTAGCAAGCTGAAAAATCTAGTGACCTCTCTGCAACCGCCCCACCCCCACCACCACCACCAAATTATCTATTTGTTGATGATCATACAGCAAGAAACCTTGAAGCCCTGCTACCTGCCTTCATTTTACTGACAAAAACACAGCCCTCCGTCTTCCATTTCAGACCTGTCGCTTTCAGGTGGTCACAGACACTAAATACTGAACAGGGTCAATATCGATTCACTTCCAGACCGCATGCAACAGACAGACAAGCCAAAGGGAATCAAGCTTGCAGAGCAATGGAGGGCTCCGGACGGCTGCTGTTGGAAACACTGTAGCTGCTCCTGACTGGCCCTTAGACTGGAAAGGAGGCTAGACTTCTCTGTGGAGAAGTTCCGGTGTCAGAATGTTTCCAAGGACCACAGTAGTTTGCATAATCCTAACGGTGTTTGATGTGCATCTATTTCTTCAGAGCCTGACATCTGCTACCCCTTCTTAGCACCCCCAGGCTTCCAAAGAAGGTTTTAGATTTCCTGAGGCCTTCACAACCCCCCAAGTTATTGACTTACCCCCTTTGCCCCTTTCTAGAGCACTGTGGACAAACTCATTAAGAAGACCAACCTGGCCCTGGTGGTGGGAACAAACAGCTGGAGGGAGCAGTTCATCGAAGCGATCACCGTCAGCGCTGGTGAGTGCCTCTCTCTGTACCCTGCGGAGTGAAATGGCCAGGCTTGCCTAAGTTTTCCTGTTCTGCCACTGGCAAAGCACTACACACGTGGCAAAATTAAGAGAAGCTGGCGTGACTGTTGCCTGTATCCATTTATCGTTCTCTTGGAGGGTAGACGGGCTAAGTTTAAACCCATGTGCATCTTAATTTGCTGTTGAACCGATCCTGGGGTTTTTGTCTGGATCCCTGAAAGCAGCACCCATTGGTCAAGTGGAGGTCACAAGGAGCAAGTTCAGGGGAAGAGAAGGAAGAAGACATGAATCGCTGTTGGCATCCTTTTACACCCCCTTCCATGGCACTGAACACCTTAAGCATCTGCATTGGCAAGTGTGCTGTCCCCCCCCCCACTTTGCCATCAAGCCCTGTCCACTCTCACTGTGGACAGGGACAGAGGGAGACACTGACATCCATCCAAGCAACACTGCTTTGCATTTTTGTCTTCCTTTCCGGCTCTTTTCCTCCACTTACACTAGTTCTTTCTCCCAGATCCCCATAGCCTCATCCCACTGCCACCATCAACAGAGCTAGGGGTTTCTAAGCATCCAGTGATACCCAAGCTGTAAGAGGTGGCAAAAGCATCATCATTAGCAGTTAGGCCGTGACTTCTGTCACAGCCTCCTCTTTCCAGTCTGCCACAGAACACTTGAATGGATCTCCCAAGTGCTGTGGGAACAGAGAGTGTTAAAAAAAAAAAAAAGTATAGCTGTTTTTTATTCATGCTGGCTGTCGCCATGCTATGGTTTCTTGCAGTCAAATATACAATGGGAATTTATGAGCATTGAAGAGCAGAATACTGTTTGGAGGGTGGATTTAAATTTTACATGTCAGCAGTAATAGAAGGAGAGGGAAACACTCCCTGGGTGCTTTATGTTTTATCTGAAGCACGAGGAAGTCTCAGAAATGACCAAATTGTTATGGAGCTTTGAGCCCTTCAAATCACAACACGAGAAACAACATAACACTGTGTTGAAACATCGCCAGTAGGTTCCGAGTCTCCTTTGGTTGTGGCTGTCTAAGCAGTTGTGTGATGGCTGTGTGCTGGGTACCAGTCCACGGTCT